>NW_028327171.1:192599063-193849063 GCF_987537825.1 Furipterus horrens
AACAAACCCTCCATTGACCTTACACATCCAGCTGTCTCCTGCTGCCTTTCATCCCCACCTTTGGGATTTGTCTTCCTACAGAGAACCAGTGTTCTGCTCCGGGCCCAGTGTCAGCTTAGCGGTGAAGACCCTGCCCTTGTAGGTGGGGCCCGTGTTTTTCTAACAATGTCTATGACTGATGGGTAAATCAGCCTAATTCTGGGGGGCGTTGTAGGCGCGAGTTTTAGCCACATTCTGCGGTGGTACACTATCAGTGGTATTTGCACCTTCATCGGCATGACTCCTTTCTTTCTTAGTCTCCCTTATTACATTTACAACTGAATTAGCAGGTAGAAGGAAACAATCTGTTGTTCTTTTCAAATCCTGACTGTGGGATAAATGTCATAATATAAAGGACATGTGGGGGGAAAGCCTGCAATTTGATCTGTGTTCATGGCCGTTGTATAATCCTGACCAGGGAGCCACAGAGAGCCATGCCTATCTATCCTCCCCTTGCTCTTCCCATGCTCCCACCAAACCAGTACGAGGACTCAGAAATCCCATTCAACACTGTGATTCAGGCAGCTGATATCAATCAATTGGTGTTGATGTAAGAGATTAAACCTTTTTGAAAGCCTGGGTCTAATATGCTGATGCTTTCTGTATCTGCAGCAGCAGCCCAGACCTGTGCGCTGATCCCTATTGTGAAAATTCCTCATTGTTCTCAGTACAAAGAGCAAACTTCTTGCTGTTGCCTGATTGCTCCTGACTGCCTATCATTACCCTTGCCTTTGCTCAGTGTGCCTTCTGCTGTAGCCACACTAAGCTCCTCATGGTTCTCTCAGCAAGCCATGAAGTTTTAGCTTTTTGCAATAGTATATACTTTGCCTGGAAGGGAAGTCCCTTTCATCCCTGCATCTGGTCTGGCCAGTTTTGCTTATTTTCCAAATCATAGTCTCCCTGCCCTGAAAGCCTGTCCAGGCAAGTTAGGGGTTTCTTCTATAGTGTTTCTTCCAGACCTGAATTCTCTGGGGAAAAGGAGGCTGCCTCGATTTCCCTGGATTCTCAGGGTGTAGAACAAGCCTTCTCTATTGTGGGTACTAAACGCATGTTCGTTGACGGAATGAGTGCATTTTCAAGGTCACTCTATATAGACATCCCTACACTTGTTTGTTCCGCTTTGAAGCCAGCTAGATGATTCCAGTTTTTCTAGAAGAGTCCTATGATAATTTGGCACAGCAAAGCTAGGCAAATTTCATACAATGAGCAATGGCATGAGAAATCAGGGTAGATTAGACTCCTGGTGACAATGAGATTTCATTGTGTTTCAATGTCAAGTTTGACCCCTCTCTGAAAGGAATAATGACTTAGGTTTCAGTCATTCCAACACCGAGAAGCCTGTAATATAAAGGGAGCTAAATGCTGTGAGAACAAGTTTAGTCTGGAATTTTCCTCAAGACCATGTATGAAAGACATCACATGAACTCTGGTGTTAATGGCTATTTCTGGATGGATTCTTAAATGAATACTAGATTTGTCTGGATCTTGCCTCAGGAAATAGCCTCTTTATTCTTACTTCTTACTGTTACTTTTGGGCTTCTTGTAATAGCCGTCACAGCTTTTATTTTTCCTTCAATATTTCTGGGAAGAAACACAAAACCTTCATTTTTATCACCTGTACTCACAGGAGGTTAGTAAAGGTTGTTAGTGCATGTGTGTATGTGTGTGTGCGTTAAGATGTGGAAGTATACTGACTTAGGAAAAGAAGTACTGCTTTTTCCAGAATATAAAGAAAAACTTCAGACTTAAAAACTTGGCATGTTTTAGATTTGTACTATATCTGGCACATAGCAGTGCTTGAATGAATTTTAGCTACAATTATTATAATTATTAATATTATTATTAGCAGTAATAGAATCCAGTACTTGAAAGCAGGTTGTTCTATAGCAAAGCAAGTGCAGGGCATATACTCTCCTGGCTCTACATTCTCCATAGGAAATAGAGATTGTATATATTAGCTGGAGTTCACCCAAGCTACTTTTGGGACAAACAGGATTATGTGTTTGAAACAGAGGTCAACAGCTGTTACTCCTCTGTGGCATTCCAGAGATGTGGACAGATGTATTCAGATTGACCTTCCTTATTCAGTGAGTGTGGGAACCGGTGGAAAAGGGGAAGTGGGGAGGGAGAAACAGCAGTAGGGGGGGTGAGAAGGTTCCCATGGGGTAACATGAGAGACCATGGAAAGTAATGTTGAAGTTAACAGTTTTATTTCCTGGAGTTTCTATACTAAAAAACACATTAGGGGATGAGGGCCCTTAAATTTTTTTCTAAAAGGAGGAAAGCCAGGCACGACAGTTTTCCCAAGGCCAGGACAAGATTGCACTTCCTGAAGAGGTCAGAGGTTGCCTCTTTACCATTCCACTGACTGCACAGTAGGGAATAGCAGAGTCAAATCGGGTTCAATACAAAACGTGGACTGAAATACATTCCTTACCTTGCCCTCCCAACCCCAGTCATATTTAATTAACATTCCTGTTTGTTGAAAATATGCAAATGTCTCAGTAGCTTCAAAAAATTAAAAATTCAGCGTGACACTGGGTCCTCAGTACATTTGTATAATGCCAGCAATAAGGCAGGCAGTTGGTCTTTCATGAGACCAAAAGAACATGGCTCCACGAGACCATCAGATTGCAGAATAATAGGATTTGAGAACAGACTTTCCTGATAACAATATCTTTGGGTCCTAAGACCTGTAAGTTTACACTGTCACAGTGGCTTAGCCAGAGTCTGCTTGGTAATACGTAGTCTTTCTCAGTCTTTAATGACAGTGATTGATGTTTTCTGTATCTGCCACTCCCTTTCTGCTTTTTTCAGATTACCAAGTGAATGAGCCTGTTGTCAAGGAACTGTCCTAAAGCTCCGATCAGCATTGCTTTGGTGCAAGGTGGATCCTTGCTGACTGTACACAAATACCTCTAGGATCTCATGAGCATTAATTCTTAAGAAGGATGTAAAAACTATACAAATTTTGCTTCTTCCTCTTGACAGAGTCTGCATGAGTATAGGGGTCAGCAGAAAAGCAATGAGAACTGCATCCTCCAGACTGCAAGTCACAAATAGAATTCTTGCTGAATTTTTATGAAGCTGGTGTTAAAGATCAGCTATGCCTATCAAGAAGATACATTCCTCTTTAAAAACCTTGCTCCTAAGCACTGCATTATCAATCACATATTCCAGCTGTTGCTTGATCAGGATTGTATCTACAGTACTTCTGCCATGTTGCTTAAATCTAGAGTTTACTTTTTAAGTCAGACCAAATCAAGTTTAAATCCCTACTTTACTAGTTAATGTGTGATCGTGGGTAAATTTCTTAACCTCTCTAAGTTTCTGTTTTCTTAACTATAAAATGGAGATATGAATGGTACCAACCTCCTCAGGTTGTTGTGGAGATTAAATGAAATGATGCATGCATAAAGCTTAGCACAGCACCTGCTTGCAGGCAGCCTCCAGGAAATGTTAGCTACTGCTTTTACCATTTGGAGCCATAGGCCTGCCTCTCTCTGTAAGTGGTTAAAGGTTTTTAGGTAGTTGTTTTAAGCTACTTTTCACCATATTTTTCATGTAATCCTTGATAAAGCCTTCTGGATTGTTCCTGCAAATATATCTTTCTGTAATATTTGTTACTCAGTGGGATTAGTTGATCAATATGGCAGTTATTTCTTGCTTTTTAACTTCTTTTAGATGTAACACAATTTTTTCAGGCTTTGGTTCTGCTGGTTTGTGGTAATATGCATGGCTTTCTTAACTATATTTGTCTATTTTTTGAATAAATTTTTCATACCAACAGCTGGGCTAATACCACATAGCTTGAAGAGAGAACCTCAGATTTTGTTGTTTTCCCACAACCACCACGTGAGCATTTGAATCTCTGTATGACAGTTTTGCAGAAAATTAGAAACTAAAATAAAGGCAAGTTTATATCTAGAATTTAGATCAAAGAAGATATTATCCTGGTAGGCTTGCTCAATATTAGTGAGAGATAGCCAAAGGGCTTCCTGCCATTGACCAGCTTGACAAATATAATTCTTACAGGCTCTTCTGTGATACTTTGTAGTTTATACTGGCCTATGTTATAGTGAAGGAACTTTGCACCCTGGAGGAACACCATGTTAATTTCTAAAATGGAGTTTTTGTGGCACTCATGCTATGAAGTGAAATCAATCCACATAAACATATTGAACATATATGCAACAATCCATTTTTGTTAATCTAACAAACATTTACACAGCCCCTTATAATAAGTGTGAAATGAAGATTCATTACGTTATTTCTATCCTATGGTGCAGAAATTCATACATTGTGTGAGATATGAACAACTTATTGTGTAAGGTATTTCCATCCTGCATTACATACAAGGAATTGAGGCTATGACTTTCTAAGATCTTATGGCTACAACTGGGATTTGACCCCTTAGCCCATGGGACTTCAGGTTCTGTGCTTTTAGCCACTAGAATTCCCTAAAGTGTTTTTTTCCCCCCCACACTGACCAGTTCTCTTACACAGGTTGATTGTCCTACAATTTAATTCATTCTGACTACTTAACTAGTTTGTGTCAGATTCCACAAGTTAAAGGCTGTTTCACAAGGTTGTCCCTTACTGGTGCCAACTGCAAGTCCCAGATTGTCATTTGTACTTCTGATCAACTAGCTACAAATTGTGTTCCCATGACCCCCTCCTCAGGTTCATTGCTGGAATGACTCATGAAATTCAGGAAAATACTAACTTATACTTACTGGTTTATAATACAATAAAAGATATGATAAAATACACAAGTGAAGAGCCAGATGCAGTGATATATGAAGTGAGATCAGAAAAGGTTCCAAGCCCTGGCTGCTGTGGCTCAGTGGATTGAGCATCAGCCTGCGCGCCAACTGTTGCTGGTTCGATTCCCAGTCAGGACACATGACTAGGTTGCATGTCAGGTCCCCAGTTGGGGGCACGAGTGAGAGGCAACCACACAGTGATGTTTCTCTCCCTCTCTTTCTCCTTTCCCCTCTCTCTAAAAAATAAATAAATAAATAAACAGACAAATAAATAAACTAAAAAAAAAAAAAAAAAAAGAAAGAAAAGTTTCCAAATGCAAGAGCTTCTGTCCCTGTGGAGTTGGGCTGCACCACCCAGAAGCTCTCAGAATCTTGTAGTTCAGGGATTTTTATGAAGACTTCATCATGTAGGTATGATCAATTATTAAGTCAATCTAAGCCCTCCTTCCGTCCTGGAGAATAAGGATGCCAAAAGTTGCAAGCTTCCAATCATGGCTTGGTCATTCTGGTGACCAACCCACTCACCAAGAATCACCGTATTAGCACAAAAGATGCTCCCACCACTTAGGAAATTCCAAGGCATGTAGGAGCTCTGTTGCAGGAACTAAGTCAAAGACCAAATATGAAAACAAAATGCTCCTATCACCTTTATTGATGAGGAAGTTGCAAAGGTTTTAGGAGCTCTTGCCTAGAGCCAGGATGAAGCCACAATATTACAATATTATATCACAATATTACATGCCCTGAGATTCTTTTTTTTCAGGGTTGTAGCCCCAGGCTTAGTTCCCATTATGTTTCAAGCAGCCTATGGACACTGATAATTTGTATTACATTTTCTCTGACAAGCCATGTGGTCAGGACCTCATATACTTGTTGATTGATTAAGGTCATTTGTTTTATCACAGTGCACATGTCCTTGAGTTTCAAAATCACATGTAAATTTTAAAAATCTGGAATTTCTCCAGAAATATCCAGGTGCATTTTTATGAAACACAGTTTATATATTCCCAGCATCTTGGGCCACTAGTCCTTTTCCTCTTCACACTCAAGTCACGCAGGCTAGATGTTAGATGCCTTGCAAGGACATGATGCACATTTCTTATTCTTTTGTCCTGAAGGAATTTAAGATACTGGAGAGGCTTAACTGTAAGGAGTCAGTAAGTATAGTGCTGTGATTAGGGCATAGCAGTCCAAGTTAGAAAGATCTAGATTCTAACGCTGACTCCACTGAGACTTGGCAACTCTCTCGGAGTTACTCTTCTCAGCTATAAAATGGGGATACTACTAGCATGTTCCTTACAGGTTGTGTGAGTATTAAGTTAGATCAGGCATGTAAAGTGGTTGGTACATAATGCTAGCTATTGCTATTATAAGGAATCCAGCAGAGTCTCAGTACTCTGTGCATTGATGACTTTAATGTCCCTTATTTCAGTTCTATCATTTCTACTTCTTAGTATATGTGAATGCCATTGAATTTCAAGAGCATATGTGAAAGGAACTGAATGACATGATTTGCTTTTTTAGTGTGACACACCTTTATAAAAAAGGAAGGCAAATATCAAAGTTTATGCTTCCTTTTACTCTAAAGAATGAAAGCCAAATAAAGTAAGTCAAGTAATAAAATCAAGTACATTTAATTATTGTTTTGTGAGTTTGTATAAATTAGCTAACTTCTCTGGGCTTCAACTTCCTCCACTGCAAAATAAAGGTGTTAGACCATATAATGGCACTGTTTCTTTCCAGTTAAGTTTGATGCAACCAAGCACTACTATATACATAATATTAAAAAGATGCTATACAGCCATCTTTTATATGCTTGAGGACAGTTATTCATTTTCTTCTTAGTCTTTTATTATTAATCATAGGGAATTTCGGGAAGTCTTTGTTTCTACTGTACATATTCTTAATCTCTATGATGAATTTCAGAGCCTCTCTTTCTAGATCTGGGTGGTCTGCTTGCTCCAGAATAGGGGTAACCTTTTAGAGAAGGGCACTATGCCTTTAAATTGTCACTGGAAACACATCAGGCCCTGGATGAGACATAGGTCCCCCTAACTGGATAAAGGGTCAGAGCCAGGAATACTGGGTCAAATTCTAGAAGTGAATCTTCTCCAGGACAGGGGGTATAACTTCATTATTTACCTTTAGTACAGAAGTCTAATTGAATCATTTTCAAGGACAAATTCCTCCAAAGGACAGAAAAATGTGTCAGTATAGGAGGTTCACAAAGACTGTAATTGTAAAAAAATTGAAATGTGGGCAAAGGGGGTCTATCAGGAAAGGAAATACAGTGATCCCTCACTTATCGTGGTTATTACATTCTAGACCCCCCGCGATAGATGAAAATCCACGAAGTAGGAAACTTATATTTATTTTAGTATTTACTGTACAGTACCACAAAATGCCGCAATATAGTGAAAAATCCATGATAAATAATTACATATAATATTTTAAAAAATCCCGCGATACAGTGAGGCCGCTATAAGTGAACTGCGATATAGAGAGGGACTACTGTACTTTTTATCTGTCATTGAGCAGATGAGGAGGGAGGGGCTTATAGCTAGGCCATCAGAGATGTTCACTGTAGCATTTTAAAATAGCAAAAAGCTGATACTAGGGGAGTCTTTAACAATTTATGATATGGTTATAGGATAGATTATTATGTATCAATTACAAATGATGTTTATAAAGAATACTTATGTGTCATGGGAAAATGTTCAAGATAAAGCAGATAAGGATGTATATCTGTTGGAAACTATAAATAAGGTATGACATTAAATATGTACAAAATCTTAATAGAAAAACACATGGAAGACAATGGACCAGAATATTTAAAATGTTTATATCAGGATAGTAATATTATGGGAAAGTTTTGTTTTAATGATTATGTTTAACATTTAAAAAAGTAAATATATGTTTTTCTAAATTTTCTATATAAAATATGTCTTGCTTTTATAGTCAGAATAGAAAGCAATACAAATTGTTTGAAAAACAAAACAAAACAAAAAACCTACATATACAAACCAAAAACTAGGGTAATCACACAAAGCTTAGATTTTTAGGAACAAGGAAGAAAATTACTGGAAAGGTTTTGAGAAAGCCATCAAGTACAAGATCCTGAGCCAGGTACAAGAAGATGACAGCACAGTTGACCACATCAGTGGAATGACCCTAAATGCAGAAGCCCTGCCCAGTGGAAGAGGGCTGCAGAGGCATGGTGATGGGCCTTGGTGAGCTTGCTTTGGAGCCTCACTTCCTGCCTATAGCTTAGCCTTGAATGATTCCTTGAGGGACATAGAGAACATGTGATACCAAATGGCTTTTTGTCACTTTACTGCCCCGCTAAGGACATACGAGATTATTTGACTGTCCCTCTGCTTAGGGAACCTCCTCTTCTCAGTAGGCTGGCTGCTTGCAAGTAGAGTGTGTTTCTCAAAGTTCCTAGAAGTAAGCTGGGGAAGCTTGGTATAAAGTAAGGAGTGTGTGTTAAGTGCTGCATAGGGCTACCCTATGTCCAACACAAAAGTTCAATTCCTAATATTTGTAATTCCTTTCAACACTGGTATGGATGTTTCCCAAATCCTCAATTTAATTCTTATTGTTATCTTTTTGACATAGTCTATCCCCATCCTATGAAAACTTTTCTCTTGTGAGAGGTTTCAGTCACCCTTTAGAACACCTTGTTCGTCTACCCTTAAATTCCTGCTGGATTCTAATCAGTTTTCCACAGCTCTGACACCCAACTGTAGAGAATAATTCTCATGAACCCATTATAGAATGACTGATATTCTTTTTCTGTGACAAGAAAAGGTTGCCTTTAAAAGAAAAGTCTAAAGTCATCAAAACAATGTAATATCCTGTGTGATATGATGCTCTGTGGTTTAAGTACATGTGATTTGATCATGTGCCCTGAGAGAACTAACTTGGAGGTGGAGGCAGTTGACAGAGACTCTTGGGCCTTGGCAAGTTCATCTTCAGCCCACCTTACACTTTGGGCTCCTCAGGGAGGAGGGGCTGCAGCCCTGACCCACCTTCAGCACAATGATCATCAGGCTGCTCCTGGTTCTCAGCTTCTTCCCCTCAATTCAAGTAACAGGTAAACAGCTTTGATTTCTTTCCTCCTCTGAGTTTTAGTTTTGAGGTCTTCATTTGGCTTGGTTCATTTTAAATTTCAAGCACCTTGTGAAATTTGGGTATTTGAAGTGTAATTTTGCTATAAAATGGAAATCTATTATTTAGAAGCTCACCAATTCTCAGACTATATTTTAGTGAACAAATTTTGGAGTTAAATAAGTTCATTTAACCAGTAGTTGAAAATGTCATACATATAATATTTTTTTAAGTTAAGAGAACTACCAAAAGCATTTTGGTTCTGAAAGCTCTGGAATTAGACCCATCCATTTCTTACTAGCTAAGCTTAGCCTGGTGTTTAAATTTTCAAAGCTTTAGTTTCCTTATGTGTAAAATGGGGATGATAATAACCGCATCTCAAGGTCCTCGTGAGGATAAAATGAAATAATCTGTGTAAAATGCTTAGTGTAGTCAGTGCTTGGCTAGCAAGGTAGGTGTTCCTTCTAATTACTAGGTCTAGCAAAATTGAACAAGTGCCAAAATGAATTCTGGAGTCATTACAGAAACTGGCACAATACAAATGCTAATAAATTAGTTTCTTTTGTTTGTTTGTTTGATGATTGGCTAAAATCATTTTCTTAGATTAAACTCCTTTAAGTTTCCAATGATGATGATGAGGAGGATGACCTACCTAACACTATTAGAGAACCCCATTTCAGAAGAAGAGGAGAAATAGGAGTGCTAATTTGCCCAAGGATGTTCAGGTAATAGTTGTTAGAACCAAGGTTTGATGCTAGAGCTGTGCTCTAGAGCATTATGCTATTCCACCTAACATGATGTGGTTTATAATTTCATAGCTCCAGATACATCCAAGTCTAAATCATCTTTAGAAAATTGCAGTTCCAAACAGAATGAACTTGTTGCTTTTGTGGGCTGGAGTAAGATGTCTGTTCAACTTATGCTCAGAGTTAGAAAAGGGTCCTGTTTGGCTCAAAAACTGGGCTGATGGGCATGTTTAAATATAGTTATTTTTTCTATTGAAGATACATTGAAAAGCCAATATCTCTGGTTTTCTTTCTCATTTATTTTGGTGTGTTAAGACTGAATTTTTGTTGTTCTTAAACATCATGTGCACATGCTCCAAAGGGTATAATTTTCCTATCTGCACAAGAACAGTAGTTACATATATACCAATTTATTTTGTTGCCTGATGTGCCCATGAGAACATTTACAAATTGTGTGTATTTATAAAAGGTGTTCATATAATGAAAGGCATGCGCTGGTGATGAGACAAGTTTTGCCTTAGTATCTAGTACCAAGTATTTAGAGCTACTAAATTAATTTTAAAAGTATCTTTAAATTTACTTTTAAAAAGGTTTTTAAGCTCTATTTTTAAGGGATATTTAAAATTTATTTTAAAATAATATTTAAAATTTCTTAATTTATTAGATAATAAAGAATAGGCAGAAAGGAAAGAGAGGCCTCACCCTGACAGAAAGTTAAAACTGATAATTGTATACAAAATACTTTCCTGAAGTGCTTTGTGAACAACCATCTGTCATCAGTTCATTCACTGTCCTTTGAAGATATTTTCTGTAAGACTCAAAGCTTTCTTTTTTTTTCTTTAGAACATCTATTTAAAAAGGGATAGCTAAAAAAGCGTTTGGAGGGTTCACACATGCAGAGCCTTTGTCTTCAACTTTCAGATATATCTACCTCTCAAACACCAAATCACTCTCCTAATAACTTTTCAGATTTGATGCTAAGTGGCCATCTAATGAAGCAGGAAAGGGGTTGGGGTAGAGAGGGAAATTTTGAAATGCTTCTTCCAATAAGAGAATGTATGAGAAAACACAATGACAAGACACACCAATGTACAATCCATTCTAATCAATGGTGCAAAACCTTTCATGTGCTCTTTGTTTCTCTGTATTTACCCTCTATGAAGAAATTAGAAAGATAAGCAAATTCTCTGGTCAAAGTGTAATTGTCCTCCCTGGGATTGTGAAAGACTACTGTTATGTCTATGTTGAGGGGTGTGTGTGTGTGTGTGTGTGTGTGTGTGTGTGTGTGTGTATGTGTGTGTGTGAAGAAGAAAGAATAGTTCTTTTTTTCCACTGATTTAATAATCCTAACCCACTGGCTCACAGCATAGTTTAAAATACTTATTGTAGGAAGGGTAAACCTAGCCTTATTCTTTACACTGTAGAAAAATCTTTATGGCTAGATCAAAGAAGTATGATTTAGAAAGTGTGAGGGAACTTAGACACTTCCTTTACTAAAGTTACATGTTTTCTACCAGATTTGGGTAATTGTGCATCTGAGATCCATAATAGAGGATTTTTTTTTGACTTCAGAATATGCGTCCAACTTAGAATAGCAGGTACCTGAAAGGGCCTGTGATGGATGATAGAAGGAGTATGCATACAGTACATGACATTGTTCAGAGATTTGCGGCTGATATAGGTTATTCTTTAGCAAGCTAATTATATAACATGAAGACAAAACCGGGCCAACACCACTTATTTTTTCATAAGAGTATTTATTTTCATTTCTTCCCAAACCTTAGCAAATAAACTGTCAAAATGGCTAGTTTGAACAGGATTGATTTCTCTAATGCTGTTGCATTTCTCTCAGCATTTCTTCTTCTGAGAGAGGCACGGAAGGCAGAAAAATGGCATTTAATCATTTAAATAATTGGCAAAGCAATGTAAAACTTTATTTTTAGTTCAGAAGTAGCTGTACACAAAAGGAGGTAATTTACTTCTGACAGGAAAGTGTTTGCTTTGAGACTGGACTTGCAAAAGTAAGGTAAAGAGAGGAACATCAAAAATGCACTGTAATTAGCAGGTTGCTGTACCTACATGACATTCAAAACACTGTAGCCAGTTTCTCTGACTGTTAAAAAATTGATTAGGTGTTTGGTCATTTCAACTAAATTTAATGGATATTTCAAAAGTATAAATGTTGCTTGAGACTTTTGCTTTCTCTACTACCATACCCTACAATAAGATACTACTTTAAATTTTTTTAAAGGTAACCATCCAGAAAGGACTTTATAGCAAGGAGTGTAAAATTAATATCAATTTATCAACATCAGGAAATAGGATGAGTCATTTTCACAGATAGAAATGAATCTGTGGTCCTAACTGCAGTTCTCACATTCAAACCTTTACTCTGGGTGGGGAGGGTATCTCACCGTTTCTCTCTCTTTAGACATGGACTGTCCTTCTTAATGTCTTTATTTTACTATCATGAGTGTAAAAGTTTCATTTGACTACCATTCAGCTTTTATCATGTGTGAATATCTTCCTCCAAGTATTGCTTGCCTGAGGCATGCACTAAATTCCACTCAACCTGGCTGCTGCAAGAAGTACTGTGGGGACCTGCAGCCCAGCCATCCTAACCCAGTTCCATGAGCTAAAATGTTCAGCACTATCTACTTACTTTTTTCCCTCTTTTTAAAGTTTATTTTATTTTACTTTTTAAGAGGGAGAAAAAGAATACACACAGGCAGTGAATAGTGGGGTCAGGTCATTGGGTGGCCATTGCCCTTGGTCCCTAAAACTTTTCTGGTTAGTTCCAGGAGCTAAGGACAAAGCTCACACTGCCTTCAAAACAAACAAACAAACAAAAACAAAAAACAGAAAAAACAAAAACAAAAACACCCAACCCAATCCAACAAACCATCTGCTTAGGAAAGCAGAACCTGTGGGCCTGGGGAGGGAGTGGACCTGTGCTAATGCTTGTGCTCTCCCCACCCAGGTGCTAATGGGTGTCTGTCCTCACTAGAGAGAAAAATCAATGGAGTCCCTTCACCTATTGCTTTGAATTTTGGCACATCTACCTGTGGCAAAGCCTCATGAAACTTCACCATCAGCACCATTGTTAGCTCAGATAAAAAGAAATAAGGTCACTTATAGTGCCTTAAGGTTTGTCCCCACTTGCTATCCCCTCTGCCTGTCACCCTTTTTGGGTGCCTATTAATTTCAGATGCTCTCCTTTAAAGCAAAAATGACAGGAAGGGAGCGGGGAGAGGGAGGAAAGAGAGAGAGAGCATTATCCACAGAGGCATAAGAGTGGAAAACTGCAGGAGAGCAAAAATAATAAAGATATGTAACACCCACACCAGGACAGGGAAGACGCAGGTTATTTTCTAGGGTAACCAGGGACACCAAGGCTTCTCCTGAGCGTTGGATAAGAACCTAACACCAGGGGAGTCAGAGCCCAGAGAAGGGTGGCATGAGGAATGAAGAGAGAAGGGGTATGTAAGGAGAGAGATCCTGAAAGAAACCAAAGGAAGCTGAGGAACATAAGTCTTGTCATTCCCACTCCAGCTGGGCTGGCGCTGGGCGGGAGTGTTCCTGCATTTTCCAGGCTGGGGCACAGCAGGGGCGGGTGGGCTGGGGCCTGAGGCAGAGGGACTCCACCTGCAGGTGGCTGCTGCTGCTGCTGCCTGCATCGGCCGCTGCGGGGATACATGCCCTTTGGTGCTGTGAGGGTTACCTGGGGTCCTAAGATGTTTCCAAGACACTGGCGGCACACCAAGAAGGGTAGGGCCACTCCCAAGCAGTGGATGTTGGCCTGGCCATGGGAATCATCCGGCCGGGCATGGGCTGCCCAGGCATCATGGAACCTGGACCTGGTATCTGGCCAGGCTGGGGTGGGTGGGGCGGCGGCATCCGGTGCTGCATCAGAGGGTAGGGAGGGGGCCGCTGGTGAGGCATCGTGCTGGGGTGCCCTGCTGCTCCCTGCGGCGCCAGGCCAGGGCCTCCCGAGAGCTGGTGCCCCTGTGGAGGGTTCTGCCCATGCGGCTGGCTGCTCCGCATAGCTCAGCTTGCACCAAGTGGAGTTCCGGACATCAGCAAGCAACTGCTGCCTCTGCTGTTGTAAAGTCTTTCTCTCTGTCCATGACTGTTCGACTTCCTCAGAATGCAGCCAGGTGCTTGACTTTGGTTGCAGCGGAGGCAAGAGCAGCTGCTGCCACGGTGGCTGTTTCAGTCAGAAAGTTCATGCTCTATCATGTTCCCAATACCACGCTCTCTTTCTTTACCAATATCAGTGAGTTCCTTGTTCTTTTCAGTCTCATCTTCCTCTGATTTGGTGTCCTCACTAACTTCACTACACCGTTCCTTCTCACTGCCCCCCCCACCCCCATTGTCTCTGCCTTGTGCTCCATCATCTTTATCTGTTTCATCCCCCCTTTGTTTTCTGCCTTTTCAGTTCCTTCAAGTTTTTCTGGCTCATCGCCCGTGCCTGCTGTGCAGCTGCTCTCCAGGCCACAGGTGGGATCCACTTTCCCAGAAGCCTGAGCCGCTTCTTGTACTTTCTTGACATGAGTTTCAACCAATTCCAATGGTTCCTCCTCCCAGACCTGAGAAAAATCCTCCAAAGCAGATTTTGCTGCTGCAGATGCCACATGAGGGTCCACCACAGATGTCAAAAAGGCCATAGCGTTCTTTACTGGGTTCCCTGACCAACTAAAAGGGACAGGCTGGTAGGCCAAGGTGTGGGTCCTCAATGAGAAGCCTCAAAAAAGTGGAGGATACATTCATCTTGAGTATGAATCCAACATGTTCTGACACTTTGTTCCAATCAAACTTGTACATCTCCAGGAGTAGCAGGGTCTCTTGCTCCATCCATTCTCCTTCAGCACTCACATCTTTTTGCTCTTTGCTAAGGTTTTCTTGGAGTAAACATCAGTATGGAGATCGAAGCCCTGCAAATCAATTGGATTTTCCCTTGTTCTTCTCAGGAAAATTTAACATCTGCTGAGCAGCAGGGACGTGAGGTCAACAAAAACATAGAGGCACAAGCCCAGAGGGGTATCAGCCAATACATTGAAGTGAAGTAGGAGGAAGTCCCACTGCCATAGGTTAATTTTCTGGATCCACTTGGTAATCAACAAGCCTCCACTGCTTTAAAAAGGCTTGAAATCTCATCACAGCACACGCATCTCTAGTCAAGTTCCTCTGACAAGCAGTGCTGGTCAAATATTCTTGGGGGTTTAGGTGATATGTGTCAATCATAAAATTTTAATATGCCAAGTATATCTCTGGAGTCTTGGATTTGTTTTTCCATTGAAAAACTCAGGAAGAGCACACAGTTCAGCCACATGAATACAATTAAAATCAAGTCACGGTGCAGAGCGAGGAATAAAGGTGTAATTGGTCTGCTCTGTCACATTATCCTTACCAGGGTCAACTGACTAACTCTGATCACCTTTGCTGGGATCTTTATCTTCTTTTCCTTCTGTTGTGGCTGTTTCTTCATCCTGCTCATCTAGATCAGCTATAGTTTCTGCTTCCACCAGGTGTATTTTTACTACCTTTGTTTGGATTTACGTTTTTTGAAAGTACCACTTCCTCTATGTTGGGTACAGATGTTGCGTCTTCCAAATCCTTGGTAAGATCTTGCTCATCTTCCTCTTTCTGACTTCTGTGCTTCCCGTAAGGACTAGCTTGGCCTTTGATTCTGTGAGTGTGGGAGATGAAGGAGAAGGCAAATGTTTCTTCTTTGGAGCATTAGCTGATGCTTTTCTATCTCTTTTTTCTGAATGTCTGACTAGCTCTTCATTCTTTGTTGAAATTTGCTGTTGAAAACTCACAGGCTTCCTGTTCTTTACCACCTCATAATCCTCCTCGTCACCCATTCATTGAAAACACCAGTGTTCAAAATCCATTTTGCATGAATCTTCCATGGCCTTTCTGGAGTTGGTGGATCTTTAATTTCTGCATCAAAATTATTACTATGGACCCAAGTATCATAGCTGTCCAGGTAAAACCCCAATGTACTAACACCTGCTTGTCTTTTCTCATCACGGGTCTCAACTCCTCTTCATTTTTTGTGTGAGGAAGAATATGGATAAGTTTTGTAGGAAGCTTTTGGCTTCTCATCAGTAAATGTCCCCTGATGTTGTTGAATGATATCTTTCAATTTGTTAGCCAACTTCAGATCAATGAGGTAGATGTTGGCTTTGGTCAGACAATTGCTCCACAAAAATGTTTCTCAGTGTTCATAAATATCTTAAAGTTAAGATCCATTTGGGATGGATTCAGTAGATCAAACCTCAACCATCCTTGTTCATTTTTATACTTGTAAGCAGCCTCAAGAATGTGCCACAAGGTGCCTCCAGCTTTGAAATCCATGAAACATGGATTTCAGAGACGTGGGTGCAGTTTGGGTTGGTGACATGCTTCCCAAAAGCATCTTCCTGAAACTGGAGAAGCTGTACCACTAGCCCAGCCAGCGTTTTACTGGTAGGCGCATCTGCATGAACATATTTCTTGTAGTGCTTTCCCAGCCAGTCCCACCCTGAATCCAGCTGGGACACTGTCCCTGGGCTCTCCCAAGACTTGTTGGCTAGGCCCTGTCCTTCCTGCAATAAATGACCAGGCCCACTGTTGCCTGCTGCTGTGGCCATTGTTGCCTTCTGTGGTCCCCACTGCCTGACCTGCCCTTGCCATTGCAGTGTTCCCTATTGTCACCCACGCGCATGCACAGCTGCCAATGTATATCTCTTTTATGGTGATTTCTTGGACTCTTTTTGGTCAATGACATGGTGTGGTCATAAAAAATATGTACCCAGAGCTTTCAGTCTGAGAATGGTTGCTGAAGCTGGAGGAAGGTAACCCAGGCTCAGTTGAGAAGTGGTTGGAAAGTAGGTGTCTTAATTTCTTGCTCATTACTCTCATTTTGATGACTCTAGAAGAGAGGTGTGCTGGATGGGATCAACTGCTACTCAGTCGCTCATTACAGGATATGAAAAAGAGATTTGAGAGTTCTTGGGCCTTCGTATTTCAATGCTAATTTCATAGGCATCTTAATGTAGTCTGTGTGTGTCACGTGTGTTTATGTCTTCATTCCTGGAAGAAAACCTGCATGATGGAGAATTTCTTACTTAAATTTGAGCTGCAGCTTTATCTCTGCATCACCATGACCATCATCTTTTTCATTCATCATCATCATCATCTTTGTTATCTTGAGGACTGTGGCTGCTAAAGTAGCCAGGTTAATGGTTCCTGATGGTGTCATCAGAGTCACCCACTCACTGTTCATCCTGACCTCTGATCTAAACATGAGCCCTCTTTTGCAGTACCTGTGTCACTTTGTTGGCTCAAACCCTCAATGTAATGATTACAGCATTAGTTCTTATTTATCAAGCACTCATTCATGCAAGAATGTGAATTATAAAGATGTCTTACATTTTAACAATGACAGATTTCCTTCTTAAGAACTTAGGTAGTTTTTTGACCTTTCTTTTTTTTTTTTTACTTGCTGAGAAGGTAAAGGGTTGTGCTTTTTATTGCTGAGGGGTACTTGACATATGATGAAGTGTGAGATTATCACTGTGGCTGTATTTGCAACTTCCATGTGACCAGATGACTTTCCTTGGTACTGAGCACTACTAATCAGGGTACATTGTTAAGATCAGCTTTAGGAAGAGCAAGTCTAGGAAGGTTTCATTTCTGAGCCAAAGACTATCCTATAGAAGGTGGGCGAGCGTGGATACATATGAGGAGACTATTTCCTTCCAGTATGAGTCTCCTTTGGGGACCAAAACAGGGTGTTAGTAAGTGATAAGTCTCAAAAGTACTAGATCCCTATTTTCTAAAGTGTTTGCTCCTTCTCTGATGCTTTGGTAAGACAGGTCTTCATTCATGTGCTCATTCAGATATTTATTAACATCTTCAATGTGCTATTCTAGGTTCTGTGACAGATACAAAAATCTACTTTGAGCTTCAAGGAAGTAAAAATGAGAATTATGAAATCTCCCTAGAATTTTTTCCATTAAGGATTACCATAATTATACTCTATTTATACTTATTTATTTTGTGGGAAACAGTTATAAGCTGAAGCAACCATTACATTGTTGAATTTAACCACAGACATTTAGGGATGGGAGGAAACTCAGCCGTCTCTGAATGTATAGAAAAGGAAGTTGTGTTGATGATTCCTAGGAGATCCTTATAGGAAGATGACATTGCAATGTTTCCTGGCATTTTTGGATGCTTTTAGGCTGGATGCATTTTACTTATCCACGCTATCTCCTTTCATACTCTAATATAAGATTCTAAACCCTAATATTGCAGCTTTCTTCACTGTCTCACACACCTGCATTCTGCATTTATGACCTTCCAGATACTGTTTCCCTCTTGGAATTCCCCTTCATCCCTTTCCACCCATCCAAATCCTACTTCTCTTTACTTCATATTTTTAATGCAAGATTTGCCTCCTTTAGGAAGCTTTCTCTGGGTATTTAGCCTTCATTATAAACTTGTAAGAGTCATTTCAATGACAGTGTAATTTAATCTAACAGGTATTTATTACACCTGTTATATTTTAATCTGTATCAGGTCTGGGGGCATATAAAAAAAGGAAAAGAAAAATAAAGACTTAATTAGCACACAGGAACTGCTTGTATAATCAATCAAGTTCTCTCAGCTTTCATGGATCTGATGATCTAATTGAGAAGACTACATATGATAGGACATAACAGCTGGAAACAGATAACACTTGGAAGTCCCCTACTTCACATGTCATTGATGTCTTAATCACTTTGCATATATTATTCTTGCAATCTGGAATGTCCCCTCTATTTCTCAAGTGAAGATGCCTTCTCTGGGACCTCAAATGGCAAAATGAGGGACTTCTTTGTTCCTCGGTGTTCCCAAAATTATTATTATTGTGTTGACACATTTGCTTTTTCCACTAGACTGTGAGTTTCTTGTGGGCAGGATCATGTCTCACTCATCCTTGTAACCTCAGTACTATGCAAAAGTGCTGGGAGCATTGTAGGTTTTCAACAAATATTTGTTGAAGGAGGAAATAAATTAATACTAAAATAAGGAAGCATATAATAAACACTTTAGTAAGATTAATATAGAGTAGTAAGCCTTTATGAAGGGTTGGGAATTGATCTGGACTTTAAAGAAAGGCAGGATTTAAATGGATGATGTTATTAATAGTAACTGATAGCTAACATTTACTTTGCACTCATAATGTGCCAGGCACTGTTCTACCTGGCTTTCCCTGCATTAAATCATTTATTCTTCCCCTAAATCTTATGAGGCACTTTTGATGATTATCTCCATTTTCTATGGGAAAACTGAAGCATGGAACAGATACAGCAACTTGTCTGTGGTCACACAGCTAGTGAGTAAATCCAGACACTCTTTCTCCGGGGTTCATGTTTTGCCAATGTTATGTTGCCTCAAAAAGGAGACACATACAAATACAGAAACTAAACCAGGAATATTGTTTTATGTTCTTGGAACTGGTGGCCCGTTTGAATGTGTGGAGAATTGGAAAGGTAGAGTAGAATCAGGTTGAACAAAGGACTGAATATTAATAAGAGAAGTTCACACTTCATTTTGAAGTATTGTGAAGAAGCTGAAAGTTTTTGGAAGCAGGCTGGTCTAGAATAGGTATTGTTTTGGAGACTAATATCAAGGAGATTATGTTGTAACACTCTGTCACTTTACCAAGATGAGTGGAGTAGATCTGAATTTGAATGGCAATGGTGGGGCTAGAAAGAAGTGATTATTATGAGAGGAGTTTTGAAAGTATAAATTCCAGGACTTAGAGCCTAGTTCGGGATGAAGGCAAAAGATAGGGAGGGATCAAAAATAATGCCCTGGTTTTTTGTTTAACAGAGGAATGGTGGTATCACAACCTGAAGTCAAGATGTTGTGAAACTGAGTTTTGGAAGAAAATAGTGTTTAGCTTTAGATGTGTTCAGTTTGAAGTGTCAGAAAAATGGCCAGTACAAAGCTGAAGATATGGGAACTGGGTAAGAAGAAAGAGTTCTGGTTAGGAGTCAGCTGAAGAGAATGATGGGCTAGTCAAAGAGACAGATAATGTGTTTGGAGAGGCAAGGGGAATAAGACTAATGCAGTTATCATGAAAGTGAAAGGCGAAAAGAGTTAAACAAAAACCGGTGGTTAATAACATTAATTGGATAAAGGAAGGAAGAGTGTATAATAACTTGGGAAGGCCACTGGTTTGGCTAAAAGGAGGCCAATTGGTACTTTTGAGTTTAGGCAGAGTGGTAAGGGAGGTAAGACTTCAAAGGTTAAGAAAAAGCAGGAAATTACTGAAGTGAAGACAATTAGGAACCATTATCATCTATAATGTTTACCATGGTATTTTATACATAGCAGGTATGTAATAAATGTTTGCAAACTGAGGGACTTTATTATGTTTGACATGCGGAAGGAACCAGATGCTGGTCTTGAGTGTGTGTGTGTGTATACTATCGCAGGTTAGAGGGAAAAGAGAACTATTAGGGAAGAAAGGAGGAGGAGGTAGAAGGAAAAAAGGAGGATGAGAGGCAGTTTTCTCCAGAAGATGAGGAAAGAGATGATTTTGAGCATGGGAGATTAGAGAGGGGAGGACAAATATCTAAGAAAAATGGGGAGGAAGAAAGGAGATTTATAGGAACAGAGATGTATTAGGTTGCTGTGTTTAACTTTTCAACATGGGCCACTGAGTTAGTACATACCTTGACTTTGAAGCACATGCATACTTTAAATTTGCTTGAGCCTTAAAAAATGCACACCATGGCTGGGTGTGGCTTCAGCTCATGGCTGAGGAAACAAGGTTACAAGGTCCAGACCAACCCTGCCCAATATCATGGGCAGGGCTCCATTTGCCAGTCAGAAACGTTAATCTGAGCATCTCCCTGTGTTTTTTTTGAACAAGGATGTGACTGCTTGCCCTTGGCTTTGGAAAGGCCATATCTATTATTACTATTATTTTTTACCTCTTTTTTTTCAAACTCAAAAGCTAAAGCTATGGATTTTTCAAGGTT
Source organism: Furipterus horrens (assembly GCF_987537825.1). NCBI lineage: Eukaryota > Metazoa > Chordata > Mammalia > Chiroptera > Furipteridae > Furipterus > Furipterus horrens. Next base: position 192,619,752 of record NW_028327171.1, read on the forward strand.
AGGAGGGTATGATCAGGAGTTTTAGTCTGTTACAATGTGGCACAGCTTTTCTAGGCCTTGGTTTTCTCATCTGATATATCATGGGGTTGGGCTTGAAGACATCTCAGGTCTACTTCTGGCTTAAAAATGCTTCTTTAGTGGAATAAGAAAGCTCTGACTTTTATCAGCTCTAACAAGGCAGCTCAACCACCCCATCCTTTCGTAGATGCTCTTATGATCTAAATAGAGAAAATACAAAGAATTACAAACCGGCCACCTTGGAAATTGCCTGGAGAGATTGCAAACCAGGATTTTTAGATACTAATATGCTTAGAAATTATTGCAGGAGTTTAAGGGACAATATTGTCTTTGCCTTCTCTCCCTATTTTCCTATGTAATGTTAAGCTTTAACACAGCAAATATTTTCAAACTTCCAGGTCATGACACTTATCTAGAAGATTCTGTATGTGCCAAAGTGATTCTGAGCAGACTCTTTGAAAGTGAAAGATTTAGGGAGAATGAAACAGACAGAATAAATGTACTCTCATCTTTTTGCATAGTTGTTTTGAATGAGGGCTCAGAATTGTGGCATCTAAGGAGGAAAATATGGTCCCCAAATTTGGTTACTAGATTAAAATATACATTTAGAAAATAATATATTAATATAGGAAGTTCCTTGAGATACGGGATTTCTTTCTATCTGTTAGGTGAATTTCTATCATAATATTTTTGTAGAAAACTAGAGGACCCTGGTTACTTACTATTTGGACTACAGGCATCCTTCTAGGGTAATAAAATCAGATTTTTGGAAGTAGTTTGGTGGCTTTGAGTGTGATACCTCTTTCATATAAGTTAAGGTGCTCATCATGGTGTCATCTTGGACTGTCTTTCTACCATGAGGAGCTGAGAGGACAATTGTAGGCTTTTGAATGATAGGGGCTGGGTCATATCACACCCAAGCTTACACTGCTTCATGGTTTAGGAAGTTTTAGTCTTAGACTGTGCATACCCTGCTTTGCTGGGCAGTGTCTCTGAGTCATAGGGATGGATTATAGTGTAGGCAATGGTTTTTAGCAGGTTTAATATTAACTGTCATCTTATTACAGTGACATCCCAATGTACATATCTATCTCTGACTTTTTTGAACTCTATTTTGAGATACCTATCTCTTGGACCTTTATTCCAGGATGCCTTGCCTGCCGCTCAAACCTAACATATCTAAAGCTGAACCCAAGGACTTTTTTTTCAAACAAATTTTCTCTCTTTGCTTACCTAATTTTATCAACAAATACCTCCATTTTGGCTCTCACCCAGCTCATGAACTCTGTGGTATTTTGATTCCTGTTCTTTATCACTGAGCACAATGGAGCACCAGACCTGACCATCCTTTTCATCCCAGCTGCCACCTCTGAAGCTCTCACATCAACACTATTGTAACAGCCTCTAATGGGTCTCTGCCTTCATTCTAGCCTTGTTTAAAGTCACTGCATTCTGCACTGATGTGCTAACATCCCAAGGTGACACTTACTACCCTGTTCTTAACTCAAATGTCTTCAATGTCTTCCATTGCCTTTCTAGTAAATTACATGTGCCTTTTCTTAGCATTAGAGGTTCTCCATGATTGGTATCAGCCATCTTCATCTACTTTCCTGTTAAATAAATGGGATGCTCTGCTTGTCTCCAGTAAAGCCTTAAACTAAAAGTCCTTTCCTTAATTTTAGCCTGTCTAAAGTTAAACTTCATAGCCCAGCTAAAGGCCAGCTTGCACAAAAGCCTCCAGAATCATGTCATCTGGCAACAAGGCCTCTTTCATGTGACTGTCAGTGAATTTCTATAGGGCTCATGCACCATACATGGCTTTGGAATATAGCTAATTATGTATCTGCCTTAAGATTTTTTTTAGAAGGAAAAGGCCACATCTTTTACATCTTCCCAACTCCAAGAATCTAGTAAATTAGGTTTCATTATTTATTTACTGAATGAATGCATGACTTTGTCATGGAAGAAGTTAGAATACCAAAGAACAATTTTCTGACAAATCGAAATTTATTTTTAGAAAATACATATTAATTTTTTGATAATTTTTATCTCAAGAATGAATGACTTAGATCTAGGTGTTCAGATGGGACTTTTTGCTAATGAACTATTTGACCTTTGAGTTACTTTCTGACAGTTTCATGAAACACAGTAACTTTTAAAAAATAGTTGACATGCATTATATTATTTTCAGGTGTATAACATAATGATTTGAAATCTATATACCTTAAGAAGTGATCACCAGAATAAGTTTAGTAAGCAACTGTCACCATATGAAGTTATGATATTATTGACTATATTCCCTATGCTATACATTACACATCCATGAATTATATATTTTATAACTGGAATTTTGTACATCTTAATTCTCTTTGCTTTTTCACCCACTCCCCCACCTCCCTCCCCTCTGGCAACCATCAGTTTGTTCTTTGTGTCTATGGGTCTGTTTCTGTCTTATTTGTTCATTTGTTTTGTTTTGTTAGAGTCCACATATAAGTGAAATCATATGGTATCTGTCTTTCTCTGACTTATTTCTCTTAGCACAATACTTCCTAGGTCCATCTATCTTCTTGTAAATGGCAAGATTTCATTCTTTTCTTATGGCTGAGTAATATTCCATTTATCTATTAATGACAGTTTGCTTCTTTATCTTATTTAAATAATGCTACAGTGAACATAGGGGTGCATATATATTTTCAATTAGTGTTTTCATTTAAAAGGACAGGAAAATGTCCTCTATACTGCAGTGTATGCCTGTGTAGGAACACAGATCAGGGTAAAATGTGGAGCTTAGACTAGTGCTGACCAATAGCAGCTTGTTTAGTAAATTTATTAATTAGGCTTGTATTTCTATTGTTTTCTGTAATTGTACTTGTTTAAACTAAGATCTCTTTAGAATTTGTTTAAAATCACACTTTCTGTTGATAAGAGTTAATGTGCTTTGCCTGTTTCTCTTGATAGAGTCACTGCTTCCATCATGGTCTCCTTTCACAATTTTCTTTCCATCTGCTTTTTGTAACTTCATTTTTCTCTTGCCCTTTTAGACAAGGGTGATCATAATTTAGCCATACTCCTTGTGGTTCCACATCTTATGAAACAGTCTTTTTATAGTAAAACCCTCATCCTACTACCTAATTTTGAGTGTGCTATCTGTTTTCTGCTGGGATCTTGACTGAAAAATAAAAATTTTTCAGTCTTATTTTATTTTTTATTTTTTATGAGAAGGCTTTTCTTAAATCTCTATTCCTTGTGAAAATGGGGAGAGTTTCAGGATGATAATCAATGTAAAATGGACCTGGCTGGTGTGGCTCAGTGGATTGAGCACTGGCCTGCAAACTGAAGGGTCACCTGTTCAATTCCTGGTTGAGGCACATGCCTGTGTTATGGCCAGGTCCCTGGTTAGGGGCATGTGAGAGGCAACGAACCAATATTTCTTTCCCACATCGACGTTTCTCTCCCTCTCTCTAAAAATAAATAAAAATAAAATATTAAAAAATGTACTTTCTTAAAAAAAACCTAGGTAAAATGAACATAGAGTAATTTTAAAAATATAATCTGCATTACTTTTCTTTTTTTCATTTTAGCATAAATTTTAGAGAGTCTGTAGCCATTCAAAGTGTGATAAATCACTCATAGCTCTGTTTTTTTTTTTTTTTAATCTTCCTAGTAGTTCAAAGAGCATGGTAAGAGATGCTATACTCTGTTGAATGTTTTGTACTCCTCTTTCTCACATCTCTAAGAGGTCAAACCACCAGCTAGTGTTACCACCGCCAGAGATGGCTGAGTCTCTCTTTCCTCCCAGAAAGCACAGTTTGTCTTACGGTCCTGGAACAAACCCTGAACTTGCTAGGCAGCCTTCTTCTTACAGGGACTGAAAGGTGAAAGTGGTCAGATGACCACATGTGGAAGGGTATCCTGAGCTTAAGCAGGAAATATACTCAGAGGAAGTTACGGTAATTTTACCAACTCTGTGGTCAGGAGGGAGGTGTTCTTCTGTGCCAGGGAAAGCAGTGTTGCCTTCACAAAATGTTCACAAACATCATAGGGCAAGATGGTTGAAAATAGAAAGCATTCATTTTCTTTGGTTCCTGCTTAACATGTTAAATTCTGTTCAGTTAAAACTTAAAAAAGGAAAAAATGTGATGAAGCTTTTCCAACTTGATTTTTAAACTGCAGAAGAAACTCTGATTGGAATGTGCAAAGATGGAACCCAATGAAGTTCTTAAGAAGTTCTGAAGGAAAGTCACATTGCTAACTAAATATCTATGTATTTTCTATTGCTTCCTTAACTTCCCAATTCAGATTTCACTATTAAGTGCTGCCTACTCCACTCTTGGGTTCACCAGCCTCTATGTGGCATTTTATTTCTCTATGGTGCTATGATAAAGAAAAAGAAATACAAAATGTGTTAAATTAAACATGACAAATAAATGCAATTCACAAAGACCATGAAGTTAAGGATTCCCCCAAACAAGGTTTAGACTTAAAAGTGATTTTATGTATTGACTAATGTTCATGTATACTTGGGCAAGCTGAAATGAAAGACCTACCATTGTATAATTATTACTTGTGGATCTAAAATAGTTTATAAGAGGCATTTCATGTAACCATATTATCTGTAGGTCTTATCTGGGATCTATCTATGACTTTCAGGAAGTCTTTGAAATGGTATGCAAAATGTTTTATGTATGTGCATTAGAGGCACAGACCATTTGGAGACATACTTTCTAAATGTGGCTATAAAATCAAGCCAACTTTGCTCAATTCACAAAGTTGGTTTTCTATTCATTCACGATTTAAAACATTACATCTAGAATCATAAAAATAAATAAATAAATAAAACCTTAGTTTCCAACTATTTGGGTGACCTTGCTTGGAAAGTTATTTATGTACTTCATTTGTTTTCACTTGCCTCTTCTATAAAACAAGGGATTGGCTTAAATACTCCCCAGCTTTCATTCTAGATGAATTGTTTTTGCAGGATGGGAATCCAGCAAAATGGTAGAGAAAATGCAATTTATCTTGGTCCTGTCTTTTTCCATTCTATTTACTGCTCTGCTCAATGATATTCTCCTTGTTAACTCTCATTTCAGACATGTAGTATGATCCAATTATCAAGCCCAACTTTGAGAGGATCTAAAATCAATCACTGAAATTGTATTGAAATTTTCATGCAACTTGGCAGAGAGAAAAGAACAATAGATTAGAAGCCATGAGACATGAGCCAAGTCTTAAGGGTCACTAACTTGTCCTATAACATTGGTCAAGTCACTCGACCTAATTGACCTCAATTTTCACATCTATAAAATTTCCATAAAGATGAATACCTTGCCTATTTACTTCACATATTAATATGGAGTTTATATGAGGTAAAATAGAAGAAAATGCTTTGTAGCCCTATATATGTAGGCCATAATTACTAATTTAAATCAATATGTTTCTCACATTACATTTTAGACTTTATCTTTTTGGAAATCTAAGCATTAACTGAGCTGGTAAAGAGGGTCATTTCGGGGTCATGGTTTCTTCTTTGGTACTTAGAGTCACACCTTACATATCATTATCCACTCTACCTGTGCAGAGAGTTGACTTGGTTATTAATATAGTAATCGACTTGTTTACAATAAGCAAAAAGGGAAAAAAATTTTGTTGTAATCAACCTTCCTCCCCCACTCCTTTCTCATGGAAGCACAAACAAGTTTCAATTTTCCAGAAGTCAACTATAACCCAAGATTCACAGATTATCTGTGAGAAATCTTTTAACTCTCAACGCCTTGCTCATAAGTAGCAGATAAGTGCCTTCTCACCTCCAATCTTACTCTTCATGTTGTCTGTTGTTAAGGAGGAGTTGTGAGAGAAAGAGTTTTGAGGTTACTGCTTCCTGTCTCCACACTTTTAGCTGGTTTAGTTGCTAGGAAAGCCTTTGAAAAGCAAAGCACTAAATTCATCATCAAAACAACTTGTCAATTCAGTTATAGAAATGTCAATCAAGACAATTTTTTGATATCGTAAGCAAATACAATAGATGCTTTGACAATGTTTCTCTTTTAACCTAGTAGGTTTGACCTACATAGACTTTGCTTAACTACTTAGAAGAGGGAAAACCAAATATTTATGAAAAAAGGCTAGGTCTACTAAGATCAAATTAGACTGAGAAGGATGCTTTCCACTCCTAGCACAAACTGGAAAGCAAAAAGAAATCAAACAGAAGTTAACTATGGAGAAGCTATATGTCTACTTTCTTTTGAGCCTAGATATGTCCTTAAATTATTTGGAATACTGTGGGTTTTCTGAAATTCAGGGGACCAAAATACATATCAAACCCAGATATCATTTGATGTTTTAGTTATTGGTTGCTTTGATTTATCCATGTCATTACTTCACTCCCATTGAATAAGTGGTATGCATTTTCACACACGCTCCATTTTAAGAAAAAATAAGAGGAATCAGAATTCTTGTATCTACTGAAAGTCATAATAATCATAATACAATAAATATAACTTGAGAAACTGGTTCTCTTTTTCTACTACCAAAAGTGAATTTTCTTCCTTTAATTTATTCCCAAAGCAGATATAGATTTTGAAGTCCTATGAGGTGGTTTCTCACTGAGATTTCTCTGAATAACTGACATGAACAAGAGGTTCTATAGGCCAATCATAAGCTGAGGTTGAATCCTAATCTAAGAGGCTGTTAGCCATACATTAACACATACTAAGCAAATTACTTCAATTATAGTACCTTTGTTTTAAGGATCAGCTAATTTAAAAAGTATATATGTGGACATAGAAGTGGGATTAATATTGGCAAATAAGTTAAACATCTCTTTTTCATTAAATGACTATAAAAACATTTTTATGCTCTTTACTCCAAAAAATATTAGCACAAAGAGTCACACAAAATAAAGGACTTTTTTCTAAATATAAGTTCTCATCAGAAGAAATAAAAACCTGAGAGATCCAAGATGGCAGTAGAATAGGTAGATGGATGTTACACACATCTCCTCCCAGGACCAAAGTAGAATTAAACTAAAATATAGAGCAATGAACCTGAATAACCAACTGAAGACTAGCTGAAGAGAAGTCTTATAACCAAGGATTTACAGAAGCCACAATGAGGCTGGTAGGAAGAGAAAATATGCCAAAGGCCTGGCCACTGCTCCCACAATAGCAGCTGAGATTCTATAGGGATACCTCAGCTGAAAAGGTTTTCTCTTAGAAGAGTGAGGTCTCAACAGCAAGCTGGGCTCCCCAGCCCAGAGCACTGGAGTCAAGAAGAGTCACCCACATAACATCTGGCTGTGAAAATTGGTGGAAATTCTGTCCACCAGGGAGATTGGACAAGCATGCTCTTAAAGGATCAAACCACAAAATCTCATCCACAGCCACTCATTCTGGGCTCCTGTGGAGGCAGTGTGGAGCAGACAAGAGTTGTGTAAAGAGAAACTGGGGTTTTTCACTCTGGGGAGATTTCTAAAGCAGCAGCCACCAGGATTCCTGAGCTGCATTCCTCTCCCAACTCACAGACACCATCTTTCTTGGATAGAGTATGTCCCTCCTTATGGTATCAGTCTGGGATTACAATAGCCCCACACTCTAGACTCCCTGTAGCCTCATCATACAGAGATGGTATCCTGCTGAGGAGTCAGCTCCCTGGGCTGGGATGTAGAGGTCTGGGCAGAATCAGGGGTATCAGTGACTGAGTTATGGGCCATCCCCACCCTTCCCTGTGAATCCGACTGGTTCCTCCCCCTCACAAGAGAATTGCTAGAACAACCTAAGGGCTCCTGGTGGCCCCACCCTCCTGATTCTTGGTGGCTGCACCCTATTGAGGTCTGGGCAGAATTTGGCACAGACTGAGTTGTGTGGCTTAAGGGGGAGGGGAACTCCCTAATTTCCCCCAAGCCTGACGGCATCTCCCTCTCATGGGAGATCCACTAGCTCCATTATCCTGATTCCTTGATGGTCTCACATTGCTGTAATTAGTCTCTGGGAAGAATCTGGATAGGCTGAGTAGTGTGGCTCTAGGATGGGAGCCATTTTTTCCTTGCACTCCTGACTGGTGCAGAGACCTTTCCTCACATGGCCAAATCTTGGTCTATTTGGGCCTGATAAACCCTGCTGGTCTCACCCTGATGACTCCCTGAGACCTAGCCCCACCACAAAGCTGTATAAACAACCAGCAGGTGGCAGCTAGACTTGGTATACCATGGGAAATTTGCTGAGTGGCTTCAGACCCAGCACTGGCACTGAGTTTGAACCTGTATCAATTTGGTGAACACCACTTGCCCCTATATGGAGACTCACTGAGAATCTACCACATGCAACTTGAGTACCGCCAGAGGCTCTTTCAGTGATTAAACTTAACAGACAGCTGGCAGGTGGAGGCAGATCTTGGAAAGCCTTGGGACTTTTGCTAACCTGCTCCTGAGCCCGGTGCTGGTAAAAGCCATCCTTAGTGAGCAATTTGGTCCCTCCTATGCGTATCTGGGCCCAGCAGAGGCAGCCACAAATTTTAGATTGTTGTGTAGCTCCAAGTAGGTGGCTCAGAGCCAGTAACATGTAGCATTTGATATTATGCAGCACCAAAGTCTCTCCCAAGAGGCCCCAAAACCAACACATCCAGTGACCAGCTTCAGACAACATGAAGGAGGATCCAATTAGCTTCACAAGTAGAATATCCTTGGGAGATTTCAGCAGTTATCAGATCCAGCTAAGGTTAATTCTGCTTTATGTGGTCAGCATCTGCATGGCTGCTTACATGCTGTAGTGAAGGTAGACCTTCATAGTCAGCCAGCCTGAGGGTTGATGCCACACACCAAAATACCAATAGCAGTCAAGACTCAATTATAACAGAAGGGCCCAGATTACTCACACAAGGAACATTGCTGGAGCTCCGAGCTCAGATGATCAAGAAGACTGTGCCACTGGGTCCCACAGGATACCTACTACATAAGGCCGCCTCACCAATCATGGGAGTCACAGCAGATCTTCCTAATACACAGAAACAAACAAAAAGATGCAGTTAAAATTGGAAGGCAAAAAACACACTTCAAATGAAAGAACAGAAGAAATCTATAGAAAAAGAGTTAGATGAAATGAAGGCAAGCAATTTAAGGGACAAAGAGTTCAAAGAAATTATTATAAGGATGCTCAAGGAACTTAGTGAGAACTTCAACAAAGAGATGGCAAGCATAGAAAAGGACATAAAAGCCATAAAAATAAGCAATCAGGAATGAAGAATATAATATCTGAAATGAAGCGTACACTAGGGGGAATAAACAGTAGGTTGGATGAAGCAGAGAATTGAATCAGTGATTTGGAAGACAAGGTAGCTGAAAATCCACAATCAGAGCATCAAATAAATAAATAAATAAATAAATAAATAAATAATAGTTTAAGGGACCTTTGGGACAACATGATACATAACAACATCTGCATCATAGGGCTACTAGAAGGAGAAGAGCAAGGGATCAATAATCTATTTGAAGAAATAATAGCTGAAAATTATCCTAACCTGATGAAGGAAAAAGACACTCAAGTTCAGAAAGCAGAGAGAGTTCCAAACAGTATGAACCCAAAAAGACCCACAAGAAGACACATCATAATTAAAATGGCAAAGATTAAAGACAAAGAGAGAATTTTAAAAGCCAGAAGAGAAAGATAGTCACCTACAAGGGAGCTCCCTTAAGATTGGTAGCTGATTTATCAACAGAAACATTTCAGACCAGAAGGTATTAATGTGAGTTAATCAAAGTGATGAAAAAGAAGGACCTACAACCAAGACAACTTAACCCAGCAAGGCTATCATTTAAATTTGGAGGAGAAATAAAGAGCTTCTCAGACAAGAAAATGCTAAAGAAGTTTGTCACTACTGAATCAGGATTACAAGAAACGTTAAAGGGGCTTCTTGAAGAAGAAGGAGAAGAAGAAGAAAGAGAAGCAGAAGGAGAAGAAAACAAATCAAGAGACATAAAAGAATAAAGTGGCAATAAATGTATACCTATCAATAGTCATTTTAAACATAAATGACTTAAATGCTCTAATCAAAAGACATAGGGTAGCTGAGTGGATGAGAATACAGGACCCAGATATATGCTGTCTACAAGAGACCCACTTTAGAAAAAAGACACACACAGATTAAAAGTAAAGGAATAGAAAAAGATATTTTGTGCAAGTGGAAATAAAAAAAGCTGGGGTAGCAATGCTTATAGCTGACAAAACAGACTTTAAAACAAGTTACAGTGAGAGACAAAGGACACTGTTTAATGATAAAGAGATCAGCCCAACAAGAGAGTATAACTCTTTATGCATAAACAATTATACACCTAACATAGGAGCACCTAAATATGTAAAGCAAATCTTGACAGACATAAAGGGAGACATTGACAGTAATACAATCATAGTAGGGGATTTTAACACCAATAGACATCAATGAATTAATCTTCTTAATAGAAAATCAACAAGGAAACAACAGCCTTAAGTGTCACACTAGATCAGATGGATTGAAATGATATGTGCAGAGCATTTCAGCACCAAACAGCAGAATATACATTGTTTTCAAGTGCACATGGAACGTTTTATAGATGGACCACATGTTAGGACACAGAACAAGTCTCAATAAATATAAGAATATTGAAATCATATCAAGCATTTTTTCTGACCATAGTGGCATGAAACTAAAATTCGATCACAATAATAAAACTGAAAACGCACAAAGAATGGAGCCTAAATAATATATTACTAAACAATGAATAAATTAACAATGAGGTCAAAGAAGGAATCAACATACCTTGAAACAAACAAAAATGAGAACACAACAAACCAAAATGTATGGGACAAAGTGAAAGCAGTCCTAAGAGGAAAATTCATAGCATTACAGGCCTACCTCAAAAAACAAGAAAAATCTCAGATAAAAAATCTAACTCTATACTTAAAGGAACTGGATGAAGAACAACAAACAAAGCCCAAACTGAGCAGATAAAAGGAAATAATAAAGATCAGAACAGAAATAAGCAAAAAGGAGTCTAAAAAATCAAACAAACAAACAAAAAAACCCAAACAATATAAAGGATCAATGAAATTAAGAACTGACCCTTTGAAAAGATAAACAAGATTGACCAACCTCTAACCAGACTCATCAAGAAAAAAAGAGAGAGGACACAAATAAATAAAACCATAAATAAAAGAGAAGTAACAATTGACCCCACAGCAATACAAAGAATTGTAAGGAGATATTATGAACCACTATATGCCAATAAATTGGACAATCTGAACAAAATGGATAAATTCATCTATAAAAAAAATCTTCCAAACCTGAATCAGGAAGAATCAGAAATTCTGAATAGACAGATTAAAACTACTGAAATAAAAGCCATAAAAACAAACAAACAAAACTTGCGACAAACAAAAGTCCTGGAATGGATGGACTCACAGGTGAATTTTACCAAACATTCAAGGAAGAGCTAACACCTATCTTTCTCAAACTTTTCCAAACAGTTTAAAGGAGGGAAAATCCCTAAGCTTGTTTTATTAGGCCAGCATTATCTTAATTCCAAAACCAGAAAAAGACACTGCAAAGAAAGAAAATTATGGCCAACATCCTTGATTAATATAGATGCTAAAATCCTCAACTAAATATTAGCAAAGCAGATCCAGCAATACATTAAAAAGATTGTATACCATGATCAAGTGGGATTTATTCTGGGGTTACAATATTTGTGAATCAATAAATGTGATACAATACACAAATAAAATGAAGGATAAAAACTACATGATGATGTCAAAGATGCAGAAAAAGCATTTAATGACATCCTGCACTTACGATAAAAACTCTCAGCATAATGAAAATAGAAGGAACATATCTCAACATATTAAAGGACATATATGGGGAACTCTTAGCTGATATCATACTCAATGGGCAAAAACTAAAAGCATTTTCCTCAAGATCAGGAACAAGACAGGGATTTTTACTTTCACCACTCTTATTCAACATAGTACTGGAAGTCCTAGCTACAGCAGTCAGATAAGAAGAAGAAATAAAAGACACCTAAATTGGAAAAGAAGAAGTGAAACCGTTATTAGCCGCAGATGACATTATACTGTATATAGAGAATCCTGAAGATTCCACCAAAAAACTACTAGAACTGATAAGTAAATTCAGTCAAGTAGCAGGAAACAAAAATATTCAGAAATCAGTTGCATTTTATACACTAATAATGAACTGTCAGAAAGAAAAACTAAGAAAACAATCCCATTTATAATTACATAAAGAAATACCTAGCAATAAATTTAACCAAGGATGTAGAAAACTTATCCTTGTAAAGTTAAAGACCTCGAAGAAAGAAACTGAAGAAGATACAAATAAGTGAAAGCATATACTGTATTCATGGATAGGAAGAATTAACCATTAAGATATCCATACTGCCAAAGCTGTCTATACTTCATACAAGTCCTGTCAAGATACAACAGTATGTTTCACAGAAGTAGAACAAATATTTCAAAAATTTATATGGAATCACAAAAAACTCCAAAGAGTCACAGTAATTTTGAGAAAGAGTAACAAAGTTGGAAGAATCATGCTACCTGATATCAAAGTATGCTACAAGACTATAGTAATAAAAACAGCATGGTATTGGCATAAAAACAGACATATAGATCAATGGAATAGACTAGAAACCCCAGAAATAACCCATGCCTTTATGGTCAATTAATATTTGACAAAGGAGACAAGAACATACAGTGGGTTAGAGATTCTGTTCAATGAATGATGTTGGGGAAATTGGACAAATACATGCAAAAAAATGAAGTAGGACCATCTTTTTACACCATAAACAAGAAGAAACTCAAAATGGATTAATGACTTAAATGTAAGACATGAAACCATAAAACTTCTAGAAGAAAACAAGCAATAAAATCTCAGTATTTTTTGTAGTGATATATATTTTTTTCTGATATATCTCTTAGGCAAAAGAAAACAAAAGAAAAAAAACAAATGGGACTATATCAAACTGAAGTTTTTTCACAGCAAATGACACCATTAGCAGGATGAAAAGACAACCCACTTAATGAAAGAACATATTTGCTAATGATACTTCTTATAAAGATTTAGTATCTAAAATTTATAAAGAACTTGTAACCTTGGCTAACATGGCTCAATTGGTTGGAGCATCATCCCATAATCAAAAGGTCACTGGTTCGATTCTGGGCCAAGGCACATACCTGGGTTGTGGGCTTGATCCCTGGGTAGGGAGTGTGCAGGAGGCAGCCAACAGGTGTTTCTCTCTTGCATCAATGTTTCTCTCTCTCTTTTCATTGTCTTCTCTCTTGAATGAGAATAAACCTTTAGAAGAAAAAGAAAAACCTGTAAAACTCAATACTAAAATACACAATACAATTAAAAAAACAAAGGACCTGAAGATGGTTCTGCAAGGAAGACATACATATGGCCAATAGACATATGAAAAGATGCTCAATGCCACTAATTATCAGAGAAATGCAAAGTAATACCACAATGAGATATCACCTCACACCTGTGAGAATGGCTATCATAAATAAATCAATGAAAAACAAGTATTGGTGAGGACGTGGAGAAAAGGGGACCCTTATGCACCATTGGTGGGAATGAAGATTGATGCAACCACTGTGGAGAGTAGGATAGAGTTTCCTCAAAAAATTCAAGATGGAACTGCCTTATGATCCAGTGATTCCACTTCTGGGAATAGATCCATAGAAAACTGAAGCACTAATTTGAAACAGTATAAGCACCCCTATAGTCACGAAAGCACTATTTTCAATAGCCAGGATTTGGAAGTGGCCCAATTACCCATCAATAGATGAGTGGATAAAAAAGCTGTGTTACATTTACACAGGGGAATACTCGTCGTCGTGGGCAGCCGTCCGTCTCGAGAGACGATGGTGTAGCTTCTTAAGAGTCTATCTGCACCACCGAAAATGGTTGTGCAGTCCGACTCGGGAGTGACACGGTATCTGTCTCCTCCCGTGTTGAATCGACATCTTGCGATGACGCTGGAGTGTCCTCTCCAGTGAAGCTGAAGCTACAGAGCCTGGGCAGGGTGATATGGAGGGTCTGCTGTTGCCCATGCAGCAGACCCCCCCTCTCTTCGCAGCTGAAGGGTCCAAGGGAAAGACGGAGTCAATACAGCTTGGCTTCAGGTGCGCCGCAGGAGTTGCCGGTGTTGACTACAACGTCAAACCGCCTTAGGGACTCCGGCTCCGGATTTTCTGTCGGGGTTTACTCCCTTAGCCTTTCCCCTGAAGAGGTATGCCGCAAGGCAGCAGAGGTTTTTTGGAGTCAGAGTTTTCCTTCTCTGATGTACCCTGACTGGAAGATCGAACCAGCGATACTTAGCTCGCAGGCCGACGCTCAATCCACTGAGCCAAACCAGCCAGGGTACAGGGGAATACTATGTGGCTGTAAAAAGAAGGAACTCTTAACTTCTGAGACAGCATGGATAGTCTTGGAGAGTATTATGCTAAATAAAATAAGCTAGTCATAGAAAGACAAGTACCATATGATTTCACTTATATGCGGAATCTGATGAACAAAATAAACTAACAAACAAAATAAAAACAGACTCATAGAAACAGATAACAAGACTGACAGCTGTCACAGGAGAGGTGGATTGGGGAGCTGGGAGAAAAAGGTGAAGGGATTAAGAAAAAACCCCATCTCATTGACAGACAACAATTTGGTGATGACCAGAGGAAAAGCAGGGTGGGGCAGGTGGAAGAGTGTAATTGGGGGATAAATGGTCTTGGAAGGAGATTTGACACTATACAGATAATGTATTATAGAATTGTACACCTAAAACCTATTTAATTTTATTAATCAATGTCCCTGCAATAAGTTTAATAATAAAAACTTTAATATTCTGTAACTATGTAAGGTGATGGATGTTAAGTATGAGGTCTCTCCAGAAAGTATCCAGCCATGTAATATGAACAATTAATTGAAGAAGATACAAGAAACATTGTACATAGGACAATGACTACTCAGTCCGTTTAAAGTAGGCACCTTGGGACCTCACACAGTTCTCCCAGTCACCATCAGCTGCCCCATCATGTTTTCCTGAATCTCATCAATGGTCTGAAATCTCTTCCCTTTCAAAGGTGATTTTAGTTTTGGGAAAAGCCAGAAGTCAGGTGCAGGGTGTCAAATCTGGGCTGTAGGAGGCCAAAGTTCCCTGGGTGATTTGATGTTTCACCAAAAACCCTGCACCAGATATGATGCATGAGTGGACACATTGTCATGATGAAGCTGCCAAACACTAGTTGCTCTTTCTGCAGCCTTCTGAATCATCCAAATAGTTTCCACAGAAGAATGATCAACTTGAATGCAAAATTTAATGCAGATTCGTTGCTCTACTTGCTCAGTCATTTTTAATGCAATGGCCACATGGTACTCATGCTCACTCAACTTCATCTACTGCCCCCACTGACTAGGACAGTGAAGTCATCATCATTCACACATATGCATTCCAGCCCACTCTCCTTGACTGCCCGGTTACATCAATGTCGTTTAAGTTGTTCTCGTTAGATTAACAATGGCTGGACTTTTTCTGGACAGACCTCTTATACTTACTGGTGATTTTTTTACAACATATTCAAATATAAATTTATTATGTTTTTTGCAGTTGAAATTAATATAATTATATATGTTGATTATAATTCAATTAAAAAGATGTTTCCTTCCCTTGCTCAGTTGTGGGATATGCCATCAGCTGGGAGAAAATGGAATATGTAACAAGAAAACAGAAAGTGTAACAGCCACCCTAGATACTGGAATCTTGAATTGCTCTTCTGTGAGAAATTCCTCAACTTTAGAGCTGTGGTAGAATGGGCTCAAGAAAAATCTGATTCAGTCTTAAGAATGCTAAGGTTTGAATTTGGAGGCTCTATGATGAGCAGATGCAAAATCGATCTTTTAGTTGTTTCACTGTATTATGCTTTGTGAAGGAAAAATAGTTTTAGAGAAAAAGAATACTGCTTTTCCCTTGTGAAAACCAGCAAACGCTGTACTAGGCTCCAGGGAGTCAACTGTATTCCCAGGAACCTTTGAAATAATTCATATTTTCTTTGCAATAATCTCTTAGGCTGGAAGAATGTCTTTTTCATATCCCAGATGTCCAAACTACACCTCAGTTTCTGAGCTATTCTGGTTATGTAATGAATGAAGAAGAGATGCAGACAAAAGGAAAACTTACTGGTTGGTCTGGGTGGCCCGAGGACAGTCATTGTTAACTTCTCCTTCCTTCACTACATTTAAGCCAATATAGAGTTCTGCTAATGTTAGCTTGTAAATATTTCTTGAATTTATTCACTTGTTTCAAACTGTAGTTTTTTCTAACCTTCTCACCTTTTGCCTAGACTACTACAATTGTATCCTAACTGGTTTCTGTCTTTTTACTTTTGTACCCTTCAAATTTACTTTCCACATTTTTGCTAAAGTTATCAATATAAAATGAAAAGTTGAACACGTCACCCTTCTGCTTAATATCCTCAAACCAACAAGAGAGGCCCCAAGCTATAAATAATGCTCGCTTTGTCAATCTTGTCTTTTACTACTTATGGTCCAGCAAAATTGAGGTAGCTGTAATTCTCTACATCAGTCATACTCTTTCTCACCCCCTTATCTTCTCTGCCTAGACTGTTCTTTTTCTCTTTTTGTTTTGTTTTCTGCAGAGTCCTCTACCTCACTCCCTACCCCAACACACACTCTTATCTTACCCCACCTTTAACACAAAGACTCATCTTAGCAAGGCTAACTTTTATTGAATAAAAACTTGTTGAATAAATGGATGCATAATCCTTCAAGACTCAGGTCAGTAGTTACCACCTCCAGGAATCCTTAGCTTCCCCTACAAACACTGTAGATCACTGTGCCACTATTTAAGTAGCTGTCTGTTTATGTATCTCTCTTCCCCATCAGACTGTGAACTGCTCAGGGGCAGAAACTGAACTCTGTTTATCTCTGCGAAATCAGTTTTTTTCTCCTACATGCACCTTGGGAAGGTGTCGCACCCTGAGATGCAACAGAGTACAGTAACATTGTTTTTCTTCCCTTATTCTCCCTTTAGTTCCTTCTCCTCACTGAGGGTGCTAGGAGAAGGAAGCCAAGATGGGTAGCCATCCAGGGTTTCTTTCCAGTCTTATTCAATTTCCCTGCCCAAGCTACTCCACTCTCCCTCCCTCCCTTTACAGAAATCTCCTCAAAGAAGTCCTACTCTCATCTTTTTCTGTATCAGCTTTCAAGGGTAGATCAGGAAGAATTTAAATGCCTATTACAACGGAATCCAAATAATCAGTAACAAAAGTACTATTTCCGCAGAACTCAATAAGCAGAAATAAATACCTAACCTAAACTCCCTGAAAAGGAGGGGAGTTGGTGGCATTTCTTTCTCCCACTCAGAAACTGCCCAATGATTTCTTCTAAGTACGCAAAGAAAAAGGCCAGGCAAAACCAAACCAAACAAAAAGCAAGTTGGATTATCCTATTAAGACAGGTTGAACTTTTTGGTTCTTTACATGTTTACTTTTTAGTGCTTTTAGGCAATATTTGTTGAATGAATAATAAATGAAGCTGAAGTTATTGTTGAGCCTCAAATTTTAAATAAAGATTTAGTGAGATGGTAGTTAGACTTAACTGCTCATATGCTTAGTGAAATAAGCCAGGCAAAGAAAGAAAAATATCATATGGTATCACTTAATACAGGAAACTAAAGAACAACACAAACAAAAGAACTAAATAGAACAAAGAGCAGAATAGCAGTCAATAGGGGGGACGGGGGAGGGAGAGAAGGGGGATAAGGAAGGGAAGGGTTTAGTCAAGGAACGTGTATGAAAGACTCATGAACATGGACAATGGGGAGGGATATGATTGTGGGAGAAGGGGTGGGCTGGGTAGGGAGTGAAATGGGGGAAAAATGGGACAACTATAATTGAAAAACCAAAAAGTAAAAAAAAAAGAATGACACTCAGATTACCATCTTTCACTAACTGGTTATTTAATAAGATCCTATTATTTGCATAATATTATACAAAGAAGCGTAACGTGTGTCCTTGCTCTCAAGAGACGTGAAATCTAGGGCTCTAGGAAATACACACAAATCAAAAGCTGAATGAATTGAAGCATACAAAACAAGAGGTGTTCAAAATGTAGAACTTGCTGTATTGTACAAAAGAAACATAAATAAAAAGATTGAGGACTGATGGCTTTTGAGTACATTCATTTACATGGAGTAGCATTATCTGCAATTTAAAAATTAGTGAACACATAAGCTGGAATTGAATAATTTTGTGTCACTATCATGAGTGGGTACTTAGAACTAAATTGGTTTCATTGTTCTTATATCAATGGACACTATCTTAGCACAGATTGTCATATATAGCTAACTTACAGAAAAAAAAATGAAGGTAATTAATTCCTGCAAATTTTCAGACATGATACTTTCAACTAAGCAAGATTCTCAGATAGTTGTAGTTTAACTAATCTTGGTAATATGTAGTGGAAAATAATATTCTAGCATTTTCAAAATGGTGTTTTAAAATATACAGTTGACCCTTGAACAACAAGGGTTTGAACTGTGTGGGTCCACTTAAATGCTGAGTTTTAAAATAAATACTGTGAATTATTTCCTCTTCCTTATGATTTTCTTAATAACATTTTCTTTCCTCTAGTTTACTTTATTGTAAGAATATAATATATAATACATGTAATATACTGAATACATATTAATCCTCTGTTTATGTCATCTTTAAGGCTTCCAGTCCACAGTAGTCTATTAGAGGTTAAGTTTTGGGGGAGTCAAAAGTTATACACAGATTTTTTATTGCACTGGGGTTAATACCCCTCACCCGCGAGTTGTTCAAGAGGCAACTGTATTTTCAGCTCAATCAGTATTTATTCTAGTGGAAATAAATGTCCATAACATTTAATATACAATAAATAGTGAATCATATAAAACCTATAGGTGAAAATTTCCGAACAATATGTCACACAGACCAATAATCATCCAATAAACAAAAAACATAAAAAAATAATGCTGAACCTGACCAAATGGCAAATGAATGATACATACAGTAATGGTTTTGAAACTTGAGGAGGGCGAGTCACTCTAGGCCAAGGAGTTAGTGAACAAGGTAATGGAGAGAGGAGTGCTCACAGTGTGTTCCTGTGATGCTGACTTAAATGACCCAGCTAACTAGGAGGCTTTTGGTTTGAGGAAATGAGGCTGGAAATGCCTGTGGAGGCCTATGAATTGAGAACAAAAGTGAGTTTTCATCTGCTAAGCCAGTGGTTCCCAAACTTGACTACAAATTCGAATCTCCTGAGACATTTTAAAACTAGTGATACCTGAGTCCTATACCCAGAAATTTTGATTTAATGGACCTGGGAATTGAGGGTTTTTAGAAGTTCCCCAGGTGATTCTAGTATGTTGTGAGCTTGAGAAATCTGTAGGGCTATAGTGATTTTCAACCCTGATTAAATATTAACATCAACTAAGATAATTTTTAAGACAATACCAAAGATGACCCACAAAATGGGGGAAAATACTTGCAAATCACTTATCTGATAAGGAACTTGATTCAAAATATGTAAAAACCTCTGATAACTCAACAGCAGAAAGGATAACCCAGTTAAATGGACAAAAAAGATCTGAATAGATGTGTTCCATTGTTTCATTCAAAGGAGAATGAAAGCAGTAAACTTTTAAACTCTTCGTATACTTATCTTCAAGAGAGCTCCTGCATCTTTGTCTGCCAAGAAAAGCCTTTACTGGGGATCTGTTTATTTTGTTAATTACTATATTTTGATTTCAGAAAAAAAAATTAAACTCTTGTTCTAAGCACATGATTTTTTCTTCCTGCAGAAAACAAGATTTCGGTGAAGCAGTCACCAATGCTTGTGGTGTACAACAATGCGGTCAACCTTAGCTGCAAGTATACCTACAACCTCTGTTCAAAAGAGTTCCGGGCATCCCTTTATAAAGGAGCAGATAGTGCTGTGGAAGTCTGTGTTGTGAGTGGAAACTACTCCCATCAGCTTCAGTTTCGCTCAAAAACGGGATTCAACTGTGAAGGGAAATTGGGCAATGACACAGTGACATTCCATCTCAGGAATTTGTTTGTTAACCAAACAGATATTTACTTCTGCAAAATAGAAGTCATGTATCCTCCTCCTTACATAGACAATGAGAAGAGCAATGGAACCATTATCCATGTGAAAGGTAACATGCAACTCCAGTGTACCACTCTAAAGTAATGGTTTTCAACTGTGGTCTTGAAAACTCCATCATGATTAGTGGTGGAATTGGATAAATCCCAAAGAGGACAGACCAAAGAGGAAGTCTACACATTATAAGCTAGTGATACTGTGCTTATTTTGGTCTCTCTCACATTCTTCCATAGTATTCAGAAGGAAGGAAATCTACTCAAGTGCCACTCTTATATCATTTAATTTACTCTATTCTATTTTTCAGAGAATCAGCTTTGTTCAGCTCCCTGGATTCCTGAGTCTCCTAAGCCATTTTGGGCACTGGTGGTGGTTGGTGGAGTCTTGGCTTTATATAGCTTGCTAGTAACAGTGGTTCTTTCTACTTACTGGGTAAGAGAAGCAGCACTACTGTTATGTAACTTTTCTACTAAACATACAATCTTATTACATTAAATAATTTTGTCTATGTAGTTTATTTTCTGTTTAACATGTGATTTTTATTATTTACTTCTTCCCTGCTAGGTTTAAGTAGGTTCTCTTTTATCCTGTACAACTTTACCTGAGACAGAAATTGGATAGGCATCCTATTCTCCAGAAGGCACTGGTTAGGTGGTCAGACAGAGTAAGAAGCTAATTGGTTAGATTATGGTGGAGATAATAAGGGCAGTTACCTTTTTAATCCCCATTTCCAATATTATTAGGACATATAAAAGTTTTAATATATACATACGTATAAAAATCTAAGAAACTTGGGAATCTAGACTACTAGAATTGATGAACAAGTTTGGATTGGGTTCAAAAACCATGAGAAATTTGGCTACTGAAATTATGCATTCCAACCTAGCAAAAAAACTAGGTCTGTTTATTTGAGTCATATTTTTATCTCCTCAGAAATAGTTGAGTTTTGTGAGGCCAAGTATAATGCTGTCATTATGAAACTATAATGGACATTAGACTTTTCTGAGCTCTCATTGCTGAATTGGAGTTTATCACTTTTGCAAATGTTCATGCAATAAACTTAGTGTATACATATTTTTTACGTTCTTCAACACTGAATATTTTGCTGAGGTTTGAGGACCTCTTGATGACCATACCTATATCTACTATTGAGAAGGGACCTCTTTATCAAGGATCTTTCCCTTACTCAGAGACTTCTTGTTCTTCTATGTACATTGGGCTATGGAATACCTCATGTACTGGTTTCATATTGTCTTTGTAATTTTTTCTAAAACTTAGTTGCATCTATGAGTCATTTCTCCAGCAAGAAATGTGCCCTCCTAGAGGATAAAGAATTATTTAAATTCACCATCTATCTAGTATTAAGTGCATTTAATGCTTAATGAATGCTTAAATTCATAACTTCCATAGAGGTCAAACTAAGGACTTAACCGAACATGCCTGAAGTATAATACCCATCTTCAAGGTATAATCCATTCATTTAACTAATACATACATGGGTCAGAGATTTCTGGAAGCCATGTCATTTGAAGCCATTCTATTTACTAGTCTTGGTGCTGGGAGGGGTTGGGCAGCCATGGGTTCACAGTCATGCCAATGATAGATACAACCTGGGATGCTCTTAGGCTCGCTGCCAGAGTTTGCCTCTCAATTTTTCCCCACATGCTTCTCCCATTTCAGAAGACCATTAGGGTATTCTGGAGATTGGTCATACTGCCTGTTGCCTAATCTCTACCTTCTGCAGGGTAGGGAACAAAGTAGCTGCTTATTCCTGGAAATCCTTTATATCAGATATCATCTTGAGAATTTGCCTGTCTAGTCTTCTTCAAGTTTCTCCAGCCTGATGGGGGCTTTTTATATAGTGAGATATTGCCTAAGTTTTTTTCCTGTGGTGTTAGCTGAGTCCCTTTATCTTTCTGGATCTTGGTGTCTTCATCCAAAGCCTGTTCTAGCTTTGAACAACTGTGGCATTTGCTAATGAATTTAGAATTTGGACTCTTAGTTCTTGTTTTTTTCCTGATCTCATCAAGAATCTCAACTTCTTAACTTAAAAGCCAGGTGAAGTGGCTTTTTGAGTACTCTTTCAGGACAAATGTTCCCCTGTAATATGCTGACCTAGGTCAATGTAATTGATGTAGGAAGTAGTTTTGGGAACTGCTTTAACTTTCAGTGGCCAGAAGGGTACTGATGATCATTTAAAACTTATTGTAGATATACATTAGAATATCAGTTACTCTACTCAGGCACTAACTTGCTAGGTGACTCAAATCAGCCAAAATGACAAAATTAGCTTCTCATTTTCAAGAAGTTTTAACAGTTAACTTTCAACTCAGAAACAACATAAACACTATGGGTTTTTCTTTGACATTACTACTAATTCCCAGTGAGGTTCATTTTGCTTTGTCTTGAAAAAGCTTATTTTGGTCTTATTCTGTCTCACAGGATCCCTGTAAACTGGGAAGTTCCAGTGCTTGGTATATCTTATATCTGTGGCCTCTTGTAGACAGTTTGGCTACCCAATAACTACTCTTTATTTGCATCTCAGACCTAGATAGGTCTTAGTATTCTTTGACTAAAAGGGTGTGAAATAAATATATATCTATATTTCATAGAATACTATAGCATTTTAATCCTGGACTCAACTTTTCTTGCGCTGTTACTGTAGCAACTAGTACCTGACTGAGCTAGGCAGCCAGGCCATGAGGGATCCCTACAGTTTAGCCATTTCCTGGGTACTTTTTTGGGATCCTATTTTTGGCTGGTCTGCACTGTGCCTTGGTGCAAGTTGCTGTTTTCCGGAACTTCCTGAGGGCCTGTGACGTGCTACCGTAGGCAGTTCTAGGCTGAGTGGGTTTCTGGGAGCAGCTGCAGATTCTATCTCAGTTCTTGACCTATTGCTGACATTTGAATAGAGCTCTCCATGGCCAGGCTGCCACAGACCAGCACCTGCTACTCTCACTCTATCCTCCATTCACTGAATTGCCCTGTGTATTCCTTGGGTCTTATTGCTGCTCCCAACAAACAAGTGGGTAAAGGCTGTGGTGAAAGAAAGGGCAAGATAGGTGGGTCATAAAATCATACATCTTTAGCAGACATTGAATAGTAAAGGGGCAACGTAGATGACCCACATGAAGTGAGTACTCTACAAACATATATACATATGCTAGATGTACATGGACACTGTGGGTTCTGTATAGTGTTTCCAGTCATATATGTGTCATTTCCATTCTACTGTTTGTTTAGAGTTATGGTGATAATGACTAAATCCACCATTCTATAACAGTGTGAGGGTAAGCATGGGAGTTGATTGCAGCAGAATCTTTCATAATCTTTGTGTGCAACTTGGAGAACCCAGATCCAAGACATCTTCAGTTTTGGCCACTCTCTACCAGCTATACTTTTGTTTGGGTATCTGGAGACAAAGACTATCACTTGGGGATCTGGCAAGGGGAGTTCTCAAAGTGGGAATAAGTACTAAAATTCTTCCAGGGTATCATCAGCAGCCTTCCACATCGAGTTGGGGGCAGACTGTTCCATGTCCTTATTCCTGCCCTGCTGTAATCCTGTGTCCAAGAGAATTCCTGCCTTTGATTTATAAAAAGAATATAGAATCAAGATATTTGAAAAGTGACTTCCTTCATGCACTTGGTTTCCATGACTACTCTCTCTGAATGAATCCCCCAATTATATGTGTTTAATGCCATCCTTTTCTTAGCTACAGCTAGATAACTCTCCCATCATCTCAAGTCCCAAATGACTATAGCAGAATTTATAACCTCCTTCAGATATAGTTCTGCTGTCTTGCCTTATGTCTATAGATGAAACACCATCCTTCTAGTCACCCAGACTCAAATAATAAATCATCTTTGGGTATGAGCAAGAAGGAGGAGTTAAGCAGTCTAACAATATTCATGCTAATTTGATGATACATTTTGTATCCATTGCTTCCTTTAATTCCCTTTTTTTTTCATGACCAGACTCTAGTTTAGGATTTCTCAGTCTTGACACTAATGACATATTGGATGGATGATTCTTTGTTATCGGTGGCTGTCCTGTGCAACATTGAATATTTAGCAGCATCTCTGGCCTCTACCCATTTGATACCAGTAGCATTCCTCCCTGGTGTGATGATACAAAATGTCATTAGCCATTGTCAAATGTCCCCTAGGACTGGGAGTAATGGAGCTGGAGGTGGCAAGAATGAGGCTTAGGAGCTCTGGCTGGTGCAACTGTATAAATGTAGTGTCACTCACAGAGGTGAGAAACCCCAGGAGAGGGCCAGGTTTTAGGGTAAGATCTTGAGTTTTGTTTTGTATATGTTGAGTTAAAGTGACTTTGAAGTCTAGTCCAGAGATATACATTTGGGTAAATAGGGAGAGCCAGGATGTAGTGAATAGAAGAAAAGGCCTAGAACAAAGCAATAAGAAACTAATACGGAATGGCTAGTTAGAGAAGGATGAGCTTGCATAGGAGGCAGGTAAGAGTGGTCAGAGAGGCAGAATGAAAACCTGGATGATACCATCTTATAGAACACAAAGTGGAAGAGTGTTTCAAAAGAGAGGATAATCAATAATAAAGAATGCTGCTGAGAGTTCAAGAAGATAAGGACTGAAAACATGTTAGTCATTTTTAGTAATGTGGAGATCAGTGGTTTTGCACCCTTTCTCTAACACTTACTCATGCCCCTTTGACAAGGAAGTGTGAAGTGCTTAGATAGAAGTGCATGGAAATAAGGCCAGGGCTGAAGTCATTTGGTTACTAATTTATGCAGGTGTTCATATCATTCATGTGCAGTGTATCTACTTATATATCAGGCCTATGTGCCAAGAAATAGGCATTTTTTTTCTTAATTAAAAATTCTGATCCAGAAATCTGGATGGCTTTCTATTTTTAGAATTTTTATAGGTATTTTATCAAATGTATAAATTTTACCATCACATTGATCTAGAGAAAATATTCCTTAATCAAAACTTTGCTGAGATTCATGGAGGTATAACTTGTTCCAGGTTATATATGTCCTACTTTCCTCACCCCTCGCAGAAAGATGGGTAACTCTATTGTCTTTATGGAAATGTAAATACATATAAAGGGATAGGAATGTAACTAGTTGCCTAGAACTATCTTCCCATTAATTTGGAATACACTACTGTGAATTAATGATTATTCCATACTCTGAAGGGTTGAAGGTCCTCTTTGGTTAATTATAGAGAAACAGCTTGTTAAGCAAATGACTAATGCAAGAGGATTGCAGTGGGGATGCTTAACCTTTGCAAATGAGGAAGGGCTTTCAAGCGTATTTACTAATCAACAGCAGATATATTAATTAGATATACTTTGAAGTTCAGGTTAAATGACTACTTTGAGAGTAACAGGGGTGTATTTCTCTAAAATACTTTCTTTGATTCAGATTTTTCAAGCTGATTTAGAAGAGTCCAAAGTTGTTAGGTTTGATTAGTCATGATCCAAGTCCAAGGTGCTTAATGAATTCTGGTGTTCAGCTTCATTTGACAGTCCATGGTCTGAATAATTGTCCTCAAAGTCTTAGAGCTCCTCCTATGACATCTTCCTCCATGTCCTTGGCCCTTTCACAGTGACACTTCTCTTTTCTGCAGATGACAAATAAGAGGAACAGGATCCTTCAGAGTGACTACATGAACATGACTCCCCGGAGGCTGGGGCCCACCCGCAAGCACTACCATCCCTATGCTCCAGCACGAGACTTTGCAGCCTACCGCTCCTGACATGGACGCCTATCCAGATGCCAGCCGGCTGACACCTCTTCACCTGCTCAACACCACTGCTCTGGATAGGAAAGAACTGCCTCATCTTCAGCCGGCTACCTCAGGCCCGTTAGGCCACAAATGCCAATTTTTCTTGACCAACTAGACCAAATAACATTATTTTGAGACTCTGAAATGAAGTTAAAGAATATTACTATGACAGGTTGAATCTTGTATTGTCATGACCAAAATTCAAACTTACTATGTGTGACTTGATTGAGAAGTTAGGGTAGAAAATAAAAAGTGAGTGATTTCTGTTAACCTTAAAATCTGCTTACAATTTTACTACTTTCTTAGACCCTGCACAATGGCAGTCAATGAAGTGTGATAATGAAGGACGTTTTAGATGGAGAAGAAAGGTTAGAAAACCATCCCCTGTGGTTAAATAGGAGTTTAGCGGGGATAGGTTAGAGTGGAGGTTGAGGGGTAGAGATTTTAAAGTCATGAAAACACTCTCTCACTCATGAAATGAGCCATTCAGTTTCTTTTTAATGTTTTCCTTTTAGTTTAGAAAGATATAGACATTGTCTTTGATGACTTCTGGTCTTATTTAGTCATTTTGACCAATGGAATACCTTAAAAGCAATGTACAAGCAAACTGACTTGCTTTCCTTACTCCCTATGATGGAAATTCAATATAGTCTTCACAATATGATTTAAAAATGAAGTAGTCTTCTTACACCAAGGAGGACTATGCTTAGAAATTAGGCCACTTGATATCAGAATTATTTAAATACTGTGAAGGGTTATTTGTTTAGCAGCACATTCCAGTCAACTCCTGTAGAGGGCTTTTCTGTTCTATATATTTCAGGTTAGTGCATCTGGTCTCTTTATTGTCTGTGTGAGATCTGAAGTGGAATGATGACTGCATGTGCATAGGAGGAGTGACTATACTATGAAAAAAGGATCTTAGCATTCATTATGGTGTGGGTGATGAGTCCAAGAAAGATCTTCTGAAGGAGAAAGAGTAGAAGAAAAGACTATTCTTGTCATGTGCTGAGGGGCTGGCCGGTGGAAGTTTTCCAGAAGATAGCAGGCTGAAGGAACCTTGGTGAAAGCTTCTTTACAGGGACTTTAAGTGCTTTAGGACTCAGAGCTACAGAACTTTGTGGGTTCAGATGCCAGTTTACCCTGGAGATCCATCGACGTGGAAAGTATGTTGGAGTATGTCTTCTGAGACAGCATCAAATTTCTCAACATACCCTGTAAGGCCTAAACCTGGAATGAGCATGGTCATTTTTCTACCTCCAGTTTGGGTCAAATGGAGTATGCCTGGGGACCTTGAAGAATGGATCTACTGCAGCCTTTACAATTGTTCAGTGCTTCAATTTATTCAGGTGTTAGAGGAGTCTAGGTTTCAGAGACAAATAGACCTGGTTTGAGTCCCATTGCTAGTTGGTCTCAGGCAAGTCACTGTCATTTTAAGACTCTGGTTCTTCAACTATAAAATGGAGATAATGATCACAAATGTCCCTATATTGTAATCTCCTTGAGGACATGGCCCTAGTTTGTCTTTTTTTCCTACTTGTCCCTGGCACTTAGTACCATGCCTGACATGTAATGTTAGCTAATATTATTATTGCCATATAGATAAATTATACATAAAATAAAAATGGGCAATGACCTGAGAAGGGAGAAAATATTGTAACACAAATTTAAACCCACTACCCAGGGATGAAGTGCTATAAAACTTGATAGCTTCTTAAGTTCCACCATTTTCCTGTTTCAGATTATTTTAGCTCTTACTGAAATGTATAGCATTGCACCTCCCACTTTTATGTACACAAAGAAGTCTTTTAATTTTTTTTTGTATTGTGGGGTGGGCTAAGAATATTATTATTCTAGACAGGAAATATAGCACTTTGGCTGATTTTTAAATGGGCTTCTATTCATGAATTTAATTGATCCAAAGAAGGCTGAACCCAGCCGTATTTGAGTTACAAAAAACAGACTTAGGCTGGCACATGTGCCATGTTGCCAGGCTCCTGGCACACAGACTTCTTTAAGCCAAGTTATGAGATTGGATTTGAAAATTATAGAACTACAGAATTTGTAGAAAGGGCAATGGCAAAAAGTAAATAAATACAAAATAAAAATGGAAAGAGTTGATCTTTAGTAGTAACTTGTTCTCTTTTCTGTTGGGAAAAATAGTCTTACTAAAGATGAATCACACTTTAGATTTTTCTTACTCACTTTGAACAGAGCCATAGTAGAAATGTTAATAGGGGAGTCCTTTTTCACTATTAGTGTGAACCAAGAAATGGTTTAAAAACTGTGGTTGGAGCCATACTTTTACAGTTTCAGGTATGATAATTGTGAAGAAAACAATGTTCTTTGCTGCTTTTATTCTAAGAGTTTTATGTTTAGTATTCTATAGGTTTTTATTATGAGCTTGCTTATTTTGGGCTAACCATGCCAATTTATAGACACCAAGTATACATTATGTTCTGTGTATTCAGTGATAAAAATTACTGAACTACCATTTGCCTGTTTTTAAATTTGTAATTTAATGCTGTCTTTCAGAGAAGATAAGCTTCACTTTTGGCAACATAACTAGAGAAAACTTACTATTTTTTAAAAAAATGTAGAATAAATCCTTTTTTTAAGAATCTCTAATTTTAGCCCTTTTAAAAAAATCCACACTTTTAAATATTTTTAACTTCAAGCAAGGTACACTTCCAGGTTGGCTTTAGTCACTATTTCTCATCAAAACACTGGTTTACATATCTGAAGTGTCAGGCCAGACTTACCTGCACATTCTGTGTGATGTGAATCCCTGCCTTATAAGTATATGTATTCTTCCTGGCAGATTCCTCCTCAATATCACAGATATGTTCCTACTTCAGGACATTTACACATATTTGTTTTCTTGGATGTTCTTCTCCAGATGTCTCCTGGCTTTTTCCCTCACTTCCTTCATGTCCCTGTTCAAGCATCACCTTTTATCCTAATTTCCCAAAACTCTGTCTGCTTTCTTTGTATTTTTTCCCCCATAGTATTTCACCATCTCTTATACTAGTACTTATTTAGTGTTTGTTTACTCAAACTAGAATGTAAGTTCCATGAGGGATAGAACTTTGCTTTGTTTATTGCCATGTCCCCAGTGCCTAGAACAGTGCCTGAAATGCAATAAATATTTATTGACTGAATGAATCTCACATGCCCTAATGAATGAATGGTCAGTATAAATGTATTATTCACACTCTGAGAAGTGGAGAGCCAGTTCTGTCTTCCACTTCCCTATTAAAAAGTTCAAAGATTTATTTTTTTTAGTGAAACAGGAGGTAAAAATGAATACAGTTAAATCTGGTAAAAGAAAACTTGATATATACAAGTAATTTATATTTTAGAAATTTTTGTGCAGTGAGGAAAACTAATACTATAAGAAAAAATCATCTTAAAAAGTGATAGCCACAGTCAAAAGTTAAGTTGGTTTCCAAATGAAGTCCCCAAATCCCCTTTTAATGGAGTATTGACAATATTTTAAACATGCTTTTAGTCTAAAACTGCTGAAAATGTTGCCTTTGTAGTTAAAATTTCATACTACTATAAAATTGCTGCTCTTTCCTACTGAGTGATTTTGTCTCAACAAATTCCATAAATGCCTTGTTTGACGGTTATTCAAAAAGAGCTCAAAGATAGGAAAGCTGGGGACAGGCAATTTCAGCTTCTTCACCTGTCATGCTCAGGTCATCACTGAACACTGTAATGGTTTGCAATAGTTTGAAATAAAAGAAAAATAACAAACAAAATTGTGGCACTTGGAACAAGTTGATAATTCAAATCAGACATATTAATCATCACACACACACACACACACACACACACACACACAACACACACTCACTGCTATCATCTTGTGGGTAGGGGAAGGCCCTTGAACAAGAGACACAAGGGCTGGTCTGATAATTCATGTAGCAGCTTCTATTTACTTCATTGCAAATTGTGTTTTCAGGATGGTCTGAAGTCAAATAGGTGTACAGTGAGTTCATCTCCACAATTCTTCTTCTTCTATTTTTTTTTGTTTTGTTGTTGTTGTTGAAATGGAGCTCATTAAATTTGATAAAGGTAACTTGGAAAAAATGAAGCTATATGTTTCCTAAGAAAGACTGAACTCAGCAAATCACTTATGAATTCAATGGGACAGATCTAATCAATTGAAAAGGGACAACTTTGGTAAAAATCAGCTGTTAAATGAATCTGCTCAACAAGCACTCCTTGATTGGGTTAATAAAAATAATATAGACTACTTCTGTAAAAAGGTTCTAGTTCCTTAAAACGTAAGTTCAAAATGAAGTAAAATGCAGACTTCATGACTTTACCTGAAAGACCTCCTACTATGTTCTAGTTATATAACTATATAAATATGTAATTGCCTGCAGCCCTGAATTAGTTTTTTCTTTCTCCAGTCTGATAAAACATATTGATTGCTTTTAAAGCAGTACCTTTTCTCCTCTCTTATCTTGTGTGGAACAGAGATAATGAATGAGAAAAATGAAAGACACTTCTGGATTCATCATAATGGTGGCCTGACCACCACACTAAGGAGCAGCAAATGGAATGGTCTTGGAACCCTATCAGACCTTGTTTGGTAACTTATCTGTGTCTCCAAAACCGAGAGGCACTGTGTAACTCTTGATTTTTCAACAGTGCTCAAAAGAAGTTCGGTTCTTCAGGAATGAATCTGAGAGGGTGGACCTCTCAGCTTGCTCTGATTTGGTATCCCAAAGGAACTGGTGTTTTCCCTTCAAAGATTCATGGGCTCTCAGCACTACCCTATCCAGAGCAGTATGTGGCACAGTTTCTCAGTGTGTCTTTCATTCATTTGAGGGTGTGGACACTGGGCTCTAAACTTGAAAAATGCTTCGGATAAAATATGAGTGACCCAAAAATACTTTACCTTTTCCGAGCTGACCCCATTATCGAGGCTACGCTAAGGCCAGAATGTATGCTTCTCAAGACCGGTTCCTTTTTCTAGTCACCTGTTTCAACTCTGTGAAAGATTTTGGGATGCTGGGAATTTGAGGGGACAAAGAGCCGCAGGAAGGTGAACTCATCTTAGAGGTGCATTGGATTCTACTTACACTTCATCTAGCAGAGCTATCTCACTGACAAATTTAAACACTCCTCTGGCTCCAAAGAACAAATTGTGAGAGTCAGTGGAAATGTCAGTTGAGACAGAAGAGCAGCAAACAGCTTTGTTTTCCTATAGTTGTGGTTTTACATGGTGATGATGACACACGAAGATGAAAATGCACAGCATGAACTCCAGTTGTTATCTGAGTGAGCATCTCTGCCAGTACTGAAGGATATGAGTGGGTGTCACCTGCAAGCAGAGAGAGAGAGAGAGAGAGAGAGAAACAGAAAAAGAGGCCCTGTTTTGGAAAGAAGAGCCAGTTAATCAAAGATCAACAGTGACAAGTGGTGCTGTTTATTTCATGAGCTTTATATTTGATTTCCTTCCCCTCGCTAATCTTCAAGTCTGAATTTACTCTCTGGACTAAATATATAAGCATTTGGTGGCTTAGGAAGGGGGTGGAAAAGATGGTCTTGAATGGGCATTATGGCAGTTACCATAGTTATTTAGTCATTTCTTTCGTCTCCTGGGTGCACACTTAGTATTTGCTATGCTAGCTTCCAAAGTGTGAATTTTTGCTAACTTTTGGGAACCTGTGACATTTAAATAAGGGTAGACAAATGAGGTAGTTATTGGGGACTCTTATACACTCCCAACTCTTTGAAATTTTTATTTCAGTTGTTTTATATTTCTCTTTCTCCCTTGCTCCTCATTCATTTAATAACTATTTAAATGAGAACTTGTTCAGCTCTAAGAAGTGGTTAGGTACTGGACATATGTCAGTGAGCAACAAGAACATTATTATCTTCAAACCTCTCAAGTGTAGAGTGTATACTTTGTATATTTTCCCCCACCCCCTTTATTTAATACCCTACTTATCGGGGTAACCACTTAGCCTTAATTACAGGCTCAGACCTTAATGTGGCTACTTAATAGCCTTTGCCTTGTTTGCCTGAAATTTATTTCTTTGAGATATTCTTATTTAACATCGCTAACTCATCTAATGTCTTAGATCAGGAACCGACACGTTTTAGTAAATATTGTAGGCTTCGTGACCATACAGTCTCTTGCAGCTACTTGACTTTGTCATTGTAGTGTAAAAGCAGCCAGAGATATGTAAACAAATGAGTGTGTCTGTGTTCAAATAAACCTTGACTTGTGGGTACAATTTTTACGTTATACAACATTAATATTCTTTTGATTTTTTTCTGACCATTTACGCATGTAAAATTCATTCTTAGCTCATGGAATGTTCAAAGGCAGGCAGTAGGCTGGACTTGGCCTGCAGACTGCAGAGTGCTGGCTCCTAACATAAACCTAAGGCCCCAATTTTAGCTACAAGCTTGTTTTTGAGTTCTAGCCATCATCTACATTTTTAATACTAGAAAGAATCAGTTTAGATGTGTATAGAGGCTTAGTGGAGGTGGTAAATGTTAAGTATCGGAAAGAAAGACACGAATTAATGAAGAAGAAGGAAGAAGAAACTTCATTTGAGGGAAGGTCATTTTAAGCAGAAAAAAAAACAAAACAAAACGAAAAAAAAAAAAAAAAAAAAACCCACAGGAAATTATAAGAAAAGAGGAGAAGAAGCTGACTCAAGATGATAATGTCCCCTGTACATTGTTGCTAAAAGCCTAAAAAGCTTGCGAATTATGGTTACTCTTCTCTTAAGTCCTGGTTGCCCGTTTTTCTCTTTTGTAGGTATTAAATGCTTTTAATCTCTAAGGAAACAAAATAAATTTCAAGTCACAGCAGGCAGAGGACAAAAAATGGCCTGTCTTTCCCCGCAATCTTCCCTACACGGAACACACAAATCCACCTTGGGGCTGGTGCTACAGAGCTAGGGAGCAGCTAATTCAGGATTGACCTCCCTTTCTCTGTCTTTCACACTCTCAATTTGTACTTCGCTACTACCTTATGGGTGACCAAAAGTGAACTCTTCTCATCCTCAATTTAAACTAAGGCTTAGCATTTCACAGGTGACTGATGAAATCAGTTTTACGCAGATAGGAAAGGCAATGACCCGACACTTACCATTCCTTCACCCCCTTTCTCCACTCCTGTCTGTAGCTGCTGGTCACACCCAAGGTACACACAGTCCCTGGAAGCAGCCCAGTGTATATGGGCTCCCTGAGCTACACACCCATTCTCACCATCTGGGTAATTTTAAAATAGGGCCAAATGTAACACTTAGCCTGATCTGCCCAGCAAAGATCAGGAAATTGCCTCTAAAAGGTCAGATGACTAATATTATTGTGCCAACGTCTTGGGTGTTAGTAATGAAAAAAGATTCTGGCAGAATGAATTTATCCTGTCTTTGTATATGACATTCAAGTTCTTGGGTGAACAGCTTCAGGAATTCCAAGATTTTGCATTTTTACCATTGAAGGTCGCTGTGTACATTTATGCACGGTATGCCCTGCACAAGGATTCCTAGCCAAAAGGACAGAGGGGGCTGAAATCCAGTCAAGATTCCCTTATTAAGCTATGCTATGCTACGCTATAAACCTGCAAGAGCTATGCCCATCTGAAGAGGGCATCTTTCTTTAATGCCCTGACAGAACGTTCGCCTTTTTCCACTTGGTTACTGGGCTCTTTACAGAATAAATTAGATCACTGTTCTTAAAACAGGAATTACTTAGATTGGACAGAATTTAAAATAAAACAAAAAATGGAATGGTTCTTAATATCATAAACATGTCTTTTTTTGGGTCCCTTCTCTAGTCATTTCTTCCCCTCAATTCTTTACATTTTAATTCAGTTTGTCATATTTTCCTGACATACCTCTGGTGGGTTTGTCTTTTAGAAGTAATGTGAGAAGAAACTACCTGGTTTGGAGCTCAGAGGAAAAACAAGTTTTTGTGACCTGAAGAATACTAGGTTTTGGGTCAGTTCTTGAGATGTCTCTGGAACTTTTCAGTTAATGGCACAGTCTACTCTTGTTTCCTAGTTATCAGTACAAGCGTGGGTAGACTAAATGCCATTAAGTCTAATTCCTATAATAGTTGTCATACTCCTTATTATAACTGTCCCAAAATAGATTTCCCAAAATAAATGCTGTTGTTTTGGGTTTTCACTCATCATCACATGCCTAAGTTTTACAGATAAACATATTTTATGTCTGATATTTGTCAACCAGGATTATTTGAATTAATCTATAATTTTCTATAACTCTTAAATTTAGTATTAATAAATTTAGTACTTATTAAAATTGTATTCATTACTTTCTTGTAAGAAAATAATGAATTTTACTTGTAAGTTTAGGTTAGGAATCTTGACAATTTTGTGTAATTTTTGGATTTAATTTAAAAAGCACCTTCACATTATAGAATGAGAAACTATTGCATCATTTTCTAAATTTGTCATTTTCAAAATAATAAACTTCTTGATGACATAAACTTTACGTTATGGAATCTTCCATAGTAAACCATATGTTGAATATGACAATTGCTTAGAAGATCTGAACTGCATGAATAGGTGGAGGGATGAATGAATGACTTTCTTTCATTTGACTATCTGCAAGCTGTTTTGGTCTTTAACAGATTAGATGGGCTAGGTTCTAGAAAAGACAGGAATATTGAGGACTACTGATAAAGATTTACCATTTCTTAAATTGTTAAATATATCTTATTAATGTACATTTTAAGACATTATTCAGACATTCAGAAGCAAAAACTACTTACTCTTTGTTGGCAAGAAACAGAATTCTAATTGTGTTCAGATATCTACCCTCCATGTGCTTCTGGGTCATGCCAGTGTGTGGACATGCCAGAATAGTGGTGTTATTTTTATCATCAGTCGTTGTTTTAGGCATGGACGCATGACAACATTCTGATCAATAGCCACAACAGTGTGTTCTGAGGGGGCCTCTGGGAAAGTTTCTCCTTCTTAAAAAGATATTTTTGGAAATAAATAGTCTCTTCTTTGCTACAACCGTTTTAATACTATGAGGAGAATTAGCCTGAGATAAATATGCTGAGGCAGGCAGAGCAGAAAGAGGGAAGGAACCTGGGTCTTGTTGACATTGATGAGCTGCAGATTTAATCAGTACAACAACTGTTCTGTTCATTCTTCAACTTCTTGTCATATGAGACAATAAGTAGATTTATTATTTAAGCCAGTTTGAGTTGGATTTTTTTAATCGCATGAAGCTTAAAGCATTCTGTTAACTCCTTCATGTTTATTGATGTGAATTAATACTCATAGATTATATTACTTAGGGATACAAAGAATGTGACTCAATAGTATCTTGTCTTATTGATGTGCTCAATTATTAGTCTCTGATAACTCTTAACAACTAAATGTCATTACCATACCCAGGATAGTGTCCATAAATGTTGACACATAAAATTTGGGCAACTTGCCTCTTTGAACACATTGCTTATTGGGGGTGTTATAGATACAGAATAGCAGGAGATGCAAGGCCTCCATAAGAGATCATTAGGACTTTCTCCTTCTCTTCCATCATGTGAAATTAATGAGAATGAGTATTTCCTGAAAGAAACCTGGGGAATTTATTGTCATATTTTGAACTAAGATGTATGTGAAAAATGGGAACATTGGCTTACTTCCATACAGTATAGGATAGCACACAACAATACATCTTTTCAAGATTCTTTAGCTGAGTAGGCCCTTTCTTCCCCTGTGTTCCTTAATACTACTCTAAACTACAGGGGCCAATAGGATAGATAATTCTTAGTAAGTACAAAACAATAACTATCTAAACAAATTAAAATTAAATTAAAGCTTAAAAATGTACACATGTTTAAAAATATAAAGTTAAAAATTACATTGTTGATTTAGATCAGTGGTTTAAAATTTTTTTCTAAATGGTAGAATCCTCCTTATTTTTCTTCTAATGAAATCTTATTAGAAGGTTAAAATGGGTGCAATGGGCCTGAACCTTCATCCTTTCCGTCTCTCTTAGCTTTTAATAGTGGCTACTTAAGCAATATTGATCGTCCTTGGGGCTCCTGGGTGACATATTAACTTCTAGAGAGTCTTTGGGATTTCCCAGAGGAAGACTTGTGTTCTATGAAAAGGACAAAAACTGAGCACAACATGTTTTTGATATAGCCATGAATACTCATAAGGACAGAAAGAAATGTAAAATATAATCCTGAACTCAGAAATTTATGATCTGGTTGGGGAAAAAACTGATAACAAAGGCAATATATATTGAGTTCCAATTAAGTGATATACACATCAAGTTCAGAGGTGAAAGATGATTGTGGATTGGAATTCCATATCTCACTTGAACTGATCCAGAATGAATGTCATTTTATATACATCTCTTCAAAGTTGTGTGAAGTAGAACTGCCCTGAAGAGAAGTATTTGCATTTTAAATTTTCAGATATATTATCAATTTGCTTTGCAGAGAGGTAATACTGATGTATACACCCATTAATCATGTTCAAGAGAGCCTATTACCCTATTTAGTCTCAAAAACACAGTGTTAGCAACACTTGATCTTTGTCAATTTGATAATTAAAAATGGCATGTTATCATTGAGTTAATTTGTATTTCATTCTTTAATGAATGAGATTCACTATCTTTTTATGTGGTTAAGAACCATTTGTTTCTCTTTTTGTGTGAACTGTCTGTTCATACTCTTTGACTTTTTTTTTTCCATTTGTTCTGTTGGCTTTTTAATGTAGGATCTCTTTAATGAAAGTAGCCCTTTGCTTTTAACTTCTTCATTTTAAAGATGATCAGATGTAAGATTTGTGTTTCATTGTTTATGCGTCAGCATTTATTAAGTATCCATTCCATACCAGGCACTGAACTTGGCACATGTATTAGCTATAGCCCCTGTCCTCAGGAAGCTTCTAGACTATAAAAGATATGCTAGTTTTCCAATGGCTTTTTTTTTTTTTCTATTAAAGTGCCATTCATAGAGAGTTGCTGGAGCTCAAAGGTCTCTTGTTAATGAGCTGAGATGATTGGATGAACAATAAAATTAAGACAGATACTAAGTTCTGTTTCTTGAAGTGGGTGCTCATTACTATTCACTCTGAAAATTCACTGAACTGTACAAGTATGTTTGGTGCACTTTTCTGTATTGTTGTACTTTAGCAAAAAGTTTTAAAAATTTATCATATGCTTATGCCATAAAATTTATTTTTCTTGCTTTTATTTCAGCACAAATCATTTTATAATCAAGATCTTTTAAACATAATTTGGATATTGTTGACCAACATTAAACGAGGCAGCTTATCTATATTTATTGCATTTTTAGTATCAATTGAGATTGTGCCTTGATCTCAAATGGCCAGAAAATAGTCTCTAGAGTAATTGCTTTCAGGATTATTTATAGGAAAAACTTCTTCACATCCATGGAAATGACTATATTATTTTGTTTTTGCATTTTTGCATGTAGTTTCATTTGAAAACATAATTTACTCTAAAATAAAAATACTTTAACCTTCTGTTCAAAATAAAATATCTACATTCAGATTTTTGTTTTAAAAATAATTAACATGTAATAGTTCATACCAAATAACTGCAGCCAGAACAAATACAGAAGAAATTTAATTTTCTAACAAAGGCCATAATTTGCTCTTTATTTGTGGTTCTTCTAGTGTTTCACTTAATTCTTCTAATGTATTCTCTATCTTGTTTATGTCAAATCTAATTGCTTTAATCATATTTAGTGGACATTCCCATCATGTACTCAAAAGTTGTAAGCTCAAATTTGCTATGTATGTGTTTCATTAAGATTTTTATCTTTTGGCAGATCCATAAAATGTTACGTATAATCTTTGAATTTTTCCAAAAAATGTCATCACCCTCAGCACACATGAAATCATAGTCTCCTGGTGCCAAATACAAATAATGAGTCATTATTTCTGTATTTTTGACCAAAATTCTGGCTTGTATACATTTTTTTTCCAATCATGTTAATGTCATTGTCATATACTTCCCTTTGACAATTGAAAAAGAAAATTACATTAAAATAAAACTAAAATAGGTTTCTTTAATTTTTAAAGTCTTAAATAAATGATAATATTTTTATAAATATTACAGAATTTGCAATTCTACCATGTAATGTCCATTTAGTTGCTCATGTAAATGGGATGAACACTAGTAAGTGCCATCCCGATCCCTTGTAGGTACAAGTCCTCATTTCTGCAGCTGTTAAGAGTGTTTGCTTCTGCTGGCTTTCTTTCTAGGAATTGCTGTCTGCTAAAGGGAGCTGCTTCACTCAGGGTTAAGCCTTCTTTCTGGCAACAGCCTTTGTTCAATGGT
The DNA here is from genome assembly GCF_987537825.1 of Furipterus horrens. Classification (NCBI taxonomy): domain Eukaryota; kingdom Metazoa; phylum Chordata; class Mammalia; order Chiroptera; family Furipteridae; genus Furipterus; species Furipterus horrens. The sequence goes on from NW_028327171.1 coordinate 192,658,063, forward strand.
GGGTCATTGGAAGTACCACCATTAGGACAATTCTGAAGGGCCAAATCTCTGCACAAGAGCCTATTGTCTAGGCTTACAGATAAGTTTTGGAGTCACTTAAATTGTTTAATATTGTAAAATGTTCTAAAATACATGGAACTTTTGCAAATACTGTGCTAATTTTTGAGCACTTCTGGAACCACAAATTGGAACTCAATGAGAAGCAAGAAAAAGGATGTGTAGTGGTCATAGGAAGTGATATATCATTCTATAAGAATCTAAAGCATTCATACTATCTGAAAGGAAAAATTTAAAATGTTATTTTTTTTTTCTTTGATGAAAAGTTCCTGGCACTCAATCCTCCCCAAACTTGGAAGCAGTGTCTTCATCTGAGATTAGCCGAAGTGCAACCTACAGCCTCATTGACATGTGGAGGCAGTTGCCCAGTATTTCCAGTTTATAGGACAAGAGATACGGAAGAGCATTTCCAGAAACTTGATATTCAGGACCCTTAGGACAGCAGCTCTTTTCCTGTGAGGTTTTCAGAGTGAGAAAAAAAATACAGGATCCTGGAGAAAACCAATAGCTAAGAAAAGGAAAAATGGAGGTAAACTTGGGGAGACCTAGAAGGATTTGCCAAAGAGGAAGAGAGCAGATCTGTTAGGTTGAACCATGTAAAATTGCTGAGATTTGACTTAAAAAAAAAAGATTAATAGACAGTTTCTAGAGAACAATTTTAGGTTCATTGCAAAACTGAGTGAAAAGTACAGAGAATTCCCTTACACCCCCTTACCTTAGACAGCCTCCCCCACCATCAAGACCTCCCACCAGAGTAGAACATTTACGAAAATCAATGAACCATCATTGATGTATCATTACCAGTCAAATCCATAGTTTACACTGGTGTTCACTCTTGGTGTTATACATTCCATAGGTTTAACAAATGTATAGAGGCATGTGTTCATCATTATACTGTCATGCAGAATAGTTTTACAGCCTAAAAATTCCTTATGTCCCACCTACTCTTCCTTTCCTCCCCAAAACTCCTGGCTATTTTACTATTTCTGATTTATAAAAATTATTACTTTATATGGTCCAATGCAAAGAAGAGAAAGGATCACATTTACTCTAAAGGAGAAGAAAAGCCTAAGTCTGAGAGTGTAGCCAACAGTGTTCATTAAGTAGGTAAGTTGAGAGGTGAAATCAGCTTTTTGGACTAGTCAACTAGGTCCTTGGTAAGACTAGTTGCAGCGGAATGATAGGACTGGAAGTGAGGTCCTTGCAAGGAAAGTTGTGATCAGAATGAAGAACAGGAGGTCAAGAGAGTAAAATTTAGGGCAAGAAGTTTCCTTATGAAGAGAAGCTCCTTGGCACATGTGTTTCTTTTTGGTCTGGGAGCCCCAAAGTCCAGCAAACTATGAAGCAACTGGGCCATGGTTGGCTCTCAAATGTTTGTTGATTGGAGAGCAAGAGGAAGACAATAGGTATAGTAAAGTTCTGTTGTTGTTAGAAGGCAAAGATTTAAGCTGCTTAAGGAAAGAGAACCTCTAGTAAAAATGGAAAAAATGAAAGCTGAAGGAATAAAAGGAAGTAATAGATGGTGAAAGAACCTTGAGCAATGAGATAGGGTGGTCGGGCTAGAGAAGGTGGGGTGAGAGTGGGAAGGTTGGAGAGAGGGATCCTGGGTTGAGGGGAGCAGTGAATTTTGGCTTGAGAAGGATGCTGGTCCCCTCACACATACACGTGTACAGAGTGCACTGAGCAACCCTTATTTGTAGAGTGTGAGGAAAGGCTATTTCGATCATCTACTACTGAACTTTTTGCTGCACAATGCACTGAATGGAAAGGAATGGACTACGAGGAATTGATTTTCGGCCAAGCAAGCTCTTCTATTCTTTTCTTGGTACACAATGCACAGGATGGCTTGTTATCATCAGAGCTTGCACTATATTCCTTTTATGTGTGGACAGAGCTGTTGACCCTTCCCCACATGGGATCAGTTGGCTCTGTGAGGGTTGTTACCTACACCTACAAATAGTATACAAAAGTCCAAGGGTTCTCTCCTCCCTTGGTACCTCTGCTGCTAATCTGTTATTTGCTGATATGTAAGAAACCATTCCAAACTTAATATCAGGGTGAGAAAAATGATTCCTTTCTTTAATTTACACCATCTATTTTTCTTCCTTCCGTAAGGGAAAGGCAGGAGAGTAAATTCCTAGTAGGATTGACACTTATTACATATCATGATGAAGTAATTATTCTCATCATGTTACAAAACTCTATTGGACATCAGATCTGACTATATAGATTGGATATCCCTTACTATCACTTCAAATCTTCTCAATCTTGCCTGTATCTCCCCCTCCCCCTTTTGGTAAGGCAGCTACCTTCATGCAGTTTCAATCTGACAGTACCTCATCTCATATGACCTCTGGGTGGATCTCCTCTGCTGTGGGGCTTCTGTGCTCATACCTTGGTATAGACCCCTCAGAAAAGAATAAGTGCTCACACAGACTTGGTAGATTAGATTATGGGTCCCAATTGCTACTCCCTTCCTGTAATAGAATTATGCACTGAAACTCATTGGCAAGAGTGTTTCTTTATTTTTTTTTAATCCTTCTTGGTAAAATAGAGGGATATTTTACCTCTGTGCATTGATTTTGCTATGTTACTTGCTTTAGCCAATGGAATGTGAGTGCATGGGTTGCATGCAGAGGCTTTAATGTGTTTATGTGATTTGACTTTTCTCATGTTTCTGCCATTTGCCAAGAGAGAACACATACCAGGAAGTTTACAGCCCAAGAGAGACAGTGAAGCAGACTTGAACGAAGCCCACTCATAGCCCGAAACAGAGCATGGACAGCTGACTCACATGCTCAAGAAAAATAAATCTTTTTTTTTCTTGTAAGCTACTGAAATTTTGAAATTGTTTTTTGTGCAGCACTTCTACAGCAATAGTTAGCTAATACATTCATGCAGTTTGGAAGTGTAAGGTGTCAATATCCTGTAGGATGATCTTTTAAGCAGTGGGAACTGAGAGTCAAGGGTTCAAGGTTTCACTCTTTCTACTCTCAGATTGCATACAGTGTCCCATATAGTCCTATGGGATGGCACAACCAGTCACACATAGTTGTGATTAATTTAATAACTCATCCTTGAATTGGCTCTCCTCCTTTCCTGGCTTTATGTCACCTGGCCACCACTCCTGCTTCCTGGGTCCCACTCTCTATTAAAGTATTCATATAGAAGCCTTGCTTCACACTCTTTTTTCTGAGAAGCCCAAGCTAAGACATTATACATTTTCTTTTAATTTTCATTCATTACAAGTTTATATACATTGTGCAGATAGTGGAAGTTTCAAGGTGCTCACTACCTCCAAACCTTTCACACTTTTGCTGACAAGTAGATGGTCAGATTCTTTCAATCTCCTTTGAACAAGTTTAGGAGGCTTATGAGAAGGGTATATGTGTGTAGAAGGGCTAGTGAGCGCATGTTGACTTAATTGAGCCTGAAGTTTTATTTTCTCTTCCTACCTGTCTGAATCCACAGCCTCCTCGGTTAATCATTAATATAGCCCTTGCTACCATCTACCTCTAGCTTCTTCCGCCTTGGGCAGTTGGCAGTCCCAACAACAAGGACACACTTGGTAACTCTCAGAGGACTTTTCAAAAACAAAATGGCCTGACTAGAGAAGCAATGAATTTCTCTCAATACTGAAGAGGAATTAACTGGATGATCATTTGTTAAGTATGTAGGAATTAAGTAAGTAAATAAATGAATAAGATCACAGCTATCATTTGTTTGGCACTAGGCACAATCTTAAGCACCTTAAAAACATAACTTTATATCTTCATAGTAACCCTGCATATTGTCCATTTTCTTTATTTTTTAGTTCAGGAAATTGAGACTCAGGTTAACTAACTTGTTTAAGGCCATGTGACTAGGAAGCAGGAAAGCCAAACATTTTATCCAACTTCAAAACCTACTCTCTTGTCACTAGTTTGCATGTCAATTTCATTATGGTTTAAGTGCTTAAACCATCTTGACCTTAAGATCTCTTCTAAATGAGAGATTCTACAGGTTTATGAACTTTTGTTTCAAGATATAGTAGGAAAAGGCAATGAAATCATACTGTATGAGTTTTCCTCCCCACTTGTTCTTTTTTCTTCATTTTTTTGAGGGGGACAGAAAATGAAATGATTAACATGTCTTTGTAACTCTTGTGACAAACAAGTGGTACAGTGGTTTTCACACTCAAATGAAACCCAAGATTGTTTTCTTACTCCAGATAGGCCTCTGCAGAATCTAGTCATTTATAAATCAGGTGAAACTTTTGCCTGGCTGCCCTAACTGGAGTGGAGAGAATGAGCCATGGATGTCTGTGGGAGGGTTGGGGACATGCTGGGGGAGGTGTAGGTAATGTTTACAGAGACGACTATCACACTTAGAGGTATCTTATACCTGTGCGGCCTCTGAGTGTTTGGGAAGAATTAGAAGTACTAAATATAATACAAGAGGAACAAAAGAGGGGAAGGGGAGTTGGCTTTGGTCTTAGAACTTGTATTTTGACTCATAGAGACATAAAAACATGTGAGAGAAGGGGAAAAAGTGTGTACTTTAGGCAGAGATGAGTGCATACAAATAAGACAGCAAATTTGTGATTTTGAGAGTGCCCCAAATGAGGAAGTGAGGGTCACTTAGGCTATGCTAAGAATTAAAGTGTGCTAAGTGAAAAAACTTCCTATGTATTTTGTTTTTGTATTAGCATGCATACATATGCCTATTGAACCCCATGTCATGGCGTACAGGCACCAAAAACTACCATGTAACTTGAAACTGAGATGCTGGGTCTTGAAAATGTATGGTAAAGGGACCTGTAATTAAGACTTTATATCATAGTATTATTTCATAGGAAAGAATAATTAAATATAAACTATGATGAATAACTAACCATCTTTATGAAAACCTGCTTTGTAGGTCAGGAAGGGGTGAGTGTTACTACAGTGTGATTAGTACCTTTGTTGTTTTCTATTCCTGTTAATACTTTGTTCCCTTGAGCTCTTATATACTGTATTTTATTTTATGAAATGGACTTAGCCATGTAGTTTTTGCTCTAATAAAATATTGTTTTGGAAAATCTGTTATTTCTTGCTTGTTAACAGAAATTCAATACAACAAAAAATAGGGTGCAATAAGAATTTGGTAACAAAAAGTAGGAGTGCAGAAATGAAAGAGAGTGGTCCAAAGCAAAAGTTTTACTTTGTAAAAAGAAAACAGATGGGGGCTCAAAAAATTTGGGAAACACTGCTGATGATATTCCTTTCTGAGTCACAGTGTATATTAGCATTAAGCATTGTGAGAAGTCCTGTTATAAGAAATAATTTACCTTTAAAAAATATGTTTATTGGTTAGAGAGTGAGAGAGAGAGAGGGAGGGAGAGAGAGAAACATTGATATGAGAGAGCAACATTGGTTCGTTGCCTCCCCTATATGTTCCCCCTCCCCTCACCCCTGACTGGGGATTGAACCTGAAACCTAGGTATCTGCCCTGACTGGGACTTGAACCCCAAACCTTTTGGTGTATGAGATGATGCTGCTTGTACCAACTGAGTCACACTGGCCAGAGCAATAATTTACCTTTTAAACAGATGTTTCCCAACTAATTTTTATGTTTCCATTTTTTAAAAAAGCACACAATATCTATTAATGCACAGAACTAGTGTTCTGCACCACATTTTGCGGTGTTGGTCTAGAGCCCTTCTTGATTCTATGTTAGTCTCTACACAAGGTTTCTAATACCTGTCTTAATCAGTTTGAAGCTGAGAATTAAAATGATAATAGTAAGAGTAACAAGCAACTTAAAATTGTATACATTTATATATATATCATACACACAAAAAAGTTTGAGTAATGTACATATAGTATGTGTGTGTGTACACACATACATGTGGTTGAAAGTAAAATATTATAATAAAACCTATGTACACCTGCCCTAGAATAAGAAATAGAAGATAACCAGTATCCTGGAGGCTTCCTGTATCACTCTTTTATTCCATCTCCCTCCCTCCCTTACCAGAGAAAAATACTGATTTGTATTTTTTCATATTCTTGCTTTGTTTTAATTTTATCATAGATGTATACATCTTTCAGCAATATATTTTTTAGTTTTGCATGTTTTTAAATTTTGTGTAAAGAGTCACATTCTATGTTTTGTTCTAAAATTTAGGTTTTTGTTTACTATTAGATTTGAGATATTGATCAATTTTTATGCTATTCACTTTCACTGAATTATTGTTTATTGTTTGACTATATGTCAGGTCTATTCTCCAATTTAAAGTTGTTTTCTGTTTTTCCAACTATTTCAAAGAATGAGGTCATTATCAACTTGTGAATGCATGGAAGATCTTCTATGAAAATATTTATCTAAGAGTGGAATTGCTGTTATAGGTTATGTTAATTTTTAATTTCTTTAGATAAGGGCAAGTTTTTTTCAGTTATTGTATCATTTTTTTTCCCACCAGCAGAATTTTAGCCTTCTGTCTCCTCACATGATAGCCAACACCATTGCCATTTAATTTTTACTTGTTTGATGGGTGAAAAGTAGTATCTCAACACATTTTACTTGTATTTTTTAGATTACAAATGAGTATATTTTCTTCAACTTTTTGGTTGTGAAATGCCTATACAAGTCTTTTATCCATTTTTCTATTGTTTTTTTGAGGGATGATTTCTCATGTATGTATTTTAAGTAATCCTTCATATTTTCTAAATTCCAGTTCACTTTTATTTACATGAGTTACAAATATATTCTCCCATTTTGTGGCTAAACTTTACTTCATCTCCATGGTGTCTTCTAATAGACCTGACTAAAATAAAATTGATAACTTATGTTTACAGGTCTTACCTTTGGTTTTGTGTTTCATTTAAAAAAATACATCTTCCCCTGAAACTATAAACATATTTTCTTCTAAAGGTTTTTAAGTTTGCTTTTATATTGAAGTCTACAATCTATTTGAAATTGATTTTTGAATACAGTATGAGGTTGGGATATAGTTTTATTTTTTTTCCATCTAGATCCCCATTTATCCCATTATTGCACCGATGTTCAAGACCACCTTTTTATCAAGCTTCCATAGAGGTATGGGTCTATTTCTAGTCTTTCTTTTTTGTTTCAATTGTGTAGTTGTCTATTTCACTGAGCTAAAAACTCCCCTTCCTTAATTTCAGTGGCTTTACAGTCTTGCTTTCTGGCCTTCATCGGAAGCACCTATTTGGTCTCTTACATAGATTTTAGCTTGTCAAGATCTATGAAAATTCCTGTTGAAATTTGGATTGAAGTTTCATTGAACTGGTCAATTTGGGGAGAATTAACATATTTATAATATTTTTTTGCCATCTAAATACATGATATATGACTTCTGGTCAAGATGTTGACATAGGCAGATATGGCTTGCCTCCTCACAGAACCACATCAAAATTACAACTAAATTATAGAACAACCATCACTCAGAACTGCCAAAAATAGAGTAGAATGGAAGTCTGACAACTATGGAGTTAAAGAAACCGCATTCATCAGACTTGTAGGAGGGGCAGAGATGCAGAATGGCTCATCCCACATTCATGAGCGGAGGATAAAAATTCAGGAGGAATATTTTGGGAGTGAGGAGTCCCAGCCCCACACCAGGCACCCAGTGCGAGATTCCAGTGCCAGGTGGATAAGTCCCCATAAGTTCTGGCTACCAAAACCAGTGGGGATTGAATCAATGGGAGAAACTTCTGGAGTCCCAAGCAGTTCCTGTTAAAGAACCCATACATGGACTTACTCAGGCTCACTCCCTCTGAGCTGTAGCACTGGGGTAGTGGCTTGAAAGGCACCAGTGGCATTCAGTGAGGAAATAAAGTTCTGGCATCAAGGTGAGAACTGGGGGGCAGCTTTCTCCCAGACAGAAAGGCAGGCAGAAGTCATTGTCCTTTTTCTGAATCCTCCCCCCAAGAGAGCCACAGAACTGGCAGGCAAGTGCCATATCAGAGACTCCATCGACCTGGCTAATCCTGTTTGCCCCACTCTGGAGATCCCCTGAGACTGTCCCGCCCAACTTACAGGCCCACTCAAGCTGTTAAGATACTTCTCCATATGAATGGCTGATCTTGGCTCATGTTTTACACTTCCTAAATCCTCTCAAACAAGGACCAGCGGGCCTCAGTGAGCCCTCAGTCCCCAAACCGCTTGCTAAGTGGCCCCAGGCCAGGCACTAACAGCAGCCAGTCTAGATTCACAGCTTGGCTTCACCTGGGAACCTCCAAGCCCAGCACAGATAACAGCCCTCTCAGATTGCTTTATAGCTCAGGCAGGGTGACCCCAGGCAAATCAAAGGTTGGGGTTGACCTTGACCTACACAACTTGGGAAACCCCAGGGCCAGCATACTGAGTGGAAAGCTACAGACCACATGGGAGCACCACCACCCTGCCCCTGCCTAGCTGATCCTCCACAGAGGGCAGAGGTCTGTGGTCAGTGGTCACAGCCAATACCTGAAGCTGACTGGTCTGGATAAATCCCTTCCATTGACCTGCCACCAACAATCAAGGCTCAACTACAAGAGGAGGGTGTACTCAGCCCACACTAAGGGTACGAGTCAAGTAGCAAGCTTAGGTAATAGGGAAGGCTGTGCCACTGGACCCTGAAGGGCACCTGCTACATTAGGCCACACTACCAAGACAAGGAGTCAAGCAGCTCTACCTAGTACATTGAAACAACCATAGGGAGGCTGCCAAAATGAGGAGACAAAGAAACATGGCCCAAATGAAAGAATAGATCAAAACTCCGGAAAAAAAAACTGAACAAAATGGAGATAAGAAATCTACCAGATGCAGAGTTCAAACACTGGTCTTAAGGGTACTTAATAAACTTAGAACCACAACAGCATAAAAAAGATCCAGTCAGAATTGAATGATTCACTAATTGAAATAAAGAACAGTTTACAGGGAAACAACAGTAGAATGGATATAGCTGAGAATCAAAACAATGATTTGGAACATAAAGAAACAAACAAACAAACAAACAAACAAACAAAAAACAGTCAGAACAACAAGAAGAAAAAAGAATAAAAAAAAATAATGAGGATAGTATAAACAGCCTCCCCCCCTCCCGCTTTTTGTTTTAATTAAAAGCTTAAATACAATATTGAATCAAAGTGTTGAGAGCAGGTATTCCTATATGGATCTTCATTTAAAAGGGAATGCTTTTCATAATCGGTTGGTGCAAATAGACAGGGAGAAGTTAAGAATAATATAGGAAAGGGTGAAGCCAAAGAACTTATATGCACGACCCATGGACATGAACTAAGGGGGGTGGGGTTGCTGGAGTGAAGTGGGTACTGGGCAGATGGGAGCAAAGGAGGAAAAAATTAAAACTACTGTAACAACATAATCAATAAAATATACTTAAAAAAAGAAAAAAAGGGAATGCTTTTAACATACACCATTAAATTTTAAATTTGCACTAATGTTTTTTCTTTAGTGATTTTTAGTTTTACCTGTTGAATGCACTCACTTCTAGTCTTTTTTGCTAAGGATTCTTTTAAAATCACAAATAGACCTTAAAATAAGTATTTTTCCTATGCAGTTTAAAGCTAATTTTATAGCTTTTCTATTCTTAACCTATTAATTTGGTGTGATGCTCATAAAAATGTGTCACTCAGTTTTTCTGCTGCAGGAGGCCTAAATGACTGTGGTCCCAGCTCTTCCAATCCCCCTGCCCCGCTCCCATCCTCAACCCAGATCCAACATGGTGTTCACACTGAAGCCCAAGCTTCCTGTGGGCTATTCCCAACCAATGGCTAAACATGGTAAGAATACCGATGCAGCTTTTTCATAATGTGTGGGACTCCCTGATGAATCACTGTGGTTGAGAACTGAACATGGGTATGTTTATTATGCTGATGTTTATTACTAGGTATACGAGTTTATGAAGTTTGTTTATTTATATGCACAGAATAGCACACCAGACTTTTACTGAAAGTCTCAATCTCCTAAAAGAAACAATTGATACGTATTTTCTTTTTTTTAAACATGGTTTACTGGTGACCCAATACTTCAGGATACAGAAAATGAAATAAGAACCATAGCTCTGACTGATCAGCGATTAGTTATAAATAGTTATACTGAAAAAAAGGGGAAAGAAGGGGAACGGTTTAGTCAAGGAACTAGTATAAATGACCCATGGACATGGACAACAGGCTGGGGACTGACTGTGGGAGAAGGGCGAGGTGGGCGGAGAAGGGGATAGCAACAGGGGTGAAAATGGGACAACTATAATAGAAAAAAAAAAAAGAAATAGTTACACTGAAAGTTAAGCCAACATTCGGGATAAAAGTGATTATACTCCATTTTAGAGCTCATAAAGTTGTCAATGAGAATAATGTTGGATTTAGTCTGATTGACAAAAACTGATTTCAAAATTTCAAAAAGTTTTTCTCATTGCCAGAGACTTATGGATATGGACAACAGTGTGATGACTGTGGGAGAGTATAAGGGGGCTAAATGGTAATGGAAAAAATACAATAAAACATTTAAAAAATAAATAAAATGATTATAGAAAGAAAAAAATAGAAACAACCAATAGAACCAGTGAGGTTGAAGGAGGGTTTTGCTGGTGAGCTTAGCATTTAAAAGGCCACGTCCAAAAGATGGAAGACGAGACAGCAGCCAAATGTCACCAGTTTATATAGTTCAAGATATCAGTTCTTATGTTTCTTATTTTTGTCCCTGTGTTTACTCTTTTTACCCCCCTTTCTTCTCTATTCAAGTAAGAAAGTGACTCTTAGCTTCATTGTCTCAGAAGAGATTTGTGGTTAAGGTGGAACATCTAAAAGACTTTCTAGCTTCTGTTTCCAAGAATTTAAGCCCTTAGGTGTCCTTAACCAAAAAGAAGAGCTTTCTTAGTTTGGGGCAGAGTGTCTAGGGAGGGTAGGACTTTCCCACACTAGAAAGAAATCGTCCTTAAGATGGGGGGAAGCAGAGTGATCTGCAGATGCTTTCAGGAGAGGTGATTTGTGCACTGCTGTTTGTCCTTGTTCATGGCCATATCCTGGGATTCTCTAGCACAGGGTTTGCTGCAAGGCAAAGACTCATAAATATCTGTTAAATGTATGTTAGTCTAAAACACAGAATGGTATGACTTGTGAGAAATTCTCAGGGTAACAAGAAGAACTTCTGAAGAGTTTCCTGACAGAAAGGAGAAAAAGGCAGGAAGAGCCTACTTAGTAGCTGGTCAGGATGGTATAACAAATGACACCAAGACAACAGAATTACTAAACTCTTATTTCATTTCCTTGTTTTCTAGAATGGAAAATTATGTTTCAACTGAGATATGTAAAATAAACATGGTTAAGAGAGTTTCTCAGGGTAAATGTGTTGGTTAGTCTCTATCTCTGTCTTTTTCTGCCCTGTTCCATGTCCTGGAGGCAACTGCAAGTGGATCTTATCACACAGGCTCCTTTGCTAAGTGGCTTCTACTTGGGTTTGGACAATGGGAGGTAGTGGTGAGAAGTTGAGAGCTGGGTAAGAGAGACGGGGTGGAGTGTTTCTTCCCTCCACCCTCACCTGCTTTGGTGCCTCATTTCTTCACATCCACAGCTTTCCACGAGATGACCCCTCCTTCTGTTCCAGTTCTAGTTTGCAGAGGGCTCCAATAACATTTCTTCTTCTTATCCCTTTGGGCCAAAGTGAACGCGCTGGCTATTCTTTCCCCTTCTGGATCTACTTATTTCCATCTTCCATTTTGCTCTGTACCTAGGAGGCTACCCTATAGGGGCTCCTTATTTTCTTGTTTCCAGGGGAGTTCATCCAATGAGCGGCATCGATGGGATTTCAGAGTGTGGGGATAGGGGAATAAGGTTAGACTATGTATTCGCCTGTTCCCCTATCCCTCTCCATCCTTCTTCCCCCAGCCATGCTGGGTTGACTCTAGGCTGTGGTCAGTGGGTCTCTACCAAAGACTACACATAGATTCCTTCAAGGCTATTCTATGCTACCATCTCTGAGGATCCTAGCGACAGCTTCATCCACTTACTCAGGCTTAGGGGATATTTGCCTCACTGTTCTTACTAGCTCTGGGGTACTATCACTCCTTGTTTATCCTGTTTATCCTAAACATTACCCACTGCTTTTAAAGTGGTCCCTTTCCTCAATTATCTAGTTTAAGTGTGTCACCTATTTCTGGCTGGCACCCTGGTTGATTCAGTCTTACCAGTTTCCCATCATCTCTGGTGTTTCACCGTCCTTGTTTGTTTCTTTAACTTTGCCCATATTCTTGTAAGTAGACTGTTCATGAATGTTTCCACATGTTATTCCTCTGGGAATGAGGAGGGAGTTCTGTGTTCTTCCAGGATCCTGACTTATACACTAAGTGAGGACATAGTAAGACATCTCTGTTGCTTAAAAGGCACTTCCATCCTCAGGCATGGATAGATTGTAACCCATGGCACTGAAATCACTTTCATCGGCACTCTAGGAATTATTGTCAATCATTTCTAAAAATTTGTGTAGGGTAAGAGGCACGACAGGAAACTAGAGGTGAAAAGTTGTGGTCCTTAAGTTCCAAACAAAAGAGGAAAAAGTGGCTTCCAGAAAATTCATATCCGTGAAAACATGAGCCTTCAGAAAAATGCCAGGATAGAATATTAAACGGTTATTTTATAATTACGTACAATTGTCATCACTAAGAAGCTAGTATATGTTCATTAAGAGAAAGGAGTAAATAAACTTTTTACATTTTACATTTTACACAGGCTCTTCAGGCTAAAGAGAAAGAGACAAAATATCTTATGATATTCTAGTAAAGAAATGCATGCTGGCTGAAAAATATTTAGTTGGTTCAAGTGATAGTTCAACACTAGATTCCAAAGATACTAATTAATAATTAGTTTCAACTTGGGTATGCTCTATGCCTCTGTCTCAGCCTCTTGTTTAAAAAATTGTTTTGGACGCCGACTTGAATGAGCACATAGAATGTATGTTCATCAGTCAAAAATTTGATAATTGTTGAGGAAACAGATAATATTCTGGGTTATAAAATCATGATTTGAAATTACCACAACTAGTTGGAATTTTGGACTTAAAACTGAAAGATAAAATGCAGCACAGCTAGGCATAAGGACTGGATCCTCCCTTGGATCATCTGCTTAAGCAGGCCAGCGAGTGAAAGAAAGCAAGGAAGATCTCATGGGACATATGGCCTGGCATGGAAGTGGAACACATGCCTTTTGGCCTCATTTTATTGGTCAGAACCCAGTCCAATGATCCCAACCTAAATCAAGGGAGATTGGGAAAAGGGGTGTTCCTGGACATGCAAGAAGAGAAATGGGATTTGTAAGCATCTCGCCAGCTCTGGCAAGAAGATGGTGGATTCAAAGATATGTGGAAAACAGCTGAAGGAACTGTTGAGTCAAACTGAAAAAAAATGATAGCTGTCCCCAAATATATAAAAAGAGGCACATGATAGCTTTCCCAAATATTTAAAATGCTGTTGTGTAGAAGAAGGAATATACTAGCTTATGAAGGTAGGACTCAGAACAAAAAGTGTTGTTACTCTGAAACAAATTTTAAAGTTTAGTGTAGGAGAGAACTTGCTATCAATAGGCCTGCCTGTTCATCCCAGAACAGATACTCTGTGAGTGTTAATAGTAATAATTTATTAAGTGCCTACTATGTGATGAATTCTTTTTGAGATATAATTGATACAGAATATTGTGTAAGTTTAAAGAGTACAGCATGTTGATTTGATATACTTAGATCTTGCAAAATGATTAATTATTCCATCATATCACCTAACGTCATATAATTACCATTTCTTTATTGTGGTGAGAACAGTTAAGATATACTTTCTTAGCAACTTTCATGTATATAACACATTATTATTAACTATAACCACAATGCCGTACATTAGATCCTCAGAACTCATTTTTGTCTAACTAGAAGTTTGCATTCTTTGTCCAATAGTCTCCCTTATGTACTGAATTCTAATCATTTAATCATAACAACCACTACTGAGGTAGTACTTTTATGAATATCCTTACTTTGAAGATGAAGAAACCAAGTCTCAGAGAGCTTAAGTACCTTGCCCAATGACACACGGATGGTATATACAGGGCATAGCCAGGATGTGAATTCTGTTTTTTTGAACCCAAAGCTCATGCATTTAAACCCTATGCCATATTACTCTTAGAGAATTTTGCATCAGGTAGTATGGATAGCAATTCAGAAGGGATATTTCAAAAATGATTTGTGTGTGTGTGTGTGTGTGTGTCTGAATTGGACAGACATAGAAGGTGTTTCATGATAAGAAAGTATAAAAAAAAATTTCTGAGAACATAGAGAGCCCCTATTGTAATTAGTGCCTTTGTGTTGGAGGGTGCCAAGGAAACTGAGGAATCATGCGTGGAAGTAGAGTTAAACAAAATCCAGTGCTGGTCCAACCCAAACTTTGTCATAAGCATGTGGTTGCCATAAGTGATGAGCAATAGCGTTAGGAGTTTTGGGGGATGAAAATGACCTGTGGTGCTAATTTCCTCTGTGTGAGAGTTTGGCCAGCACCCAAGTAAACCTTGATATAGCCACTGTCAGGAATGTTGTTGGGCTTGATTGGATGCTCAATATCTCCCTCTACAGGGCTTGGAGGTGCAAATTCTCTATCTTGTGTTGGCTGTAGTAATATGTTTAGTTCACATTGAGCCACATAAAAGCAGGCTCTGGCAGTCTTAGTGCTTTTGTCAGGTAGCCATGGAGATGCTGTGTTGTTTCAGAAATCCATAGCTTACAAATGGGGATGGATTCTGAAAGCATTGGAAATGCACCATAACTCCTTGTCTCTGTCTTGTATTCATAAAAATAGATGTGTAAAAATATTACAGTGGACCCATGTATCCAATCCAACTAAGAGACTCAACTGGATAGAATATAGTACTACTAGTCCTTCATCTTATAACAAGCAAGTTTTTAATCTTGATTCAAGTGGCCATTCAGGAATTGCTACATGCCAAGAATAAAACACTGCAAATAAATGTACACTCTCTGCTTTGTAAAAATTTATACCCTGTCTAAAGTGATTCAGAGATCACTAGAGACCACAATAGTACAATATGTCATTTAAATGTAAAACAAAACAGAGTTCACCTACAAGGAGGAGAAAAAGGAGATACATTTAGACAAGAGAGTAGAACAGATTGCCACCCTTACACAAGAAAATTGCTGTTAAGATTTCTGATTTCTGGTGGCTAATGCTACAAGAGAAACACAGAGTTACATATGTTTCATATTCTGACAACAGGAAGCAAATAAGTCTATAAGCAGATAGATATTTCCTTGCACCCCCCTCCCCCCACAACTAAATAAAATCACTAATGAATGGCATGGGATTCTTCAATAAAACACAGAGATGTAAGGAATGAACAGATTCTTAACTTCAGTAGCATAAAAGACATTGGGACAAACCTCAGATGGCTCTTAAAATCAGCCATCCATAAAGACAAAGAGTAGGCCTTTAAGAAGTAACAATGAAGTCATCTTTTGCAACGGACTCTGTTGACACAGCAAAGATTCTTTTTCCAAAGTCTAAGTTAATAGAGGGATAGAATTGTAAAGCTCTCTATCAGGGACTCTCCAGTTTTAGTGAATCCCCTTAAGAGCTTGATAAAAGGGTGGATTCTTAGGCCCTTTTCCCAGAGATTAAATTCTCTAGGGCTGTGACAGGACTCAGAAATCTGCATGGATATGAAGATTGTCTATGGATCCAATTTTGAGAAACACAGATGGGATGACATTAGCAGATTTGGGGCAGGTGCTGATCACACTCTGTTCACAATGGGTGGAAAATAAACTGCAGGCATTTCACAGCCTCTGCAGATTTGAAGTTCATCTGATTCTTTTAAAGAACCAAGGAGGAGCAGACATTATTTCTCTTCACAACACAGATTAAACGTCTCTTTAAAGTATCTGTCATGAATTGCTTAGAGCGAAAACCTACTATACCATTCCAATTACAGAATTATGTCAGCTTGGTGTTATATCCAAAGTCCCAAGAATGTTAAGTGTATCCTTAAGTGGTTCCATTTTTTTCTATTGCTCACAGTTATGAAACACAGTAATTTATAGAATGTGTCCCCATGAAAAAAATCCATGCTTTGATCTTCTTTCCACATCTGAGAAATCTAAACATGCCAGTGGTCATCATGAACTAACCCTGTGGACTTGGAGAGGCACATGGGTGACAGGAAGGAAAGTTGGGGGCAAGGTCAGAGAGTTCCTTCATCTTTTCCCATTGCTGCCAACACAGCTTTTTGGGGTGCAGGTCCGAGAGCAAGCGTGGGAAAGCAAAAAATCCATGACTGCTTTTGGGAGTCCAATCCACACCCCAGCAGTGGTGGTGCAACATGAAACCTTTGAAGGTCTGCATAAGAGATTTCCAAGTCATGAATTTTATTTTAAAAAAAAAGAATTCATCATATCAGAGCACAGGATGTCAATCTTGGGGCAAAGTTATGGAAAATAAGGAAAAGTCTTGTCTTTTGGATTCAGATCAAAGACTAGACAATGGCAGTGTGTACATGATACTACCCCAATACCAAATCGAAAGCTCAAAATCTTATTAGACATTTGTTTTGTCTTACAACATAAAACAGTTAATTGGACCCATTTCCCCCCTCTATTAAATGACAGATTAAACAGCTGTTTCAGCTCGACACTCTGATTTTCATTATTTATTTTTTAACATTTGGCCCTGATAATATGATCAATTCTAAGTGCTAAGAGTATGTTTAAATCAACTAAAATATTTTTGTTATGTTTTATATAGGGGATTTTTCTCTGTTTGTCTTCTAACCACTTAAAGGAGGCAGCCAACTTATTAGTTCATCTGTTTTGGCACAATAAAACGATGAATGGTTTTAAAAGCTTGGAAAATGTAAAACTGCAGAGAAATCACAATAACATCCAGCTTATAATGCTGTTTATGTACTTGCTTTGGGATGTATACTTCATCCTGTGGAAGGATTTCCTCCATTCTGAATCCCCCAAGGTCTCTGGCTGATTTCCCTCTTTGTCTGCACTGTTTGTGTTTAAGAAATAATGCCCAGGAGAAAGATAAGCATCTTGCTGCTGCTTTGTGGAAACATATGTGTTCTCATACAATTTCTATTCTCTCTTCCTTATAAGTGATGAGATGAAGAACTGAGTTTAAGCACATCATAAAAATTGCACAGTAAGTGGTCAGGAGTCTTTCAAACAGCCTTAAGAGCTGAATTACCAGAGGAGGAAGGCACAGCTGGAAGCTAGATATTGCATCATCTGGCCTTCCTCTGCTGAACAAAGAAAATTATTTTGTAAAGTATTTACAGATGCTCTTATTCCAAGTGACACAATGCATTTGTTTCAATGGAGGTTTTCAATCTGCAACTTGGAAATTTTCCTCAGTATAGAAAACCCCATAGCAATTCATTGTACCCTGGAGTATATTTGAAGGAAAATAGTTGAATCTTAAAGCTCAACTAGCAATTTTGATAACTTTGGAGGTTGATTTTTCTGGGATGTTTGCTTTTCATATTACAGCACAGAAGTTCTGCCTTTGTGTCAAAAGGAAAGACCTAGAAAAACACTAGCTATAGCCATGACACTGGTTGTGCTGTGTGATTTTAAATCTTCAATGTGAGGATTCGAACTCATATTCTTAGCAGTTGTGACTATTTTTCAGGAAAGCAAGGATCAAGATAGGCTCCTAAGATTAAGCATTAAGTCATTAATTTATTAAGTTGAAGCTTCCTTCAAAAATTCTGTTTTATGCAGAACAACAGAGACAGGTGACAAAACTAAATATTTTTCATGTTTGATCTAAAGATTAGTGGTAAATGTTGGTTACTTTATGACCATAAATCAAAGTTCAAGCAATAATCCACAGATTTAATAAAGGAAAAGAGGAGGTTCTCCATAAGTCAGTTCAAAATATGAATATGCCACTAATCACCCTTTCCTATCATACAGGAAAATAACTTGTGGAGAGACATATACATTGTTTAAGCAGTCCCAGGAACTGAAAAAGTGGAAAAAGGAGAAGGTTATCTCAAATGAAGTCACTTGTATCTTTCTGATTCAGAATCTTGGGGGAATTTCTCTGTGTATCTCCTGGCATTTACTCGACAGACCAGACTAAACAGGAATACTAGGAAGAATTTGCTCAGATAGTTTAGTTTAGTTTTGATTTCCTCCTTCTCAGAATTAGTGGTCAATAATATTGCCTCCTTAATCCTCCTAATGCCTCTTCAGCTTCATTGGTTATTATTTTATAAGGTCAGCGTTTGTTTTGTTATGAACTGGTCTAGAATTGTGCCATACAACTCCACTAAATCCAAACAATTGTTATTTTAAACCACTGCTTCCCAGTTAGAGGGCTGAAAACCATAGAGCTCAGGGAATTAGTCAATGGGTGCCCAAGCCCTCAGGTTAAAGAACATACAAAATGAAAGCTATCGTATCATACATAGTTGCAGAGGTGACACAGAAAAATCACAGTGGGGTAAGTTTCACCTGTAAAGACTTTTTGAAAGAACTAAATTTTGAGCTGTTCTGGAAGGATGTGAACTGTGAGAATGATGTGGGGAAGGCATTTTGGATGGAAAGCACAGGCAACTTGCCAGAGGAAGAATGTAAGTCTTGTATGTGGTCAGCAAGTGAATTGACTTGGCTAGAGCAAAACACAAATGAAGAATGTAAAAATCTAGGTTCCTTATTGAAAAGGATCATAGCTTGTACTTCCATGGATTTCTGACAGGACCTAGCATGACATTTTCCAAGTAGGTAATGAACAAATTCTTGTCAACTGATTGGTTTGACCTATGCAACACATATTTTATCCAGCACTTTCTTTCAACATGATGACTAAAATCTATTCATTTTTGTGTCCTTAGTGTCAGAAGAAAGCCCTTAATAATGATAACTTTATACCTTTATTTATTTTTAGTGAAAGGATTGACCTGAAAACCTAGCCTACCATTATTAGAAGCAGAAGCACAAATCTCTTTTAGAATATCACTTACCTTGATCTCCTTATCACCTTTTGCATATAATATATATATTTTTTGCTTGAGGAAATAATGACAAGAGGCATCTAATAACTTCATAATATTTTTAAGCAAATTTGTTTCTTGATAGATATGCATATGAATATAACTCTCAACAACATCTTTTATTGATTACTGAATGAAGATAAAAGTGACCATTCTTGAATCTATGGATTTGCGTACCCATAGACAAACTTCTCTAAGCCCTATAGTTTTCCACCCTCTGACTAGGAAGCACTGGTTTAAAATATCAATTGTTTGACTGAATCTAGTGGAGTTGTATGGCACAATTTGAGACTAGTAATAAGACAAATGCAGATCTTATAAGATAATCTTCTAACTTTAAATTTAGGCCCTGGATTTTGTTTCCTTATTTACTTTTTCATTTTTATTTTTCTATACCTCTTTTCCTCCTCCTTCCCTCCTCTTCCATCCTTTCTCTTATTTGCTAGACTCAATATCTTGACCCTTTAAACGATGTATTAATTCCAGTTCATTTTGGCCAATACTAAAGGCGTACTTGAACCTTGTAGTTAATATCAATAGTCATTTACACAAAATTTACCATGTGTGCCCTGGCTGCTGTGGCTCAGTGGATTGAGTGTCGGCCTGCAAGCCAAGTGTCGTTGGTTTGATTCCCAGTCAGATCCCCAGTTAGGGGCGCAGGTGAGAGGCAACCACACAGTGATGTTTCTCTCCCTCTCTTTCTCCTTTCCCCTCTCTCTAAAAATAAACAAACAAACAAATAAATTAATTAATTAAAAAAATTTACCATGTGTTAGGTAAAGGCTTTATATATATTCCCTCATTTAGCTCTCATAACTCTAAGAGTTTGCTATTACTGTTGTTGTTATTGTTATTATTATTATGCTTTTTCTCCTTTTATATGTCAATCTGAATCCAGGTTCTCTTATATTTATTATATATGTTGACTTTCAGCCTGCAGATTTGGCAGCTGTTGAAAAGCAAAAATCAGTCCAGGTCCTATTTCTGTCCCATGCTGACAAGGGTTGGGAAAAACATTATCAGGCCAACAGTTATTATCAAAAGCAGCTTTGACCTTTAGGTTGCCTGGCAGAAACAGGAAGGCAGGCTGGGTCTCCCATGATTGCTGAGGCAAGGAGGGGTCTGGTTGGAATGGAGGTCTTTGGTATATTTCCTTTCTGGCTGAGTTGCTTTCCTATTTCTTCTCTTTCACTGTCATTTCCTTTGGGTCCTGATCTATTCTCTCTTCTGTCTCCAAAAATACATTTGGAGCTCTTTCTATGGAGGTAATTTTAAAAGTTTGTTTAGGAAGCCATGTTTTCGGTTTTAATCTAGGGGCAAGTGCTAAGATTTCCAAGCATCTGTTCTGTAGGCATTGCTAAAAGTCATTATCCCAATTGCCCATGATTCAGGTGTAAGAGCAGGTGTGAGGTCAATCTACTCTGGATTCCCCTTACTGCTCTTCATGAGGGGCAAATAATAATTCTTTATTAATCATAGCATAAGTTAGTAAATAATGTTTTGATACCAAACTTTAATGTCTTTAACTATAATAATGAGTTTCATAGGGTAATTCTTCACAATATATTTTAATATCTGACTATGGTATAATGCCAAATATCACATAAGTAAAACTAATTCTATGAGGGCAAAACACTATCTGAGTTTCTGATGTTTTAATTTTAGGATAAGTTTTTTAGTGTATTCAGTGCAGTGAAGATGTCCTTCACAAATATTACTTCTGTAACAGCAGTAAATTCTAGGTTATACTCTTGGATAAGCAAAGATATTTTATGTTGATCATTGCTGCTAACACAACAAGGAACTGGAGAAAGAAACTGACCGAGGATCTAAATAGTCATCCCCCTTCTTCAATCAGGTGTAAGGAGAGAATTCTGGTCTGCAGAGGCAGCCTTTAGATATTCTTAAAAAAACAATTTGGGCTCAACTCCAGCACACAGAAGAATGGATGATTGTGGAACTAAAAGGAAAACACAAACTCCAAATTCATTAATTCAGTCCTGATTAAAATTAAGCTGACATCAGAAATGGGAAATATTTAGTAACAGGACCCTTGAAATAATGAAGAACTGTTGATACATGTGTTTTGGAAATGCAAAACACTGAGCTGGCTTCTTACCATTTTGTTTTGGAAGATAAGAAAATATCTTTAAAAGTACTTGCATTCCAGGCACCAAATATTTGGTTTAATTTAATTCCTATTCTCTTTCTTAGCATTATGTTGAGTGCCTGTCTATTGCTCTTTAATAAAAAAATAATTTTTCTAAAAATTTAAATTTTAATAGTCTCAACAGTTTCAAAGACTGCTGACTTTCAATTTTAATGGTTTGAGTGATTAAAATAAAATACTATGTTTGTAGAATCTTTGATAAAAGAGCTGTTAAAATATAAAAGTATGTTTACCATGGGAAGTTTTATTTATTAACTGTGAAGGAGTCTTCTGTAATACCATAATTTACTCTCCCTTTCTTTCATAACAGAATTTTTAGCTGGGTCTAAGGATATCTAGAACAGAGGCAATGAGCTATAGCCTTAGGATTAAATTATGGTCAATAGGATGTGAGCAGAAGTAATTTGTAAACTTGTGGACATATTCTCAAAGGAAAAGAATATACCCTACTTCTTTCCTTCCTCCTTTGTGGGGTCTGGAATGTGAATGCAATAAGCAAATCATCTTAGAAAATGCCAACAAGGACAGAATTCTAGTGGTGCAGAGTAAACATAGAAGCAACTGGGTTTCTGACCAGAGACATGGTTATACCTGCCTAAGACATCTTATCTCCAGACTTCATTTACACGAGATAGAAATAAACAATTGTTTTATTTATTCACTATCATTTTGGGACTATTTGCTTGTTGCTAATCCTAACTAATAAACCAAATTTGTCCTAATTTTGACCTCATTGATTAAGTTCATTAGAACTTAATTTAAATAAGACTCTCCGAATTATCTTAAAATTAGAAACATACTGAAATATACTTACAAAAGTGTTATATTAGAACTTGAACAAGAAATTATGGAAACACAATGTAGCATCTCAATTTTCTGAGACAATTAATGCCCCAAAGATGTATGCTTGAGGCCTAAAGCTATCCAATAGAAACGTCTACAATGATAGAAGTATTCTGTAGCCATGCTTCCCAGTACTGCAGTCACTAGCTATATGGGGCTACCGAGCACTTGAGATATGGATATTATTACTTAAAATTGACCTCTTAGTTTTATATAATTTAAAATTATTTAGATTTAAAAAGCCATAGCTGTAGATCATGGCCATAATAATTTTAGTTTTCAAAACTTTTAAAGCTCAACAACATACAGAATATCTCTCTTTGAGAATTTCAACTTTCTAAAGAAACCTCTAATATAAATGGATTATAAAATATATGCCTAGGTTTCTTGACTTGACTTGCTTTATAAGGTTGTTAGCCATAAGTCAGTTAAATGTTGGAGAACTAGTCATCTACCAAATATGGTATTTTTGATACAGTTAGCATTGAGTTATGCTTTGGAATAGT
The DNA here is from genome assembly GCF_987537825.1 of Furipterus horrens. NCBI lineage: Eukaryota > Metazoa > Chordata > Mammalia > Chiroptera > Furipteridae > Furipterus > Furipterus horrens. Next base: position 192,680,673 of record NW_028327171.1, read on the forward strand.
AATTAGAAGTAGATTCAATGATGTAGTAAGGCCTTTACTATGCAGGGAAAGTAAAACTAAGTAATTAACTAACAGAGAATGCTTACTTTTTTGTCCTCTCTGGTGGGAAGGACATGTATGCAGCCTGGTCAAAAGTGGCAATCTGTATAGTGGTTAAAGCACAGAAGAAATTAGACCAAGATTTTATTACCAGCTCAACTAACTCCGTGTGTGATCTTGGGCAGTTGGCCTATCTATAAAACGAAGATAGTAATAATACCTATCTATAGAATTGTGAGGTCCAGATGAGATAATTTTTATTAAGCACTTGGTGCAGTGCCAGGATGAGAGTAAACATTCTGAAACTTACAGAAAGACAGGTTACAATCTAGTTCTAGAACCAAAGGGTTAAAATGATAAAGGTGAACAAAGAAAAAAATCTCCAAAGGAGAAAGACTCAGCCACCAAAGGGAATGATCTTACAAATGTGTTGATATACTTCTTTTGGACAGAGAAGGAAAACTCTGATTCCAAAAAACCTCCGCTGCCTTGCGGCATACCTCTTCAGGGGAAAGGCTAAGGGAGTAAACCCCGACAGAAAATCCGGAGCCGGAGTCCCTAAGGCGGTTTGACGTTGTAGTCAACACCGGCAACTCCTGCGGCGCACCTGAAGCCAAGCTGTATTGACTCCGTCTTTCCCTTGGACCCTTCAGCTGCGAAGAGAGGGGGGGTCTGCTGCATGGGCAACAGCAGACCCTCCATATCACCCTGCCCAGGCTCTGTAGCTTCAGCTTCACTGGAGAGGACACTCCAGCGTCATCGCAAGATGTCGATTCAACACGGGAGGAGACAGATACCGTGTCACTCCCGAGTTGGACTGCACAGCCATTCTCGGCGGTGCAGATAGACTCTTGAGAAGCTACACCATCGTCTCTTGAGACGGACGGCTGCCGACGACGACTTCTTTTGGAGAGGCAGAAATAGAGTATGTAAAAGTTAGAAGGCTATTAAATAATTAAAATGTGCAAATTGACAAAATTTGACTTAATGGGAATGATGTCAATGTTAAAAGATGTATCCACTTTCCAGAAAGTTGAGTCAGAACCAGAGATTTCTATCATAAGAGCCAGAAAGCTTAACAGCAGTCTCATGAGGCTGAAAAAGAAAAAGGTTGGTCAAATATATCCTGATTGTTTATTTGTTTATTTGTTTCCCTAAGAACAGGACAATCTTTCTTTTTTTTTTTTTTTAAGTATATTTTATTGATTATATTGTTACAATAGTTCCAATTTTTTTTCCCCTTTGCTCCCCTCCGCCCAGCACCCCCCTTCCCCAACAATCCCCTCTCCAAGTCCATGCCCATGGGTCGTACATACAGCTCTCCCGCCTCACCCTTTCATATATTCTTCTTCTTCTTTTTTTAAAATTAATTAATTAATTAGTTAAATATTTTAACAATAAAAAATAACAATTCCTCCCTCTCAGATTTAAGACCCTTTACAATCTTATAAAGGACAATGGATGAAGGTCTCGAGCTCCTCTAGCTGCTTCAAGCTGGACATGGTCGTCGTCCTACCTACCCTTGGGTCAAGAAATCCCTAATAAGAGTGGGGGTGTGGAGGGGAGGGTGGCCTTCCCACAAGGGGAAGGATCGTGCAGACTCCAGGTTGGTTGGCTGTCTCTGGACAACGGCATGCTTGGTTTAACCGGCTGGCATCCGTGTTGTATTCTGGAGGCAACAGGGTTAAAGAACATCATTCAATCTGTAACCACTAGATGACAAAAGACAGGTATTAATTTTTCAATGTCCCACATTAGGGAAAAGAAGGGTTTCTTTGGAGGAAGGTATGCCAGGTACATCTCACCTGTCCAAAACCCTTTTGCCCATTATACTTATTTTGGACTGAGGGAAATATTTTAGGTTTCCCTCATCTCAGGCCTCTGGGCTTTTTCTGTCCAAGCCATTAGGATAGAAAAGAGAAACCAGTTTTAAAGTGAAGCCCACAGACCACCCCGTTCTTCACCAACCCAGCCACTTAGTTCAGCCAAACCATTGAGTCTCAGGAGGCAGCAATGCAGACAGGATTAAGTGAGGCCTATGCATACAGATAATCACTCAGGTAATGAGATTGTAGGCTTCTGCCCTTTGAAAACAGAAAACACATGTTAATTTATGTAACATAACCCACATACAAGTCTCTAAATCTGTAGGACTGTCTTATCGGAAGGAAAATCCTTGTCCTTCTAATATTCACTGAACTTGCATTTCTATTCTTTATATTTTTGTTCCCCCCCACTAAAAAATTTTCTGTTTGTTTGTTTTTCCACTACAGTTGTCTCACTTTTTTTCCCCCTCTTGCTTCCCTGCACCCTGCCCCCCCCCACAGTCAGTCCCCACCCAGTTGTCCATGTCCATGGGTCATTCATACATGTTCTTTGACTAGACCCTTCCCCTTCTTACCCCTTCTCTCCCTCCCATCTCCCCCTTTGTTACTGTTAGCTTATTCCTTGTTTACATACCTCTGGTTCAATTTTGCTCATTTGTTTGTGTTGTTCATTAGTTTCCTGTAACAGGTGACAGCATAAGGTAATTTTCTTTTGTTGCCTGACTTATTTCGCTAAGCATAATTCTCTCTAGTTCCAATCATATTGTTGCAAATGGTAGAAGTTCCTTCTTTCTTTCAGTACTTATTCATTGTCATTTTCCCCCTTTGTACTCGTGTTCCTCTCTGTCTCTCTGTTTCTTCATCTTCTTAAAGCAGACCCTTTAGCATCTCTTGCAATGCTGGTTTGGTGGAGATGTATTCTTTTAGCCTTCTTTTGTCTTGGAAACTCCTTATTTCACCTTCCATTTTGAATGAAAGCCTTGCTGGGTAGAGTATTCTTGGTTGTAGGCCTTTGTTTTTCATTGCTTGGAATATTTTTTGCCATTCCCTTCTGGCTTGTAGTGTTTCTGCTGAGAAATCTGATGATAGCCTTATTGGAGCTCCCTTGTATGTTATTAGTTGTTTCTCTCTTGCTGCTTTTAGGATTCTCTCTTTGTCTTTGAATGTTGGCATTTTAATTATGATGTGTCTTGAAGTGGGCCTGTTGGGGTTCCTCTTCATTGGGACCCTCTGTGCTTCCTGGACTTGCGTGACTCTTTCTCTCGTCATGTTAGGAAAGTTTTCTGTCATTAGTTTTTCAAAGAGGTTTTCTATCCCTTGCTCTTCTTCTTCTCCTTCTGGAATTCCTATGATATGGATATTATTACGTTTCATGTTGTCCTGCAGCTGTCTTAGAACCTCTTCAGTCTTGTTCAGTCTTTTTTCATTTTGTTGCATTGTCTGGGAGTTTTTGTGTAGGTTGTCCTCCAGCTCGCTGATCTGATCTTCTGCTTCCTCTAGCCTGCTTTTAATTCCTTCTACTGTGTTCTTCAATTCAGAGATCGTATTTTTCATTTCCTGCTGGCTCTTATTGATAGCTTCTATGTCCTTTTTCATGCTCACGTAATTTTCTGTGAGTTCCTTGTAGTTTTTCTGGAGTTCTTTGAAGTTTCCGCTGAGCTCATTCAGCTTCTCCATAATCCATGTTTTGAATTCCATATCTGATAGTTCGCTCCCCTCTATTTCATTTAGCACTCTTTCTGGGGATTCTACCTTTCCTTTTGATGGGAGGTTGTTTCTCTGTCTCCCCATTTTTTTGACTCCTATTGTTTGTTGGTGCTTCTTGGAAACAGGACAATCTTAAAGTCAAAATTAGTGCATATGTTATGGAAAATTGGGTATTCTCTAGTTCATGTCTCTTATAGGCCCATAATCAGAAAATACCCACTGTATGTATTAATTAAATTAACCACCTTTAGGAAAGCTACCTTTTTTGATTTGTATTGAGGTGGTGATGTAGCATGAAAAATTTCACATAAGAAATTAACAAATTGACTATTCTCAGTTTAAATATTTTCAGTGTTGAAATATTGAAATACATGCTGGACATTAGTATTTTCTTGGTTGTATAGCAGGAAAAGAAAAACAGCTGAGTTAGAAGTAAAAGAATTATGGTCTTAATAAAAATTGGAAAATATAAGGAAATTGTGTAGGCCAAATATAATTTTACCAATCAAATAAACTCTAATAACCTCAGTCAGATTGCTTTACCTAGTTTAACTTGATATTTTATTATTTTAATATTTTGTATATTCTTGCACTAAAGCCAATGATATCCCAGAGGATGCTATTACAAAATTGTGTGACTCTATCTTAAAATAAAAACAGAAGGAAAAATAAGTAATCTCAAATGTTGGATTTTTTTTTTACTTTTGTGACCTAATCTGGCTGCATTTTAGGAGGGGAGTGTTGGTCATTTCAGGGGTTGCAGTCACTGCAGGATAGGAGGGTATGGGGAGGAGGATAGAATTTAAAGGGATAGTGATGAAAAACTAGTGTTGCTTAGAACTGGCTATAGCCATAACTACCAGTGTAGCATGTTATCCTGAATTTGGCAATGAAGTTGATCTGGTTTGAAGTATAGTTATCTACCCACTTCCTAGACATAGAGAAGTTTTCTATATTCATCAGGGGTTTTGGTTGTAAGCATCAGAAATCAACCCAGCTAACTTAAATGAAAAAGCAATTGTTGAGCAACTTATAGAATCAATGGGAAGCCTATAGAATTAGACTTGAATATAGGCAGGAACTAACAGAAGGTTGGCTGTAGTAAAACAGGGCCAGGGTGTCACCACCTCTCAGTGATATGCTCACTAGACTCAGGATGCTGGTGCTTTCCCCATGTACAAATTCTCAGCTACCTCTCTATCTTTGTGCCTTCACCACAGAGTTCAAGTCCCTGATGAGAACATCTGATTGGTTGAACCTACATCCTTTGCCTTAACTTTCAGTGCTGAGGCAAATTATTGGGCCCTTTTGGCTTCTACTTCAAGATGGTGGGGAATTATCTTCCAGAATAAAAGGGTGTTCAGATAAAAAAAATATCCTCAGTGTTTTCTGGACTAGTTACCTGGAGTTGGATTTACTGGTTCCTCAACTGAGCAGGACTGCTCTTCAAGGAAGCGGAGTAGGGTCAGGTGGAACTAAATAACGTGAGGGGGCCACTCAAAGGAGTGAACATCTTATGTCTCCAAATGACAACTTTAAATCTTTGCAGAACTTACATAATATATATTAAATGTAACACAGCATATGCTGGGGAGATGATGGCTCAACAAATTACCTATTCTCTTCCCTTTTAACCCCAAACCTCTCCTGAACTAACTGGGAGCCAGGGCGGGGAGGCAGGTGGAACATGGAGGGCTGAGCTTCCCTTCCACTATGTATCTGATAATTGATGAATACTTACATATCTGTATAGGTATAAATATAGTTGTATATAGCTAATATGGAAAGTACATAAAGGTACACATTGATATTAATATGAGGATGAGTGGAGAGGGGATGGAGAGGGGAGACAAACAGTCAGAAAAGCAAAAGCAAAAAAAAGACTTTCCTAAAATTTCCAATATGTAAAGTATAATTCTATTTATGCAAAATATATAGGCGTGTGTTGAAGATTTTTTTCAAGCAAACCAAATTAAGCAAGTAAATAATTTTAAGCAAATGCCATATAATTCCATCTCAAAACATTTTAGTAAGAATCTCCCACATATATGTAAGTTTGTATCACAGGGGTGCAATTTTTAACATAATTCCCGTTGAGTTCGATTTTTCAGCTGTTTTAGACTTAAATAGGCATGCTGATTTCAAAACAGTAGTTAGTGTTCTTAGATCACGTCAAATGTTTCTCTGAAGTTTATCTTAAAGCAACCACTCTAGGCTGGATTGAACCTAGATCGAGGGAAGCACTAGTGCTCTCCTACTGGCTGAGAGCAAACCTCTCTCGAGTGGGGAGGGATGGGGGACCACCTTGGAGACCAGCGACAGGTTCATACTTGTCTAGGCTGTTCAGTTACACATGAAACAGTGTGGTGAGGGGTTGTGTGCCGCTCTATATAGTGAATCGTATTCCAAAGTGTAGTCCATGTTCTTGTCTGTATAGAAGGAGTTAGCAGAATTTATTTTTATTTACATATGTACTTATTTCCTTTCCTTCATATCATGTCTGCCTCTGCTATTTCTCGTCGTAAATGCCTAAACAACCCTGATTCATTTTGTTATATCTGTGGCAGTTTCACCATTCCCAGTCAAAGGACAAACATCAACGCATTGGTCGGGCGAGCCTATTTTGCATATTTTGAAGAAAAATTGGTGATCAAGATAAGTCTTTGGCCCCTCACAAGGTGTGCAAGCAGTGTGTTGAGAGTTTATGGATGTGAATGAAGGGAACACGTGGTAAGTTGCCATTTGGTATACCTATGGTTTGGTGAGAGCCCAGAGATCATTCAAGTGACTGTTACTTTTGTATAGTGAAAATGTCAGGATATAACAAGAAAAATAAATGTAAAATAGAGTATCCTAGTCCACCATCAGCTATATGCCCAGTGCCTTATTCAGCTGAAATCCCAGTGCCAGTTTTCATTGAACTACCCTCTTTAGAAAAACAGGAGTATGGTGAAGAAGAACTAAGTGACAGCAATGATGAAATTGAAGATGACTCAGTTCGTAAGAGATTTGATTAGCATGACTTGAATGATTTGGCACAAGCTTTGGGACTATCTAAAAAGGCTTCAGAACTCCTAGCATCAAGACTGCATGAGAAAAACTTGCTTGAAAAAGGAGTGAAGTTATCCTACTTTCAATAAAGAGAAAGTGCATTTCTGCAGTACTTTTAGAAGTGATGGTGGCTTTGTGTATTGCCATAGCATACATGGTTTAATGCAGGAATTGGGAATTCCAATCTAGAATGCAACTGAATGGCAACTGTTCATCGATAGCCCAAAGCGGAGCTTGAAGTGTGTCCTCCTCCACAATGGCAATTTATGTGGTGCAGTCCCAAGTAGCCATTCAGTTTGTTTTGGTGAAGAATATGAAGACATAAAGAGTCACTGATCTGTTGCAATATTGCAAGCACAATTGGATCATCTGTGTTGACCTTAAAATGGTCTGCTTCCTTCTTGGTCAGCAATGCAGATACACCAAGTATCCCTGTTTTCTGTGTATGTGGGACAGCAGAGCTCATGAGAAGCATTGGGTGGAGTCAAATTGGCCTCCAAGGTCTGACCTCAAACCTGGTAATCCAAACATTCATTCATGAGCCACTTGTTGACAGAAAGGACATTATATTCCCACCTCTGCACATAAAACTGGGTTTCATGAAGCAATTTGTTAAAGCTTTGCCAACTAAAGGAGACTGTTTTAAGTATCTCATTTTGGCATTTCCTAGCCTGTCATTTGAAAAGATAAAACACTTTAATATGTATGTTTGGTAGCAGAACTTTACTACTTGTACACAATTTGACTTACAGTCACAATATATAGCCTTTATATGAATAAAATAACTCTAAGTAAACTGTATATTCAGGTAATTTTTTCTTTATTTTCCTTTATATGTACATTTTGTATAATTTTTGGAACAAAGGGAGAGTATCCTGTACCTTAAAAAGTTGATGTGATAGAGAAAAACTGCAGTCAATTTTGGATTCAGATGCCAAAAGTTAGTCAAAAGCAAGTGTCATATCTAACTCAACAAAAATCGTGTTCCCCAGTGTATTATAAACCAGGAAAAAGGTGGACAAGTAAATGACAGATTTTTAGTACTGTGGAGAGGTGGGGACAGGAGGGATGTAATTAGCTTTGCCTTATATACTGTTAAATTGCATTGTTCACTTGTTGTAATAGGCATGGAAAAACTGACAATTTGGTCCTTTGGTTGGCCTTAGAATTGGAAGAGATTTTACCAATATCTGTCATCCCTTCTCTCATACCCAAGGCAGCATACTTGAGCAGTGGTGAACATGAAATAGTTAAATAGCAAACTATTAGGGAGGAAAAAAAATAAATGGCTTTTTTACCAAACCTATTAAAGTTAAGATAATATTCAATGATCAGAGGTATTACAAAGCTATAGGGCAAAAAGCTCATGAATTTTGGGGTCAAGAGTCATATATACATGTGTATGTACAGATGTAGTAAATAACTGATATATATTATATATCTTCATGATATATATTAAGAAGAATCATGTGATTATATTTATAATAAAATAAATCTAAATTTTGAAAATTCTTTGTACTAAATGCTTTCAAGTAGATATACTTAAAGTTTCAAATTGTCGAACATACAGATTATTTCCCATGTAATACTACAATATGCATCTTTTTGGTGTTGTCATTAAAAGTGATGCTTAAAAACATTATAGGATAACCAAAACCTTTTTCAAAATTAAACATTAAGAATGATAGGCATGAAAATACCCACCCCTAAAAAAAGACCTTTGCATAGAAAGAAGATAGGAAGGAAATGCAGTACACCTGAATGCTAACAGTGGCTGTCTTCTAAAAGTAATTTTAGATGTATTTATAGGTAGATATTTCTAGGATTAGTTTTGCCATACTTTCTGTTATTAGCTTATAATAGTTTTATAATGAAAAAAAGAACTCGATAAACTTAAAATATACCAATTTTAATTCAAGTGCCAAGCTTATTTTGACACCAAGCATTTTTAAGTATTTTGTAGAGGTTATTATGGTATTAGAGTCTTTCTTTCATCATTTGTGGCCTTACACAAATAGATATGTGAAGTATTAAATAAGGGCAGAAATATATATGTTGTAAGTAACCTTTAGTTTGTTCAAAAATTTCTGTATTCAAAAGCAGCTATAAGAAGATGTAGGGAGGAAAGTATAAGAATGCTCTGAAATTAATATTTTGGGTCTACTCTTAGGAAAATACCAGCCTGGCATGAAGTATTGAAGAAAGGTTAAAAAAAAAAAAAGAAAGAAAGAAAAGAAAAAATAAAAGATGTTATTTTTGAACCAATATGACAAAAGTACAATCATTACCAGAGCAGCTCTAGAGCAGTTCACTTCCCTGTTTATTTAACTAGTTAAGTAAATTCATTTGTTCATTCTCTTTTATTCATTGGTACAAACATTCATTCATTCACAAATTATATACTAAATTAGGCAAGTTAACCTCTCTGAATGTCAAGTTTCCTCATGGGTAAAATGAAGATCATATCGAGTACTACTTACCGTACTTACAAGGTATTTCTGAAGGTTATGGAAATGAATGTGAAGTTCCTGGCACATAACAGGTACCCCCCAAATAGAACCTATTATTGTTATTACTATTGTTCTTATTAGGCGCCTAGCTCAGTGTTAGCCAGTCTTGGCAAAGGCATTCACAACAATTCTGCTGAGCAGGAATTGGTACCACAGTGTGTTAGATGCTGCGCACTATTAACAATGTTTCAAACTTAATGTGTTTCATCCCATAAAGTAGATTCAGAATTTCTCTACAATTTTTAGACCAACTTTTGTTGCCTGTGTCAAGTCTGTAATTGAAAGATGCCTTTTGTCTCTGACTCAGGGCAGCCTGACATATATTTTCACTAATTTTGCCACTGAGACTACACAAACCCCTCAACCAGTGGTAGCTAAAGGCGTCTTGCTGGCAGGAGAATCACCCCTTACATACATGTGATGCAAAAACATGGGCCCCTCAAATCCTTCCAGAGTCTGTGGCTAGGCTTCTTTACAGAAACTTCTGGGTGCGAGTTTTTCTATGAGCGCCTGGTAACAGTATCCATGTGTCATAGTGGTTAATGCATCCCATGGCCACTTGAAATGGCAACAAGAATTACCAGATGGAAGCATGCTGTAAATGAGATTTTATGTAATTAAAAGGACATTTGGAAGTCTGGGGATACACACGTACTTTATGGAAATTCAACTTCAATTTAGACAAACACCATGATCTTCTGGAACCCAATAAGGGAAGGCAATTCAGACACTTGTTCCCATCAGGTGGTAACTCTCATTAGCTGAAATAGTTTAAGCTCTCAGTGGTTATGGTGAGTGCCTAGCATGGTCAGCTGTAACTATTATTTCTGTGTTGTCAGCATCAGAATCATCAGAATCATGCCCTCTGGTGATTACAGAGGGCTCAACTAAGAAAGAACTTGCTCAGACCTCATTCTAGTTAATTGCAAGGTGAACATAGTGCAAGGAGACTGCTTTCTGGTCGTAAAATCTGATTTAGGTAGCAAAAAAGGCTGTGACAGATGGAGACATCCTTCTTTTTACTCCCAAGTCTACATGCTGGCAGATTTTTAAATCTGTCCTAGAAATCACAATACTTTAGAATAGCTCTTCTTTTCTTTTTTAATTTTTAAAAATTTATTGTTTTTCTGTTACAGTTGTTCCACTTTTCCCCCCATTGCTCCCCACCCACCCACCCCTTCTCCCACAGTCAATTCCCACCCTGTTGTCCATGTCCATGGGTCATTCACTAGTTCCTTGACTAGAACCTTCCCCTGCTTACCCCTCTTCTCTCCCTCCCTCCTCCCCCCTAGTCTCTGTTAGTCTGCTCCTTGTTTACATGCCTCCGGTTCAATTTTGTTCATTTGTTTGTGTTGTTCATTAGTCTCCTGTATCAGGTGATATCATATGGTATTTTTACTTCATTGCCTGGCTTATTTCACTAAGCATAATTCTCTCTAGTTCCATCCATGTTGTTGCAAATGGTAGGAGTTCCTTCTTTCTTTCTGCTGCATAGTATTCCATTGTGTAAATGTACCACAGTGTTTTATTTTTTATTATTTATTTATTTATTTTTAAATTTATTTTTGATTTTTCAATTACAGTTGTCCCATTTTTCCCCCATTGCTCCCCCCCACCGAGCCCACCCCTTCTCCCACAATCATATCCTTCCCCGTTGTCCATGTCCATGAGTCATTCATATACGTTCCTTGACTAGACCCTTCCCTTCCTTATCCCCCTTCTCTCCTTCCCCCCTCCCCCCTACTGACTACTATTCTAGTCTTTGTCTATTTAGTTCGTTTGTTTGTGTTGCTCTTTAGTTTCCTGTATTAGGTGATATGATACATTATTTTTCTTTCTTTGCCTGGCTTATTTCACTAAGCATAATTCTCTCTAGTTCCATTCATGTTGTTGCAAATGGCAGGAGTTCCTTCTTTCTCTCTGCTGCATAGTATTCCATTGTATAAATGTACCACAGTTTTTTCATCCACTCATTTACAGATGGACATTTAGGCAGTTTCCAGCACCTGGCTATTGTAAATAGCATTGCTATGAATATAGTGGCTCATAGGTTCTTTCGAATTGGTGTTTCAGGATTCTTCGGGTATAATCCTAACAATGGAATTGCTGGTGCAAAAGGCAGTTCCATTTTTAGTTTTTTGAGGAAATTCCATACTGTTTTTCATAGTGGCTGCACTATTCTGCATTCCCATCAACAGTGCAGTAGGGTTCCCCTTTCTCCACATCCTTGCCAGCACATGTTGTTTATTGATTTGTTAATGATGACCATTCTGACAGATGTGAAGTGGTATCTCATTGTGGTTTTTATTTGCATCTCTCTGATGGCTAGTGATGTTGAGCATTCTTTCAAATGCTTATGGATTCTCTGTATGTTCTCTTTGGAGAAGTGTTTGTTCAGGTCCTTTGCCCATTTTTTAATTGGACTGTCTGTCTTCTTGGTGTTGAGATGTATAAGTTCTTTATATATTTTGGAGCTCAATCCGTTGTCTGAGGTATCATTTGCAAATATGTTTGCCCATACAGCTGGTTCCCTTTTCATCTCGCTGCTGTTTTCTCTTGCTGAGCAGAAACTTTTTAGTTTGATGTAGTCCCATTTGTTTATTCTTTCCTTTATTTCCCTTGTCTTAGGAGACATATTGGCAAAAATATTGCTATATGGGATATCTGAAAATTTCCTGCCTATGTTTTCCTCTAGGACTTTTATGGTATCATGACTTACATTTAAGTCTTTTATTCATCTTGAATTTATTCTCGTGTATGGCTTAAGTTAGTGGTCTAGTTTCATTTTTTTGCATGTTCCTGTCCCGTTCTCCCAGCACCATTTGTTTAAGAGGCTCTTTCACTCCATTTTATGTTCCTTCCCCCTTTGTCAAATATTAGTTGACCATATACCTGGATTTATTTCTGGGCTCTCTATTCTATTCCATTGATCTGTATGTCTGTTCTTATGCCAGTACCAGAGTGTTTTGATTGCAGTGGCATTGTGGTATAGTTTGATATCAGGTATTGTGATTCTTCCTATTGTGTTCTTCTTCCTCAAGATTGTTATGGCTAGTTAGGGTCTTTTTTGGTTCCATATACATTTTTGAAGTATTTGTTCTAGGTCTGTGAAATAATGTCATTGGCATTTTAATAGGGATTGCATTGATCTATATATTGCTTTGGGTAGTATGGACATTTTAATGATGCTGATTCTTCCCATCCATGAACATGATATATGCTTCCATTTATTTGTATATTCCTTAATTTCTTTCTTCAGTGTTATCTAGTTTTCCCAATACAGGTCTTTTACCTCTTTAAATTTATTCTTAGGTACTTTATTTTTCTTGTTGCTATAGTAAATGGGATTTTTTTTCTAGTTTTTATCTCTGATATTTTATTGTTGGTGTACAGAAATGCCTTTGATTTCTGAATATTCTCTTTGTACCCTGCTGTTTTGCCAAATTCACTTATTAGGTCAAGTAGTTTATTTTGGAGTCTATAGGGTTTTCTATGAACAGTATCATGTCATCTGCAAATAATGTCAGTTTTACTTCTTCTTTTCCAATTTGGATTCCTTTTATTTCTTTTTCTTGTCTGATTGCTGTGGCTAGAACTTCCAAGACTGTGTTGAATTGTAGCGGAGAGAGTGGACATCCTTGTCTTTTTTCTAATCTCAGGGGGAATGCTTTCAGTTTTTGCCCATTGAGTATAATGTTGGCTTCAGGAGTCTTGTGTATGGCCTTTATTAAGTTGAGGTATGCTCCCTCTGTTCCCATTTTGCTGAGTGTTTTTATAATAAATGAGTGTTGTAGTTTAACAAATGCTTTTTCAGCATCTATTGATATGATAATGTGATTTTTGTCTTTCATTTTGTTTATGTGGTGTATTATGTTTATTTATTTGCAAATATTAATTATGATGTGCCTTGGAGTGGGCCTCCTTGGGTTCATCTTCATTGGAACCCTCTGTGCTTCTTGTACTTGTAAGACTTTTTATCTCCTCATGTTTGGGAAGTTTTCTGTCATTACTTTTTCAATCAGGTCTTCTATTTCTTGCTCTTCTTCTTCTTCTGATATCTCTATAGATATGGATATTATTACATTTCTTGTTGTCCTGCAGCTCTCTTAAACCCTCTTCATTCTTTTTCAGTCTTTTCTCATTTTGTTGCCCTGTCTGGGAATTTTTTTTCTATGTTGTCCTTTAACTCATTGATCTGATCCTCTGCTTCATTTAGCCTGCTTTTGATTCCTTCTACTGTGCTATTCAGTTCAGAAATTATATTCTTTATTTCTTCCTGGCTCTGGTTGATAGATTCTATGTCCTTTTTCATGCTGGCGTAGTTCTCCATAAGTTCCTTGTAGCTTCCCTGGAGTTCTTGGTAGTTCCCCTGGAGTTTGTTGTAGTTTTCTTTGAGTTTGTTGAGTTAATTGAGCTTCCTCATTACCATTGTTTTGAATTCCATATATGATAATTTGTTTGCCTCTATTTCATCAATCCCTCCTTCTGGGAATTCCTCCTTTCCTTTTGATAGGGTTGTTGTTTCTTTACCTCCCCATGTTAGGTGGCTCTTCTTGTTTGTTTATGCTTCTTAGATTGATCTGCTTTTATTTCCTGCCTTTGTGGTGTAACTTTCTGTGGAAGTAATCCTGTGTGACCCAGTGATGCAGGCTCCTTGATCTCCTGAACTTGATGGTCTTGGGATGTACTTTATGCCTTTTATTTGAACTCTGGTAGTATTTTGGTTTTAGTTGTTGTTGTGTTGCTCTTTGGTGGGTCCTTCCTTCCAATTAGCTGCCCACCTTGTCTTGTAGACAGTTGTTGAGCTGCTGCCTCTGGCTGATGCTACTTAGAGGGGAGTAGAATGCTTAAGGTATTTTTTCCATAGCACTGGGGATGCATCTACACTGGGTCCAGTCCGCTGCTCCCCAGCTCTTTCTCTGAAACCAACTCCCAAAACTTTTCCAAAGTGCCTCTAGTTCACTTAACCTTCCTTTGTCCACAGTCTAGGTGAATGGGGTGGGCCAGGGGCCATCTGGTGGCAGGCCTGCACCTGGGCAGTCTGACTTGTGACCCTCTGGCTTGCAGGCCCTGGATGTGCTGGGGTTGGGGGCGGGACAGGCCGGGGGTGCTCCACCGTGGCCTGGGGTGGGGTTGTGGGGGAGGACTGGGTGAGTGCACTCTCAGGCTCCTGTGCATGCGCTCCAAAGAATCTTGCCCCGCCCCTAGGCTTTCCTCCCTGATCTGCAAAAAACATTAAAAAAAAAAAAAAAAAAAAAAGACACACACACACACTCACACACACACACAAATATGCTGCTCTTTGCTTCTCAGAGCCAGATGCCAGTTGGCCAACTCCTGGTTCTGCTGTGGGCACAGCCTTGATCTCCACCCCTGACTCCTCTCAGGGGAAATCTGGGGGCATTGAAAAATCTTTGTACAGTGCCAGCAGCTGCCCAGGGAGCCAAGCCAGCCAGAACTTGCATGTCTCCCATTTCTCCTCTGAGATCCTCACCAGACAGGTCACTCTGAAGCAGCCTCCTCTGCCACCAGCAGTGCCAAGGATCAACTCTCACCAGTATCCAGATGTTAACTGAGATGCTCTGTCCACAATTACTCAAAACTACAGATCAGTCTTGGAAGCAAACAAGTGCAGCCTGCTCTCACTCCTCTGCTATCTTCCTCTTTTCCAGAACAGCTCTTCTTAATGCCCACCTCTCTTATGCTGATTGTTATAAGGCCCCATTAAATGTATTCAGGTTTGATCAAAACTCAGAAAATTGTGGTGAAGTAAAGCACACAGAAATTTCTGAGTACTACAACAATATACAGTTCGCCAGAACCGATAGCTGTTTTAGTTTGGGCCTTCTTTGAAGCAAAGCCTTAGAAAAAGGTAGTTTATTTGGGATGTGATCTTCTGAAGCAGGGGTGAAGAAATAGAATATGCAAGGCAGAGAAGGAGGAAAAGCTAATAGAAGGATGCATTATTGAAGTTGTCACTTTAAGCAGTGGGAGCTAGATTCTCCGGGAACCTTGGAGAAGCATACAGAATGCCTCTCTGCAGCATCCATCTGAAGGGCTGGCTGCTGTCATCAATATTTGAGGATTTCCTGGGAGCTTAACTGCCCTGGGGTTATGTTTGCACATAGTTGGGGTGGAATCCAGAGAAGGTCATGAGGTAAATAGAAACAAAAACAAACAAACCAAGGCATAAAGACAACCAAAAATCTGCTCTTCCATACGAACAACAAGAACTCTCAAAGTCAACTTCCTTAAAACTATGGAAATTATTTAAAGGCTTCAATAATTCAAGGAGTGTTTACTGAAGAAAAAGCTGAATTTCATTAAGAACAGGAAGACTGTGGCATTCCAAGGTTGTCAACAAAATTTAAGAGGAAAAACTAGTGAGTTAGATAGTTCTAGGGAGTTTTAAAGATCTGACATTATTTCTGCAAATCTAGAAGGATGCATAGGGCTTTGCACTTACTCAGGAAAGACCTGGAAGGCCCTAAAGTCTCACTGTGACTGAATTTAAAGCTCTATGCAAACCGGCAGTGAAAGCAAAGGCAGAGTTGGAAATGTCCTGCTAGAGAGTTGAAAGTGTTCCCCAACACATACACAGACTCTGTAGGCAAAGGCTGGGAGACTCATTAGCACAAGGCATTTAAGTAAACCTCTGTCCAATTATTAATTAATAACTAAGCTAACAGAGCAGAGATTGCAGTGACTACATAGGATAAAGAATATAGACTTTATAGAATTAGTCCAGGAAAGTCATCTAACAAACAACATGAACAAAAACGACAATGATACCTGGCTGCTGTGGCTTAGTGGATTGAGCGTCGGCCTGCGAACCAAGTGTCGTTGGTTCAATTCCCAGTCAGGGTACATGACTAGGTTGCACGTCAGGTCCCAAATTGGGGCGCCAGTGAGAGGCAACCACATAGTGATGTTTTTCTCCCTCTCTTTCTCCTTTCCCCTTTCTCTAAAAATAAATAAATAAACAAACAAACAAGAAAACAAATAAATAAATAAACTATATATAAAAAAAGCATCTTATCCTTTAAAAAAAAAATGACAATGACAGCCCTGGTCAGATGGCTCAGTTGGTTGGAGCATCATCTCGTACACCAAAAGGTTGTAGGCTCAATTCCTGGTCAGGGCATATACCTAGGTTGTGGGTTTGATCCTCAGTTGTGGTGAATATGGGGGGCAACTGATGGATGTTTCATCAATGTTTCTTAATCTCTCTTTTCCTTCCTCTCTCTCTAAAAATCAATAAACATATCCTTGGATGAGGATAAAACAAAACAAAACAAACAACAGCAAATCCTGGGAATAAGGGAAATCTTGCTTGTTTCCAGAGTTGACATATTATATTATTTAAAATGTCCAGTTGGCAACAAAAAATTATGAGACATGCAAAGAAACAGGAAAGTATGGCCCATACACAGGAATAAAAGTAGTCAATAGAAACAGCTTCTGAGGTAACCTAGATATTGTACTTATTATATAAAGATGTTAACTTAGCAATCATAAATACATTTAAAAATATAAAGGAAACCATGTCTAAAGAGTTAAGGGAAAGTATGCAGATCATAATGCTTCACCAAGTACAGAATATCAATAAAAAGTTAGGCATTATAAAAAATCAAATAGAAATTCTGCAGTTAAAAATATGATAATTGATATGAAAATGTCACTAGGTGGGATCAACATCAGCTTTGAAATGGCAGAAGAAAGAATCAGTAGAACAAAAAGAAAGTGATATAAATAATATTTATACAATAATGGCTTAAAATTTCCAAAATCTGATGAAAAACACTAATCTGCACATCCAAAGAACTCAACAAATTTCAAGCAGGATAAAGTAAAAATGATCCACATCTAGACACAGACATCATAGTCAAAATTTGAAAGACAAAGACCAGGAGAGAATATTGAAAGCAGCAAGATAAAAGCAACTGCAACTCCTTATGAACCAGGGAGGCTCATAAAAGCATTATTCGTAATAGTCAAAAAATGGAAACAAATGTCCATCAATGATGAATCAACAAAATGTAGCATATCTATTCCAAAAGTATTATTTGGCCTTAAAAAAGAATAAAGTTCTGATACATGTTACAAAGCAGATGAACCTTAGAAACATGCTAACTGAAATAAGTCAATCACAAAAAAACACTATTGTACAATTAATGTGAAGTGTCCAGAATAGGCAAGTCTGTAAAGACAGAATAAAGATTACTGGTTACAAGGGGTGGAGAGAGGGAAGAATGGTGATTGATCACTAATAAGTTATGGGATTTCTTTCTGGACTGATGACAATGCTCTGGCACTATGTGTGGTGATCGACATACAATGTTGTGAATACTGAAATCACTGAATTAAAGACTTTCTATTAAAAGGGTGAACTTTATGAAATGTGAATCTTACCTCAATAAAGTTGCTATTGAAAATCAAGTAAATCAGTTAGTGAGTGCTTGAAGTCAGACATTGCCAGCTGAAGATGACTTTGAGCTCACATGCACCGCCCACTACTGACTGTCATGCTGAAATCAAAGATCAGTTGAGGGGATGTGATGTCCAGCACCAAAGAAATATGCTAAATAGCCTATAAATAGATCAAATAAGTTGCATGTACATGCTATTCCTCACTCCTGGTTTTACTCATTCGTGTATTTATTTCATTCTCACTCAAGGATATGTTTATTGATGTTAAAGGAAAGCAGGGAGAGAGAGAGAGAAAAACAAATCAGTGTGAGAGAAAAACATCGGTTGCTTCCCGTATGTACCCCAACCGGGTCAAACTTGCAACCTAGGTATGTGCCCTTTCTGGGAGTCAAGCCTATAACCTTTCGGTGTATGGGACAACGCTACAACCAACTGAGCCACCCAGCCAAGGCTGGAGAGTGGATTTTTTAATATGGAAGGAATAGGAGGGTTGTTAGCTGTCAAGTGCTACAGAGAAGTCTATTAAGATGAGAGAGAAATCTGATTGTGGTGGGATGAGGATTGCTGAGTAACGTTGAGGGCCTTTTGGAATATATATTGGTATTCATCAGAGAAGGAAAACTCTGACTCCAAAAAACCTCCGCTGCCTTGCGGCATACCTCTTCAGGGGAAAGGCTAAGGGAGTAAACCCCAACAGAAAATCCGGAGCCGGAGTCCCTAAGGCGGTTTGACGTTGTAGTCAACACCGCAACTCCTGCGGCGCACCTGAAGCCAAGCTGTATTGACTCCGTCTTTCCCTTGGACCCTTCAGCTGCGAAGAGAGGGGGGGTCTGCTGCATGGGCAACAGCAGACCCTCCATATCACCCTGCCCTGCCCAGGCTCTGTAGCTTCAGCTTCACTGGAGAGGACACTCCAGCGTCATCACAAGATGTCGATTCAACACGGGAGGAGACAGATAGCGTGTCACTCCCGAGTCGGACTGCACAGCCATTCTCGGCGGTGCAGATAGACTCTTAAGAAGCTACACCATCGTCTCTCGAGACGGACAGCTGCCGACGACATGCTATTCCTAGTGTTTTAGGGGTGAATTTGTTCTCTGATAAATACAATTTTAAAGTTTAATTATTTGAACACATCACTAATAATTTTTTTTTCTATACTATGCATCTCATAACAGAGAGTAACCTAGAACTCTGTGGCGAGAGCATGAAGGAGAGCCACTGCTTATGAGGTCACTTATCCCAAATCTTAGTAAACACAAGACTTACTTGAGAGCTATTAAAAATGTTGACTTTGGGTGTCTCCTACTCTCTAAACTCCACCTCTCACTTCCACTCTTTCCACCTCCTGATAAAGAGTATGATTCAGTTGGATGGAAAGGGGCCCAGGTGTCTGCATAGCCAAAAAACATCCCTGGTGATTCTGATACAGGCAGTCTGATCTTGTCCAATTCACTAGTTTTGCACATTAAATATTTGAGACATGTGATTTGATTAAGGCAGAGGTATAGAGCAAGAATCTAAATTCAGGTCTTGTCACCTGCAGTCTTGTGCTCTTCCCACTACATTACAGGTTTTCTCATATTTTGCATTAGGACACCCCTGCAGTCACTGGTCAGGGAGGCAGTGGTCCACATATCAGGGAACACACCTGCCTTCAGCGTGGGCAATCAGAATTTGTGCTGCTCTTGCACGTCAAAGCATTCTGTGCAGAGCATTGGAATGTGAGCAATGCCACTGTGGCCACTGTGAGAGGGCCAAGGAATGCAATGATGCATTTGAACGTCCTTGGAGATTTCAGAGAGTGGTAAACCAATGACTTATGAATTACTCATTTCTTCTTGAACCAGAGCTATACAGTGATAAGCGCCATATATTTTCAAACATGTGGATCACTGAGTTGTCCACTTCTGCTGGCATCTGACATCATGAAACCACAACTGTAGAGAATTCCAATTCATGGTTATAAATAAACTTGGCCACAAAGATCAGAGACAACGGAAGGTATGAGACACAGTGGTACATGCACTCTTCAAGGAAAAAAGATTAGCTTTGAAACTAGATTATTGTAAATTGATATCATGGGGCTGGGATGAGGGATGAGGAAGAAAGGAGGTTCTAGGTTGATGAAACCTCACATGCAAAGGTTTGGTGGCATGAAAAACAGTGTATTAAGGACACTGGGAGCAATAGAGTTTGATGTGTCTGGATGAAGGAGTGTGTGTGTGTGTGTGTGTGTGTGTGTGTGTGCGCGCGCACGCGCTGCCAGGGGCGGTGATGGGCATGAACACTGAAAGAGGAGGTCAGAGTGGGGGCCAGGATCCAGATAACTTAGGGGCTTAAATGCTCTTTGAAGGGGCTTGGACATCATCATATTAATAATGAGGAACCATTGGAGCATTTCAAGTGACAGAATTGCGGTTTAGAAAGATCACTCAGGTTGGAGTATGGAGAGAAGTTGGAAGGGGTGCAGGAACAGAGACAGTTAGAAATGATCACAGCATGAACTAAGGCAGTGTGGTTAACAGTTTTTCCCACGCTTGAGGACAACCAGTTTCAGTTGCTGCCATTGAGCCAGTGCTCAGGAGGCCCGATCTTGGGAATCCCTTGCCTATTGCCTCTACATCTTGGAAGACATTCCAGTGATCAAATTTCAGAGCTACAGACTTGGATAATGGGTAAAAGTGTTACAAGAAAAACTGATGAGGAGAGGAGAGGAGAGGAGAGAGCATGTAAGAAGAGGGAAGGGAGAGGAAGAGACAAAAAAATATATATATATCTGAATGTGTAAGACTTAGAAGAATCATCAAGAGGTCATTCTTAGGCTGCAAAAATATCTTGTAAGCATTGCTTTAAGAAACACCCAGAATTTCAAGATGGATATCTTCTTTAGTGATACATTTATTTCTTAATACATTTTAAAGAGCTCATTATTAAAATAATTAATTATTGTATAGTGATCTCATATATATACACAGCATGCCAGAGAGGTAAAAGGTTATGGAGCCACACAAAGGGAACTGATTAGTGTTCTGCGGTTTGATGACATGTATTTTGAGCAGGAGCCAGGGCCTAACTTCTCATCTCAGAGGCTTTCAGATTTCCAGAGAAAGGCTGAAAAATGGGCGCTCTCTGAGGTAGTGCAGGAGGCTAAGGCTGGAAACCAGGTTACCAAATCCCTGTCTGCAGCATGTGGGCAGACGTGAAGAGTAGGAGCAATGTTCAGACCACACTGTTTCCTAGTGAAAATGCCCACGCAGACTTACAACCATAGCAACACAACAGCCTTATTAATACAAAAAAAATCTGTCAGTTGCAGTTAAATTAAATGAAAAAGAAATCTTTCTGTCTCTCTGTCTCTCTCTCTCACACATACACAAACTCTCTCCACTTTGTACTTCTTACTAACAAGTAAAGTGTATTTATTTTTATTTCTCTTTTATCTACTTGATTAAGAATGCTTTATTAGAAGATTTCAATTTCTCGATTACCCTTTCTAACACAGAGACAAAAGTTTTTAAAATGCAATCTGTATTTGAACATCATTTTCTTATGACTCTGGAAGGGGAGAAATGAAGGAACTACGAACTAATAAAAAAGTAGGAGATGGCTTGAGACCCTTGTCTAGGTACCAGAACGACAGCAGAGGTTTGGGTGGCTAGGGACCCGAGTCAACATGGGCCATGAAGAGGGGCCATGGGAAGGGAATGTGCTGAGGATTTCAGGACATTTTCTAAAGAGCAGGGCTCGGACTGAAGAGAGAGGTGAGTCATCGAGCACAGGTCAGAGCCTGTTTTTATTCAAACTTTTGATATTTTGTTTATAATAGGTTTGCTTGCATTCAAATTGTTTTTTAAAAATATTACATTAAAATATTATTTGTCTTAGTTACTGGGATTTTGGTGTTCCCTTGACATTTGCACCTAAAGTGGGTTCCTTATTTGCCTCACCCTGGTTCTTGCCTTGCTAGGGAGAAACATTAATACATTAGATAAAAAATTAATAGTGCATTTAGAAACTCTGTTTGCATTTTAAGCTGCATTTGAGAAATAAAATTTATGTACTCTAGGTCCAGAGGTCTTGGGGCTCTAAATCCTGTGTTTTCCCAAGGCCAGGATGTGTAGAATTGGACATTTCACAATGTAGGTGAAATGCCACAACTTTATGGTACGTTCGCTCTGGCTGCTTTGAAGACTTTTCTCTTTATTACTGGCTCTCAACAATTTGGTTATGTTATGTTTTAATGAAGTTTTCTTGTGTCTTATGCTTGGGGTTACCTTGAGCTGCTTGGATTTTGAGGTTTAGAGCTTTCATTAAAATTAGAAAAATTTAAGCCATTATTTCTTCATATGTTTTTTTTTTGTCCCTTCCACTTTTCATCAGGGACTCCAATACTCCAATTACATGCATATTAGGCCACTTGAGGGTCTCTGATGCTCATTCATTTTTTTCAGTCTTTTTTTTCCCCTATAGGTTTCATTATGAATAATTTGTATTGCTATGTCTTTAAATTCACTAATCCTATTCTATTCAATGTCTAATCTGTTTTTAATCCCATCCAGTGTATTTTTCATCTTAGATATTATAGTTTTAAAATCTGAAAGTTCTATTTGGGTCATTTTTACATATTTCGTATCTGTCTTTAACATATTAAATTTTCTTCTGTGTTCTTGAACATGTGGAATGTAATTATAGTAACTGCTTCAATGTCCTTGTCTACTAATTCTAACATCAATTGTCATTTCCTGGTCTGTTTCTATTAATTAATTTTAATTTTTATTTTTATTAGGGGTTGTATTTTCCTACTTCTTTTAATAGCTAGTAATTTTGGACTGGATGCTAGATGTTGCGAATGTTATCTTGTTGAGTGTTGGTTATTTTTATATTCCTATGATGCTTATTCTGGGATGCAGCTACATTAGTTGGAAACAGTTTGATTTTTTTCAGATTTTCTTTTAAACTTTGTTATTTGGAACCAGAGTGACCTCTAGTCTAAGGGTGATTTTTCCTCACTATTCATCTTGTACCCTATGGACCATGAAATACGAGGTTTTCTATTTTGACTGGTGGAAACAGGAACTAATTCCAGCCTTGTGTGAGCAACAAGTATTTTTCTTCTATTATTATTTATTGTATTATTTTTTATACAAACAACTATAAACTTACTTTTGCCCCATCCTGTATATGTTGATCAGTTCATAAATGAAGAGTCAGTGGGGACCCTCTTAGATCTCCAGCATTTTCTGTGTGAATCTCTGACCTCTCTGATATTCTGCCCTGTGAAACTCTACCTGCCTTGGCCTCATGGAGCCTCAGCTCTATCTTCTTAGCTCATGGACACCTCATTGCACTGTGTCATGGAAACTCTTTCCGGGTAGTAAGCTGGGATAATCATAGAGCTTGCCTCATCTGTTTTCCCCCTCTCAGGAATCACTTTCCTGTGCTGACTGGTGTCCAACACCTAAAAAAATGTAATTTCATATATTTTTCCCATTTATTTTATTTTATTTTATTTTTCCAAGAGGGAGGGTTTGTTAGATTCTTATTTCTCTATTTTGCCCGAAGCAAAAGTATCCAACTTTATGGCTTCTGAATGTGGTTGATGAGTAATATATTTGGAGAACAGAATAAATTACATCTTAAATGATCAATTAAAGCTTCTTAATAATTCAGGACACCTTAATAAAATTTGTATCATTTTCAAGTGTCAAAACATAATTCTCATAATTTTATACTAATAATTTTCACATAATTATTTAGTGAGCAAGTGTCAAAGTTTTATTTCTCATTAATGAGGTTACCAGAAAGATGATAAAGGCAGTTAGAAAACTGAGACACAGAAAAGGTAAATGAGCTATTATTAGGGGGAGAGAGAGAGAGAGAGAAAGAGAGAGGGGCCCTGGCCGAGTGGCTCAATTAGTTGGAGTGTTGACCCATACACCAAAAGGTTGCAGGTTCAATTCCTGGTCAGGATACAACATTTGGCTGTGGGTTTATTCCTGGTTGGGGCACATACTTAGGTTGTGGGTTCAGTCCTGGGTCTGGGTGCATATGAGAGATAATGATGTTTCTTTCTCACATTGATGTTTCTTTCTCTCTCTCAAATCAATAAACATATTCTCAAATAAGGATTAAAAAAATAAAAAAGAGAATAAATGAAAAAATATGCTGGAATAAGATTGATAAATCACAAACAAAACTAGTTAATACCCCACAGGCAGATAAAACCATAACCTTTGTGGTTATCTTCTCAGCTGAACAGAAATAATTTTCATTTCTATTATACAAAAACCCGTTTGCATAGTATTAATTTTCCACAAGTTAACATCTAACCTTTACAGATTTAAAAAATGTCTGGACTTTAATTAATAATAATGATAAGTGAAATAAAAGTTGTTTTCCCCTAGATGGTCAAATGACCCTTGGTTAGGCTTAAGACAGTATTTTACTAATGCATTGATAGGATGCAAGTCATCTTTTTTCCAAGTTTTGAAAATCTTCTCAACATAAGAATTATCTGTAACTCAATGAGATATGCCATTATTAACTAGTCACTCGGAGCCAAAATTTGCTCACTTAATGAAGAGATGAAACTAGAGCAGTGGTTAATGACTGTGGCTACGTATTAGAATCTCCCTGGGGGAGCTTTTCAACCATACTAAGTTGATTTAGACCAAATAAATCAGACTCTTTGGGGGAGAAGCCGGGGGATCGTTAATTGTTTCAAAGCCCTCCAGTTATTATAATGTGCAGCCGAGGTTAAAACTCACTGGTCTGACTGGGTTGCTCAGACCCCTTTCAAAAATGTTCTGTGATTCTACAGCTTGAAACACAGGCAAACCACTTTTATACTGAAGATAGTAGACATAAATACAAGCTCTGCTAACTTCCCTGCATTCCTAGTGACTTGGCACTGATTCAGGGTTGCCAGCAGTCATTCCATGATGTGGAAGCAATGGGAAAGGCCAAGGGTGGGATAGCTGAATGACTAGCCTTTGTTTTCCAATTAGATATAGTCAGCTTGAGTTGTTAGAAAGAGATAGGAATGTCTGAAGTCCATGTCTTAAAAAAAAAAAAAAAAAAAAAAAAAAAGAAAGAAAGAAAGAAGAGAAAATGAAAAGAAATATCAAATTAATCTTGTGCCCCTGACTCTATCCTGTTGAGATCATTCCTACTCCCAGAGCAGAATTCTTTCACACAGTTCTTAGAGACTGCATTTCTGACTTAAGACTTTGCATCAATAAATCAAGGCCATGACCAATAATATCCACAGAAAGGAAACAATGCAACAAGTATGAGCCTTTAAGATGATTTCAAATAATAAAATTCTATTTTTTATATGCTATTCTTTCATGCTTGTTATTGCTCAAAAGGATTTTTGGTAGCTTTCTTTTTAACTTAAAAAGCATTTTTGAAAGGAAGCATTTTTAAAACTCTTCACCCTAAAACTTCATTTATGAGAAACACATAGTAAGAGTAACTGAGCAGGACAAAAATTAAAAGAAAATTTATTTAACTTTGTAAAATTTTTTTTAAATCATAAATTAATGTTGAATTTTCTCCAGTTGCATTTGGGCCTCTTTCTCTGTAATTTTATGATTTCTTTTCTTTGATCTATTAATGTAGTGAGTAATATTAATAGGTACTCAAATATTAAACTATGTTTATACTTATGAGATAAACCTTGCTTGGTCATGATAGGTTATTCTTTTAGTATGTATTTTATTTGATTCCATTTATTCCCTCTCTGACACTTTTAATGATAATAACTTTTCTTTTTAGTGAAACAGCCCTGTGAGTTGGGTAGGGATAGTATTAATTTTTCTAGCCATTCGACAAGTTATAAAACTAAGACACAAAGGTGGTAAATTACTTATTCATCAAGAACAAATGGCAATAAGTGACAAAGCCTATACTTCAATGTTTGGCTCCAGATTTCTGGCCCAGGGACTTTTTTCTCTACTTTCCTCTAAGAAATTTATATTTTCATCAAGCAAATATCTCAATCACTAAATATTTCAGATAACCTTATAATATTTCACATAACCTTAGAATACTGTCTTGAAAATAATATTTTAAATTCCAATTGAATTATTAATGCTATTCAAAAGCCTAATTCATAATGCTTTTCTTTTAAAAAATTTTATTTTCCATAGTAACAGTCCTCATGTCTACATTTAACAATCATGGAGCTTAGGGGGAAAATGTAAGGCAGAAGAGGGAGGAGATGAGGACAAGAGAAGTCACATAGATGGCTGGCCATTAGCTAAACTAGAAAAGCCACTAGGATGGGAAGAATTGAAGGTGAGTCTGCATGGATGATCTTAGAGAAGCTTGAATGCATTAGTTTGAATTTCCAGGTGTGAAATTTACAAGTTATTTGAAAATATAGTTCTGGAATTTTGGAGAGAGAGTGGACAAGACATGTACAATTGATAGTGATTAGTATATAGATGATACCAGAATCTTGGAAATGGAGGAAATCATTCATGTGTGGGGAACAAGGAGAAAGAAATACAAAATGCCAACATTTCTATGGGTAGATAAAGAGGAACCAAGAAGATATCCAGAGAGAAGAGTCAGAAAGGGAAGGAGAAAAGCAAGAGAGGTCAATATCCTGAAAGCTAAGGAAAGAGAATTCTCCCCCCTTCCCACCCAAACTTGTCTTCTCCTGGCCTCCCCATTTCAGTAATGTGGCTCACCATTTATTCATCAGGTCAAGGAAGCAAAAAGGTATTTTTTCTGATTTACTCCTCCAACATGCTTCCATCAGCAAGTCTTACTAATTCAACTCCTAATTATATCTGAATGTGTCCACTTCTTTCCCTTTCCACTAGCACCTCCACCCCACGATTTCAAGACACTAATACCTCTCCCCTGCACAACTGCTGTAACCTCTTCAGTCATCTCCAGCCTTCTGATTCTATCTGCACTTTACCTAGACAATGCTCCAGCTAGCAGACAAAATGCTTTTATGAAAACACAAATAAGATTGTATCAAATCTCCTATTAAAATCCTCCAATGGTTTTCCATTGCATTTCAATTAAAATCTAAACTTTTTATGATGACCTTAATGGACCCACTTCGGACCCCTGTCCAGCTCTGCTACCCTCTCCTGTACCATTCCCTCCTTGCTCATGAAGTCCAGACACAACAACCTTCTTTCTGTTCTTTGGCCATACTATATCCACCCCTCTCCCTGTCATGGCCTTGCCTTTGCTGTTCCTTTGTCTACAATGCTCTGCTTTAGACCTATGCAAGGCTAGCTCTTGTTTTTAGTCAGGCTTCATCTTAAACATCACCTCCACAGAAGGGTCTTTCTTGGCCAGCCCATCTAATTAATAGGCACTCACTGTATCAGTTTGCTAGAGCTGCTGTAACAAAATACTACAGGTGATAAGCTTAAACAACAAATGTATTGTCTCACAGCCATGGAGACTAGAAGCCCAAAATCAAGGTGTTGGCAGGGTTGGTTCCTTCTGAGGGCTGTGAGGGAGAATCTGTTCTCGGCTTTTTTCCTCGGCTTGTAGATGTCCATCTTTTCCCTATGTCTCATCACATCATCTTCTTTCTATGCAGGTCTGTGTCCAGATTTCCCTTTTATAAAGACACCAGTAATATTGGATTAGGTCCCACCCCAATGATTTTACTTTAACTTGATTGCCTCTGTAAAGACTCTATCTTCAAATAAAGTCACAGTCTAAGGTACTTGGGGTTAAGACTTCAAAATATATGGGAACATAATTCAACTTAAAACACCCATATCCAATTACTATCACTTCACATGGTTTACTTTTCTTCATAGCATCTGTCCCTATCGGAATCACGTTCATTTTTTGCTTGAGTTTTAATATTTGTTTGTGGAGGCTCCATAGCACAGTCACGTTGCTTGTCTGTGGAGCAGACTTGGCTGGTGCCCCTGATATATCCTCTGTTACCATAGATACCAGTGGCTTCTCACTGCAAGCTTCCGCAACTTTCTGTCTAAGGCTTGCTCTTGCATGAGGCAGGCTGGGTGTGTTGGGGAAGTTACTGACAGATGACAATTGGTGGCAGAATACCCATTACTCCTTCCCTTCTGGGGCACAGTGCTGAAGTTTGCTTTCTGCTATCTTTGAGAGGTCCTAAACAAGACTGAGCCAAATTTCCTAGACTGCTTATGAATGTACCTACATTGGCTTTTCTCCCTTCTCTGTCCACTTCCTTACTTCTTTATCAGCTTTTCCTGGGATCCCTTCCCAAATAAACTATTTACACTGAACTCATGTCTTGGGTCTGTTTCCTAAGGGAACCCAAGTTAAGACAATCTTTATCACTGTATATCATGTATGGTAAATACTCAATAAGTTATGATGAATGAATCAATAGAGGGAGGTGGTCCTAGACACTGTCAAATGCTGTAGAAAGAGGTCCAGTAGAAGAAAACTTTAAAAAGTCAATTTTGTAATTTTGAGGTGAGTAGCTGCTACTGAAGAAACTTATTTGAATGGTAGGGTGGCAAGTCTGATTTTGGTGGGTAATGAGATGAGAAAGATAGGCAGCAAAGGACAGGAAAATGTTAACTTTACATGAAAGTAGGGCAAAAGAACTTTTTTTTTCCGAACGGAAAAATTTGAACATACTTGAGGCTGATTCAATGGAAAAGGAAAGAATGAAGATAGAAGTGAGAAGGAGGACAACTAATGGCTCAGTCTTAGATGATAAATCAGAGGTTGGCTTAGTAAGTACAGATGGAGGACTTAGCATGGGGAAATAGAGACCTCTGGTATACCAGGAAAGTAGGCAGGAGGTAAGAACTGGTAATCAGAAACATGAATATATGTATACTTATATATACACTAATACTCTTTATTTCTGATTTAGTAAGTCACAGGTGTTCATTGCAGAACAGTTGGAAAATACACAAACAATAACATAATCAAGCACTTAAACTATTTTAGGCTCTGGTCTATGTGCTTTACATGTTATAACTCATTTACTCCTTGAACTACCATATGAAGTAGGTACCATTACTATCTCTTTTTACAGAAAAGAGAGATTGAGTCAATTGCCCAGGGTCACAAGACTGTCACAAGACCAGGATGTGAACCTACATTGTCTGGTTTTGGAGTTATTCTGTTTCATACATAGAGAAAAGCCCAGAGGAAAACTTAAATATCAATATAGAAATCACAAATTCACTGCCAATGCTTCTCTTTTCTTGGGGAAAGAGGGAGATGGAAGTAAGTAGGACTCTAGACTCAAGCTTAATAGTAATGGTTTGAAGATGTTGCTTCTGGGAAAAGAGAAAAGGACCTGGTTAGAAATTTTGAGCAGCAGTGATGAGCCAGCTTGAGGTTGAGGGTGCAAGCACTAAATTTGGTGAGGGTCAGTTGGCATGGTTAAATGATTTTCTCAGAAGCACTGGGTTGTTGGGGTGGAGCAGTAGGAGGTTTGCTGTGGGAAGTGCACAGGAGGTCAGGGGAAATAGTTGTAAAGAGAGTGAGGTTGAAATGATTGCATCTTCATCTGGGATTCCCAAGTACAGACCTGGGGACAGAGAGCAAACTGAGAGATGATGCCAGGAAAAACACTGGTAGGGGAGAGAAGGAGTGAGACAGGGGAGGGAAAGAAGCCAATAGAAGAAGTGCACTGCAGGCAACAGGATGTTAATCCTGCTGAGTTACTCCGGGAGCCAGTGAAGTGCATCTTCACGGGCTGGTGTTCTTATACACCACTTTTCACCAGCCATTGGTTAGGACAGCCCCAGAGTAGCCATGGGCTGAAAGCTGCCACAGACATGGACAGAGAGGACTCTGGTGGCCAGAGAAAGACCTCAGGCAAAGAGAAGTTGGTTGTTGGAAGTCTGGTCAGTGTGCATTAAAAGATAATACCTGAGGAGACAAGGACCTGGCAGTAGGTGTCTGCATTCGCAACTGGGTCAGAGAGGAAGCAAAGCTGTGAGAAGACTACGAGAAGAGGGGAATAGTTCTGGGATGAATGTCTTTTTGAAAATTATTTTGAATAGGTAGTATTGGCACATGGTTTAAAATTCAAGTATGAAAGAATGTAAGTAAAAAGTCTTTTCTCGTCATCCATCTCTGTCTTTTACTATTGCTAGTTTCTTGATATCCTTTTGGACAGTAGAGTAGGTATTGCATGTGTGTGTGTATTATAGGCATAGATATTATGTATGTGTATATACATATTAGAGGTATAGGAATTACATATGTGTATATATACCCCAATATATTATAGGTATAGTTAGTGTGTTACTTATTATTACATAAATGACCCTACACAAGTGGTAGCAAATAATAAAGTATTCTTGTAAGTGTGTTATTGAGCACACTCCTATGGTCTGCAGGATAAATGCCTAGGAATAGAATAGCTGTGTCAAAGACCATGTACATCTAAAATATTGATAGATAGTGCTGAATTTTCCTGTACCAAGACGCACACCCATGGGATTGACCATTATAATGAGGCCAAAGAATAGAAGTGTGGGGGTAGGGTGTAGAAGAAGAGGGAGAAGCAATCAGACAGTGAAATGTCAGATATCAAGACTCTGATGTGACGGTTTCCCATACTGACAAGATCTAGGGTATGGCGGTATGAGGAAGTTTTTGGTATGGGGCAGTGTGCCAGCAAAGGTCAATGAAGTAGAGGAAGTTAAGGAACTATGAGGTGTCAGGAAGAGTCATCCAGGGGAGGACACAGCTAGTGCAACCTGGTGAGTTGCCCTGATCTTGTGCAATGTGATTATAGACATCTTCAGCTTCCCTTATAATCTAGCAGGGAAAAGAGACTGGATGCCTTCAGTCATTTCAACTCTGTGGAGCAGAAAACCCTTCACACTTGAGCTCATGGAGGAAGAAGCATATCGATCAACATGGCTGCTGCTTCAGGGGACATACAGCGATATCTCCATTCTTTCTTATGGCCTCTGTGGCAGTGGGACTGGCAGGGCAGTGCTCTCAGATCCTCTAGCTTCAAGTATGTGGTGCCCCCTTGTTGATGATAAAACCAGTAACAACAACACTAACAATAGAGGTTAACGTGCTGAATCAGTAAGAAACTGTGTTCAGCAGCAGGTAGTTTAAATGCTGGTGTTGACCAGAGATAAATTCTCTTTTCTCTCCTGTAGCATGAAGTCCAGGGATAAGCATCCCACAAAAGCTGTAGCAGCTCCACAATGCCATTGGTGTCTCAGGCTCCTTCTATCTTTCTGTTTTTTCTCCCAGTGCTGACTTCTATCCTCATGGTTCCCAGAGGGCTGCTGGAGGTCAGCTCTCTTGCTTATGTTCCATGCTGGAAGAAGGAAAGTGTTCTAAAAAACCAAAAAGGTACATTTGACCTTCTAATTGGCTTTATTAAATAATGCATGAATCAGGCAGTATCCCATTTAGCAACTAGAAGGGCGCTCCTAGGGGTTGTACAAAATAAGAAGTTTTTATAGAAAAGATGGGTGGAGCAAGGACTGTTAGCAAAAGAAAAGAAAGGATTGTTTGGGGGCCTGGGCATCTTTTGTAGGGGAAGGGAGGGAAGAATAAGGGAAGATTTTTTTTTTTTTTTTTTTGCAGATTACTTATTCTTTCTATGGGGCAAGGGGAGAGATGGAGAGGGCTCATGTAACAGACTCTTTCATTGGTGCTGACCAGAAAACTCCAAGCTGGTTGATTAAATTATGTTTCTGGGAGAGGATGAACTAGCAATTAGGTCAGATATCAAATCTAGGTTTGGTATCACGGGCTTTAGTAAAAAGTGACACCATTTTGATCCTGTGGTTTTCTCTTTCACAGAGTCCAAGGTGAAAGGGAGCATGCCAGATGAATCAGCATCCCTCACCCTGCCCTTTTAATGAACTTTTCCAAAATCCACACTTAGTCCTGGAGCTTACATCTCATTACACATCTTAAGAGTCACACCAGCCCTGTCAGCAGGGAGTCTGGAAAACATTTTTAGCTGGGCTCCTTGCTGCCCTCAGTGAATCAAGGCTCTGTTAGATAATCAATAAAATATACTTAAAAAAAAAAAAAAGGTTCTGTTAGTAAAGGAAAAGAGGAGAATGGATGTTGGCTAGGCACCTGACAGTCTTTCTCTGACATTCTAGGTGCTCCACATTTATAACATAAATTTACCACTTTAACCATTTTAAAGCATACAGTTCAGCGGTTTGAAGCATATTTACAGTGCTGTATAACCATTACCACCATTTATTTTCACCTTCATGACCTAATCACCTCCCAAAGGTCCTGTCTTCTAATACTATCATGTGGCCATTAGGATTTCAAAATAGGAATTTTGCAGGGACACAAACATTCAAATGGTAGCAGACTGTTTCCTGCAGTTGGCTATTGTGAAAGATGCTGCTAGAAACACTGGTGTGCAAGTATCTGTTTGCAGTCCTTCTTCCATTTCTTCTGAGTATATACTTAAGGGTGGAATTGCTGGATCATATGGTAATTTTGTGTTTAACTTCTTGAAGATCCTCCAAAAATAGTTTACATTTTGGGTGTTATTTAATCTTCACAAACTTGCAACTGTTGAAACCGTGCATTGAAATTCTGTGAGAGAGGGGCCACCCACTCTGGACCCAGGTGAGCCCCAGCTGCCCCCTGCCTCCATTGGGGAACTCCTCTGGAGTAGATGCTGAAATGGACTGGATGAAATTATCTCCATTTTAGAAATGAGAAACAAAGGTAAGAGGCTCAGTCAGCCTCTTGGTAATGATATAACCCACTCTTCTCTTCGTAATGAAAACTCCATTACCTCTCCTTGGCTCTGCTAATACGAACTCCCACCAAGTGCTTGCAGTCAGCTGTATTGGGTCTATACTGGATTCCCTTGATCAGTGTAGATTTTGAAAGACCACACCATGAGGTTCCAGGCAGCAGCTCTTTTCACCTCTATGTTTGACCCCAAGCCAGTGTGTCACAAATTTATCAAGGAGAGGGGAGAAGAACTTAGTTCTTTCCATTCCTCAGTAATGGTTCTAAGTGCACATTAGTAGAGTTGGTAAGAACATGGCCTCCAGAGCTAGACAGCTTGTGTTGAGATTCCAGCTCTACTATTTGTTGTGTGATCTTCATTGGAATTATTTAACTTCTCTGTGCCTCAGCTTTCTCATCTGTAAATTGGGGATAAATAACAGTGCTTTACTTATTTCATGTGATTGTCATGAGGGTCTCCTGAGTTAAGATGTTTAAGCAAGTACTTTAGAAAGGTGCTTGCATTCTAGAAGGGCTCTGTAAGTGGGGGTAGTGTTAGCAGTATTGACATTATAAATTACACTCAGGAAATGTGAATTCTCTAAACCATAACAATTAATAGCAAACTGACTATGGATCATCAATGTAGCTCTAGCAATTAAAAAGGGACAAAATTAGGGGCACACACATGAACAAATCATGAAGAAACACAGCCAGATGGGTTGAAAAAGCCACTGGACTTAGACTATCTTTGGCCCAATGTCATAAGCTTAGAGAATGCTAACCACTTGGCCTCTTAAATTTGTCTCTCACCTCCAAATTGGAGATAATTCTACTATATTCATTGTAGTATTGTGAGGACTTAACTGAGGCAAAGATAGGGCATTATAAACTGTTATCACTAAACAAATATAAAGACTTAGATTAACAACCTGAAGTAGCCATTTAGCGCCTATTACCTCTGTCTGAACAGATTTGGTATTTGTGATCAGGTCTTGGCACCAAAACCCAGGGAGATTGTGGAATACATTGAGAAGGCTCAGAAGCCAAAGACAGAATCTGAGGAATTAGGGCTAATTTCATACAACGTTGAATTTAAAATACCAGAAAGAGTTCTTGAAGAAAATGGTGGAATGAGTCCTCTTCTATGATTAGCCACCTGTAAGAGGGAAGTGGAATCTCCACAGCTCCGTCAGTGGTTGTAGCAGAGACGAGGGATGCACCGGAAGCTCTCTGGTCTTTTAGACAGCCAGGTTAGACCTGATTGATTCTGTGGGGTAATCCTGAACTAGGTATTTATTTAGCAGTCACCTTGCGCCATCTATGGGTACTGTGCTTTATTGCAATTTCAGGAGCATAGGTTGTGATACCTTCAGACTCAATACAATGGATTTGATTTAAAAAACTAGTCACACCTCCTCTTAGCTTGTGAAAGCCATTCTCAAGTTTTTGGGGTTTTGTTGTTTTTAGATGTAACACTTTGTGTCACTCTCAATAGTACTTTGTTTGGAAAAAGGGGAGAAATTTTGCCTTGAGATCTAAACGTGCATGAGGAAAGACCTGGATGCCTGGATTCCATTTGTGAATGTGTTTCTAGTAGCCAGGAAAACCTTCCCTCTACATTACATGACCAACACATCGTTTTTTAAAAATCCCATGAGTCTTGTATTATTCCACAGCTTGCTGTAAAAGGAGATGGACCAAGAGTTGGAGTGATTTCTGCTTTCTATAGTCCCAATGTTTTATTCACAGAACCAATTGGTGTGGGGGAACACTACTGACTGGGGCAAAGGGACCCCCAAGTGCTGTGAAGGGCAGCACAGGAAAATCAGGGAGGACTTTTTGGAGGGAGTGATATGGGTTCTGGATTTTTAAAGAAACGAGAGTCACCGGACAGGGGATGGGCTGGTGGAGAAGACCACCTGTGTCTACAGTTTGAGACAACTTCATGTGGAAATAGTAAATGGATGTCTCATATCAAGTTTCTTTTCTTTGTATCTCTAAGTCTATGTCATCTCTTTGTTTCCCTACTAAGCTCCCTCAGGGTCTCCCTGGTCCAGCCATGCTGATCTTTTAGTTTCTGTAAAGCACCATTCTCTCTATCTCTAGGTGCTTTTGTGTCTGTTGCCTGACTCTGTCTGTAACCCCATTTATTCTGGTAATACCTCTTCATCCTGTCAATCTCAGCTTAAAAGTCACTTCCTGGAGGAGGGCTTGCCTGACCCCCTAAACTAGGTGAGATCTTCTTGTACCTGTGGTGCATCCCATTCTTACCTCTCTTGGAACTCCCACCACACTTGGGGGAGTACCTGCCCAGCATCTGTCTTCTCTATGTTGCAAGTATGAGACCGTGTCTGTATCCCCCATTGTACAGTATGAGGCATGTGGATAGGTCAGGAGGGGAAAATAACAGCAATATTGTATATATTGCATTATTAAATTTTGTTTAGAGGTATGTTTCAGAAGGCAAGCTAAAGGTGACTGAATGTGCCCAAATACCAACTTTTTGCATGGTCAGGGGTAGGGGTGGGGTGGAGAATGTTGTAGGTGTCATTTTCCACACTAATGAGTGGGACCCCTCTTTTCTTATCTTCCTCTGGTCTTATAGGGAGAAGGGACACCTGGTTCAGCAGTTAGTGTAAAGATGTTCCTGGAAAACTGTTCACCAACCTTTGCAGACAACTGTTACGTCACATGTCCCAGGGCCCTATGAGTGTCCTGTCAACATTATCTGAGGTTCATGAGGGGATTGCTTTGAGTTGTCAGCCGGAAGTGTTGGGTTTTGCAAAGCTAAGACAAAAGTAGAGATTGACATGCAGGCCTAGTCATTTGACTACTGACTGGCTAAAGAGATGTGAGTATAACCTAGAGGAAAATGAGACACTAGGTCTGGATGGTTGTACCAATGGTAATAGAGGGCTTCCTGGGTAATGAGATCAAGGCATAAAGAGGTTCACTGACACCCCTTAAGTTTTAAAAATCTTTCATAAGCTCACAGGGAGTTGCTCATATGTTACCCACGGAGTTGACGAAAATCTTTGAATCCAGTCTGGCTAACACCATGATCCTTATTTTGACAGGAGGAAATTCTACATATTGGCATTTAGGAATATGTTCTGGGTTTTTAATGGCCATGCAACGTTTCATGGCTCCCCTGAGGAAAACCTTTCACTGTCATGTGACAGGTAATGACCTAAAGCCCTCCCGTGCTAATAAACCAGGATCTGGTCCCTTGAAGATTCTTCTTAGGAGTATTCCTTGGGGGCTGCTTGAGACAGTGAAAAAAAGTACTACCTGGTAGGAGGGTCTGGGTTCCATGCCCAGCCTCATTAATCTGTAGCCATACCCACAAGTAAGGCACTTTGCCCACCAGGAGCCCAGCTTTCTTACTGTGAGGTGGAGTAGCTAATGTTCCTTCTGCAACTGTGAGGCAAGTGGACTGTGAACCACTGATTTCCAGAAGGGAAGGTCTATGCTGTTAGCCCAAAGGCCCAGATCATGGGACAAAGCACGCGGGGATGTGAAGAGCTTAACTTTCATATCTTCTCTTCCTTTGGAATTCCTCTCCCAAGGGCTTTGGCAGCACTGAATGGTGAGCCATTTCTCAGAACTGACCTGTTCCAAAAACCCAGGTACGGGCAGGTAGACAAACTTCAAAAGAGCAAGACACCAAATACTGGGATCCCTGCAGGGAACCTGGAAGGTATGAAAACCCAGAGTAACAATAAACATGAGTATCCACAGACTTGATCTGGACCTGTGCTTTCTATGGGGTGGCAGTAGATCTTCTCAAGGCTTTCTCGGTAGGACAAAATATTGAAGTTACTCAGTGGAGTGGAGAATGAAGGGACAAAGGACAATGGTAGGTTCCTGTGAACACACTGTGCCTGGTCATGAGGTAACGATTATGTATGTGTACCTGGATGGCCTCAGACCTAGTCAGCCATACTTCCAGTGCCTGCGGTGAAATGTTACTTACTGTCATTCTCGTTACTGAAAGTATACCTAATTTAGAAAGAGACCTCCCTGAAATCTGACTTCATATTGTACTCTCAAAGCTCTTGTGTTAAGTAAGCCAGAATAAATCATTTCCTTCTCTTCTATTTGGCATTAATATATCTATATCAGAGATCATAATGTTACTTCAAAGGCAATCAATGAGGAATCTTGAAGGTGAAGTGTTCTTCTGAATTCTCGAAGAAACAAATATTTTAAAAAGTAGGTACGCTTTATAGTTTTCTGTCCTTGAAAATTTGTAATCTATGGGCCAGGTATTTTTCTATATTTAACACACTTAATCTTCCAGAATGTCTGGGAATTCATCATCTAAGTGCATATAGGATTGTATAGATAGTCCCACCAGTGTGGCTCAGTTGGTTGGGCAACATCCCACAGAGCAAAAGGCCACCAATTCTATTCCTGGTCAGGGCACATGCCTGGGTTGTGGGTTCAGTCCCTGGTCTGGGCACATATGAAAGGTAACTGATTGATGTTTCTCTCACACATCTATGTTTCTCTTCTTGTCTCTAAAAATAAATAAATAAATAAAATATTTAAAAAATAATTTAAGAAGAGGGCATAGATATACTTTATCTCTATAGGAGGGTAAACTTTTTAATGCATTTTGGAAGTATTAAAAAAAGCAAGATTGCCTTGCTAGTGAAAAAAATACATATTATAGGCAGTATCAAAAGAACATAATATTTAGAATTAATTGTGTACCATGAGAGCACATAACACTTTTGTAAATACACACATGTTGAAGTTTGCATTTAATTCACTTCTGAATTCTTGACAAACCCCATTTTGTACTGTGTACATGATAAATCCTTGTTAAAATTTTGTTGAATTAATCCTTAAAAAATAATAATCTGAAGTAGATCACTGGTACTCTCTAACAGGCTTCCTAGGCCCAGACTGTACATGATCTGACACCACCAGGGGCAGATCTAAGAAGTGCAGAACAATCTAAGAAGCAGCAACAAACGAGAAGAGTCACAAAAATGGGGAGATGGGGAAACAAACCCCCATCGAAAGGAAAGGAGGAATCTCCAAAAAGACTGCTAAGTGAAATAGAGGAAAGCAAACTATCAGACATGGAATTTAAAACATGAATTATAGAGAAGCACAATGAGATCAGCAAGCTCAAAGAAAACTACAAAGAAATCCAGGGAAACTACAAGGAATTCCAGGGAAGCTACAGGGAACTTACTGAGAATTACATGAGCATGAGAAGGGACATAGAAGCTATCAGTAAGAGCCAGGAGAAAATGAAGAATATAATTTCTGAGTTGAAGAACACAGTAGAAGGAATTAAAAGCAGGCTAGAGGAAGCAGAAGATTGGATCAGCAAGCTGAGGGACAACTTAGAAGAAAATTCCCAGACAATGCAACAAAATGAAAAAAGACTGAAAAAGAATGAAAAGGTTTTAAGAGAGTTGCAGGACAACATGAAACATAATAATATCCGTATCATAGGAATACCAGAAGGAGAATAAGAGGAGCAAGGGGTAGAAAACTTGACTGAAAACGTAATGACAGAAAACTTCCCTAACTTGATGAGAGAAAAAGTCATGCAAGTCCAGGAAGCACAGAGGGTCCCAATGAAGATGAACCCCAACAGGCCCACTTCAAGACACATCATCATTAAAATGGCAACATTCAAAGACAAAGAGAGAATCCTAAAAGCAGCAAGAGAGAAACAGCTAATAACATACAAGGGAGCTCCAAATAGGCCTTCATCAGATTTCTCAGCAGAAACACTACAAGCCAGAAGGAAATGGCAAGAAATATTCCAAGCAATGAAAAACAAAGGCCTACAACCAAGAATACTCTACCCAGCAAGGCTCTCATTCAAAATGGAAGGTGAAATAAGGAGTTTCCAAGACAAAAGAAGGCTAAAAGAATACATCTCCACCAAATCAGCATTGCAAGAGATGCTAAAAGAGTCTTCTTTAAGAAGGTGAAGAAACAGAGAGAGAAAGAGAGGAACACAAGTACAAAGGGGGAAAATGACAATGAATACGTACCTATTGATAATAACCTTAAATGTAAATGGATTAAATGCACCTATCAAAAGACATAGGGTAGCTGAATGGATTAGAAAGCATGACCCACATATATGCTGTCTACAAGAGATCCCTCTCAAAAAAAAAAGATCTATACAGACTGAAAGTGAAGGGATAGAAAAAAATATTTCAAGCAAATGGACATAAAAAAAAAAAAGCTGGGGTAGCAATATTCATATCAGACAAAACAGATTTCACAGCAAAGGCCATAAAAAGAAACAAAGAAGGACATTTCATAATATTCAAGAAGCTATAACCCTTGTAAACATATATACACCCAACAAAGGAGAACACAAATGTGTATGAAAAATTTTGAAAGACTTCACAAAGGATATAGACAACACACTCATAGTAGGGGACCTTAACACCCCATTGTCAACAATGGACAGATCTTCAAAGCAAGGAAACACCAACGACATTGAGGCATTGAACAACACTCTAGATCAAATGGACTTAGTTGATATATATAGAAATTTTCACCCCAAAGAAGCAAAGTATACATTATTTTAGAGTGCACACGGAATATTTTTAAAGATAGACCATATGGTAAGACATAAAACAAGCCTCAACAAATTCAAGAATATTGAAATTATATCAAGCATCTTCTCAGATCATGATGGCTTGAAACTGGAAATAGACCTCAAGGAAAAAAGTTAAAAACACTCAAAAACATGGAGAATGAATAACATGCTATTAAATAATGAATGGGTTAACAATGACATCAATAAAGACATCAAAATTTTCTGGAAACAAATGATAATGAACACACAACAACCCAAACCTATGGGACACAGCAAAAGCAGTCCTGAGAGGAAAGTTCATAGCAATACAGGCATACCTAAAAAGGATAGAAGAATCTCAAATAAAAAAATCTAACCCTAAGCTATAAGAACTAGAGAAAGAACAACAAACAAAGTCCAGTGCGAATAGAAGGAAGGAAATCATCAAGATCAGAGCAGAATTAAATGACATAGAGACTAAACAAACAGTTCAAAAGATCAATAAAACCAAGACCTGGTTCTTTGAAAAGATAAACAAAATTGACAAGCCTTTAACCAAGCTCATCATGAAAAAAAAGAGAGAGGACCCAAATAAATAAAATCAGAAATGAAAGAGGAGAAATCACAACCTATACCACAGAAATACAAAGGATTGTAAGAAATTACTACAAACAACTGTACGCCAAGAAAGATGACAACCTAGATGAAATGGACAAATTTCTAGAAACATATAATCTTCCAAAACTCAATCAAGAAGAAGCAGAAAGCCTGAACAGACCAATAACAACTAATAAAATTGAAGCAGTAATAAAAAAACTCCTGGCACACATAAGCCCTGGACTGGATGGTTTCACAGGTGAATTTTACAAAACATTTAGGAAAGAACTAACTTCTATCCTTCTCAAACTATTCCAAAAAGTTCAAGAAGAGGGAAAGAATCCCAAACTCCTTCTATGAAGCCAGTTTACTCTAATTCCAAAACCAGGTCAAGACACAACAAAGAAAGAAAACTACAGGCCAATATCGCTGATGAACATAGATGCTAAAATCCTCAACAGAATACTGGGAAACTGTATCCAGCAACACATTAGAAAGATCATACACCACGATCAAGTGGGATTCATCCCAGGGATGCAAGGATGGTTTAATATTCGCAAATCAGTAAACATAATATACCATATAAACAAAATGAAAGACAAAAACTACATGATCATATCAATAGATGCTGAAAAAGCATTTGATAAACTACAACACTCATTTATTATAAAACCATTCCGCAAAATGGGAACAGAGGGAGCATACATCAACGTAATAAAGGCCATATATGAGAAATCTGAAGCCAACATCATACTCAATGGGCAAAAACTGAAAGCATTGCCCCTGAGATCAGAAACAAGACAAGGACGACCACTCTTTCCATTACAATTCAACACAGTCTTGGAAGTACTAACCATAGCAATCAGACAAGAAAAAGAAATAAAAGGCATCCAAATTGGAAAAGAGGAATTAAAACTGTCACTTTGCAGATGACATGACAGTGTATATAGCAAACCCTATAGACTCCTCAAAAAAAACTACTCGACCTAATGAGTGAATTTGACAAAATAGCAGGGTACAAAGTCAATATTCAGAAATTGAAGACATTTCTGTACACTAACAATAAAATTTCAGAGACAGAAACTAGAAAAAAATTCCATTTGCTATAGCAACAAGAAAAATAAAGTACCTAGGAATAAACTTAACCAAGGAGGTAAAAGACCTGTACTTGGAAAACTACATAGCACTGAAGAAAGAAATTAAGGAAGATACAAATAAATGGAAGCATATACCATGTTCATGGATGGGAAGAATCAACATCATTAAAATGTCCATACTACCCAAAGCAATATATAAATTCAACGCAATCCCTATTAAAAGACCAACGACATTATTTCACAGACCTAGAACAAATACTTCAAAAGTTTGAAATGGAACAAAAAAAGACTGCAAATAACAACAGCAATCTTGAGGAAGAAGAACACAGTAGGAGGAATTACAGTACCTGACACCAAACTATACTACAAGGCCACGGTAATCAAAACAGTTTGGTACTGGCATAAGAACAGACATATAGATCAATGGAACAGAATAGAGAGCCCAGAAATAAACCCAGGTCTATATGGTCAACTAATATTTGACAAAGGGGGAAGGAACATCAAATTGAGTGAAAAGAGCCTCTTCAACAAATGGTGTTGGGAGAACTGGACAGGGACATGAAAAAAAAAAAAATGAAACTAGACCACCAACTTACACCATACACCAGAATAAACTCAAGATGGATCAAATACTTAAATATAAGCTGTGATACCATAAAAGTCCTAGAGGAAAACATAGGCAGGAAAATTTCAGATATCCCATGTAGCGATATTTTCACTGATATATCTTCTAAGACAAGGGAAATAAAGTAAAGAATAAACAAATGGGACTACGTCAAACTAAAGAGTATCTGCTCAGCAGAAGAAAACATTGGCAAGATGAAAAGGGAACCAACCATATGGGAAGATATATTTGCCAATGATACCTCAGACAAGGGATTGATCTCCAAAATATATAAAGAACCTATATGACTCAACACCAAGAAGACAGACAACCCAATTAAAAAATGGGCAAAGGACCTGAACAAACACTTCTCCAAAGAGGACGTACAGAGGGCCTCAACATCACTAGCCATCAGAGAGATGCAAATAAAAACCACACTGAGATAACACTTCACACCAGTCAGAATGACCACCATCAACAAATCAGCAAACAGCAAGTGTTGGTGAGGATGCGGAGAAAAAGGAACCCAGTGCACTGTTGGTGGGAATGCTGACTGGTGCAGCCACTATGGAAAACAGTATGGAATTTCCTCAAAAAACTAAAAATGGAACCGTCTTTTGAACCAGCAATTCCATTGCTAGGATTATATCTGAAGAATCCTGAAACACCACTTCAAAAGAATCTTGCAGCCCTATGTTCATAGCAGCACTATTTATAATAGCCAAATGCTGGAAACAACCTAAGTGCCCATCTGTAGATGAGTGGATGAAAAAACTGTGGTACATTTACACAGTGGAGTACTATGTAGCAGAAAGAAAGAAGGAACTTCTACCATTTGCAACAACATGGATGGAACTAGAGAAAATCATGCTTAGTGAAATAAGCCAGGCAATGAAAGAAAAATACCATATGATATCACCTAATATAGGAAACTAAAAATAAAAGAATAATCTGAACCACATATTTGAATATCTTTAAAGTAACTTTAACAGAAATAGGAGCCTTATTTAAAACAGACTAAGAGAAGGCCCAAGGGAGCACAGATTTTCAATTTGTGGTTTCAGATATTCACAGTACATTGGTACCTATTGCTTGCTGTCTCAACACTTCCACGTTCAGTGCAGTACAGTTCATTGCTTTGATCTGTTTTCTTTTGTGCTTCACTGAACATACAGCTGTATGGGTTGAGATGTTAAAGCCCCTATTGGTGGTCCACTTTCTGTGGTAGAGCTGAAAAGAAAGAGATATACTACTTGTTTGTCCTAGTCTCCCTAGAGGTGGGAACAGTCCAACTCCAGTTTTCTGAATCTTTATTTTCTCCTACAATTTTGTTATTGGTGAGATATAAGACCTTGATTCTTGTCTTCTTGAAAGAAAGATTTCAGTTAATGACACAGTGCAGCAAGGTAGGCAAGAATGTACGGCAGTGCGAAATTTTCTGCGAAGGGACTGAGTGGGCGCTTCGGAGTGAGAGCACCTGGATCAGTTACAAAGCTCTCCCTGGACTTCTTTGCTTCTGTTTCTTCAGCTCCCCTCTCTCACTTATCTGTCTGCACACGTGCTGTGTGTC
This sequence comes from Furipterus horrens, assembly GCF_987537825.1. NCBI lineage: Eukaryota > Metazoa > Chordata > Mammalia > Chiroptera > Furipteridae > Furipterus > Furipterus horrens. The sequence continues at coordinate 192,723,363 of NW_028327171.1, forward strand.
TGGAACTGGTGACCTATGTGGCTGAACAATATTCTGAGATTGAATCAGAGATCTGGTAACCACAAGTCTGAGTGTGGTGAGGCCTGTTCCAGCTTAAAGATTTACATTAGTCCCTGTAGACATGCAGGAATGCACGAGGACAATCTAGTCCCTTTTCCTTCCTTTGCCTGCCCAGCTCATGTCTAACCAGCTACTTATTTCAACACTCTCAGAATTCTTAGTTGTAGGCAACACAAACAGATTCCACCTGACACCTTGTTTATTAAAATGACATTGGGTTGCTCCTACGGTTGCTAGGGAAGCTGGAAAAGTAGGCTGGGAGCCACAGCAGCAGGACACACACAGTACCTGCAATTATGCCACGCAGTGTGTTGGTGGGAATGCCACTGCCTCTGCCCTTGCCAGATGCCACACTCTTCTGCTGATGCAGCATTACTTCTGTTCCAGGTGCAGGATGGGGACAGCATGCAAACACTGCTGCCATGGAAACATGATCTTGCTGCAGCTGCTGCCACCTCTAGTCTAGTGATGGATTCAGAATCATTGCTTTTTTGTGTCACTAGCAACCAATTCAAGCTACAGAATGAGTGCTTTTGACTGGTGGTTCCTGGACACCATGTCCATAACTAGCTGCAAAGGATGTTGGGAAAGGTAGTATCTGACATTGTATAGTGGAAAGTGGGCTCTGTCTGCCATGAAGACTTGGAAGAAATGCAACTCTTCAAATATAGGTGGATGTACTAATGGTAAGCAGCCAAAAGAATGACAACTGTCCATGTTATGAAGTGAACTATAACAACTTTCCAGAAAGAGTTCAAAAAGCTTGATGTACACATAATTAAAATCCATACCAACACAAAACAAAAACTGACAGTAGGAACTATGAGGTGGGTACCTGCTTTATTCCTTTATTGTTTACCTTGAAATTCCTTGCTACTGTGAGAATTATTTCAAATGTTTAAAGTTTACTAGATAGGAGATTTCCACTTCATTCAGATATCTTCTGAAGGGAGTTTTGTTTTTTATTTTTCTCTTTTAGAAACCTATATAATTAGTGTGCTGTTGGAATGGGTTATTTTTTATTCACGGAGTTCTCTAATTGGTACACAGAGGTTATGTTTCTAGAAACTTTCAATTCCTAATGCCTCCATGGGGATAATAAGCTTTTCTTTAACCCAATTTGGCCAACATCTCTGGTGTTTATAAGAAATCAGAAATAGAGCCAACAGAGGCCCTTTTACTTAGATTACAATAAAATGCGCCACATCTCGCTAGCTTTGTACTGTGTTGTTTTGTCATCAGATGTTTCCAGTTTATTTCATTTCACTCTTAGTTTTAAGTTTACAGGATATATGAGAAGTACAGAGATTTCCCACATACTCCTCCCCCACATGCGCATAACCTCCCCAATATCAACACCCCCACAAGTGTAATACATTTATTACAATTGATGAACCTACGTTGACACATCATTATCATCTAAAGCCTGTAACGTACAATAGGGTTCACTCTTGGTGCTGTATACATTATGGGTTTGAACAAATGCATAATGACATGTATCTGTCATTACAGTACTATACAGAGCATTTTCAGTGCCTTAAAAATCCTCTGTGATACATTTGTTCCTTCCTACTGTTTCCCTCCTCCAAACCCCTAAAACCATTGACCTTTTTACTGTCTGCATAGTTTTAATTTTTCCTGAATGCCATTCATGCAGTTGGAATCATTCAGTATGTAGTCTTTTTGGATTAGCTTCTTTCACTTAATAATATACATTTAAGTTTCCTCCATGTCTTTTAATGGCTTGATAGCTCATTTCTTTTTAGTGCTGAATAAATTCCATTGTCTTGATGTGCCAGAGTTTATTTATCTACTCATTTACTTGGGGACATCTTGATTGCTTCCAAATTCTGAATAAAGCTGCTATAAATATCCATGTGCATGTTTTTTGTGGATATAAAGTTTCCAACTCCCTTGGGTAAATGCCAAGAAGTGTGATTGCTGGATCATATACTAAGAATATATTTAGTTTTATAAGAAACCACCAAACTGTCTTCCAGAATGGCTGTACAATTCTTCATTCCCACCAGCAATGAATGAGAGTTTCTGCTGATCAACATCTTTACCAGTGTAGGGTGTTGTCAGAGTTGTGGATTTTGGCTATTTTAATAGATGTTTAGTATTATCTCACTGCTGTCTTAATTCGATGACACAATGTGGACATTATTTTTAGATGCTTATTTGCCATCTGTATATCTTCTTTGGTAACATGTTTGTGAAAAATTTTGGCCCATTTTTAAATTGGGTTGTTTATTTTCTCATTGTTGACTTTTCAGAATTCTTTGCATATTTTGGGTAACAGTTCCTTATCAGATGTATCTTTTGAAAATATTTTCTCCCAGTCTGTGGTTTGTTTTTTTCTTCTGATATTGCATTTCACAGAGCAGATGTTTTTAGTTTTAATAAAGGCTAATTTATTAATTATTTCTTTCATGGATTGTGCCTTTAGTATTGTATCTAAAGAGCTATTGCAATACCCAAGTTTGCCTAGGTTTTCTCCTATGTTATCTTCTATACATTTTATGGCTTTAAATTTTACATTTGGGTTTATGATCCATTTTGAGTTAATCTTTGTGAAGAATACAAGGTCTGTGTTTAAATTCTTCTATTTTTATTTTTTAGCACATGGATGTCTAGTTGTTCCAACACCATTTGTTGAAAAGACTATCTTTGCTTTATTGTATTGCCTTTGCTCCTTTGTCAAAGATCAATTAACTATGTGTCTGTTTCTGGGTTTAACTTTTATTTTATAATAGTTAATGAGTGCCTGCTTTAAGCAAGGTACTATAATAAATGCTGAAAATATAGGGGACAACAGAAGAGATGTCACTCTTGATTTTCTGGATTGTACAGTGTATGAAGAGGAAATGATCAAAGATTTCTTGTTAACTCCAGGTATCTAGTTTAGATGATGGGACAGAAAATCTAGAAGAACAATAGGTTGACATGGAATGATACTTAGTTTTGTAGTGTTGTATTTAACGTTTCTATGAGACATCATATAAGATGGACAACAGGGTATACAGATGTGGAGCTAGGTGAGAAATCTGAGCTTGAAATTTAGATTTTTGGCACCATCTGTATGAATATGGTAGTGAGAACCAAGTATGTGGGTGTGATTATTCAGAGTATGTGTATTGGAGTGAGGGAAGAGAAGAAGACAAAAATTGGAACTTTAGTATTTACAGGAAGAAGGGTGGAAAAGATTGCAGAGAAATTAGAAAGGAGTGGTCAGAGAAGTAGGGGAGAACTGTGAGAGATTCATGTTATAAAAGCAAAGTGTTATAAACTGAATTATGTCCTCCTCACCTAATTCATATGGTGAAGCCCTAACTTTAAGAAGGCAATTAAGATTAAATGAGGTCATAAGAATAGGACCTCAATTTTTTAGGACTGGTGCCCTCGTAATAAGAGAAAGAGACATCAGAGATCTCTTTCTCATTCTCCTCATGCATAGAGAAAAGGCTATGTGAGGACACAGAGATGGCACTATCTGCAAGTCAGATAGAGAGGCCAATCCAGAAACCAACACTTTCAAACCTTGATCTTGGACACTCAACCTCTAGAACTATCAGGAAATAAATTTCTGTTGTTTTATCCTCCCAAATGATTGTATTTTTGTTATGGCAACCTGAGCAGACTAATACCCCAAGTGAGGAGAGAGTTTCAAGGACTGTTTAAAGAAAGACAAATAGCATCAAAAATAAGTGTTGACATGTGTTCTTTGAATTTGGCGATCCTGTGGCTTTAGCAGGAGCAAAAGGGTGTCAAGGCTGGAAGTCATACTGCAGTGAGTTTAAGGATTGCATGAGCAGGAGGATGGGCCACATTTTTCACATGCAATCATTGCCTCCAGGAGTTTAGTAGCTTCTACCATCTGTGTCTGTAATCCCAGGTAACCTCTTTGTGCAGACTACCTCAAGGATGAGCATAGTATCTGGCACACAGCAGGTTTGCAATAACACTGCTGATGCACTGGCTTAGGTACAGAGTTAGGTTAAACTTACTTGACTAGTGAGGCAACTTTATATAGTACAACAACTTTATATAGTACTTTATATAGTACGAGCAACATTTATTTAGTGCTTTCTAGGTGCCAGGCATCGTGTTAACCTCTTTACATTTATTTTCTTATGTAATTTTCATAGCACCCTTGTGAATTAAGGCAGCAGTATTATCATGCTCATTTTGTTTGTTTGGAAAAACTGAGCTATAGTTCCAAACACAGGTAATATGACTGTAGAGCTCAAGCCCCTAACTACCATGCCCTGTGGCTCCTGTTCTTCCATTGTATGCCATGAGTGAGCACAGACACCTGGATCTTCCCTGTGGAGACTTGAGAAACTAACTTGAGTTCTCTGGACCTCAGTATCCTAACAAGCAACCAGTGGACTTTGGAGCAGATGATTCTCTCAGGTGTTTTCTGCCTCTGATCTGATGGTTTGTACTAAATTATACTCTAGTTATGTGATCTGTTTTTAAACTCTACAGAAAAGTCAAGCAGAAGTTGTCAGTCAAGACCATGAGAGGGTCCTGTATTGAGTGCCTTGTATTTGACACACCACTCCCTAGTTATGTACACTGTGACCATGTGGAACCCACCAACAGTAGATGGGTGACTGAGAAGCTTGATGTAGGTTCCAGTCTAGGTGGGATGGTATGGGGTTGTAAGAGGCCCCTGACTCTGTCCCATGTTACTATTTTCATTCACTGGCTTGGTTGTAAGGAGTTACCTGGATGAGGGTTGGCAATTAAATATTTCATTGAGGAGAACAATCAGCTTGGTCACCACCACAGTTGTTGGAGGGCTTAATGATGCTAAGGCTGCCATGGGATATGCAAGGGCACATTTTTCTTTCTTTCTTTCTTTTTTTGCAGGGTCCTTGTCTACATAGAAATTTGATTAAAAACATATCAAAAATATTCATGGATCCATGTGAGGCTCATATGATTTGTCAATGAAGATTTAGTAGGTAGAAAAGAGGTATATATGTATTTACTTATTGTCTAATTAGTGCACATGAAGATACCTGAAGGTGGTCTGAGAACCCTCTCTTTGTGTTCTTCATTGTCAAATGTTCTGTTCTTGGCTAATATTGTATCTTCTATGAAGAAAAGGTAGCAACACTGTTACTCCTCACAGTGCCATGCCTATACAGAACCTCTTTGCATTGAAACAACATAGATCTTTCAGCCTCTCCAGTCCCCCAATTCCATTTATTTAATACTGATGACAGTTTTACTCATTATTTTGCATCATCCATCACGCTGCCTATAAATATTGGCTTCCAGTTATTGGTTCAAAGGTTGTTACTGTACCTCACTGAGGATGGCTACAAATGCAAGCCATACTCAGAGTATGCAGGAAAATGTGAATGATAATTTGGTTTTTGGTCATGTTCAGAATTTTATAGTGCCAGGTGGAATAGCATATCTTCCAATCATGTCTTCTTTTGAACTTTTTAGGTCATCGTCACTACATTTCTAGAATGTAATCTCCTTCAACAATGATTTCATCTTTGTCTTCCATACACTACCCAAGCTGGGAGGAGAGATGACGGACTCATGGACAGATAGAGAGGAGTGGTTTCATTCACGTAAGAAATGTATGTCCCATGTCAGGCTTAACAGCTTAACACTGACCCAGGAGAACATGATGTCACTACCTTGATTGGAGGCAGAGGATGACATCCCTTGGAATTGCCTGTTGGTGATGAAAACACAAGTGGTGTGTGAAGGGGTGGACAAGATAAAACACACCTGCCTCCACTCCTGCTTCCCTCAGTGCTGTAACCAGAGGCAGTACTTTGGTCAGATCGTGTACAGGTTGGAGCCTGTGCATGGGCCTGCACATGTGACTCAAACGCTAGGTTGGTGGTGGTCTGTATTTGTTTTCTCTTGTTGCCATAACACATTACCATGCATTTAGTGGCTTAAAACAACACTCATCTATCATATCACAGTCATATGGGGCAGAAAGTCCAGGAAAACATATCTTAGCTGGTTCTCTGTTACAGATTTCACAGATCCAAAATCAAGGTGTGGGCAGGGCTGTGTTCCTTTCTGGAACTCTGGAGATGAATCCACTTACAAGCTCATTCAGATTGTTGGCAAAATTCAGTTCCATGCAGTTATAGGACTGAGATTGCCATTTCCTTGCTGGCTGCTGACAAGGCATCATTCTGAGCTTCAAGAGGTCACCTGCATTACTTGGCTCATGGCCCCCTTTTATTCATCTTCAAAACCAGCACACCAAGTTGAGTCCTTCCCATACTTTGAATCTCTCTGATCTTCCCTTCTTCCCTTTTTCTCTTCTGCTTCCAGTGGGAGAATTTTCTCTGCTTTTAAGGGCTCATATGATTAGATTGGGCCCACCTGGATAATTGAGGTTCCTCTCCCTATTTGAGGTCTGTACCTTAATTATATCTGCAAAGTCTCTTCTGCCATGTAACACAACAGATTTAGGGGTTCTAGGAATTGTATTGTGAACATCCTGGGAAACATTATTCTGCTTACCACAAGGATTGCTGCTAGTCCTAAGCCCTGCATTTATCCTGAACTTATTCTGTATTTGTTATGAGTGAGCTTTACCCCCAAATCAGCATGTCAGTGCCATTATGGCAGTTCCATACTGTATGAACCTATGAAAGAGATACCCTACTGGCTAGCAGGGATAATCCACCTGCCAGGCCACCCTCTTGGAATGAGGTCTGGCCATGGGGCCCGGGACTGCTACATGGCCATGATCCCACGTGGTCCACTCCTCATGTGGGTAGGGGGGTGAGGTAGATGGTTAGAAAGTTGTAGAACATCCCCAATGGGAGAAATAGAAACTGGGGCTGATAGATCCCTTTGTGGGTTTCTGTCTGGATAGTATTGATGATTCTGGGTGTTCCCAGGCAATGGAGGGGAAACCAAAAAAGGCATTCCAAAGTGCAGGGTAGATGGGCCAGGAGAGGGGCTCTCTGTGCTTGGGGTATAAGGGCAAGGCAGGACTACTTCTAGCAACGAAGCTGATAGGAGCTTAACTTTCTTATTCTTTGTGTAATATCACTACAGAGTGAAGATCAATATCCTGTTGGGGTTTACCCTGATCAGGCAGAGGTGTGTGACAGAGAGCACAGAGGCCCTCATTTCAGCCAGTCTTGGTTCAAGTCTGAATATGCTCCATATTTGCTGGATGAGTTTGGATAAGTTACTTAATTACATGGAGCCCTCAGTCTCTTCATCTGTTTAGTAAACTGAAGTCAACAACAGTGAACACTGGCACTCGAAGGGATGACAGATATCACAGCTACTTTACACTCACATCTGCCCATTATTTCCACCAGGTGAAACGGCATATGTAAAATCACCTGGAATGTAACAAGCACTCTATAAATTTCAACAATAAGCATTAATCAAGTCCAGGGGGTGGGCTGGTAAATCTTTGACAACTGGGTCTCTGGGGGAGGAGAGTAGGTGAACTTGCAGCATTTGACAACTCTTCCTGGTGTATATCCTCCCACCATGACTAATTTCAAGCTACAAACATGGTGTCACTGAATGGGAAGTTGTGAAGAGAAGCTAACAGATCTTTTGGGCAGGTGGGAGCCAGCTCCAGCACCCACTAGTTGTGCTATTATGTGCCGGGACAGTCAGTGTTCAGGGCTGGAGACACAGTGATGAATACAGTGGAGCTTATAGTTCTTCTCTCAGCACCCTTTTCCCAACCAAGGTTATGAGCCTCCAAAATACTTTGTAAATAAGATGTAGTTCTAGGTAGAGAAGAATGAACCCAATAACCTCTCAAGGTGTCTTTCAGCTCTTGGCTGAATCAGAAGAGGAAGTGTCATTTCTGGCTTCTTCACAAGCCAGCAGTCTTGTTTCCACAGAGCAGAGTTGGGTATGATTAAGGCCAGAAGTGCCGCTCCTCTCATTGGTTTGGGGTTTGGTGTTGGTGGAGACATTTCATTTCCTGGAGGCCCACTCAGCAATGCAAAGTGGGGAAGGTGCTGGTTCATCTATTTATTATCGTGAAGACCAAATGACCCTGGTGAGAGCAAGTCATTTCCCTATTGTATGAGGTTGTACCCCTAACCACGTCCACGCTTCATTCTCCCAGGGCACTTCGAGGATGCCGGTGATTCCATTATGACTGGCATCTGGTATTCTTAATAGGAAAGAATTTAACTGTTCTCAAAGTGGGAAGAATATTTTTTGAAGGTTGTAGAATGTTGAAAAAAATCTATGTAGAGTAATTCGAAATGTGTGAACTGGTAAAACTAGAGAGCAAGGAGTAGGTTGTCTCTACCTCATCATCTTGAGTCACTGAACTCATATACTGTAAGTTGTTTTATGTCATTTCTCAGAAGCCAATATCTTTTCTCCGGTTAAGTTTCCATATAAGGGGATATGAAGGGGAAAGAAGCAAAATGCAAGTACTGATGGCTTTGTGTGTGTGTTTTGTGTGTGTCTGTGTAAACTTATAATAAAACTTTTATAATAAAATTTATTTGGGATATCTGAGATTACTTTATTTGTTCATTTTTTAAACCACATTTGGAAAATTAAAATGTGTGTTTAATATGAATTTGAGATAAATACCCAAGTTAAAGGACAAACTCTCATAATTTCAGAATGGCTCTACAATATAAATAGAAAGAACAAATTATGACTCAAGGATAGGAGAAAGTAGAAAAACAACTGTAGTTTATTTTTGGAGTAGCCTGGGTATGGGTGGGAGTGCTTTCGTTTCACTAACGTACAGGTGCCAGGGAGTTTGTTTCTCAGATTTTCCCATTTTAGACAACTCTAAGTGATTTCTCATGTGTCAGGGATTTAGCATTGTGAGTTAGTTTTCACAATACATTTTACATTTGTTATAGAATAATATATCTTTTTTTCTAGGCTGGAACTTTTGCATTCAGTATAGCATGTATGTAATAAGAATCAGTTAAACATTTTGCTCCTATTTAAAAAATCTCATCCACTTTTCTGTTATTGCTTGACGTCTCAAAACAATGCTGATACTTATAATTATACAATTACAATAAAAAGCAAAATTTATCCAGTCCTTTTTGTATAGGTATTGTTACTTGTTGTTTCTGATATGAATCTTTAAGGATGAAATTATATTCTAGAATTTGGATTAGATTGACAAGATATGGAAACAGGAAAACATGGAATTATGGAGTCAGTGGACAGTATAAATCCAGTTGAGAACAACTAACTTAAAATGCCAAAATGTCATTTTGAGAGAATATTGTGATAGCCTTGAACGCTAAGGTAAAGTGCCTGTATTTTAAAATCATCAATAATTTACTTTTGCCTGAAAAGTTAAAAGGAGGGAAAAGGTGGTAGTGATTGTGTGATAGAATCAGAATTTTAAAATACATGTAGAAATATATAAATGGCAGATTGGCACAATCAGAGAATAAAGACATGAGTTAGATCATCAAATAAAATATAGGACTCCCAGTTATACATAAATTTCAGATAAACAATTTTTTTTTTACTATAAGTATGTCCCATGCAATATTTGGGGCATACTTATACTAAACAAGTATTCATAGTTTATCTAAAATTCATATTTATTTGAGTGTCCTGTATATTTATTTGTTAGATCTGGAAACCCGATTTAGGAAGCTACTGCCATAGTCCAAATAAGAGGTAACAAAGGCCAACCGGGACACCACAAGAGGAAATTGATAGAAGGGTGTGAATGTGAAAGAACTGAGAAAGTAAAATTGATAGGACTTGGCACCTGATAAGAGAAAATATGCGGCTTGAAGTATTATAATGTGGTACTTCACAGAAATGAACCAGACTCTAATAGACTAATTTTCTACTAGAAAATTCAGGTATTTCAAGGAAAAACATCAGCTAACTTTAGAGTCATGATTCTGTGAACTGATAGCCTTGATGAGTATATTAAAAAACATCATTGCAATTTTCAATTAAATCAAATTAAAAATTTAATAAAAGTTATATTATTTGAAGACTACCATTTTCACAAATGTATTGTGCAATCTAAATATTTTACTAATAGCATTGGGGATATAAGTCTGCTTTTTCATAACACAGATAAATGAATGCTTATGGATTTTATTCTCCCAAGCCATTTAAAGCTGTACCCTAAATCAAACAGCAGCTGTGTCTTTCATTTCTGCTGAGAAAACAGTCTTTGAAAATGAATCTGTTATCAAGCTGGGTAAAATAACTTGTGCCTCGTATAAATTAATAGGATTAAAGGCTGTTTCACAAAATCCTGCATTAAAATTATTAGACAATATTGCATGCTATTTTAGCACAATAAACTGGGTCATAAAAGTTTTAAGACTTTGATTTCTAGATATGATTATATTAAAACATATATGAATGTATTTTATATTTCAAGATGGCAGAATCAATTGAAACCATAATGATGTCCCCGAGACCCTTTAAATTCTCATAAAGTCCATTAAAATTTATACAGTTAATATTTATTAGGTACCTTTTGTGGACCCAGTTTCTACTGATTATTTGCAAGGAAGACAGTCCCTCTCCTCATAATCTTGAACAAATCATGGAACAGGGTGACAGCTTTAAGAGTAAAGGAGGGAGGTGGGGACTGTTTGAAAGAAGGTGAAGGGATTAGTCAGAGAACATATATGAAGGACCCAGGGACAAGGACAAGGGTGAAGGGACTGTTTATGGAAGTGGGGGCTGGGCTGGGCAAAAGAGGAAACATGGAACAACTGTAATAGCACAAATGATAAAATATATATTAAAAAGAACAAATCAATTATAGAGCAATCAAGTTATTATAGAAACTTCAGATACAGAGCTATGTTTCCCCATTTTTCTTGCCATCTCTTCCCCTGTCTGCTGTGGTGCTGATATAGCCAGCCACCAGTATCTGGTAGGGCCCTGTCAAAGGACAGAAACCACACCAACTGTTTGAACAGACAGATTTATATGTAAAGAGTTGTTAAGTCTGGGGAGTGGGGATTGGGCCAATGAAGTTGGTTCTGCAAGTCTTGGAAAAAAATTTCATAGTGGGTTTAGCTAATGCTAATGAAAGTGAGCCTGGGGTAATGGTCACACAAACATGGAGCAGACAGGAAAGAGTAAGTCTCTTCTTCCTCCTTTAGTCTTCTAGTCTCCTTCTAGCACCTTCTATTGTCGATCTTGTTGTCAAAAGTAGAAATGTAGTTTTCAGACTCACAACACATTGTATAGATGGGTTGATTTGAGCTGAGAGACCATAACAGCTCCTAATTGCTTCTCTTGAATCACCTCTTGCCTTCTCCAATGGGAGCTCCAGCTTGCACCACAGTAATTTTCAAAGCCCTTCAAAATTTCTTATGATCTCAGACTTTTCCTTTGCAACTCATTTCAAGTTTTAGTTTCCCTGTGCTCTTTATAGTTCCTAGATTGGCTTATTTCTAGAGGAGATCACCTCATCCACTGGGTTGATTATAGGCAATGACAATAGAATATAATTGGCCAGTATTGCTAGAGACAATGCACATATAGAGGTATATATACATGGGTGAGTGTGTGTGTGAGGTCTTGCATTTTCCCTTTTGGCATTCCAGAAGTAAAGGGCCTCTTCCTGCCCCTGCCCTCTCTTCCTTCGTTCCTTTGTTTCTTCGTTCATTCGTTCATTCCTTCCTTTTTTCTTCCTTTGTTCCTTCCTTCCTTTCTTCCTTTTCCCTTTCTCCATCCCTCCCTTCCTCCATTCCATCTATCTATCTATCTATCTATCTATCTATCTATCTATCTATCTATCTATCTATCTATCATCTAATTTAATCTTTCTCTAAGCCTGGGTTGCTCAGGCTTTGATAGCACCACAAGTTGGGTTATATCGGTAGAGTCCTGATTATGAGCCTTCAAGCCAGGCCAGTTTGCTTTCACATGAAGTAAAAGCAAATCTGTACATCTTGCATTTTCAAGGTTCCAGCAACAGATTTTCAGCACTCCTCCCCATATGCAAAACACTGCTCCATGAGAACCAGGGCAAGTGTGCAGGCCCAGAACCATCCAAGCTCATTCTTAGAAAAGAAACATTTCTTCAAAGAAAGCATGGTCTGCCCACCCCACAGACAACCTTTTATATTCTTAGAAGAGCAGCTTTCTTTCCTGGTGTGACATCATCTTAGACATCTGTATTTATGAGTAGGGTCTTTGTTCTATAAATGAAAGGCCTACTCCAATGATTTTTCCCAGAAGAACAGATTGATCTGTACCAAAGAATCATTTGAATCTCCACATCGCAAGAGAAGAAAGTGCTTACAACCTTTAAATGGTGGTTCCATTTCAAGGATGTTTTTACTTTTCCCATTAATGCTCAAAGATGTGAAGACTAAGTTACAGTCAGTGTGTAGATTTGAAGTACCACGAATAGTACATTTGCCAAGAAGTCTCTGCAAGAAGTAAGTTTCTTACAAGCATGTTTATCCGTTCAGTTATGTACTCACTTGACACACATTTGAATGTTTACTAAATCTAAAGCATTGTTCTAGGCCAACGACTTTCAACTGGTGTGTCGTAAGAATTTTTAAAACAAGCAGTACATGACTATTTAGTCAGGGGCACTTACCTCTTTCTTTTCCCTTAGACTGTCAAATTAAAAAAAAAAAAAAAAAAGAAAGGCAACAGCCAACACACTGATAGCCATCCATTGTGAACAAATGGAAATTATTTCTAATTTTTGTCGCATCAGCAAAAGGTGTATTTTTTGGTGTGCCACAGAATTTTAGTAATTAGGTTATTTGTACCGTGAGACAAAAATTGTTGAAAATCACTTCTAGGCACTGAAACTATTGAGTTAATAGGGAGAGACAGATCATAAATAAATAAGATAACATCAGACAATAATAAGTACTATGACAAAGATAGAGAGTGACTTGTGGGATGGCATTGGAATGGGTGGTCATTGATGTCATTAATGAGATGATATTTAAGTAGAAATCTGAATGATAACAAGGAAGCAATATTGCTAAGATATCAGAAAAGAGAATTTCAGGCAGAGGGGACAATTGTGCTAAAACCCTCATATGGGAATGAATTTGATTAAGTGTGGCTGGAGTGTAGAGAGCAAGGGGTCTGTGAAGAAGAACCCAGCCTTGAGATAATGGCACAGAAGGGTGACCTACCTCTTCCACACTCTGTACCATTGGCTTTTTCCCTGTGATGGGGCTAACTGCATTTTCTGTTATGGCCATTCGTGATTTCTGCTCAGGTTCAGTTGGAACACCCAGTTGTTCTACTGCTATGTACCATCAACTGAATTTCAAGTATAGGTTGAGAAAATTATAGTACAGTTCTGAGCATAACCTTGGAATATTTTATAAGGTAACTACTGCATGATACACTTTGGGTATCAGAAAATAAAATGTGGTTATGGTGCCATATGTTCTGCTAGATAATCCTCTTCCCCATTTATAAATGTTACAAAAACCTAAATAATAATGAGACAGCACCATGCACCTATTAGACCAGCTAAAATAAAAAAATACTAACAATGCCAATTGCTGGTTAACATGCAAAGGAATCAGAACTCTCATACCCTGCTGGTGGGAAAGCAAAATGGTACAGCTGTTTTGAAAGTTTTTTATGAAGTTAATCACACACTTTCTGTATGACCCAGAAATACCACTTCTGGGTATTTACTCTAAAAAAATGAAAACTTATGTGTATACAAAAACATGTGCATAAATGTTCATAGTAGCTCTACTTATAAAATCACTGAAAATAGAAACAACCTAAATGTCCTTCAATGAGTGAATAGATAATCTGTGGTATATCCATCCAATAGGATGCTACTTAGTAATAAAAAGTAAAAAACTATTGATACACAAACAACTTGGATGAATCTCAAATTACTGGCTAAGTAAAAGAAGCTGATCTTAAAAGTTTACATAATGTATGGTGCCATTTATTTGACATTTTTCAAAAGACAAAACTATAGTGATGGAGCAAGTGGTTGCCCATGATTAGGGCAGAGCAGAAGGAGGGACTACCAATGGATAATATGAGGGAGTTTTTTGAGATGATAGAATTCTTCTGTATTTTGATGGTAGTGATGGTTATATGTGTAAAAATTAATAAAACTGTATATGGACTTCCAGCCAAGATGGAGGCATAGACAGACACACTGCATCTCCCTCCACAACTAAGAAGGAATACAATTACCTCAAAACTAGAAACAACCAGAAGTTCCAGAAAATCAAACTGCATGGAAGTCCAGCAAACAAAGATATAAAGAAGAAATACTCATCCAGACAGGCAGGAGGGGTGGAGCCGGGGTGAAGAGGACATGATGTGGTGCTGGCAGTGGCGGTGGCGGCAGAGGCGGGCTGGCAGAAAGTGCAGTCATACATTTTAAAAAGTCAGGAGGGACACCTGGGGAGTGTTCCCAGCTCCTCATTGGACCTCACAGCTCGAAGTCCCAGCACCAGGGAAAATCAAGCATCATTGCTTCTGACTGTGCAGACTAGCGGGGGTTGGGGTGGAGGAAGAAACTACCGGTTGGTCTCAGCAGAGTCTGCTTGTTTAAAGGGCCCCCACAGTCCTAGAATGTCCACAGATCCACCCACTCTGGGAATGACAGCCAGGGCAGCAGCTAGAGGGGCGCCAGTCTGGTATGGAAGTGGGACAGGTGCCTGGAAAAGGAGCGAGTGCTGAGCAAGCAGCATTGTTCCCTCTCAGACCCCGCCCCCACATACAGCGCCACAACGTGGTGAAATGGGTTGCCCTGTAATGACAGATCCTTAAGGCTCATCCCCTTACAAAATAACAGGAGCAACAGCTCTACCTGGGATGCAGAGGCAAACAAACACAGGAACCTGTCAGAATGAGGAGACAGAGAAGTATGGCCTAAAAGGAGAAATGAATCAAGGTTCCAGTGGGAGAACTAAGTGATGAGGAGATAGCCAACCTAACAGATGAGGAGATAGACAGCCTAACAGACACAGAATTAAAAACACTGGTGATAAAGATGTTCACAGGCTTGACAGATATGCTTGAGTATGGCAAATGTAGAAGAGAAGAAGTGAAGGCTATGCTAAGTGAAACGAAGGAAAATTGACACAAAATCAAATGGTGAAGGGAAGGAAATGGGGGTTCAAATCAATGATTTGGAACATAAGGAAGAAAAAAAAACAGTCTACCAGTGCAGAATGAGGAAGTAAAAATTGAAAAAAATGAGGAAAACTTCCCAAATTTTGCGAAAGAGATGGACATACAGGTCCAGGAAGCATAGAGGGTCCTGGGCGAGGTGAACCCAGAGGGGACCACACCAGGATGCATCATGACTGAGATGCCAAAGGTAAAAGATAAAGACAGAGTCCTGTGGGCAGCAAGAGAGAGGCAGAGAGTTGCCTACAGGGTGGTGCTTATAGGACTATCAGCTGATTTCTCAGAGAACACTTTGCAGGCAGGAAGGGACTGGCAAGCAGTATTCAATGTGATGAAAAGCAACCTACAACCGAGATTACTCTATCCAGCAAAGCTATCATTTGGAATGGAAGGGCAGATGAAGTGCTTCCCAAACAAGGTGAAGCTAAAGGAGTTCATCATCACCAAGCCATTATTATATGAAATATCAAAGGGACTTACTTAAGAAAAAGAAGATCAAAACTATGAACACTAAAATGACAACAAACTCACAACTATCAACAACTGAATCTAAAAAATAAAAACAAAATCCAACTAAGCAAACCAAAATAGGAACAGAATCATAGGTATGAGGATCATTTGGAGGGTTATCAGCTGAGAGTGGGGAGGAGGAGAAATGGGGAAATGGTTCCGGGACTAAGAAGCATAATTGGTTGGTACAAAATAGACAGGGGGAAGTTAAGAATAATATAGGAGAGGGTGAAGCCAAAGAACTTATATGCACGACCCATGGACATGAACTAAGAGGGGTGGGATTGATAGAGGGAAGGGAGTTATTGGGCAGAGGGGAGCAAAGGGGAAAAAAATTGGAACTACTGTAAAAACATAATCAATAAAATATATTTAAAAATTATATGAATTTAAAAATAGATTTTGTTGTATATTAACCTAGAAAATTAAATTAACATAAAAACTTAATAAATATGTTGGTGTGTCTGGGGGAGAAAAGCAAATATTGAAACTGATGGACAAGTAAGAAACTTGGTTGTGATGATTTCTGCATATAATTTCCAAATTGAAAGGTTATCACATTGGATATGAATTTGAAAGGTACTAATTACTCTATAGCCATGAATACCTAATTAATTCTTGAAATATAATTATATTCATATAAATTATAATACAGTAAAACTTAGAGCAATTCCATTGACTAGCACATGATATACAATGTTGAAGTTGCCACAAGGAATACAAATTAAGTAAGATTTGTCTTGGCTCCCAAGGAGGTTATGATCTCATTGGGAGACTATGACAAAAAGACGAATAATAATCATACAAGGCAGTTTAGGAGCTCAATTAAATAAGGACCCTAATCAAGAGAAGCACTGAGTATCCCTGGGTGTTGAAAGGAGGAAAAGGTCACATCCAAATGGAGATCAGAAGTCCAACTGAACCCTTGATTTACTGATATTATTTTCTGCACTCTGCTTTTGTGAGAAAGGGGTAAATAATAAGTTAATTTCAGAAATTTTATTAAAAAATAAAAAAAGAATTATTCAGAGAGTATCTTGGAGCCTATGGAATAAACCTCATCTCCTGAGAAGACTGTTTTTCATGGAATATCTAGTACATCTAAAAATGCTTTGGGAAATGCTTTAGAAGTTTCAGACAACTTTCAAAAGTGGTTTTCTGAACATTTGTATCCTGGTCTGGTATCAGGAGATAGGGAGGAAGTTTGGGCTAATGTTGAGAACTGATCCTTGCAAGAGCAAGGTTCCAGAAAGAGAGAAAAAGGGGAAGTGGTTTGTGGGCCCAAAAACAGGAAGGCAAGGGTCCTTGAGAGAAATTGTGCCCTCATGCCAACTTCACCTTCATTTGGTTACATAGGCTGTAGCATACAAATCCACTACTGGATTTTTCAGCCCATAAGAACAAATTCATGTGTTTATTAAGCTCTCAACAAACCTGTTTATTCACTGACTTCCCAGATCAACCAGTTTGTTTGTAAGAGCCTTAGAGGTCATCTAATAATCTATACTGACCTCTCTCCAATTCAGATGTTGTTTTGTGTCCTGACGAGTGATTATCCTGCCTTTACTCAAACATGCCTAGTGACGCTATCTGCTTTTTGAGGCATCTTATTTCATTGTTAAATAACTCTTTCCAAGAGCATCTTTCTAAACTGAACTATCCTGTCTTGTCTTTCACCTCTTGGGCCTAGTTTACATTCCCAGCACCTTCACAAATGTCTTATTTTTCTTTTATAATCATGGGTTAATTACTTCAGTTTTTGAGATTTACTTCTGTAAAATCAGGGCATTCAAGGATTTTGTGAGAATTAATTTGATAATATGCACTAACCATATGGCATAATGACTGATGCTGTGGACATCCAATACATTTTCATTTCCTCTCCTCTTTAATTAATAGCCTTTCAAATAATTATTAATAGGTATCCCTGTTTTCTCTTTCTAAGAATATCTTTCCTTGTTCATTCATTCATTTATCCATTCATTCACCTATTGATTCTAAAAATATATTGACTATCTACTATTTGAAATACTTGTGCTAGGCAGTGAAGGTACAGTGGGGGACTGAACAAAAAGTGCTCTCAATCCTAATCTCATGGAATCTAAAGATAAGTAGACAGGCCATAATAGTTGAGTGATAATAGATGAGTGCTACGCTGGGTATACCATGGAAGATGAAGGGAGGTATAACTCTTGGGTTGCATACTGTGTTTGCTTCTGGAGACTGTTTTAACAAGTTACCATAAACTTGATGGCTTAAAATAACATGAATTTATTCTTTTACAGTTTAGGAGGCTAGAAGCCTGGCAGGGTGGCACTCCCTATGGGAGTGCTAAGGGACAATCAATTTTTTGCCTCTTCCAGCTTCTGGTGGCTTCCCAGCATTCCTGTGTTTGTGACTTTCTCACTCTAATCTCTGTCTCACTGCACACATGCTCTTCTCCTTTGTGTGTCTTCATGTTATCTCCCTTGGCCTCTCTCTTCTAAGGGCATGTGTAATGACATTGGGGGCCCACTGGATGAGCTGGGGCAATCTTCTCATCTTCTTGATTTTATAAAATTCCTAACTTAATTCTGTAAAGATTATTTTTCTGAATAAAGAAATTTCACGTATTAGGACATGATATGTTTGAGTGGCTATTATTTAACCTACAAAGGAGGAGTAAAGATGAAAGAAGGCTTCCTAGAAGAAGCAATGTCTACACTGAGACATAAAGATAAGTAGAAGTTCTTCAGGAGAGGTGGCAACAGGGGCCCAGAATGTTCCAGGCAAAGACAGTGAATCCTAGAACCTAGAAGGAGTGGTTAGGAGTAGATCACATAGTAGATGTGTGTGCATGTGTGGAGGAAAAACTGGAGAGAAGACAGACAATAAGTAAGTTTGAAGAGATAAAAAGACTGGTTAGATCATGAAGGACCAAGTGTTTGGATTTTATGCCAAATATAATGGAGGTCTTGGAGGGGTTTAAAGATGGCATCTCACATGATCAGATTTGTACTGGTCTCTGCAGAAGTAGCGAGGGGAACTAGCATTCGCCAAGGTGCCCAAGGCTGCTGTGGTCATTCCTGCTCCTCCTATCACATTCCAAACCCACTGTGGTCCTTGCTGCTATTGTTCTGTTTTCCACTCATCCTTGAATGAGATATATTAAGACCTCTTCAGGGTGTGACCAGGGATTGCTTGGTCATGGAATGCTAGGACGGTTTATTGTTATTTGACTTCCAATAAGGCACGGGTTTCCAAGCCAGACTGTGGAATAGAAGCTTACTCAAAGATTTTATAAGTGGCCCTTGTTCATCTCCCTTTCTTTGCCAGTCCCTTCCCAGCACCATACCAAAGACTGAGGTGAGAGGCAGTGGAGGAGACAAATCAATGAGACAAGCAAGAAAGGAGCTTCCTGGTATATTTTCTGACCTTTTGGGGCTTTTTGTGGGCTAATTAGAGGTATAGTGTAACTGAACACACACACACACACACACACACACACACACATATTCAGAGATATCTGTAAAATTGGAGTTAGGTTAAATTTTATCAGAGCTCCCTGGGAGAGATCCTTATATCACTTGTTTGTCCCTAATGCTTGGTTGCCTTCAGAAGGCACACAGGTGACAAGGCCGAAGTGTTTTTGCTGACTATATGAGTATATTAACCCATCCCTATGGCTAAGAATCTGTAATTATCAAATCCTTTACTTTAGATCTCTGGGACATGGGGGCAGACCTTTGTATTATTATATCTTCTGAGAACTGGACCAAGGCTTCTGAAAGATGGGGTGTTGCAAATAATGAGAAAGAGTGAAAATATGCTCTCAATATTCTGTAGTTTGACAAAATGGTGATTCTCACTGTGTAGTCTCCCCACTGCCCTGCAGATGAATAACCTGGTATCCTTTTTAAACAAACAAGTTCCCATGATGTACTTCAGTCAAGTGAATTGATATTTTTAAGGGTGGGGCTCAGGAGTCTGAATTAACAAGTTTTTCAGGAAACCATAATAAAGCTCATAAAAGTTTGAACACAGTTCTATTAGAGCTCAAGGAAAATGAAGGACAAAGAAATGAGGAATGGTCCTGATTAAGGAGAATAAGAAAGAAAAAGGTGTCATATCAGTAAGCTCAGGCAGAAAAGGAACCCATTATGTAAATTATGGTACAAATCACCATCATAAAACACAGCAATCAAGTACTGTAGATAAATATATATTGACATGAAATGTATCTATGATATACTGTCAAATGCAAAATAGTGTGCATGGAATGATTCCATTTTATATGTATATATGCATAGAAAAATCTCAAATTTATTCATCCAAAGAATATTGATTGAATTAACATAGGTGAACAAGACTGATAGGGTTCTTTGTCCACAGTCTAGTATATACACGTATATCATTTATTGTATTTGCACACTATTTATGGATATAGGAATTTCTATTGCCTATATGAAATTTCTAATTTATATGCAGTTACCATGCATTATATTTTTTATAGTAAATATAATAAAAATTGAGTATAATTGATCTCTCATACTTATATATACCTTTGATATTATGAATCATGTTCCTTGCCAGTGCCTAAATTTTTAGAGTGCTTTCTTCCTTTATCTTCTTTTACACTGGGTTCTTTTGACCATGGTCTACCCTTTCTTTTCTATATCTAAGTCATCAGTTATATTCCACCAACTGTGTGTGAAGAGAAATTAAGTTCATTTAATTTATTACTCATATACCATATATGAGACTATAAATACATGCTTGCATAACTATTATTCATGACCATTTTTCCTGTTGTTTTCTCTCCATTATGATGTATTTTTCTAGTTCAGACTACATGATATACAAATGAGTAATAATTCCTGGTAAGGAAGGCAGGAGTCAGTAGCTACAAGTCTCCGTGTATTTCAGGTAGGTCTCTAGCAGTGAGCACTCTCTATGATTTTATGTCCAATGCTGACTAGACTCCCTTCCAGGGCCAAAGAAGGCTGGACAGAAACTAAAGGTAGTCAAGTGACTTTAACAGGGAAACATTTTGAACTTGGATGTATTGGCTAAGAAAGGGGCCATAGAATGAAAAGAGAGAAGCAGGAATTGAGTCAGGCAGCCCTTCTGCCTTCTGCTTTTCTTCTGACTCTCTTTTGTTTTATAGACAGAGTTTCAATAACTCTCAATTTTATAAGTTATAGGAAGACCAAGCAGGTGCCACATCTTTTAAATTCAACTTTATTGGGGCCTGACAAGTATTCTATTATTCCATTGATGAAAATCTAAAAATGAGAAACACATTTTTTCCTTCTTTTCTGGCTTAGCATAGCCACTGAATCTCTGGGTTATCACATTGTAAAATGTTTTCAACATATTTTCAACTCACAAATGTCTTTGCTTGATTTTCTTCCAGCAGACGCAGTTCCTCATGCATTTCTTATGTTAAATGTGGCCTGCAGTCAAGCATATGGTAAGCCTCAGGTTTCTCCTGGATCAGTGTGAAAGCTTAGAACTGAGGGAGAATGTAGCTCCAAGGGGCTTCTCCTTGAGGCCTCTCCCACACTCCATGCTCATTGGAAAGCTATTACTATTCAGGGAATGATAGAGAAAACATTGGTGAGATGTTTGCTGTGTGTGACCAGGGTGTGCATATATTCATGAGAGTTATAACTTCACTTCAGAGTTGCTTTCACCTGGAAAGAGGTTGTGATGTACGAATCTTAAGAATAGTATTCTATCATTGTTTAATCCATCTTTCAGCCCAAAGCCACTGAGAGTTTCTTTCCATGGACATCTGAAAACTATTTAGGACTTCCGCCTTATGCATACTGGAGGCTCAACAAGTGCTGTCAACTCTAAAACAATTTGGAAGCTGCAAATTCATAAGAGCAGCTGTGATCTTCAACAACATTCCTTTCAGCTTCCTACTAAAAGTAAGGCTGCGTCCAGATTAAAATGGAAAGTTCTGATTTGGCATCCATATGTTTTTCAATTTAACACTCCACAACTAGATTTTTAAGAAGTCTAGGTGCCTGATTGTTGGAATATTCATTGTGATTTTTTAATACCTGCCTGGAGCCTCTAAGACATGTGACCTCAGACTGTTTATACATTTAGAAAGATTCTGTTGTTGTCTTTGAGAAGCCACCATAATGACAGGCAGTCTGTAGGGCTATGAACATCTGAGTATGCTAGTGGACCAAAGAAGAGAAATGCAGTGAGAAAATATAAAGAAAAAACATGAATGTAAAGCTACACTACATTTTTTTTTCTCTTGGAGATAATCTTGAAGCATTTTATTTATTTACTATGTACACACTTACTGTTCAAAGTGCTGATAGCATGGAGATAAAAGTAATATAGTCCTTCTCTTTAAGGACTAGAACATGGGGAGAAGACCTACAAATTAACGAAGGCAATGAAGTGTTGTGGATGCCAATGAAAGGGCCTATAAGGTTCAGCAGTGGCAGAAGGAGGAGTGGTTCATCTTCTGGGGTGGAGATAAGGGAGGAGGAAAAGAGAAAAGACTTTATAGGAAAAGTAAGTATTCTCCTGGCTAAAGAAAAGGCAGGGCAGCCCAGGCAGAAAGAGTTACAAATTTCAAAGAGCTGGTAGTTTCTGTAGATTGGTCTGATGAAAGAGCAGAGTGCAAGAAGTTGGAAGATTCAAGAGACAGGCAAAACCTTCAGAGAAGGCAACCTCCATCCTCCTGACCTTTCTGTGGAATATTCCCAAGCAGCAACACCTCAGGTTGTTGTTGCTCTTTAATCACTTAATGCTCAGTTTTATGACCAAAATGAATTAATAACAATATACTAAAATAATGAAAAAACTTTCACATTTATGAAATTAACAGTTTTAAAAAAAATAGACATGTCAGAAAAGCTACAAAATCTATGTACTAATGATAAGAATATAAACTGATATATTTTTTTAGCATTTTATATATGTATGTCAAAAGCCATAAAATTTCTTACTCATAGTCCCACTGCTAAAACTTAACCTAAAAGAATAGAATTAATTTTTAATTTTAAGATAAAATCTGGGATTTAGTTTCTTGCCTAAATTTAGGAACATAAATAAGTGTCACACTCACTCATGAAGCAGAGATTAGGAAAATTATTCCTTGTTATTTGGGGCAGCTGCAAGAAAGCCTACATATAAATGCATAGAGTTTGAATTAGAACTAACTACATGGAGAGGACTTCTGGCCAAGATGGAGGACTAGGGAGACATGCTCCGTCTCTCTCCGCTACTAAGAAGGACTATAACTACCTCAAAACTAGAAACAACCAGAAGTTCCAGAAAATTGAGCTGCATGAAAGTCCAACAAACAAAGATATAAAGAAGAAATACTCATTCAAACAGGTAGGAGGGGTGGAGCTGTGGCGGAGAGGACATGGTGTGGTGGTGGCAGCAGCAGTGGCAGTGGCAGGCCAGTGGAAAGTGCAGTCACAAGTTTTAAAAAGTTGGGAGGGACACCTGGGGATTGCTCCCAGCATCAGACTAGACCGCACAGCTCACAGTCCCAGCACTGGGGATAATAAAGCCTCATTGATTCTGACCATGCAAACCAGTGGAGGTTAGGGTGGAGGAAGAAACTGTAGGTCTCTCAGCAGAGTCCGCTTGTTTAAAGGGCCCCATGGTCCTAGAACATCTGCAGATCCACCCATTCTAGGAACAATGGCATGGCAACAGCTAGAGAGGTGCCGGTCCCATACGGAAGTGGAAGAAGTGCCTGGAACAGGGGCGAGTGATGAGCAAGTGACATTGTCCCCTCTCAGACCCCTCCCCCACATACAGCGCCAAAACATGCTGAAACGAGTCACGCTGTACTGATGAATACTTAAGGCTCAGCCCCTTACAATGTAACAGGTGCGGCAGCTCTACCTAAGACACAGAGGCAAACAAACACAGGAGCCTGTCAAGATGAGGAGACAGAGAATTATGGCCCAAAAGAGGTCACAGATCAAGGTTCCAGTGGGAGAACTAAGCGACGAGGAGATAGCCAACCTAACAGATAAGGAGATAGCCAATCTAACAGACATAAAGTTCAAAACACTGGTGATAAAGATGCTCATAGGCTTGACAGATATGCTAAAGTACAGCAAATGCATAAGAAGTGAAGGCTATGCTAAATGAAACAAAGGAAAATCCACACAAAACCAACAGTGAGGGGAAGGAAACCAGGGTACATATCAATGATTTGGAATATGAGGAAGAAAAGAACAGTCAACCAGTACAAAATGAGGAAACAAGAATTGAAAAAAATGAGGAGAGGCTTAGGAACCTCTGGGACAACTTTAAACGTGCCAATGTCAGAACCATAGGGGTGCCAGAAGGAGAAGAGGAAAAGCAAGAAATTGAAAGCTTATGTGAGAAAATAATGAAAGAAAACTCCCCAAATTTGGTGAAGGAAATATACATATGAGTCCAGTAAGCACAGAGTTCAAAAAAAGCTGGACCCAAAAATGACCACACCAAGACACATCCTAATTAAAATGCCAAAAGTTCAAGATAAAGAGAGAATCTTAAAAGCAGCAAGAGAAAAGCAGGGCGTTACCTACAAAGGTGTGCCTATAAGACTCTCAGCTGATTTCTCAAAAGAGCAAGAAGGAACTGGCAAGAAGTATTCAAAGTGATGAAGAGCAAGTACTTAAAACCAAGATTACTCTACCCAGCAAAGCTTTCATTTAGAATGGAAGGGCAGATGAAGTGCCCCCTGCCCAAGGTAAAGCTAAAGGAGCTCATCATCACCAAGCTATTATTATATGAAATGTCAAAGGTACTTACTTAAGAAAAAGAACATCAAAACTATGAACACTAAAATGACAACAAACTTACAACTATCAACAACTGAATCTAAAAAATAAAAACAAAATCCAACTAAGTAAACCAGAATAGGAACAGATTCATAGATATGGGGGTAATTTGGAGGGTTGTCAGCTAGCTGGAAGGAGGAAGGGGAAGAAATGGGGAAATGGTGCAGGGATTAAGAAGCATAATCGGTTGGTACAATATAGACAGGGGAAAGTTAAAAATAATATAGGAGAGGGTGAAGCCAAAGAACTTATAAGCATGACCCATGGACATGAGCTAAGGGGGGTGGGATTGATAGAGGGAAGTGGTGTATTGGGCAGAGGAGAGCAAAGGGAAAAAAATTGGGACTACTGTAACAACATAATCAATAAAATATACTTAAAAAATAAAAATTAAAAAAATTAAAAGAAACTGAGCTATATGGAGTACGTGAACCAAACCAAGAAAATATCATTAAAAGTATTTTTTTATCTGATACTTAGTTTCCAGCATAAGTAAACTAGAAATAGCTCTATAGGGTTACCTTTACATCTGAATGCCCTGGGATGCCAACAGTAACCAACTCAGTGAAGATGAGCTCACACCAAAATAATCACAAACTTACAGGTGTCCAGACTTTCAACTACAAGGAGCATAACTGACCATAGCCCCCAGATGCTGCATTCTCAAGTCAATCATGTGTTTGTGCTGAAGCCACACTTCATGGCCGCTTCCAGCTGTGAGAAACGCTCACAATAAAAACTGGGACACAGGACTTGAGCAGTAAAACGAGGCCTTTATTCACGAGTCTGCAGAGCCGGGCGCACCCTCATAGCCAGGAGAATGTGCGCACCAAGTAGACAAAGGAAGCTGGTTTTATAGTCTTAGCTTCCCCACCCTGAAATTGCCACCCTAAAGTGATCATCTTTTCCACCCTGAAATTGCCACCCTAAAGTGATTATCTTTTCCACCCTGAAATTGCCACCCTAAAGTGATTATCTTCCTTGCCCTAAAGTGAGAGGATTATCTTCCCCGCCCTAACGCAATTAGCTCCCCCTCCCCTCTCCTTCTTCCCCGTTTCTCCATTACTGGTTACTCCGGAGTTACAATCTAACACGGTTATCTAAATGCCCCTTCTGTGGTTTGTAGATACGCCAGTGCTGTCAGCTCCCTTCTCAGAGACCCTCTAATTACATTTGCCCTTTGTTACTAATGACTTTTCACTGGTTTGAGAGTCACCATGTCCTTGTTTCTAACACAGCCAATGATGAAATGTGGCAGCAATGTTGAAGCAGGATCTTTTGGGGAGATACAGGACTCCTTTGACAGCTGTTTTGAATGTGAGGATTCTGCAGAGGCTTTGCTCTGTCGAGCCATTGGGGATGCTTCTGTTTAACCCTCCTGCCCTCTCTCCTTCACGCAAGGTTAAACTTGTATAATGTCTGATGACTCTCCCAGCCTTCTCTAGCTTCTTCCTCATTTTATCCTAGGCATTTCCTCAAATAAAACACTTGAATGTTTAATCTCATTTTAGCATTCGTTTCCCAGAGGAAATAAGCCTTAATCTTGGAATTTGAGGTTGACTTTTCCACCAACCAGCTGGTGGAAAGGACACAGTCCTGGCTAGTCAGTGGAGTAGAGATAGTCCTTGGGACAATGTGGAGGCTCAATTGCTAAAAATTTCACCAGTGGTAACCTGAGAAAATGTTCAGATAGAAAGGAGTACTGAGTAAGGTGTGATGATCCAGTCTTTTGGGAACTATGAAGGGAATAATACATACAAAGACAGTGGAGTTGACTGGCTACTCCCAAGTTTTACTAAGGTATTAATGCTCTGCAGAAGGATATTGACAGATTGGGGGCTCTTAGGAAGCAGTTTACTGCTAAATGTGAGAGCTGGAAAACTTTTGTGGTAGCTCTCACAGAGGCCTGTATCCCTTTCAATAGGAGGTCAGACTACTGAGGAGCAATCTGAAGATCTAATTGTTAGAGTTACAGAGCTCCAGAGACATATGAATGCTCGGCCAAGGGAGATATATTATGCAAAGGTGAGGGATCTGGTGGGAAACATGAGTACTGAAATGTGGGATGAAGACATCTGGATGGTGCCAGAATATATTGATTCTGCAACCTCCCCAGCCTCTAATTCTTTGGGCTTGCACAGGTGGCACACCCTTCCATAATAAAGGCTAGCAGTTCCGTGGTGCTGGAGTATACTTCAGATATCCCATATTCATAACAAGGGCCACCTTCAGGACTTCCCATACTTCCTTTTCCTGCCTGCCAAACCAATACCATGGCTGAGTTTATGCTGGGCCTGGTAAGTAAAGAAAGAGACACTATTCCCAAGAATTGCAATAATTAGTCAACATGCATTGGCAGGAGCCAGGAGAATACTTCTGGAATTGGATTCTGAGGGTGCTTGATCAAGGGGGTTGGAATATAAGACTAGACAAAGAAGAATTTATTGCTTTAAGAGATCTTTCTCAAGACATGGGATTTAATAACTTAATGAAACTGTTAAGGGATGGGGCACAATCACTGCTGGGGTGGCTCTTAGAAGGCTGGATAAAGCAATGGCTAACACTCATGAAGTGGAAATGTACAAGTGGTCCTGGCTGATGGGAAAGAAAGGAATAAAGAGAGTGAAGAAGTGGGCATGCAGGAATGGATATATTTTGTGAGACCAGAAGATCCACCAGAGAATAATGTTCCATGAAATATTCCAGAGGACAAATTATTCACCAAGACCATTAGAAATATGCTGGGGAGAGTGGCATTAGGATCTCTGGTTACCTTGTCTGTATACCAGGGATTATGGTGGGAGAGACAGTTACAGAGCTGGGTTTTTAACATCCATGGGGATAATGGAGCTCTGAAAACCCAGCAGACTGTGAGAAAAATAAAGGCAGGCATGGAGGGTCAGGAGGCTAATGACAATTACCCCAGCTAAAAAAAAAAATTCTTAGCTCACTTCCTTGACCTGAGGCAGTTTTCATATCTGAAACCCACTGACATAAAAGGTGACTGTGGCAAGAATATATTGTGACATTTCCTCAGTCCTTCTCCCCAAGGGACTTGTGACCACTTACTCTGATGGAGGAAAGGGAAATAACCAGACCTATTGAGGATTAAAGGACAAATATGAGATGGCAACAATACTTGGAGCTCCAAAGTGTCATCATGGTATCCTTTGTTAGAGTGAGAGCTTATAAGGACCGGGTAATAGATGGAATCCTAGAGCACTGCACAATTGAAATTGATACAGTTTTTGGAAATTGGAGTATGCACCCCTCATCACCACAGGTTTCGTGGTCTGTGGATGGAGGTATCATAGTAGTGAAGGCCAAATGGAAAGCTTTGAATTTCCCAGTCCCCATTCCACTTAGCTCAAGATATTAGCCCCCAAATGATCATATCTTGGGGTGAGGGAATCATGGAGATTCGTCGTCGGCAGCCGTCCGTCTCGAGAGACGATGGTGTAGCTTCTTAAGAGTCTATCTGCACCGCCGAGAATGGCTGTGCAGTCCGACTCGGGAGTGACACGCTATCTGTCTCCTCCCGTGTTGAATCGACATCTTGCGATGACGCTGGAGTGTCCTCTCCAGTGAAGCTGAAGCTACAGAGCCTGGGCAGGGTGATAGGGAGGGTCTGCTGTTGCCCATGCAGCAGACCCCCCCTCTCTTCGCAGCTGAAGGGTCCAAGGGAAAGACGGAGTCAATACAGCTTGGCTTCAGGTGCGCCGCAGGAGTTGCCGGTGTTGACTACAACGTCAAACCGCCTTAGGGACTCCGGCTCCGGATTTTCTGTCGGGGTTTACTCCCTTAGCCTTTCCCCTGAAGAGGTATGCTGCAAGGCAGCAGAGGTTTTTTGGAATCAGAGTTTTCCTTCTCTGATGTGCCCTGACTGGAAGATCGAACCAGCGACACTTAGCTCGCAGGCCGACGCTCAATCCACTGAGCCAAACCAGCCAGGGTCATGGAGATTAGTGCCATCATTAAAGACATGAAATGCAGAGGTGGTGGCTCCCACCATATCTCCATTTAGTTCACTAGTCTAGCCCCTTCAGAAACTGGATGGATCCTGATAATTCTGTGGACTACCATAGTAGTAACATCCCCAAGTGCAAATGCTGTGCCAGGTGTGGAATCATCCCTAGAACAGATTTATAGGGGCTCAGGCTCATGGCATGCAGTGATTGCCTTGGTGACTATAGTCTTTTCAATTCTCAGTAGAAAAGAGGATCAGAAATAGTTTGCATTCACATGTTTTAGACAATATCCATTTACAATTTTGCCTCAGGTCTATGTTTCTCCCATCCTCTCTTATAAAATAGTCTGAAGAAACTTGGAGAACCTGGGCATTCCACACAACATCACAGTAGTCTATAGATGCTCCTCAACCTGTGATGGGGTTACATTCAGATAAGCCCATTGTATTGAAAATACCATATATAAAAATTCATTTAATACACCTAACCTACTAAACATCATAGCTTAGCTTAGTATACCTTAAGGATGCTCAGAACACATATATTAGTCTATAGTTGGGCAAAATCAAATCATCTTGCTACTGCTACCCCACATCATGAGCATATTTCTAACTCAGGAAAAAGTCAAAATTCATAATTTGAAGTATGATTTTACTAAGTGCATATTACTTTCACACGATTATAAAGTCAAACAATATTGAGTCAGGGACCATCTGAATTTCATTGATGACATCACTAAAACTTGACTACATTGAGACTTTTCCATCCTGGAAGGGCTGGTTGCTCATCTTCTCAGGGAGAGACACTTATTCTGGGGATGGACTTGCTTTTGCTATCTGCAGAGCCTCATATCAACACTACTATTCAGGAATTTCTAGAATACTTGATCCACATACAGAGAATTCCATTCTAACTGTCATTTGACCAAGAAACCCACTTTATGTTGAAGAAGGTGAAATGGGCTCATGTACACTGGTTGTATCACATACTGTACCCAGAGGCAGACAGCCTCAAATAGTGCTGCAGTGTCCTTCAAAGGAGCAGCTTGAAATAGACTTTTTGAAAGAATGGGGTGCCATCCTCTAGGATGCAAAGTGTTTATTAAATCAGAGTCCTGTGTGGTGCTGTGTCTCCAGTAAGAAGGGAAAATGAGTTCAGTAATGAAGGAGTAGAAGCAGAAGTAGGCCCATTTACCAACTTCCCCAATAACCCATGTGGGATTTTCTGCTTCCTGTGTCTGCTACTCAAAGGGACCACATTCCTGTTAGAAGACAAAGCAAGAGTCCCATTGAACTACACATTATGGCTACCAGAACACCTTGCAGTCCTATGTTCCAGGACCAGCAGGTAGAAAGAATAGTCATCATATTGGTGGAGGTAAGTGACACTGATCACAGGAGGAGGAGGTAGGACTGCTTCTATATAATGGAACAGGGAGCAATAGGGTGAAACACAGATGATCTACTTGTGTACTTTCTGGTACTCTTGCTCCATTGTAACCATGAACAAACATGTAGCAACCCAGAACTTTGAAGTGTATGGTTATCAAGGGCTCATACCCCTTAGAAATGAAAGTTTGGGTCATACCACTAGGTAAGCCACCAGGACCTGCCATGGTGATAGCTGATATGTGGGGAAGCAATTTAAAGTGGAGAATGGAGGAGGGGGAGAGGAAGACTAGTTGTGGCCTTGAGATCAATTGCAATAATGAGAGTTGTATCCATCCATTAACCTCCCTCTTTTGAGTTTTCTTTCAGGAAGAAAGGCCTACAGGAACTGTTGAAGAAGAGCTGTGTCAACTTATGTGGAGAAGTGGATCCATGTGGCACAAGGGGTAAACTATGGCATCTGTCAGAATGAGCCTCACAGACCCCCTACTGAAAGGAAGATAATGGACCAAGGGTCCAAGCTGATGCACTCTGACATCCATTGCCTTATTTATGCTGAGATCTTGTTTCCTGTGGGCTGCTCCTAGACAATATCTGTGTGTGGCAGGAATTCTAAAGCAAGTCTGTTCTGGACGGTCCACCTTGTCTCAGAGACCGCTGACTTTCTTGCCAAATCTTTCTAGTCTGCACAAGAATCTGGAATGTTTACACCCAACCTTTCCATACTCTCTTCTCTTGCAGGACAGATATGCATCTTGTTCTGATGGTCCTGCCAGCTTTCCCAAAATTTCTTTCACAGGTATTTTCTCTAAAAAAATTCTTGCATGTTTAATCTTATTTGGGTTCAAAATGTCAATAGTTCTGAATTTGAGAAGCTGTGGGAGTTGGATATTGATACTGGGTGAATTACTTTGTGATTCCCTGGAGATAGAACTCTTGGGGATTGGTCTAGAAGGTTCTCAACCTTCCTAATGCCATGACCCTTTAATACAGTTCCTCATGTTGTGGTGACCCCCAACCATAAAATTATTTTTGTCGCTACTTCATAACTGTAATTTTGCTACTGTTATGAATCGTAATGTAAATATCTGATATGCAGGATGTATTTTCATTGTTACAAATTGAACATAATTAAAGCATAGTGATTAATCACAAAAACAATATGTAATTATATATGTGTTTTCCGATGGTCTTAGGCGACCCCTGTGAAAGGGTCATTCTACCCTCTAAGGGGTCGTGACCCACAGGTTGAGAACCACTGGTCTAGATGGTAGATGCTGTACCAAGGAAAGTGATGTTTTGAGAAGTATTTAAAATAGGCTAGCACTATCCTGTTCCTGAGGGGAGGGGCTTGGTCAGAATTGACTTGCTCTTAGAATGTATGAACTTAATAATCCTTGCTTGTTTTCTTTCTTTCTTCCTTTCTTTCTTCCTTCCTTTCTTTCTTCCTTCCTTTCTTCCTTCCTTCCTTCCTTCCTTCCTTCCTTCCTTCCTTCCTTCCTTCCTTCCTTCCTTCCTTCCTTTCTTTCTTTCTTTCTTTCTTTCTTTCTTTCTTTCTTTCTTTCTTTCTTTCTTTCTTTCTTTCTCTCCCTTCCTTCCTTCCTTTCTTCTTTTCTTTCTTCATCCCTTTCTCCCTTCTACCCCTCTTCTTATATTCCTTCACTCCTTTCTCTTCCTTCTTCTCCCTCCACTCCCCCTACCCCATTATACCTCTATTTTCCTTCTCTTTCTTTTCTGCCCCCAGTGACTTTTTTGTCTCTTGCTTCAATATCATGGTTAGTAAATGAAAATGATTACTAGATAGTTCCATCATGAAAACATAATTCTTATGCAAGCAGTTTACAATGATTTTAGTCCGAAATGTCTCATGGTTTATTTTCAGATTAAGGATGAATGTTCTTGGAAAGTTTGAACTTAGTCAGAAAAATAATTTTAGAATTATAATCCTAGAATAATTGCTGGGTTTTTAGATCTGGAAACATTCTTTTACCAGTTCTTGTCCACTCATTGCTCAGAGGTTTGGGTTAATAAGTTTATCACTTAATAATTTTTTCCTCCTCTTAAGTTCTTACACATTTACACATATTTAGTTTCACTTCTACTCTTAGCACTGAACCCCCAAATTAAAGCTGAATTTGCTCCAACCTTAAGTTTTAACTGGGTCAGGTTTGCTAAAAAGCAAGCCCAGTTCTACCAACTCTTTTTATAAAGTTGATCTGGGTTTCAAAAACGTAATGAAACCAGAATGTGGGGGAGTTCAGAATATAGTCTGGTCTCAGTTTGTCTGCTCTTTGAAAACCATGGTCTGGTTTCAACCCAACTAAACTTGGATAGTTAATTTTAAAAAGCAGTGAATGGAAAATCCTATCAATCTATGGAATACAACAACACTTTGCTAAGGACAATAAACCCAGAGGGAGAAGTATGGCATTTTCCGTATTAGCTTTTCCATAGAATTAAAGGAATAGATAAATAAATGTATCAGAATTTACGAGTTCTGATCTCTTCAGAAAGTGACCTTGGCCATCCAATAAGCCCTTATTTATGTCTCTATCTCTATCTTAATCAGTTTCTTTCACCTGTGTTTCCAAATGTCTTACCTCACCTGCAGGCTCTGTTTTACCTCAGTCCTGAATGAAGTTATAGACATTTTAAAAATTTTAGTCCTTCAGTTAATAAGGTTTAGCATTGCTCACTATCCAAGACTTGGATTCAATAAAGTTCTTATCACTGGGGTCTGACTTTGGGAAATGGCCACTGGGTTCCCTTCATGCTTAAGTAAGGCCAAGCTTTCCTCCAACTCCTTTTGTCTGGGTCTCAGAGGACTGAGTGTTTTGACTGTCTTGCTCTGTCGCATTATACAGAAAATAATTTGTATATTTTGTTACTTGATTTTCAATGTTTAAAGCTTCAAATTCAGGCCTCTCTGCAGAAACAAGAGGGCCTGAGGCACTGGATCTTGGTGACATCTCAAACTGCTATAAATCTATAAAAAGTTACTATCTAATCCAGTGTCAACAGAAATATGGTTAAATCTAAGTAAGAGTTTCCTGACTTTTAAGTTAGCGACTTAAAAAAACCATTTATGCTGCAGTACTTTGAATTGCAGACTTTTAAAAAAGGTTCTATGAGTCTTATCAATCACAGTCAATTTTATCTGCTAAATTTAGCACTAGAGTGACATTATCTGCACAGTCTTTGTATGAAAACATCTAGCAGAACATCTTTTTTTGGGGGGGGGGTTGTGATATTGAGAGGTTTTTGGAATTTTATGAAAGTTCCACCTGTAATCAAATTTAATGTTCTATCATTGATTAATTGTCAGATGGGTCAGAATTGATACTTCTTTGAATATATGCAAATTATTCTTCATTTAAAGTTTATATTTTGTAACCTGGCTGGTGTGGCTCAGTGGCACATGCCTGGCTTGTGGTGCAGGTCTCCAGTTGGGGGCGCAAGTGAGAGGCAACCACACATTGATGTTTCTCTCCTTCTCCTTCTCCCTCCCTCCCCTCTCTGTAAAAAATAAATAAATAAAATCAATTTAAAAAGTTTACATTTTGCTTTTTTCCTCTGCTCCATTTGTTTTTTATTTCTCTATTCTTCTTTATTCTTCTTTTCCTCTTTGTTTCCATTCTCTTAAAATAAAAATTGTGAGGATTCCCCCCACCCCAGTTTTTCTTTGCTATAGGATATATTGAAGTTAATGAATATGTTCAAGTTATACAAATGACATTCACTTACATAAACATTTCATGATGTTAATTAAAAGAATGCCTGGATCTCTAGAGAGAGAGCCAGAAAATTTGGAAGTGATTTATTTTTTTAACTAAAAACAGTGGTTCTAAATGATGAAAAAGGAAATGCATTTACTCAACATTATTTATTACTATAAACTTGGTTACTGAATTTATCACATGGATCAGCATAATAAATTTCATAATGTAATTTTGGAGGACAGGAAACAAATGTCCTGCTCTACTTGTGAGCATTTCTTAACCAATGTAACAGAAATGTCTAGAACTGCAAAATTTACATGAGGCAAGAACTTAATGTGATCATACTGAATGAAATAATCTTGAGAAATAAGAAGACATAAGCAGTGGATTCCTCAATGTTTTAAAGACCATCTCATTGTAGTAACATGATTCTCTTAGATGAGTGCAGAAACTGGGATCTATACAGATGTAAACAAAAGCTAAAGACCCTGGGTTTTAGTTACAGTACATTCTCTTACTGTCTTCAGCAGGCCCTGATGTGACCATATAAGTACCATTATTTAGTTTCTTACCCATGAATGAAGCACTGGACTAGAGATTTTCCTTTTAGACCATAACCCCTGAACTGGGGCCTGGTAAGGAAAAGCAGCTAAATAAACCAGCTACTTCTAAATTATATTCTAAAGCATGCTTGAATATTAGAGTTCACTGAGCCTAAGTTTCCTAGCATGGCCTCCCTCCATCTCATTTAGTTACTCCACAACTGAGTAACCAGTTAGAAGTCTGTTCCTAAGGGAGGGCAGAGCCAAATGATCCATATCTCAGATTTTGGCTGGTGATGGTTCAGCATGATGTGTGTTCAAAATTGTAGATGATGAGAAATAACCAGAATCTTTCTCTCTTGCCTCAGTCATTAAGGTTATGTTTATCAGTTCATTTTCTTCAAACTTGAAAAGAAATGAATTTGGCTACAAATTTTGTCTAGATTTCATTTAGAGAAGAGCAAAAAGTATGGCCGATATACACTATAAGACTAATAGCATACTTTTTAAGATGGTGGATGCCTACTGAATCCATCAGCATGACCATATATGTTTGTGTGTGTGTGTTAAAATACATCTAACAAAATTTAGCACTTTAAACATTTAAAAATGTAGAATTCAGTGTCACTTAGCACATTCACTATGTTGCGTAACCATCACCTCTATCTAGTTCAAGAACATTTCACCACTCTATAAGAAATCCCATACCCATCAATTATTCTCCATTCACTCATCTTCCCAGTTCTGGGTTATTAATGGTCTGTTCTCTGTCTCTGTGGAATTGCCTATTCTGGATATTTAACATAAAAGAAATCACATGACCTTTTGTGTCTTGCTTCTTTCGTGCAACATAATATTTTCAACGTTCATCCATATTATATCATGTATTATTACCTCATTTCTTTTTATGACTGACTAACATTTCATTGTATGGATAGACCATATTATGTTTATCCATTCAACAGTTGGTGGATGCTTGGGTTGTTTCCATCTTTTGGCTGTTGTGATTAGTGTTGTCATGAGACCATACATTTTTTTTTTTACTTAAATAAGAACCAATTTGCAGATTTGTATTTGTAGGTCCCCAACACTTACCAGACTGCTTGATAGGTCTGGATTTCAAGTTGCAAACTAGTGGGAAATCAGTGCCAGAATCCATGTTGGTTTAACTGGTCTTGGGAAGGTAACAAATGATGGTAAAAGCATATAGTGAAAATAGAATTAAACTTGAGTTAAGGATTTCTGGGCTCTGATCTTGGTTCTGCCGCCACCAGGCTGTGCATGTAAATTTGAGTAGATCATTACACTTCCCTGGGTCTTTGTTTCCTCATCCATAGAGTGGGAGAGTAGAACTCACATTCTTCTAGCTTCAAGATTTAATGCTCGCAACAGGCTGTGCAAACACAGTGTTCCTCATCTAACACACATTTCTCCTCTTATCATAACTGATATCACTAACTCTACAAAGGAGTAAAGACACTGCTCTTCTATGCTCAGGGTGTGAACGTAACAGTTTCTTGTGAACTGGAGGTGTGAAGGGGGTCATGGCCTGAAATCACTCAAATGCTGCAGTAGCAGCAGGGCTTGAAATAACGTAGATCAAAATGTGAAAACAGTGATTGTATCTAACCAAGAAACTGAAATAAGTGCTTAAGGCTGAGATTACACCAGCCAAAAATATCGTGGGAGACAAAGATTCCATAAAATGTTTGACATTTTTAATGTCACAACTTTTTTCGTGTTGGGTGAGTTGGTTATTCAACATTAAAGAAAATTTCTAGTTATTCTCCAAGGGTTCCCCTTCTTTACACTAAAGCAAAAAACATTAATGACCTGTGAAGTTTCCTTTTTTTGTAAAATGGAGATCGTGCTGGGGTGTATCAACTTGTTCTAAGTGAGAACCAGGTACACTCTGAGTGTGCCACTCAGGTGATGTGAGCTGGGGTTCATCATAGATTAGATAATGGGCTATTTACCTTTCCCTTTCTGTCCATTTCTTTTTGATGATGTATAAGATCTAAATGTGGAAGACTAAAATCTAAATGTGTAACCCTAGGAGAGTCAATTAACTTCTCAGCATTAGTTTTCCAATCAGTAAAATAAAGGGGTTACCTATTTTGAAAACATCTATTCTTGGCTTTTGATAAAGTCACTTACCTAAATTTATTTGTGGCTGCTGTGTTGCAGCAGAAGTGAAGAATTAAGAGTAAAACACAATCCAACTTTAATCTTACTTTTAGATATGAGACACTAAGGAAATTGGAGAGATAATCAGAGATGATAATGGCTAAAATCAGAAATATAATAGGAAAATATTATCCATAAATGGAGTTAAGACATCCAAAAGGGTTTATCATATAAAGCGAGGAGCTTGGCAGTTAGAACATAGATCATTCTACAAATTGCTTTGTGACCCCAGTTTACTTTGTCATTTCTTTATTAAAAAATACTATTTGTTTTCGTCACTACATATGTAAGTCTCTGATAGGTGAGGACTAACCTTTAACTGAAGCAGCCTCTGTATTTCATTTTGTCATCCAGAGCAGTGAATAAAACTTGGTTTTCCTGACAGTATTACCACTTTGCTCCCAGTGAAGGGAAAATGTTGACTTAAAAAGCCAGGAGGATCCTGCTCCATTTCCCCACTAAGGGACTGGCAGAAAGTCTGTAGCTCAAAAGCATTCATTGTTACCTGACTCTACGATGTAGATTGCAGTTTCCTAGGGGCTGAAAATTCATCTACAATGTTTAAGTGAGTTCTTGCCCAGCCCATATTTTCACCCTTTAATGGTAATGAAGCTAAAGTTTCTTTCCAGTCACTTTGCATATCATTTCCTTTCTAACACTCTTTGAAGTGAGATGATTGATTGATCCTTCTTCAGCAATCACTTACTTTGGTAGATGATTTTCTTTTTCCTTTGAAGTCAGTTTTGAAAGGAGTTGTACTGTGATGAACTAATTAGCACAAAAACACAGAATATATAACCTTAATTAGGCATGATTATAGGCTCAACGTAATGGGATGTCCTGAAACTGCACATTATGCAAATATTAGACTTTTCATTCTTCCCATTACATCTGAAACCATTAAGCAAAGGATGTTTTGCAGTATGTACCATAGTTAATGCCAGGTGCAAATCTTTCAACAAAGGTTTGGTTTTCTGGGTGTACTAGTTGGGGAAAAAATAATATGAGGGTATTTAAGAAAAAAAAAAAAAAGCTTGAAGAAACTGAAGAGTTTAAGCTCAGGATGAGCTTTACAAATTCAGAGAAGTTTTACAATTGAGTAGAACCCAATTACCCTGTTCAAACCAAATCACATCTGGAATTCTGAAGACACTACACTCTAGGCATCACTGTGAATTATGCAAATCTCGAGAGCTCTTTCAAATCCAGAAACCACTAAGAGTACTACAAAACCAATCTGGGGTTTACTCAACCTAGTAGGATATAGGGAGATAAGAAAATGAAATCACAGTGAATCCCCAAGCCCTAATTTTAGCCAATTATTTTCATTTCCTTTACCACCAATCCTTTTTTTTTTAAATCAGAGTAGTAAAAGTAAAAATTGACTTTTTCCTCCCTACTCTGAAATGAAAATATCTAAGAATGTGGTACCGTTAGACATTTGAATATTCAACCACTGAATAATTGGAAGCTCCCAATACATAATTCTTTGATAATGCCTAGAGTTATGACTTTTTAGACTCAGTTGGCAAGCAAATAATAAACTATTTGGAGATATAATAAGCTATTTGGAGGCACTGACAGGGCAGACATTTGATAAATGTGTAAGTATTAAGATACTTAATACCTGATTTTTAGTGTAACATACCATCCATTCATTAGAAATTGTAATGAAAGGATTTGTATAATAGTTGAAGTTTGAAACCCATAGTTCCTTTCTGTATTTAATATATAAGCTAACACTTTACTGAGAACATAGTATATTCTAGGCATAGTTTTCAATATTTTATTGGTATAGTCTCATTGAATCATTACAATAACCTTATAAGATAGTTACCGTAATTAGCTATATTGTACAGAAGAGGACACTGAAGACAAGTTCAAAAACTTCATCCCAGACCACACATCTAGTAAGCAGTAGAACCAGGACTTGAACTCATGTCTGCCTGACTCCTGTAATACTCTCAACCACTGTGCTGGGCTCATTAGTGTCTCTCTGTCCTCTCATCTAATCCTCACTTATTAGCACTTTTCCCAGAGCTGTAAAGGAGATGCAAGAAAAAGAAAAAGAATGGATACCTAGTTAAATGCTATGTGTGAGATGCGGGTGTGTTAATGGAAATAAAATTTAAAACAAGGGTGATAGAATTCCACACAACTGACTGTGATTAACACACCAGTATGATACAACATGTTATTGCACATGAGGTAAGAGGGTAAAAATAAGCACTAGACAGGAATGAGACCAGGATTTAAATTTGGTTTTTGCTACTTACCAGTTGTATGTATGTCTGGATCAATCAGGGACTCTTTAGGACTCATATTGTTCAAATAAGAGACTCAGTGAAAGAACAGTATTTTGAGAACTGTTAAAGAGGGTAAGGGGCACATGATGTTAATGTACTCAGGTGCTAGCCACTGTGGAAACTGATACCTTTCCCAGGACTGAAAGGACCAGAGGAAGAAATAGTGAGGACTGGCATCATAGAAGGGGATTCAGAGCTACTCAACAAGAGCTATCATTGTGCACAGCTACTGTTACTGCCAGAGACAGGGCCTTGAATTTGGGAGCAAGCAGGGAAGAAATACCCTGACCTCCATCCTTGTGCCTTCTGATATTCCACTGGTGCCTCCCATCAGCTGATCCCTCCCTAAAGCTAACCTGCCAGGGTCTGTCAACAAGGTGGAGAACGAATGTGAGGAAGGGGAATGAAGAATAACTTTGAGCAGGTCACTTCCTCTCTCTAAATTTCAGTTTATCGATGCCTGCCATATTAATGGTGGCCTTATAATTTTTATTTTCCTCTTCCTATTTTGAAAATCTTCAATCGCACAAAGAATTTATAAGAATAGTACCATGAACATACAGATATACTCTTCACCTAGATTCACCAATTGTTAATATCATGTTACTATTTCTCTCTACTCACATACACACATATTTTTGCTGAACCATTTGAAAGTTATTTGTCAACATCCTGAGACTTCGTTAATAAATACTTAAATAAATATCACCTAAAAATGAGAATATTTCCCTATATAACCTCAGTACAATGATCACACTCAATAAATTTAAGATTAATATAATGCTATTATCAAATATAGTCTAATTCAAATTTCCCCAAGTGTCTCAATAATGTGATTTGTAGTTGTTTTATTTTTTCTCAGTCAAGGATTACACATTAGATTTTGTTGCCATGTCTCTTTAGTCTCCTTTAAACTAAAAAAAAAAAAAAAGTCAAGATCTTTTAATCTTTTACAATATTAACATTTCAAGGAATCAAAGTCCAGTTTTGATGGTCAGTTCCCCCCCCCCCCCCCGCCCCAGGAAGATTCCAATTTGGATTTGTCTATTTTTTCAAGATGAGATTTAGTTTAAACAATTTTGGCAATCAAAGTGCAGAAGTGTGTCCTTTTTATTGTATCTGGAGGCACATGATGTCACAATCATGGATGACCTTCACTTTGATCACTTGGTTAAGGCAGTAGCTGCTAGATTTACCCATGATCTTATCTCCTTTGTAATTATCACATACTCTATGGGATGGTATATGTGAATATATCTTTTCCACCAACATTATTTCACCTAGTGGCTTTCACAAAAATTGAATTTTCTTGCTATGGCAGATACAGTTTCATAAAAATATAATTAGGGGACTGGGTAAAATTTCTTTGAAAGTTCCTATTACAACCCTCATTTCTTTTAATGTTAAACAGTTTTCATTCATTTATCTCTTCATTTAACAGATGTTTATAGAGTGCTCATTATGTGCCTTGGCCTTGTGAAATTTTCATCAGT
The DNA here is from genome assembly GCF_987537825.1 of Furipterus horrens. NCBI lineage: Eukaryota > Metazoa > Chordata > Mammalia > Chiroptera > Furipteridae > Furipterus > Furipterus horrens. Next base: position 192,763,448 of record NW_028327171.1, read on the forward strand.
GGCTTCATGGTTGCCTAAACAAGTGTCTTTAGGTGGATTTTTATCCTGTGCTCCACATCCATATTGGCAACTGTTCTTGTGTCTCTTCACCTTATCACCTATGGATACCTTAAAATGCCCAAGTTGTACTCATTATCTTCAATCTAGCCTTCTCATGTTCTTTACTCCAGTAAATTGTACCTCTGTTTTCTCAGTGACTCTATAATAAAAAGGACTCCTATTATTGAGTGGCCAGCCACCATAATAGGCCTTTCTATGCATGTTACATGCTTTATCTCATTTAATCCTTGCAATAGCCTTGAGAAGTAGGCACCATTTTCTGGAGGACATTGGGTTCTCAGGCTAGGCCAACAGCTACAAAGTTCTCATGCTAGGATTCAAACTAATTTCTCTTGACTTTAAAGTGGTTAACAGCAACGCTGGCTTCAAATTCCAGCTCTACCATCAACTATGGGGGATTGACTAAGTGCCCTTAACTCTCAGTGCCTTGGTTTCTTTCTTTATAAAATGAGAAAAACAATAATTGCTGCCTTGTAGAGTTGTTTTGAGACTTGAATGAGATTAAATTCGACAAACATTTGAACAACTTCCAGGGGCACCACAGCATCTGCCAAGCCATAAATCTGGTGTCGTCTTAAACTTCTCCATCTACTCACTGCTTGTTGATTAGTCTCCTTAGGGGACCTTGTCACCACTGCTGTCATTGCCTTAGTTTAGACCATGAGTTGGCAAACCATCGCCTGAAGGCCAAATCCAGCCTCCACCTATTTGTGTAAATTATGGTTTTTTCTTAAATTGAGGTATAGTTGACATTGTAAAGAATGTTTTTTTTTTTTTTTTTTTGAATACAACCATACTCATACATTTATGTATTTTCTGTGGCTGCCTTTACCCTACAAAAGCAGATTTAGGTAGTAAGAACAGAGATCATAGGGCCTGCAAAGCCTAATCTATTTATTCTCTGGCCCTTTACAGGAAAAGTTTTCCAATTCCTTGCTGCCTGGGGTATTGCAATAGTCACCTTCTTGGTTTTCTCAGTTGTAGCTTATTCATCCCTGAACCCATACTCCCCAACCCTCTTCATGTGTGAGGTGAAATTTCACAAAATTTGAATTCAGTCATGTCAGTTTGCTCCTTATGGTGCATTGGCCCTCACTCCTAAAACATCAGCTTCCACCTATGGCCAATCCCTATACTGGCTTTTTCTCTGGCCATAATAAATGCTTTATGCTCTTCCCAACCTTCGCAGTAGTTGCATATTCTACAGAGCCTCTTCTGCTGTACTGAGGTATGTGGCCCATGAAGGGCCGAGATAAGCAAACACTATATTCCATGTTGTAACCGCCTGTTTGCATGTCAGTCTTCTAGAAGTCTCTTAAAGCATTATCTCTGTTTTTGTCTTAAGTGTACATAATGTCTGGAATATCATGGATTCTCAATAAAAGCTTTTTCATCACTGAAATATGTGGAAACTCCCCAATTTTAAATAAGGGTCCTTAGTACTTAGTATTCTCTTATAAACGAATAATTGTCCTGTCTAAAACTGTCATAAATGTAAGAACTTCAGTCATATTTAACCTTAGTTCTTGGATTTTCTACTTGAAAAAAATCCCATTAAAACAATATCTACCCTCTTATGAAAGGTTTGAATCTCTTGGATCGTTTTGGTTGACTTTTTTTTGGACCTTCTTGAACTCTGGTTTCTCTTTGTTAAGGTTTTCAAGAGCATCTGAATTCTTTCTTAATCTGTGCTGGTATTTTCTCCTAGCACAATACTAAATGGAGCTTGGAGAAATTAAAATTCTTATTTGTAAAGCATTTCAGGGATGGCATCTCACAAGTAGAATGCAGAGCTTTTATTAATGATGTCTACAGACTAATTCTGTCATGAATTTAAGGGATCAAAGAGATGGCAGCTTAGCAGTTTTGGAGGTGTCAATGAAATGCACTAGATGCTAAAAGATGCCTAGACAATTAGATAAATTGGGACTTAGGGGAACTTCTGCACTCCAGGAAATTTTCCAAGTCTCCACTTAGTTATCCTCAAAATGAAGAAAAGGCTTCAGTTTCAAGTTGAGTGCATTTTCCATGCTTGGATTGGCTGTTTTGTTCAGTTTAATTTTGAGTGTTTGAGGTTATCATTTCGACGTAACAGCTAAACCCACGGCTTCCTTTCTCGTAAAACCAAAACAAAAAGGCTTTCTATTCAGGTGACTTCTACGTGTACTGAGTGTATAGTACCTACCTCAGATAAAAGCAGCTATATAAAGTCCTTGATTCTGTGTGGGTTCAAACACATTTCAAAGCTTCAGGATCTTGAAAGGTTTCACTCTGCTTCCTGAAGACCTGAACACTGCTCCCATAACGCCATGGCTTGCTTTGGATTCCGGAGGCATGAGGCTCTGCTGGATGTACCTTGTAGGACCTGGCCCTGCACTGCCCTGTTTTCTCTTCTTTTCATCCCTGTTTTCTCCAGAGGTGAGTGAGGCTTTTGGAACATGAAGATAAAGGAGGCTTGGCTTTCATTTCTTTCAGCAGTCAAGGGCAGTGATTTCTAGCAAAGCCAGAAGCTAAAGGTAAAACTCCAGTCTCAAGGCTGGAGAGCTCTGTATTCCAAGGCAGGCAGGGCACAGCTGGCAGCAGCAAATAGGCAAAGATACAGCTCATAGCAGACTGTTAGGCATTGAGTAGAGGCTTAATGGATACATCTGAGTTGGTTTGGGAGAATGAGCAATTTCAGACACTTCTATATGATTGAAAGAAAATGTTGTGAAGTTAAGTGACTTAAGAGAGAAAAGATATCTGCTGTTCTGAACACGTCTCAGCTTGGAATCAGGTGAGTTCAAAATTGTCCTTTAAAAAACATCAATTGAAGCAAATCGTGGAAAGTTTCTTATCTACCCAATTCAAGATTTTAAGGTCCTCTTAACCAACTCAATAAATTAGTTAGCTAATTATTTAAAAAATGAAAGCAGTTTAAAATTGTAATACAAACAAAACAAAACAAAAATAAATAAAAGAAAGGAAGAAAGAAAGAAAACCATCAGTCTGGCATAAGATAATTGCTGCCTGATCTATCTATGGATTCCTGTTTTCAGATAAAATAAATTTCTTTAGATGCTGATACCAGATTTGTTACATGGTATAAAATGATAACGATTCTCACTGAATTTCAAACTTATCTCTCTCTAGAACTTCTTGCTGAGAAATAATGTAGTTTGTATAAAGTCAAAAATGTTTAATAATTTAATTTTTCATGGGTAAGAAATATTCATATACCTTTTATTATTTCACATGTTTTGAACATAGTCTTAAAGTATTCAGATTACCTTTTTATCTCCACCTGTAACTGAAATTCGCCCATGATGAATACTGGGACATTGAGTGTGAACACATTTAGTAGAGATAATTGGGAGCTTGTCTGGTGTAGGGCAGGAAACTTGGTCTTCTTTAGCTTAGAGTCAACACAATAATAATTACTGAGTGTCTATTTGGGCAGGATATAATGGCTGTTCCCAAGAGTTTATCGGCCAAAGGTATACACTGGAGGAGGCATTATTAGTGCACAAAAAACTTAATACATGGCAGAACTGCTATAATCAAGTTATAGCAGTGCAGAGGATGTTTAGATGGCATCTCTGATTGACAGAGATGAAGATTGAAGAAGGAGATTATTGTCTAACCAGGGCTATTGGATTAACTGTGGCAATGGCTGCTGTCATATTGCCTCATTTTGAAGACAGATGTTGTCCAGTACTGGTTTCTGGGGAAATGGACTGGCATCTTCATTATAGAGTAATTTATACACAAGAAGAGGTGTCCTGAAGTGATAGGTTGGGATTAGATCATGAAGGATATCGAATGTTATTTGCTTTATTTGTTTTTGCAGTAAGTATTATGTAGGCATCAAAAGGTCTGAATTGAGTGAGTAACATGGTTCAATCCAAGTTTTGGGTGTCACTTGTATGGTTGGAGAGGGGTTAGTTAAAGGAAGATAATTTCACATGAAGCCACCATATTTTAGATGGTGTGAGTCTTTTTGGTATGGAGAGCTAACCTCTCTTATTCTGTAGAAACTAGAGGGAAAAAGAACACCCTATGAGGGTGTTCAAGTGAGGAGAGAGGGCAGCGGAAGATGTGGTGGCAGTGGCAGGGGAAGCCCACAGAAGTTAACAGCAGGGATGCCTCAGCCTGTAGAGGAAACGACCCGGTGCCCTCTGCTCTGTGGCTTTCTTCATCTAGCAGGGAAGGGGGTGGCCGGTACACTGAATGAGCTAACATGCAGCTACTTGTGGGTAATGGAGGTATAAGGCCAGGGAAATGTGGGCAAAAGTTCTGAGTTGGAAGACATTCTGATATTATCTGATTTAATCTGCTTTTCTTACATGTGAGGGAAAATGAAGTCCAGAGGGAAGGCAGAACAAATCATACATTTCATGGTAGAGTCAGACCTTCTGTTGGTCACACCCACGTTCTTTCTGCTACAACCAACTGCCTTCAAGAAACTATCTTCCAATAAGAAAATGCCTTTATGGAGAGCAGCTGGAAGATAGCTGAGAGGTGGAGGGAAAGCTGGGATGGCTGGAGAAAGGAAGGGGTAGGGGAGAGTGATGAGCTTGTTTAAAGGGAAAAGAATAACTGAAAGGTAATGTTGGAGGATGCCTATCAAAGATAAACTTTCTCTGGCTTTTGCTGGGGCCTGATAGTGGATGAGAATGAGTTACTGAGTTCCCTTTGGTTTTTCTATGCTAGGGATGCACGTGGCCCAGCCTGCAGTGGTGCTGGCCAGCAGCCAGGGTGTCGCCAGCTTTGCGTGTGAGTATGGGCCTTCAGGGAAAGCCGAAGAGGTCCGGGTGACAGTGCTGCGGCAGGTGGGCGGCCAGATGATTGAAGTCTGCGCCACAACATACACGGTGGAGAATAAGTTGACCTTCCTAGATGATTCTACCTGCATTGGCACTTCCAGTGGAAACAAAGTGAACCTCACCATCCAAGGGCTGAGGGCCATGGACACGGGGCTCTACATCTGCAAGGTGGAGCTCATGTACCCACCTCCGTACTATGAGGGCATGGGCAATGGAACGCAGATTTATGTCATTGGTGAGCAAAGACATATCACTAAGCTGACACCTTTTGCACTGCTGTCTTCTTAGCATGAAAATAGTTTTTCTCCTTAATGTCAGGTGGTTCATTTTGAAGACTGTGAAAATTCTCTGTAAGAGTTCTCTGGCATAACACATGGTGGCTTTTTTTTTTTTTTTTTTTTTAAGTATGGTGGCAACTCACACAGCATTCTGACTATAAAATAAAATGGGTTGGAGAAGATAATTTTTCTATTGACAGGTTGGGACACTTGCTCTGGAATAATAACCATCATCAAGGTTGCCCTTATGCCTTTGATATGACACTGCTGGGGAAGTAGCTCCACATAGTTGGGCTTACCTGTGGGCTAGCAATATTATCAAGGTCTGGAAGCTCAAAATTTTTTATTTTTCATCAATGGGAAAGTAGGGCCTTAAAGTTTTGATAGTGACTCAGGGAAGCTCTGCTTTGTTTTCTGTTGCAGATCCAGAACCATGCCCAGATTCTGATTTCCTCCTCTGGATCCTTGCAGCAGTTAGTTCAGGGTTGTTTTTTTACAGTTTCCTCATCACAGCTGTTTCTTTGAGCAAAATGGTGAGTGAGATGCTGACAATGCACCCTTTTTGGTGGGGATACCTTTAGTGATGACAACTGACCAGACGATGCTTTTGAGTTTAGTTTTCTTGAGATGAAGCAATAAATGAGGAAGGGGAAGGATAGCGGTAAAGCATACACTAGAACCCATGGCATTGGCCTTTGAGGTTTCAGGATGACTGGTATTTTAGATGAGTGTGTTTGACATTGAATGTTTGTGTGCTTCTGACCAGGGTTTCAGTTTGAGTAACCATCTGAACAACATGGGGCAGCTGTTTTGCTCTTTCTTTTTATGACAATTGTGGTTAGGTTAATAACCATGACACTCAAGATTAGGTTGGGCAAAATGCTGCTAGAGAAGACCGTCCATCTGGGTAGATTTTATTCTCTTCCTTAATGTCTCTTTACCTCACTAGGAAGCCAGTTCTCAGTGCCACCCAACTTGTCTCTTCCTTGTTCACACTGTAACTATCCACATAACACCTGTTCAGGGCTCTCTGTTACCCAGTTGGCCTGATTGGGAAGTTTTGACCTCCCCTCCAACCCAGTAAAAGAGGACCTCAGATTTTATTTATTACAGCTGTTGGTAGAAGAGAAGGCGGTATGGAATCTAGCCTTCTACCAAGATTTCTTTCTGACAGTCATTTTCAGCCACCTCTGCTTAAGGCTGGTTTTGTCATAAACTTCCCTCTTTCCTCCCTCCCTCGCCCTCCCACCCCCATTCTTCTTCTCTCTCTGTCTTCCTCTCTCCCTGCTTCCCTCTCCCCACCCCAAGAACCTGTTCTGTTGCTGCAGTTTCTTCCTACCTCATTTGCTACAAACTGCCTCATAGACTAGTATGCTTGATTTCAATTTAGGGACTGATGAAAACTGGGAACCGATGCAGACGGAGAAAAAGTAATAAAGAGTATATGAGGAGTGGAAATGAGAAATACAGCTCTCAAATAGGATAACTAAAGTTTATTTTCTTATCACACTCATCCCCCCCCAGACAACAAACACCCAGTCACTTACCATAGGCATTTGGGGTGTTTTTTTCTGAAGCTTTCTCAAAGACTCTTTCTTCTATCTTTCAGCCAGGGAAAATGATCGCTATTTTACATCTATAGCAGAGAGTTATTTATTTAAAAAAAAAAAAAAGAATTTTAATAGCTAAATCAAGAAAATTTCCTGGGGCTTATAATTCTGTATGTTGTGAACATTCATTTTTCAGCAGGCGAGGGACTCAATAGTTGTTGAGTCCTATTATGGTTAGAAGTGGCTTCTGTATTCCTCAATAATAATTACTGTTTCTTTTTGTGTTTGGCAGATAAAGAAAAGAAGCCCTCTTACTACAGGGGTCTATGTGAAAATGCCCCCAACCGAACCAGAATGTGAAAAGCAATTTCAGCCTTATTTTATTCCCATCAATTGAGAGACCTTAAAGAAGAAAGACCATTTTCCAGTTTCTAAGAGCTGAGGCAATTCTACCTCTTTGCTCTCCAGTTATTTTCATTTGTTCGTGTACTTTGGGAGAAATGAATCTCTTGTTAATGTAACGCTGGATGCGGAACCCAAATTAAGTGTACTACAGTTTAAAGCAAAGGAGCAGAAAAACAGAGCCAGGATGTTTCTGTCACATCAAATCCAATTTTAGCTAAAGCATCACTTGGGAGCAATATGCAGGTACAGCATTATGATGTGGAATCAAGGAAATAAGTTAGAGGATGATACAGTTCTAGAAAAGTAAAGGAAGGGAGTAAGGGTGAGGGTGATATTGTACACACCTTGTATTTACATGTGAGACGTTTCTAGCTGAAGTAATGTTTTCAAGTTAAATTTTTATGCTGTTATTTTTCTTAACAAGTGTATAATTAAATGAGTAGTTTAAAAATACTCGCATGGCTATATTTTAGCCAGTGATTGCATGGGTTGTATTGTACCAATATGTATTTTTTAATTTGGTAGTATTGTACATGGAGCCACATGTGCTTCTGTGTGCTTGCTAATAGTTTGAATATAAACACTATATGGCAGTGCCTTCCCACATGGGTTCAGGGGAAGTTTGGTGAATGGCTCAGGACACTAATACACCAGGTAGAATATAAACTCACCTGCTAACTGGCTTGGAAACTGGATGAGGTCATAGCAGATTCTTGCAGACATATCTGGGCTGAATTGGTGTTGACATGTGCTTTGGGCTTTTAATGGTTTGCAAGGAAACCAAAGTTAGTGATAATTGGGTTAACTTGATAGAACACCACTGTTGAGAATATGGCTCATTCCAGGAGTCTTATGGGTATGAACTTCAAAGAAGCTCTATTTACATGGGGCCCCAATTCCTTATACATGTTTAATGCCACAAACAGAAAAAAGAAGCAGGTAGCAGAATGGGGTGCATTAAGGTTTCTGAAAGCTAACACTGTTGGTGTTTTTAAACTCAATATTTTCCATGAAAATGCAACAACATGTATAATATTTTTAATTAAATAAAATCTGCAGTGATCATTTTCTGAAGTTGTATTTGAGTATTGTGCTTGAGTTTGCTTTTGATTGATTAAGTCAATGAGGTCTTCAATATTAGACATACTGGGAACAAAATGAAAAAATCCAAAAGGGCAAATAATGCTTCATGAGTTAGCTGTCTATCAGCCCGTTACCTGCAAGCCATTCTTGGAAGAATTCAGTTTCTGTCCTTTTGATTTCTTCACAGCTATTTGAGATATAAGGTGGGCTACCACATATATAGCAGTCCTTGATAAATCACACAGCACTCTCTTTAGCACAGGTCCTTCACATCCTCTTTCTTACCCACAGCTTTCTCAGTTTAACTCGACCACCTATTACAGTTGCCATGGCAACTCCAGTGTTGTGAACTGTGCCCTTTGAAGTCACTTTGATCTGTCCTATGGCTAATAGAGCTTTTCCCTGTAGCTTCCAAATGAACTATTTCACAAATGCAGGAAAAACACACCCATGGTCCAGTGTTACTATCAGCTGGCAGGCCTGGCCCACTGAGCTCTCTGTGGTTCTTGGTTAACCACTTGTAGCCTCAGCCTTCTTGGTTTCCACACAAGGTTTCTCATTCTTGACCTCCACATCCTGTTATTGTCTTGTGATATGGTACTCAGTGTGGCCAGGGACCACTTGTAACTGAATCAACTTGCTAAAAATGCTGATTCAAGTGCTTAATTTCAGATGCACTGAATCAGAATCTTTGGGCAATGGAGCCAAGAGTTTGCTTTTCCAACAACTCTCAGTGTTTCTTATGCCAATCAAGTTTTGAGAATCACTGCTTAGGCATCTCTGTTCTCTTGTTTACTATAGCTCTCTCTTTTTTTTCCAGCAAGTGTTAACAAACAAATGAGACAGCACATAATACACATTCCATAAAGATTTGTTAAATAAAAATGAATAGGTTTTTCAATATATGGTATAGCAGTTACCTTGAATGAGCTCCTACTACGTTGAAGACGACCTCTGGCTCTCTTGGCCTTTGGTTGGAAGCCATGAAGAAACACGGGGTTTAAGAGCCCCGATGGATAGTATCATGCCATTTATACTCCCCCAAATGTATTTAGAGAGATCATTCTTTTCCATAGTTGATGGCTGATCTAAATGGCAGAGAGGGCCGTAGGTCCCTTATCTAAGGGAAATAAAGAGTACCGTGTACTTTCAGACACCATTAGATAATGGTCTATTTTATATAAGCTTAATAGCTCCTCAACAATTATGTGAAATTCTACTATTAGCTATTCATTGAGTTAAACATTGTCTTCTTCACCCAGTCTCAATCTTTAAAAAGTAAAGTACTTCTTAGCTAAAAAATTTTCCCCTTTCCCCAATGGCAGAATAAAGGGTCAAGAAAAACTGAGGTTTCCCTGAAAGAGGAGAAAGAAAATGTGGGGTGAGGACATCTGGTCACTAGATGAAAGCCTCTTCTAGTCCCCATTTTGTTTATAAGGGTAGATTGCAGGTCCTTTGCTTGCAATATTCAGAGAGTCATTGCCCCCAAATCAGAGTACCAACCGTTTCATGACATTCCAACTGTCATCACTGTCTCCATCTCTGGGAAAACCCAATAATTCTGCCCATATAAATGGGGGTTGGCTCACCTTGGAGGGGGAGCCTAGGCACTATAACCTTTCTCACTGGAACCACTGGTCCCAGGTAGGAATGTGATGGAGCTAACTGGCTCAGCCCCAACTCCTACTACTTCCCAGCACAAACCTCTGCTAATCTTTCTTTTTCTTCCAACACAGTACTCTTATTTCTGCTACTTTCTGTTTCCATATTTTTCATTCCCCAAATATCTTTATTCTTTATTTTTATATCCACTGGGACTAATCTCAAATTCTGCCTCACCATCAAATTTGCTGGCACTTCAAGCCCATGTGGATTTCTCCCCTTCTGGTTTGCAACTATACTTAGTTTCATCTCTAATAACTTCAAATGTGCATGTCTTTTCTCCTGTGCTTGAGTGGAAACTTCTCCAAAATAGGAATCATCACAGCTTTAGGCACACAATAGACGCTCAAATAAATGTCCTGAAGACTCGAGGAGCTAGGACATATGGGGAAGACAACTGTCTTTTTTTGCAGAACATGGCTACATTTTCTTAGGTGGCCTCAGCATAATATCTTTTCCCTTTGACCAGCAGAACTATGTGTAGGTCAATCTATCTCTTGGCTTAAACTTTTAAGATTCTGTAATGTGATCTCCAGCTGGCTACCCTGCCCCACGTTCTACTTTTATCTCAACCCAGTCTTCCAATCTTTTTTTCTTTTCTTTCTTTCTTTTTAAAAATTTGGTGTAAAGGCAAAAATGCCCATTTTTATTCTGTCTTTCTCTCTTTTGGACTGTGGGGTTGTTGCTAAAACAGACTATATTTTTATACCAAGTCTGAGCCTTTTTCCATCTCCACAGTTGATACACAGTTAATTTACGTGGAATTAAACTTGTAAAAACGGTGATGTTCACTGTGCTGTTAATTGGAGCAAAGCCAGTTAAGAATTTCAGTTATTGTTTTGGGAGATCTCAAAACAAAGAAGAAAATGACTTTCACTGGAAAATTATTCTTGTTTTTGCATCTTTTTTTTTTTTTTTTTACATCGGTTTACAGCCATGACTCAGGTGTCTTAAAAGCCTTGTTTTATTTTATACATTTTTTTTCAATATTCAGAAAGGTGACACACCCTACCTATGTAAGGGGAGAAAAGGTTCTTTTCTTTCTCTTTTATATGTCCTTGGCTATAGACTGGGGCAGGGGTTTGTAGATTCAGCCTAAACCAAGCCAAACAAAATCAAAACACCCCCCACACTAGGATGGCTTGTATTTGATCTGACAAACGTATCAGCAGTAAAGTTTATGCCTCTAATGTGGTGTGAATAAAATGTGTCCTGGAGACCCCTTCTCAGGAGTTTCTAGGCAAAAACAACGTAAGACTGTGGTCACTCTTTCAGTTCTAACACAATCTCCTATTGCCGCTCCTGGGTACATGGGGGCTTGACACTTACTTCATATCACTGAGTTCATGGGTCCTGCAGAGGGGGAAGCTATTAATCTTCTAAACAATTTTATTAGAAAAATTCAACCTGTTCTGGTCTATATGGTAAGGAGTCTGACATTCAACCCCTTCTTGGGAATCATTGCTTTCATGGGTGGACCCTATTATAGTTGTTCTTTCATTTATTATGTACAGTAATTATCTGGAACACTTGGGAGAAATGCAGGTTGAATTGCATCAGGACTGGATCTTCTCATTTGTAAGATTGAAGGTGGGGCCTGAAGCTTTTAATTTTGCAACGAGTCTTTGGATCATATTTTCAGAACCCCTGATCTAACTCAGGGTCCTACCATCATAAGCAATTAGAACTGGAGAAGGAATCTTGGAAATTATTTTAGAAGAAAAGGAGGCTCAGAGACATTAAGAACCTTGTCCAAGGTCACAGAGGAGGTCAGGATTTGAACCATGCTGAGAAGCCAGGTGTGTTGATTTTCACATCAGGCCTCTGCAGTGGGTGACACCATGAACCTCTCTGCCCAGGAGCTGTTTATTTTAGGCTGCTTTTTCCCCCCACCTCCATCCCAGATGCTCTGTTAAGCCTCGATGTGATCATTACCATGGTTTCTAGCCTGATGTTGGCTCCATTTTTTCTATCTTTTCCTGAATCTCAGGTGACTCAGCCTGTCCTCAGTCATCCTACAGACGAATGCTGAAGAGGAAAACACAAAACAACTACTGCAATAGTCTGCGGCAGTACGCCGAGAAGTGTTCTAAATTCTGTTGGAAGTCGTGCAACAACCCAGGGGAAGGACTCATAGCAACTAACAGTGTTATAAAAACACATTAGTCTCACAAAGTGATTTAATGTACTCTAACAACAACACAAGGGAAGCTCTCTGGGAAGAATTATAGGAAATGCATTTCAGGAGGTGATTTCAAATTTTAGAAAGCAATGCAAACAATTTCTCATGTATAGCATTTTTCTTAGGATGTTTCCCTTTTCTTTTTTCTTCTTGCTTCACCTTGACAACTTTTTAGTCCATCTTACAGTCTTCCCAGTAATAGCATATTTTCCTCACCTTGTCAAAAATGAGTCTTGCTTTCCTTCTTTGTAGTTAACTTGCAACTCAGACATAGTCTCTACTCTCCTGTGAATGCATATGTTTTTTGCCCCTGGCATGTCAGAGTTATCTTTAGCTATGACTGAACTTTAAGGACAGAAAGCTCTGATTTGTGAATGAAGACCGGTGTTCTCTAGTACTCCTTTCTTATTTAGGAAGCCATCATGTGGGATGCAGCTTCTTGAGCTCTTTATTCTGAATAAAGTGGGAAAGGAAATCCACCTGTGAAGCCTTTTAACATTGTGTAGATGTACTTAGCTAAGGCAAGTCTCAAAATAACCCTGCAGAACAGGTACTGCCATTATCCTCATTTTATATGTGAGGAAACTGAGGTTCCGAGAGGTTTTATTACTCTCCCAAAGCCACACAGCTAGTAAGTAGCAGAGTTAGGATTAGAACTGAGGTTGAATTCCAAAGCCCACATTTTTTTCAAATGACCGTGTCTGACCCTGCCAAAAGAATAGGGGAAAATGGAAAATGCTAGAGAAGTAGAGCATGTATGATGGGGGTTGCAAATGGGTGTTGGAATGAGCAAATAATATTTGGACATTTTTAAAAAGTGTATAAACTACTTATTAACAGAAAAGGCTTACAGATAATTCCTTCTTGGATACACCCACAGTGTGCCCCCCATGGCCTGTGGTCTTGGTGTGCTGACCTTGAACATGAGGACCCTAGAAGTGGTGCAGCCCTCTGTGGACCCAAATTTTCTTCAACTGCTCCAGGTCTTCATGAAGCCTGGTGTCCAGACCATTGGCCAGGACCTGGCTGTATTGTCTGTCCTTCGTGTCTTTCTGTCTGTTCAAAAACCAAACTGTAATCTCGTACTGGCATGAATCTGCATAGTGGTGAACACACATTCCACCTCATCCTCAGTGAACTCTCCTGCCTTCTTGGTGAGGTTGACATCTGCTTTTCAAACACCACACTCTTAATTGCAGTGATGGCAAAGGCTGTTTTCAACTGCCCATCGATACCGGTGTTGAGTACTCACAAAATGTGCTGGAATTTCTCAGGAATCACTAGAGATGTGACAGCAGCAGTCATGTGGAAGAGAGCTGGACACATGTTTTTAAAGGTCTTTTGAAGATGCTCAGGCTGAGATTACCTCCAGCAGCTGAGAGCTGTAACCGTAGAAAGAGGAAAACAGTAAGGTGAAGACATATAAAAGTGGACCATCGGTTTCCATCTGCACTGTTAGAGTAGCTGTTTCCCACTCACTGGTGCCCGAATCAGTGCAGCAACATGGTTTCTCAGCAGAGATCAGGAAAATGGAAACCATTGATATAGCCAGAGGTGAGCTTTGATTTTCACATAACCTGGAGGGTGTTTCCTGAAAGTGGGGTCATTCCCTGATCAAAACAGGCTGGAAGTAATAAAAAGTAATGACCAGTGAAAGGTAAAGGGAAATACCTTACATGTGTATCTGTGACCCTTGGGTCAGGGCTAGTTTGTAAAAGAAAACTAATCATCCTAGAGCATAGGATGAGGTTGAGAAGTAGGGGTAAAGGGAAGGGAGAGTTCGAGTTGAGGTTGAGGAGTGCTAGAAAATAGGAACAAATCCTTTTGAGGAAAAATAAATAAGGAAAAAAAGCAGAAGACAGAGGCCTTAAGATCTCCCAATATCAAATAAATTTTTAAAAAGTGGACCAGCATTCTGTGAACAAAATTATCGAACAAGGTTTCGTGACACATAGAAGATAGAAGATTGAGAGAAGCACAGATCAGACCCATGAGACCAACCAGCCAATGCTGTGATGGAGATTAGCACAGAAATAATTTCTACCAGAAGTGGAAATATCTGGGGCCAAAACCAAAATGACCTTCCCTTCTAGGAATGGACATGAAAGACAATGGTTCCACTCTGGATGGGTGGCAGTGGAAGCAGGTATGTGTGGTGTGGGCGTGAAAACTGTGCAGGGGTGAAAGCTGATTTGGGGTGAGTTGTGTCAGGGAGCATCACAAAGGAACTGCTGAGTGCTTTAAGCCTGTGCAAAGCTGAGCAACATGGACTGCTCTTGTGCCAATTTGAGTGTTTATAGTGCTTGTAATTTGTGCTTGAAAAGGTGATTCATGGAAGGCATGATAGCTGTGTTCAAGATGTGAAGGGCTATCATCTGAAAGGGGAATTAGATTTGCCTTGTGGGTTTCCCAGAGCACTCAGCCCTGGTGTTCCACAGGAGAGTGGTAGGAAGGGGTATTAGCATGAATTTTCTTCCTATATGTAGACTTGGGTTCAGAGCCAGGGAGGGTGGATCTTATTCAGTGACATTGCAGATTGACTTGGTGTAGGCCTGCTGGATCCTCAACACCAGCTGGTGGGGAAGGGAAAGAATCAAGGGGTTGGGTGGGGCAGGGCGCTGGGGAATTGGGCCTCACTGAAGGACCAGCTCCTGCTGGGCAGGCAGCACTACTGCAGAAAGCACAGGAAACTTGTGATGGATTCAGGATCCATTAAGGCAGGAATCACAGTCCAATGGAGGGCTAACCTGGGGCAGGTGCTGTAGCAGGAAATGATATGGTAGGAAATACTCAGAGCCAGATGGCTACTGATGTTCTGCTGTGTTAGCTGGTTCATGTTAAGACTCCTTAAGACTTTTGGGAGTACAAAGAATAGGATCTCATGCTTGAGGGAGGCTAGAAAGGATGTTGGGAGATTGGCATGCTGGGTAAGTAAACTGAGGCCAAAGTTCGGTTGAATTTCATAAGTTGAGAAGGACTACTTTCTCCTTGAGACCTTGCATAGAGATATTGCCACAGATTGGGTCTGGGATTAAGCACAAGGTCACTGATCCGGGAATAACTTCAGAATCATTTTTGACACAGTTCACTAGGGAACCACAGAGAGTCATCACAGATGGTATTCATGATGTCACTGATAACCTCAGGGATTTTAACCACTTCTACCTTTTCCAAGACTCAGCTCAAATGTCCCTTCCTCTGTAAAGCCTTCCTAAATTAAACCCTCACACATTGTTACTCTTACTGCATTTGGTTCTTCCCTCTTTTAGCTCTTTATCCCTCTGCAGTATCAACATTTGTTTATGGCCTTTTATATTCTCTCGGCAGAGCTCACTGTGGGCAATGGAAGAATCCTTCTCATATCTGTCTACCCAGCCGTTACTGGAAGATACTATTTCTATTTTTATTAAATAACTTGGCCAAGATCTTATCACAAGTGGTAGAGATAGATTCAAATTCAAGTCAGTCTTTTGTTTAAACCCTGTGCTCTTTTCCTTCAACCCTGCACTCCATGGTGTGCCCTTCAGCACACTGGCACAGGCTTAGGTAGAAGGAGAACAAGGCTGCATTTGTGAGCATTCACAAACATCAAAGAAATTTCATGCCTGCTCTGAAAGTGGTGTCCCGGCTCCACCCTCAGAAACTTCCATCTTCTGAAGTGCATTATATAAACCGAGACCAAACTGGTCGTGATGAATCTGACTTTTGACAACCATCATAACACTATTGCCTTTATTCAGCTGTGGCTGAACTATTTCTTTCTAATTGGCTGCCTAACCTAAAACTTTTTCAAATCAGATGTCTTTATGCCCACAGAAACTGACAGAATTATTTTATAATCACACTCGCTGGAAAAAAATAAGTCAATGGAAATTTTTAATTAAAAAATGTTGTAAAAACACTGTTTTAAGTCACAAATTGGAAACCATGTGGCAAAATTTTTATCCACTAGACTACTCAATATTCTGCGACCATCTGTGGAAATTTGTAGATATTAAATTAGATATAGGCTCGTTTTTCTGTTTGTAGAACATAACAGAAGCCTAATTGAAAACCACACAGCAACATTATAAAACCAAATGTGGTGTTTATTCCTTTCAAGCTAAAAATGCATGTGTAAATGTGAAAAAAAATGACTTGAACAAAAGACCTCTGTTAATATTTTTATTAAATATTGCATGTTTCTATGAGACAGACAGTGAAGAAAGTAATTGTAATCATTCATTCCAAGACTTTAAATTATATTCAAAAGTGATAATAATAGAGACAAATGTATAGCGTATTATGTTAGTCTTAAGTTTGCTTATATGCTATTGTTTAAATGTTTTCCTGTGCATAGACTTATAAGTCTTCGTTCAGTTTCTTAAAAATACTGATCCCTGACTTTTTCATTGAATTTAGAAAATGAATATAGAAGAACTGTTTTATTTGGCAAAATAGCATCAATATATCCTGGCCTGAGGGCACGAGTCTGCCCAGGGTGACACCTGAGGTCTTGTTGGTGTGAGGTACCAGATCTGTACTTTGGAACCCTGACCCCAAAGAAACTCCTATGGAGCTCTGAAAGTGAATTTTCAAAGATAATGGGACTAGTAATACTTGTTCAGAGCTAGGAGACCTTGTGCTTCTCTTAGCTCTGCCCCAGTAGGCTCGCAGTTGCCTGAAGCCATTTCTGGTATAGACACTGTTTTATGGTTACCAGGTCTTTTCACCTAGGCTGAACTCTTTTTTTTTAAAGAAATAATTTATTTATTTATTTGTTTAATTTAATTTAATTTTTTTTAGAGAGAAGGGAAAGGAGAAAGAGAGGGAGAGAAAGATCACTGTGTGGTTGCCTCTCACTCGCGCCCCTAACTGGGGACCTGACGTGCAACCTAGTAATGTGCCCTGACAGGGAATCGAACCAGCAACACTTGGCTAGGCTGAACTCTTGAACTCATTCTTATGTCTTGTAAAGATATAATTTGTTATTGTTTAACCATCATAATTAAGTTTTAATGTATTACTATTACTATGTCCCCAGCACACACTGGATTCTGTAAGGGACCTCTTTTACTTTATAGAGGCCATGTGGGGCAGTGGTTAAAGAGTGACATTTGCAGCAAGGAGACAGAGGTTTATATTGCTCAATACTCGGTGTCTCTGTTTCCTTCTCTGTAGAATGAGGCTGCAGATTAAATGAGTTAGTGCATATAATGTGCTTAGAATGGCCTGGCATGGGGTAAATGAACACTGTATTATGTTGTAATATATGTAGTAAGTACTGTATTTTACTATGGAATACTTTTATTTCTTTGTGAACCCTCATACAGACCCTTGGTACAATTCTACATTTTTCCTGCTTGCTTTCATTTTTTTCACCTTTCTTCTTTAGCAACTATTTGTTAGGTAAATAGAACCTCTGTTATGAGATTGATGCAGATCAAAATGAAGATGTGCATTAATGCTGGCTAATTGAATTCACTGTATCAACTGGTTATTCTCTAAATCTTTTCTCTCTTCTCTCCTGCTCCCCTCTGTGGTGGGGAAGCTGACCTGAATGGACCATATCACTGGCCTTCCTTATCCTCTGGTAATCCACCAGTGGAAGCCACCAGCAGAAGATGGGAATGATGAGATGCTGATTTGGGTATATTTTTTGTGTCACTAATACTTCCATTACCCACCTTGCACAATATATAGTTATTACAATATTATTGACTAT
Organism: Furipterus horrens; assembly: GCF_987537825.1. NCBI lineage: Eukaryota > Metazoa > Chordata > Mammalia > Chiroptera > Furipteridae > Furipterus > Furipterus horrens. Next base: position 192,781,177 of record NW_028327171.1, read on the forward strand.
ATTCCATATGATGTAATTTAAGTCCAGAGCTACCTGGACTTAAGTTCTAATGGTCAGGGATTCACGGGTTGTTAATGGGTTTGTCACTGGTGGTGTTAGGGTTCTGAAAACATATTCTTTTCACTCTGCTCACTTTTTTTTCCTGGCACTGAGCAGACAGGTACAGAGTAGATTTTCAGTGAATATCTCTGGTAGAACAAGTTCCTGATTAAACATGAAAATGGGAGTGAAGAGCACCATTGAATGCTTAAGATTAATATAAAGAGCAAACCTCAAAGGGTTATAGAATATTTACTTACTGGGTATGAACTTAAAACTCACTTCCCAGGAAATGATATAAAAATAAGTTGTATTCTGTAATTCTGCATATTTTAAGAATAAATCTCAAGTACAAAATCCCATTAACGAAGTCCTTCAAGTTGCTAGAAGCAGATTAGGCCTGAGGGCCATTCCAGAGGAGGGGGCTGGGTAAAGAGGGGAGGGGCAGAAATTCACTTGCTTCCTTAGTGGATGAGTTAGGGAGGAGATGTCACTCACAGAAGGACAACCTAGGGCTGTGTCTATGTGTTCTTCAATTGAAACCAAGGGTCCTTATGACTTTGATTAACTTTAGTTGTAAATCATAGCTCTAGAAATAGTATATCTCTCCCTGTCTATACCCCTCAGAGACCTAGCCTTTTTCCTGAATAAATCAGCAGAAGACAGTAACCCAGACCTGACCAATGGACACAGGGTTTGAACCTCTGGCAGACTTAAGATAACATTTTGACTTAAGTTATACTTTAGCTCCTGAGCCCTAAAGTGGATCCACCCCCCAGCTAATTTCACATGCAACCAACAGAAGGATGCTGGAAAAAAACCCTCAGAGATGTCCTCAAGATCTGAAGAAATTATTCATTAGCCTTACCTCACCTCTAACCAATCAGCTCCCAGCAACTCCCCAAACTTCTAACCCACGGTGTCTAATGATTTTGCCCTAAATAATTTGTAACCTACATGCCATCGGAGAGTTCAGGCTTTTGAATATTAGCCTCCCATTCTCCTGGTGGCACCATTTATAATAAAATAGCCAATATTTCCCTTCTTCAGTTCTTAGTGTTAAGTGTTTGGCTCTGTTAGTATGAAATGGACAAACTCTTTCTGTTCTGTAACACAAACATTGGTTTCAAAACAGATATTTAGTCATTTTAATTAGAAGAGGACCATTTGAATATGCCTGTTCCGCATTTTGATGTTAAACTCTTTCAGTTCCTTCTGGGCAATAAAGACGAATATAGTGCTCATTTCTAAAGCAAGCCTTTTAAAATTGCTATCTTGGTAACACAACTGGTTCAAAGGAGATTCTAGTGAGGAAATATTGCTGTATCACAAATAAAGACAGGAGTCCCAGGCCCATCATTAATTAGCTTCCAGTTTCATGCAAGTCATATAACCACTGGGGCTGAATTTTCTCAATACCTTCCATTTAAAGGACACCTTTCTATTTTAAAAGCATTTTTACGTATATTGCTGAAATACAGTAGTCAAAGGAAATGAGTTCCTTTGACTGCCCTAAGAAGTATGTAGTGCCAAACTGGTCATGATTTATAGATGATAAGGTCAAAATTTAGAGATGTTAGTTAACTTAGTTAAGAAACAGTCCCAGACCTTTTTATATGATGCTTTTACTTGTTCACTCTATTTTCAGCTTTATTATTGTGGTGCAATTTCTATCATATATTGATAAAGAACATAAATATTAATATAATTATTGTCCTATAAGTTTTAAAACAAGCAAGTAAAATTTGTTCAACACAGGCTCTATTCCTAGTTCCTTCTTGATAGAATAGTAATTTTTATTATTGAATGAAAGGAAAGTCATGTGATTTTTAATAGATGCCCATCTCTCCTCCTCCCTCTTACACCCCCAAACCTCAGAGCTTAGTTTTCTGGAAAGAACTCAATACATAAGCTCTGCAACAAATTAGACTTGAGACCGCACACGTGGAACAGTCAGAATGGGTTCGGTGAGGTGTGCTAATCAAGAGAGGAAAGGAGCACAATTCATTTCTGAATTGGTTATCAAATCCTTCTTGTAAGTGACACGATTGAAACTGCCAATTGGCTTTGCAACATGCTGAGTCCATATTTCTACATCTGTGAAAGCTCAGCAAAGGAGCCCTTCTCAGCAAAGCAAGAGGGTTTCGACAGCTAGAAATTTGATGAGGTGTTGCACCCTGCGGCCAACCATTTCTCAAGAGACCTCTTTCTGTTTCACCTATTGAATTCCTTTGTGATTGACAGGCAACTTCAGTCATTACTCAGATTTTCCTTTGTATTATCTCCTTAGCAAATCTGGTTACCACAGTACTTTTTAAAAATACAGTCACCTTATTATTATGGAATCATTCAACACTAGAGCTTGAAGGGACTCAAAAAGTCATTGAGCTAAAGTTTCCCTAGAGTAGCCATTCAGTTTTCCCATCTCAAACCCTTATCAGGTAAACCCAACAATCAATCCTTCTCTTCATCCTTGTTGAAATATTCCATCTGGAAGTGCTCTCCAATTTCTTTCCATACTGCTATTTAAAATCTTTGGCTACCCTCACTACAAAATGATGCCTTGAATATGGAGATGATGTACAACATAAAAAATATGATTAAAAAACTATTCATTTTATTTGAGCCGGAGGATTTTTTTGCCATTTCTTTTTTGTATTATAAGATGACCAGAAGCATTATTCTGTCTTCCATAGGGTCAGAGGCATCAGGTGAAGGTCTATCAATGTTTAAGCAATACAAAATAGAACTTCGTTCACTTAGATTCAATCTCGGAATAGTCTTCTATTCTTTTGGTAACTATACCTTCTATAAAGGTGTTCTGAGGAGTAAGATTTGTTTAGTATTTGCATAGGGGGAAAAGAGCATTAAGAAAAAATGGAATATGCTTAATTATTTTCTTCTGAGTGTTTTCTTTCCTTCCAGGCATTGAAATTCTGTTTCCAAGACACATTTTTAATAAGCGAATAGTTACAGCCACATGAATAAGCACATTGTCCATCTGAGAGAACACCATTCAGACTGCTAAAAACAGAGGCAAGTTAAAAAATAGGTGTGGAGAACCAGCAGAATGGCATTTTGCCACTTAATGAATTACAAGAAATAGATGTGAGTTTTTTTAAAGGACACATACCCTGAACTTTGCTCATTTATCACAAATTAGCAAAATGACTTCAAATTTGTAATTTAGAGAAAAGCTTCTAATTCATTTGTGTATACACATGCATTTGACAGCCCCAGCATGTGATTTGATGGCTTTTCTCATTCAAAGACCCACTTATTATTGGAGATATTTAATGCTTTTGTTGGGCTGGGATTGGGAAAGTGAGGAATTTACTTAGCATCCACTGTTGTCAGCATAATATGCCATTACATCATTCTACACATATGGAAATTACTAACTATTTTCTTAGAACATAGAAAAATCGGAGGTGTTGTGCATTAGAGAAGATTAATAGTAATTATAAGTTTCCTAAGGTCAAGCCCATGCTTTTTATTTCTGCTGTATTTCTTATTGTACCTAGCACAGTGCTAACAGAGCAAGTACTGAGTGATGCTTAATAAGGACATGTTGCGCAAACATATTCTTGGTAACTTATTTCTTTTAAGAAGCTTGTACAGAATCCTGTCATCTACCTCCACCCAGCCATTAAGTTAAGAAAGCTTTGGGACTGAGAAAGGTTAAGAAAAGCAAAGGCATGCAATCTTGTAGAAAGAAGAGAAGTACTGAGATGGGGCTAGCAGAGTGATAAATGTTGAGGGAAGTAAGCAAAAGGAGATCATTTGGGATTTGTCGCTGCTTAATAAGTCAGAATTAAGTGAAGGTTTACAACCCAGGTCTAGAGGTATAAGGTTAACTGCTCTGATTTCAGGATCAGAAAGAACTGAGAGACCACACTAAAAACATACTATCAAATGTTTGTCAGAAATGAATTGGGCTGTCCATTGTCTGGAACCCTTGGAAGCTTGTGAAAAGCTGGACTGGGCACCTATGGGGCCATTCAATGTCTTAGAAGCCATTTTTGAATAGGAACAAGCTTGATTTTGCTGTCACCCTGGGGTGTCTCAATTTTACAAATTTTCTGTTTATTTGAACAACCACTTTTAAGTGGGAATTATACCCTCCCTACTATAGAAATCTACTGCTGTTATAACCTTTAGGAGTCTGTTTGGCTCCAAGTCCTAGTCCAAGAGAAGAGGGCAAAGAGAAGAGAAGGGATGAATACTGGTCACTTTTGCTGATATGCAGCCATGCTTTGAGATTCCCTAGGACAGCTTCTACCAGCAAAAGCTACACCTGGAAAACCTTTGTCAGCCCCCACTTCACTGATTATGCATTGAGCTGAAGAGCCCTGAGCTGTTGCACTGCCTCTGTCCACGTGTAGAGTCAGCATTTTCTATTGTTATGGGTTGGTTGGCAGAGAGCACTTTCTCAGATTGAGTATAGAGAATGGCTTCTGGGTTATTGGGGCTAAGCCTCTATTCAATTGCCATACCTATGAGTTTCTTATTGACTGGTAAAGACACCAGAGTGGGTGATCACAAAGGCTGCCCTGTCCAAGGAACTTCCTGGAAAATGATGGACTCACCATACTAAGACAAGACCCTGACAAAGAACATATAATTAACCTACAGGTTCTAGAATATTCATGACATATCTATTGAAAATGGCATTGCTGTAATGCTGGCAAGTGGTATCTTTGTGTTAGTGTTTATTTAAGAAAAACCTTTCAGAGTCTTTAGGGATAATAATTACAAATATTTAGTGTAATTATGCATCAAAAACTATTTTAAACCCTTAAAATTGAATTATTTAATGTATATACATAAGATAAGGTAGGAACCATTATTATCTTCACTTGTAATATCAGAATGAAGGTTGGGAGGCAGGCATCACACAAATAGCCAAGACTTGTGTGACTGTGTTGGGCATTCAGAGACCAGACAACTAACTGCAAATGTCCTAAATAAACTTGTGGAAGAGAATGTAGGTTAGGTAGGCTGAGAGCATTTCTATCCTTGCCCCATAACCAATCTTTAGGTTTCTGAGTTGCTAGAAAATCTTTGGACTATAGCTTCTCCTTTTCTAGTTGCTGTCTTTGAAACTTAGGAGATTTTTGTTAGACACTTAGCACCTGTGGGCCCTTTGCATTCTACTAGAAGTGGATAGTAAAAATTGATCTCTCTTTTTCATTGTTTTTGCTTTGCGTTAAATATATACAGAAACCAGTAAAGTCATCTGGCCAGTGAGCTAAATATAGCTAGGGTTTGAAACTTCAGTAAAGAAGGCATTCTCATCAGACATAAGGATTCACAGTAAAATAAGACCCGGTATCAAAATATTGTGATTGAGTAAGAAAATCATATCCCTTCTCTGTTTTCTTGTTTATACTTCAAATTCCAAACCCCATTAAAATAAATATTTCTGTTGTAAATACAATAAAAGTATTATATTAAAAAAAGAAATATTTGTCAAGAGAAAGGAAGCAACAAAACAGGATTTGTGGGTGGTAAGTTATTACTTTTAAGTAGTGACTATTAGAGATCTGAAACATGGAAAATCATGTCACTTTCAGGTGAAAAGAGATGTAGAAGCTTTTGTTTGAAGTGCATCTTAGCCAGGAGGAGACAGACCTCTGCAGCCACAGACAGAATCCAACATGGCTGCCACTCAGAGAGACTCCTGCCTTCACTAGGGTTTCTTTTGAACTTCCACTAGGGAGGTAGTTACTATTCAGCTATTACCCAATGTAATACCCCCCTTCCAAATTATCTAAAGGAAGAAATTTGGGAATATTTTTAGCAATGTGAACTATGATGTTAAAAATGATGAGGACCTAGGGCTGTTGAAAAGCTATTTTCAATTTCAGGTAACACCCAGTCAATGCCTAGTTACAGCATAGCTGCCAAGGGTGAACTTCTCACTTCAAAACATAACATCCCAGATTTCACAGTCCTCTAGAGCTTCAAAACTGTTAATGCCCTGCAGTCCTTGTAAAACCACATATAGCAGCTGTCTGCCATCCAGGGTTAGCTCTCTTGTGAAATTGATTGGATTTTTGCAGGCTATATCTTTGGAGTAATCTGAGGAAATGGATCTGGAAAAAGCTATTATTAAGGGCCCACTCTTAGCTCACATTTTACTGATTCAAATAGTTTTCTATCTTTCCCTATTTAAACTAGTACAAAATATAGAATGGAGTTGTCTCAGTTTTTCATTAAATATGCTTACCTTCTCAGCCAACACTGATATTCTTAGAGGCTGCTGTACATCATGGACTGCTCTAGGTGCTTCAAGGACACATAGCTTGCAAGGAATACTTAATGAGTTATCATTGGATTCCCTAGGATTTTGAAGAGTAGATTGCAACTGGAGTTGTTTGTGCAAGGCCATGCAATACAGCACCCTATGGATGAAGAGCAAGTATGAATCTTAGAAAGGGATATGCATATTTCAGTTCAGTTCATAACTCAACTTCCAATTTTAATTTCTGACTGTAAGCTCCATTCTGCTAGGCTAGTGGAAAGAAACTGTAACCTCCGTTCTTTCTGGGGTTTCCCCATCTCTCCCCAAGACTGTGTCACACTTCTGGATCTTGTACAATGTTAAGACAACTGGTGTAGGCTGGCATTAGGTCCTTTCACACCTGTCCAGTTCTGTTGTTTCGGTCTTCATCCTTTAGGAATAGTGACTCTCAACCACTCATTTTGGGACTGGGATGTCTTGGGGAGGCTATCTCTGGTCCCATTGGCTTTTGTGCAGCCTACTGTCATTTCCTTCTTTTTTTCTGAGGTCTTGCTGCCTTCCAGGTGGTTGCACCAGGGGGTTAGGTATAGGTACCCTTTGTTCCCTGACCTACCCTGTCTCCCCCTAACCCATGGGGAACTGTCTTTACTGGCTGGGGAAAAGCCTTCTCTGTTCAGGTTTCTTTGAGAGACTTCCTTTTGCTGAGGACTTAGTTAAGCAAAAAGCAGAAAGACTAAGGGGAGTAGTTCTGCCTTTTTCTCTGGTGTATTCTTTCCCTAAGACAAAGAAGAGCAAATTATGGGAACATGCAAAGGGGGTAGAAAGAAGAAGTAAATGGGAATAATACTGGGAGGGAAAAATAAATGATTATATCAAAATATTATTCTTTAACAACCCCATGGAAGTAAATATACACAATTGTTAAAATGCTTGCACAGAGAGGAGCAAAAGGGATTAAGAGGAAAGGAGAATCCAATTCAAGTAGGATTGAGAGGATCTTTGGTGTATTCAGACGTAGCTGTGCATTCTCAATGGTGCCTTTTAAAATTTGGATGTTGTAAATAGATAGCTCTTAACAATGACTGTTTAAGATTGAATGGCTTCATAATATAGTGAGCAATGATGGCCTGTGAGACAATTGGAATGTAGGATATTTTGGGGGGGAAGGATGAATTAAGTAGAAGGAAGAGAGATGAAATTTTCCTAAAATCATATCTCCTTTTAGTTTAAAGTATGGAAAGGTTTTAACATTTGTCCCAAGTTGTCTAGTCCATGGCAAGAATGGAACTAAACCCAAGTCTTTGGGTCCTTGTTATTTGTGCTCCCTAGGACATTCTTGTATATTATAAAGATTTTAACAATTGGATTATAATTTTAAGGATAAGAACGAACTGAAAAAGAACATTATCAATGTCAATACAATACTATTTTAATGGGTTTCAAGACAAAACCCTTTGTCAATATAACTCTTCCTGGGAGTTTATTTCCAGGAAGTGAAGATGTCATCTAAGGACTTGGATACTATGCAGTGAATCACCATTGTGTTCTTAGACTCAGAAGCCTTGGCCAGCTGCATGGCCAGATGGCCCAGTGGCCCCACTGGGCTTATCTTGTTGGACTGAGAGTTAGAACAGAGCAGAAGGAGAGAGTGAGAAATGATAGCCTGTGGCTGCTGCAACTCCAGCTGTTGATCTGATTCCAGACATGAGCATGATAATAATCTGGCTGCCAAAAAATTAACACGTATTCTTGCCAGATAGAGAAGTCCCAAACATCTGATGATTTGCTTCAATAAGTGTGTGCTGTCTCATGAGCAACCAGAAAATGGGTGAAGCTCAGTTTAGTTCTTTTCTTAAATATTATTTCAAGGGACATATTTTGTTATTTTTTTATGGATTTCGTACTAAAAGTGTGGTTCATGGACTAGCATCATTAGTGTCACTTGGAGCAGGTTAGAAATGCAGAGTCTCAGTCTGCACCCCAAACGCAGTAACTCAGATTATTCAGTTTCACCAAGATTTCTAGGTGATTCACATACACCTTAGGATTGCGAAGCATAGTACAAGATAAACAAAGTCAGGTTGTATTTCTGGCTCAGTAGAATTAGAGAGCAATTGTGGCTGGAGGCAGCAGAGGGGGATATGAAGCAGACCAGACTGAGACATGAGACCTGGTCTAGACCCATTTCTGCCACGTTGCCTTGGTGTGACCCTTGGGAAATCACTCCCTCACTTCAGGCATTGATTTCCTCATCTTTAAAATGGGTGAATAACATCTGATGTGTTTACCTCAGGATTGTGTTAAGATTGAATGAGAACATTGGAAAAAGGATCTGTAAAGTACAATGCTCTTCTTAAAAGCAAAAAAATGAAAATAGTTGTTCAGATATACCAAAAATGGAATTTGGGTTTTTTGACTTTTGAGAAATGAGTCATAACACCAATCTAAGTTAATTATGAAGAAAATGTACGTGACAGGCAAGAGCAGCCCATGAATCAAGGAAACATCTCCTCTGAGCCACTTTCCTCAGAGGCAAAGGGACATAGAATTGACTCATAAAAATGGCTTCAGTGAGACACTTTTAAGAAGTTAGCAGTGGTTCTCAGCCAAAGCTGTTCATTACAACCACCTGGGAGATCTTTTAAAAACTGTTCTTGCTTGGGTCCCAACTCAGAGCAGTTGAATCAGAACCACCAGGGCTGAGATACAGGCATTAATTTTTAAAAGCGTGCCAGGTAATTCAAATGTGTAGCTGTGGTTAAGAACCACAGATAAAGTTCTCCATCAAAACAAGTTGCTATGTACAATTGAATAATTCTTATCATGGACAACTGTGGAATAAAGCCAGAAGGGTAATGCTTCCTAATGACTCCAGAATTCTTCTTAAAGAAATTTATTTTAAAATATGGACTTGGAGAAGTGAGAAAAAAGATAATTTTGTGTTTCAGCACAACTTTGGACATAAGGAATTCTTTAGGTCATCTATTATGACATGATGAGATCAAGTGGGGCATTACAGTTCCTGTTAATTAGGCTTTTTAAATGAGACCAGTCAAAAAAGAGGGGTGCTGAGAAAGAACTAAGGAATGGGCACAGAGGACACCCAGGCAGAAGAGAAAACATATTGGTTAAGAAAGGCTGGTGACTGTGACTTAGGAAGGGAGACTTGGGAGCTTGAAGATTAATTAGCAACATTTGGGATGGGCACAGTTAAGTTTCTTTGGAGCCAGGTAAGCTTTCTGAGACCTTTTGTCTGTGTTCTGGGTCACTGAGCACACAGACTCTCATACTGTGTTCTTGTTTCTCTACAACAGGGACTATCTTTTTTCTGACTAGGGCTCCAGCTGAGCTGAGGATGTGACAGGCCTCTCTCATACCATTTCTGAGGAATGTGGTTAGAAAGCCTCCAGCTTTTTAGTACAAGCAAGTTTCTTCATATGGGGAGTGATCTGCCAAGAGGAGAAGCCAGAGCATAATGGTTATAGTCTCTCTACCACCTAAAATACTTCATGTTCTGAAGCATGAGACATGGGGACTTTGACTGTGTCAAGTGCCATTCCCTGTCCCACATGTACACAGAGAATTACTTCATTCAACTCTCTTTTCCTGGACAGCCTATGCCTGTCCCTCCTAATACCTATTAACTCCAAGATCTGCCTGGTCATCTTTTGTCCATTAGCACTAGCTGGTCTTTCTGGCAGAGGATCCCGTTCCCCTAGCCCATCAGCTGCACCTCGCTGGCCAAGAATCAGATACCTTAACTTGTCCCTTTGAGAATGGCGCTGGCTCAAGCACTGAACACACTGGACTGAGACTCTCTAGTTAAGGCTGCAGAGGCAGCTCATAACTCCTCTCTTGCTAAGGGTGTGAACTCAGCTTCTCCCACATATCTTTTCTCATGGGTCTTTTTCTCCCTGGCTATCACAAAAACCAATGGAATTTGGGATCAACAGTTCCTTTAAAGTCATCTTTAATAAAGCACATTTATTAGTAAAGCAAAAGAGAGCTATAACTTTATTTTCTCTGTAATTTTGACCCTGGAAAAAAGTAAACTTGATAGATAAGCAGCTATTTTAGGAGCTATTTAAAATGTAGGCTATCATTAGCACTAGATTGCTTACACATGTACATGTTAGCTATTATTATTTACCAAATGTCTGGCACTTTCCTAGGAGATTTAAAAATTCTAGGAAAAAAAAAAACAACAAAATGAAATAAAACAAATATATTTAAAAGGTTCCTATATTTTCTCTCCCTTTCCTCTTCTCTTTCTCAATTCTGAAGAAAAGTATAATTGTAACTGGGGGAAAAAAGCAAACCCTCTGAAATCCTAAGGTCAGCCTTAACTTGCAGCCAGGCCTCTAAATTTCTGCTTCACAGTTTGATCCATTTCTGAGTCCCTCTTTCTTTTCTTCTATAAAGAACAGAGAAGGTAATTGGATTCAGTGTAGTAATGTCTTTGGGATTGTCAGTAGTTTTAAGTATTTTAAGCAGTCAGATGATGAAAGATCTTTTTATCATATACAATGTATACAGTTATGCCCTCAAACACCACAGTATTTATTACTGAAAAAAAAAACCCAAACATCCTTATTTCCTGAGGGAAATCTATATATATACTCTATTTTACTGTAATAATATGGTTTGGGAAACCATCAGCCAAGAATCTTGACCCCCTGACTCCCTGACCCCTTCCCCCTTAACTCCCCCCCCCACAGTTCTCCAACCATTCAGTTCCCTTTGCTTAGGGCCTCTGGTTCCCTTCTGCTGGTCCCTGGAGGTATGTGCCAGTTATAGGGGTGGTAAGATTGCTCCAAAGGGGAGAATTGTGAATGGCTAACTCTACTAAGCTGATAATTCAGTTACTTTACAATGGCCTGGGTAGTAACTAGATACTGGGCATTTTTACTTCTGGCTCTTCAATTTATAGCCCAGTTCCAAATATGATGCTTCTAATCTTTCTACCCCTTGTGACAGTTTTGAAGAAGGTCAGGCTAACAATGTGGCAGTGGCCTCAAGAATCAGATCCCTCTACCCTCTTTTTTTGATCTAGAAGGTGAAGAGATGAATTCTCAAGTAGGATGAGGGTCACATACACCCTTTTTGGGCGGTTTCCAGATACATTATTTGGTAGAAAATGTTGTCAGCCTAGAAGAGGGTGAAACCAGATTTGATCTCCAAAGTGTGGTAATGAACCAACCCCTTTTTAATTTTTAAAAAACAGGATATTGCTGTTCAGGTGTGTTACGTTTGTGGTCTTACTGGGTGTTCTTCCTAACACTGTGCTGGCACAAGCTGTAGAATCACATTTTCAGATGGTGGCCAAGCCTCCTTCCTGCCTCTGACTGGACTCTGTAGGCCGTGTAATCCAGGCAATAAAATCGCAAATTGTACTTTACCTAAAAATCATTTCGGTTCATCACTCAAAAGTTTCAGAGGATATTTTATTCATTCTCGTGGGGCCTCTCTTGATTTCTTTAAATAGTGAGTTCTTCATGTGTCTTTCACTTCCCATTAGAAAGTGCTGACATTACTTAACATTTCTGGTATACTTATTACTCTTTGTGATTTCTATAGATACCCTTCTTATTTTTTCTTCTTGTTATTTTGTTTTTTGAACATTCACAGGGTGCTAGGTGTCAACACCAATTAGCCTCAACTATAGGCCTTTACTCTTTTCATAGTGGAGCTTTTTAAGGTCTTTACAACTGTGAGCAGAGAGCTCTGTGATTTGCCAAAATTCCAATCAGTAAGGAAGAGCCCCTTCCTCCACTCTATTTTATATTACGGCTTTTCCCACTTCTTGTACTGTGATATTTGTGAGAGCACACGACTTTGGGGAAATGAAATATGGCCACTGTTATAAAAAGTTAGGACCCTTGCTTTCTAGAAAACCCATAAAGACATTGTTCTAGTCTCATAATATTCTCCACCTTTTCAAAATCCTTGTGATTTAAGAATACATTTCTCTAAACCACATCTTATCTTTCTATTATATCTTCCATTTCATTCTTAAATGTCAGAATTCTTATTTCAAATTCTACTGTAAATGAGGTTTTTATTTTAGGACTAGTTCATCCACCTCTTCCCCATCTCCAAAAAAATAGGCTCAGAAAGAAGGCCTTGGTACATCTTCTTCCTCTGGTACCACGGTCCTCCAAGGCTTCTGAGCTAGAGGTAGTTGTTAAAGATAGATGTGTTGGGAGCTGTGTGTGCACCTCTGCATCCCTTTTATACAGATCCAGAAATCCCAGAAATTCAGTGATGACAGGTTGTAATGATTAATTTTGTGTCAATTTGTCTGGACCATGGGGTGCTCAGATATTTGGGCAAACATTATTCTGAGTGCGTCTTTGAGGATATTTCTAGATGAAATTATCATTTAAATTGATAGTGTAAAGCAGATTGCTTTCTCTAATGTGGGTGGGTCTCATTCAATTGGTTGAAGGCCTGAGTAGAAAGAAAAGACTAACTCTGCTGCCAGTAAGAAGGAACTCCTCCTGCCTGATTGCCTTGAATGGGGACACTGGTTTTTTCTGTCTTAGGACTTGAACTGAAACATCAGCTCTTCCTTCATCTCAGGCCTGCCAGCATTCAAACTGGAGTGACACATTGACTCTTCTGAGTCTCCAGTTGCCGACTACTAATCTTGGGATTGTCAGCCTCCATAATGGTGTGAGCCAATTCCTTATTCTCTCTCTCTCTCATCCTGTTGGCTATGTTTATCTCTTGATGTTGCAATGGAAATCTTGAATTTTAGATTTTCATGATAAGCACTATTAGGAGACCACCCTTCTTAGGGTTCAGACATTGGATCACTTGTTTTAGTAAACAGACTTGAATTTGAGACCTACTTTTTAATCCCATCTCTGCTACCAACTAGTTTTGTGATTAGGGACAAATTACTTCTCTCTGTGCTCCATTTTCTTATCCACTGTATGAAGGAATTGCAGTAGGTTATTCTTAATGTCTCTTTACTCTCCAATCCTATGGTATTTAAAGCTAAAATAATCAGTATTCATTCAGATCATCCTTATAAAGTGAAATCTGAGTGGGGTGGATGAGGGAAAAGGGAAGGATGGGGTGTTCTAGGGACTGTGCAGAAACATCGTCTGACTTCTTTTTTTTAAAATTTATTTTTATAACTTATTTATTTGTTTGTTAATTTATTTATTTTTAGAGAGAGGGGAAAGGAGGAAGAGAGGGAAAGAAGCATCACTGTGTGGTTTCCTCTCACTCACGCCCCCAACTGGGGACCTGACGTGCAACCTAGTAATGTGCCCTGACTGGGAATTGAACCAGCGACCCTTGGCTCGCAGGCCGACACTCAATCCACTGAGCCACAGCAGCCAGGGCTTCATCTGACTTCTTATCTTTCCAAGTATTCTCTTTGTTCTTCCTCTCATCTGCCCTGAACTTATTATCATCTGGACTGATTAAAATTTGGGCTTTGGGCTACAAGTAACTTAAAACACTGGTACTACTAAGGTTCTGTATCTTGTATCTACCTGCAGCCTCCTGGCTCTCTCTCCCTATATTTGTTCATATGGCAAGATGGTTGCAGTAGTGTACTGGGGGCAGGAGAGATGAGCCCTCAATAGATTTTTCTCTTATATCTCATAAGCTAGAATTGGATCACATACTCTCTTCTATAGCAGCTACTAACAAGGGGAAATAAAATTATCATGGATTAGACTAAGGGTTCGCAAATGGGTCAATGGGTCAAATTCAGCCTGTGGTCTGTTTTTATATGACTTATGATCTAAAAAATGATTTTTGTACTTTTAAAGGGTTATAAAAGATAAAAATACAAAACAAAAAATATTTGATAGGGACTTATGTAGCTGAAAATCCTAAAATATTTACTTTTGGGTCTTTACAGCAACAGTTAGCTGGCCCCTAGCTTAGATGAATTACAGTCTACCTACTTCTAGATCTGAGAATTGGGTCAGCTGTCTCCTGAGTTGCATAAAAGGCAGGGTTGGCTATCTAAACAAACATTGAGTTCTATTAGAAGGAAGAAATAGATATTGGTTGTGTAGGCAATGAATTGGGTTCACAACACTTCCTTTTCTTAGCCTTTCCTCTTCTCTCAGGTGTGGCAGGTGAATCTGAACTGCCAAACTGAAGCCCTGGCAATGATCTGTCAAATATAAGACCTGAAGATATTATTGCTAAGAATTTAGGTTGTCAGATGGAAAGTATTTTGTTTCCTGAATGTTCTGCTTTCTCTGTCTATAAACATTTTTTCAGGTGATGGTCAGCTCTGTTTTTTCCTCTGGAGAGCTGAAGAGAGTAGTTTCATAATATGGACACTGACATGCTCTCTCAGGCATGCACCCTCACACACATGCAAACATGCTGAAAGACACACAAAAAGACACCCATCCTAGCTTTTACTCAGAGACCATTCAACAAAATTGTGCACACTATTATTATGGCTTTTAAAGGGAAAAGCTAATTTCAGTTCCTGATTCAGTTTTGGGTAAGCCCAAGTTGTATTAGGACTAACTGAACCTGCATTTAACTGAAAATATTTCTAATTAGGCACATGTGCTCTTTTCTGAGTTCCTGAGTATAACTGATTGTTAAATATGCCCAGAAGCAAAGAAGATTCTGCAAACACCCTTTGAAAGTGTTGGTCTTTGAGCATTGTTAATGACCCTAACAGAATTTGTCTTGGGGATTAGAGTTCACAGACAGGAAGAGTTGAATACTAACAAGCACACATTTGCTTCAAACCTATTATAGACTTTGGCACATTATTCCATATTCTGCAGTGCTATAAATTCTTAAAACCAATGGAGAACATCATCATCACAGCCTCTGCATAGCAGTCCAAGAATAGTGAGAGTGAAACAGCCTTATAGTTGGAATTTATTCTGCATATGCTCAGGATGCTGCACAAGGATACAGTTTTTCCTGCCCTCTAATAAGACTTTCAAGAGGAAAATAAATATTAAACACTTTAAAGAGACTATTTATAAAGCAAAGCAGCCTCTAGTTATTTATTTATTCATTCAACAAATATTTATTTGTTGCACTGACACGTGGCAGGTCCAGCTCTAGTCACTAAAGATGCAACAGGAAAGAAGCAGACAAGGATTCTTATGCTCATAGGATTTACATTCAATAGACTGGGAAAAAGTTGGGGTGTTTCAGTATCTGTATGGTATAAAAGCTATAAGAGTGGATAAGATCACCAAGAAAGTGACTGTAGATAGACTAGAGATTTCCAAGGATTGTGGAGCACTTCAATAATATGCGGTGGGAAAGAATAGCTAGTGAAGATGGAGGAAATCCAAGAGAGTGAGGTGTTCTGTAAGCCAAGTGAAGTGTTTCAAAGAGGAGAAAATATACAGATGTGTCAGATGTTAATTGGCAAGTACAATAAGGGCTCCAAATTAACCATAGAATTTCATGACATGGAGGCCATTGCCAACTCTGATAAAATCAGTTGTGGTGGAGGGCTGGGGAGAAAGGATTTGACTGAAGCATGTTCAAGTTAGAGGGAAAAGAGAGAAATAAATGGCCAAATTGCAATAATAATAGTAATTCTATCTCTTTAAGGGTGTGACCTGTAAGTTGCACATCATCTTCTCTTATTTCCAAAACCTCGTCTTATGGCCACATCTAAGTGCAAGGGCATCTGAGAAATGGAATCTATGTAGTTACATGTCCAGCTGAATTTTACTATTACTAAAAATAAAAAAGATAAGATAAAGGAAGATAATTAGCAATTTCTGTTACAAAGATTGATTAAAAACAATTAAACTATGGCTGTGAAATAAAATCTTTATACCTTTTTCTCTACACAGTTACCTTGAGCATAATTATATTCAACAAATAATTTAAACAAGGAAAATGGGGACAGACCCATAGATGGAGAGCAGAATGACAGCTAGTGCAGGGAGGGGTGAGGGTGGAGGGATTGGGTACAAAGGAGAAAGGACTCAGGGACATGGACAATAGTGTGGTGATTGCTGGGGGAGAGGGGTACAAGGGGACCGAATGGTAATGGAAAAAATACAGTAAAGATTAAATAAAAAAAAGAAATAATTTAAAATTAAATAAGTTTTCCGCCATTAGAAATTAGCCAAAATTGGTCATTTTCTGTGCTACAATGGTTATTTCCTTTTGTCTAGTTTGTATCTTGTATCTGCCAATTGTATAAAATTCTTGTTTTCTGAAAATTCATTAGGTTATGGTGCAGTCTTCAAAATGCCTGCTGCCAGCTATTTGTTTAATAAGGCTCAGTTTCTCTTTATTTTTTATCTCACTCTGAGATCTTTCTATTGCTTCTGCTCATTGTTTCTTGCTTCAGTATCTCCCCAAAAAGCATTTTCAAACCCATTTTATGAGGCCACTATTACCCAAATATCAAAACCAGACAAAGATATTACAAGAAAAGAAAACTACAGTCTGAACTGAATCTACCTGCACATACGAAGGATTATACACTGAGACTAAATGGGGTTTGTCCCAGGAATGCAAAGTTAGTTCAATATACAAAAATCAATCAATGTAATGAACCATATTAATGGAATAAAAGATGGTCTCAATAGATGCATTTGACAAAAATATTTAATGATAAAAACACTCAACAAACTAGTAATAAGAGGGAGCTTTTTTTTAAGGTCATCTATGAAAAGCCCTAGCTAACATCATATGTAATAGTGAAAGACCAAAAGCTTTTCTCCAAAGAACAGTAACAAGTCAAGAATGTCTTTTCTTGCCACTTTGAATTGATATTGTACTGGACATTTTAGCCAGAGAAATTAAGAAAGAAAAAGAAATAGAAGCACCCATATCAGAAAGGAAGAAATAAAACTCTCATTTGCATATCATGTAACTATATATATATTCTAAAGAATCCATAAGAAACTATTAGGGCTAATATACAAGTTCATCAAGGCTTTAGGATATTAATATCAATATACAAAATCCATTGCAGCTACTTAAAGCACGGTGAAGGTTGGTAGTTTGCTTATTCTGGAAAACACACTTTCTAATGGGCATTCTAAGAAGGGTCTTCAGAGTTATATGTGCCAGCGTGCTTCCCATTTAACTCTATGAAACCACCCTCTGCCTGCAGCATTTTGGGTTCTTCTGTTTAGTTTCATGCTCACAATGGAGTAGCCTAGTGGTTTTCAAATGTAGATCAAAAAGGAGGAGTACTTTTGTTTGACAAAATTTCACTTGTCTGAGGTTAGAGGAGAAAAACGTGATTGATGTAGTGCACTTTTAACTCCATTTAAAGAACTGTTGTTATTTTGAGAATATATTCCTTCTATGAATCTGTCTGGTAGTTTATACTATGATTTTTGTTGTTTTAAAAAATTTATTAATTTTATTATTTGGAAAAAGGAAAGCTAACAAAGTTCCCCACTGATTAATAAATTTACTTCCAAATTTTTACTTTGTCAAATTCAAGACTCCAGGAACCATATGTGGGAACTACATCAGCTGTGCTTACTCAATTTTGGGGCTCTCTCTAACTTCATCTTAACTGTATCTCTATTCTTTCTTAGTCTTATCTTTCTCTTTTTCTTCTTCTCTTCAGTCTACCTAACAAGCTTGTCTTCTTAACTCTTTTGTCTCTTATGGACTAGGAGAATGTTGGAGTGGAAAAAACTAGAAAATGGCTTGAAGGGTTTGAGATTGCTTAACTTGGAGTCTTCGTATCATTCCTTAGAAATAAAGAAGTTGTAATATGAAGGGCATGGACCTTAAATACGTTTAGTCATTAAAATAGGAAAAACTGGGTTAAAATTGCTGAGCATTTGGTTGAGCATCAGGAAAAAATTCATGAAATGGAGCAGTTATTCCCTTGGAACAGCCTCTGAGTTCCAGTTTGGAGTGTTCATCCCTGTGGAATGCTGGCCAGGTCAATTTACATCTATCCAAGTTTCAGACATTAGAGCTTGGCCTGGCAACCTCTGGAGAATCATTCTAGCTATCTCATTACAAAAACATTTCCATGGCCCACCCAAAATTCCTAAATGATTTTTACATCAATGTATGTGCTCTTGAACTTTCTCAGCCAGGTCTATAAATCATCACTGACCCTGGGCTTAAAATGTGTGCCTCAACCAATACGATGACAACACCAACACCAACAAAGCAAGAACAACCTAAAAATCAGTATGCAGAGTTTGAACTATTTCATTTTCAATGTTCTGTTGACTTGAAATATCTCGTGATTATTTTATTCATAATGATAACAGCTGGTAAACCTTCTACTGGCAAACCAACAAACAATTGGAGAGCCTGAAGTGCTTTTTCAGTTTCTTCAGTATATTGAAATAAGAAGTTAATTATTTTCCAAATATATTCTCTATCTAAAAAGTTACATATTTTCACATTAGACTTAGAAACTTGCTCTGAATAGCACTCAGTTTTGTTCTTTTTGAGCTAAGATGTCCTCCATATCTCTACGTAAGGAAAGAAATGAAGGTCCATAGAGGTTAACTGTCTTGCTCAAGGCAATGCAATAAGGATTAAAGGTCAAATTTCCGGATTTTTAGCCTATTATTCTTTCCATATCATCAAACTGTCTTTCTCATTATTTCTGCTCTGAAAAAAATAAACTCTAAAGAGAAAGATACAAGCAAAGTAAGAGAAATTGTGGCACATCTCTGAAAGGATATTGGTTCCTCTTAATTTTATCTATAGATTAAAATATAATCCCAGTCAGCATCTCAGAAATTTGTTTTGTGAATATGGATAGGTTGATTCTAGTGTTTATAGTAAGAGGCAAATGACCTAGAATAGCCAACTCAATATTGAAGAGAAGAACAGTTAAAGAACTGATGTTTCCTGACGTCAAGATTTATTATAAAGCTACAGTAATCACACAGTGTGTTATTGGTAAAAGAATAAACAAATACAGTCATTTATCACATAACAACTTCTCAGTCAACAATGGACCCTGTATACAATGGGAGTCCTGTAAGATTTTAATGGAGATGAAAAATTCCTATTCGTCGGCAGCCGTCCGTCTCGAGAGACGATGGTGTAGCTTCTTAAGAGTCTATCTGCACCACCGAGAATGGCTGTGCAGTCCAACTCGGGAGTGACACGGTATCTGTCTCCTCCCGTGTTGAATTGACATCTTGTGATGACGCTGGAGTGTCCTCTCCAGTGAAGCTGAAGCTACAGAGCCTGGGCAGGGTGATATGGAGGGTCTGCTGTTGCCCATGCAGCAGACCCCCCCTCTCTTCGCAGCTGAAGGATCCAAGGGAAAGACGGAGTCAATACAGCTTGGCTTCAGGTGCGCCGCAGGAGTTGCCCGTGTTGACTACAACGTCAAACCGCCTTAGGGACTCTGGCTCCGGATTTTCTGTCGGGGTTTACTCCCTTAGCCTTTCCCCTGAAGAGGTATGCCGCAAGGCAGCGGAGGTTTTTTGGAGTCAGAGTTTTCCTTCTCTGATGTGCCCTGACTGGAAGATCGAACCAGCGACACTTAGCTCGCAGGCCGACGCTCAATCCACTGAGCCAAACCAGCCAGGGAAGGAGATGAAAAATTCCTATTGCTTAGTGACATTATAGCCATTATGATGTCAGAGCACAATGCATTACTCATGTGTTTGTGATGATGCTGGTGTATAACACTACAATTATGTACAGTACATAGTACTTGATAATGACTGTTACTGGTTTTGTATTTACTATATTATACATTTTTATGATTATATCAGAGTGTACTCTTCCCATTTATACCAAAAGTTTGCTGTAAACCAGTATGCTGTGTTATACTGGCAGCAGACCCAGACATCCCGTGTTTGTCGTCTCTCTTGATTACATCATGTTCTCTTGTGCATGGTTTAATCTTGCGGGATTTGTGTTTGTTTTTTTGTATAGTGACATGCTGTACAGGGTGGTATTCTAGCAGTGACAGACTATATACCATATAGCCTAGGTGTGTAGTAGGCTATACCACCAGGTTTGTGTAAGTACACTCTGTGAAGTTTGCTCAATAACAAAATCACCCAATGACGCATTTCTCAGGAGGTAAACCCATCGTTAATCAGCACATGAATGTAGATCAGTGGAATGAAATAGAGAGCTCATTAATAGACCCACATAAATGTAATCAGAAGGTCTTTGATAAAGGAGCAAAGGCCATACAATGGAGCAAAAATACTTTCTTCAACAAATGAGGCTAGAACAACTGGATACCACCATGGAAAAAATAAATCTAGGCATAGACCTTGAACACAGAGACTTAAATATAAAACACAAAACTATAAAGATTCTAGAAGATAACATAGGAGGAAAACCTAGTATGATCAGGGGTATGACAATGATTTGTTAGGTACAGCATCAAAGGGATGATCCATGAAAGACATAATCAATTATCTAGTATAATGATAAAGATAGTAAGATTCCTTCATTAAAACGAAAGACTTCTGCTCTGTGAAAGACAGTATCAAAGCAAAAGCCACAGACAGGGAGAAAAGATTTGCAAAAACAAATATGATAAATGACATCCAAAATACACAGAGAAGCCTTTAAACTAGAGAATAAAAAAAGAACCTGATTAAGAAAAGGGGCAAAGAACATTCGAGAAACCTGAAGCCAACATCATATTCAATGGACAAAAATGAAAGCATTCCCCCTGAGATCAGAAACAAGACAAGGATGTCCACTCTCTCCACTCCTATTCAAGATAGTCTTGGAAGTTCTAGCCACAGCAATCAGGCAAGAAAAAAGAAATAAAAGGAATCCAAATTGGAAAAGAAGAAGTAAAGCCAACATTATTTGCAGATGACATGATATTGTACATAGAAAACCCTATAGACTCCGAAAAAACTACTTGACCTAATAAGTGAATTTGGCAAAACAACAGGGTACAAAGTCAATATTCAGAAATCAAAGGCATTTCTGTACACCAACAATAAAATATCAGAGATAGAAACTAGAAAAAAAATCCCATTTACTATAGCAACAAGAAAAATAAAGTACCTAGGAACAAATTTAAAGAGGTAAAAGACCTGTACTGGGAAAACTAGATAACACTGAAGAAAGAAATTAAGGAAGATACAAATAAATGGAAGCATATACCATGTTCATGGATGGGAAATATCAACATCATTAAAATGTCCATACTACCTAAAGCAATTTATAGATTCAATGCAATTCCTATTAAAATAGCAGCGATGGACTTCACAAACCTAGAACAAATACTTCAAAAATTTATATGGAACCTAAAAAGACTCTGAATAGCCACAGCAATCTTGAGATGGAAGAATACAATAGGAGAAATCACAATACCTGACACCAAACTATACTACAAAGCCACTGTAATCAAAACAGCTTGGTACTTGCATAAGAACAGACATATAGATCAATGGGACAGAATAGAGAGCCCAGAAATAAACCCAGGCCTCTTTGATCAACTAATATTTTACAAAGGGGGAAGGAACATCAAGTGGAATGAGAAAAGCCTCTTCAACAAATAGTGCTGGGAGAACTAGACAGGGATGTGCAAAAAAATGAAACTAGACCACCAACTTACACCATATACCAGAATAAACTCAAGATGGATCAAAGACTTAAATGTAAGCCGTGATACCATAAAGGTCCTAGAGGAAAACACACAGGAAAATTTCAGATATCCCATGTAGCGATATTTTCACTGATACATCTCTTAACGCAAGGGAAGTAAAGGAAAAAATAAACAAATGGGATTATATCAAACTAAAGAGTTTCTGCTCAGCAGAAGAAAACATCAGCAAGATGAAAAGGGAACCAAGCATATGGAAAAACATATTTGTCAATGATACCGCAGACAAGGGATTGATCTCCAAAATATATAAAGAACTTACATGTCTCAACACAAAGAAGACAGACAGCAAAGGACCTGAACAAACACTTCTCCCAGGGGGATATACAGAGGGCTCATAGGCATATGAAAGAATACTCAACATCACTAGCCATCAGAGAGATGCAAACAAAAACCACTCTACAACAGTCAGAATGGCCATCATTAACAAATCAACAAACAACAAGTGCTGGTGAGGATATAGAGAAACGGGAACCCTAGTGCACTGTTGGTGGGAATGAAGACTGGTGCAGCCACTATGGAAAACAGTATGGGATTGCCTCAAAAAACTAAAAATGGAACTGCTTTTTGAACCACCGATTCCACTGCTAGGATTACACCCGAAGAATCCTGAAACCCCAATTCAAAAGAACTTATGCACTCCTATGTTCATAGCAGCGCTGTTTACAATACCCAAGTGCTGGAAACAGCCTAAGTGCCCATCTGTAGATGAATGGATTAGAATACTGTGGTACAATTACACACAATGGAATACTATGCAGCAGAGAGAAAGAAGGAACTCCTGCCATTTGCATCAGCATGGATGGAACTAGAGAGATTTATGCTTAGCGAAATAAGCCAGACAATGAAAGAAAAATACTATATGATATCACCTGATACAGGAGACTAATGAACAACAACAACAAAAAATGAACAAAATTGAACAAGGAACAGAGTAACAGTTATCGGGGGAGGGGGGGAGAGGAAGGGGGTAAGGGAAGGGTTTAGTAAAGAAACTAGTATAAATAACCCATGGACACAGACAACTGGGTGGAGATTGACTGTGGGAGAAGGGGTAGGCTGGGTGGAAGGTAGCAATGAGGGAAATAGTGAGACAATTGTAATAGAAAAACAATAAAAATAAAATAAAATAAAATTTAAAAAAGGAAAAGGGGCAAAGACATGAATAGACATCTCACCAAAGAAGGTGTACAGATAAGCATATGAAAAGCTGTTCAACAACAATAAGTTACCACTACATACTTATTAGAATAGCCTAAATCCAGAACACTGATGATGTGTAAGTAATGCTGACAAGGACATGGAGCAACTTTCATTCATTGCTGGTGGGAATGCAAAATAATACAGGCGCTCTGGAAGACACTCTGGCAGTTTCTCACAAAATTAAACATCCTCTTACTATATAATCCATCAATTATGTTCCTTGCTATTTTTCCAAGTGAATTGAAAACGTATGTCTACACAAAAATATGCACACAGATGTTTATAGCAGTTTTATTCATAATTGCCAAAATGTTGAAGCAACCAAGCTGTCATGTAGGTGAATGAATA
Organism: Furipterus horrens; assembly: GCF_987537825.1. Lineage (NCBI taxonomy): Eukaryota > Metazoa > Chordata > Mammalia > Chiroptera > Furipteridae > Furipterus > Furipterus horrens. The sequence continues at coordinate 192,804,582 of NW_028327171.1, forward strand.
AATAAACTGTGGCACATCCAGACAATGGAAATTATTCAGTACTAAAAGGGAAATGAGCTATCAAGCTATAAAAAAATTGAGGAAACTTAAATTAATATTAAAGAAGCCAATCTGAAAAGGCTGTGCACTGTACGATTTCAACTGTATAACACTCTGGAAAAGGCAAAACCATGAAGGCAGTAAAAAGATTAGTGGTGCCCAGGGTTAGGGGAGAGGGAGGGTTGAATAGACATAGCCTAGAGGATTTGTAGTGCATTGAAACTAATCTATATAAAACTAAAAGTGTTGATACATGTCATTATACATTTGTCAAAATTCACAGGAAACACAGCACAATAGAAGTGAACCCTATTGTGAACTATGAACTTCGGGGGAGACTGATGTGTCCATGTACACTCATTGACTTTTTTAGAATATGCTTTATTGATTATACTGTTACAGTGTCCCAACTGCTTTTCTCTTTGTTCCCCTTCACCCAATGACCCCCCTCCATCCAGTTGTCGCCCTTCCTTAGTCCATGCCCGTTGGTTGTGCACATAGTTCTTCTCAACATACCCCTGTTTACTCCACTCCCTCCTACTATGCTTCTTGACTCCTGTACCACCTCCCTCTCTTTCCCCCATCCCCCCTCCCTGTTGACCTCCCCCCATAATGTTACCCATACCTATAATTCTTTTCCCACTCCTGTTACCTACTTAGTTTGCCTTTGTTTTGGTTCCCTAGCTTCTGTTGTTTGTTGTTATGATGCAGTTTTCATTTTAATGTTCATAGTTTTGATCCTCTTTCTCCTAAACAAGTCCCTTTAACATTTCATATAACAGTGGTTTGGATTTGATAAAGTCCTTCGGTTTTACTTTGTTCTGGATGCACTTTCTCTGCCCTTCTATTCTGAATGACAGCTTCACTGGAAAGAGTAATTGTGGTTGTAGGTTTTTGCTTTTCATTACTTTGAATATTTCTTGCCAGTCCCTTCTTGCCTGTAGAGTTTATTTTGAGAAATCAGCTGATAGTCTTATTGGGACCCCTTTGTATGTAATTCTCTTCTTCTCTCTTGCTTCTTTTAAGACTCTCTCTTTATCCTTAATTTTTGACATTTTGATTATAATGTGTCTTGGTGTGGTTCTCCCTAGGTCCAGTTTTTCTGGCACTCTCTGTGCTTCCTGGACCTGTAAGTCTATTTCCTTCCCCATGTTAGGGAAGTTCTGCTTCATTATTTTTTCATATCATTTTTCAATTTCTAGTTCTTCTTCAACCTTCTGGCAACCCTATGATTCAGATGTTGGCCTGCTTATAGCTGTCCCATAGGTTTCTGAGCCTCTCCTCATTTTCCTCACTTTTCATTTCCTCTTTCTGCACTGGTTGACTGTTTGTTCCTTCCCTATGTTCCGATTTGTTGATTTGATCCCCCGTTTTATTTCCCTCACCACTAGTTTCATATGTGTTTTTGTTCATTTCAGCAGGGCTAGCCTTCATTCCTTCCCTGTCTTATTTAAGAACTGCTGTTTTAAGTCTATAAGCATTTTTATAACCAAAGCTCTGAACCGTGCCTCAGAAAGATTTCCTATCTGCCGCTTCATTAGAGTAGATATTTGCTGTCTGGTCAGCTGTGTGATTGGGATCTCTATCATGATCTGTGTCATCCTGACAGTTTTGTGTTTACCTTTGCTTCTTGGGCGGGTCTGTCACACCTCCTATGTTACAGGGGGTGGAGCCCCATGCACTCGTCACTACCAGGTGTTTTCTGTGGGGGCGGGGATCCAAGATGGATTCCTGCCATTCACTCTCCACTGAGAGACCAGGAACCTCCTCTTCCATCCCCACCCCTTTCAGGCCTCACAGTTCAAGGCAATGAGGGTCTGCCTTCCCTGGCAATGAAATCACAAGCTGACGGGTCTGGTCTGCAGCCAAGGGTGTTCCCCAGGCACTTCTCGCCTCCCTTTAAATATGGGTGTCTGTGCTTACCGCCGTCCTACCACTGTCACCGCCGCCGCCACCGCCAGCACAGCTTGACCTCTCCACCCTGGCTTCGTTCCTCCTACCCATCTGGACGAGCACCACTTCTTTATAACATCATACGTTGCACTCTATTTATTTTCTGGAACTTCTGGTTATTTCTGGTTTTGCGGTAGTTGTATTCCTTCTTAGTTGTGGAGGGAGATGGAGCGTGTCAGTCTAGGCTTTCATCTTGGCTGGAAGTCCTTTTTATTTTACACTCACTGATTTTTAACAAATGTATCACTCTTATGAGATTGAGATGGTAAGGGAGGTTGCTTATGTGTGGGGAACATGGGTTGAATAAAAACTATAATTTCCACTCAATTTTGCTGTGAACCTAAAAATTCTCTAAAAATAAAATGTATTAATAATGTGTATATATTTATGTCTATGTGTATATATAATTATGAAATATATATATACACACATGTACACATTTGGGATAGTATGGGAATTTTACTGGTCATTCACAAATTAGTATAAATGAGTTTGTGTGTGTGAAAGTGTCATTTTTCTTCTACCACAGTGGAAAGTGAGCTTTGATTATGGGTAGTGAAAGGAAGAAGATGATAATTTTAAAGTTTAGAGAAACATAATAGCACTGAGACTTGGAGGAGAAATTAGTAAGTGGTACGAAGTAGAGGAGTTAAAATGGTACCAATATTAATTTTTGCCAATTCAAAAGTGGTATCTATGGTTGGCCCTATGTCACATAAAGGCATTGTTGTTTTGTTATGTATATATCCTTTTATAACACAATCATTAGTGCACATGATTTCTTGTTTTCCATTCTAATGCTTTTACCTCTCAATTCCTTTTCTTGTCTTATTAAATTAAATAGAGCTTCTAGAATCATGTTGAATAATAGATAATAATAGTTATATTCTTAGCCTTGTTCTTGAGTTTAACTTGAATACATCTAGAGTTTCAATCTTAAATGTAACGCTTACTTTTTATTTTTGTTAACAATCCAGGATTAGAAAGACACATCCATAAGAATAAAGTATACTAATTGAATTTTATCAACTATCTAGTAATTAATTTAAATTATTTAATTTTATTTATTGTAACTTTTGTGTACATTTTATAACTATATGTACATTTACTTATGCACATGTGTAATTTTCACAGATGCATAAAAGTGTGGTATTGTACTTTTTACATCATTACCACATTTTTCTCCTATCACCTAGACTAACAACCTAAAAAGTGTCCTTACATATTTTTTACATAATGATGTAATTCTTTGCATATATGCATCGTCTATACTGTTTTGGAATTTGCTTTTCTCATACAACAATACTTGGAAATCTTTCCAAGTTAAACAGATGTTACATTTTACTCTTGCCTCTGCTATTTATTAATTGCATGTGCTTGGATAGGTTAAGTAAGCTTTCTGGTACAGGTTTTTCCACCTGAACATGAGACTAATTATCCCTCTGTCCCAGGACTATTGTGAGAATCAAATGATATCACATAGGAGGGAGAAACCCCCATAAAACCAGAATTATCTTCTGGAGGGCAGGCCCCTTGTAGTATAGGCATTCTCCACTAGGTGAGTGTTCTAGGAAACCATCTGTATCAGTGTACCAGCTGGCATTGTTGTGAGTGGATGTGTTCAGACTCTTTCAATGTGTTAACCCATTTCAATGTGATTTATGAGTGCACCTGCTTACACCAAGTTGAGTGTTCAGCAGTTTTTGACCAAAACCTCATGATCCCTATGCCCCACCATCCCTATTGACTAGATCTCGCACCGAGTGACTTTTTGTTTGTTTGTTTGTTTCCCTGGATAAAAAAATTCCTCAAAGGAAAACGTTTTGCCAATGTGGAAAAGGTGAAACAAAAAGTGGCAGAGGCACTAGAAGGCATCAAAATTGACAAGTTCAAAGTGTTTTGAGCAGTGGAAAAAAGTCTTAATAGGTGTATTGCATCAAATGGAGACCACTTTGAAGATGACTGAAGTTTAAACATAATTTTTTACTAAATACACAATTTTTTATAAAAAAAAACTCTAGGGTTTATCTTGGTGTCCCCTAATATATAAAGTACAAAAAATGAAATCTGGCAAATTGTAGGCTCTAAACAACTGTTACTTAATCTCATGTCCCACTCAGGAACAGCAACTCTTTTCCTTTCACTTTTGACAGTCATGGTTTTGGCCCAATAATTCATAACTCAACCAATGACTGAGAACTTGCAGAGGGCCGCGAGGGTTCCCTGGGTGGTGGTTTGTTTCAGGGCAGCAGTTCTGGAGCCTGTGGCCTGGTTTTGAATCCATGTCCTATGACTTTTTTACTACGTTTATTACCTTGGACAAGTTTCTTAACCTCTTTGTGCTTCAATTGCCTCATTTTTAAAATGGAAATAATAACAGTGCCTATCCGTTACACCTATCGTGGGTGTAAATGAGATGGTGCATGTGACGCACTTGGAAGAGTGCCTGGTACATCGAAAGCACTCGATAGGAACAAGCAAGTACCATGAAAGGGCACGGGCTTTGAAGTCAATGGGCTTACATTTGCCATTTGCTGGCTGTGACTTCAGGCAAATTTTGATGAGATGTGTAATCCCAATCTTCATCCGTAAAACAAGGGTAATAGTACGAAATCTTACCTGGGGCTGCCAACGGACTTTCAGAATGTATGTTCTCAGTGAATTGGGGCATACCTGCTTCCTGACTGTCCATTCTCTTTGAATGGTTCACAACACATCACAGGGGACCCTGGGGGCATGCGCGGTTCTCAACAGCCTCTGCCTCCTCCTCTTGTTTCATTCTTGCATGTGGGTATATACATTTTATTTCAAGTTACTTATCTTGCTCTGTGGGATAAAGATTTACTGATGGTCAGACCAGCTTGTGAGGAGGATGATAAGGTGTATTTGCAGTTAAAGGATGTGGAAATGGGACCGAGATGAGCCTGGTGAATGCATATCAATTTCAGCTGGCTTTCTTGCTCTCACTGGGATATGCAACCCTCCAAGGAGATCTATTTTCTTCTCAAATATCTGAGGGGAAGCTCTCTCACTAATCCCCAGAGCAAAGCAAGGCAAAACTGCACAGGCGGTCATCTTCTTATTTTCAAGAGAGTAATGCAAGGTAGGATATCACTACATGAAATAATTTCTTCACCTCTTCTTGCTTAGATTTGCTTGCTTCTGATGGCAATATAGAAATTCATAAAATTTGCTCTATGGACCTGTATTAAAACTGTTTGTTGTAGTTGTTTTTAAAAAAAGAAATCCAAATCTTGCCCCTTACACTGTGCTGTGCATGTGCCTGTGAAATGAGCCACTCCCCCCACTCCCAAAGAAACAAGCAAGTAAAGCTGTGAATTTTGTGTGAAGTATGATTCAGCAGCACTCTCTAGTGGCTATATTTGGGAACTGTAGAAGGCTCTGAGAAGAAAAGGAATCTTGGGACTTTAAGGCAGGAAATTAAGAGAAACATTAAAAAAAAGAAAAAAACAAACAAACAGTTAATAGCTAATAATATGAGTCATGCCTACCACTCCAGTATGTCTAATTATATAGAACTCTTTGGAATCACCTCATTATTTTTTGTAAGGCGACTCAATTGAACAAAGAGAAGCAACTGCATCCCTCTGCTTTGGTCTCAGGAGTCATCAGAATATTCCATTTGGGCTACATTTCTGGCTGTCTCCACTTAAGCAGCATGGCCTCCAGGAAGTGGTGCCCAATTCTACTCTTCTATTAAAGAAGATCCTGTCATTCAGTCACTAGAATGGGCCTTGATGAACACAATGGATTTTATATTCAACCACAGGAAGTTCTCCATTTTGATAATCAGTTTTCAAGCTATGGATACTAAGTATTGGTACTACTTGCAAAAAGAATTTTCCCAGATAATTACTAATAGTTCAGGTGCTCTGGTTTCTCCATTAAACATTCTAGCTAATTAAGAGTTACCTTATATTGCCTACATAGACGACTAGGTTTTCCATACTTGGAGCCTACCCATTTTGTAATATGTACTCAAGTGACACCAGTTTCTCCCCTTGGCAACTCAATAGGTACATCAGGGTCATTATCTTTTATCAGAAAACCTTCTGCTGGATAGAATCTTTATAGTATAGACTGGTTTTCTTTTAAGAAATTAACTGTTAAAATCTGATAAAATGAAACACTTAAGCAGTTGAGTCAACGGTAGAATGTAGAGTATAATGGAGAGTGAGCGAAATATGTGAATCCCAGACTCTGATCATTGCTATTTTTGTGAGCATTAGTTTTTTTTATCTATAAAATGGAACTGCTATAAGCATCAAATGAGACATGTGTCGAATTATTAGCACAGTGTATAGAAGCTTAAATATAAATCCTCCCACTCTATGTCATGTAGCAAAAGAGAGAAAAGCTAGAATAGAGTTTACTCTTGGGAGAGCTTGAGCTGTGGGATTTGAATCAACAGGTGCTGTGGCTTTTAAAAAGTGTAGTGATTATAGACCCTGGCTCTGGAATTCTCTCCCTCTGTTAAAATTCTGGATCTGTCACTTAACAAGCCAAGGGACCTTGTGCAATTTATAATCTCATTGCTGCCCAGGCTCCTTGGCTGTAAAGAAGGGATAATGACAACATCTATCATATCAGATTGTTTAGGGATTAAGTGATTTAATAGAGGGAGGTGTTTATAAAATAGTCTAGCATAGAGTAGGTTCTCAATAAATGTTAGTTGTTATTAGTATTAATAGGTGAAAATGTCAAAAGAGTCTAGAAAAACATAATTAAGTACATATATTCCTATTATGAACATGCTCCTTTAAGTCACATACTTATTATTTTATGTATGGTATCAACTAGCACTGTCTGATAGAATAATATTGTGAGCCATGTATGTAATAAAAATTGTTATAGTAGCCATGTTAAATAAAAGTAAAAATCAGCAGTAACAAGACATAGTGACATCATAAATTCCTTGAAAGAATGTACTGAAAAGGACATTTCTAAGCTGTGATTTTTCTTTCCTAAAAGCCACTACCATTCCAATCATGAGAAAACATCAACATAATTTGAGGGATATTCTGTAAGACAACAGATAAGTACACTTTATGAGCATCAAGATCATGAAAGACTAAGAAAGACTAAGGAATTGTCATAGATTAGAAGAGACTAAGGGAACACGACAACTAAATTCAATGTTGTACCTTGACTTGGATCCTGAAACAACAAAAAGGAAATCAGTGGAAAGAAGGAGCACAATTTGATTACACACTGGTATTTAGTTAATAGTATTAAATCAGTGTTAATTTCTTGGTTATATAACATATTAATCTAAAAGGAAGCTTGCTGAAGAGTATAAGGAAACTCTATATATTGTGCAACTTATCTGTACTTCTAAAATTGGCTCAAAATAAAATAATTTAAAAATTAAAAACAAAAAAAGTGAATTTAGTTTTAATATATTTTATTTAACCCAATGTATCCCAAATAGTATCATTTCAACATGTAATCAGCATATAGTTCTTAAAAATGGATTTCACATTTTTTTTGTACTTTCTTTAAAAATCTGGTGTATTTTACATTAACCATGCATTTCAATTTGCTCAGTAGCCACATGTGTCTGGAGCCTGCTGTACTGGACAGCACATGGATAGATGCATGATGGGATGTTATTCAGGGGTTCACTGACTCCTTTTTGGCATATCTCTGGAGTAATGTGTCTCCCAGCTCTGGTCCTGGATCTTTCCCTATATCTTAGAACCCCCAGAGGTGATTAGCCCCTATGGGGGGAATGCCCTAAAGTCTCATAACATTGCAGGCTGGTCTAATGAGAAAATGTATTTATTTGTAAAGAGTGTGACGCCCCCCCCCACCCCAGGGACTGAAATGCCCACAGCCCCAATGCTTTCTAAAGTGTGGGATAAATGCTACTAATTTTTAGACATGTAGGAAGAAATGACTTTATATGGTACTTAGACATTTCATTAAATTACATGGACTCACAACTTGAGAATAATTTTTTTTTCCTATTTCAATTCTCTTACAGTTCTTTTGATTACACCAGGATCAAGTCTCATTTAGTGCCCTTATATTTTAGCACCTCCCCATCGTTTGCTAGTCACAAACTCTCTTTCTCTGGCTAGAATTGAATGCATTACTTGTTTCTAGTTCCTTTATTTTTGTCATCACCTACGATTTATGGAAAATAATACTGGCTTTCCACTTAATTAATGATATGAAATTAATTTATTTAAGCTTTAAATACAAATATAAATATAGGAACACATTTAATGAAGATAAAAATATTAAAAAAATTGTAACCCAAGTGGCCGTGGAAAATAGCAAAAACAGAAACAAAAACAAAAACAAAAGCAACCCCCTTCCCCAAATCATCAAGTGACTACAAGAATGTTTGAAATTTGGGGGACTTGTAGATCAATTCTCAGTTTCAGAGATACCCCTTTAAAGAAACCTCTGAGAAAACAATAAATCAGTTGCAGGGAAAATGGAGTCAGTCCGGCTCCCTCATCCAGGTATCTGGGCATCTATGACTCAGCAGTACTTACGTAACTGTCGCTAGAAACCCACATGCGCAAAGCACCCGCCATTATGTAACCAGTGATGTCATACTCTGGCATGCAGCTGGTTTTGTCTATGAAGGAAATCGGGGCTTTCTGCCTGCTCGGATGACCCCAGCAGCTGGAATAAAGGCATGTGAGATATTCCGATGGCTCCGCATATTTCCTTCTGTCTGTCTGAATCCCGAGTGGACCTGCCTGGTCTCAAACGTTAGTAGAGCACATCAATAAATCAATAAACCAGCTTCCTCATTAAATTTTTTCCTGGAAAGATTGTTTTTCTTCTTCCAGTCCTGTCTTCTGCGTTATTGTCACTCCCTCCTCCTTTCACATTATTTCTCTTCCCTGTGTGCTTTCTCCGTTCCCATTCATGATTTTCCTCTTTCATCTCCCACCCTTCGGCCAAAGTTCTGACTCTCCTCATGCACCAATCACTGCTCGCTTCTGACTTTCCTTGTTCTGACATGTGACCAATCAGGATGTAGCTTCGAATCCTTGGGCTTCTGGCTTCCTCTGGTATTTTTCAAAGAGGATTCTGGATATTTTTAAAAAATCCCTTTAAGCTTACTTTAGAAATTTCTGGGTTCAAATTCTGGGTAATTGGAGGGTACTGTTCTCCACAGAGGGAAACATTTCTCATGGCTTCCTTGGATCAGAGAGATGGGTTTTCCAGGTTATGGTGCACATTGTTTTTCTTATTTTATGCACCAACGGGCAGCAAAATGATACTTCTAGAATCTAGCTTGGATAATTTATGTCCTTGAAGGATATTATTGCATCAAATTCTGGGGGTATTTAGGAAAAACATTGTCAATGTGAAACAAAATATATATAACAAAGCAGCCAATTTAGGAATGATTTGGAAAAAGTAATTTTTCTCTCTCTTCTACCATTGTTATAGATGGAGTATGATAGGAAGGAAAGATTAAATGAAGTTTTTCCCACTATGAGATAATATAAGAAAACTTTCCACCTCGGACCCGAAAATAATGTCAAGTTCTGCTTTTGGCTTCTTTCACAGACTCTTCTCCTTTCCTATGTTTCATATCAGTCATCTTTTTATATTCATCTGTTGAGCACACATAATAAAAAATAGTTTTGAATTTTTACTAAATCTTACAGGTTAAGCAAGAGAAAGTTTGAAATGATATTTTCCTGCCATTTGCGACAACATGGATGGAACTAGAAAGAATTATGCTTAGTGAAATAAGCCAGGCAAAGAAAGAAAAACACCATATGATATCACCTAATACAGGAAACTAAAGAGCAACACAAACAAATGAACTAAATAGGAAAAGACTAGAATAGTAGTCAGTAGGGGGGAGGGGGGAGGGAGAGAAGAGGGATAAGTAAGGGAAGGGTCTAGTCAAGGAACGTGTATGAATGACTCATGGACATGGACAACGGGGAGGGGTATGATTGTGGGAGAAGGGATGGGCTGGGTGGGGGGAGCAATGGGGGAAAAATGGGACAACTGTAATTGAAAAAAAATAAAAAATAATAAAAAAAAAAGGTAATTAACCTCTACATCTTCAAAACAAACCTCACTGAGAATGCTGGTGCCACAAAGCCTCACCACCACCATAGGCCCAGGTAAGGGCCCCTAAAAGACAGCTAGAGGTTTGACCAGATAACCACACAGATCACCCCTTGATTCACACAGGCATTTCCAGTCCTTTCATTGGCTGTTTACTGGTGTAGAAGGTAGAGCTGAGGCCTGCAGATAAAAGCTGAGAACTCATGTGCTATTTCTCTGCTGCCTTAAACACCAGCAGCACCAAATACTTGTTGAGCAAATAAACCATATTAGATACTTGTGGAAGTACCTTATTGTCTTCAGTTATTTAATTCCCACAACAAACAAATGAGGCAGGTACTGTGATTATCTTCATTTTACAGATGAGAAAATTACCGATGGGCCAGCAGCTAGTAAGACCAGAAGGCTGGGTTCAAATCCAGAAGGCCTGGTTCCAGAAGCAAATCTCAGTTTCTGCACCAGGCAGGCAGACCCTCTGGATTAAGCACTGTTGTTCCAACAGTTTAGAGCTAACAAAAGTCTGTGAAGGGAATCCAATTTTTGTGTTTTGAAATCAAGTTGTTTTTTTACTGGAAACATTCCTGGTCATGGGGTGTAATAAATATCACATTTAAGAATGCGGCAAAACTTGTAATTTTATGTAGTTGAAAGAAAAACTCACTTCTATAAATTATTGTTAAGAATGCTGAGCCTCACTAAATTGAATGAAAATGAACAACTCTGGAACTTGGAACTAAAACGAGACAGTGAAACAAATGATTCCGTTAATGGGGTTCCTGTCACATATGTTATTCCATTTCTGAGGCTGAGTTCTCTAAAACTTTAGCAAGTTGGTGTTGATTTTATTTGTTTTTTAATCATTCCCAAACCTACTTGATGCTTTTACATTTATTTCTAAGACAATGAGTTCCCAAGCACAAATATCAAAGGAGAATTCTATTACTTTTTAATAACTGCAATAGGAGCAGGGGGTATCCCAGCAGTATTTATTCCCATAGAGAGAAAAAAAAATAAATGTGATTGTGTGGCCCTCTTTCTTTGCTTTGCTTTTCCTTGCTGTTTAGACAGAAGTTCCCTGTTCGTGTAACGCACTGACCAAAAACAAACTGAACAGACCAATCTTTAGCAAGCATATCATGCAAATGAAGGGGTTTTGGGTAGGGCAGGGTATGGGTTGAAGGAGAGCCAGAAGTTTTAGATAAGGCTTTCTAAATAATCTTTGTTGGAGTAGCAACACTTAGGGGTTAGGTATGAAAACTACCTCAACATTCTAAGGAATCTCATCTTACTTTATTTTATTTCTTGCTCTTCACATCAGTTGAATTTCTTCTTTGTTCAGTGATCCTTATATAGTAGCAGTGTGTGAGAAAAGAAAACACATTAAGTCCTAAAATGCCAAATCTTTGCTTAGGAATGGAGCTTTGTCCTAATATTTAGTAGAATGAACAGTAGTCCTACTGTAATTTAATTTGCAAAAGTGGCTAGGAAATAAATGCACTGGCACGTTTGTTACCCAAAATGATGGACCTAATGACATATATTGATGGGTAGATTTTAAAAAATGATTACCTCTCCTTAGGATTTATATGTGAAAGTTGCAGCTTTATGATGCTAAAACAATGGATTGATTTGGTTTTCTTGGTATGGTGGAGGAGGGTTTTTTTTTCCCCCCAGAAGAGAATTCTTTACTTTAGAAATTGTGGGGGTGGGTATATTAGTTTGCTAGGACTGCCTTAACAAAGTGCCACAGACTGAGTGGCTTATACACAGTAATTTCTCACAATTCTGGACACTATAAGTTGCAGACCAAAGTATTGGCAGGATAGGCTTCTTCTGAAATCCAGGAGGAAAGGCTCTATTCCAGGCCTGAATCCTTGGCTTTTATTTTAATTAAATGATTTTTTAGTAACTTTTTATTTTCCATCAACTGTATTTCTATTTTCTGTTCAAGAGTCTGTGGAAGACTAGCTGAAGACCACTCAGTGGTTGTTCTTACCCATTCAGTGGCCTGAGCAGTGGGGGCTGCAGACCAGTCTTCAGTGGTCGGCTGAGTGCTCCCATCCTCAGTAGGTAACTGCTGAACAGGTACAGAGGGCATCTGTACACCTTCTGATCAGTCTGCAACCTTGGGTTGAACAGCACCAAATTCAGGAGCTGGAGCAGTCCCTTTCTCCTTGGTCATAGTCTTTTTAGCAGTGGCCTGCTCTTCCTTTTCAATCTTTTCAAGATCTCTGTAGAAGTAGAGATCAGACACGAACTCTAGGTGCTCTTGGGAAATAAGGCCGAGTGTGCGCAGAACTTCCTGGACCAGTGCCCAACACTTCAGAGTCACTGAGTGAGCTCCTTTGTTGTTGCACTTGATGGCAAAGTCCACATAGTACAAAGGAGCGTGTTGTGACACAGGGCATTGGTAGATCAGTTAACATAAGACATCTCCATGGGAGGCTGGTGGTCAGTCTTGGTTGGGATCAATAACCGCCAGAAGTTGTGGCTTCCAGAAGGCTGCCTGGACCTGGTTAGCGAAGGTTTCAGGGGTGAAGCAGCAACAATCAGAGAGGCTCAAGAGGCAGCAGCAAACTTCAGGAATACTTACCCTCATGGTTTCTAAGGAATACCTTCTGGCCAGTATTCCTAAAGGATGTGACTGACATCCAAGCCAGGTTAATGGCTGAAGCTTCTCTCAGGTTCTCATTATGGTGAACATGCCATCACTTTTCCTTCTGTAGATGTATGTTCCATTTGGAAGTCAAGGTTGGTGACACCTAAGTGGGTTCCTGTTGCAAGGAATTTTCATAAATCCTCTTCTATTTGCAGGACATCAAGGGCTCTGGACATTGTGAAAGTTTCCCTTAATGTTATGATGGGAACCCAGAACAATGCCTCATGAACCCCTTTTTAGGTAGTGTGGCTATTTTTTCCCTAAATCATCACATTGCCTCTCTTCTGTGCATATCTATCCTAATATCCTCTTCTTATAGGACACCAGTTATATTGGGTTAGAGTCCGCCTATATGACCTCATTTTACCTGACTTACCTCTTTAAGGGTCCTGTCTCCAAGTACAGGCCAACCACGGGTAGCCTCATTTATTCTAGGCTAATAGAGAAGAAATGCTTAGCTTTAGTCTTTAAAACTACACATTGAAAAAGCCAATCTTTTGTACACAAAGCCTTTTTATTCCCCCTTGATCCTTCATTGTGTTATCACCATTTTCTTTATCCTTATCAGACACTGCCTCACTGCTCTATCTCCCTCAATCACCAGTGTTATCTCTCAAGGAAGAATCTGATAGCAATCATTTATAGAGTGAAGACATTTTAAACCAGAGAAATTTGCATGTTATGTTCCTCTCCATAATGGTGTAATGAAAGGCTTTATCTTCACTTAAGGGAAATTCACCCATCAATGAGCAGATCAATAAGTGATGCAGTGAGATGAAAGCCTTTTCCTTACCCACCCCTGTACTAACAATACATACACAGCCAGGCATTTACTATTAATCTCTTTACAAAATTGGTCCTTTTGAGTTATGGGGCACCTCCTTTCCTCAAAAGAAATAGGCAGTAAACTCAAGCAGGAGTAATTGAAGGAAGTGTAATAAAGAGAGTATTTGAAAGATATAAGCAGGGTTAAAGAAAACCAGTATGAGATGGAGAAACATACCAGGGCAAGCAACAGAAGGAAGCCATTACCACTTCTAGATCTGCAGGTCAAGGAGAGGGAATGTTACCAGAACCCAGACAGAGTTGTAGGAGTAGCTGCAGCTGTAAGAGAGGGCTTTTTGCCGGAAGCTATGGTTTTGAAGGGAGGCCTAGGGAATACCTCTTAACTTTAGTTTCTTCCTGCCCTGCACTCTCCCAGCAGAGTTCTCACAGCTGAAAGCTAATGGAAGCCAGAAGTTGAGAGGGTTGATGTGGTCAGTAGGTTCAACCTCCTAAAGCACAGAGCAGAGTAGAAAAGAGCCTTCTCCTCAATGTACTTCATTTTTTGTTGTTGTTGCATATGAGGTAACTATTCAAGGCCTTGGAACAAGCAATAAGTGCTAATTATAGGCTCTTATATTCTCCTTCTCTCTTTTGAATGATGAAATGACTCCGAGAACGTTTCTGTTAATCACTGTCAGGGATATAGTCTAAATGTCTGGTTCTACCTCCTACCACAATAAGTGTTCATACTGTGCCTTGAACATTTATTTTATCCCCAGTGTCAAGACTTCTGCTGCTTTTGTCTGCCCAGTGTTCCTTTTTTTCTTTTCTGATAATAGCACCTTGATTTTCCTTTAGAAACCATGTTTTCCCAACTCTTAGTTCATGGTGTTGGGCTGCGGCTGCCGTTACATGTGGGTTCCTGAGATTGGAGCCCTTGGATAATGGCAATCAAGGGCTCTGCATTTTCTTTGCCACAGGGATTATTTAAAAAAATGCATGTGCTCCATAAGTGTAGAGGATCAGACACAGGACTTCTGCTAGTGTTATATACTCTTTTTTTATAAACTGTCACAGTTGCAAAGGTGGAAGGATGTAAGGTCAGAGTTCCTTGAAATAAGTTGCTTCAACATGAGGCCAACACAGAAACACAGCAGAAAGGAAGTATAAATAATGGCAGATTCCTGGATCTAGCTGTACCTGAAGTTCTCTTGAACTTTTAGTTTCATAACTCATGATTTCTTTTCTTAAGCCAATTTGGGTTTCTGTGACTTATAATAGAAATTCCTGAATAATATACTCTCTGTGATTTTAAAGTCAATATTACTTTATGTTGAGGTCTTCATATAGTGTTTACTATTGGATGGCTTGGGTTTGGTCGGTACTTTAATGTTGCACTACAGTAATAGGGGGATTAGCGCTGTTGAAAATACATTTGTTAACAGAAAAATAAAACTATTAATAGGCCATTCACCGATGTGTTTTCTTGGGAATAGAAGCCACCTACCAATTGTAAAGAATATCACTTATTTGATGAGATAATGTAAAATGCAGGTATGGGTCATCCACAAGAATATGTGGCATTGATCTTAGGTTTTTAAAAAATATATAATAACAACAAGTCTACTAGAGCAATTAAAACTATAGCACATTTAGAAGTGGCTCATGTTTCTTATACATCTTTAAGTTGCATTACATTAACTATATCCCAAAACCTCCTTTAGTCAGTCTGGGAAGGAAAGCAGAATAGTTCCTATTACAATTTCTATTGGTTCTGTTATTATTCTCCTGCAGGTCATAAATGTGTTTCTAAGGCTATTTCCAAAGCAGATTTTCAAAGGTGGAATAGGTATGTATTCTGACACATTGCTGTTCAGGCCTTGTTCATCCAACACTAAACAATTAAAAGAATAAAATTCATCCAGTCATTTAGATGATTCCACATGGCTATAAAGTGGATTAAAAAATCTGGCTGTTTGGAGTTTGTTTAGATATAATTTATAATGTAGATGCATAGCTGTATATGGGCTTGGGGCCCATTGGAGCTTCAGTGGGGGCCCTGACCTGTCTGAAATGTCTGATAAAGTGCTAGAGCGGGCCTCCTGGGAAGATGCTGCTTGATTAGGAGACTGTATGACATGCTGTAAGACTGATATTTATTATCAAATTCCCCTTCAGAAGGTTGTATCAATGGTCACTCCCACTGGCTATGGATAAAAATGCCATTACTTCCTTACTTAAACTAAACATTAGGTTTTACTTAATATCTTTTAGATATCATTTAATATTTTTCAAATATTATTTAATATACTTAAAATATTATTTAAATATCTTTGCCACCTTGGTAGGACAAAAATGTATCTCATAGTTTTATGTAGCTTATTTCTCCTTGCTTACTAGTGAGGTTGAACTTTTTTTCTCTTAATGTGGATTTGGACTTTTGCTTTTCTTCTTTTATGAATTATCTACTTAGATCTTTCATCTAATTTTTAGAGTATCCATCTTTTAAAAAAACTTGTGTGTATGTATTTATGTATTTATTTATTTTTATTGAATTTATTGGGGCAACATTGGTTAGTAAAATTATATAAGTTTCAGGTGTACAATTCTATAATGCATCATCTATATATTGTATTGTATGTTCACCACCTGAAGTCAAGTCTCCTTCCATCACTATTTATCCTCCCTTTACTCTCTTCTATCTTCTCCCATCCCCTTCCCTATGATAATCACCATACTGTTGTCTATGAGATTTTTTCATCTTTTTTTTTTTTTTGCTTAATCTTTTCACCATTTTCACTCAGCTTCCTTATCCCATTCCCTCTCACAGTTGTCAGCCTGTACTCTGTAATTATGAGTCTTTTTCTATTTTGTTTGTTAGTTTATTTTGTTCATTAGATTCCACATGTAAGTGAAATCACATGGTATTTGTCTTTCTCTGACTGGCTTATTTCATTTAGCATAATAATCTCCAGGTCTAGCCATATTTTTGCAAAAGGTATGATTTCCTTCAATTTTATGGCCAAGTAGTATTTCATTGTGTAAATGTATGACCACTTTTCTGTATCCACTCATCCACTGATGGCGCTTGGGCTTCTTCCAAATCTTGGCTATTGTAAATAACGCTGCAATGAACATAGGGGCTGCATATATTATTTTGAATTAGTGTTTCATGCTTCTTTGGGTGTATTCCCAGAAGTGGAATTGCTGGGTCTAGAGCGTTCATCTTATAATGAATTGTAGGAAGTTTTATATATTGATCACACTGGCCTTTTGCTGTAAATAAGTTGCAAATATTTTTTCTGCCTTCAACATTTGACATTTAATTTTAGTTTTTTGATGCATGGAAATATGTGTGTTTTTATATATTTAATTTATCATGGTTGTTTTTAAGTTTTATTTTTCTTTGTTTTTGGTTTAGGGTATTTTCTTTACATATTTTTCCAAAAATGACTTCATTATTTTTTCTAATACAGAATTATTGATTTTTTAAAAAGATGATACAGATTAGGAAAATGCCTGAGAAATAACAATGGAGTTTATCCTTCCAAGCAGTTCGGATATACTTTTCTAATCTAAATTTTCTTCAAATTATTTTGATTTTATTTTTTTACATTTAATATTGAATCATGAATTTATTTTGCTATACTGTATTATATCATGTAGTACTCTAACTTAATTTTTTTCAGATAGTTGGCCAATTATTCCTACTTCCTTATTTACTGAAAAGTACGATATCCCCCACTAACCTGAAATTCTATATATCTATCATTTTACTAAATTCTTACGTTATGTGGATTTGCTCCTGGATTTCATATTTGCTTTAATTGATTCTTCAACCCATTCTTAGGGCTCAGCCCCCTTGTCACTTTACATTCCAGTCCATTAATTGTCTAAGTTACTCTCAATTTTATTTCCTCAAAAGAACTCTTAGATCATTTGGATGGAATCTCAAACTTGAAAAATCCAATTGGTATTTTGGTTTGGAAAACATTACATTTATAATTAATTTAGAGAGGATTAATACTTTTATAACAGAGAGTCTTCCAGAGGCATTGTGTGCATTTTCATTTATTTAAATCTTTTGTATGTTCCTTAACAAGTTTTATAGCTTTCTTAGTGTAGGTATGTATACCCCTTGTTATTTTCCCTTTATAGTTTTCTAACTACTCATTTTTTGCTCTGACAAATAAAAAAACTATTTTTAATAGTTTATTTTTATTGTATTTTTTTCATTACCATTTATTCCCCTTAAGCCCTCTTCCAGCTCTATCCACCCCTTCCCTCCATAATCACTACATTGTTGTTCATGTCCACGAGTCCTTTTTCTTTTTTGCTCCGTCTCTTTACCCCCAACACCTCCCACTGAGAGCTGTCAGCCTGCTCTCTATCCATGAGTGTATCTCTATTTTGTTTATTAGTTCAGTTTGTTCATTAGATTCCACAATGAGTGAACTCATATGGTATTTGTCTTTCTCTGACTGGCTTATTTTACTTAGCATAATGTTCTCCAGGTCCATCCATAATGTTGTAAAGAGTAAAATTTTCTTCTCTTTTACAACTGAGTAGTATTCTATCATGTAAATCAGCTTTTTTATCCACTCATCTACTGATGGACTCTTGCTTGGGCTTCTCTGAGATCTTGGCTACTGTGAATAATGCTTCAATGAACATAGGGGTGCTTATATTCTTTCAAATTGATGCTTCAGGTTTCTTTGGATAAATTCCTAGAGCTGGAATCACTGAATCATAAGGCAGTTCAATTTTTAATTTTTTAAGGTAACTTCATACTGTTTTCCACAGTGGGTGAACCAATCTGCATTCTTACCAACAGTGAAAAAAGGTTCCCCTTTCTCCACATCCTTGCCAGCACTTGTTTTTTGTTGATTTATTGATGATAGTCATTCTGACAGGTGTGAGGTGATATCTCATTGTAATTTTAATTTGCATTTCTCTGATGATTAGTGACGTTGATCTTTTCATATGTCTATTGGCCATCTGTATGTCCTCTTTGAAGAAGTGTCTGTTCAGTTCCTTTGCCCATTTTAAAATTAAATTGTTTGTTTATTTGGTATTAAGTTTTATAAGATCTTTATAAATTTTGGATATTAACTCCTTATCAGATGTATTGGCGAATATGTTCTCTCATTCAGTGGGTTGTCTTTTTATTTTGTTGATGGTTTCTTTTGCTGTTCAAAACCCTTTTATTTTGAAGTAGTCCCATTTGTTTATTTTTTATTTTGTTTCCCTTACCTGAGAAGGTATATCAGAAAAAATATTACTACGAGCAATGTCCAAGATTTTACTGCTTGTTTTCTTCTAGGATTTTTTATGGGTTCAAGTCTAACATTTAAGCCTTTAACCTATTTTGAATTTATTCTTGTGTGTGATGCAAAAGGTGAAATAGTTTTGTTTTTCTGCATGTATCTATCCAATTTTTCCCCAAAACCACTTTTTGAATGAACTATCTTTATCTTATTGTATGTGCTTGCTTTTTCTGTCAAATATTAATTGATTATAAAGGTGTGGGTTTATTTCTAGGCTCTCTATTCTGTTTCATTGATCTATATGTCTGTTTTTATGCCAGTACCATGCTGTTTTGATTACTATGGCCTTATAGTACATTTTGATACTAGGTTTCATGATTCTTCCAACTTTGTTCTTTCTAAAGATCTCTGTTGCTATTTGGAGTCTTTTGTGGTTCCATATAATTTTTGAAATATTTGTTCTATTTCTGTGAAATATGTCATTGGTATCTTGATAGGAATTGCATTGAATCTATAGATTGCTTTGAGTAGTATGGACATTTTAATGATGTTAATTCTTCCTACGCATGAAAATAGTATATGCTTCTACTTATTTTTATCTTCTTCAATTTCTTTAGTGTTTTATAATGTTCTGAGAATAGGTCTTTTACATTCTTGGTTAAATTTTTTCCTAGGTATTTTTTATTTTTAAGAAATTGTGAATGGGATTGATTTATGGATATTAATTTTGTATCCTGTTACTTTACTGAATTCATTGATCAATTCTAGCAGTTTCTCAGTGGGATCTTTAGAGTTCTTCATGTGCAGTATTATGTCATCTGCAAACAGTGACAGTTTTACTTCTTCCTTTCCAATAAGGATGCCTTTTATTTCTTCTTGTTTAATGCTGTGCTAGAATTTCCAGTACTATGTTGGATAAGAGAGGTGAAAGCAGACATACCTGTCTTGTTTGTAATCTTAAGGGGAATGCTTATAGTTTTTGCCTAAAAGTATGATGATGGCAGTGGGTTTGTCGTATATGGCCTTTATGGTGTTTACATATGTTCCCTCTATTTCCACTTTGCTGAGAGTTTTTATCACAAATGGGTACTGGGTTTTTATCAAATGCTTTTTCTACATCTATTGATATGATCATGTAGCTTTTATCCTTCATTTTGTTTATGTGGTGAATCACATTTATTGATTTGAGAATATTGTACTAATCTTGTGTCCCTGGAATAAATCCCACCTGATCATGGTGTATGATCTTTTTGATGTATTGCTACATTCAGTTTGCTAATACTTTGTTGAGTATTTTAGCATCTATGTTCATTAGAGATATTGGTCTATAATTTCCTTTTTTTTTGTATTGTCTTCATTTGGTTTTGGAATTAGAATAATACTGGCCTCATAAAATGAGCTTGGTCATCTTGCCTCTTCTTGAAATTTTTGGAATAATTTGAGAAGAATCAGTGTTAGTTCTTCACAGAATGTTTGGTAAAATTCACCTCTGAAGTCATCCAGTCCAGGGCTTTTGTTTATTAGGAGTTTTCTGATTATTGCTTCAATGTCAATGTCTATTCAGATTCTCTAATTCTTCCTGATAGTTTTGGAAGATTGTATGTTTCTAGAAATTTATGCATTTTGTTCAGGTTGTCCAATTTGTTGCCATATAGTTGTTCATTTTCATTTGTTTCAAGGTATCTTTTGATTTCTTCCTTTATTTCATTGTTAACCCATTCAATGTTTAGTAACATGTTATTCAGCTTTCATGTCCTCGTGCACATGTTATTTAGCTTTCATGTCCTCGTGCAGTTTCCAGTTTTCTTCTCATGAGTGATTTCTAGTTTCATGGTATTATCATCAAAGAAGATGCTTGATATGATTTTAATCTTCTTAAATTTATGGAAACCTGTTTTGTGTCCTAACATGTGGTCTATCCTAGAAAACATTCCATGTGAACCTGAAAATAATATATATTCTGCTGCTTTGGGATTAACTGCTCTTAATGTATCAATTAAATCCATTTGATCCAGTGTTTCATTTAAGGCTGCTATCTCCTTGTTGATTTTCTGTCTGGAAGATATATCCATTGAAGTCAACAGAGTGTTAAAGTCCCCTGCTGTGACTGTTTCTGTCAATCTCTCCCTTTATGTCCATCAAGATTTGCCTTACATATTTAGGTGCTCCTACATTGGGTCCATAAATGTTTACAATTGTTATATCCTTTTGTTGGATTGTTCCTTTTATCATTATATAGTGCCCTTCTTTGTCTCTTACTATAGCCTTGGTTTTAAAGTCTATTTTTGTTTTTGGATATAACTACTGCTACCCCAGCTTTTTTTCCCTTTTCATTTGCATGAAATATCTTTTTCCATACCTTTACCGTTAGTCTGTATGTATCTTTCATTCTGAGGTGGGATTTTTTTGTAGACAGCATATATATAGGTTTTGTATTCTTTCCTATTTAGCTACTCTATTGGAGCATTTAAGTCATTTAAGCCATTTTCAGTTAAAGTAATTATTGATAGATACATGTTTACTGCCATTTTATTTTTTAACTACTTTCCTCATTGTCTTTCCTGTTTTTCTCCTTTTCTTCTTCTTCTTAAAGCAAGTCCTTTGACATTTGTTGCAAAACTGATATGGTGGTAACAAACTCCTTTAGCTTTTACTTGTCTGGGAAGCTCTTTCTTTCATCTTCATTTTAAAATGATAACCCTGCTGGGTGAAGTAGCCTTGGTTGTAAGTCCTCGCTTTTCATCACTTTTAATGTATTTTGCCAATCCCTTCTGCTCTGAAATATTTATTTGAGAAATTAGATGTCAGTCTTATGGGAATTCCCTTGTTGGTAACTAACTGGCTTTCTCTTGTGGCTTTTAAGATTCTTTCCTTGTTTTAAGCTTTGCCATGTTAATATGATGTGTCTTGGTGTGGGTCTCTTTGGGTCCATCTTGTTTAGGACTCTCTGCACTTCCAGAACTTGTGGGTCTTTTTCCTGCACCAGGTTATGGAAGTTTGCAGTCATTATTTCTTCAAATAGGTTCTCAATCCCTTGCTCTGTCTTCTTCTGGTATCTCCATGATGCAAATGTTGTTACATTTCATGTTGTCCCAAATGTCTCTTAAACTATCCTCATTTAAATTATATTTTCTTCTTGCTGCTCTGTTTGGGTACATTTTTCTACCTTTTCTTCCAAATCACTGATTCACTCCTCTGCTTCATCTAATCTGTTTATTCTTTCCAGTGTATCATTTATTTCAGATATTGCATTTTTTTTATTTCTGACTGGTCCTTTTTATGTTTCTTTTTTTAATGTCTTTTTTTTTATGCTGTTGAGTATCTTTATAATCATTACTCTAAACTCTATACCTGATAAATTGCTTGCCTCCATTCAATTTATTTCTTCAGGAGAATTCTCTTGTTCTTTCATTTGGGACCTGTTTCTTTGTCTTCCAATTTTCTGTCTTTTTGTGTTTGTTTGTATATATTAGGTAAATACACAAGGACTCTGGTTAGACCCATGTCAGGCACTACCTGTGAGTGGTCCTGGACAACCCGTTTGGAGCTATCAGCAATCCACAGCATGTGGTTTCCTCTGCTAGGCTTGGGTGTGTGCAGAAAAGCCAAGCTGCACACTAAGGCTGGTTTATACCTACACCAGGCCCAGGGGATGGTCAATTAAAGTCTCAAAGCTCTCAGAGATCTTTCTCTGCCTTCAGGCTATCTGTTATGCTTAGTTACTGGAAGAGCCTCTGGCTGTACTCCTCAGCAGCAGGGCTTAAGCTCCATAAGGTGGGATAAGAAGGATTCCTGCTGGTGAGGCTATTGCTTCTCCTGCAGATGAAGCTATTGCTTCCCCCCAGGCTGATGCCCTTTGGAGGGGAGTGCTCTGCCTGAGAAAGATAGCTTCTGCTGTATGGGGAATGACTCAGCACAGGAATCCTGGGGAATGACCCTTAAGATCTCTCCCCACAGCCATTAACCCCAGACTTTCCTCACATAGCTCTAGTTCACTCTTTCCTCCCTCTGCTGGAGCCCAGGGTAAGTGGCTGCAAACAAAATTATATATGTTGGTTCTTTAAGAGGCTTGTCTGTGTCTCTAGCTGTCTCTCCCTAGTGGACAGAAACCCTGCTGTTTTTCACAGCTGGATGTTATTTGGGTTTCTTTCCTGGCTCTGGTGCTCTAGGCTGGGGAGCCCAGCTTGGGGTTTTTTTTTTTTTTTCTGCCATCTTTGAGGCAACTACATGATTCCATCTTCCCAACCTTTTATCTTTTTTTTTTAAGTATATTTTATTGATTATGTTGTTGCAGTAGTTCCAATTTTTTCCCCTTTACTCCCCTCCACCCAGTATCTCCCTCCCCCAGCATCCCCCCCCCAAGTCCATACCCATGGTTCGTAAAAAATAACTATCCCTCCCTCTCAGATATTAAGACCCTTTGTAATCTTGTAAAGGACAATGGGCGAAGGTCTCAAGCTCCTCTAGCTGCTTCAAGCTGGACATGGTCGTCGTCCTACCTACCCTTGGGTCCAGAAATCCCTAATAACAGTGGGGGTGTGGAGGGGAGGGTGGCCTTCCCACATGGGGAAGGATTGTGCAGACTCCAGGTCAGTTGGCTGTCTCCGGACAACGGCGTGCTTGGTTTAGCAGGCTGGCATCCTTGTTGTGTTCTGGGGGCAACAGATTTGGCAAAAAGGGTTAAAAAGCATCATTCAATCCATAACTACTAGGTGGCAAAAGGCAGGGATTAATTTTTCAATGTTCCACGTTAGGAGAAAAAAAACCAGCTTGGGGTTTAGATCCTGCACTTCTCAGGAGGAATCCCCAGCTGTTGAAATATCCCTCTAGAACTTGAGCCTACTGCTTGTGGGATCCCAGGCAGCCCTCTCATGCCTCTGCACTTCCTACCAGTCTTGATGTGCTGATGAAGTCTCTTCAGTAAGTCCTTGGAAATAAGGCTTCTCTCCAGCTAGTCTTCAGTGGTTTATTCAGAATAATTTTCCTATAATTTAGTTGTAATTCCAGTTTGGTCCTGGGAGGAGGTTAGTGTAACTTCTACCTACTCCACCACCAGCTTGGATGTTCTCCTGCTGTTCTCTTGAATCTTCTTTGGTTTTTCTAACATTTATTTTGCTCTTGGCTGCTTTACTACACTTCGTTAATTATCATAATACTTTTCTAGTTTGTTCTCTTAGATTTTCTTGGCAATAAATGACATCAGAACCAATATCTGATCAATGCTATCCTCTTTTTAATAACGTATAGCACATTTCTTTTAAATATATTCCTAACCATTGAAAAATAGCAGGAGTCCTGACTTCTTTTGAGTTTTAGGTGAGTTCTTCAGTTTCCCATAATTAGGCATGCTCAAGTTAATGATTTTTACAATAAAAACATAACTTTTAATTAATTATAATTTCGTTCTGTTTCCTAATTCAGTGTCCTTTGTGCTTTAGGTATTCTACTTCATCATATACTAGGTAATTTCATAAAACTTTTAAGAAAGAAAACACTGTCATATAACACACATAAACACACATGCACATACTGTGTTTGTTTATTGTTGTTATGAGAACAATACATGGCCATAGGAGAGAAATTCAAAAGTACAGAAAACACAAAGCAAAAATAATCACTTGTAATACTACAAATTAATATTCTGGTGCCTATCCTTTGAATTGTTTCTACGTGTAGTTTTTAATGTATGGCATTATATATTTTTGTTTGTAAATTTTATATAACTGTTTAAAAATTAAGCTCACATATATGTAATACATACAACCTGCTTTTTCCACTTACTGTATCATGAACATTTTCTCATGATTTCATGAAATCCTTGATTTGTACCTCTGGCAATGATATTTTTGAGAGTGTTGGATGCTGCTGGGTATACCTCTCTCTTTCCCTCTTTCTTGGCTTAAAAGACGAACATTTATTTTTCTTCTTAAAAACAAAAAGAAGATTTTCAGTTTATACCAGTAGGTGTCATCCATTCACAAAAAGCTCACCCAAGAAACCTAATATAATTTGACTTAACCTCTATAATATCTACTGAATTCCATTATTGGGTTCTAGTCAATCTGAGCCACTTCGGTGAAGGGTATTTAGGTACTTAATAGCAATTGGAAAAGATGCAACCTTTGCCCTTAGGGTGCTTGCAGCAAAAAATGAGAGAGAGAGATAGAGACAGAGAGCAGCAGTTTTAAAATGGAATGCATTTCATAGGCTTGGAGTGATCATTTTATTTCCTAAAAATACATTAATTACTCTAAGAGGTTGTTCAAATATTACACTAAATAGCCACCCTCCCCGAAAACAATGAAGCTATTGTCATGTTTTTCTATAAGAGGTTCACCAATCTTAATCCTGTATATAAAAATCCAAGATGATTCAAAATATAATAAGATATTTTTAAAATATGAAAAGATTATTGAAATTTAATAAAAAGATCATAAAAATTTAAGTCAGTAAAATGTTATTGTAATAACTAGATTTTTTGGTATCATGTAATAGTTTTTAAGAGCTTTCATATTCATTACCTTTTGGTCTTCACAAGAATCCTCTAAAGTTACAATGAGTAAACTTTTGTTCAGAAAATGACCTGGTTTTGCTCAGGGCTACACAGCTGGTAAATGAGAAAGGCCGACTTAGCACAAGGATCTTCTGACTCCATATGCATATGTATATGTATATACTGCCAAATTTGTGTTAACTTTTGAAGCAGAGGTTAGAAATTGATAGTCTATGGACAAACTGGTTCTTCAGGTATGTTGTTTGCCTCTATAGTGTTGGCTCACACTGTATTTTAAATTTTTTGAATAAGTTGCAAAATTTAAATAGTGGGATATTTCCCACAAAGATTAGACTTCCATATTTATTTGGAAAAATATATATCGGTTGCTTCATCTAATTTGTGTGCTAATTTGCCCCAATTTCTGCCACTTGCTATTACCTTATACTAAGTCTACTTTAGTCATTTTTTTTTTTTTCTATCTTTCTGGCTTACATATGTATATAAGATTGTGAGTCTTTTTTGAGTTTTGGTCTTTTGGAAAGATTATGTACTTGTTCTAACAATATTATTTTGTTTCAAAACATTTTTGAAATATCTTTCAGAATCAGATTAAGAGCTACAGAAAAAAAATGATATTGGTATTTTACATGCTTGATCACTGAGGAAGAGTAGATAGGATGAGGAAAGCCAAAGATTGAAGCTCAAGTTTTGTGGAATATCAACATCAGCATTTAGGAGAAGAGGGGAATTATAACTGGTCGAAAAATTCAAGCTGGAAGAGGTCTGAAAGATGGGAGTTAAAAAGAAGAGAGCAATGATTCTGACCACACATCGGGGCCACAGAGGGGCTTCAAGGAAGTGTTGTTTGAAATTAAGAACATAAACTTTTTCCTTGGAGGCTTAGATTTTAAGTTTAACACAGAATAAATCAGAGTAGAGGTAGGTAAAGCAACCTAAAATAAGCAGAATGGCCCTTAGTTCTTGTAACTCAGGAATGGGTGGTACTATTTCAAGATAAAGTGTAATATCAACATAAAGTAAGTATAGCATTTAATGATTTACAGAGGTCAAGAAGGGAAATAAAGAAAGTGTTGGTTGGAATTGGCAATGTGGAGTACCTGAGTGGGCTTTGGGAAAGAAGCTTCAGTGGAATGGTAGAGACAGAAACCCATGTACAGTGGGTTGAGAAACATCTAGGAAGCACTGAGGGGTAGACACAGAGTGTGGGCTTGTCTTTTCTAAGAAAGAAGAGAGAAATGTAGATGGCAGGAGTATGGGATCTGAGGAAATGTGTTTGTGTGTTTTAATAATTGTAGAAATTATATCATGTTTATAAATAAAGGGAAGGAGTCATAGGAAGGCAATCTAGGAACAAAGATAGGACTGAGGGATCCAGAACTCTGGAGAGGCTGGAGATAATGGGGTCCAGAGAGATGCTTTATGATGTTTTGAGCAATGGCACTGTCATCAGAATGAAGGCTTTGCTGCCAATGTGACTAAGTTAGGATATTTATATTAAAAATATCAATCATATCACTTTATAGTCATATTGTACACTGTGATCTACTTACCATTCATGGAAATGTGAAATTAGTTTCCTGGGCTTTATGGATTGATAACTTTTATATGAGAAAATATAATTTGGCTGTTAAAATAGAATATTCTTTTGTTTGAAAATACAAAAACATCTTGATATTTTTCTACCCTCACATCACGCATTAGGATTCAAAGAGCAATGTGTTAGTTGGCTATTGTTCTTGAAGTAATATATTATAGTTCCTTCAAAAGTCAAGGATTCTTCAAACAATCATTCATTAAAAAAATAGTTATGGAGCATGTACTATGCCCCAGGCTCTGTTTTGAGCGTTGCAGATATGGCTGCAAAGAAGGCATCTTCAGTCCTTGTTCTGATACTGCTCACAGTGCAGTAAGGTCTGTAAGAAAGCAAACAGTAGTATCAGTTCTAGAATGAGGAATACAGAAGGGCTTTAGGATGATGCAGACAAGCTACCTAATGGACACTAGTTATGGAAGTGGTTAGTAGTGAATGGATCAGAAGAGGCATTTTTTAAATGAACTGATGGACATGTAAGCAAAGATCTGAAGAATGCTAGGATTTCTGCAGAAGAAAGAGGCTGGGTGGTGAGAAGGGGGAGTGGGGACAAGAAGAGGGCTCCTGGCAGTTGGATGAAGCGTTGATGCAGGGATTTTGGAGAATGCCTCATCATTCAACATGGCTGACATTTTCAGTGCAGGAGGAAGAAGGAAGGAAGGAAAGGATCAAAAGATGAAGCTGAATTGTATGCCTATGGTAAAGGGTCTTTTAAGGGGTTTGGGCCTTATCTTTGACAGGAAGCTCAGTGGAGGAGCACCAACAAATTAGATTTACATTTTTAAAAGATTATTTACTCTGTGGTGTGGAGGTAGATTAAAATGGAATAAGAGCAGAGACAAAAGACCAGGAGGGAGATGCTGGAGGCCTGATCTAAGCCAGTGACCCTGGCAAGAAAGAAAGAAAAGTATGTGGTAGACAGCAAGAACTTGAAGAAAGGGCTTGTTGGTGAATTAGTGGAGAGCGGAGAGGGCTGACATGCAGATTTCTGGCTAAGTGACTGGATGGTGTTGGCCATTCAGCGATAAAGAAAACAAACCAGGAGAAACAATTTTGATGAGGAACAACTCTTCTCTTTCAACGCTTTTCTATTTCAAATTGGTAGGCCAAGTTCAGATGACACACAGATAGTTTGGGGGTGCTTTTTAACCCTGTTGTTTGGACTCAGTAGCCTTGGTGTGTGGAACCTCAGAAAAGCAAGTGCACAACATTGTGAACTCTGGTGCCCACAAGACAAGTAATGATAAACATTCTGCTTTTAATGTAACAAACTTTCCATCCTCTCCCTTTGCCCCAGACATCTGCACACACAAATCAAAACTTTCTTAAGTCATGGAATGAAAAAAAAAAAACAACTTAAAAGCAAATAGTGCTTCCTGTGTGGTGAATGGAAATTTTTGCCTGGTTTATTTTGCAAGCATATGAAAAGTAGTTCTGAATAATTAAAATCATAAATAATTGTATTCGTTGTTGTGTAATTTTCTCCTCCTGGGATAGAGACATTGCACCTAAGTTTTATTATCATATCTCTTTTGCATTCAAAAATTTTGGAACTTAATCTAGGACCCAAACATATCCTTCTTCTCCCAAAATATAAGCCAAAAATCATGTTTCTGGCTAGATAAATGAAGACTAACGTGAGAGGGTAGTGTGCTAATTAAGAGTGGGAATTCAAAGTTTCCATTTCTGGGTCTGACCTAGCTCAATTGTAGGGGCACCAAATATTCCCTGTAAAAAGTTTCAATATGTAAGTATGTAAGGGCTTTAAATGTTCTTTGTAAGAAGTAGCAAGGACTTGCTAAAAGGCCTTGGAAAAAGGAATGTAAGAAGGAGTGTTATAGCAATTAGTGATTTACAAGCTAAAAGGACTTCAGCCTCTATCACCTCCCATTTGCTTGCTTGTGTCTGGTTTATAACATTTGTGAAGGTTGTGCTTTGCAGAATGTCTAGCCCTTTGAAAATAAATTGCTTCACAGGGAGTTCGTCCCTGGCTGAAGAGCTATGCTGCCGTCGAAGATAACCTTTAGCCTTGCGAATTTCTGTTCCTGTTACTGCCAAGACATTCCTGAAGTCCTGTGCAGCCCCCTCTTCCTAAAGCTGTTTCCCGCCAAAGAAGAAACAAAGAGACTGCACCAGTATAAAAGCCCAGCGTTTAGACTCCATTGGAGGTTGGAGCATGTTAGAGACCTGCTCAGGGTCTGCCCAACTCCTGGCCAATATTAAAAATCCTTTGCTTAACTTTATACACCGCTTCAGAGTGTTCAATCTCGCCTATGTAGCCGTAACATTTTGGAGGCCCCAGCGAGATGCCTCTGTAAAGCGGTGCCGCCTTCGGTGAGCCCCCGGGGCTTCGTGCGGTCCCGTGTGTCTAGCTGACGTGTGGCAGGACAGCGGCCGCAAGCTCTGATTGGGAGCAATTCCCTGCACCTTCAGGAGACACTCGGGAGCTGCTAGAAGCCCTGACGGCCCAGTCTAGAGTAAGCAAAGGACAGAGGACAGCCTCGGCGACAGGTGAGTGGCAACCCATTTGGGCAGCGGACTTGGGCCACTGCCACTGAGACTTGGTCTCTTTTGTCCTCTGGACGCAGAGGTACATATTCCCGAACAGGGAATTTGTTGAAGCCGGCTTGGCTAGCTTCATTTGGATTGTATAGAGCTCTTTTGGTTTTGGGGTTCTGCTGCCTGTAGCCGATGCTGTTCATCTAATCTCAGAAGCCTAGGCGGGGTTTGGGTGGGATTGTTTAACCTCTGAGTGAATGTGTGAGTGAATGTTAAGGTTAAAGTAAAAAAAAAGTTATTTCCTCCTTTTTGTGTGCCTCCACAAACTTCGGTCTATGGAGTCTGAGTGGGCTCTAGCCTCGCAGGAGGAGAGGCCAAGCGGGCATTTGTTTGGCTTCCTTTGGGAGCTCCCAGCCCGTGTTTGTCTGCGCCGTGAGGGGGGAATTGCTCCTGTGCCTTGTGTTCCAGCTCCTAATTGTAATCCAAATTAAGTGCATGTTTGTAGCAGTCACGTTAGCCAACATAAGGGGACGCCAGTCTAAGCCTGCACCCATAGTTCTTGACTGTGTGCTCCAGAATTTCCCCAAGTTCCGGGGACAAAATCCCTTCATAAACTCTGGCACCCTGGAAACATTCTGTAGGTCAGAGTGGTCTGCTTTTGGGGTCGGATAGCCCCACCCCCCCTTGGGAGTACTTTAAATCTAAATATTATAAGTGTAAAACGGTGTCTCTCGGGAAGCAAAAATGCAACAAGCAGAAAGGAGAGGGTTATTGGGGGAAGTAGCAAGGCAGGAGGGAGCTGTGCCTTGAAAGAGTGGCTCCTGCTCTGCACTTCTAAGGGAAAAGTGTTTTTTTAAGAAAAAAAAAGAAGGTATTATCTTGCAGATGGCTAGTGAAGGCCAAACAAACGTGGGTTAGTTTCACATATTCTGTAATCTGGGAAGGCCCCTGGTTCCCAGATCAAATTGCTATCTCTCAAACAGCTGCAGGCGCAGGAGAGGGGGGTGGGGAACAGGAAAACCAAGGCTATCAATATGGGCAGTGTCACAAAAAAAAAAAAAAAAAAGCCTAGGACCCTCTGTGCTGTGTCCTGCTGCCTTGTAGCCCTGGCCAGAGGGATGAGGCTCCTTAAAAATTTCCCCAGAGAACTTGCTTGCAGCATTTCTTTCCACCCCAGGTAACTTCTAGCAATACAGTTTGCATCTGAATACTCCCTGCTGGAGCTGCAAGGAGGGACAATGTTAAATTTGCTAGCGAAGCAGCCGTCTAATCCCCTTGCTACAGGTTACAGAAAGAGCAGAATGTCTGTCTCTCCAACATGGAGGAAAAAAAAAAAAGTGACACTTTTAAAACTCAGGCCGCTCTTCTTCAAACTGGTGCAAGCTGCTTGGGTGCCAATCAGCAACACCTCTAAAGCTGTAACTAAAGAGCCTTCAATCTCCTCACTGCTTCAGCAGGGGGAATGTGCCTGTATCTTAAGGAAAAGTGTTGTTACACATGAATAAAACTAATGTCCATTCTAGACATCCTCTTCAATAGGAAAGAAAGAGGAATAATCAGGTGGGCTGCTATAAGAATATAAAAAAAATGCAAGCATCCTCCTGGTCAGGGAATTGTCCTGGCCAAACAAAAGGTTCCCAATAAAATCCTAAATAGAATAGTAATAGGCCAAATAAAACAATTGAAAAACTTCTCAGGAAAGCTCAAAAGTGTATGTTAGAAAAGAAGAAGAAGAAGCAGGAAGCTTCAGAAAACTGCAGAATATCTATAAATCTAGGGAAATTTTAGCTGCTAAATACTGAGTTTGAGTAGAGTACTTTACAGTGTGGAAAAGAACAAGAATTGGAAATGGATTATGGTTAAATCTGAATGGGTAAATATATGGAAAGTTTGTGAATGTTGCAGAAGGTCTGTGGAAAGTCATAAAAATGTATAGAAAGGTTGTGAAAGTTTTAAACCTGGGGAAAGGAAACCTCAACTACTTGTGGTCTAATTGTATGGTTACTGTACCTCTGTATTGGCATTTAGCCTTGGGACCTATGAAAGGTCATTTGGAATTCCCTGTGTTGGAATTGGCATTAGCCATTGGGGACCTAGAAAAGGTCTAGAATTCTCTGTATTGGTATTAGCCATATAATCTGAAAAGAAAATTGAGGTTCCCCATAGAGAGTTAAAAAGAAAAAAAAAAGAAAACTTCACATGTAGGAAAGTGAACAAAAGAAAGTATAAGGCATGGAAATGCAGTTTTAGTAAATATTAGAAGGACAAGGATTTTCCTTCACACTGTATATTTTTCTCCCTACCTGATCCCTCCAGAATTTGGCAATTTAAAGAAGTAAGTAATGACATTAGGTTTCTTTGCATAAAACTAAAAAGACCAGTTGTTAATAAAGGTATTGTTAACCAAGACATTGACTGGAATAATATGCCTGAAAGAGGCATGCTTAGGCTCTGGTTGTTGTTACCAGGAAGCCCTAAGGAACTGGATTTAACTTTTGAAGCTAAGAAAAGCCCATGAGAAAAAAGGCCTGACACCTTGGTTGGTTGTGCGGTTCATGGCAGTCTTTCCAGGGAAGGAACGAAGGTTGCTTTCCTGAAAAATGGCTAGAAGGAACCTCAAGGCACAATGAAAAATCCAAAGGACTTGGGAAAAGCAGGTGTTTACAGGCAAGGCTGAATGGCAGGTGTGTGGCTCAGCTTCTGTGCCCTAATGGGCAAACTAAAAGTCAACATGAAGGTTCCTTGCGTAAGTTCCAGCATAGTAGACTTAAAGATCATATGTGATCAATCACTGCTCTTGTTGTTTTTATGCAAATGAACAGGCTAAATTAAAACTGGACTTAATGCAGCCCTTTACTGACAAGGAGGGTGATCTTAAGGAGAAAAATCATGACTTAAGGAAAATTGCAATGCTCAGTGCAGCTAACTGTCTATAAAGTTTGTTTTTCATTTGAAAGTTAAACCAAGTCTGTGACATTATCAAGGATGCTTTATTTACAGGCAAGAAGAATGTCAAATGCCTTGCAACTGGATGTCTTCCCAATAAGACAGTCTCTCCAATTTAAAGACTAGTTTGTGAATTGTGTTGTGTGAATTAACATGTGTGTTCTTTCCGTTTTCATAGGGCATAAGTCTATGATCTCATTACCTGAGTAATTGTCTGTACTTATAGGCCTCACTTAAGAAGCCCATCTGCAGTGCCGCCTCCTAAGACTCAACGGTTTGGCTGAACTAAGTGGTTGGGTTGGTAAAGTATGGGGTAGTCTGTGAGCTTCACTTTAAAAACTTATTTCTCTTATCTATCCTAATGACTTGGACAAAAAGGGCCTAAAGGTCTGAGAGGGGGGAAAACCTAAAATATTTCCCTCAGCCCTAGCTAAGTATAGTGAGCAAAAGAATTTTGGACAGGTGTGACGTGCCCTGCACACCTTCCTCCAAAGAAGCCATTTCTTTTCCTAATGTGGGACATTGAAGAATTAATCTCTGTCTTTTGTCATCTAGTGGTTGTGGGTTAAATTATGCCTTTTAACCCTGTTGCCAGGTCTGTTGCCTCCAGAATATGACAAGGATGTCAATTTGTCCAACAGTGCCAGCCCTTGGAAACCAAGAATGCCGCTGTCCGGGGACAGCCAACTGACCTGGACTCTGCAAAAATCCTTCCCCATAAGGGAGGGCCGCACTCCCCTCCACCCCCACTCTTATTAGAAATTCCTAGACCCAAGGGTAGGTAGGACGACGACCATGTTCAGCTTGAAGCAGCTAGAAGAGCACGAGACCTTCGCCCATTGTCCTCTTATAAAATAAAAGGTCTTAAGTCTAAGGAGGGGAATTATACAGGGGCTTCAGACATTCCTTATAAGAAAAGAAAAAAACTGGGAATTAGGCTAATTCCTCCCAAGTATACTGCACTACATTGAAAAAAAAAAAAGGGTAAGGCAAAAATAAGTACAGTGCCATAAAATTTTCTATCATTTTGAATGTAGTGCTTTCTTTGTTGGTCATTTCCTTAATTGCTATTAATCTTTGACTAGTTTTCAAAGCTGTAAAAACTTATTTTAGTCAGTTCCTAGTTGTTAATTTAATGTTTCCATAAGGGTCTGGAAATTTGTTTTCCATCATCTTGCTAACATTCCATTTGCTCTTATTAATCATTGAATCTACAATGCATGGCACATAGCAAGTGCTTAACAAATGTCTGCTAAATTAAATTGTAAGTGTTTGCTTTAGGTTTGTGAGATATGTTGCTGGTATTTTAATAGAAATTGCATTGAATCTATGAATTGCTTTAAATAATGTGGACATTTTGGAAATGTTAATTCTTCCGATCCGTGGATGTGGTGTATGCTTCCATTTATTTGTGTCTTTCTTAATTTCTTTCTTCAGGGTTGTGTAGCTTTCCGAGTGCAGGTCTTTTGCCTCTTTGGTTAAGTTTATCCCTGAATACTGTTGTTTTTCTTGTTGCTATAGTAAATGGAATTTTTTTCTGGTTTCTATCTCTAATGTTTTGTTGGTATATAGAAACGCTTTTAATTTCTGAATATTAACTTCGTGCCCTGCTGTTTTGTCAAATTCACTTATTAGGTCAAGTAGTTTTTTCGTAAAGTCTGTAAGGTTTTCTATGTATACTATCGTGTCTTCTGCAAGTGGTAACAGTTTTGTCTTCCTTACCAATTTGAATGTCTTTAATTTCTTCTTGTCTAATTGCTGTAGTTAGAACTTCCAACACTGTTTAAAAAGAAAAGGAAAAAAGTGGACATCCTTGTCTTGTTCCTAATCTCAGAAGGAATGTTTTCTTTTTTTTGTCCATTGAGTGGAATGTTGGCTTCAGGTTTCTCATATATAGCCTTGGTTGTGTTGAGGTATGCTCCCTCTATTCCCATTTTTCTGGGGGTTTTCGTCATAGATGGGTGTTGTACTTTATCAGGTGCTTTTTCTGCATCTATTGATATGATCATGTAATTTTCGTCATTCATTTTGTTTAGGTGATGTATTATATTTATTGATTTGCGAATATTAAACCATCCTTGTGTCCCTGGGATGAATCCCACTTGATCGTAGTATATAATCTTTTTGATGTATTGCTGGATCCTGTTTGCCAATATTTTGTTGAGAATTTTAGCATCTATGTTCATTAGCGATATTGACCTGTAGTTTTCTTTCTTTGTTATGTCTTGACCTGGTTTTGAAATTAAGGTAATACTGGCTTCATAGAAAAAGTTTGGAATTTTTCCCTTTTCTTGAATTTTTGGAATAGTTTGAGAAGGGTAGAAGTTAGTTCTTCCCTAGATATTTTGTAAAATTTGCCTGTAAAGCCATCCAGGGCTTTTGTGTGCCGGGAAATTTTTGATTACTGTTTCAATTTCCTTCTTTGTTATTGGTCTGTTAAGACTTTCTACTTCTTAATTCTGTTTTGGAAAATTATATGTTTCTAGAAATTTGTCCATTTCATCTAGGTTGTCAAGTTTCTTGCCATATAGTTGTTCATAGTAATTTCTTACAATTTTTTGTATTTCTGTGTTATCGGTCATAATATCTCCTCTTTTGTTTCTAATTTTGTTTATTTGGATTCTTTTTTTCTTTATAAGCCTAGAACCAGCCCCTGCTTTTGTTAATCTTTTAAGTTGTTTGTTTAGTCTCAGTGTCATTTAATTCTGCTCTAACCTTAATAATTTCCTTCCTTCTGCTTGCTCTGGGCTTTGTTTATTATTGTTTTTCTAGTTTTTGTAGCTGTGGGGTTAAATTTTTGTGTGGAGTTCTTCTATCCTCTTTGGGTAGGCCTGTATTGCTATGGACTTTCCTCTCAAAACTGCTTTTGCTGTGTCCCTTTTAGTTTTGGGATGTTGTATACTCATTATCATTTGTTTCTGAAAACTTAATTTCTTCCTTGCAGCTCCTGAAAGCTAGCATTATAAATACCCAACTCCTTATCCTTGCTACTAAGCCCCTCCTAAAAACCAGGGTTTAAAAACCCTACTTATAGTCCCTAGACGTCCCTAATAGGTTTAGTCCAGGGACTAGAGGGGGGATTATGTAGGGGCACCAAATATTCCCTGTAAAAAGTTTCAATATGTAAGTATGTAAGGGCTTTAAATGTTCTTTGTAAGAAGTAGCAAGGACTTGCTAAAAGGCCTTGGAAAAAGGAATGTAAGAAGGAGTGTTATAGCAATTAGTGATTTACAAGCTAAAAGGACTTCAGCCTCTATCACCTCCCATTTGCTTGCTTGTGTCTGGTTTATAACATTTGTGAAGGTTGTGCTTTGCAGAATGTCTAGCCCTTTGAAAATAAATTGCTTCACAGGGAGTTCGTCCCTGGCTGAAGAGCTATGCTGCCGTCGAAGATAACCTTTAGCCTTGCGAATTTCTGTTCCTGTTACTGCCAAGACATTCCTGAAGTCCTGTGCAGCCCCCTCTTCCTAAAGCTGTTTCCCGCCAAAGAAGAAACAAAGAGACTGCACCAGTATAAAAGCCCAGCGTTTAGACTCCATTGGAGGTTGGAGCATGTTAGAGACCTGCTCAGGGTCTGCCCAACTCCTGGCCAATATTAAAAATCCTTTGCTTAACTTTATACACCGCTTCAGAGTGTTCAATCTCGCCTATGTAGCCGTAACACAATCACTTATTGGCTGTGTGATCCTGAGCAAGTTACTAATCTCTCTACATATCAGTTTCCTCATTTGTAAAATGGGAATAATGGGATCTACCTCACTGAGTAGCTGTGAGAACTGAATGAGATAATTCATATGAGGCACAGTGTCTAGCACATAGTATGTGCTCAATGAATGTTTATTATCAGATGCCCGGTCTATTTTTCTCTGCATAACTAACTGCAGCTGAGCTTTAGAATTTGCGTCAGTTTTTATCAAATAAAGTAAGAGCTCTCCATACTGTATTTAGTTCCAGAGCTAGGCCACAAAAGCTTAGAAAAAGTCAGTTATTCTCCACTGCCCATGTCTTTGCTGGAAAAGGTCCCCAATGCAATGACAATGCATCTGGAAGCATTTCCTCTTGATACTGTCCAGGAGACACAGTGGAAGGGAAAGGAAGGAATCAGGGTAGCAGGTTCCTAGGGCTCCTGGTCGTCATCGTCGTCGTCGTCGGCAGCTGTCCGTCTCGAGAGACGATGGTGTAGCTTCTTAAGAGTCTATCTGCACCGCCGAGAATGGTTGTGCAGTCCGACTCGGGAGTGACACGGTATCTGTCTCCTACCGTGTTGAATCGACATCTTGCGATGACGCTGGAGTGTCCTCTCCAGTGAAGCTGAAGCTACAGAGCCTGGGCAGGGTGATATGGAGGGTCTGCTGTTGCCCATGCAACAGACCCCCCCTCTCTTCGCAGCTGAAGGGTCCAAGGGAAAGACAGAGTCAATACAGCTTGGCTTCAGGTGCGCCGCAGGAGTTGCCGGTGTTGACTACAACGTCAAACCGCCTTAGGGACTCCGGCTCCGGATTTTCTGTCGGGGTTTACTCCCTTAGCCTTTCCCCTGAAGAGGTATGCCGCAAGGCAGCGGAGGTTTTTTGGAGTCAGAGTTTTCCTTCTCTGATGTGATGTGCCCTGACTGGAAGATCGAACCAGCGACACTTAGCTCGCAGGCCGATGCTCAATCCACTGAGCCAAACCAGCCAGGGCTAGGGCTCCTGGTAGACCCACTTTTACTGCTTGGGCTAGTTCAACACCTCAAATAGCTTCTTTCATGCCCACTACTGAGGCCAATGAGACTCCCCACATTGTACCTGGGAAAACCTCAGCAGCTTAGGGAAATCCCTGCAGAATCAGCCTCCTACTTTTCCTTTGAAACCCCTTGACTCTGGTCCAATATCCCTAATTACTGTCTGTATCCTGGAACCTGTATTCTACTTTGGGACATTTTGGACTGACACATTGGTTGCCCTGCCCAACTGATTTCAATTTCTAACCTGGATGTCACTTCCATAGGTTGAGAGTCGGTCTTACCTGTCTGTCACTCCTCAGAAACCCAGGCTGGATTCAGCCTCCTGGGAGCTGATTCAAACCTATGGATGGTATTCTCAGAACCCTTGACACTAATGGTTCTACCTGCTTAGTTAAGAGAGAGGACTCTGGAGCTGTACTCTCTTCATCCCAACCCTGCCACTTACTAATCATACAACTTGGGCCAAGTATTTTACACTCTGTGTCTTAAGCTTTCCTTATCTGTGAAATGGGTGATTAGTAGTTTTCATCCTATAGGATTGTTGAGAGTATTAAGTAGATTAATACATGTATAAAACATAATACAGACATATATATACACACTAATCCACTGGAATACATGTGAAACAATGTAAAAATATTGGCTACATTTATATTATATTTTATACATAATGAATATGTTACATACTATTCTGCACTTAATTTTATAGAGTTTATGTATTGTTTCATATTAAAACACTTGTGTACAAGTAAGTATAATTATATTATTATTACTGTTGTTATTGTTTACCGTATTTCTCTGCAGGGATAGAGAAATCACGGGTAGGTTTTTAAAAATTTCTTGCTTTCATCTGAGGCTATAGATGCAAAATCCCTGGTTTCTCCAGACTTTTCTGTAATATGCAAAGCAGGGCTTAAGTTGAATTAAAACTGGCTCCATCATTTGGAAAATTATACTCAACAATGAATGCCATTTAAATATTATTTCTCAGATTACTGCATTGCTCATCTTTCATATATCTTCATTTTAATTTCTGTAATAATTTCATTCATTTCTTGTCCTATTTCAAAGGCTTTCTTTCTCTCAAACAAATAGCATAGGACAGAAATGTGTCAGAATATGTTATGCATCATGTGGCTATTTTTAGATCCTGTTTTCCCCAGTAACTATTGATTCAGAAAAGGAAGGTGGGTCTGAAAAGAATAGGCATTGTCTCTTTCACTTTTTTTATTGGAACCAGAATGAGGGTTGAGTTTTCCTGTGTCCTCAAACTCATCAACAATCCATGGATTATGCTTAGCACCCTTAGCAATAATGCCTCTCAGACAGCAACTGTCATCAATTAAAAAATGCCTCCTTGTCTTCACATTGCACCAACCCCCACAAAACCACTTCCTTTCTAGCAAATAGAAAACACCTGACAAGATGAATTTGCTGTCATTTTTTTTCAACACTGAAGGAGAGGATTTTATCAGTTCTTGGCAAAGATGAAGTCTGACCTTTGGTATATCTTTCTCTTCTGCTTCCAAGTTGAAGTTCTAACAAGTAAGTGGCCTATTGAATATTTCTTATTTAGTTCAAGTGAACAGTAAGAAGAATCAAAGGTAGAAAATGTAGGCACCAAATAGAAAGGGTTTTGTTTTTTTTCTGAAAATCAGAACAATTGCAGAGTGCCCAAGTACATGGATGGCCAAGGGCATTTGTCACCTGTGTCACTGTTGACGGCACGGAGTTTGTACTACTTCCTTTGATATTATGTTTTAAGATTAAAAAAAAAAGTTTCATCCGCCCATTAAAATTTTAAATTACCAGCTTGGAGTTACCTTTTAGTGGATAAAGTAGAAGAGTGGCTTGCTATTCTCAGAGAAAGATGAAAGGCAAAAGGGCTGTGTCAACAGAATGAAAATTAAAGTCCTGGCATTGGGCTGGGAATTATTTCTGAAGGAGAAAATGAAATGAAAGGACTTTGAAAAAAATTTTTTGATTTTAATCTTATCTTGGTGGTCTGTTGTCAAAAATGCCCAGGCCTCCACAGAGTTATTTCAGCATCAACCGTCAGAGTTCCTCTAAAAGGCCAGGGAGTAGTGGATGATGTAAAAACATTCCCCAGCCCTTGTAGACATTAAAAAAAATCATTTTGAAGTCCTCAATTCTTTTTCTTAGATGGTATGTATCAGACTCTATTTGAACAATTTAAATAATGCTACCAACAACTAGATTAATATGTGTGTTTCTACTGCTTCTTACTCTGTACATTTTATTTAGTAATCCATTTATTTTATCCTTAACTCTGAGCCTTGTTCCCGAGGCTGGGGAAAAAAAGTGAAATTAAATTGGGGAGTTCTATTAACACTAAAAGTGAAAGAAGGATTTTTGTAGGTATAATCTTATCTAGAAATAATATTTTTTTAGTGGTACAAAGAAATAGAATATTTTTTTTGAATAAAAAAACAAAAAATCAAAAAGCAGATTGGTCAAATGTTTGATCTTGTGGTGGCTCAAAGTGGCTCAAATGCTCTTAAATAAAGAAGAATGAGAAATAAGGAATTAAGGTCTACTTATAAGTCCCAAGGGCAGTTTGGGGTA
The DNA here is from genome assembly GCF_987537825.1 of Furipterus horrens. Classification (NCBI taxonomy): domain Eukaryota; kingdom Metazoa; phylum Chordata; class Mammalia; order Chiroptera; family Furipteridae; genus Furipterus; species Furipterus horrens. The sequence goes on from NW_028327171.1 coordinate 192,844,203, forward strand.
ACTTGCTTGTCTTAACTATATCTTTTCTACAACCCAATGGAATCCTTTAGCAGCATTAGCAACAAATGAAAAGCTTCAGAATTAATTAATTAATTAATTCACTGACCCAATTTTTCATAGAGCACCAAGTACTTGCCATGCAGGAGGTACTGTACTGGCTGCTGTAAGTACACTATGAGAAAAACTAGGTTACTCCCTACTCTCATGAAGCTAACTGAATGACTGAGAGAGAAACATTTATCAAATAATTGCACAGAGATCTCAGTTCTATCATAGAATGTAATAAAGAAGCCTGTCTATACTGGGTGGGAATGGAAGAGGGGTGGGGAAGTGTGGTTCATTAAAGTCTTCCCTGTGAAAGTGGTACTTGAACTGATATGTGAAGGACAAGTAGGAGTAAATGGGGAGAATGGTGTGAGGATGAGGAAGAATGTTCCATACCATGAAAAGAGTAAGGTGCAAAGCACCTATGGTAGGAGGGAACAAAGTAAGGCCAGGGAACTGGAAGAAGGCAGGTGTGCCTGAGTATAGAGAAGGAAGGCGTTGGGGACGGTGCAAAATGAGGTTGAGAATGAAAGCAAAATCCCAACATAGCTGTATATAGAGAGAACCAGCTTGGACATTTTAGGTCTATGAAATTTTGTGAGATTTTTCTTGTATTGGGCAATAAAAATAAATAAAAGACCAAAACAAATTAAAAAATTTTAAAGTCACAAAAAAAGGTATGTGTGAATTATGTCAGATGTGTTTGTGTCCTTAGGCAAAGCTGTGGGGGTCTTGAAATGTCACAGCAGTAAGTAACACTACTTAAAAAAAAACACTTTTCAATAAATTCTTTTTCTGTTGGAACACTGAATTTTTCTGTACGTATGTATGTATTCATACCAATGAAGGCCTCTACCTCCTGAAGTTGTACAGCTTGGCTTGTTTACCTCCACAGGCTAACTATGACATTTTTTTTTTTAAGTTCAATGTGGAGACTTGAAATTTGAATGTCCCTTCCAACATTTATATTTAAAAAAAGAGAAAGACAGACTCAAGAGTGTTGATTCAGTCAACAACTGGTTCTGATAGAATCTTATTTGTCTGAGCCATTGATGTAACAGACATGGCACTTTCAATAAGCAATTAAAGATCATTTACATGTAACTTTTTTGAATTTGAGAAATCAGACTTTCAATAGACAACATTTATATTCTTTTAGGGCTCAGCACCAAAAAATTTCACTCATGAGAAACAATGAACAACAACATTAACAACAACAACAGCACCTCTACTGCACCCACAATTAAAGTTCTTCTCATGTTCTATTATCTAGGTCTAAAGCAAAAATTTCATAGTAGTACCTGTTTGTATTTATTTAATTACGATGAAGGTGTTTTTGTATATGTGAATCCATATATTTTTATATTTCTATAGGCAGATAAGTCACAGAATAATCATTAAGAATTTAGACCCCTTCAAAGCAAAGACCCAGATTTTGTAGCAGGTTCAAGGTGCTAAGTACATGTAGTTTAGTACCTTAGAAATTATATATTTTTGTTGTATGATAACCCTTTCAATCACAGCATGCACGTGGCATGAATGTGACTACTTTAAATATTTGGGACTATTATATATCCAGTACATCTTAAAGAAAAGAAATATCTTAAAATACCTTCCAAATCTAGCCTTATGCTCTTAAAAAGTATGTGGATCTTTAAAAGTGTGGACTGTAGTTTCAGATTGTCTAGGTCCAAATTTTGACTTTACCACTTATTGACTCTCTAACCTTTGGCCAGTAATTCAAAACCACAGTTTCTTCATCTGTAAAACAGGGATAAAAATAGAAAATCTGACTGAAGGGTTGTTATGAACGTCTAATGATATATTGCATGTAATGCATTTAACACAGTACTCAATACAGAGGAAGCACTCCATGCTTATGATTTATTGTTGGTATTAGTTTTGGAAGCTTTTGAAAGCTTAGATATTTATATTACTTCCAGACCTATGGGCTTCAGAGAATTGGCTGGGAATCATTCAGTATAAGCCTTCATCTTTAGACTGGGAAACAAGTATTCTTCAATATCTAGTAAATAGGATCTTGCCCTGTTTTTCTTGCTCTTCCCAGTCTATTGCAGGATACTTGGCAACCATGTCCAACTTTTATATTCTTCTATGCATTCATTTATTTAATATTATTGAGCTTCTAATGTGTTTCAGGTGCTGGGGTTGTTTAGGGGAGCATTGTGTTGTCCTTATTCTTGTGAATCGGATGGTTAAATGAGAAAGATAGGCAAAATAATTATGCTGTAAGCATATGTAAATTACAAATATATTGTATAAGCAAAGTACTGTTTAGAGGATAGAGATAGGAATCTTCGTCTTGGGGGAGTTTCAGGGGCCAATTAAAGATGGTTCTTAACAAATGATGAAGGTTTCTAGGCAGATAAAGGAGTAATAGAACATTTTAATTTATGGAAATGGAAGTAACAATGTAAAAAAATGGCCAAAAAATTCAGTATGGCTTGAATATATGATCTGGAAGATTGTCTAAGGATTTTGTGTCATGCCAAAAATAGTTGATTTTTTATCTCATAAACAACAATATAATGGAAGCTTTAAGGAGGAGAATGAAATACTTTCGAGAATTACAATTTTGGGAAGAATCTGAAGGAGGGACTTAAAGGGGAGAGGCTGCTGTTGAAAAGAACAGTCAAGAAGATGCTTTTACAGGTGAGGGAAAACATGAAAAGATCTGGATTAGCAATGGGCGTGAAGAAAAACAAATTGAATTCAAGAGATATCCCTGAGCTAGTCAACTGGACTTGGTGGCCAGTTGAATCAAGAGAGTCAGAGAGGGAGAAATGAGGAAGACTCTGAGCCTCTGAGAGTCAGACTAGTGACTCTCTTAAAGGATGAGGTTTAGGTTTGTGAGTGAATATTGAACTCAGTTTGGAAATGTTACTCTTGATATATCAGGAGATTTCCAGATAGAGATGTTAAAATGAAATTAAAACATTCCCTGGAGCCAAGGGGTGGGGTGGACTTGAGAGAAAAGTGTGGGTCACTTGGAGTAGAAAGGAGAGTTGGAGCCTTAAATGTAAATGAGTTCACCCACTGAACACCTGTCTGTGTGCACAAAGGGCTTTGCACAGCAGTTGAAGCTGAAAAGAATTGTGGATATTCATGGGTACTGATAAAACTCTCTTTCTCTGTCCCCTGAAAATAATTGAGTCTGTTTAATCTCATAAGATTTTCCTAGTAGGACAATTTCAAATTGATGGCAATGAAATAATAAAGAAGTAACTTGTTTGCAAATTAATTAGTTTGTAAATATTTGCTATAAAGTTTTATATCACCACTGGGATTTTTCCATTTTCTCGAAGAAAATTTGTTTTTACCAGATGAAACTAATCTTTCATTTAACTTAGAGGACCAAGGGTTGTTTTATTCTCCACTAGACTTCCTTGGAGAATATAAAACAATTCACAAATTGTGTGTGTGTGTATGTGTGTACATTTTTGTTTTTAAAATTTTCTCTTATTTTTTTCTTCACATTTTTGGCTTTCTTTCCTGCAAATGTTAAGAATTTGGATGAGGCTTATTTTGCCAACTCTTCCTACTGATTTCAATTGTTTCTTTAGATTATGAATACTTTTGAATAATAATGTAAGTATAGAAATGAAGCATATATAAAATTTTTAGCTAGCAGACTTATAAAAAAGTCAATACTTTTATGAAAGGTGAAAGAAGTAGTAGAAAACACATATTTTAGAATTTATTAGTCAAAGACCAAATGTAACACAATAAACATTGCAATTTTTAGAACTTTGCCTTGTAAGTCACATGTATATGCTGTGCTCAACTAAAGATTACATTACTTGATTACAGAAAATGTGTTTAATAAGCACTATCAATAACTGCAAACTCAAGAGATCTTATCTCTCTAACACTCTGACACCTTTGGGGGGTTTGTGGTTAGAAATCTGAGGTAAGAAGAATAAAGTCAAATTGTTGCTGATTTGTCTCACAGCTCCTGCACTATATGAATTATCTGAATGTTTTTGTCAAAAGATTTTCAACCAGAGATAATACAACTGCTTACAAAGAATCCTAGCAGGACCATCTTATACTGAAGAAGTAGTTTAGATATTAGAAGAATCAACTTGTAAATAAACTTTTGAACCATACCATAGTGCAATTCTCAGGTGAATACTTTTTCTTCAGATATTTTCTTAACAGCTTCCCCAAAAATGAAGATGCAAATGCTCTTATCCCCTGAAAAATTTGAAAGCCTGAAGAAATCACCTAATATAAAAAGTTTTATTTTTGTCTTGAAAACAATCGTCAGTTGATATCAAAAGTAATGTTATAAATGTAATTTAACAGTATCAACAAGAAGTAAAGAGAAACAATATCAAAACTAAGAATTAATATTCAGAGTTTAAGTCTCATCAACAGGATTGGAGAGAACATATCCCTTTTGTGTTTTTAATAATGTATTAAATGCTAAAAGATATAGGATGGTGTTTATGTCACAGATAACTGACATGCTGTGGTTGTGAAACATCTGGGTATATTAGAACAATCATTGGTCCCAGGACCCCTGTACATTGGGCAAATTTAATGACTGTGCACTCTAGAAATTCAAATAATCAATCGGATTTAAACCTGACCTGTCTTTAGACATAAAAGAGCCAAGAGAATCAATAATCTAAACAAGTCTTTATAAACCTGGGGGATATTTACAGGTGAAGTACCTGCTTCTTCAAAACTCAGACAGATAATTTACATCAGAATCTGACATCCCAGTTTAGGAGGTATCCTGCGCAAGATGTGCGCTTTTTTGGCCCCAGTTTGCTTGATAAATGTAAATGAAGAATGAAAGGCTTAACTGGATCATTTGTAATAGCCATTTGGTTCTTATATTCTATATTCAATGCTTCATCTTCCCAGATTTATAAATATCTGCATATTTATTTTTCTGTCCATCCATCCATCCAAGAAATATTCATTGGGATCTACTATATAACAGGTGCTATTATAGGTACTTGGGATAGGTCTCTAATAAGATGAATAAGGTCCCTGATTTTAAAGATTATGTTATTGTAAGGTAGTCAGAAAACAAACAAGTAAACAAATAAACCAGATAATTTCAGACAATGATAAATACTTTACTTCAGGTAATATGTAGAAAATGACTTGGGATGTGGTCAATGGTTGCTACAGAAGTAAAAAGAATATGAAGATGAGAGAGAACATTTTATACAAAGAAAAAAACAATTTCAAAGCCCTGGGAACCAGCTTTTTCTGTTTAAGGAATGGGAAGAAGAGGGATGTGACTGCAGTGTAGTGAATGACTGCTATAAAACGGTGTTAGAGAAATAAGGTGGGTCATGCAGGTCATGGAAACCAGGTAAGGAATTAAATTTTATTCTAAGTGAAATGAGAAGACCCTAGATGTTTTATAAGCGGGACAATGGCACTATTCAATTGCATATGTTAGAAAATCATTCTGGTTTTGTTGAAGAGAATAGGTGGGAAATGGGCAAGAGTGACAGCAGAGAATTAGGAAGCTCTTGTAGTCCCAGAGAGGGATGATGCTAGTTTGGACAGTTGTACTTTAGATGGAGGAGAAGTGAATACATTCTCCTGGGCATAAAACAGGACAGGAAATTAGCCTTGCTTCCTGTAGACAGATTTTAACAGCTGTTCTGTAAGACTCAGTCTTCATGTGGTTGCCTGCTTTAATTACACTTCCCTTGGTTGTTGCTAATGGCACTCCAACCTTAGATTAAACCCCAAATCTTTCACATGCTCAAGAAGTTCTGTGACCTTAAAGGCAAATAAGCTAAACTGTCTAAGCCATCAGTGGCTTGCACATTAAAGAATCAGACTTGATGTAGGATTTCTAAGTATACCAGGTCTGACTGCATATGATGCTGGGCAAAAGTTGAATTATGTTATGGGAAATGAGTATGAGAATGTGAGGGTGTTTACAGGGTTTCTGAAAGACAGACAATGTATATGAGAAGTTATGGGTACTAGAGATGGAGATGGTATGTTAAGGCATGTGAGGAACATACATAAGATAGAATGGGAGAGAATATTTTGGAGGATGATTTTATATTAAGAGGTGGTATGTGAAGAAAATTTAAGCACAAGAGAAAGGAAGAAGGAGCAAGAAAAAAGATATTGGTAAAGGAAACACTCACAATTTTAAAATACTGGTATAGCAGAGGAACTGACTGAACAGATTTGACACCCAAGCAGTTAAAACCAACACTGCTATAAAAATGGTGTTATCCTATTAGTACTCCTGGTTGAGTATTAGCATTAGAGATAAGAACATCCAGGGAGGGTGAACAAAAGATTCTAGCTGCTTCTGTAGCTATGTGAAAATAATGTGAAGGCTTTCCTTAAATTGTCTGTGTATCCATTAAATTCTTTAGTCATGGTTATAGGTGTAACCTCCTTTTGATACTGTTTTTCAAATGTCACCAAAGATTAAGGAGAATTTGTGATCAGGTATTTTAGCATATCTGTTCTATAGACAGACACCAAAGTAATTATGAAGCAATTGATTAAATGCCATACTTGATCCCTTTAGTTTAAATCATTCGAATTGCAGACTTAGATTTGCCACGTGGTTTTCCAGCTGGAAAGTTGAAGCATTCAGTATATGGAAAGTCAGACTTGTTATCACTACATTTAATAATAAAGAGGTGACCTAGGTAAGTTTTAGACTAACTATTATAAAATGAAAACTTAAGCATGTCCAGGAGAAATGACACTTTGGAAGGAATCTCCAGTTACTCCTCTGATGTCACTGACACAAACCCTTGGCACTGTCACTCAAGGAAATTTTAGTTAGTCTTCCTAGCCCTACCTAAACACTTCCTTGGGCAAGTAGGATAATCTCATTCATTTTAATTTTTCCTGACTTTATGAAACAACCCAGTAAGATGCTTGGACAGAGAGAGGATTATGGGAACATGGTTTCTTCCCTGGAGGACCCAATAGCAAAAAATAGCTCTCTCAGTTATTTTTAGTCTCATATGGTGGGTATGTTCTGATTCTGGATCCATAGACAGTAAGTGTTAGAAAGAACTAAAATGTTGTGTTCTCACTTCCTTACTCCACAGATGAAGAGATTGAAGTTCAGAGGGTTACTGTAGCCACAGAGGATCGCTAATCCTAGAGCCAGAGTTTGTCTCTGCACTGGACTTCTACCATCCTGTACCACTGACCATTACATTACATCTTAAGTTGGGTTATAAGTCATTGTGTGGACACAAAAGGGAAAATAATAGATGGCAAAACCATCTTCAGAAAGAGAAGACAATGCATTTATATCTATTTGTACACACCGTGACCACAGAAACTTTTATTCCAAGATGTCTTTGTGGTTTACTTGCTGCCATTCTAAAGTCCTTGGGGAATTTACTCTGATCATTTCTAAAGGAACTTAAAACCAGCCCACTGATTTTATCCTCTATAGAAGACGGTAGAGACATAAGCATTAAAATAATAATAATGCAACATAATTTACTCAGACAAATAAGTCTTCAAGCAAAACAACTTTCATTTTTGTATAATGCAGATTTCATCTATTTTCATACTATTGGTTCTTTCCCCTTTGCTTATATTATTCCCTCTATTTTACAAATAAAATAAACATTATTTTCTCTATACTTTTAAAATATTTATTTATTTTTTTATTTAAAACATTCTCACCTGAGGATATGTTTGTTCATTTTAGAGAGAGAGAGAGAGAGAAAGAGAGAGGAAAAGAGAAGGGGGAGAGAAAGAGAGAAATTTTGATCAGCTGTTTCTGTTATCTTGTTTCCCTTGTGTCTGATTATTTTTAAGGTGTGCTTGTCATTGTCTTAAATATTATCCATAGATATGATTTGAGACCTAGGATGTAAATCTTTTCTCCCTGGAATAGTTTGCATTTTTACTTTCAAAAACCTATGGGTAAGAAGAATCCAAAATCACCTTAAACAATATTTAAGAATTGAGGACTTGTGGACCATTGAAGTGATTCAAAGGTGGGCTATAATTAGCATGAGGGTTGATTTACTTTTGGTTTACTTGGACTCCAAGAATGTAATTTTTTGGATCCCAGCTTATTGAGGAAATGGTCTTTTACTAGATTTTGCACTTCTCACACTCTGGGAGTTGAAACAGGAAAACAAAAGTTTGAATATGGGAGAACACAAATGCTGTCAGAGTAAAAGCAGTTCCTAAACTCAGCTTATCTCTCTGGGTTCTGGTTCTTCAAATTTAACCTAGTAATTTCTTCTCTTTTTGTCAGCTCTATAATCCTTATAATATTATTTTTATACATTTCATTCAGCGTTTTAGTTGCTTGGATATGGAAATTACTTTGAATGACCTGGACTGCCATAACTAAAAGCTAGAATACTTGTGTGGATATTCACAAGCAAACCCCAAGTTGAAAAATCTATTTCCTAGTAATATGAGAGATATAAATTGAAGCCTACAGATTTTAAGAAAAATGAGTAACTCTGGTAAATCTTAAATAAAATTAAAGCAACTAGTGCAAATGGAGTTGTGGTAAATGAATCCTCCTGCATAATGCTAGTCATACCATAAATATAAGCATTTCTTTCAGCAATATAGCAATATACAGTGTCATAATAATGTTAAAATAATTTGACCAAATGTCATGATATTTACATGAAAGCAAAATGTTAAAAACCCCATATTTAACACTATTAAATGCTTGAACAAATTATGATAGATTACATTATAGCCTTTTAAAAAACAATCATTAAAAGTATAATTATGATGACTATGTCAAAATGGGATGTTTATGATATAACATTAAATGACAGTAAAGAAACAACAAAACAATATGTTTTCTATATAAAATAAATGTATATCCAGGTGGTAAAAAGCAAAAATATACAAATATTTCAGAACAAAGATAGAGATTTTACTTATTTATTTATTTAGTCCTCAAAGATATGTTTATTGATTTTAAGAGAGAGAAGAAAGGTGAGAGAGAGAGAGAAAAAAAAATACCCACCAATGTGAGAAAGAAGCATCAACAGTTGCCTCACATACACAACCCCACTGGGGATCAAACCTGCAACCTAGATATGTGCCCTGACTGGGGACTGAACCTGCAATCTTTTGGTGTACAGAATAATGCTCCAACCAATTGAGCCATGAGACCAGGACAGAGATTTTAAATAAGTAAAAAACTGTCGTGAAAATACTTTCCTCAAGCAATTTCAGCATAAAACTTTCTCACATTAAAATAAAAAATTAAAATAAAAGGAAGGCAAAGAGCAGTTTGAGTTTACAATCTAATAACTCAGAATCTGCAACCAGGCCAAAACCATTTCAGCTTTTTCCTTCTGTGATCCCTATGTAGCTCACAAAAACAACCTTGTTTTCCTATAAGCTTAAAAGTTATTTGAAAGAGTGAATTGTAAGCAAAAATTTAGGGCCTTAAGTTTTTCATTAGACCTTGATTTAGTTTTCAATGGATAAGGTTCAGAGAAGACACACATTTCTATCATTTGAAAATGATTCATCTGTTCTTTAAGCTCTAGCAGGAGAGTATAATGTAAATATATGTATTTAAATATAATAAATTATTTTTAGTTTAAGCTATTTGTACTTTTAAAAGTTTTTTATTAACTTCATCATTCTCTAAATCTTTCCCCCAAATTCTCCTTGTTTGTCTAAGTGCTAGTCCTCCTTCAATTTCAATATTAAAAGTCATTTCCTTAAAGTGGCATTTTCTGATTCTTCTTGAAAATTAGAACCAATCCCATCACCTTTATTTGATTAGTATTCCATTCCTTGCACAAATTATGGTGCATTACTACATATTTAACATCTGTTTCCAATATGGAAGCTGCCAAAGTGCACTAACCATATCTGTTTGAGTCATACTTTGTAAATACATTATCTAATATATTGCATATTATATATCCATATATGACAAACAAATTTCTGGTTTGATTTCTTCTAGGATACAGTTTTAACTATTGTCATGTTCTTTTTAAAAATTTGTTCTATTACAGTTGTCCCAATTTTTCCCCTGGTGCTCTGTTGTTGTGTTCTTTGTTGTTGTTGTGAAGTTCTTTCATTTTGGTACAATAGAGGTGACTTTATGAAGAGATTACTTCTTGTATTCAAATAAAATTACTAGGACAATCTATTCATATAATATTACTTTGACTTTGTTTTGTTTTGTTTTTTCTTTTTATCCAGGAGAAATCAATCACTGTGCCAAATCTGAAATGTTTACATATCACAATGGAGGTATACAAATTTTATGCAAATTCCCTGAGAATATCCAGCAATTTAAAATGCAATTGCTGAAAGGGACACAAGTAATCTGTGAGCTCTCTAAAACCAAGGGAAATGGAAACACGCCGTCCACTCAGAATCTGAAATTCTGTCAGTTTTCCAATTATAGTGTTTCTTTTTTTCTGAATAACTTGGACAGTTCTCATGCCAGCTATTACATCTGCAACTTATCAATTTTTGATCCTCCTCCTTTTCAAGAGACTTTTTGCAGAGAGTATTTGCATATTTATGGTAAGACATTGTTTTCATCTTCTCAATGTAAGTGTACATATTCACTTTGACAACTTTTCTCACTAATGAAAAGAAACAAATAAGTATCATTTGTGTTGGAGTTCATTTAAGTGCTATTGATGGCAATCATTTATAATGAAAATATGCAAAGAATGATTTATTAATAATAATAATTAGTATTCATCAGTAATATGAATTAAATAATGTAGACCGCTGAGTTAGAAATAGGTCATGTTGTCTTTAAAACACATATGCCATTGAAAATCAGGAAGATGAAGACAAATACTAAAGCCCATGGGTTAATGGCTATTACTTCTATTTACTTAACACTTAGGGTTTTGGTTTTATGCTTGGTTTGTGGAATGCAGGGAGATGATTGAAAATAATAGTTTTATGCCATTGCTTCTTCCACTCATTCTTTTACAAAAATATAAACAAACAGTCCTTTTTATTAACCACATTTGTAAACATATGTGCATAGAGTCTCTTAGGTTTTAGTTTTGGATCCTTACTGTAATACTAAAATGATGTTTTTTACTATTTACTGAATTTTATGGTTGTAATGAAGACAAGCTCATTTGATTAAATAGCACTTTTAAATTTGGCAAAAGAACTTGTAATTGAGCACTGAAAGAGAAGATTTCTTAGAAAATTTTTTTAACATATCTTTTTTCTAACCCAGAATCACAGCTTTGTTGCCAACTGAAGTTCTGGTTACCCACAGGATGCGCAGCTTTTGTTGTAGTCTACATTTTTGGATCCATATTTTTATGTTGGCTTACAAAGAAGGTGAGCAATATCTTTCTCTTCTTGCATCTGCGCTACTGAGGAATATCAGTGGTTATTAACTCATCAAAGTACATATCCTCTTGCCAGAGTAAACTAATCAACAAGTAGATAATTTCTTTTCCTCAAGATATGCCTACTAATTAAACTACTAGCTTGGAACAGAAAATTATTTATTTTATAGATGTTTTATTTTTTAAATTATTCAATGGCATTACAGATATATGTTACTATTATTCAATAAAAATGAGGCCAATGAAAGACAAAAAGTTAGGAGGAAGGTAAAAACATAAAAAATAAAAATAGATGCTTTTGACTTTAAAAAATTATTTAACATGGACTTCACATTCGATTCTAAGCATCCTAATAATCAGGACAAAGTTGAAGCAGTTATGTTTCACTCAATCGGTCAATTAAGAAATAATCAATGAGAAAGTCTTATAAGGTATGAGTAGTAGCTAGGAAGTAAAGGGCCAGCTTCTTTGCATGGTAAATTATTAAGACTCTTTGTTTTTAAAGAAAACCAGTGAAAAGCCATGGAGAAAGATAACACAACAACGATAATGACAAAAAAAATCTTTCTGCACTGAGTATTCTTTTTAGTCTTTCACAATACAGGTTCTCAAACAACTTAAACCATCCTGCATAATACACAAGTATGCTAATACTCAAGTGTATCCACAGCATGATCATTGATCAGACACTGTGTGTATCTGTGCCAGGATGGAATATTAAAAAAAAGATAAAGAAGAGAGTGAGATAGGGCCTATGACCTAATCTATTGGGAAAAGAACAATAAAGGCAAGAAATGAGAAAGTTAGTTCAGCAGAAAGCTCTTTTTACTTTTCATATTATCCATATTTACTTTTCAATATCATTCTCCTACTTAGCCTGAAACCAGGAGCCTAAGTCCTATTATAACATTTGCCACATACCACTTCAGCAAAGAATGCAAACAATAAACAAAACAAAATAAAACAAAAACAAATAAACAGACCAGAAAACAGGGATGGAGATGGGGGAAAGCAGATGACAAACCATGTTTCCGACTTTTTCTTTCAGAAGTATCTATCTAATGCTCATAACCATAATAGTGAATACATGATCATGGCAGCAGTGAACACAGCTAAGAAGCCTGGACTCACAGGTACAGTGACATTTAGGGGTTTGGGAAGGGAAGAGTTTTCTTCACAGTAAGCTTAGAATTTTAATTTGTGATTTTAAAGGTAGAGGAAATGCCTCTAAGTTTGAATTTTAGTATATTCTGTGAAAAACTGAATTTATGTTTTCTGCAGTGCATTGAAAACAAACAAATTTGTAAACTACCATTAAAAATAAACAAGTTCAGATAGGCACTTAGACTGTTTCCAGCACTTACACAATGGAATTCTATGCAGCAGAGAGAAAGAAGGAACTCCTGCCATTTGCGACAACATGGATGGAACTAGAGAGAATTATGCTTAGTGAAATAAGCCAGGCAAAGAAAGCAAAATACCATATGATATCACCTAATACAGGAGACTAATGAACAACACAAACAAATGAACTAAATAGGACAAGTAGCAGAATAACAGTCAATAGGGGGGAGGAGGGAGGGAGAGAAGGGGGATAAGTAAGGGAAGGGTTTAGTCAAGGAACGTGTATACATGACACATGGACATGGACAACGGGGAGGGATATGATTGTGGGAGAGGGGGTGGGCTGGGTGGGGGGAGCAATAGGGAAAAATGGGACAACTGTAATTGAAAAACCAAAAAAAAAAAAAAAGTTGATGTGATAGAGAAAAAATAAAAAATAAACAAGTTCATAAATCACTGTTGTATCAGGGCAGTTTTCCAATTGATATTTTAAAAATTTAGATGATTCTAAGACTTCTTTATTAAAAAGTTCATTAAGTCATACAATGAGATTTACTGACTATTAAAGTTTAAGTGTAAACTCTGAGTGAGGCACTGTGGGAGATACATAGATATATGGAGATTTTCAACTGAGATTTGGAGAGAGATATGGGCTGGTGTTACCAAGGGGAAGAGTTGGTGAAAATATTGTTAAAACATGCAAGTTTAAAGAACTTGGATGTCACAAAAGGCCAGTTAGGTGGGACTTTGACTTTTTCTATTAACAGTAAGTGTTGTCAACTTGAGTGTCTTTAAGTTGAGGAGCATTCAGAACGTTTGAAGCATCTATTGTGGAAAATGTGTAAGTTTTATGCTTTTGAGGTTGCAATGATGAGGTATACAATTAGGCAGAAGCCATTGTATTTTTGCCACAACTCAGCGGTGAAGAGCTTATAGTAAAGAAATGCAGAAAACATCTGTCATCACAGAATTAAAGTATGAGAAGGAACTTTCTAGTCCATGTCCTCATTTTTTAGATTTGAGAAATCGAATTGACTTCTTTGTTTTCCAGAGATTGAACAGAAAGAACTTGTATTGCATATGGCTTTTCTATTGAAAAAAACAAAACAAAACCATATCTCGTAATCTCTTTGCTCCTAATAACGTGCCTGCCTTGGTATGGAACCCTGAAAGTAGACCCTGAGAGACAGACTTGAGTGCAAGTAGTTTAGGTGGAAGATGACCCCAAGAAGAAGGATGAGGGAGAAGGGAGAGTGAGACAGGTAATAAGGAAAAGCAAATGAAGATTGCATTACTGAGATCTCAGCTAGAGGCCACAGGATCTCTACAAAGTGTACAGATATCTTCCATAAGTGGGGCATCACCACTGGTTTGAGGTTGCCTATAGGGCATGTTAATCTTCCTCATCGCTGAGCTATGCCCTGTGCTTGAAATGAGCTGGCTCACAAGTCTTCAGAGAAAGCCCCGAGGCAGAAAAGCAGATAAATGCATGTTGATGCTATTGTATTCAGAGTACTAGAACAGTCAACATGCACAGTGTCTACCCCAGCTGGAGCTGAAATCAGAGGTGGGTGGTTTCATGTCCCATCTACCAAGCCTAGCATGTATCTTGCAATTAGATTTAAACAAATAATTGTGGAAATGGCCAGAGTGTAAGCTTCTTGAGGGGAGGCAGAGTCTTTGTTCTTTATTTTCAGAAAGTGTTACACATACACAATTCCAAGTGAAGCCTGGCTCAGCACCTCTGTCAAATATTTATTAAATGATTATTATGTGAATGGCACTGAGCTAAGTAATGTATGTTGGATAGAGGGAGGGAAGACCCAAGACAGTCCTTGTTGTCAGTTTGTAATGTCGTTGGGAGATGTGATATGTTTAGATGGAGGGTGGAGTCACATGGTAGTGTCAAAAGTACTCATTTAATGTGAGATATGGAGTTCAGATAATATCTGTTATAGGAGTTGAGAATGGGCTGAGTAAAAATTCATGGGAAATGTGGAACTGGTGCTTGGTCTTAAAAGATAAAGAGTTTGGATGGGGTGTGCCTGTGGGTGTATGTGTGTGTGTGTGTGTGTGCATGCATGTGTTTACAAGAGGCAGAGAAAAGGGGAAAGCTTGTTGAAGGGAATAGGCACATGGAGAGCTTTTAAAGAATTTATGCTAAATTTCTGTTACAGATGTCACTCGTAACTTGGGACTCTCTAGTCCCTAGGCATGAACCATGTTGGCCATCTCCCCACTACGTGAAGTGCAAGATTTCATTATCTCCTGGGCCATGAAGAGTCTGACTTGATTTGACTGCATATATCTTCTACTGGTGTTTTGTTCAATCTGGACCAGTGACTTTATCAGTCAACAGAGATTTTAACAGACTGCTTCAGTACTGTTGAGTTCCGTCAAAACAAACACCCTTTCAACACCATCTTTATAGAAAGCCTGGCTCATGTGTGCTCAACAAATAGACATCGCTGGGATGGAATCACTGTCTTCACATCTGATTCTAGCAATGCACCAGTCAATAAAACAAGCACATCTACAAACATTTTAAAAATATGCCAAGGGTACTAAATCTACAAAGCAAATGGACAACCAAGGGCCAGCATCTGTCCACATTTCATGAACAGACTACCTCTTCTTCTTGTACGATAAGAATTCCTTTTAAAATCAGGCCATAGCAGGAGTTACTTCAAAATTGTAGCTATTTTATTTCTGAGGTGTCAACATATAACTATAGTGTACTAATACATGAGTACACAGTACTCTTTCCAACTTCTGAACCCCAATCTACTACTCCACCAAGAGTCTAGATGCCTTCTACTCTCAATTTTCCATTTAAAAATACTTCTTCATGACTACTTGACAGAGACTCTGAGTAGAAAGTTATGTCTATATTTTGCCTTTACTGCTCAATAAAATATATATATAATATATATTAATATATTATATATAGTCACAGCCTAGTAAATATAGTTTACTTATATTTTTCCTACAAGAATATTTTTGCTACTCAAATCCCCAAATTCAATTAAAATGATGTACTTTCTTGACTTGTTGGTATTAGTGGTAGGAAACATTGGCCAGAATGAACAGTGTCTTCATTTTATGATCCTGTTTTCTATTATTATCTATGTTTTCAAGGTGCTATTAATTACAAGTTAGGCTATTTTTGTATATCATATTACAATTGCAAACAAATAAAACCTATAACTGTCAAACATTGTCCTGGGGTAGAGCCAATGATCTACTCAACATGAAAGCTGCAGTTTCTGGAGGTCACTGCCAAACTACAGCCATGCTGCCTCTGGGCTTGACAGGTTGAAATGACCTCTGTTAACCTGTAGGAGGGTTGAGAGATACCTCTGACCTAGGGACAACAATATATTCTTGCCCCCAGCTGCTGAAGTCACCCTGGGGACCATAGTGGATGAGTCTGCATTTGTACCACCAGAATGTATGAAGAAGCACAGATATGTCAGAGAACTTCAGCATGATTGCCTCTCTAGAAACCATTCAGCCTGAAAACTGGCCTAGCCCTTCAAGATAGTCCCCCTTCAAATATAATTTGTTTAGAAAGATTCTTAAATACATGTAATATGATTATTCTTAGCCTAGATATTTTCTCTACTTCTGGTGTGTATGCCAAAGACTTCTGAAAGTCAATGTCTATTCAACAGTATTTTTAATAGTTTATTTTTTATTGTATTTGTTCCATTACCATTGATCACCCTTATACCCTTTTCCACCTCTACCCACACCCTTATCCCTTGCAATCATCATACTGTTGTCTGTGTCCATGAGTTCTTTTTCTTTTTTGCTTAATCCTACCAGCCCCAACCCCCTTCCTCAAGAGCAAAATAGAGACAGATTCATTAATAGAGAATAGGATGACAGATCAACATTTTTAACTTTAAGTGAAATGGGATTATTTAGTAGTTTCAAAATTTGTAGTTACCTGTTTATAATTTACTTTTTAAAAGTAAGACCTGATTTGTCATTATGCATGCTTATATTATTTTAAGAATGTGTAATGCTGGATTTGTACAGTACAATACTGAATTTGTAATTTGAATCAAGTATGGTATTCTTTGTTTTCAGCTGACTTGAACAAACTGTCTGGCCTTGCAGAGGTATTCCCTAAATTATGTGCAGCTTTCTGTGTGGGGGATCAGGATGGGAGGAGATCTGGTTGTCTTAGCTGTACCCTGAAGCATCCTCATCCTCAGCATTGGATATTTCAAAGTGAATTACTGAAATAAAAACTGGTTTTAAGAGGAGCTACCTATGAAACGAATTTTAGTAGTAGTAGGAAGCTAAAGAATAAACATTTGATATGCAGCAATTAAAAATACTTCTCAGTGTTTTATTGGGGGAGGAAAATGATTACTTTAGCAAATTTGCCCTTGTTCTTGAAGATTGTTTTGTTGTTTAGAATAGTCACTCTTTTCTTTCTTTTTTCCTTCTTTCTTTCTTTCCCTTTCTTTCTTTCTTTCTTTCTTTCTTTCTTTCTTTCTTTCTTTCTTTCTTTCTTTCTTTCTTTCTTTCTTTCTTTCTTTCTTTCTTTCTTTCTTTCTTCCTTTCTTCCTTTCTTTCTCTCTCTCTTTTCCTTCCATCCTTCCTTCTTTCATTCCTTCCTTCCTTCCTTCCTTCTTTCCTTCCTTCCTTTCCCTTCTCCCTCTCTCCCTTTCTTCCTTCCCCTCCCTCCTTCTCTCCCTCCCTTCCTTTCTATTCTTGTCTTAAAAAAATTAAAACAACAACAAACTTATAAAAAAGTTCAAAGTATAGCAAAATAACTGTTCTTTCCCTGAGTAAGTTTTCTGACCTAATGCCCTCTCACCTCTGAATACTATGTATTTCCTATAAGCAAGAACACTCTCCCCCATAACCACAACCCACCAACATCAGGAAGTTAACATTAATACATTGCTACTAGTCTGACCCTCAAACTGAATCTAAGTTTTGCCAGATATCCTCATAATATATTTGACAGCAGAAGACTCTATTCAGAATTTCCTCCTGCATTTAGGCTTCACATCTATTATGTCCTTAACTTTGGACAGTTCCTCGGTCTATACTTTCATGGCTTTTTGACTATTTTGAATATTACAAGTCATTATTTTGTAGAATGTTCCTTAATTTGAGTCAGTCAGATGTTTTTTCATAATTAAGATCAGGTTACTGATCTTTGGCCAAAAAAAGAAAAAAAGGAAGAAAGAAAGAAAACAAAGAAGTGATGCTACATTCTTTTAATTGTATTCTGTCAGGTGGCTCACAATCTCAATACGTTATGTTACTTATAATGTTGATTTTGGCCACTTAACTAAGGTGTTGTCTGTGGAGTTCTCCACTCTAAAGTACTCTTTCCTCTTTATAGTTAATACTTTATGCAGAGGCACTTCGAAATTTTGTAACTCTTCTGTTCCTCATCAAAGTTTCAATTTATTCATTTGTTCATTAATATGGTTTCCTAATTTGTCCAATGAGTAAACATATTTTACTAACATTATTTTATTCTTATTCTTAAATTGTACCATTCTTGGCCAGTGGGAGACTATTCAAACTAGCTCTTGTGTTTGTCTAACAAGTCCCCCTCATTCTTTCAGCACTTCCTTGCTTTCTGTCAGAACAAGGCATTCCAGACTCAGCTTGTATTTTTCCCATCATAGTGTTGGAATCTGCAGTTTCTCCAAGGAGCCCTGGTATCTTTTGAGTGGGCAATGATTTTTAGCAGCCAAGATCCAGGCATTAGCTATGCTATTACTATTGGGATTTCCCAGCTCCTAGACCCCTCACTGAACAGAACTGGGCTACACATATGCACACATATAGATGTAAATGTATGTGCATATGTATGTCCATGGATATGTATACAGAGATATATAATATTCATATTTAAGTATAGATGTAATGTAAATGTGTGTGCATTGTATTTTTATGAGTATGTATACATATATATAATATGCATATTTTAAAATAGATGTAAATGTGTGCAGGTACTTGTACATGTGTATACCAATATATGTGTAAATATAAAATACATGTAAGTATAGATGTAAATATGTGCACACATATATATGCACACATACCCACATTAACACCTATATTTATATCTGCACCTATCTATATAAGTTTATACCCTTGCCTTTAATTCCAACACGATGCAGCAGGGCTCATCCTAGATTTCTTTCTTCCTATTATTTGTCCCTCTTATGACACTAAGAAATGTGACTCTCTTTATCCTTAGTATTTTTACATATTTGATCAATCCCCCATTATTACATCAACTTCCCATCTTGGTAGTACCCCACCCCCCACCCCCAATGTGGCAGCTTCTTCTCACTGCCTGGGCTCCAACTCTTTGATAGGGGAACTCAAGGGTTAACTTTTTAGTTTCAGTCATAGTTGATAGACTTAAGTGATTAATGCATGTGGAAAGCTATTATTCCAGGAACTGTAATGCATGACCTATGTGACTCCATCTGTGTCTTTGGAAAAAATTCCTGCATTACCTTCTTCATTTAACCTTTAGGTTATTAGTTATTTCTGTAGAGGCTCTGACTGAATCATACTCAGATATGCACCCTTCCCCTTCTGTGACACAGAGTCCTCCTAGGACCTTACCTCCTTGTTGAGGGGTATCAGCCTGAATTCCAATGAATAAAAGTCTCTAGTTTGTTATATCTTTTTCTTGGTTAAATTCACGTTCTTCACAAGAGGGAACTTGAAGTTATATGGAAAGAAATGACTTCCGATCAGAAATAAATTTTAACTGAGATATATTTTTTCCCAGTCTTTTGAAAACATGCCAAAATGGGGATAGGTTTCATTTGCAAAGCACAGCAAAACTTCATTAAAACAACAAAAAAAAAAGCCTTTTTCCTCATTATCAGTGCCTCTCACACGCTTGGAGATAGCTCTTGAAGCATCTCTTTCCTAGTTTTCTTCTCCTAAACCTTTCTCTTAGCAGCCTTCACATCTCTTCTTCCTAATTCATATGGTCCCTGTATTGATTTTCTAAAGCTGCTGTAACAAATTATCACGGTTTAGTCAAAGAACATGTATAACTGACTCATGTACATGGACAACGGGGAGGGATATGATTGTGGGAGAAGGGGTGGGCTGGGTGGGGGAGAGAAATGAGGAAAAAATGGGACAACTGTAATTGAAAAACCAAAAAATAAAAATAATGAAATAAAATAAAAAGAAAAACAAACAAAAAAACCCAAATTATTATAAACTTGGTGGTTCAAAAAAACATATATTTATTTTTTTAAAGTCCTGGAAGCCACAAGTTCAAAATCAATTTCTCTGGGCTAAAGTCAAGGTGTTGGTGGGGCTGGTTCTTCTGGAGGCTCTTGGGGAGAATCCATTTTCTTGTGTTCCCAAAGCTTCTGGTGGCTGCTAGCATTCTTTGGCTTGTTATCACTCCCATCTCTGTTTCTGTAGTCATACTGCCTTCTCCACTCCTGTGGTTGAGTCTCCCTTTTCTCTTATAAGGGTCCTAATAGGGGAAGTTAGAGCCCATATTGAAAATCCAGGATGATTCCCTCACCTTAAAACCCTTAGCTAATCATACCTGCAAGGATCTGCAAGCATCCATACAGTCCCTTTGCCATATAAGGTAATTCATAGGTTCCAGGGATTAGGACTTGGGTCTCTTTCATGGACTATTATTTAGCTTACCACAGTCTCTTAGCCACCATGGTTTGAGGGAAGGGTGGGAATCCCCCCTCTGAATCATTCCTTCTACTCCCTACCTGGGTTTTTATACTTAGGATTCCCTACCTCTTGCTCTAATCCTTATTTTCTGAAACTCCACACCCTTCCTTGACAAAGCTCAAATTATTACCTGCTTTAGATTCTTTCTCTGGCCAGAGGGCCATGTTCTAAGACATGATTAGGTTTAGACTTCAGCGCACTGGGTGACCGACACTCATTCCTCTCAGCAAAGCACATGCTAGTATGGAGGGACAACAGGCCAATGTGAGCTTCAGTTTGTGTGTAGTGGTGAAGTCATCTCTGTCCACTCCAATTTCCTTTTCTTTCTTTTTAAAAAATTTTATTTGAGAGAGAGAGATAGAAGAGGGAGAGAGAGAGAGAGAGAGAGATGAGAGAAACATTGATTTGTTGTTCCACTTATTTTTGCATTCATTGGTTGATTTTTGTATGTGCCCTCGTTGGAGATGGAACCCCCAACATTGGAATATTGGGACAAAGTTCTAACCAACTGAGCTACCTGGCCAGGGCCTCCAATTTCCTTTTTGTCATGTCTATTGAAAGGAGCTACAGACACCATTGGTTGTTTGCTAGTTGGTCCGTGATAGTTAATACATCCCTGAAGAACAGTCTGTACTTGGGAATCGATACAATTTGAACACTTGTTTAAAAAAGACTCAATTGCCTCACTAAGCCAGGAGCCTGTCTTGTCCTCTGTGCCACTGGGTCCTCATCACTGTGGAATAAAGTTGTTTTCTTGCTTTATCTGACAGGACCTAAAACAAGTTGACATTAGCCTTTAATGGCTATTCAGTTTATTAATGTGGGAAGTGAGCTAGACTTAATTATATTATTTTGGGTCAGAGTTTTCTCTTTAATGGAAATCAGGGTGGGGATCTTCTATTTTCCTCAATCCCATGCTATATAATAAATACTGTGGGGTCTGAATTTATATCCTAGCAACAGTCAAGAAAAATGGCTATTTCTGGGAAGCATTCCTCTTTTAACATAAAGAAATCCAAGTGAATGAACATGAAAAATATGGGAACCATTGACTGCCTTCCAGTTGAAGCTTGGATCCAGCCTAACATTTCCCAAACAGCACTTTGAAAGTAAATCCTATTTGTATGTGAGGAGCAAAAGAGTGATTTAGAATAATCAAAATGCCTATCTACCCTTCTCTTTGCTGCCTAACTCTTCACTCTTTCACCCTAAAGTAACAATTAATTTATGTTGAATTCTGTATTTCAGAAAAATGTTACAGAAACTCAACTGAACAAATTTTCAAATGTCTAGAATAATCCATTTTACATGAGTGAAGGCAAGGTCTAAGGTAGCAAATCTTATCCCAAGAAAAAAAGTTTATAAAGCTCAGCAGAACAGCAACAGAATCTACACAGGCTCTCCTCCAACTACAGTCTTCAACTTTATAGATGGTCTGAGGAAGTAAAATGATTTCCCGTGATTACAACCCTAGTGAGTATCAGAAGCAGACCAGAAACCATACCTCTTATTTATGACACCATTGCTTTTCTCTTTTCCCACTTGCTTTAACTTACCCAGCCCAATGTCACATGCCCCATGTCCTCCCCACAAACATTCACTCTCCCCTCTTAGCATTCATTTCCCACCTTTCACAGAGGAAGACTGAAGAGGATAAGGGAAGAGAATGGGAGGGCAGCAACTAAAGGAGAATCTTCTATGGAAGAAGTTTTGTCAATTCCAGTTTCCTTTTCATTCTTCTTCCTCTTCACCAAAACTCATCCCTACCTCCAAACCTCCTGCTTGTCCTCCATTGTTCTCCCAACTCCACTCTGTCCCTGACCACTGAGACACTGGTATAACCCCCTTCCTCATCCAAGTTTTAACCACACATGAGACGCTATGGCCAAAATGTTTTCTGAATGAAAGGGTCAGTAAAAATGAGGGCTAGATTCCTGAGTTCTGGAACTCAGACCCTATCCTTTTACTCCCCACTAAGTCCTTTTATTTTATTTGCAACTCTACTAATCATCATTTTGCTAAAATCTAAGAATTAGGTAATTACCTCATCATTAGCAAGAAAATAACCCGAAAACACTAAACTTTGCCTTTAAGATTTCTTTTGGTAAACATTCTGCATAAGAGACATATTTACGCTCAGTCACTAAAGTTTTAGAAACCTACATCAAACTTATAAGAATCGGTATTTAACTGTGACACCATAGCTCCACTGCTGTCATCCACTTTACTTTACAAGTCAGAATATGGTCCACTTTCACACTCCAGGCCTGCCACTTGTTTGGATATATGAAACATATATAATAAACACAATGAAAAAAATCTGTTTAGCATCACTATTTATCAAGACAATACAAACTAAAACCACAACAAGGTGGCACTACCCACTCACTGGTATGGCTAAAATTAAAGTGTGTACAGATATGGAGCAATTGGAACTCTCATTCATTGGTAGTGGGAGTGAAAACTGGTAACACCACTTTAGAAAATAGTTTGGCAATTTATTGTAAATTTAACATACCCTTACCAAATGACCTAGCGATTTCACTAGTGGGAATCTTTCCTAAAGAAATCAAAATACAAATGTTCATAGAAGCATAATTCATAATACCTAAAACCTGAGAACAACCAAAATATCCCTTAACTGGTGATACTCAAGTCCAAAAATCATAGTATTTCTACTTGTGATAAATAATAAAATGATCCTTTTAAACATTAGACTTAATTGTTAGAATCTCAACTAAGCCTTTTGGAAAATAAATTATAGAACAGAAAAGAAAATACCCTCCAGAGACAGGTTCTATGCTTGGAAATGAATGAAGCAGAATGAAATTCTACCCAAAGCCTAAAATATCCAAAATCTGGGAGCAGACAGTAGTGCTTTGAGGATACAGGGCAGAAAAAGTAGCTTTCATTAGATCTCCTAGTAGGGAAATATTCTGAAATGTTTTTTAGGAGCTTCAGTTCAGAGAACTACTGAGAGTGAGACTCTAGCAGAAAAAATATGTAATAAGTAAAGTAATATCTTTTCTAGAAAGCAAGTTTCATAGGCCCAAACAATTCTACTTCAAGAGGTAAGAGTAGCAGCCATTGTGTCATAGGACTAAAAATGCTTGATTGGAAATAGGTGTGATAATGATGGGCTACATGGATATCACACCAGATACAGCACCTGGGCAGCAGCTACACAAAACTTAAAAGGGGAATGGAAATATCTTGTGACCGGTGCTGTAACCGCTGTTAATTTCTATACTTTCTAAGAAGGCTCTAATGTCTCCAACACTTCTCTCTGGAGAAAAAGGTGGTATGCTCTTGTATTTTCCCTAAGATGTGACATTAACCTCTTAGGAGAAATTAATCTCTTACGAGAAATTGCTCATAAGAGATAATGAGCAATTTGGGTGTAATTTCATAGTCGTGAACTTTAGATAACAGGCATCGACTGACTGGCATCCTGGCAAGACTAAAATTGAGAACTTCTTTCTGCCTGCCCTTCTTCCCTCAGTCCTGCCATTCACTGCTGTGGTCTTTGGCCACATTAATGTGGGTCTACACTAAGTACTACTGTATTCAAGGGACAATTTCACCTGAGATGAGCTTTTCAGGGACTGATTTTTGTCTTGTTTTAAATTTTACGTGTGCTGCCTGCTTTGATAATCTAGGTGGGTCTTTGAATTCTTTAAATGTTGGGGAACACAATAAATTACACTTATATCAGTGATAGAAATCCTAGGCAGTGGTGGTTGAAAGAACTCAGATTTTGCTAGATATCTGAGAGTAAGTTTCCTAGCTAAGCCTAAGTAGAATAAGGACTTGGGGAGAAAGAATTAAAGATGTTAATTCTTTTGCACATTAAATTATTAGGACTTGAACTTGCAAGAGAATTTAATCTTTGGATTTTGATTTCTTCTGGGAATTTCACAATGGAACAGAGTTTATATGCAAAATTTGGGTATACTTATGTTGTTGGAAATTTATTAGTGGAATAGATTAGTGTTGCCATTTAATTATAATGCCTAATCTCTGGTGAGCTATATTGGGCAGTGTACTTGGGTATAATTTGGGATGGAAAATAGAAGAGGGAGGAAAACCTCAGCCTTGGATGCAGTGTAATTTTGGAATTAATCTAATGAATGTACTGTCTGGGAGCATTTTTATGCTTCCACAGGAGGATACCAAAGGAGCAGTAGGTGATATTTAGAAAGGTGAAAAAGAGAGTGCCTTGAAGAACTGCTGATCTCCTTCCTTTTGGAGGATAGTCTCTCCCTTGGTTAATATAATTCATGGTGAATGCCAAAGGATAAGATAAAAATACATGAGAAATGATTGGGGGAGCCCCCACCCTTCTCCAATCATTTAAAAAATATATATGAGGGTCCTTAACTAACACCCTTGTCTTTACCATCTTTTTTCTTACTCCACCACTTCTAATGGTAGGAGACCTCCAATTGCCCACATTGATGCATTTGATGGAGCTGATTTATTACAAAGTTCCAAACACTGGCGTGCTAAATTCTATTATTTTCTCTCCATCCAGGGTCAGTGTGAGGCAGAAATCCTGAATAGTGTTTTATTTTGAAGTCCCAACTTTTTCCCTCAGTGGGCTGTCCTGAGAGTTATGAATGGGAGATAGTATACTAGAGAGTATTGGTAGACCCCTTTTTACTGCATAAATTAACCATATGCTCCCCTCTAGCTTTCATAGTAATATTCTTAATATTTTGCTCTGCATCTTTCTGACTACAATTGAGAGTCTATTTCTCAACTGGTTTTTGACTTGGTTTGGGAGGATATAGGTGTTGTTTATATGGATTCTCTTGAACCAGAAGCATCAGTGCAAAATCACAAAGATAGTAAAGGGTGAGGTTTTTTTGGAGAAGTCAGTGATCTGAGTGTGTATGGAGGTGGAGGGAAACAAGCCAGAAAATGTAGTTTGGGGCAAAATACGGTAATGGCTTTAGATTTAATTATTTTAGCAAATGAGGAAAGCAGTGGAGGTATTTAAAAAGGGCAGAAATATTTCCAGAGATGAGTAGAGTATGTGATTAGACTGAGACAGAAGAAATGAGATAACCAAGAGCAGAGGTAATGGCTGAGGAAACAGAGGCAAGAAGGTATGATAATAATACAGAAGTGTAACTTGAAAGATGATTCTCTGTTGAGGGTAAAGGAAGTGCAGTTGCCAAAGTAATAGGGTTGTTCAGCTTCTAAAATTTAGAGCAAGGGATGACAGACTTTTTCTGTAGAAGGTCAGATACATATTTTGGGCTTTGTGGGCCTTCCAGTTTCCCTGGCAACTATTCAACTCTGCTATTTTAGCATGAAGGCATTCATGGACAATATGTAAGTGAACAAACAAGGTTGTGTTCCAATAAAACTTTGTCTACCAAAACATCCAGCCCATGGGCCATGGTTTGCTAATCCCTGATTTAAAGGTCATGACACCAGAGCTGATAATAAACTATCACCTCTGAGCACTATACCCACCCTCTTTTTGTTTTTCTTTTTAAAATGAAGACATTTGATGGTGAAAGAAAGATCAGTGATTATGTAGAATTTATTTTACTAAAGAAAACTTTAGGAATTTTTTTGGTAGAGAAGTTATCAGTGGTGAAAGGTAATGGAATATGCATAGGATAAAGGAATAACACATGTGAAATATAAATGTTAAAATGTGGATGAGGATGGATGGGGTATAGAACCCAACTGTATATAAAGAAAGGGCACTTCTTTATCTGAGATCCAGGTAAATTTCATGTAGGGAGAAGAAAAGCTGAACTCTTAGAAAAATGAAACTGTCCTAATTCCTTTTACCTGCGTTAAACAATAATGGGATCAGACATATTTTCCTATTCTTATGCTAAACAGTGCTGAGACCAAACAACAATAATAATGGTCACTTTTTCAAGGAATACAAATTCATGGATGATAATACTGTGGACCATCCCTCTTCAAGGAAAGACTTCTGCCCTAGCTGCTGGGGAATGGTGTCAGCTGAAAGCCCTTATCTGCTTTGCCTTTCAGAGATTGCCTCAGCTGCAGAAAGCTGCCTTTCCCATTTCTTCCTCCCAGGAGTAGTCCATGTCCAAAAACATGGCCCAATTTGGGACATTCTTGATGAGTCATTTAAAATATACAGAGCTCCCTATGGGGATCAGCTGAGACTGTGAATCTGCATCACAGATTGACTTCTACCTGATCAATTCAGCTTCTTCTTCGCATATCACAGGTGTTTATCTCCAGGGTACTCCCCAATAACCATCTTAAACAATAAACTCTGACTCAGAGTCTGTCTCACAGAGAACCCAACCTGTAATGCCAGCAAAGCTGCTACTTCTAACAACTTGGTCATCAAGATCCACTTTAGGAGTGCTATATCCATGACACCAACTTATTTTGTCATGAACATAGCCCTATCCCAACCAGTTTCCTGCCTTGGAATCCCTAACTTAAAATTATCCAGCCTAGGGCCTAAAACTCTCTCGATAAACTGTCTCAATTTTCTATTTTGAGACTGTCAAGATGGCATCCTCTCTTTCTTCAATAAGTTTAATAAACTTAGTTTTGCTTTATTTATAGGTTTTTCTGCTCATCTTCTAGAGGATTTATAGTTGAGATTTTCCATCTGATGTCACTATTCCTCCCAAATTTTAGAGCACCTGGTAGCTTCTGAGAAAGAGAGAAAGTTTGAAAAATATATTTTGGCCAATGTACTAAGGAATAAACTCTAGAAACCATGTTTTCTGTCTTGACTTAAGATTTTGCAAGAAAGGGTGATCTTAGGGTTGTAAGGATTTCACAAACAGGCTCAGATGACATCGTATAGGACAATCAGAGTTGATAGCTACAATCTTCACCTTATAATTTGTGTTCCCAGGAGTCTTATTTCTCTGGTGGGGCAGCTGGGGCTATGGTGGAATATGAATCCTTGATGTCTGCTCGACTCAAAGGTCATGTGTTTCCTTGCCTGTGAGATAAATTTTTTTTTGATTCTGAGCACACTCATTTATTCTTTCCTCCATTCTCCTAGGGTTCTCATCCCACCTCTTTCATCCTCGGCTGCCACAGAAAGCTTTTCTCACTTTCTTGTGTAAAATGTATTTGTAGGAATTTGGGAACACACACAAAAATACAACAGTTTTTCTTCCAAATAATCCTAGAGGTATCACAAGAATAATATGTGAGACGAGCTTTGATGTGCTCAAACATGATATGATATTGAAAAGAAGTATCATCTATTCTCCTGCTTTCTACTTCATTCTTAAAGTATTCCGAGATAAATGTTTTCTGTATGGTTACTTTTCAGTAATTCTCACTAGAATGTGCTTCTTATTTGCTGAAATGTAAACCAATTTCTTCATGTTGTTAATGAACATAGCCCTTACTATTAATAAATGCCTGTTAAGACAAGTTCATCAACACTCTCATGATATCATGTTATATCCTTAAAGATTATTAGCAAACCTCTTCTCCATCTTTTCTTCTTTAGGCCAATGGGCCTATTTTTTCCTTTATTTGATTTCCAAAAAATGATTTCAATTTTAGTTTTTAAATGCATGATCGGCAGCAGGGGTGGAACATTAAGTCAAGTTTAGCCCACAAAAAAAAGATCTTTAACTCAAATTACCAGCATCTGAGCTTTGAAACCCTTGATGCTCAGGCTTACTTTAAGTCTTTTGGGTTTTCCCCTCCTCTTATTATCTTTATTATCAACAGCAAACTTTGGTACCTACAGGCACTGAATACTACAATTCAAGCACCCAACCTAACTCAAACTCTGTCTGCTGTGCTCTTGAAAAGCACCTTTGAGCCACAACTGGGTATGGGGGCCATCTTAGAGCCATTTTTACTTAGAAGCACAGCAAAGGCAGGACACAGTGCTCAGAGAGACAATGAGACTGCGTTCTGGTGCCTACAAACTAGAAACTCTGCCACCTCCACAAAGAACAAAACAGAAGCTCCTGCTAAGCATTTTTATTCACAATATAATTTGCTTTTCTAAAGAAGTGGTACTTGCTGTTGCTATAGATTAAATTAACATAAATCTTAAGAAAGAGAGAGACAAACCTGAATTTAAAAAAAGGCACATTCTTAAAAAATAAATAAATTATGACTTTTAAAAAAAATCACACACTTGAATAAAGTTTGTAGTGTGGTTATACACTTCTTACTAATAATCTGTCCAAAATAAGTCAATTTTCTATTCTCATAATTATGAGTTTTTTGGCTTTCACACTTCACACCTCTTCATTTTCCCACAGTTATCACTAGCTTTGAATTTTCCAGTGTTTTCATGTTATCACTCTCACTGTTACCAACTTCTTTGTACTCAGAGAGAGGGAGCTATGAGTGTGTCATAGGTGAACCTGGACTGAAGTTTATGGTCCTTGCAGATAAGGCCACTTTGTAATTGCATCACAATTATACCCAGTCCCATTTGGTTTTAACCCATTTGTCACTGCATTTATCATCACACACTCAATCATTTCACTGGCGGTCAGATACACTCTAGGTCTCATTTTCCTCATTTACAAAATAGCTCCCGATGTCTCTTCTATCTTTACAATTTTACTATTCTAGCATTTAACAATCTTTAGCTCCACCCACAGCACTTGAATTTTAGCATTTCTTAAAACCTTTCCCAGTAATAATTTTTTAAGGGTTATCAGAATAAGTATTGTTTTAGTTCACTGCTGAAAACTTGTACTTCAACTCTTTATTTTTCTCACTTGGTTAAGAGAATATCCCTTGTATGCAAAAGTACCATAAATTCCATTCACAAAATGAATTTATATTTAAAACTTGTTTTGGTAGAACCTTGTACTTCAAACTGTACAGTCAGAGATTTTACTTCTCTAATCTCTGGGAAGCTCTTAAATCTCCCAAAGTTACTGTGAAAATCACACTACTCACAAGATATTTTCTACCTCCACCTTTGACCCTTTGACAACTTGCTTAGAAAAGAGGTACAGTATTCCCTCACTTATCGCAGGTATTACATTCTAGACCCCCTCGAGAGAGGTGAAAATCCATGAAGTAGAAACCTTACTTTTATTTTAATATTTATATATATTTTAAGGCTTTATAAACCCTTCCCATCTATAAACTTTTCCCGGTCCCTTATTAACCTTTCCCACTCCCTTATTAACCTTTCCCACACTTTTATAAACACTACTTATGTTCTTAAACATATTTTACACTCTTAAACCTACATAACTTCAACAACATATATATACAGTACTGCAAAATCCTGCGATATAGTGCAAAATCCACGATAAATAATTAAATATAATACTGTACATAGTCTGTTTAGGTTTCACTTCAATTTGGGAGTTCCCCTTTTCCCATTTTAAATATTTTTATGTTGTGCCTTTTGTTTTACTTTTTTCCCTTGCAATTAGGATTGAGGGAAGGGGATTGCCCTGGGAAAATTGTTAGAAAGGAATAACTTTGCAAACTAAAAGAGCAGTTTTATTTGTGGTACTCTAACATGGGGGACAGATTTGAATTAACAACCACCTAATCCTTAATTTATAGAATAAGAGTATATGTGATACAAACTTCTTTTATGAAACTTCAAAGGGTGGGGAATTTTAAAAATGTTATAAATGAAGGTGAAATGCTTCCTGGACTTAAATAGCATTTACAAATGAGCAATTTCAAAATCAGGAACATTTGAGTGTAATTTTTCACAAAACATGGTAGAGATTTTATAGAGTATTTCGAAGTAATTACATACTGTCTTTTGTCACCAGCTGTCAGTCTTTTAAGAATTTACAGTGATTTTTCTGGCTGCTGTGGCTCAGTGAATTGAGCGTCGGCCTGCGAGTCACGTGTCGCTGGTTTGATTCCCAATCAGGGCACAGGACTAGGTTGCACATCAGGTCCCCAGTTGGGGGCGCAAGTGAGAGGCAACCACACAGTGATGTTTCTCTCCCTCTTTCTCCTTTCCCCTCTCTCTAAAATAAATAAATAAATAAACAAACAAATAAATACATTATTTTTTAAAAAAAGGATTTACAGTGATTTTAAATTAAACTGCATTGAGAAAAACAAAGCAACATAGTCTTCCTTTTGAGGAAATTCAAACATAGTCTAAGAGATAAGGAGCATTTTAATGGCTGAGGCTGTCACATCTAAGAGATCAGGGCTAAGAATGAAGAAAGAGTTGAGAGCTACTAAATTGTGTAAGTGCACAGGTTGGCATATGTACAGGTACAGAGTAAGGCGAGACAACCCAGGATTGGACAGGTGGACCCATAGCTTGCACCCTAAGGCATGAGTAAGTCAGGAATACCAGGCAGATACAGAAATCAAATGAGATCTTGAAGGAATGCCAATTCTTCAAAGAGTTAACAACAGGGTAGATAAATGTAGATAAAGGGTTTGCTTCTGAAAGTTCTAGAGTCTAGAGGCATAGGTAGCAAGAAATGGGTTTAAACTGATGTAAACATAAACATAGCAAATAATATGAAGATATGTTTACTTGAAGGCCCAAACTAAATCTGAGAGCAAGGAAGTCACTCACCCTGCTGTGCTCCGGACTTTGGGCTTTAAAGTTTTCCTGCCCAACTTCTGACTTACTGTTTATTTAGCACCTATTGTATGAAGGGCACAGGAAATGTAAAACATTAGACTCAAGAAGACTTTGCATTTCTTGAGCATTCTGCTATTGACTCATCACTCTGTCTGTCTTCCATACTTCCTTACTACTCTTTCCTATGTAATGTTCTCTTTTCTCTCTTTCACTGGCTTCTTCTTAAATTTCTTTTCTTGTAAGTTTTTTTCTTTACATTCAACGTATTTCCAAAGAATAATTAATTTTTCCTAAAAAGGATGATCATATTTCCAAGTATAATACTTGCATATTCTCTCTATCACTTCATATATTATATATAAATTACTCAGCACTTGGAGGGAGCATAAAATGAGTATGATATCTATGAAAACATTCATTTACTTATTTATCCAATAATCATTTATTGAGTACTTAACAAATGCTAGACAGTATTTGAGACACTTGAGGTACAGAAATGATTAAGATGATTTTTTTTTCTGTCCTTAAGGACTCAAAATCTAGGGGAAGAGTAAGACATAAACACAGAAGGGTCTCAGAGGCTTAAGTGAATGACGGTGAAGAGCTAGCAAATTCACAGAATATTTTTAGAAGCATTTCATGCCCTAACATCACTCCTATCTTTATCTTAGATTCTTATCATTTGCTAAATTTTAGAATAAATTTTACTTTGCTATATAGTCTGTATCTCTGTATGTGACATTGTATATTCTTTTTAAATCATGATATATGTTATAAATAAATACAATGAATAGAAGTTTATACTTCAGGGAAGGTGAATTTTGAGGTGGGCATTGAAAGATGTAGTTGACGTAGCAAGAAGGACCAAAAGAGACAGAATGTGCAATATGTGCAGAAAAACAAGGAGAATGACAACTTCGGGGTGTTCAGATAATGGTGGGTAGCTTTTTTTGGCGGGGACATGGAGTACCTGAGAAGAAATGGCAAGGAACTGCAGAATGAAAATAAGTTCTGGTCATGCTAAGAAGATTGGACTTTATCCTATAGTCAATGATGAAATAGTAATGCTTTTTAAGGAAAGGAGCAACACGTACAGCTCCGTGATGGCAGGATGAAAACTGTGAATTGGACGAAGGGAGGCAAAAGTTTGAAGTTAACTGCAGTGAGGGCCTGAACTAAGGTATTACTGGAGGTGGTAAAAATGAAATGACCAATTTGAGCAATATCGAAGAATCAGAATGACACGACTTCACAATGTTTGGATATAGCCAGTGAGGGAGTGGGAGAGACAAGCTTTTATCTGCATCATAAATGATGTCCTTATTCCCACAGACATTGAATATATGACAGTTGGAAATAACTTAGTATATTTTGGGGGAAAAACTTGATGAGCACATGAAAAGTGAGTTAGCAATAGTTTACCTTTTCTCACAGTTTGCCATGGGCTTTTATTCTCTTGTTTGATACCCTGTGAATGATGTCACAAGGCAATGCGTGATTGGGTATCAAACATGTGTTCCTGAAAATAAGGACTATGTGTGGAGAGATGGTGGCATGGTATGACATAAAGAATTCTAGGCTATCCTATAAGAGGATATAATATTTGTAACTGTTTATAACACAACATAGGAGCAACTAAATATATAAAGCAAATATTAACAGACCTAGAAGAAAAAATAGACAAAAATACAATAATAATAGGAAATTTCAATAATCTACTTTTATCAATGGATAGATCATCCAGACAAATAAATCAATAAAGAAACATTATATTTAAATGATATATTACACTAGATGGACTTAAAAGATATCTACAAACTATTGTATTCAGAAGTAGCAGAAGACACATTTTACTCAAGTACTTATGGAATATTCTCTTAGACAGAGAATATGATAGGCCTCAAAACATGTCCGAATAAATTCTAAAAGATTAGAACATATCAGGCATCTTTTCCAACCATAATGATGAAACTAGACATCATTTATAAGAAGAAAACCAGAAAATTTACAAATGCTACTAAATAACCAATAGGACAACAAATAAATCTTTCAAAAGAGAAATCCATGAATAACTTGTTAAAATGGAAAGCCAACATACAAAAACTCTTGGAACAAAGCAAAAGTAGTTACAAGAGGAAAGTGTATAGCAATAAATGCCTAACCCGCCCCCCCCAATAAAAAACTGAGATAAACAACCTAAATTCTCACCTCAAAGAACTAGAAAAAGAAGAACCAAAGTTAGGAGAAGGATGGAATAATAAATATCAGAATGGAAATAAATAAAATACAAACTAAAAAAGAAAAGAAAATATCAAAGAAACTCAAAATGTTTTTTTTGAAAGATAAACAAAATAGACAAACCTTTAGTTATATGCACCAAGAAAAAGACAATGGATTTAAATAAATAAAATTAGAAATGAAAGAGGAGAAATTGTAACTGATACCACAAAAATACCGAGGATCGTAAGAGACTACTATGACCAATTATATGCCAAAATTTTTGACAAATTAGAAGTGAATATATTCCTAGAAACATACAGCCTACCAAGACTGACTTATGAAGAAAAAATATCTGAACAGATTACTTGCTAGTAAGGAGATTGAATTAGTAATCAAAAACCTCCCAACAAACAAAAGTTCAGGACCAGATGGATTCACTGGGGAATCTACTAAACACAAAAGATGAATTAATATTAATTCTTCTCAAACTCTTAAAAAAAGAAGAGGGGGGAATACTTCCAAATTTATTTTTCAAGACCAGAATTACCCTGATACCAGAACCGGACAAGAACATTACCAGAAAAAAAATTACAGACTATACCCGTGATGAACATAGATATAAAATTCTTCAACAAAATATTAGCAAACTAATTTAATAATTCACTTAAAGGATCATACACCACAATCAAGTGGAATTTATTCTAGGGATTCTAGAATAGTTCAACAGCCAAAAGTGAATTAATGTGATATACTACATTAAGAATAAAAATCATCTTGATAAAGAAAAAGCATTTGACAAATTTAATATCCATTTATGATAAAAACTCTCAACAAATGGATACAAAGGCAACATACCTCAATATAATAAAGGCCATGTATCGCAAACCCACAGCTAACATCATGCTCTATTTTGAAATGCTGAAAGCTTTCCCTGTAAGAGAAGAAATGAGACAAGGATGTACACTCTTGCCACTTTTATTGAACATAGTACTAGAAATTCTAACCAGATAAATTAGGCAAGAAAAGAAATGAAAGGCATCCAAATTAGAAAGGTAGAAGTAAAAACATCTCTAATTGCAGGTGACATGATATTATATATAGAAAACCCTAAAGATTTCACCAAAAAACTGTTAGAACAAATCAATAAATTCAGTAAAGTTGCTGGAGACAAAATCAATATACAAAATTCTGTTGCATTTCTATATGCTAGAAAGAACTCTAAAGAATAGAAATTAAGAATCCAATATCACAAAGAATAAAATACTTAGAAATAAATTTAACCAAGAAGATAAAATACCTGTACACTGAAAAGTATAAGACATTGATGAAAGAAATTGAAGAAGATACAAATAAATGAAAAGATATTCTGTGCTCATGGATTGGGAAAATTAATATTGTTAAAGGTCCATGCTACCCAAAGCAGTCTATAAATTCAATGCCATCTTTATCAAGAATCTAATGACATTTTTCACAGATATAAATCAAACAATCTTAAAATATATATGAAACTGCAAAAGATCCTGAATAGCCAAAGCAATCTTGAGAAAGAAAATCGAAGCTGGAAGCATTATGCTTCCTGATTTCAAACTATATTACCAAGCTATGACAATCAAAAAAGTATGATATTGGCATAAAAATAGATATATAGATCAATGGAATAGAATAGAGCCCAGTAATAAACCCATGCTTATATGATCAACTAATTTATGAAAATGGAGCAAGAATACAGAATGGGGAAAGGATAGTTTCTTTAATACATGTATTGGAAAACTGGACAGCCACAAAATAATGAAACTGAACTGCTATCTTACACCACACACAAAGAATGAAAACTGGACCACTATCTTACACCATACACAAAAGTCAACTCAAAATAGGTTAAAAACTTGAACGTAAGATCTGAAACCATAAACTCTTATAAGAAAACATAGCAGGTATGCTCGTTGACATTGGTTTGGGCAATGAACTTTTTGGACTTGACATCAAAAACAAAGGTAACAGAAGCAAAAGTAAAACAAATGGGAATGTATTAAACTAAAAATCTTCTAAACATAAAAAAAAATCAACAGATAACAAAGAAACCTATAGAATGGGAGGAAAATATTAGTAAATTAAACTTCTGATAAGAGGTTAATATCTAAAATACAAGAACTTATGCAACTCAATAGAAAAACATCTAATTAAAAATCGGCAGAAGATCTGAACAGACATTTTTCCAAATGGCCGACAGGTACATGAAAAAGTGCTCAACGTCAGTAACTACCAGGAAAATGCAAACAGAACCAGTATGAGATATAACCTCATAACTGCTAGAACATCTATTATCAAAAAGACAAGAAATAACAAGTGTTGGCTGGGATCTGGAGAAAAGGAAACCCTTGTATACTGTTGCTAGGATTGTAAGCTGGTGCAGCCACTATGGAAAACAGTATGAAGGTTCCTCAAAAAATTAAAAATAAAACTACCATATAATATAGAAATTCTATTTCTGAATATTTATCTGAAGGAAATAAAATTACTGTCTTTAAGAGATACATGCATTTCTATATTAATTGAAGCAGTATTTACAACAGTGAAGGAATGTTGCAACCTATGTTCACTGATGGAAGAATGGATAAAGAATTATATACATATGATTCATCCATAAAAGAGAAGGATCTCCTGCCTCTCCTCCTATATCTGCAAGACTGAGCCCAGGACACTAACTCTAAAGGTCAAATCAAAGGCCTTGAGGGCTTACATCTATTTCAAGGAACTGCTGGGAAATTACTAGAAAGGACTGACATTTGAGATGCCGTTTTACAGAAGGTGAGCTAAGGTCCAGCTGATGTGGTTGGTGGTCCTCACATCTCACATACCCAGCTAATGAACAATAGGGCCAACGCCAAAGTTCATATCCCCTGACTTCACATTTTTTAATTGTTGACACTATTACAGATGTCCCCCATAGTCACACCCTTTGCCCTGCCTGCAGGGATCTGTACTCTCCCTGGCTTGTCTCACTCTGGGTTTAGGGCTAATTAAGGGCACTTAGTCCTGTTCATGCGCCAGGGTCTTTCATTCTGTTGGGCTCAGCTATCTACTGGCATGCATTCTTTACTGGGAAAGCTCTTCTTTGCAATCAAAGGTGCACCTAAATTTCTCAGGTGGCTTGTGGCTCTCCCTTAAATCTCTCTTCTAGTTGACTCAGCTGCCCAGGGTGAGAGCTCTAAAAGAAGTTCTGCCACTCCTGTAAACACCTGCCTTTTCCAGAGCCTAACTTGTTCAAAGGAGGTTCTGGGAGAGTGAAGCCAGAAAAGTAAATCTCGTTTAACCCCCACCTTCCCACTACCAATACATCCCTGTGACCCTTTCACAGGCAAAGCTCAAGCCCAAATAGGAGTCCAACTCCACTTTGGACTCACATAAGCATTAAGGTTACCAGCTGGATCAACACCCCTCTTCTTCACTTCCTCTCACCAACCACTTCCCCTTAAAAAAGAAAAGAAAAGAAAAAGAAAAAAATAAAGAAATTCTGGGCTGGCTCTGACAGTAAGTAGAGGTGTGGATTTTGCTATCTTTGGACTTTAGTTTTCTTATTTTTGTAGTTTGTTTCAGGTGGGGTAGAGTGAGGAGTACTCTTGATGACATTTACATTTTTTCAGATCTATCAATTTATGAGTAAATATTAATCTCTTTTTCCTAAGATAGTTTCCCCTTCTGACTAGCCTGTTATTTCCTGGAAGGCAGGGACTGCTGTATTCATCTCCGTATCCTAGTGACCTGGCACGGGGTGTACCATAGAGTACAGAATATTATTGAACAAATGGCTAAATGAATGCCATCCATATTTCATTAATGATACTATGATCCATTCTCCCTGCCTCCTGAGATTAAAACCTCAGAATTCCCTATGCCTCCTTCTTCCTTGCATGGCACCCCCACTCCAGTTGGCTCTTGCCTATTAAATCAGGACACCATTCTTCCCTCCAAGTGTCTTTCACATATGGCTTCCCTTTCCATCTCCAGACTGTCACCCGAATGTCTGCAGTTTGCCTTAAGTTTAGATAATTTTAACACTATATTCATTTTCTGTTGTAGTTTCTCCTTCCCAAACCCACCCCATATGCCACCACTACAGGAGGATCCCACAAATGTTCATTGTACAACCTCAAATACCTACAGTGTACATTTACACTCCATGCTTGCCTTAATCCAGCTCCAAACTACATTGGCATAAATTCTCCACTTAACCTGTCACTCATGGTCTTCTAAACACTTGAACATTCCTATTTCCATATGTTGTTTATTATTGTTTCTTCTACCTAGTATACTCTTGTCCCCTCACTACTTTCATTTGTCAAAACCTAGCTTATTATTTCTTCATCAACCTAAAGTCTTTCCAAGTTATATTTTAGTCTGTCTTCTGTCTCTCATTTATCTGACAAGTAGTAGCATCACATACTTTCTTAGGATGTCTCTAGTGCTGTTGTCATATGGTTATGTCTTATTGTACCAAGTATCTTATAAGCTCCTTAAGGGTGGGGAATTTGTCTTAAGTATCTTTATATTCCTTATTGTTTAATGACAATAACAATAAAAGCCAACATTAGTTGATTACTTATGCATGCTAGACACTACATCAAGCCCTTTATATTCACTTTCGCTCTTATTACTCAAAACCACCTTACATTATGGGTACTATTACTATATCCATTATAGATGGAGAAACTGAAACTTAGGGGTGTTAAGTAGTTTTCATTCGGTCACCTATAGAGTGACAAAATATTGTTCAGTTTTTATATACAGTAGTCCTTCTCTATATCGTGATTCACTTATCGCAGCCTCACTGTATCGCAGGATTTTAAAAAATGTTATTTTTAATTATTGCAGATTTTTCGCTATATTGTGGGATTTTGCGGTACTGTATACATATTTATATGGATAGTATTTATGATTTTAATAATTTTTGCCTAAAATATTTCAAAAAATATATTAAAAAATAAATGATTCTAACATTAAAAGAATATTAAGTCAAAATAAATTACTGCACACTGTTTACAGTATGCATTTTTTTGTAGATGAACACATACATTACGCTGAAAATGAGATGTATGCTTGAGCTCATTTATCTATGTGAGATTGTACACAGCACACGATTGGCTGACTGATGGA
Organism: Furipterus horrens; assembly: GCF_987537825.1. NCBI lineage: Eukaryota > Metazoa > Chordata > Mammalia > Chiroptera > Furipteridae > Furipterus > Furipterus horrens. The sequence goes on from NW_028327171.1 coordinate 192,882,543, forward strand.
AGGCGACCAACCTGATTGGCTCAGTAACCGTAACATCAGTCTGTCTGCTATCCCGCACTGTGCGCATATGTTCAACATCTGGCTTTGTCCACTTCACTCCTACTTCCAATCGCTATGCATAGTTTTGCTCTGCAGTGTTGTGTTTTGTAAAATTTTCCTTAAAGACTGAATTTATTGCAAGCCCTACAATGCCATCCAAATGTTCTGCATCTTCTAATGATTCTGGCAGTGAACCCAAGAGCCAGAGGAAGATGCTTACCATAAAAGAGATGGTGGAACTTTCCAGCATGTTGAAGGAAGGGAGAAGCTATGCATCTGTTGACCGCCATTAATGAATAAATGAGTCTACAGTTCACTATATAAAGAAGGACGAGAATAATATCAGGTCTACGGCATCAGTAACTTTCAACAAAACAGCAAAGAGGGTGGTTACTTCCTGCAATATAATCATTGAGAAGATGGAGTCTGCATTAGCTGTGTGGATAAACGATTGCAGAAAAAAGAATATCTCGCTGGTTACAAACACCATCTGGATGAAGGCCAAGCAACTGTATGACTGTTTAGCAGCAAAAAGGGATGATCATGATGGTGATGAGAATGAACAAGAGAATGATGATGATGATGATGCTGAAGCAGGACGTTTGAGTGCTTCTCCAACCAGACCAACCCTATTCAGTGCCAGCAAGGGCTGGTTTGACAAATCTCAGAAACGCTTTGGACTCAAGAGCGTTTCTCTGCACGGAGATGCTGCCTCTGCGGACAAAGCCAGAGCCGAGGAGTATATCAACAACACTTTCAAAGACATCATCGAGGAAGAAGGCTATCAGCCTGAACAAATTTTCAACATGGATGAAACGGGCTTTTTCTGGAAACGAATGCCATCTGGCACTTTCATTATGAAGGAAGAAGCAAAAGCCCCTGGTTTCAAGATCCAAAAAGATAGGGTAACTTTAATCATGCGTGGGAATGCTGTGGACTTTATGGTAAAGCCAGGGCTATTTATAGGTCCAAGAACCCAAGGGCCCTAAAAAACAAAAATAAGAATGTGTTGCTTGTGTATTGGATATACAACCCTACGGCTTGGATCATGAAACTCCTCACAACTGATTGGTTTCATCAATTCTTTTATCCTCAAACTTAAGGTTTACCTGGCAGAGAAAATCCTAGATTTCAAAGTGCTTCTAATAATGGGCAATGCTGGAGGCCATGCTGTCGACCTGATGTATGATGGCGTCCAGATAGACTTCTTAACACCAAACACCACATCGCTCATTCAGCCAATAGGTCAAGGTGTTATTCATGCTTTTAAGGCATTCTACACCCAAAACACCCTGCAAAACCTCATTGAAGTTATGGATTCAGATGAAGACTTCTCGCTAAAGGTGTACTGTCATGAGTACACAATTACATCGTGTCTCCAAAATATTCAAAAGCCATAAAGGAGATGAAGAGTGAGACCTTGGATGCCAGCTGGAAAAAACTGTGGCCAGAAGTGGTGCATGATTACAAGGGATTTTCTCCTGATGAAATCCATCACTCTGCAGTGGATAAGGCTGTGGAGATGGCAAAAATACTGGAGGAAAGGGCTTCAGTGACATGACTACTGAAGACATAAATACCCTGATCAATGTGCACTTTCAACCATTGACAGACGAAGACCTGGAGGAGCTAAGTCAGCAAGTGAAGAAGAGGATGAGGAACAAGACGAACGAGGGGTTGAAGAAGAGGAGGAGGTTGGCCTAACACTTGATTGTTTTGCAACCATGGTCAGAATGGCCAAAGAACTTCAATGAGTGGCTGAAGAATGGGACCCCCCTATAGTTCATTCATTGCAGTTTGCAAATTCAATCGACAGTGCCATGTCAGTTTACAAAAATATTCTCAATCAGAAGAACAAGCAGTGCCAGCAACTCCCCATAACTATGTTCATCATTCAAACAAAGAGGTCGGTTACACCTATGCCTTTAGTGGAAGTAGAAGTTACGGACAAGGCTGAAGATACTACTGCACCACCTGAAGAAGCGCCTGATGAAGTGGTGCCTTTAGAAGAGCTTTAAAGCTCTTGTTTGCTGTGCAGTACATTCATCTCATCTTCATTACCTTCATCATCATCAATATTGCAAAACTAATTCATCATCTTCATCATTCAAGTTGTAGTATACTTCCCTGGTGAGTACCCATATAAAATTTTACAGTACTGTATACGTATGTTGTTAAAGTTACATAGGTTTAAGAGTGTAGAATATGTTTAAGAACATAAGTAGTGTTTATAAAAGTGTGGAAAAGGTTAATAAGTGACTGGAAACGGTTTATAGGTGTGTGGGAAGGGTTTATAAAGCCTTAAAATATATATAAATACTAAAATAAATGTAAGGTTCCTACTTCATAGATTTTCACTTATCGCAGGGGGGTCTAGAATGTATCGTATTGTATCGGCAGCCGTCCGTCTCGAGAGACGATGGTGTAGCTTCTTAAGAGTCTATCTGCACCGCCGAGAATGGCTGTGCAGTCCGACTCGGGAGTGACACGGTATCTGTCTCCTTCCGTGTTGAATCGACATCTTGCGATGTCGCTGGAGTGTCCTCTCCAGTGAAGCTGAAGCTACAGAGCCTGGGCAGGGTGATATGGAGGGTCTGCTGTTGCCCATGCAGCAGACCGCCCCTCTCTTCGCAGCTGAAGGGTCCAAGGGAAAGACGGAGTCAATACAGCTTGGCTTCAGGTGCGCCGCAGGAGTTGCCGGTGTTGACTACAACGTCAAACCGCCTTAGGGACTCCGGCTCCGGATTTTCTGTCGGGGTTTACTCCCTTAGCCTTTCCCCTGAAGAGGTATGCCGCAAGGCAGCGGAGGATTTTTGGAGTCAGAGTTTTCCTTCTCTGGTGCCTAGGTTCACACACCAGTGAAATGGCCCTTTCAGACCCCCCCTTTTAAAGCATGCAAGAGAGCACATAATCTTAACTATCCTGTAATTCCCATCATCATCTGCTTTTCCCCACCTTTATGTAATCTTCTTTAGTTCCCTCTTTAATTTCAAATGCACAACAGAAAGTGCAAATTATTATTCTCCAACGCATTTATCTCAGTCTGTAGAGATCTTGCTTCCAGTTATATCCTATTTGGATCAAAACTATTTTTATAAAAATTATCTACAGGTTTGGATGTCCCCATGTCCTTCCTACCATTGGAAGCACTAGATGGCCTCTTCCTCCCTTCACCTACATCGATTACCCTTCTTTGGCTGAGTGGCAGCCCAGCCCAGCACAAGCTCGGGACTAGGCTTAGAAAGGAAACCTGGGTTCTTTCCCATTACTAAGAACCTATTCTGTGACCTTGGGAAAATCAATTCAATTACTTGCTTTCTCCGTTTTCTCTAACCTGCCAAAGGAAAAAAAGAAAAAAGAATCTTTCTAGAATGTAATACCTGCGATAAGTGAGGAAATACTGTAGCCTCCCTCAAAAGTTGAATAATTAATTTTCAAAAGACATGTCTTGATTAAGATCATTTAATGGGCATATAGGAATCTTTTACCCCTTGTAGTAAAGGGGCTGAGAAGGTGAATCATTTTGGAGGTGAGCTCTAGGACAACCTGGAGGAGAATCAAGGTCTGCCAATGAGGGGTAAAAGATTGTAAGATGAGGAAAAATATGTTCCAGAACTCTCTGAGAAGCTGCAAATGTAAAAATAACAAGATGTAAAAATACCCTGTGTCAATCACCTATGAAAAAGGAGGAAGTTGGGAAAAAGCATTTCTGCAAGACAGCTTATGTTTCCTTAGTCAGAATATTTGGGTTGCATGGAAAGTTTTCAGTTATATTTTGAGGAGTAAGCATACTAGTTAAAATTAAGACAATATTTTGCAGTGGAAAAACTGAAAAGTGATTGTACATAATATGATTTGATTATAAGTAGTGGGTTGTATTTGATGGTGTAATGTGTTTGGGGCCTAAGAGGAAGTTGAGACTACATTCTTGGTTCATTCTCACCCTTAGGAACCACAAAGTGGGAACAATAAACTTTTACTTTCTATTCAAAATACTTTCTAGGGGTCTACCAGAGATTCTTCAGTTGGGATGACCATAATAGGGATTGAGATGATTACTGACTTTAGGACTCAAATGAGGCATCTTTTGGAATGAAGGAAGCACTGTGCCCATCAATGACACTGTCTCCTACTCTGTTTTAGAACTGTGACAACCGGTATTTAAGTTACAACTGACCAAAGGACACTATGCTAGGGAGCTAGGTCTGAGCCATCTCTGTTTTGGAAATGGAGGAGGCAATGGAAAACCATGGGTTTTGGTCACCTATCTGGGAGGGACCTCTCAAAGTCCAAAAACAAAAGAGCCCTGGCCTGCAAAGAATGGCAATTGACATTTATCAAGCACTTAGACTATGCACAAGTGCAATATTTGTTACTTTACACATGTTATCTCCCTTAATGTTCACACCTCCATGAGGAAATGGCTTAAGGAAGCTAAGTAATTTATGCTAGGTCTCACAGCTGAGAAGTGGTAGAATGAGGATTCACAGCCAGACCTTTTGATTCTGATGTAAATTCATGGTATTTCTTTGTTCACCAAGAAAAATATCCTGTTCTCTGGGCTCTAACCTCTGTTCCATTGCTAACTGTCTGTGTGATCTGGGCAGGCCTCTTAAAAACAGGACGCTGACCAAGATTGCTTCCAATACTGTGAATCTCTAGGTAGAAATGGGATGCCCAATCTCATTCTGGTCACTCTACTCACTCTACCTAATTTTTTATACCATTAAGATCAGATAATGGGCACATAAGAATCAAAAGAAAGAATTCACGGGAAGTCAAATCCTATAGCAGTAAAACAGATAATAAACATGGTGATGAACTCATAAGGACCAGCAGACTTTAAACAAACCATTTTTTCCTAATATGGTCTGTCTTTCCACATGAGTTGAGATGGGCCTGGAACCTTTTAGTATTTTTGCCCTTGATTTATACACGGGTGTTATGTTTCCAAGTCATCTGGCATGAGAGCTCAAAATGAAGGTAATGGAGGACTCATAATGTTATGTGTGTCCTAAAAAATTACAGTATGAGTTGTCTTCACATGGGGGCTGCAGAGATTGTGGGGAAATCATTATTTACAGAAGAGCTAATAAGACTACCATAGGAGAGGGTATTCAATGGTCATAGCCGTTATCTCTCATAAGTTTGAAATAGTTTTATCTTAAAAATAACAAAAAGGGATGAAGTATTGATATATGCTACAACATGGATGAATCTCAAAAACCTTAAAAATGAGGTGATTTATGTAAAACATTTAGCACTCACTGGCACATAGGAAGTTTTCAGTCAATGGTGACTATGGCAATAGAATTCTGTTATTATTATTACTATTTCTAAAAGTAAGACTGTATATGAAAAAAAAAAAAAAAAAAGCCTCTCACGGTGTCTAGCCTGTGGCACACTCCATAACATGTTAGTACCCTCTCCCTTAGTGAAAATTGTGTTCTTTTCCTTTTTATTATAAGGATATAACAGGTAGAAACCATTTATATTACCTTGCAAAATAAGCAACTCAGAACTCACTCTCCTCACAACCATTCACCTGACTAAAATGGAGACATTATTAAAATAAATTTGAGGGTCCATTTTCAATAGATAAGTTTTCTCTTTTCAAGAAGTCACACAATGCAATATACAGATGATATATTATAGAATTGTACACTTGAAACCTATGTAATTTTATTAACCAATGTCACCCCAGTAAACTTAATAAAATTAAAACACACACACATACAGTTCCTGCCCTCCAAAAAGAAAAAATAAATAAATAAAGCAATTGAAAACACATTTTACCCCTTGTTCAGGAGTGACCTTCGTTCAGGGACATTATCTAGAACTGAAGGCAAATGGAGCCCTCCTCCTGGTTATGAAGTTACAGAAATCATCTGTTTCATCTGGAAATTTATGTTGTTTTTCTTTAGAAGGTGTTCTGTTATTGACCACATGGTTTCTGACTTAGTCAAGTCCCAGTTTCTTAATCATTCAGAAACTCTCAATTTAATCAGATAATGTTAATTACGTGTGGAGCCGCCCCCTTTATCCTCAGTAAAATTATGAAGAAACCACCAGCTTTTGTTGATTTGATTGTAAATCACTCATTCTGATGCTCAATAGAAAAAAATTATAGAAGACTCCATCTGGGAAACATGATAGTTAAGGCTTTGCTTCTCCAGTTCAGATTTCAGAATTTTCTTACATTTATATTTCTAACCCAGAAACCATGTATTAAGTACACAAGAGTTTAGATAAGTTAAATAAACATATGACATATTTAAATTCTCAAGGATAAAATGTACAATAAACAAACATGTCTACATCATGTGGAGGCTGACCACCTTATCAATGCTTATTTGTTATTGCTGCCAGAATTCTGATTTCAGTAACCATGGAGGTAATTTGGAGATATTATTAGTTTTTGGATAGACTGTGTGGGTACAAGGGTCATGGATGGACAGCTATATCTTAGTTGTAAGTAGACAAAATGAAGAGAGACAAATCTTTTTCTCCACCTTACTACACCAGCTTCCCCCTTAACTGGGCTGTTGGTTCTATGGAATGATTTTTAACCTGTGTTTTTTTGGTATTTTCTGTCTTATAGCTTGTTCCCTTCCCAACCCATCCTATGTCTAGCCTTAAAAGATTGGAGACGTCATATAGGGAAACAGGTATATTTATCCTTCCTCTATCCATATCATTCCCCTTTCTCCTCCCTGCTTACAGGTTGTGATATCAGCTCTCTGAGATGCTCCCAGAATTCAGCAGCCAAAGGAAAACAAACCATAGAGAAGGTGTTACATAAACCAACAATTTTAAATTGGCATGCCACAATAATTTTTAAAACATTCAATACATGACTATCTAGTCAGGGGCACTGACCTTTTTTCCCTTAGATTGTCAAATAAAAAAGAAATAACAGCAGTCAACACAACAATAGCTGTGTGATCAGAAAAAATATATATTTTTTGGTGTACCACAGAATTTTAGTAATTAGTTTATGTGTGCTATGAGATGAAAAACATTAAAAATTGACGACATAAATAGAGCTACAGTCATTTCATTTTCAGGAACGTATCCTGCACAAAGAAGCCTCAGAGAGGAAAATGTTCTGAAAATATCCCATTTTTAAAGCTGGTTTCTTAGTTCATTCTAATTGATACCCCTTTAATTTCTTCAAAACAATAATATCTTCTTTGTAACTTGGAACTTTTCCTTTCTTCCTGTTCTCAATGACAATGACTTTGTTCAGAATCTTTTGGCTGTGTGCAGGTAAGTGTTATAGAGGAGGCACACAGGAGTGACTGAATCTTTAAGAGAGATGAACACTGGTGAGAAAAAGCTTTATAGAGAAGATAATTTTTGAACTGACTCTGGAAATATGAGCTGATATTAGTCTGAGAGTTTTGAGAAGGATGGTCTAGCTGGAGAGATGCGAGAACCAAAAGGGAATTATGAGATGAAACTGTTGCAATAGACAGTGACCACATATCTCCCTTACATGTTAAATTTAAAAGTTTGGGTTTTATCTTAGAAGCAATGGACTGATTTAGTAACAACCGTATTTCTGGCTTGGGCACCTATATGAATGATACTCTTACTCACAGAAAAACATGAATGGGGAGCACTTTGAAGGGAAGGATAGCTCTGATTGGTATCAGTTGAGTTTGAAGGGCCAGTGGGACTTCAGAATGTGTTCATTAGGTAATTAGGAGCTCAGGAGAAAGAGCAGGGCCAGCGATGTAAATCTAAGAGTAAACAGTCTACAGGTAGCTGAGAAAACTGCATGATGACTGCAATATCCTATGAACTGAACAATAGAACGAGAAGAGAAGATGACAACACACAGAAAACCAACAAAAAAGACTAGGAGGAAAAGTCAGAGCAGTGAGGGTGAACCGGAAGGAACCACTGTGATAGAGACCAATGGAGAAGAGCTCATCAACCATTCCAGATGCTACCAAGGAATGGTCAAGTTATATGGGCACTGGGCTCTGTTATTAATGACCTTGACAAGAGCTATTTCAGAGGATGAGCTTTCAGAATGATGAAGAGGGAGTGCAGATTAGAAACTGGCAAAGCAAGACACTGAAACTTCCATACTGAAAGTGACTGGGAAGTATGGGGCATAGGCTATGAAAGCACTAAGTTCTGGCCAAAAAAACAAAAACAAACAAAAACAAAAACAGAAAAAAATAAACCAGAACAAAATCTCTGTTTTTGGAATCAATGGAAGGAGCATTGTGTAACAAGGCTTATGCCATGTTTTGACCTCCCTTTGCAGGCAAGAAGGAGCCATTTGGGTTGGACACACCACTGTGTGCCAGTGTCTTAGGAGAAGCTGGATTGAAGGGTTATGTGAAAGGCTGGCCATTATTCTGTGCACGTGGACCTCAGAAAGACCCAAGAAACTGTTTGAAAAAATGGAGTTGCATTATATTTTCTCTTAGGCCTCTTTCAGCTCTAAAATGATATGTATGATTCTGTGATTAATTTGCTAAATAAATTAATAGTGCAAACAGTATTTCAAGAGCAATGTTTAAATTACTTATGAGAACAAACTTTTTAATACCCTCAAGCATCACCAAAAACATCCACTTTCATAGAAATAATTGATACACCAATTATAATCTTTCTTAGCTAGTCATTCAAATAGATTTCCTAAGAGCTATGCTTGGCCACATTTTATTTACCTAGTTCAAGTTCTTGTTTGTATTTCAAAGCTATCAAACAGCATTTCTTCAAACAACATGTTTCAGCCTGGCCAGGCCCCCAGTGGGGCTGAATTATTAAAGTTTTATATTATGTGCTAGATGGGCTCCTGATGGGCTCTGGAGAAATGCCCATCTTCTTAATTTAAGACACAGCTGTTAGAACTGCAGACTTCATCAAAAATGGTCACATATAACTCAGACAACTCACAGACACATTTCCTCTCAATTGGCATGATCTTTGAGGACAAACCACAGTCTATAATGTTTGTGTAACAGGAAAATGTGGTGTCAAGATGATCAAAACAAGATAGAAAATATTATATTTTTACACAATTTGCATATATTATTTAAAAACCCTATGATACACTTACAAAATGAGGACACAGAATTTAAGAGAGACAGCCTAGTGAAAATGCAGATTAAATGTGCATGTGACCAACAAACCAAGCATTAACAACAATGAATTTGATTTCTTTTTTCTTCAAGTTTGGGAAGACATTGCACTGCTTTCTGTCATTGCAAAGCAGGTGAAACCTCTGCTATTCATCTCATTTTTTGGTTATTTTATACTGGGATGAAATGTGTGAGCTACTTTGAGCCTTAGTTTTCTTACTTATGAGAGATTATAGGGCAGGGCGCTGGCAGAAATCAGATGGCACATACAAGCTGGGCAATTTAAGAAGTATTTAATTGAAAGCTATTTACAGAAGCGTGGGCAGAATTCAAGAAAGGCAGTGAGAAATAGGGCAATTTCTAGGGTAGCAGGAGCAAAGGCCCTACCAGCAAGCTCTATGTATAAGTTATCTGACATGGATGTGTGACCTTAGGAGAGGAAGGCAGTCAATCTGTTGTAACCTGGGTGGGAGAGAGCTGGAGACCTCAGTACTATCAGCTCACTTTTCAGATCTCTTTCTGTTGCCTCTAACTGACCAAACCCAACTAGAAGTCAAGGAAGCTAGTTGAAGCACTTTATATGGATCCACCTTCCAGCACAGAGAAGGGGGAAAATGAATTTGAGGGTCACAGATGATATCCACCATGATGGATAGTAGAGTAACCAACCTCATCCAGTTGTTGTGAAAATTAGGGAAGAATGGAGAATTAGTGTTTAACACAGAATCTGACTCCTATTAAGTACTTTGCTTAATAAATGTTAGCAACTACCATCACTTTTTATTAACAAAGGCATTCAATTGTATAATATTTAAAGAGGTAGTATATTAACGTCCTTCAAAGTGAGAGCCCAAGACAAGGGTTTTTGTGCAGGTAGTTTATTTTGGAAGTGATCCCTGAGAGCACGAGTGATGGATTGAGGAAAGAGGAAAAGAGAGAAAGCCAATTAAAGAATGCATTATTGACTTGACCATCACTGTAAGTAGTTGGGGCTTGATCCATCCAGGACTTTCTGAGGAAGACTTAGGAAATATTCCAGACTAGTCTGCTCAATACAGTGGGGCTGGTGGGAGAACACTACCTTCATTAACCATTGTTAAGAGTTGCTCAGGGTATTAAATCTCTTCGACTTTTAAGCTGCACATGCATGACTCCAGACAGGTTCCCCCATGTGTCCCATGATGCATCAGTCCCAGGGCTGAAAGCTAGAGATGTGTGACAGCTAATGTAACTGCTTGCTGTGACAATAGCTTGAGTAAAGAGTGGTTCAAAAGAACACAAGATAAAGCATAAAAGATGGCTAATAAAGTTGCTAGGCTAATATTAGAGGCAGAATGACTCTGTATTGGGATGGAGACTATCAGCTGATTTCTCAAAGGAGACTCTGCAGGCAAGAAGGGACTGGCAAGAAATATTCAAAGTAACGAAAAGCAAAAACCTACAGCCACAAATACTCTATCCAGTGAAGCTGTCATTCAGAACAGAAGGGCAGAGAAAGTGCTTCCAGGGCAAAATAAAACTGAAGGAGTTCATTAGATCCAAACCACTATTATATGAGATGTTAAAGGGACTGGTTTAGAAGAAGGAGGATCAAAACTATGAACACTAAAATGAAAACTTCATGACAACAACCAACAACAGAAGTTAGGGAATCGAAACAAAGGCAAACTAAGTAGGCAACAGGAGTGGAAAAAGAATTATAGGTACGGGGAACATATTGGGGGAGGTTAGTGAAGAAGGGGAAGGGGGAAAATGGAGGGAGATGATGCAGGAATTAAGAAGCACAATAGGAGGGAATGGAGTAGACAGGAAGATGTTGAGAAGAACTATATGCACAACCAATGGTCATAGACTAAGGGGTCAGGGCAACTGGAGGGGGGGGTCACTCGGTGGAGGGGAGCAGAGGGAAAAGAAATTGGGACAACTGTAACAGTATAATCAATAAAACATATTTTAAAAACTAAACAAAATATTGTACATAAAAATGAAATATTGTTGAGTGTTCTGTTGCTTATACCTAGACTTGGTGTCCAAGAAGGTTTCCTTGAGAAATTACAATTAAGTTGGGACTTGAATAAGTAGGAGTGAGGTAAATAAATAAAGGGAACAACATTCCAGATGGAGGGAAGAGCCTGTGAGACAGACCAGAGCATAGCCTACTCAAAACTGAGAGAACCCAGTGTGGCTGGAGTGAGGGGGAGGAATGGCGCAAGATGGAACTGAAAACCTGGAAAGTGGTGAGGCAGAGAGAGGTTATGCAAGGTCTTGCAGACCAGTCAAACTTTTGAACTTTCTTTTGGCAAGTCATTGAATTTTTTTTTTTTTTTGTCTGTGTAAATAGGAGATAAACAAGATTAAACTGAATGTTTAAAAGGCTGTTTGGTGGCAGATAGGGTATGGGAATGGGTGCAGGGAGATGAGTGGGTCTTAGTGAGAGATAATAATTGACATACCGAGGACACAAGTTACTGTGATAGCAGCTGACTCAATCATTATTGGATTCCAAGATATACCAGTGTGGAAATGACCCGCGTACATGAAAGATTTTATGACTTCTGCAGAAGAATCTGCTGCTGAAGAATCTTACTTCAGATTATGGACAACGGGTGAATCAGCAAAGATGACACCAAAGAAGGAGGGAGAGGAGGAGAAGGAGAAGGAGAAAAAGGAAAGGAAGGAAGAAAGAAAGGAAAGGAAGGAAGAAAGAAAGAAAAGAGAAGTAGGAAAGGAAGATGAAAAAAAAAAGAAAGACTTTATAGCATAACCTGGAATAAACAGAGTTAATGGAAGTTGTTGGAGTAACATTATTCTAGTCCAGGTGGGGAACTCCCTTATATATTGTAAGATGTTTAACAGCATCCCTGACCTCTCCACACTAGATACCAATAGCAACCTCCCCTTTCCAGCTGTGAATAAAAATGTCTCCAGATATGGCCAAATGTCCCCTTTTGGGGGGTGGGGAGACCACAACAAGTTTAAACTACTATTCTAGACCTTGTAAGAGTTTTTGGTACCATTAGAAGAAACACAGATAATTTATAAAGCCTAAAAAATTATTCTTAACCACATTTTATGGGTAACTGAACCAACAATTGGGTTACCGTATTTTTTTTTTTTTTACCTTTGAAAATAGTTATTTTAATTCCAGATAGTTTTGGTTAATTGTATTTTAGGTCTAACATAGACACATTTCATTGCAACCTGTCTGCTCTCTGAGTCAAAATGTTTCACGTGTGGAAAATAAGTCAAGTTGAAAAACAAGTTGAGTCAGTAGGTCACCAGAACTATGTGTGACTAAACTTTTATGCAAATTAATCTGCATTTTGCTGCTGAAAGAGAAACATTGAGAAGATAAAAGGTTGGCACTAATAAAATACAAATATTTATTTTTTTCTTCATTTCCCATAGACCAGAAAGAGTTTAAATGACTTTTCCATGGTGCAGAAAAGCAAGTTTACTTGCAAATCATCAAACTATACATTCTTCCTCTCTCAAAAGGATGATCAGTCACTACTGAATATTTCTCTCATTGAAATGTTGTATATCCCTCCACTCCATTTTCAGTACTTTAGCTGAAGGGATATACATTTTTTTAACATACAAATTCAATCATGCTTCAAACCTGGTTATTGGTTTGCCATTGTTTTTTGGTCTAAAGAGCATAATTCTCACCAAGGCTTCCCAGTCAGGTCTTACTCCATGTGTTATGTGTGCTTTGGCCACACAAGTCTCATTTCAATTTGGTGGTATTTCATGTTTCCTCCAATTGTAGGGCTTTGCATATTAGGTCCCTTGTCTGGGAAACCCTTTCAAGTTTATTTTACAAAGGCAGCATTGAGCAGTTGTGAGAGAGCATGTTGTCTGTAAAGCTTAGAATACTATTTGGTCCTTTATAGAAAAAGTTTGCTGACCTCCAATCCAAGTCATTTACCTCTTGTTTGGCTTATTAGCTAGTTGCAATACAACAATCCCAGGAAGTTATAAAATAAAGTAATGTGAATATATATTTTCACTATCAAAATACTTAATAGTAGCAATACTTAATAGTAGCAATCCCTCAGTGAACACTTGCCAGGGGTTAGCCATTGGGCTAAGCATGTTACTTCCATTATCTCTTGAAAGCCTAACAGGGACCCATTTTATTTGAGAAAGAAAGTATTCAACTTAACTCAGTTTCCCAGAACCATGAATCTGATGCAGAGAAAATTATGTCATCATCTGCTTTCTGTCTGTTTGATTCAGCTATTGACTGGAATGCTGGGGGGTAACTGACATATGGTGACAATTCATGTCTAAAATGTTTCAGCCACTACATGTTTCAGGTGCTACATTCCTCAGACTGTCCAAAGAGCAGAGGCGAATGGATCAGTTTCCGCAGTGAGAAAACAACAGGCAAGGAACTTGGGAAGTCAAGCTGGAGGAATAAAAGCTTAGAATAGGAAACTTGAAAATGAAAGTACAAAGGCAGAGTCCATATGACATCAGATCAAAGGAACCTGAAATAAAGAACTTGGGCAACCAAATATTGTAATCAAGGCACAAGGTATAAGAGAAGAGAATGCAACTTGCTGGGAACTTGGCCTTCTGAGGACACTCCTGCCCTCCAGAGTCTCAGAGTGAAAGCACCTAATTCTGATGGTAGAGGCAATTTAGTCTACTTGGCTACTTCGAGGCATGAGAGTAGACAATTGTTGGCAGGTATAAGAAAACTAAGACCCAAATTCAATGCCTCTTTGGGCCAGCTGGTTTCATCTTTTCCTTCTTACCTATTCCTTCTTCTCTTTTCCATATTCCTGACATATGTCTCAATTTCCTAAGTTTTTTAAATTGACATCATTTCTAACTCTTCAGCTACCTCCAAGTCCCCTTTCCACTTTGCCACTACCATTTACTAACACAAGAATGTCATGTGTTAACATAGCCAGATTCCACTTTCCCCTAGATGAAGAGCTCTATAAAGTCCCCCATGTTTTAAAGATAGTTAACTGTGAAATTTAGAATGTCAATTATGTAAAAATAAGCAATATAATAGTCTCAAGGCAAAAACATTCTAAACCATTATGCAAGATATGTTTCCTTCATTTGAAAATCATTAGCTACAAAATAATATACATTCAAAAAAACCTAACAATGTAAAGCAACTGGACACTTAAAAAATGACTTCAATGCATAGCCTATTACTTGGGCCTCCAATTCTTTTTAGCTTCAAGCTTAATCTCCCTAAGAGTTTGCAGGAAACTCAGAAAAGCAAGTCTCAAGACTTCAGTGTCATTTATGTTATCAGTCCTAAAACACTTGCCCTGATCAATCTCTAATCACCTCCCAACTCCTTCTTGAATCTGGCAGTCAGTACTGTTTGCCCCTCTATGGCCTTTAAGTGCCCTTTGCTATAATAAAACCTCTACTTCTGGCTACACTGTCTTCCGGATGATATCCCACTTAAACCAATCCTGACCACAGAAGCTCTGAACTGGTACAGGCTCCTTAAATCTGCCCTCTCAAACACAACTAGAACATCAGGCGTTGAACAGCAGAGTTCCAGGAGTACTTCAAAAGTGTAGTCCCTGTCTTTAGCCATCATGTAGTCCCTGTGTCTAGACCAAGGTGGCATGAGGAGAGAAGGCCACCTCTGAGAAGTGTGAGAGACCACGGTGGAAGTATGTCCAGACACTCACAGGTCCTGCTCCGGTGGCCTGAGGTATCGCTTTCTCTCCAGGCTTCATGTGTAATATCTGCATGAGACATATTTATGAGTAACACAGCCATTTTTTCTTTTTTGGGAAAAAATTGATATACTTTATGGATCCTAAAGTCTCAGGTTCTCCATTAAGTCAGTGTGTGTGTGAGTTTAGGAATCTCAGCTCCAGGAGGCGGGGAAGTCATTGAAGTAAAATTGGTGTCATTTTTGTCTGCCTGTATCTCCTTGCTGCTTATTCTAACAGGGTCTACTCTGTTTTCAGGGACCATGTGGTGGTAGGGGGGACTGCCTATTAAAACCCCGATCCTTTAACCAAATCTTTAGGCCTGTGGAGGGTCACTTTATAGTAAGCCACTCACCTGGAAACAGGGAGGAGTTTGTAAGTTGGGTATATGACCATTAAGGGTCAATTAGATACTTTTCATAGAACAGATAACTGGATGCTGTGAGAAAGATGATTCTCTTTCTGTTGGGGTATCTGCTCCAGAGTACTGTGGTTTGGGAGTTGCCAAGGATCTTGTCCTCACCACACAGCAGGAGACCATCTGCCAGGAGAGAATGAGACCAACTCTCAGGGAGAAAAGAGCTGAGAAGTGGAGACCTGAGAACTTCACTGTTCCCCAGCTCTGATTGTGGCAGAAACTTCCTCAGACCTATACTACGTAAGCGAGTTAATTCTCTTTTTTATTTAAGCTAGTTTGCATTCAATTTCTGTCATTTTCAAGCAATGGGGGTTTGGCCAACACAGAAATTGGTATCTAGAAGTAGTATTACAGAAAAGGGGAGTCCAAAAGTCCCCAGAGTTTGTGGCTGGGGGATGGGGAGAAGGAAGCAGCTTTCAGAATGCCTCCACATGCCTGAGGCTGGTGGCTAGTGTCTTTCTTATGCAAAATTGCTTGGATGCTTCCAAGGCCTCAGGTAGATGGGAGGGGTCTTGAACCAGGGGATGGTATGGAAAAAGCACACAGGGCCTACGTAAGGTTCTGTGAATGGTCAGAACTGTTTGCAACACCCACTGCATCAGTGGACGCAGTCAAGGATATATAAGCAGCTGCGGACATTCTAGCTCTCTCTCGCTCTCGTGTGCTCCCTCCATGTGGCTTGGAGAAGGGATCTCCAGGCTGCTTTAAGAGGCTCTCGCCATGTGCTTTTTAGAAGGAGAGGAGATCCATGCAGTTTGCAGGAAGAAGGCAGTTTACAAGGAGGCTGAGAATCCAGGCGGTTCTGTATTGAGAGCTGGAGGGCACCACAGCACAGAAAGGACCTCCCCAATCAGAACTGAGTGATTGGCAGCTGCTGGTAAAGCTGAACTGTGTTTGGAAAGTAAGAAAATGGTGTTTCTGACCTTCCTAAGACTGGCCAGGTTTGGTGGGGGGGAGGCAAGGATATGTGTTTATGGGTGTTTTAAAGAACATAAGACTTAACAGCAGAAATCCACAAATAATCTAAATCTATATAGCTGTTAAATAAACAATTCTTTTTCTTTTCACTAAACTCTGGTATTGAGAGTTATAATTCTGGTGGTGGGCAATCGGGCCTCTAACTAAAGAGCCTGTGGGGTTGTTTTCAATTGGAGAAGCTCAAGGGTTCTGTAACAGTAGGGCATTTTCAGGGACAGGCCCTGCAATGTGGAGTAATACACCTGAGTTGAGGTGAAGTAAAGGACTGTAGTGAGCCTTCTATCCCAGGCTGCAAAGATCAACTCTTTGCTATTCACTAGCAGAGCAGCTGGTTCATCATTGTCTTGGGGATTTTAGGACTCAAACTAAGAACCTACCAAGTCTGGGGCCTCAGGAGATTTTGCTAGAGAAATATCAGAGTGATGGGGGCTATTAGCTACTTTTGTAGTCTCTGCTATTGCCCTGAAAGAAAAGCACATGTTGGGGGGTTAAAAACAGTGGAAGGATAATATGCAGGGTGTCACAAAAAAAAAAAGTACCCACAATTTTAGGGATTATAAATTCTGTATTTATTAGCATACATTTCCCTTTCAATGTTCACAATAAACTACATAAATGTACTTTTTATACTTAGTGCCTGTTTTCGAACTGATGACCATTCTGGTCTAGACATTGCTGGCAACGCAAAACAATGGAATCACAAACATCAAGAATCATTTCAGGATTTCCAGCCAAGATGGAGGCTTAGACTGACATGCTCGGTCTCCATCCACAACTAAGTAGGAAAACAACTTCCTCAAAATCAAAGATAACCAGAAAATAAAACTACATAGAAGCCCAATGTATGAAGTTATAAACCAGCGGTGCTTGTCTGGACAGGCGAAAATTGGAGCGGAAAGGTTGGGTGGTACTGTCTGCGGTAGCAGTGGGACTGCAAGAAACACCAGGGGAGCAATTTCAGCTGCAGTTGAGACCCATCAGCTTTCAATTCCAACGCTGGTGAAGGCAGACCCCCCATTGCCTCGGATGATGAGGCCCAGAGGGCATGGGGATGGAGGAAGAGGATCCCAGTCTCTCAGCAGAGAGTAACGGCAGGAATCCATCTTGGACCCCTGCCCCCACACAAAGCACCACAGTGCGGCAAAAAAGGTTGCCAGTCGCCGGGTAGTGAAGAGTGCACAGGGCGCAGGCCCCTATAGCCCGCCCAGGAGGCAAAGCTAAACACAAAACCGTCAGGATGAAGCAGACCACGCATGATTGAAATCCTGGTGATGCAGCTCACCAGGCAGCAGATGTGGGACCTGACCAATGAACAAATAGGGAATCTTCCTGAGGCTCAGTTCAGAGCTATAGTCACAAGGTGGCTTACAGAATTAACAAAAGATTTGGAACAAGATGGGGAAGGAATGAAAAGAATAAAAACGCATATGAGACAAGTGGTGAGGAAATGAAAACCAGCGAGCAAATCAACAAATCGGAACATAAGGAAAGAACAAACAGTCAACCAGTGCAGAAAGAGGAAACAAAAAGTAAGGAATGTGAGGAGAGGCTCAGAAACCTCTGGGACAGCTATAAGTGAACGAACATTCGAATTATAAAATTGCCAAAGACGAAGAAGAAGAACTGAAAATTGAAAAATTAGGTGAACAAATAATGAAGCAGAACTTCCCTAACTTGGGGAAGGAAATAAACTTATAGGTCCAGGAAGCACAGAGAGTTCCAGAAAAACTGGACCCAGGGAGAACCACATCAAGACACATTATAATCAAACTGTCAAAAATTAAAGATAAAGAGAAAACCGTAAAAGGCAGCAAGAGAGAAGAAAAGAATTATATACAAAGGGGTCCCAATTAGACTATCAGCTGATTTCTCAAAGGAGACTCTGAAGGCAAGAAGGGACTGGCAAGAAATATTCAAAGTAACGAAAAGCAAAAACCTACAGCCACAAATACTCTATCCAGTGAAGCTGTCATTCAGAATAGAAGGGCAGAGAAAGTGCTTCCAGGACAAAATAAAACTGAAGGAGTTCATTAGATCCAAACCACTATTATATGAGATGTTAAAGGGACTGGTTTAGAAGAAGGAGGATCAAAACTATGAACACTAAAATGAAAACTTCATGACAACAACCAACAACAGAAGCTAGGGAATCGAAACAAAGGCAAACTAAGTAGGCAACGAGAGTGGAAAAATAACTATAGGGATGGGAAACATATTGGAGGGAGGTCAGCAGGGAGGGGAAAGGGGGAAAGGGAGGGAGATGGTATAGGAATTAAGAAGCATAATAGGAGGGAATGGAGTAGACAGGAAGAGGTTGAGAAGTCCTGTATGCACAACCAATGGGCATGGACTAAAAGGGGGGAACAAATGGAGGGAGGGGGCTCACTGGGTGGAGGGAAAAGAATTTGGGACAACTGTAACAGCATAATCAATAAAACATATTTTAAAAAATTACATAAAAAAAAGAGAATCATTTCATTTGGTATTTGGGCACATTCTCTTTCAATGGCTACTTGTAATTCATCAGTGTTTCAGGTTTTTAGCATAAACATTATTCTTGAGAAATCCCCAAAGGAAAAAGTCTAATGGTGTGAGGTCTGGTGAACATGCAGGGTAATCTACAGGACCTCTTCGCCCAATCCGTCTGTTTGGCAGGTTCTCATTAAGATAGGCCCTTACAGCAAGATAGTAATGTGGAGGCGCTCCATCTTGTTGGAAATAAAAGTCCACATCATGGAAATCTTTGTAAATATGTGGCATAGCAGACTCCTACAGTAAATTCAAGTAAGTGGCACCAGTTACAGTACCTGCAAAAAAGAAAGGGCCAATTAATCCATGCGTGGATAAGCTGCGCCATACTGTCAGTCCTGTCTTTGCATTTCTACCATGTTTTCATACTTCCAGTATCACTTCAAAATAAACTTTCTTTGTTCAAAACTTAATCTGGTTTTAGCCATTATTTCTTAATGTCTAAGTCTAAAACAAACAAACAAAAAATTCAGCAAGTTACCAGCTATTACAGTGTGGATACATTGTTTGTGATACCTTGTGTATCTGTTGACAGTCAGAAAGCCAAGACCACTAAGGGTTGGATAATCATGTAAAATGCCAAAATATCTATCTCACTTTCAATTTAGTACACAGAAAGATAGAAGATTGCATTGGAACCAGGGAAAGGCCAGAGAATACAAGAACCTCTCCTAAATCCTATCTGCAGTGTGCCACTTCTGCTAAATGAAAGCAATAGTTACCCCTCAACCCCTGTATTCTAATGGAATATGGCCTGAGGGCCAAGAATAGATCACCTCTGCCTCAGTACCCTGGTTTATTGTCTCTTAGAGTCTTACAGCAGAGCCCAAGGTGGACATATAAAAGAGAGCTAGAAGCATGGGCAGAAGAGCACAGTTTGTTGCTAAAGGACAGAAACTGAAGGTTAGGATTTAGGTTTACAAATTGTTACTGGCCAATATTTCTGGCACTGTTTCTGACCTAATGGAGTTTCTTCAGAATTGAAGAGTTTTAAAAAAGGTGGCCTCTCTGAGAAACTCCAGATCAAGAAAGTGACCTGTGATGCTCAATCCCTAAGTTAAAACCCAGACCCTCATAATCATGCCTTGGGAATTGGGCTGCTAACAAGATCCCAGAGTACCCCTCTGCACTCATATTAAGAATAGTGTCCTTGTAAGCAGGGTTAGGGATGGCATTGTCTTCCCATAAAATTCCTCTTGGCCTAGGGACATACATTCTTATGATTTATGTCCAGCAGGATATGGCATATGGTGTTTGGATTTTTCTCTTCTCTATTACTAAATGAGAGTTTCCATTGCTGTTTTTCTGTCTCTACTATTTTATTTTTGGTATGATGAGGTGGTTAACTTCATTATTTTGCCCTAGGTTCCACTGTTGTAGATCTAGTCAAGGCAATGTATATGATCCCAGATGCTAGATGCAGATGCGGATTTTGGGAGGTAATCAAATTCTCAGGTGGGATACCTTTGGGATTACATGTACTCAATAAAGATTAATCATGCATGCTGGAAAATCAAGGGGTGGAATATAGTAAATATCTATTGTTTATGTCATCCAGAATGTCTTCACCCTTTTTCTAGCAACAGCTCCCTTAATTTTCATGAGGTAAGTTCCCCTGCCTGTTCCAAGGGAGGCTAATGGAGCTATTGGTCACAGTAGTCTCTGGCCACAAAGATAGGTAGTCATATTCCTTCTCCTAGAAATACTGATTAGTACAAAGAATAGGCACACGACCAAACAAGCCAATCAGAGTCCTTTCCTGAGATTATTTTATGGACTCTGGGAGATATTGACTTGTTTTTTCTACTGGGGGTTTTGTACCAGAATGTTCTAGAGGCGGTTAAGGGAAAATCTGCAAAAAGAAAGAATGAAACTTACTTCAAAAGAGAAGCAGAGGTAAGAGAGAGGGAGGAAAAGGGAGAAAGAGAAATCACTAGAGACACACAGACCTAGACTAGATGACTACATTTAAGTCCTAGTCATTTCTGAAACAAGCTCTACCCCCAACTTCTTAGTCACATAAGCCAATAAATTCCCTTTTTCCTTTGAGCTAGTTTGAGTTGAGTTTCTGTTGCTTGCAACTGAGAGAATTCTGACTAGTAGAATTGACTGTCCTACATATGAAGCCTTGGAGCTCTTTCTGAAGGTTTTATGAAGAATCTTAACAGCACTTTCTTCATGCTGAGAGCATCATTTTGTGCCTCACTTAAGACATCAACTCAGACAGCTGTTCTATATCCAGAATGCACATCTGCAGAGGACTTGTACTAAATTAACAGACTCTTGCTCATGCAACTCTAGATAGGGCTCTTTAGGCCCTTTCACAATAAACCAGTTTGGACTGCTGAGGTAAGCAATCTAGACCACTCATTGAGTCATTAATATGGTCAGAAGACTGGTTAACCTTATAGGCTCCTCCTAAGATTAATGTAAGCTATGCCAAGTAGGGAAAGAAAATTCTTCATTCAGGGACTCATCTAAGCAAGTTCACTAACACTATCAAAACCTCTTCCAGTGCCACAGGATAGCCAGAAACTTTGTACCTCAAACCAGGGAATCCAGGCCCAAATCCAAAAAACTAGAAATGGACAAGATTTTCAGGCATGGCTCTACCTTCCCTCTTTGTCTATCATGACTTATTGCGATGGTATATTCTGGATGTCAGGTCCTCCTACAGATTCACATGATGGTAGATTCTACAAGATTGTGGCATTTTGTTAAGTCACAAGACCAGTTACCAATTTGCTCCAAGTCTAAACGGAGATGTTTGACCAGCATCTGCTGCTGTGATAGTCCCAGGCTCTATGGGACTAGAAGGCTTCTCTATGAGCAGGTACTTGGGCTATCCTAACTACTCATTTTCAGAAAAAAAAATCTGTGTTCTATAGCTCTTTCAGCTGTTATCCACTGTCATAAAGTGGTGTGGTTGCAAGATGTGGAGTAAGGGGAGTGTTCGATAATCTTCTAATTAAATCTTAGTCTGTTAGTGGGACTGTGTTGTGGTACTATGACCTTCACAAGTATTTCTCCAGAAGTATAGCTTTTATTTCCCTGCATTCTATTTCTTTCCAATATATTTCCTTGAAGCTCTGACCCCTGTTAAATTTGTATTTCCCCCCTTTAAGTGAGACAGGAAAGCTAGAGGGGGCTGTAATGGGAAGAATGCCTTTCCCCCACCTGGGAGAGGCTCTGGCAGTCTTTTCCCTTAGAAAGTAGGCTTTTGTCATTGAGCAGGCTCTTCCCTTCCCCAGAACCTAGTGGAAATCTTTCTCAGATCTTCATCATGAGAAGTTGGCGGGGTTCCTGGAAGAAAAGCCCATGAAGGTATAGAGCCAGCTCTAACTGTATGATCCCCAGGGATTTTTACTCTCATGTTACTCCACACTCAGTCTCTTTCAATTCATCAAAATTACTATTTAAGTGTTTCTACCAATTTATGGTTCCTGCAGCTTCTGTTCTTGGCTGATTCATCAGATCTTGGCTGTATTTCTCTGGATGCCCCCATCTCTCCAGATTTCAGGGTGGCAGTTTTCCTTGAAACCTAAGTTCCTTAATAGGACCAAGAAAAAAACATTGATTTTCTATTTGTACATTTTTTTTTCTTGTTGTAAGAGCAGTAGCGATGACTTCCCAACTCTGCACCTGTTGTCACTGAGGCAAAGTCACAGGTGAATTCCTGTTTGCCAGTTCCTTCCTGGTCCTCCAATCCTTAACCCCTTTCTTGGTTTCCATGCAGCAGGAAGGAGAGGAGCCTGGCCAGAGCCTTCACACCTTATGCTAATGACTCATTGGGTCCCTGGAGCCAGACACTTTGATGGAGGAAGTTAGGTGCTGCTTCTCAGCTCAACACTCTGTTCTTACTGGACATAAACCAAAGCATTATCAATCTCTTAAATTTCTTTCAGCACTTAACAAGTTATATCACTTACTGATGTATCAAAACATCCTTACTGTAGCACCAATTCTGTTTGATAGTAATTTATCCACAACTAATTCCTCTCCCTCTCCTTTCTTCACAGTCTTTAGTTTGGTAATTTTTTTTTTTTTTTTTTTGCCATTTTTGTTATTACACAGCTCTAGGCTTATAAACGGATGCAGCGGCACAGATCATGAAGGGGCAAACAATCTGAATATTTAACCTTCATGACTGGTCACCAAGGTATATACCTGAGAGCACTTGGAGTAAGTTATGATGTCTGGGATGCCTTGAAATAATATGAACTGCCAATCACACTCAAGGGTGTATTCAGCCCTTAGACCGGGCAGATGCCCTCACTCATGATTTATTCAAACACCTTGCAGGATGTGTGGTTTTTGGAGGCGAAATCTGCTGCTGACATATTGATGAAAAAGAAAGGTGAGATCAAATTGACATTTTCTACAGTTGAAATGCGGTCTTAACCATTGTAATCTTTTCATTTAACTACAGTGGTTGAGGTAAAACTCTTTCAGTGATTTGAGCACAATCCTACTGATAAGTCAAAAGCTCTGGAACAGGGTGTAAGGTAATGCAGGGACTTAATTTTTTCCCAATCTTTGAGGTTATGTAGATTGACGGCCAACACATTTTTCAGCTTCTCTAAATGCTGGAAGTACGTGAAAAGAAGTAGTAAGGAATCATTATTGTATATTGTTAAGCCCCGGTTCTCCATGCTCTCCCTTTTTAATTTAAAGGATTAATTTTTTTTTTGAGTATTTTTTTGTATCTGAGTAAAAGTGAAGTTTGAAATGTTAAACTATTAGGAGCAAAGGATCAGGTTTAAATTATTATGGCTGTATTTCACACTAGTACATTTCACACAGAGAAGAAAAATACTGAAAATACTACTCATGTTTCTTTACGTGCCACAATGTGAAAAACTGAATTATACCCATGATGATAATAACCTGAACTGATTTATAGCTCACATGGTATATGATTAGAAGCCCAGTTCTGGCTCACTATGTGGGGAGCAGTTTTATCCTGAGCTAGATTGTAAAGGTTATCTGCTGTCACTCTTTCATCTCAAGCTGGAAAGTAAATGAGACTAGAACTTTGTTCCCCACTGCAAGCTACTAGGCAGACCAGTGAGTTATAGTGTGATTTATGAATACATTATATTATCTTGGTAATTCTCTCTAATTATATCTATATCTAACCATTGAATCTTCTGCCTACCTAGTTAGTACTATGCCTTTCTGTTATATCAGACCACGGAATGTGATTTGGGTTCAAAGATGAACAAGAATAATGATTTAGATGGAGTTCAGGTTTTTTTTTTTTCAGAAGTGTTTTTTACCAAAACAAGGAAAAGACAGAGGATATTGGCTATAATTCACCATTTCACCCTTGTTTACCATGGAAACATATCTGAGGTTGGTAGTCTTGGCTGTATGGATAGTTTAAGATGTCTACCAGGGCAGAGAAGCAGACTCTGCCATATTTTCACCCCAAAACCACTTAAGTAACTATGCCAAGTAATAATTCTGTTACTCAGAACTAATAGAGATTCTAGGTCTTGAAATTCTTATTGTGCCTAAATTGGAGTAATTGTTCCTTAACTGCAGCTGCACTGGAGAAGCCAGAAATTTCCCATATAAGTCCACTTGGAAACTCCGTGGGTTGGCCTCAGGCAGGACCTGTCATAACCATTCACAACAGACGTGTAGTGGTTTCTAAGAGGAGCTTGGTTTGACTCCTCTCAACTAATTAATCTCCACCCAAGCACATTGTGTGCTTGACAGTGTCTGACTTCCAGTTTCTACCAACTGTGGCAATTTCTCTGGAGATCTTTTCTTACCAAGGACATGTTTCCTCAATTGCATTAGGTTCTGAATGTCTTCATTAATATCTGGTATCTCACCTACATGCAAAAGTAGGCTGGCCTTCTATTGGGCATGTGAGACCTTGGTCAACACTTCAAAATAACATTGGCTTTAACCAGTGCCGTGGAGGCTTTGCTCATCTTCAGGAAATTGCAACTGGGCAGTATTAGACAGCACTACACTTTAGGCATGTGCCTTTTTTTTTTCCTTTCTTTTTCCTGTCTCTTTCTCTCTTTCTCTCTCTTTCTTTCTTTCTTTCTTTCTTTCTTTCTTTCTTTCTTTCTTTCTTTCTTTCTTTCTTTCTTTCTTTCTTTCTATCTTTCTTTCTATCTTTCTTTCTTTCTTTCTTTCTTTCTTTCTTTCTTTCTTTCTTTCTTTCTTTCTTTCTTTCTTTCTTTCTTTCTCTCTCTTTTTTTTTCTTGAGGTCTCTCTGATGTTGCAGCATGGAAATCTCAGGAAATGGCTCTTCCCTCCTGTATGTTTAGCTTAAAAATGCAGGCCATACATGAGGCCACTAGGGGACAAGGGTCATCGATAAATGCTTCCCTCTTTATACTCTTGAATAGATGATCTGAGTCACATTCGTGAGGATCTTCCGAAGGTCTTAGTAGGATCAAACACTAATTGCCTGTACTTTGTAGCATTTTCTCACATGGCTTCCCGCTCATTCCCTGTTTCATTCACCCTGCTTTGCACTCCTAATTCCTGAGGTCACATTCGAAAATAAACTACCTGCAGCAAGCCTTTGTCTCAGACTCCACTTTTAGGGAAAACCAAGCTAAGATATAGAATCTAAATTAGGCTCTTTATGTCTCATGCTAAGATTCAGCTTTGCCACTTCTGTGTCATCTATTTTCAAAAGAGAAAGGAACTTCAGTATCATTGGATTGTCTGCCATAAAACACCAGTGAAATCTTCTGAAAGAAATAACATAAGAGAGGCAGTTGAGAGAAAATAACCTTGACAGGGAAAAAACAAGGGGTATTTCGACTGTATCAGGATCCTGCTCGGGAAAACAGATGGCACACTCACATCAGAATAATTCAAGGATGGCTCATAGACAAAGAGACTCCTTCCAAAGGCGAGGGCAAGATGCAGGGAAACCAGTAGAAACCTAGGGTTAGCAGCTGATAGTACCCTTAGGATATGATTGCCACATAAATCACAGGGTATCCTGTTGAATTAGAATTTCAGGTAGGCAATGAATAATTTCTCAGTTATAAGTATGACCCCAAATATTGCATGGGACATATTTATACTTAAAAGTTCGTTGTTTATCTGAAATTAAAATATAACTGATGATCTTATATTTGTCTTTGCTAAATATGGCATCCTTTTCTTAGACTCAAAGGGAAGAGAGAAAGTTAGAGAACTTGTTAAGGAGACAGTTGTGTAGAACAGGCTATTCTGGGAGGAGTAGTAAACTTGGGTCTAGGGATGTAGACGATTTAAGGCAACCTCACAGGAAGGGAACTGGAGAATAACTACTGTGATCTCAGCCTCCCCTCTTCCTCGGATATTCTGCCAAGGCTCATCACTCACTGAACCCCACCAGAAACTGGAGGGCAGGGGAGCTTCTGGACAAGGACGATCAAGTCAGCATCTGTGGGCATGGGGCTGGGTGGAGAGGGTAGAGAGGGTGGTAAGGACATCTGGACAGGCAAATGGGGGAAATCCAGCACAGCTGCCATTCCTCTTCTGCTCTAAGTGGACCTTCTCTAAGTTTTACCTTCGATCCAGGTGAAATCACAGCAAGTGACATCGCTAGATGGGAACTTGGCTGTCTGACTGTAATTATCCTTCCCTTCCCTTTCATTATTCTTCCCCGCTTGTCTCAGTGGTTCTACAATTTTGTTAATTCCATGTCTTTTTATTATAAAAATGTCTTAAGTCGTTTGGAGGGAGAATGTGGGTATGAATAAAATAAAAAATTGTTTCTTAACTCTTGGAGCTCTTCTGTAGCAAAGGATCTTCCCAGTGTCATAACTCTGCAGCTTCTATTCCCCCTTAATTCTTTAAGTTTTAACCCTCTTACTACCTATAAATTTTGCTTGTGAATCATGTGCAGTAATAGGTCCTTAACATTTGTAAATGATACATTGAGAGCCATTTGAAAATTATCCTGTTGGAAATGACCTCTACAATCTATAGCTTCCTCGGCAATTTTCTATTTTGGACACTTTATTTCAACCCATTACTGAGTTTCTTAATATTTTCTTTATTCTGTCACTAGCACTGGCATTTGGCTTTTCTTTTCAGAGTTGTTTTCACAAAGAAACAATGCCTTAATCATATCATGAGTGAGCTACTTTGTGAACAGAGGACGGCAAAACAGTACTGAAAGACAGATGCCAGAGTCCTCAACTAGCTAAATGACTCATTCTTTCTCAGAGGGCATGATTCAAATTCACACTCCAGAAAATTAAAACATAATAACATGATGAGGAACTTCCCAGATCACTTTTTAATTGTAGAAACTAACTGTTACATATGCAAATGTGAGGCATCCTTAATAAGAGCAATAGCTGGTCTATGTGGGGTGTTTACTATGTACCAACCCCTAGCCTAAGTGCTTTGTGTGTATCATCTAATAACCACAACAACTCTGTGAGTTAAGTGTTATTACTATCCTCAGTTTTATATCTGTGGAAACTAAGGTTTAGAGAGCCTAGATAATTTTTTAAAGGTCTATAGTGAGTACGTTAAATAATATAGCTCTTTATTATTACTTTTTCATGTGAAAGAAGCCCAGCAGAAGGGCATTGAGAACTGGTATGGTAGAGCCTCAGTGATTTTAGGAACTCCAGTTCTAAATTTATGCACATGACTTGAGTACTTTTAGCCTCATGGTCACCTCCTCATCTAAAATGGCTGCTGGAACTCCAGCCATCACACACATACATTGCCATCTAGAAGCAGGACAAAAAGCAGAGTGGCCACACAAAAATAAATAAATAAATAAACAAATAAAAAGCCATCTACTTTACTTATATCTTAGCTAAAATTTAGTCCCAGGCCACAGTCTAGTCCCATGACCTCACCTAGCCACTCAGGTGGCTCTAGGAAATAATCTTTTATTTTAGATGGCAATAAGCTCAAATAAGAATTTATGGTGTTCTATACAAGGAAAAATATTAGAATGAATATAGGGGTGGGCAACCACCATTCTTTGTTACAGTGGTTAGCTAGGTTTGAACCCCACTCTTATTTTTAATATAATCTTCATTGTATTTTATGTGAGGCCCCACTCTTTAGTGACTATACCCGTAGCCACTCTTGGTGCTATTTTATATGCCAAAGCCCTTGTTGTGGCATTTTTCCCCATCAAATTTCTTTCTTGCTTTCAATGTTTCATGTACCCGAGAGCGTAAGGACTTTGGTAAAGGCTAATGTCTCCTCAGGGTAGGAGTTCTGACAGATGTCCAGTGAGGATGTGGCATAAAGCTGAGATAATAAGGTGAGAGCCTAAACATGGGGTTCAACCACAGGCCTAAAAGAGCTGCCTGGCTATGTCTTTGCAGAATGCAACCTTTAATCTTAAGCCCATTGGGCCTTAAAGAAATCAAACACATAAAAGCCTACCATCATTCCATCTTCATTTATATTAATCATTTCCTTAAGTAAACTAATTCTCACAGGAAAACATAATATGCAGAAGTTTCACAAAACTCATGCTGGTAATGGTAATAAAAATTCTATCAGCAAAAAAATCATGTTTGATTAATCATATACATGCATGATTTTTCTCTTATACCATCTGTTTAGAAGATGAAAAATGTATTCTGCTAGTAGTTTGGCATAAAATATATTTATAGAAAGATTTTATTTATAGTCTGCCAATGGATTCTTAGCCTGCCATGACATAGCTTTCAGAACTAGGTAGGCTGAAATGTTCAAATATTAATGCCAACAACATTCTTATCATTAAAACATGAAAGTTAAAATGTTTTCCTGTTCAGTTCATATTTTGGAGTCTGTGGCTGCAAACTGAGCAATCTATTTGGAACTCAGTTTAAAAAACATTAAAATAGAATTCTCTAGCCTTGGTCAGTCTTTGTGATTGATGGTATCTAAATGATTCTGGTTAGCCCATTTTATTTTCTGGGTATTCAGCATTAAGAAACAAGGCTTATCTTGATAAACATTTCCACAGAATGTTTATCTGTTCCATAGATTTTTAGTGATGAAGAGACCACATTATAGGAACTCCAAAATAATTGAGACAACAGGAAAAACTACAGGGTAGAAGTAAAACACTGGATCTTTGGCTTTAACATATTAAAAGCAGAAAGATGATTAAAGAAGAACACTATATTATCTTTTAAAAAAATGTATGCCCTAACCCATTGTCACATCCTTATTCATGCATATGTTGCATACATTAAAATTTCAATTGCACTTGATTGTATTTTAAATCCCCAAGGATGCCTGTGGAAGTTAATGAGCCATTTGAGAAAAAAGAAAACTCTGTTGCTTTTGTGGGTTTTATGAGAAACTAATGGAGTGGTTAGACTCTGGGCATGATTCTGGAAGGTGATAGTCCTGCCCTTCTTGGCTACCTGCTTCAAGTATCACTGGTACATAGCAAAACTATCTCCATGTAGCCTTTTTATGGTTTCTGCTGTTTTGAAATATTGTTATACTAACCCACAGGATGAGTCATATTTGCAGTAGACTAATCCATACTGAGATGGGAGAGGTTAAGTGCAGAAAAATTGATTGTTTCTTATTGTCAACAAAATTGGGTGTTTCCTAACCTTCCAAGTGATAAGCTCAATGGACAAAGATACATTCACAAATAACAATCTGAGAGACATAAGCTTTATCCTATATCCAAACCCAACCATTCTCAACTTCTAGAATATTAAAACAGATCCATGTGGGCTTCTGAAAAAAAAAATTTAATTTAAAAGGGAAAATTATCTTATTCATGGAAGGTCTTCTCTCTAAGAATCTTGAATGGCATTAATCAACATCTTGTGCCATTTGCACATAACAAGTAATACAATTCCCCAGGTGTTAGCGGAGTACAGTGGGAAAGGACATTTGGACACATTTAAAGAGGTGTTCCTTCAGGCTCTTTGAGGAAAAGAGACAAATGTTAGATAGAATAGAGACAAGCAAAGAGCATATGGCCATTGAAAATGTCAAAGATTCGTCAAAGAATTCTCAGTAGCAGAACTCTGGAGCTCACGCTGAGAACCATGGGAACCAGTTTAGTCCTCTTGTCTGACCTGGTCTGACTTAAAGGGACAAAAATCTTCTCTTTGTAGGCCTCTGCAGGGCCCTTCCCATGTGCCCAAGAGTCAACTCAGGCTAAATTTAACCCTTTGTTTTGCTTGCTGAGACATTAGCAAAATTGTCAAAGATGAAGTGATGACTAGTGATAGTGACAGGTATCTATTGAGTGCAGTCACATGCCAGACCCTGGATTGAGCACTTTACAACTGTTATCTTTTCTAATCCTCACAACCACTTTCCAAGGGATGTTTTAGGGGAACTTTTGGTCAGAAATAGGGGCAGATGCCTTTCAGTTTCCCAAGCTGATAAGGAAGTTCTTTTTATGTGACAATGATCAGGGAGTTCACAATTTTAAGACAGATAACAGAAGCGTTTTTCCCCCCAGCAAACTGCCTTTACTTTGACTCAAGATCCTCTTAAACAATAATCAGAAACTACACAACCTGGTTTTTCAGCGTTTTGATACCAAGATCTCTCTTTTTAAGTGATGAAGGTATTCAAAGTTCTGAATAGCAATGAAGGTCTGTCCCTGCCTCCTCCACCATTCTCTCTTGGTAGATCAGGCAAAAACTACATTTGCCCATGAAGAAGCAGCATGGATACAACACAGCTGCATTTCTCTTTTGAGGTGACCTGTTTCCTCTTACACCTAAGGACTGACATCAATGGAGCACCAAGATAGGCTGTTACAGAGTAGCAAGAATGCAAAACATAACAACGGTCTCATGACAATTCACAAAGAAGCTAAAAATGTACAATGTCACTCTAGGCTGTTTTGTTTCCCTAATTTTAACTGAATATACCGTTTTGTTGGACTGGAATAGTTTAAGCTCTATTTTTCCAAGACAGTTGGGTATATTTGATATGTTTGAAGATCTAGTAACAATTGTCACTTAGCAAATGCCCAAAAAGGAGCCTGGCCAGCTGTCATAGGATTGACTCAATTTCTCCTAGACAGAAAAGATATTCCCATTATCCTTGTTTCATACATGAGACAATGAGGCCCAGAGAGGGTAAGTAACTTGACTGGGTTTACATAATTAGAAAGTGGCAGAGAAGAGACTTAGAATTCAGATTATGTAGTTTTAAAACTGGTTCTTTTGTCTCTAGCGTATAATGTCTCTTATAAGCCAACATGTTTGTATGTTTATCTTGATTAGTTGCAAGATTATAATAAATTAGAGATGGAAAATGTAGACAGGTGGCTTCTAAGTCTATGATTGTACTGATGGTCCAGGTAGAGGCAAAATTCATTCTGCAATATTAGATCAGAACCCCAGAGAATTTGTTGCTGACACTTTCATTGGAATGAATCTGGTAAAATGCTCCAAAAGTCTCTTCAAGTTTCTGGGATTGTTCATTAGTCAATTAATTTTCTTTCAAGGAAACTCTTTAAAAGGATTTTTTAATTTGGGAGTTGAGGGTGGAGATGCTAACTAAACATATTTCTTGCCCTATATAAAGATATTTTTAAAGCTTACATTCCTGGAATCAGAATTAGACAGAAAACTGGACTGAGTTCAAAGAATTCTAAGACAAATAATTAGGAACTTGGTAGAAATGAATAGCAAAGAAAGAGTAAAACTACTGAGTGAGCAGTTAGATTAAGCCAGAAGTGGGGAATGAAGGCAGGATAGACGGAACTTTCTGAGATTTGTGAGCCTCAAATACAGCTTGATGGGATTTACTGGCAAATATTCTGTCAGAGTGACAATGTAAACTTAATCATCAAAAATCATTTTTGACTGTGAGCTTTATGAAAGCAAGAGAAGCAGCTCTTCACCTAAATGGCATTACCTTGGAATAAACTGTAAGTAAAAACAAGGAGCAAAGCAGATTATATTTATAAGCATCAAGATATGTGAGGAAAAATTAGCATGCTGGAAAAAAATGCAAAAAGTTTGTTGGGCACATTTTAGGCACACCTGAGTTATACTTTGAGATAGACGGAGCTTGCTCGAAGCCAGAGCTACCTAAATATTTTTTTCTTAGTTTCCAACTGTTTCCTTCAAATTTCTATTTCCTCCACCTGTTCCTTCTTCCTCAAGAGGGCACCAACAACCCATCCCTAGAAAAGGTGCTGCTGTGTATGCCTTTCACAGTGAATGTTCACAACATCTCTACAGGAAAGAACCTGGTTAAAGACCAATAAACCGATAACAAGACTTCCTATTTTAGTTTCAAATATCTTTAAAAACAAATTGCATTTTGTTTAAACCCAGACTGATTATTAAACAAACAAACAAACAAACAAACAAAAATCTGGTGTATTTGGGAGAGAAAAACTGTGAGACTGTATTCATGGTCTCAAAATGGAAGAGATCAAGTTCAGCCGAACTCCAACAATTATACATGATTGTGCATTCATACTTGCAGGATATTTTTCTTAAGTCTTGGTGGGAGCTTGAAAAGAAGCCTTATTTTGTATGTGGGACTGGTATACAAACCAGCAAGACCACATTAGTGACAAACAGTCTTTGTTAAAACGCAGGCAAGCAGACATGTCAGAGGTATACCAAAGAAAGTGTAATGGCCCTCTGTTAAACACCTAACACTTACTTTTATTTGGTCAAGGAATATTATACACAGAAGGATACATCACTACTGAAGACTTGCTGTGTTCTTTCAACATTTGCTTTCATATGTAATAATATGCTTCAGTTTCTCCTAATCTTTATTATTAAATCTATGCCTGGGTGGTAAAACCCATAAATAGCATGATACTGCGCTATATTTTCTAGACTTATTTGAGTAATTTAAAGCACTGTTGCCTATAGTTTTTTTTTTTTCAGGTTGTGAGTTAATGACCACCTGGTAGGAGTCACTATTTATAAAGGCTATTAACAGAGTTTGCTGCTTGAAGCAAATAAAATTAACAGTAATTTAAACCTAACATTTAATGACACATATAATTGATATTGTGCTACAAGGTTATTAGGCATAAATGGTAAG
Source organism: Furipterus horrens (assembly GCF_987537825.1). Classification (NCBI taxonomy): domain Eukaryota; kingdom Metazoa; phylum Chordata; class Mammalia; order Chiroptera; family Furipteridae; genus Furipterus; species Furipterus horrens. The sequence continues at coordinate 192,915,311 of NW_028327171.1, forward strand.
CAGTTTACATAATAAATATTAATTTATCCAAATTTTGGTGTTTTACTCCTTATTCTACTTTGATTCTGATTATTGACATAAAGTCACTAACAATGTTGTCATTTTTCTAAGAAATTATATTTTTCTCCATATGTCCCTCCTTTTGCCTTTTTCCTCTTCTGTTCATTCACTTTTTCTTTGTTTCCCATTGTAGTAATCATTGTCACTATCAGCATCTTCCCCCGCACACTGACATATTCTGATATCCACGTACATTAGAAGAGCAAGGCTTTGGATCTAAATTTCCAATATTGGGGGATCTTTGCTCCCAATCCTCTAACTTCCTGTGCCAAGGGAAGAGATTCTTGGGGCTTTGCTTTGTCTACCAGTACTTAACCTATGGGATAAACTGTATGTATTAATGTCCTAGGACTACTATAATAAATCATCATAAACTTGGTGGCTTAAAACAACATAAATTTGTTCTCTGAGATCAAAGTGTCAGATCCTTCCTTGCCTCTTCCAGCTTCTTACGGTTGCTGGCAATTCTTGGGCCCTCTTGGCTTGCATCACTTCTCTGTTGTCACACGGTGTTCTCCTTGTGTGTCTCTGTGTCAGATTTTCCTCCTTTTATGACATCAGTCATACTGGATTTGAAGCCCACTCTAATCCAGTATAATCTCGTCGTAACTTGATTACATCAGCAAAGGCCCTATTTCCAAATAAGCTCACGTTCATAGATACTGGGTAGACATGAACTTCTGGGGAACACTATTTAATCCAGTACATACCTTATTCCACACCCTTTCAGAGGGGTCTTTGATCTCCTTTTGGCTCCTACTTTCCATTTCATTTGCTACCACTTTTTTACACTTAATCAATATTTAATTTAATGTTCATTAATTTACTGTTTGTTAAAAGAATAGTGCTTTAGATGCATACTTTCTAGGGGGCTTGAAGCTGCAAAAGCTCTAAGGTCTGAGGCTGTTGGTTGCATTAAAAGGAGAGTTAAAAGTACTGCTGTATGGGAAGAGGGAATCTGTGTCAATGGTAAAGCCACAAAAGAGTAGGGGAAGCATGAGGTGCTGATGAGGAACTGAACAGTTGGGGGTGTTGGAACAAAAAGTTGAAAGGAAACAGCTGACTTCAAGGAGTAGGGGACAGGGAAGAAGTTAGGGTTGCTGGGATACAGTTTGCAGTCCTGGAGCTGCATGCAGAGTTGATGGGAAGCGTACTTGAGGAGATAGCATGAGACAGAGATCCAAAACCAACTCTTATGTTCTGATTTACTTTCTATCGCTCACCACTTTCCCACCAAGAAAAATCTCTACTAACTTATTGCTGCTTTTAATTGGGAAAAAAATATATATTAAAACCCAGATATCATCACAACAATCAAAACTGGATAGAATTTGGTAGAAGTACACATGCTAATGGTGTTTCCTTTGCTCTTTTACCTGGGACAAAGATAAAAAGTGGCATCTCTAGCAGAGACAGCATACCCCTGATGGAAAAAAGAGAGAATGAAGAGGAAGCTGTGGGCTTTGTTTGAGGTTTGGCTGAGAAGTTGGTCTGCTTATCTCTGTCTCTACAGGGACATGTATAGAAGTGTTTCATATTTAGAGCAGCTGGGCAGACCTACATTGTGGCAGGTGTTTCCTGTGAGAGAACCTTATAGATAATTATTACCAAATCATATGCCTAGTGTGGTAAAACTCATGGGTGATACAAGGATGTCACAGAATAATTGTCATATTTACTTAAGGCCTTGAAAAGGCTTGGAGCTACATTTATTCTGGTTGTCACAGAAGACCCTTCAAATGACTTATATCAGGTGGTGAAAAGAAAATCCTGCTAAGTCATATTTTAAGGCCAGAGCAGAGGGCTGAAGGTAATCTTAGAGCTAGTTTCAGCTAGCATGCATAGACTCAGAGGGTGTTAGACCAGAATAAGCCTGAAATTCCTCCTGATCCAGCCCCCTTTTCTACTAGTGAGAAAACAGGGGCCTAGAGAAGGAAGTGATTTTGTCCAACAATCATACAGATGATTCTAGGTAACGCCAGGACTCAAACTCAAGTCTCTTGAACCAAATGTTTCTTCTATTCCACTGTGCTATAAAATTTTCATAGCCACCTTAAGTTTATCATTCTTCAGAATGCCATAATGATGGGGGTTTTGGGATGTGTTCAAACAAAGACAATATAAAAATCCAAAAAGAAAATAGAAATAAAAAAGTATGTTTATTCATTGACCACATACCTATTATGTACGATTTTGTACCAGATACTGCACTAGTGCTAAGTCATTATTTGAACATCAGATTCAAAGACACATACTGTAAAATTGAGGATCACAATCTCAATTTTGGTTAGCATTCTTGGTTTTAGCGTTATTTTCTTAGGTCACTAAAGTATTTTCTACAAGTCCTATTACCTTCAAATAAAATACTCCTATATTTGATAGTAGTGAATGAGGAGAAAACAGGGGTTGGTGGTGGTGAGGCTGTGAAGGCTAAGGTTCGTATGAAAACATAAACATTAATTTTAGTCCCATTGTGGGACTAAAATAATTGCACTAATATTTGATCATTTGGAGATATGAGCATGTAGGAATCACTGTCTGCAATACCCATCATTTCTACTCTTGTAGTCTCTAAGGGAAAGATACATATTTGGACCGAAAGATAAATGTTACTCAACATTCCCTCCTCTGTCTATTCCTTCTCCCTGCTGTTGCTCTGAATTATGGGTATGTGTGCTGAGTGGCAGAACAAGATGATCAGTTAAACATTGCAGCTGGCCTAGCAAAGTAAAAGCTGTATTTTATGTATTTTCATTGTAAATTATGCCTACATTGCTAGAGCTTACTTCTTTGCTTAGCATCTTCATGCTTTCCTCTCTGCTATCCTATATTTATCACAAAGTTCTAAAGATTCTTCCTTTAAAGCTTTTCTTTTTCTTTCTGTCCACTGGGCCAACCATAGTTCAAACCATTGTCCCCATAATGAAAGAGAATACAGAGATCTCTTGTTTCAGGTTTTTGCTTTCTCTGGACCCAAGTGATGTCTTCATAGGACATCAATATCATCACAGCATTTTCTATGCAGATGTGTCCCAAATGCCACCAAAAATTAAACTGCCTCTATGACCGGGAATTTGCTCATAATCTGACTTAATATTTGAATTATCATTCCATTTATTCTTGATGATCTATAATTTCCTTCCCTTTTTTTGGTGGGGGGGGGGCTAGTCTACCAGAATCTGTACATTTATAACTTCTATTCTGTATATTTTTATTCTCTTAGACTCTCCATAATGAATTCTGTGTTCCTATCAGACTGGCCACTCTGCTGCACCCACTATTTTTATTTATGAATTTTTGCTTTTGATTTTTTGTTTCTTGCCTCAAATGCCCAACCTCTTCCCATTCAGAAATTTTTTCACCCATTCCGATCTTACCTCTTCTTTAAATTACATTCAAAGCACCAGCTCCTTTGTGATACCATTTGGAGTTACTCTAGTTAATAATTATTTCATCTCTTCTTGACTTTCCATACTGAGAATGATAAACTGTAGAACCTAATGATGTTTGTACATGACTTGATTATATGCCATCTTGTATCATTTTGCACTTTCATGCACTTCATTCATAAAGGAGATCATAATATCTTTCTTCAAGGGTTGCCACATTAAATGTAAATTGCAGAATTGTGTTTGATATGTAATGTAGTCGACTCTTGATGTGTTCCCACATCCTTCCCTTTCCCTTTATCAGAGGATTCAAGTTATATCTGAAATACTGTGTCCTTCATTGAAGGTATTAGATTCAAGCACATAGTAGTTCTTAATCAGTACTTATTTCCTAGAACATGGTTGACCTAGAGACCCACACCCATGAATTCTGACATTAAATATTTATATTCATATAATCTTGGTTCATAATATTTCTAATTTCTTAAAGCAATATTCTAATACTATTATGTCTAGTAATTTATTGATACAAACTTTCATTTTACCCCACTTATTGGAACTTAAAGTTAAATATTATTCTGAAACAGGTACAGACCAAAAGACTCTCTCTTGAAGGCATAGCATTGCCATTACTCATTATGCCCTTCTCTTTGAGACATGTGAGTACAGCAAGCTGCAAGAATTGCTGTACAGTACACATTTCCTTTCTTTTTTTTAAGGCCTTGCTTTTCTGTTGGCAGAAGAGGAAACCAGACCTCCAGAAATTAGGAAGCTTGGCTCAATTGAGTCCAACTTTCCAATTCTTAAAACCCTTGTCTGGATAGCTGCCCCTGTGAGGGAGCGGTCAGTTTTTACTCTTGATTTCAAGAGTGGTCTTGTTCAACTCAGGTGTCCTTCCACAAACCTTTTCACTCACTAAAATTAAACACTGGTTTCTGACTTCCCAAGCATGGTTTATAGTTTTCAACTGCTGGCCAGGCTGCACAATTACTCCCTGGAATAAAAGTACCTTAAATCATATTTAGTTCACTTTCAGCTACTATCCAGAAAAGCTTGTTTGAGTTTTCTGTGTAGCAATAAAATTCCTACTATATAAAATTATCCTCATCCATGTATATTCTGTAGATAATCCGCAGTTCAGCAATAGTTGTCTCCTACAGCAATATTCCTTTGCTAGATGGTAGTGCAATAAAGCAGATCTTTGCCAAGTATTCTAATCACCTGCATCTAGGACAACATATTATTTCCAATGGTCAATGGTGTTCCAAATGCCACCTCAAATTAGATTAGAGATTATTCAGTTGGTATGTAAACATCCACTAATTTACCTAGTGTCTGGTTCTTCTATTTGGTATTCAGGAATTTAAATAATTTATGGTTGTTTAGCTCTCAATTCAACCTTTGCTTTCAGGATATTTACTCGGAACCTCCCAGTATTTATTTAAGGATATTAGAAGTGCTTGGGGAGGATTTTTTAATTGCCCAGGAGATTGGTACAGCTATGTTGTAGCATTTGTAAAGATAGGATGACAGTAAGTTTATAACTTGCCTGCTTGGTTGCAAAGCCATTCTCTAAATTTCTTCTGTCAGGACCCCACCCAAGTTGCTTACCTCTGTTGAGAGATTGCCACCACTGCCACTAGAGTGGCAGGTCTGAACAAAACTGAAAAGACAACTGAATTCCTTTACAGTCCCCTATCTCCCACGTGTTTTATTTTATTTATTTATTTTCCTATGCAATTTGGAGCTGTAGAGTCAGACAAATCTAGACTCTTCCACTTTCCGGCTGTTAGGTCCTCAGAAAATTAATCTACCTGAGCCTCAGTTTCCTATCCCAAAGTGGAGATAAGAAATGCCTTTTTAAAAATATTATTGCAAAAATTAAATGATATAATATGTGAAACTATGTCGCAAGATTTCAGGTTATTTTTCTCTCAAAACAATCCTTTCTTGTATATTTACTAGGAACCTTGAGTATTAATTTAAAATTCAAAAAGCATGATTTCCCTTCTCTACTTTTAAGCCCTCTGAAACTTTATTCTTGTGCTCCCCATCCCAGTCATAACCCATATTCAAGAACCTGAAACTTATCAGACTAAATTATAAATTACTGATAACACCTTAAATTCCTAATGCATATATGGGACTTTTTTACTCCAATATTGCTTCCTGAACTTTAGGCCAAAGAAGTATCTGAAGAGCTATAGAATTATAAGCATTAAATTGTAGATTCTTTCAATCAATAATTATTTGAGTGCCTACGATGTGCCAGGGTGGCCCTTTAGCTAACCTCTCTGAGATAATAGCTATGATGGTTAATTCGATGAATAAAGCAAGAGCAATGCAATAGAACAAGGAAAAAATTAAGAAAACAGTTTAGAAACCCACTTTGTCTGAGGGAGAGACAGCTTTACTTCTCTCATGAACAACCTCCCCACTCCTCCGCCCTGCCCACACTCCTTACAAATAGCTCTTCTGCGGCCAGATGGGGTTAAGAGCTACATCTACAGTTTAAAATGCTCAAAATATAGCTGGTAGTGATGGGGGATTTGGTTTATTAGTTCATTTTTATGTATGAGAGAAACCGTACTAGAAAAAAAATTCAGTGTTCATCTTTTTTCAATTTGGGTCTAAAATTTTTGGCATTAAAGCTCTTCCAGTTTCAAATGTTCCAGCTTTAGCTGCATTTATGTGATGCCAAACCAACTAGTTGAAAAATTACAAGTGTGGAAAATTAGCCAACACTTTTGTCTATAAACTGCCAACCAACCAGGTTGCCTGATTTTTTTTTTTTCTTCACTAAATTGTTCCATCATTCAAACTGAATTGACTGACAATGGCCTGCAAGACCCAAACAAAGCACAATTTTTGCTTTGTATAATTCAGAGTATTGATTCATTGTTCTCTGGTGGAACATACTCATTGTAGAAAATACAGATAGTACAGAAAATATAAGAAAACAAAAGTTACCTGAAGTCCCATCATACACAAATATTGAAATACGCCCTTGCAGGATTTTATATATATAGTACAGTACTACTCTAAACATAATTTTCATCCAGATTTTTTTCTCTTTAATAGCATAGATGTTATTTCTTCCTTGAATGTTTGATAAAATTCTTCTGTGAAACCATGCATTCCAGGACTTTTGTTTGTCGGGAGTTTTTGGTTACTGCTTCAGTTTTGCTAGTTGTAATCTGTGTATTCTGATTCTCTGATTTTTCCTGATTCAGTTTTGGAAGATTGTATGTTTCTAGCAACTTAATCATTTTATCCCAATTGTCCAATTTGTTGGCATATAGTTGTTCTTAGTAAAACATGTTACTGAATAGCCTTTAAAATTATGATTTTTGCATATTATCCACATATATGGATGTGCCATCATTTATATAACCAATCCCCTATTGGCGGGCACTGGTTTATTTTCAATTTTTAGCTATTATAAAAAATTCTACAATAAACTTTTAAAAAATATAAATCATTGTGTGTATCTGATTATTCCTTTAGTTCAAAACTTTAGAGGTAGCATATTTATTTATTTATTTATTTATTTTTTTAATTTTTTTATTTTGGTTTTTCAATTACAGTTGTCCCCTTTTCCCCCAGAGGTAGCATATTTAAAAACTCTTAATTCACATTACCAAAACTTCCCACCAGCAAAGTTATAACAAAAGTTTATAACGTATTTGTATCTCTACATACTATCTCTTTAAAAGAATGCTCCCTTTACTTTCTTCACAAGTTTTAAACTTTGCCAGTTTGATAGCTAAGAAAAATGGTATTTCCTTGCTTTAATTTATAATTTCTTAAATTACTAATGACAATGAACATTTAAAAATTTTTTTCTTGATTATATATATGTTTGTGATCATTATTTATAAACAACTTCTCTTCAAAACGAGGAAAAGCAAACAGCAGCAGAAGGCTAAAATAATGTCTTTAAGTTGCTATCTCCAGAAAATAAAGTAAAATAAATAACTTTAATAACTATATTTCTCTTCTTCAGGTAGATATAAACCAGCCAACAAACACACAAAGCTTTTGACTTATTTGCCCAGATAGCAATTAATTTTGGGTTTACTAGCTTAGTCCTTGTTAAGAAACTTTAATAAAATGCCAGGGTTGAACTGAAGAAGTTTAAAAAGATAATTTTTCCACCAAGTAGGTGCTGATTTTGAGACTGTCTTGGATGACATATGATTCAAATGATATTCATGTCTGATTGTCAAGCTAGGCTTATCTTTTGAATGCTACTTCCTGTCACCTTCCCAGAAAAGGCTTGTGGGAAAGCTATTGAAGCTTGAAAATACTTACTGGCTGCCTCCTTGAAGTCATTAACAGAAGATCCATGTCCTGGAAGTGGTTATTCTAGAAATTATTTAAGACAAAATTAACAATTATCCTAATTACTTTTGCTCATGTGTTCATTAAAATCAAGTGTTGTCAGCTCATTTATTGTTATGGAGTCATATCCCTGATATGGCCATTTCCTTTGATTCTGTCTAAATTTCCTTTCCTTTGTGCCAAAATAAGCAGATCACATGCTTGTCTATAAAAAGCAAAATCCTATGGTAGTTCTAAAAGGACAAACTAATTTGCTTTCATAGAGCCTTTCTTCAGATTTCATTTTATTTTTAAAATAATGTATTTTTCTGCATTGCTATAAATTTTCAACAAGAAAATGTATCAAAATCAGCACATGGCTAGTATGTCTGGGCCCAGGCCCTATAAATAACCATGCCAGCTAGACCTAATGTGGAAAATGGAAAACCAGATCCTGTTAACAAAAGGAAAATTCCATTTTTCATACATGGTACTGCTCTCATTTCTGGCCAGTGAAAAACAAGCATTTTCTTTTTCTCAGTGTTTATTACATTAATGTGTTGGCAATGCGGGTGTTTCAATCTTTAGAGTAAAGGCACGAATCTATCACCATGCTTATTTCACTGAAAGCTTCCTCTCTGTAGAAGCAAATTGATGCTATCCTCCATCTTATTCTCCCTCTTAAACTAGCTGATGCTGAGATTCAGGTCTTGCCTAAACAGCCAGCAAGTCAGAACACTAGTGGGCAGGACCCTCCTTTTTAGATAGGATTTAGTCAATGGGTACCACTAGATTAGGAAAAGTGACAGGGAGATGCAAAAAAGAGAAGGTGGGGAAATGGCACGCAATTTTAACTAGTTCTGCCTTTTGAGGACATATCTTTGACTATTTCCCCTTATTTCCAGCTTTTGTACATCTGGTATATTCTTTTTTTTAATATTGTATAAAATAATTTCCTTGAAGAGAGTAAAACTTCTATGACAAAAGGAAGTTAAAAGATTATTCCTCTACATAGAAAAATATTTTGCCACCACTATATTTTCCACAACATTTCAAATATTGAAAAATAATCAAACATACACTAAAGTTGAACAAATTTTACTGTAAACATCTGCATATCAAACATGTACTTTTACTATTAATACTTCCTTTATTTTATCACTGTATATCCATCTATCTAAGCATCTATCCATCTGTTAATTCATCTTATTTTTTGAGGCATTTCAAAATAAATTGCAGATATCAGTATATTTCACCTATATACTTCAGTCTGCATATATTGAGTTTGCTATTTGTTTAGTTTCTTTCATTTGATATGAAATATACATATGATGAAATGTACAAATCTTAAATGTACATTTGTGAAGTATTTCAAATGTATGCACTTGTGCAGCCCAAACTTATATCAAGGTAAGAGAAAATTGTCATCATTTTACATTTCCTGTCCTGCTCCTATCCCTGCAACAACTACTCTTCTAAGTTTTTTTCTACTATGGATTTGTTTTTCTTTGTAAAATGTCATGTGAAAGGATTTATATGGTATGTTTCCTTTGTGTAGGCCTTCTTTCGCTCAACATTGTTTTGAGATTCACCCAGCATCTGGTAATTTGTTCCTTTTTTTGTGGAGTAGCAGTTCCTTGTATGGCACAGTTTATCCATCCTTCTACTGATAGGTATATGGGCTGTTTCCAGTTTTTGGCTATTATGAATAACATTGCTATGACCATTCTTATAATGTATTTTGTCAACACATGCTTTTGTTTCCTTTGGGTAAATATCTAAGAGTGGCTTTGCTGGGTCACAGGGAAGGTATATGCTTAATATTATAAGAAACTGTCAGACTGTGTTCCAAAGCAATTGTACCATTTCACATTCTCACCAATGAAAGGGAAGAGTTTCAGGTGCTCCACAACCTCACCAACATGTGGTGTTGTCATTTTTTTAATTTGGCTATTTTCTTGGGTGTAGACATCACTGTGTTTTAATATATGTTTTCCTAAGACTAACATCAATACTATTGATGCTCAAGGTTTTTAGCTATCCTCTATCACCTTGGGGAAATAGTGGCCCACTGGTCTTTGGGAAACTTTATCTCTTTCTTGCTTTTTGGTACTGAAGTGAATAATAAATACATAATGTAAAACAAAACACATAAACAATAAAGTATGATAATATTAACAAATTGTCTGAAAGAAGACTGAGTGTAAAACACACTGTGCACTCTGCTAAAACCCTTATAGAGGTTTTTGTCATTCATTTTTTCCCAGTGATCTTGTGAAGTAAGAATACTACCCTTTATTTTAAATTAAGAAACTGAAGATCAAAAGGCTAAAAATAACTTTGCTCATGGTCTTACTGCTGCCAATGGGGTCACCTAACTCACCAAGGAAGAAGGATTTAAAAGGCCAACTAAAAATATTATTTAACTTAACATAATACATAGAAAGTGTATATTTTCCACCAACTGGTAAAGGTATTCATAATTCTGGTGACCCTCAAAAGGGCAAGCAGAGGAAACAAAGTGTTTTTCTCAGCATTATCGGCAGCATTCACACAACACTGAGTTAATTTATTAAAAGACCATGGCATAACCCTTTAATGTGTAATTCAGGTTCTTACACTTCATTATCCTTCACTTTCTTTTGTTTGCTTCACAGACGGAGTGCTTTACAATGTCTATGAAAAATTTTCCATCTGGATTAGATCAACCTTAAATGGAAGTCAAAGAGAGAGGCACATGCTCCTGTGCATCCACTGGGATATCAGGATAGGAAGACTTATCCAAAAACAACACAAGTTCAGTTTCATAAATTGGACAACAGGGAGAACTAGTGCAATGACTAATAATCACTTATGTGCTTTGCCTTTGGTAGCTTCAGAGTGGGTCTTCCTTGGCTATTATTAGACCTTTGTAAGGTGGCTGAGGTGACAGCCAATAGACTGTCAGTTGGATAATTCCTTTAAAGTATTTCTTTCCTTCATCTGCTCACATTCCATATTTATCTTGTTGTCATTGTCCTCTAAGTGATTACTGGTGATACATTGCCTTTTAATGACACTTCTACCTACCGTCATTCACTTTATTCTCACAATAGCTCTTTAATGGGGAATAAAAAAGGAGATTGGTATGCAGAAAGTTCATTCATTTTTTCATTCATTTCTTCAACATTTAAAGATCCCTATTACCTCAGGCAGTTACAGAGCTGAAAAAGATGGACTTTTTCTTTAAAAAAATCTTATGGTTGTGGACAGAGAAGGTATATTAATAGATAATTACTTTCAGATGTGAAAAGCAGTAAACAAAATTTAAGTAACAAGCATGGGGAAGGCAGAGAATAGATGACCAAGGTTAGGTTACCTTCTGTTGGTAGCAAAGTCTGACTAGAGATACCAGGTGGTCTGATTCTTTTACTAAGCTTCTTTCATTAACAAAAATAAAATTTATTCTTTATAATTTAATTTTTACATATATGAACTACTCTCTAAAATACTTAAAGAGGCTTACAAAAAATGTATACATAATACAAATTATTTGTATATGGCTTTTTTTGCCTTTTCAGAGAAGATTTCTGACACTAAGCCTTCAAACAAACATGAAAAGTATTTTTCTTCTCTCTGTTCTTATATTTTTCCCTCACTAGGCTGAACACAGGGGTGAGTAGGTCCATCCATCCTATGATGTCAAGATGCTTGAGAAAGTTTTTGAGAGAAAGAGTCTATGGTTGTCTCATTACCAATTCTTACCTTTCCCCAACAGCTAACACACCAAAAAAAAAAAAAAAAAAAAAAAAATTGCAAAAGTCTCCTATAGGCAAACAGATATATGTCCGGCTGCCCCTCCACTTTATCTTATTCTGGTCCATATATCCTTCCCCTCAATTCCAACATTTTTCATTTTTCAAATGTTGTCATCAGTCTTTACTGTTTACTCTATTTCTAATGTCTTTCCAGGGCATGTCTGGAGGGTTGGGGGAGAGGTGATGAAGAGCCATTCTTTATACCAGTAGGACCCCAGGGACCATTTCATATGTAGGCATTTTCATAATCTTTCACAAAAATGATTTCAGTTACTTAATATTTTCCTTTAAAAGTTAGTAGCAATATAGTTTCCATTGCTTAGAACATGGGGTTCAGAAAAGGAGGAGGAGAGAGATGAGGACAAGCGGACAGACGGAGAAGGACCAGCACATACTGTGAAAGGGAGGAAAATATAGGAATTCAGTGTAGTAAAAAACCCTGTGACAGTTTTGGATGAGAGTTGGACATGGCACTTAATCTGCTGAACTAAATTAAACCAAATGCGAACAAGCTGTTACTGAATTTTTAACTAAAATGTTCATTTTTTGTTATCCTTTACCTCTTTCCTTAGAAGATGAATGCATTAAAAATAGCTCCCCTGCCTTTAAAGGAGGTGACTGTTTTATTTTGTAGTTTAATCTTCTATCCATCTTCACTTCCTTTCTGTCTAGGAGCTTTGAGAAATGTCTTGTTGCCTAGAAAAACCCATTCCCTCAACTTGCCATCAGCTTCACATTCCATTTATTTAGGCTTTAGCCACTTGAGTTATGGGAAACTATTGTAGCCTTTTAACTATCATATCGGACAAACTTCAATTCCAGTAATAAACTATGTGCTGGATTCACTCTTTACTTTCATGGAAAATCATTTTTAAAACGGGTGTTTGGAACGCTCTTCTGGCACTTCAAGCTCCATTTCTGGTATATTTCAACAAAGTTCTATTTGTGGATTTTTAAAATCTTCTTACACCTCTCTTTTCTCTTCCTTTAAAAAATTGGCGATCCTGTAAGTTAAATTGATGCTTGATGTAATTTCCTGTAATAGAAGACATAGGCTCCACACTAACTACCCTTTCATGGAAAAACACTCATTGGTCCTGAATGTGGAGTTACACCCTTGAATTATGAGTCTGGATCATTGCTGAGTGGATCACTGTGGAGCCAGAAGTCAGGGTGGGTAGCAGAAGAGAGGAGCTGGCAAGCTGTAGGGAGGGAGAAGGTTTGCTGGGAATGAGTGTCAGAGTAGTGTTTAAGAAAAGCAGAAATGCAATGAGGCCAAGGGAAGGACACAGTAAACTACATGGAGAGAACTGAAGAGCCAGGAGAGATTTGGATTGTTCTGGGCTAGACTTGAACCTGCCATACAGCAATTTAGTTTCCAATGTTAATAAATGAAAAATCGCAGGCTTATGATGCTATTCAATAGATGATGCAAACCATAGTCATTGAAATATCAGGTGGACAAATAACCTGACAGGTAAAGACATTCTATCTATGGGAAGGGTTAAAAGCAATCTGTGTACATTTGTAGGTCTGTGCTTACATGTCTTTCTAAATTCATCTCTAATCTCTTAGGTCTGGAAATGAAGCCTACATGCCAGCCTTTCCTGAATTGGTTTACCTGTTTATCCTGATTTATGTCAGGTCAGATTGCTGTGCAAATAGGATTTATCTGGAGGTGGATTATTATAGTTTATATTACTTCCTGACTCAGTCTAAATACACACCCAGAAACATTCAGTCAATTTACTGTGGTTAGCTCTTCTTAACTTCCAGGGACTTTGGGTTCAAGTGGATCTAATATCTGTATATAGGGTCAATCAGTAGGCTAGCTCTTTTGAAATAATCTCAAACTCCATTTTCCTGCTCAAGGCCAGATATAGTCATATGGGATGCCCATTGTGTCCTTGTTACCTAAGCAGCAGAGAGCAGTGAGTCAGATGGCACAGTGAGGTATGAGGATGTCTGGGAGAGAGAGATAAGTTGGGCACAGGGGATCTTTGGGGGAGTAGTGAATCTTGAATCCATACAATTTGACTTATACTCTTTTCTTGAGATTGTTTTATAAAGACAAAGGAGCAACAACAACAACAACAACAACAAAGGTGGGGGAAGACAGTGGTGGTAGAACAAATAATGACTTTATATTTAAGGGAAAGAGAAATTTAAGTTTCTGAAATGCTGAAGAAGGAAAGAAAATGGGGGAAATAATGGATTGCTGTGCAGCCAGCCCAAGAATTGGTTTACGGCATTTTAAGTATGCAGAAACCCCATCCATCTACATGCCAGAGCAACATCACTCAGCCTCAGCACTACATACACTTTGGGCTGGATACTTCTTTATTGTTGGGCTGATCTATGCGTTGTAGAATGTTTAACAGCATCATTGACCTCTGCCCACTAGATGCCAGTAACACTGCCTACCCTAGTTGTGACAACCAAAAATGTCTCTGGACATTATCAAATGTCCTTTGGGAGGTAAAATCACCTCTGTTTGAGGACTACTGAACTAGGTGCACTTATTAAGACTAGTCTAGAAATGAAATAATTAGACTTCTTTTTGATACTATCTCAAGCAAAATGTAATGACAGACAAAATGATGTAGTGGAAAGGCACAGGTTTTGGAGTAGGGCAAATAAAGATTCTAAGCTAAGATTATTTTATCTAAACCAGAGTCTGTCAAAGGAGAGGCTCTGGAGATCGTGGGATGTCAGATAATTGAGGAGGAGGGAAAAGGGAACACTCAGTATCAAGAAATGGATACTGTTTTTTAAAAAGTATCTATTCTTGTGTTTCTAAAAGAATACTTTTGTGTGTGTAGGTGTGTTTGTGGTTTATCTGAGCTTCTAGAATATAGAGTCATTCACTGAAGGAATCACTTAAGTCTCATAATTTTATTTGGGTTATGAATTGATTACCTACCATGTACTATGCACTGTCAGGGTACATCAGAGAAGGAAAACTCTGACTCCAAAAAACCTCCGCTGCCTTGCGGCATACCTCTTCAGGGGAAAGGCTAAGGGAGTAAACCCCGACAGAAAATCCGGAGCCGGAGTCCCTAAGGCGGTTTGACGTTGTAGTCAACACCGGCAACTCCTGCGGCGCACCTGAACCCAAGCTGTATCGACTCCGTCTTTCCCTTGGAACCTTCAGCTGCGAAGAGAGGGGGGGTCTGCTGCATGGGCAACAGCAGACCCTCCATATTACCCTGCCCAGGCACTGTAGCTTCAGCGTCATCATAAGATGTCGATTCAACACCGGAGGAGACAGATACCATGTCACTCCCGAGTCGGACTGCACAGCCATTCTCGGCGGTGCAGATAGACTCTTAAGAAGCTACACCATCGTCTCTCGAGACGGACGGCTGCCGACGACGACTATGCACTGTGATAGGTGCTAGGGATCCAATGGTTGAAAACAGATTTTGTCCTTGCCTTTCTAATAGTCTTAGTGGGACATCAAAGTTGGCCTTGGTGGGACATTGATCATGTTTAGAATAAAATTATAATTAGTAAATCTGGGCAGTGCATAGACTGGGTACAACACAAACATGTGTTGGGAAAAGCAATCTGCATGGGCTCTGAGTGTCTCTGAACATTGTTTTTGACTTTGCCAAGAATGTAAGGCCCTGACTGATCTTTACTATGTCCATTTCTTACTGTGAAGTCTGCAGCAAGCAACCTTCGGAGATGAGCCAATGTCTCCAAGATGAAAACAGGCTTGCTTACTGTTTGTTATAACACAGCAAGTTCTCAAACTCAATGTTCCTCTTATAAAGCAGCTCGCTATGTGCACAGCATCAGCATTCACCCGCACCCCTCCACATTGTTTCCATGGGATTTGGGGGCAAGGACAACGGGCACGAACATGATGCTCATGCTGCTTGCTGCGCCATGGTTAATACAGTCCTTTGTTTCTGACCCAGAAGTCTCTTGTCTTCTTTTAATAGCTATTAAACAGCTATAAACTAACTTACTATCTATACATAGAGTAAAATCAAATTTCTTATCCTGAAAATGGGATTTGGTACACAGGGGCTTTAAAACATCAGCAAGAAAAAACGATTTCCAGACTATGTTCCAGAATATGAAGAGATATTTCAGTACTTTATCCGTGCACCAGGTCTAGGGAGTGATGAAAATGAAACAGGAGAACTTGGTTCCAGGAGTGATAAGAATGACCTCTTCAAATAAAAAAGAGAAGTTCTTGGGTGTGCTTAAACATAAAGAGGTGATTTACACTTCTGATGGAGAGTTTGAAGATGAAGTATTTAGACTTTAAAAGACTTCAAGAATTTTAAGTTAATTAAAATGATTTGGCCTTCCAGCAAAGACGATTAAAGGTGTTATCTTCTCAGATATGACTCTGGTTTCATATGATTTCCATGTAACCACCAGTACTTGAGAGAGAGAGAAATAGAGATGAAGATATAAAGAAGATAAAATTGAGAACTATGTCAAGGAAAGATCTTTGGGTGAACATGGAAATGGCTGTAAACAAATGGACTTAAAATATAATACTTTTGTTTTTGAAATTGTACTCTCACTGATACCATAAACCTAGCCTCCAAAGACCTATGAAAACTAGATAAATCTTGAAGAAGGTGTGCTCTAAAACCTACACAGTCCCAAGAAAGACACACATGTCAACACCCATTTCAGATGTGCCAATGGGAAATATGGGATAAGAAAGAATTTCTCAGAAAGCAGCTGTAGGAGGCATGAAAAACAATGAATAAGGGGATTATTCCCAGAGAACAGAATCATGGTCTAAGCAAAGCTGCCTTGCTAACTTGCTAATTAGAATATTTGCTAATACCCAGGAGTTGAAATCCCACCCATAGGATTCCATAATTGCTGTGTACCAAAGATTGTACAATACCCTTTATTCTTTAGTTTGCCTGCTCTTCCATGGTCTAGTGAGGTTGTGTATTGGGGGGATGGGGGAGCTAAATTACTTGTCTTTTAGTGCATAGGTTCTTAGATCTTGAGGAATTATATCTGGACCTGATAGAGGACTGTGCATTACCTGAGGATTTTGATCTTTTATGAGGAAGCAATGACAGTCAGGACTTTACAGTATTGTCTTAGTGGAATGACTGACTGTGTTCTCTCTGTGGGAGGAAGAGTGAAATACATACATGCAGATTGGAATAACAAAGACAGCAATATGTTTACCAAAACCCAATTTATTTTTCCTTCCTATAAATATATCTAGACTCCATTTCTAATCTCCCTTGCATATAGTTTAGGCTGCATGCTTTGAATTCTGACCAATATGCTATGAATGGAAGTTATGCATACCACTTCAAATATGTCTCATAGAAATGTTCATCTCAATTGTCCAATCTTATTCCACCCTGGCTTGTCTGAAGAATATAAAGGATTCAACAGAGAACCCTTAGGCCCAAGGGGATAGGGGAGAGCCTGGGTCTCTAATTTACCCCCAGGAAAGGCTTCCCACTAACTATTAGAAACATGTACATTTAACTTCTCATGTGTAAGAAATAAACTTCTATTATGTTAGGTCACTGAGATTTGAAATTTTCTTTGTTATAGCAGCTAGTGAATTTAATAAACACAAAGGGAGAAAGTGGCAATTATTAATACCAGGAAAATAAAAAAGTTGTACAAAAAAGGCATTAAAATCTTAATATACTATGTAAATATATTATATGAGTAATAATATTTTTGTAATTGTAATAAAGTAAATACAGATTATTGGTTAAGCCAAAATATATGCTATAATTTCTTAGCAAGATGAGGGGGGAAAGAGAAAGAAAGAGAAGAGACAAAGAAATGGAGAAAAAGTATGCTTGGCAGAAGAAGAAAGTATAAACAACTTAAGTTTAGGTTGGAAATCTAAAATGGAAAATTCAGAAATAGTGTGTCATTTAGAAAAATGAAGACAAATATCAGAGCAAACACCTATAAGAGTAGTGAGAGGAAATAAAGGGTAGAATTGGAAGCTGTTTTTTACTATGAGCTTTGTAGAACTATTTGTGAAAACCATGCATGACAAAGCTGATAAAAATCAAAATGAAATAAGAGGAAAAAATGTAGAACCTGAATAATGACTAAATTAAAAATCATTGAAATTTGAGAAAAGCTGTGGGCTGTGGTACTCTAGAAACTAAGAAGAGAGAAGATGGTTAGGAGTATAAAATACTATTGAGATGTTTAATCAAGAGGACAAGTGAGAAGTGCCCCTTGAATTTAGCGTTAGTTATTAATGACCCCAGAGAAGTTATTGATGATCTGAGAGAAGTATTAGCATCATACAGGTGGGAGCAAGAGGGAGGTAAAAAAATGGGCAAGTACATTTAAAATTGCTTTAGATAGGGTTAAGCTTTATGTATTGTATGTAACAAGATTTAGATTATTGATTTTCTAAAATTCATGATTCATTTCTCCATATGAAACTCATATCAATGTGGAAAAAGGAAAAAGGAGATAAATGAGCTTACTTAACATTTACATGAATCTTCTGGCATACTTCTGGAACCCAGACTTTGAGCAATTCCTGCAGTCCTGAATGCTTAACCAAGAAACTTGAGGCCAAAACCACCTGGAAACCTGGGTTTAAATGGTCACATGACTTCTGGTATAATTCTTTGTTAGATATTTCCATCTAGTAATTATTTCTTTCATTTTCTATTTAAATGAAGGCAAGATCAAGTCACTTGGAATGCATCACTCTTAACAGATAAAATATGATTAGATACCAAAACATATCATCCATCTTCACAGTAATTAGTCATTATGTGTATTAGTTCTAATTGCTTTTTATAGTAAAGAAGACTTTCACTTCACTTTCTGAATTTTACACACACATCAACAAAATCCCTGATTGCTATGGATAAAAAGAAAATTAAAAATTCAAAGGTGGGAAGAGGCTTTGTAAACTTCCACAAGGGGAAAAAAGGTAGACCCTTAGTACTCTTACTATTGTTATAAAATACAATGCATTTTTGTTCGTTTCTAACACAGAATTAAGGGATATGCTTTTTCCTCAGATAAAATAAGATTATTTCTCATTCTTAAGAGTAGAAAAATGCAAAGATTTTTTTAAAGAAAGAAGGATGCATGTTTCAGTTAAGTAAAACTATGAAAATAATCTCTCTGAAGAAGAGAGAGCCTTATGAAAATGAATTTGCAGAAGTAAGACAAGCTATTTTGAAAACATAACTGGGATAAATGTCTCTCTCCAGGTGGCCTATTTCCTTAAATAAGAATCACTTTCTCTTATTTACTTCTGGGAAAAGCCCTAGGTTAGATAAAGCCCTGGGAGAACTTCCCCATAAATTCTAGTGAAGTATTAGGAACAGTGAAAGGTACTTTACATATGTCCTCCCATTGAATTATCCCTACAACCTAATGAGATTGGTGCTACTGTGTTCATTCCTCAGTTAAGAAATGTAAAGCCAAAGAGTTCATATTACTTTGTTAAAACCAAAATGTTTGTAAGTGTTAGAACCAGGATTCAAACCTGTCCTGGAAGCTCTAAGGCCCCATACAGCAGTGTCCGCACTGCATTCAAGTCTCCACCTCACTCCTGGGTTATCCAACTCAGTGTGTCTATAATTGCCATTTAGGAAAACAGCAACCACTGACAACATGCTTCATCTCTTGTCCTCTTCTATATTCAAACACTTGTCTCTATATCTTTAAACACTTTCTTTTGTGAAAAGCTTAACATTAGTTTATATTCTCCCCTCAGCCACTGACTAATGGACTTTGGAGGTTCCATGTTTTTCTGTAAATGTGGTCTCTCCCATTTATGTGTATGTGTATGGTGCACAGTTTTTGTTTGTTGTTATTGGTTGAATTGTTGACACCCCCCCAAAAAAAATCCCTCATATGCTGAAGTCCTAATTCCCAGTACATCAGAAGGTGACCTTATATGGTGATAGGGTCTTTACAGAGGTCATCAAGTTAAAATGAGATTATTAGGGTGGGCCCTAATCTGACTCATGTCCTTATAAAAAAGGGGATATTTGTACACAAACATGTACACAAGGAGAACACCATCTGAAGATGATGGCAGAGATTGGGATGATATGCCTACTAGCCAAAGAAGGTCAAAGATTGCCAGCAAACTACCAAAAGCTGAGAGGGAAACATGAACAGATTTTTCTTCACAGTCCTGAGAAGGAACCAACACCCTCTTAGCTTGATATCAGAACTCTAGGATCCAAAAATGTGAGATAATAAATTTCTGTTGTGTTAAGCCACCTGATTTGTGGTAGTTTGTTATGCAGTCTAGCGAACTGATATACCTGCCCGTCATTGCCTCTTCAAGTCCCTGAATTTTTACTCTAATGAAAGGAGCCTCTGACTCTTCTTTCAAGAGGTCTCTGTTGGCCACACTCTCTGCCTTTCTGCTCTTCTTCTTCTCTTCCTTTCTGCCGTACCTCTAGACATGATGCGCTCAAGCCCTGGTATGTCTGCTGCCTTTCCCAGTACCGTAGAGAGAATCTATGTATGCAGCTCTTGCCCTTTCTCCCTCAGAAATTGGGAGGGGTGCTAAATAGGAAACACTTCAATGCTCTCTGGGATGCATAGCAATAATTTTTACTTCATCACATTCTTTAACATCAATAGGACTGGAGCTTGCTCTTGAACCATAGTCCCTAGCTTTCCTGGGGCTATGACCACCATGTTAGTAGGTCTACAGTATTTCTATTTCAGTTTGGATTCACTTCCAGACCCTCAAGCCACCTACTGAGTCCTGCTTTATCTTTTACGAATTCTTCTTAAGCTAATGTATTGTAACCCATCAGACTTTGATTTTCCCAATACTTTAAGATTTTCCCTCACCACTAGATCAACCTCTTGGATATCAAAGAAAGTTTGATTAATATTAACATTAATAGTCAATGTTTATTGAGCTTTTGTTCTAAGCATTTTACATTATTTATTATCTTATTGAATATGCATGCAACCCTATGTGGTAGGTACTATTATGACCTCATTTACTTCATATTTTCATAATTATTACCCCAGTATTTCATATTTATTCAATCATTTAACAAACACTTATTGAGCACCTACTGTTGTAGACATTGGGGGGACAGCAGTGAACAAACAAGATAAAGCTCCAGCTTTCATGAAGATTTCCACTCAGTGAGAGGATATAGACAGTTAGTCAATAATCATATACATACCAGATAGACTGCTAGGCAGTATAAGGAGAGAAGATGAGGAGTGTTGAGGGAAGGGGTGATGTTTTATACAGAGATTTGGGGAAGTATCTCTAGTAAAATGACATCTGAGTAGAAATTTGAAGGAAGGGAGAGAGATAGCCTTACAAATATCTAAAGAACAAAGTTCAAGGCAGAGTAAATAGCTTTCTTAGTTTGTTCTAGGAACTGCAAGCTGGTCATTGTGGCTGGAGTAGAGTGAATAATGGGGAGAATGATAGGATTTGTGGTTAAAGAAATAGAAGAAAATCACCTGGGAGATGAAGATTTTAGATTTTACTCTGAGATGAAAAGTTATTGAAGCTGTTTGAGCAGAGGTATGGCATATTATGACTAGAGCTAAAAAAGAATATTCTAGATGTTCTGAGGAGAAAGGACTGTTGGGGGACCTGAGTGGGAATCTAGAGACCATATTGGAGGTTACTTTAGTAGTGCAGATGAGAGATGATGATGGACTAGGGTAGGAGAGACAGAGGTGGTGGGAATAGCCATTTTGGGAATCTATTTCTAAGGTTGAGCCAAGAGGATTTTGATGACATATTAAATGTGGAATAAGAGAGAAAGAGGAGTCAAATATGACTCTAAGTTGTTTTTGGTAAAAAGAAGTTTCCTTTCGTTGAGTTGTGGAAAACTGTGGAAAGACCAAATTTGTGGGAATGGAAATGAAGAGTTTGTTTTTGGACATGTTAACTTCGATGTGTAAGTAAAGATGTTGAGAGGGAGGCTATATATATAAGTCTGAAACCAAAAAACAAAGAGGCTCATTAACTTACCCAAGATCACATAGCTGTAAGGAGGGATCCCTCCTAAAAAACTGGAATTATCTTCTGGAGGGTGGGTCCCATGTAGTACAGGCTTCCCCACTAGGTGAGTGTTCTAGGAACCCATCTGTAGCAGTGTACCAGCTGGCATTGTTGTGAGAGGTTGCATTCAGCTTCAGTGAAAATCAATTTTTTTGAAGACTCTCAATGAATTTGTCCATTTCATGTTAATGCACCTGCCCAAACTGTGCTGAGTATTCAGCAGTTTTGCCCCAAAATTGCATGACCTCCATGGCCCACCCTCCCTATTCACCTGATCTCACCCCAAGCAACTATTTTTTTTTGTTTCCCCCAGATGAAAAAGTCCTCAAAGGGAAACATTTTACTGATGTGGAAGAGGTGAAACAAAAAACAGCAGAAACACTAAAAGGCATCAAATTGAGGAGTTCAAAAATTGTTCTGAGCAATGGAAAAAAAAATCTCAATAGGTGTACTGCATCAAATGGAGAGTACTTTGAAGGTGACTGAAGTGTAAACATGTAAATATAAATCCAAAACTTTTTATAAATAAATTCTGGATTTTTTTGGTCTTTGGGTCTCCTCTCATATTATTGGTGGCGTGCTAGTGATAACATTTCAACTTAGGCAGTCTGGCTCCCTGTTTTACTTCTAATTAATGAGCCACATCCTGAATCAGAATCCTACACATTCCTTTATGCAATGTTTCTATGCTGATGGGTACATTTCTTGTGGGCCAGGCTATCTATCTACCCTATGTCTCCTGTATAGTTAACTCTATTCTTTCAGTTGTTTTGGTCTCGGTGTTCTTGTTTCTCATTGAGGAATTATTGTGGAAGTCAGTTTACCTTCTATAAAAGAGTGTGATAATCCAATAATGGCTATATTATATGCTGGTATGCTGGAAAGGAAAATTGTTAAATAAAAATAAAAATATCTCCTTCTTCTCTTACTCTTGGCCATTGGATCCATTTAGCATATCTTCACTGAGTAGAAAGAAGGAACAAAACAACAATGAGATGCCACTATACACCTATAAGAATGGCCCAAATCCAAAGCATTGACTACACCATGTAATGACAAGTATGTGGAAAAGAGAAACTCTCATTCATTGCTGCTGGGAATGCAAAAATGATACAGCCACTTTCAGAAAATATACAGTGGTTTCTTACAAAACAAAACATACTCTTATTATACAATTCACCATCCACATTCATTGGTATTTACCCAAATTAATTGAAAACTTATTTCTACACAAAAGCCTGCACATAGATTTTACAGAAACTTTATTCATAATTGCCAAAAACATGTAAGTAACAAGATGTCCTTCAGTAGATGAATAGATAAACTGGTACTTCCAGACAAACAAATATTACCCAGCACTAAAAGCAATGAAGGGACAGAAGAATTTCATTGACACCTTCACTCTAGACTGTCCTAAAATCTTTGTATTTTTAGTTATTTAGGTCTCTTTCATTTTGGCTAAAAGTGTTATAGAAGACAATAGTAGTCATAATAAATATTAAGAAGAGTGAAGCACCTTGTTTTGGGAGACATCCTATATTCTTGCTTTTATACCACATATCCACTGAAGAAAGAAAAACACTCTGGAGAGTGCTCTTAATTGCATATAACTATTCATATAAAAATATTCTATGAATGAATATTTCTTATGCATTGTTATAATAGTGGTTGAAACTGGTTTCCCTGGAACTATTGACTCCAGAACAAAATACCACAGCTAGCAGGGAATGTATAGTTTCTCCACTGCAGTGCCCTCATAATATACAAGGTCTATCCAGAAGATATCTAGCCATGTAATATGAAAAGTAGAGACATGTATTGAAGAAGATACAAGTTACAAGGAACACTGTACATAGAACAAGACACCTCAGTCCCCTTCAAAGTAGGCACCTTGGGACCTCACACAGTTCTCCCAGTCACCATCAGCTGCCCCATCATATTTTTCTGAATCTCATTGACAGTCTGAAATATCTTCCTTTTCAAAGGAGATTTTAGTTTTGGGAAAAGCCAAAAGTCACAGAGAGCCAAATCTGGGCTGTAGGGAGGCTGAGTTACCTAGGTGATTTTGTTTCACCAAAAAACTCTGCACAAGACGTGATGCATGAGTGGGCACATTGTCATGATAAAGCTGCCAATCACCATTTTCCCATAACTACAGCCTTCTGAATCATCCGAATAGTTTCTGCAGAAGAATGTTCAAGTTTAATGCAAAATTTGATGCAGATTCATTACTCTATTCACTCAGTCATTTTGAATGTGACTGCCACATAGTACACGCACACACTGAGAGGTGTCTCCCACCCCCACTGACTAGTACAGTGAAGTCATCATTGTTCATGCATGCGCATTCCAGTATACTCTCTTTGGTTACCAGATTACACAGATGTTGTGGAAACTGTTCTCATTATAATAACAATGGCTGGACTTTTTCTGGACAGATCACATAGATGAGTAAACTAAGGACAGAGGATGGCAGGGTTGGAGGGATCATCCAGACTCTCTGAGCTTTAGATAGCCATGCTATGTTGTGAAGATTAGGGACTGCCTTTTCAGTAGAAGTTGGACCTGCTCCTTACAGGGTCTTGTTCCATTCATTCCCTGTCTATTCCTTAATGGCACTTCTGAATTATCATCACCAGTTCCATGCTCCTGAAATCTTTTTGCTTTTACAAGTTGAGGCCCATGTTCTGAATAGGTAAGTCATACTGAAAAATAATACCTCCAAGTTGTTTTGTACATTGTCTCTTACCTGATCACGTAGACACCCCCCCTTAAGTGTCCCATGTGTGAAGTTTCAGATGGCCTGCTCTCCCGATCCATCCAGTTTATTATGACATAAGTATTCAGAGGCTCAACTTCGTTTCAGTCCATCAAGAGTTTATGTTCTATGAGAGTTTGAGATCG
The DNA here is from genome assembly GCF_987537825.1 of Furipterus horrens. Taxonomy (NCBI): domain Eukaryota; kingdom Metazoa; phylum Chordata; class Mammalia; order Chiroptera; family Furipteridae; genus Furipterus; species Furipterus horrens. The sequence continues at coordinate 192,939,790 of NW_028327171.1, forward strand.
ACTTCTTCCTTATTACACTTAATGTGAAAAAGTGCCAGTGGAAATAAAAAACCTCATACATCTAAATGATTTAAATTAAGTAAAATAAAATTTTCCACTCTTTTGAATTAGGCCATTAAAACTGTAGCTTAGTTTAAGTTCAGTATTAATGAGCAATATTGCAAGGAGAGTATTAATTTTGCATTTCCTGACATAAAAATTTAAAACATGCAATTTTAGCTTTGCTTTAGGTAATATTTTGTATTCCCTTGATTTTAATTTAGGGACATACCATATTAGGGTAAAAAATGGGGTAAGTTCAAAATTGGATGCACTGAGTTCTTATTTAGAGATACCCTATCCATTCATCTAGATGGTATATTGTAGGCTTAACCCAGTTCTAAGATTATGTGGTATTTCATACCAAGGAAGCCTTAGTGGTGAAAATATAAATGAAACAGACCTTTTAGACATGTTGGCTTAATATTTTCAACATTTTTATACTGACTGAAGAGTGGTTAAACAAAGATAGGCAAAGGTACAAAGACTGTAGTGGCATCCCCAAAACAATTGGGACCCCTAGTGGTTGCATGGCTGGCCTATTCACGAACTAGTGTTAATGGGGTCCAAATGCTGTTGTAGTCTGGTAACCCTGCACCTGGGCAGCTCTCCTGATGCTGCTAAGTCATGTGCAAGACTCTGCATCTGGACTCTGTAAAGCTTTGCAGAATCCCTGAGACTGTCGGAAGGCTGTCCTCACCAGTACAGGTGCTTTGAGAAGTCTCATGGCTTTCCCTTGGCTTTACATACCACTAATCACATGAAATCGGAGGTGTTACATTACACACCAGAGGCCTTTCCAGCCACCAGAAGACCCCAGTCCAGCCATTGCTATCTTGGAACAATGGTCACTTCCTTTAATCAGGCAATCCAATTAGCCACACAGAAATTAGGGAGTTGATGTACCTAAAGCAATTTGTCTGCAAAAAATTTAAAACCTCCCATATGAATTTGCAATCAAGGAAAGCCTTTCTTCTATTTCATTTTGTTGTTGTTGTTAAACTGAAATTTGGACACAGGACAGAATAAAGGAAACATTTCCAACTTTGAGTGTTGTCTAACAGATTCCAAAGTATCAGCCAACGTTTTGTTTGAATAAGTTGTGAATGAGAGAGAAACACAAAGGGTAAGATTGGTAGTTTAATTGCATCATGTTCTCTAACAAGAGATGAAAAACACTGTATTTAAAAAAAAAAAGAGGATGTCTTATTTCCATTGTTATCTAGTTTTGCAATGAAAGATTGCTTGTCATAGCCTACAGCACTGCCAGTGACAAAAGAGCAAAGTTAACCCTTGTTTTCCTGATCTTTGCAGCACCCAGATTCTCTGAGCAAAAGCATAATTAGGAGCCTGCATGGCAGAACACCAATGCTTGCATATTTTTCAGTTCAGCCCATGCATTGTTCCTTAGCATGCAAATCGCCTGGGATTTAAAGATGTCTAAGAATTCTCCCATATCCAACTCTTCATCAGAAAGGAAATCCTACTACCTCTCTTACAGGCTTTCACTATTTGGCTTATATAATTTTAGAGATGGAAGAGCTTTTAGAATCAAATCCAAACTTCATTTTACAAATGAAGATTCTGGGACCAGGGGTACACAATTAGTTTTTACAAGACTAGGAGTTAAGTTTCAGAGAGCCTAAATTCACAACCTGTTCTTTATAATACTACCATGAACCAAGTTGAAAAATTGGTCAGGGAGCAGGTCACAGCTTCGAGGAACTATATTTATAGACATCTTTGTGAAGTATAAGGAAGGATTTTTCCAGGTCCCACCCAGAATGGCATCATAGTCTCAGGGATGAGATCTTTGAACAGCAGAGAGAAGAGTGATTTCCTCATTCACGTAATCCAGGGATAGCTTGAATGTGTACTCCAACAGAGGAGGGAGCCTGTTCAGGAAGAAGTGTCTGGCATGGAAAAAAAGGGACAGGGTATGTATAGCTCTGGGAACTCGGCAGATCCGTCAAACTACGGCTAGAAGTGAGACTTGGAGTAGCCTCCATTTTCTTATAGGAACAGTCAGGAATGGTGAGCAGGGACCAGCTATATCCCACAGCCTGAGGAAAGCTGTGGGTTGTATAAAATATACACATACTAAATACCAAAAAATAAAAATTTTACCCTCTGTAGTTATGTTTTATGGAATTCTATCAACTTGGCTAAGGCTCAGAATCATGTTCCTTAAAATTCCCTTCCCTATATATCCAAGTTAGTGTTGATCAAAAGGGGACCTGGTGTGATGTGAAAGCAGAAATGAAGCAAGCAAATATTCCTAAAAGGCAATCATGATCAGATACCTGGACCATCAGACAAGAGATGCTCAGTGGGCTCAGCTTTTCCTTTCCAGCTCTGCCTACAGTTCATAATCCGATTCCTGGCAATACTGACCAACAATGGCCCCAGGTTTGCCATCAGGAGCTTGACTGCAAATCCATATAGGTGACAGCTACACTGGAACACTGGGGCAATAGCCTCCCAGAAGGGTAGTTTCACAGCCCTCTCCCTAAACTCTTCCATCAAGTCTCATTCTGGTGACAGTGTTCATAAGCAAAGGAGGATTTGGCCGCCTGCTGCTGCACACAGGCATAAAACAGAGATTGGTGGGGAAGGAAAAAAGTCTATTAAAATGTTTCCCAATCTGGGGGAGTTGGGGGCTCCCCTGTTCCAGGCCAATCTCTTCCCCAAACACAGAAAGAAATCAGCCACCTCCAGAACAGGGTCAGTGTCCAAACACACCGCTCCAATCTTACCTGTACTTCTAGGGCCCAAGGCTGTTACACAAAGGGATCTCTGGGTTCAGGCTCTCTCTCCCTGAAGTGGGCACTCATGGGGCCGGCATTGTCATGGCCTTGCTGCAGATTCTTTCCTATGCGGGGACCCAGGGCCTGTTGCCAAATCATGGCAGCTGGCTGTGCAGAGGCCTCCGGGGCGCCCGAGGCTGCGAGTGTTCCGGTCGGTCGGTCCATGCGCTGAGAAAGGGCCCAGTTCAAACCCATCGCAGCAGCGCAGAGCTGCAGCGACCCGCAGGCCGCAGCCATTGAGTCATGCAGAGATGATTCACTGTGAATATCTTGGGTGTATTTCCATCAAGTCTTTATTTTTATTTTTAATGTGACACACATATACACATACACTTTTGCTGTTTTTACTGTTTACAAATTGGAGATAGGCTGTGCATTCTTTTTTACATTCTTCCTTTTTCATTTAATACTATGACAATTGTATTATGCTTAAACATACTTTAAAGCAGTGCTTGATCATATGGTAAGTCATAATTCACTTAAGCAATTCCCTGTTGGACATTTAGGCTGGTTCCTTTTATCCTTTTGTTATTATAATGTTATAATAAGCAGCCCCCCTTCTCCCCCATAAATACATGTGTGTTTTCTTGTTATACTCTTGGGATAAATCCTGGAAAATGGAATTTCTGAGGAAAGATATGACATTTTAAGATTTTTTCATTGTTACCTTCTACAATGGTTGTATCCAGCTATATTTTCATCAACAGGGTATAAACGGAACTGCTTTTCATAAATTTTATTTTCAAAATTGCTAAAGTTGGTGAAATACATTTACCTTAATTTTCTCATTCTGGAACAAAACACAGGGAAAATAAAATAAAAATTATTTCCCAAGCTCAATAAGAAACAAGGGTTAGGCATATAATAATAATGGTCACTGTTATTGTATTTTCATAAGGGTCCTTAAGTAGAGGATGTCATTGTAAAAATATTTTTGTAACTTCAAAGGCTGCAATTGAGAAGGGTGAGAAGGAAAGGGAGTTATTGATGAGTGGTCAGAAAAAACTAGAGTATTACAAGCATTTATGAGTTCACATTTCAGACAGCAGAGGTGTCAAGCTCAGGAATCTCCATGTGTATTTAGACTGGGAAAGAGAAGCTGGAGCAGGGACATGATACAGTCCTTAGGCCTCTAAAAGGGCTTTCATATGGATGAGAGTTTGGAGTGATTCTTGCCAGATTATAGATCCAAGATGTGTGGAGAAAGAGAAAGGAGGTAGATTGATTGGAATTTTGGAGATTAAAAAAAAAAAAAGTAGATCAATTTCTGAATAGAATGGACTTCCTGTGTGATTCAGAGGTCCCTGTCAAGAGAGGCTTAATACAGAGAACAGATGACTAAGGGAGGTTCTGGCTGTACTGGCTGACAAACTAGGTTTATGGGTTATCTTAGCTGAAGGGAACTGGAACACTAGGAAGAAAAGCACAGCAGGTCCTGTAGGAAAATGAACTTTATCTCGAAGCATAAAAAGTTAGATTACCTACACATATATGGGAAATCATGAAACTAATAATAAGAGCTGCCAATGAACATGACGACAACAGCTAACATTTATTTTATATTTATTTCTTTTGAGGCACTGCTATAAATTTACTATGAGCTTTGTATCATTTTGTTTTCATAACAACTATTGGGTGGTATGGTAAATAGTAGGAGGAATAATGCACCCCTCTTCCAAAGATATCTCTGGACATATGACTATGCTAACTTACATGGCAAAGGAACCTGAGAGCTGTGTTTATTAAGTTAAGGATCTCACAGGCGGACATTAATATGAGTTATCTTAGTGGGTTGACCCACATAATTACGTGTCCTATAAATGAGAGAGGGAGGAGGGTTAGAGTGAGATTAGAATATGTGAAAACAAAAGCAGAAGTCAGAGTGATGTGTTTGCTGGTTTTGGAGATGGAAGGAGGCCATGAATCAAGGCATTGGATACTTTCTAGAACTGAAAGAAAGTAAAGAAATGGATTCTCCCTTAAAGCCTTCAGTAGACTTGCAGCCCTGCAGATACTTTGACTTTAGCTGAGTAAGATCTTTTTTGACTTCCGACCTTGAGAACTGGAAGATGATAGGTAAATTTGTCCTGTGATATATAAGTTTGTAGTAGTTTCTTTTAAGTAGCAATAGGAATCTAGTACAGGTGGTCGCTATTATCTTCCCCATTTTTCAGGTGAAAAAATTGAGGCACAATTAGGTAAAGGGATTTCCTTAGGACCTTACAACCAGTAATTAACAGTAAACCATCTAGGTCGCAAAGCCCATGAGTTGAGATAAAATCACTTCTATTTATGTTTTCCTTATGTGAGTATTCTCAGGGCCTCAATAACAAAGTCCTTATGAGATCTCTTGAGCTTATTTTATAGTCATAAAAGACATAAATCCACATTAATCAAGTATAGTTATCTCTTTCATTGTGTGGAATATACTAAAAATCTCTATAGTTCCCCTTAATCCATTTATGGATCTTGTATTCAAAGATTAAAAAACACACTAACTTTATTTTTGTTGTATAAAATAGAGCTCTCTATTCTTATACTCAAATTTACCCCTTGCAAATTCAAAGTGTGTCTCCGAGTACCTTAGTATTTCACTACGAAATCAGTGTTCAGTTTATGCACTGACATATTACAGACTGAAGGTTCTAGTATTTGCCTTTTTAAATATAGTGTCCTCCCATTGCCATATCAGTGTGCTACTCTGATCCGTTTCTAGCTCTTTTTCCCAAAGACTTGGGGGGAAAATTTAAACCAACTGAAATAATGACTTGCCTCTTATACTGGAAGTCACTGGCAAAGCCAAGAACAAAGTCCAAGGTTTCTGATTCTTGGTTAATTTCCCAAATGTCTGTCACAAGTGTTCTACTGTACAAATGTTCTTTTGGTTCAATCATTTGACAATATGCTGCTAGAGGAATCTAAAAAATCCAAATGTCAATAACCTCAGTATTCAATGGCAAGCAACATCTTCTGAAATAAATGCAAACTCATGTTGGGATATTGTCGAAGAATATCAAAGCACAATGAGGAGGGGAATGTTGCTGCTGGTGGAGAAAGCCACGTAATCACTCAACTGGCCAGGAAAATGCAAGGAAAAAAGGTAGATATTAAATAATTATTTTTCTATTGTTCAGGGTAGTGTCTACAGCATGCAATATCTGAGAGTCCTCAATCTTTTGCAAGAAAATATATTTTTCATTTCCCTCAACATCTTGGCATTGCTTCATTTTTTCCTGCTGGGTAAGGAAGTTGGATATCCTACCAATGAAGTTTCAAGTCAAGATGAGAAAAAAACAGTGTTGTTGTTGACAGGGACCTTTAAAAAATCAACACAGTTTTATAAGTATTTATTGAGTGCCCGCTATGCGCCAGTCACCAAGTTAGGTTCTAGGGAAATAGAGTAAATAAAACACAGATTTTGCTTGCATTAGATAGACTCTTTTGGTCAACCCAAAACGTCACTAGGTCCCAGCTCTTCTCTTTCATCTCTTAGCTCTGTTTTTTTTTTTTTTTTTTTTTTAATATGTTGACTCTATATTTAAGGAAGGGTCTTGTGGTACAAGACAGCTGCCACTGATCCAGAACATCAAATGGGAAAGATGAAGAATTTCATATCTAATTGGATATCATTGACCCATATATCCATTCCTGGAGAACGCAACACTTTGATTAATTTAGTTTTAGTCTCAGCAAACAATGTGGGTCTTGTAGGAGGAAGTGGTTTCTTAGAGGGAAATTAGAATGCTGTTACCATAGGATGAATCGCTATGAAACACAAGATTTCAATTCTACTCTCCTTGAGGAGCATACATTCTGGTAGACACCAGTTTCCTGTCATTTCCATTGCCCTTCTACAAGAAAACTGTAAAGCACACAAGAGAGTAAAAGAAAAGGTTTATGGTGTCGAAAAGCAATTTAGATTTATCGGTGGATTCCCATTTGCTGATGGGAGACAACCCCAAGAGAACACACAACAAAGATCATGATAATATTATAATTATTTTAATTATCCCAGCAAAAATAGCATTGTGTCCACCAAGTAATTCTTTTCTAGTCATATATGTACAAATATCTTTTGCCTGCTAATGTCCACCTCCCTTACTTCTAAATTCTTTAAAAATATTCATATTTTGTACTTTTCCGCACATTTCTGCCTCTCTCACACCTACAGTTTTTAGTCATACTGCATGCCTAAATTTTGTAGAGCAGAATTTTCAACAAATTAGAGTGCATTGTTTGTTCTCTTGTTTTAATTCTTGAGAACATTTTGGGAGACAAGCTACACAAAAATCTGATGTGCCTCAAAGCTGTAATATATTATCAAGTTTGAAATGCTAATAAGAGCCTATGGAAAGAATAGTTTAAAAAATCCTGAGGTTAAGTAGGGGAAAAATGCAAATTTTGAAGAGATGTGAAAGGTGGTCCAAAAAAAAGGTTGCAGCTTAATAATACGGGGACAGTCCATTATGGGAAAGAAAGAAAAATATATTTAAGATTCAACTGGGACACTTGAGTCAACATTATTTTCTATAATCAAAAACCCCACAGGGCTGTTAAACTAGGCTTGTAGAAAAGTCTTAGTGGCCTGAAAAACGATAGTAAGCACAAATGTGTGAAATGCATACACTGCTCACCTCAATGAGGTATTCATTTCAAAGTGAAGAAGGAGACTGGAAACATTATTAAACATGTCAGGGTATAGATTGGATCTCATTTTAAGGTTAACATAAAATTTTTTGAATGCCTCACTATTGTGGAGAGTTTTATAGGTCTTGGCAGCAAGTTTCAATGTGTGGCTCATTAGAAGGAATGGAATGCTGGGATTTAGTGGATAATACTTGAGTGAAATCTCTCCTGGGGAAACTTTGTGCTTTGCCCAGAAAGACAGTACCTTGATAAGAATAAAAATATTACCTTGTCCTAGCACCTTCCTTCATGACAATAATATTACTTTGATTTAAGTTGTGCCTATGTCTTTCTAGGAGCTCAAACTGAGTTTTATGGAGAACATTATTTTGTTTATCATCACAAATTCCCTTTGAGAAAAATAAGGGGTATGTATTACTATTCCAATTTTAACATAAGCTCAGAGAATGACTTAAATAAATACCATGGCTTTAAGATGCAGGGGATAGCTTAATGCAAATCCAAATATCCACATTAATCTAAAGAAGTTAAACCAGCCTACAATAGATATGTGATCATTCTGAAGAGATTGCCCTGTAAGTTTATAGAACTTAGAAACATCTCCTGTTTTTGAGGCCAGGAAGGAGACATCTATGCTATTATCTTTCACAGCTGGATGGGCTGAGTTTGTGTACAGTTTTCTAACTGCTCATTTATGGTTTGGGTCTGATTTGCAAGTTGGTTCATATATTTTGCCTGATTGGGAGCATGTACCTCAGTTTGAACTCTAACTCAGAACTCCAAACTCAGCCCTCCATTTTTTTACATTTCCTGAAATAACAGGGAGCCACTGAGAAGCCACTTGAGAGGAGCCAAGAGTTACCTCCTATTTGCCACCACGTTCTCTCATCTCTCACAGAACCTTGTTGCCCTGTTCTGTGAAGTTCCCTTCCACTGAAAATTTGCCAGCTCAAGGTGGGGATCAAGCTGAAAACCATTACTCTGGAACTCTTCTTACACCCTATAGACCCTGAATCTTAGTACAATAGAATCACTCATGGGCCAACTCAATGATTGACAGTCAAAAATCAGCTAATCCCAATTAGGTCTTAAGCCACAACCAACAGAGTCTGTATATCAGTGGTTCTCAACATTGACTGCTCTTGAGAACCACCTTTGGAGCTTTAAATATATATCAAGGCCTGATTTAATTGGTCTGGGGGAAAGTCTGGGCCATATTATTTTTTATTAATTTTTTAAAGAGCAATTTCATGTTCATGGCAAAATTGAGAGGAAAGTAAAAAAGATCTCTCATATACCCCTTGCCCATACACATACATAGTGTCTCCCTGATTAATATTTCCCACCAGAGTGGTACATTTGTTACAATCAATAAGCCTAAATTGACACATCATAGTCACCCAAAGTCCATAGTTAGGGTTCATTCTTGGTATTGTACATTCTATGGCTTTGGAAAAGAGTGAGATGACATATATGTAGAATTGTTGCATCACACAGAATATTTTCATTGCCCTAAAAATCCTCTGTGCTCCACCTGTTCATCTTTCCCTTATCCCCAACCCCTGGCAACCACCGATCTTAGTTTTTAAAACACACCACATATATGAGAGCCAATGCTCTAAGTTCTGAATGTGAGAGTGTGCATCTGTTCCATCATTAATTGTTGCTTGTGCTCTGCAAGTGCAAGGGGCCATAGTAAAAATCTGTAGCACCATAGACCTGATTCTATGCTAAGCACTCTGCATGCATTTTCTTATTGAATTCTCTAGATAATTCCTTGGGATATTTACTACTATTATCTTCATTTTACAGATGAGAATACTGAAGCATAGGGAGGTTGAGCAAGTTGGCTAAGGTATCCCACCTCTAGAAGTGAGTCTTTGGCTCCAAAATGGAGGCACATTGATTCTTGTACTACAAAAATATTTGTAGCATTGTAAATTCTGTGCCTCTAGATGAAACTTTTGCTGCTGGTAATACCCTCATCTCAATGGTTGTAGACTCTCCAAGTCCAGATAGGAACATTGAGAGGATGCCAATTTGATACCTAGCAATTTTGGGGAAAGTTTTTTATTATCTGCTGTTATGGAAACAAAGCTATAGATGGTTCTAGCCTATTTCTAAAAAACAAAAACAAAAACAAAACAGAAAACAAGACTCATGTACTTTGTAAGTCTCTTCTCCACTGTAATATTTTCACAATTAACTTCCAGTTTTGGGTCTCTTCCACCACACAGTAAGGAGAAAATTCAATCTCAAGGGTGTTATATTATATTAGTTTTCTGAGTTTTAATGTTTGTATGGCATGTGACACCTACCCAGAACACTGAAAAGTACAAAAGTGAACTCTGGCTTCTATTAGCACCCTGACACCAAGGTATCTTTATTGTTCTATTGATAGATAGGTGCAAGTACAAGATGACAGTTGCCTAGGTCATCGTCTAATGTAGAATAACAAAGAGGAACGAATCTTAACCCAAGAGCTTTGGATCCATCTGCCTGCCAAACTGTTCCCTGGTCAATGTCAGATGACTGTATGCTGGTAAGTTTAGATAGTTAACTCCTAAGGCCATCTCTATATGGTACATGTTAAACTGCCTGACGTACCTATACCAATATTTATATATGAAAGTTAGTTTAAATAGACATCAAACCTTACTTAAATGGAAATATGGTAACCTGACCCTAATAGGTGAATAAAGGGGTAAGAAAACCAATTTGAGGGGTGGTTTAAGGATATGGGGATGACTGGGGCAGTTCATGGGCTGATTGTATTTAAACAGGTTTTTTTTGTTTTTTGTTTTTAAACCTAGCACTACCTCATTCCTCTCCTGGAAATATTGATCAGTGCTCCTTTTTTCCGAGCAGGTTAGTTCTCTCCACTCCTAACACCATTCCTGAATTGGGGATCCTAGAATGCCCCTGTTTTCTAAACCAGAAGAATTGCTTTGTGTCTCAATAACCCTGATTCACTGGGGCCCAAATGTCATCAGAAGTGGATACCCAAGGCTGCTCGATTCAGCACTGAAGTCTCACTTTCTGGGAAACACCTCAGTTCCAGGCAAATCAGGAGAGATTGTTGATCATCCCATCATGTCAAGCTCCTCAGCTTTATTATGGGGACTCCATAGCAAAAGAGAATACTGACTGCAATTTATTCACAAATATTTGCAGCTCCCTTTTCTGGCTGTTACACAAAAGCTTACTGAAATTTTTTCTGGTCCTGGAGGGATTTCAGGGGTTGTGCCCTTCTGGCACATCTATGAATTAGGTGAGGAGAGAATGGTTTCCTACAGCTAGTTTAGAAGCAGGGATAATTTTCAGGATAACCTTCTCTCCCGCCTCTGGAGACATTTCTGTGACTGTGTGATTCTCATGAATGCATTTGTGTTACCCAAGGGTGTAAAATACCTATTAGTTCCTGGTGAATTTGAGTTCTCTGAGGCAGTTGTCAAAAACCTTAGTTGCATTGCGACTTCAGGCAACTGCACTGATATTTTTTCTCTTCTTAATGTAATACGGAAATTATTGTTGATATTTAATGACAAGGCCTTTCCTGAGGAAGAATGAAGAATGAGAAATTCCACTTTCCTCCCCAGTATCCTGCTTCCCCTTCCTTCCAAAATATGTAATTTCACAAAGATAATTTTTTATCTTACTTCTGAGGCAAAGAGCATTGTTATATTTAAGAGCCAAAATGTAACCAGTTGAAATCTGACCTTTTTCACTCAGAGGAAAAATACAACAACTATGATTGGCTGAGAAATTAATATCACATTTGAATAAAAATTCTGCTTTAAAAAAATTGATACTATTAGTGGTTATTGATGAGCATATTTCATTTCAATATAAATTCATTCATGACTAATTTCCTTTTCCTTGTTTTCATGGTAAAGTGTAATCGGTACTTAATAGTCACTCTTTCTTCTTATGGGACTAGGCTAAGGCAACACTTTTAAGAAAGGACATTACAAGAGTCTACAACTTGATCCTCAGTGCTCAAGTTACTCTTGTGAAGTGTAGCTGAATTTTAAAAACAGATGTAAGAGCACTAAACATAAAGTTAAGGTTAAGTGATGGAGTGGGGTGATACAGTTAAGTCATTCATTTAAATAAGAGTCACCGAGTATAATGTGCTGAGCTTGGACTACACAGGATTACAGAACTGAATCAGACATCCCTTGGCCCCATGAAGCTATACTAACGTGAGTATATCCGTATTTATCTAATGCAGGAATGGAAATAATGCATCACCTAGGCTTTAGAATTAAAACCAACATTCTTTTGCTGTGGTGGTGTTACAGAACCCCTGGGCTGCTCCAATTGAAAACAAACCCACGGGCTCTTTAATTAGGGGTCCGATTGCCCGCCGTCAAAATTACAACTCTGAATATTATATTTGAGTGAAAAGAAAAATTGTTTATTTAACAGTTACACATATCCTTGCCTCCCCTCTACCAAACCTAACCAGTTTTAGGGGGGTCAGAAACACCGTTTCCCTACTTCCTAGGCACAGTTCAGCTTTACCAGCAGCTGCCAATCACTCAATCTGATTGGCGAGGTCCTTTCTGTGCTGTGGTGCCCTCCAATGCAGGACCACCTGGATTCTCAGCCTCCTTGCGAACTGTCTTCTTTCTGTAAACCGCGTGGATCTCCTCTTCTTCTCCAGAGCATCTCTGTGAACACTCACCAGCGAGGGAGACAGCCCCCGAGTGTGCCCCCCCCTAAAGTGTTCGCAGCTGCCTATATATCCCTGACTGCGTCCTCTGACGCATGGGTGTTGCCAATAGTTCTGACCATTGGCAGAACCCCACGTAGGCTCTGTGTGCTTTCCATACCATCACCTGGTTCAAAACTCCTCCCATCCACCTGAGGCTTTGGATGCATTAAAGCAATTTACATAATGAAAGACACCGGCCATTAGCCTCAGGTGTGTGGAGGCATTCTGAAAGATGCTTCCTTCTCCCCATCCCCCAGCCGTAAACTCCAGGGATTTTTGGACTCCCCTGTTTCTGTAACAGTGGTGTTTAAATAATTTCATATTTAGCATCTTACTTTACTATTATGTAAATTAAAAAACTAAATTCCTTGAAATATTTCCCTGTTGTGGAAAACTTGCTTGGACTGGCATGCTGGGGTAAAGGGCCCAGCAGATTTAGAGTTCAGGAATGATGTACAACCTGACTCTGGCTCACCTCAGATTAGGCAATTAGCCCCACATTATTTGAGTACTCAATTTATTATTACATTTTAAAGTTGTAAAATGCAAAATGACTTTTTTCACTTCCTAATTTCAAGTACTAAAAACTTAAGGCAATATAAAGTTTAACTTGTCTGTTAATTGAAGGGGAAAAGCCATGCTAAATCAGTCAAGAACAGAATGGTCATTGAAGAAACCCAGAAGAAACTGGCCATAAGGATCCCAGTTGCTATTTTAATTAGCACCTGTCAGTTAGAAGCAAATGACAGGGCAAAGGAATCCTGATTAATGAAATCATCATCCCAAATTGAAAGAGAAGGTCAAAAAGAACATGATGTCTCATTCAACTTCGTCTTGAGGGTCTTCTTATACATCTAAATTTCAGGAATCCTCTTTTAGACCTCATGAGACTAGACTGTTAATATGACCACTTAATTAACTCTGGGTATAATTAACTGCCTGCATGGCCCTGTCTAATACCAAAGCTCTCTGTCAGCAAGATTAGTGCAGCTGGCTCACGTGAGGGGGCTACCAGGGTTTTCTCCCCTGCATACTGACTGAGGGGGATGAGGGAGGGGGCATTACTAGTCAGTCCCCGACCCCAACACATCTGTAGAAGATGGCTATTCCTCTATGATTTGTCCAGAGCATGCAGAGGACCTATGAGAGTACTTGCTGCTGTTTGAACAAGTTTCACAGTGCAATAAGCCAATCTCAGCTAGTTTGGCCGATAAACTAGTGTGTCATAAAAGGAAGGCTGCTTCTTCTTTTTATTTTTTAAATTTATTTATTCTTTTTCTATTACAGTTGAAAAGGGAGGCTTCTAAAGCATATTAGGTCACTGAGAAACAGCCAACCCACTTTTCAATCAATAACCCCTCCTGTGAAGTTAGTAAGCAGGACACCTGTCCTTTGTCTTCACAGACAAGGCACAGATGCCAATCAGTGCTCAGCAGGGCACCATGGAATGCATTGGCAAGCCACTATTTCCTAGGCCCTCATTTCTCCAAGCTCAGCACAAAGTAAAATCAAATCTTAATTTGCCGGCAAAATTTAAATTTTATCCATCAGAACTTTTGCTTATTGAATGCTCTGATTGGAGGGATTTATCTCCATGACAATGTTTTTATGATAGTAGTTTTGGCTCACATTTCATAACCTCACCCTCCCCCATCACATAAACCTTTTCTAAGCAGGTAACATGGGATGAGGAGAGGCACCAGATGTAAATGGCATTAAAACAGGCACTTATTGGAAATACCCAGATGAATGCTAACATATTAAAGACAGATGTAAAAATATTTGAAAAATGTTAAGAGGTCCATAATCACATAAGAGATTAGTAACTTGGTCATTTACAGATGTAGTGAAGGAATTTTAGTTGATGATTTAGGAATCATTTAGGACAACTGAAAATTCTGAAACAAAAGTGGTTCAGGGCTCATTTTAGTATATAAGTGGCCTGTTCATTGAAGTGATTTTGTTTTTAAATAGAGAAAGAAAATGGGGGTGGGGAGGAGAGAAAGAAAATAAAATGAGCAATTAAATGGTAGAATAAATCTATTTTAATGTGATGATATGAGCATATAACTTACCCAAGTAGTAGCTGATGGAAGAAATTTACATCATTTATGGAAATACTACAAACTCCACAGAAAACAACTGACTGAGGAGGGCTGGTGGAACTACATCTAGAGTGAGGATATGAAAACCTAAGGAATAGTATTGTTCTTTTCTGAAAGTTTCCTCACAGGCACAGTGACTCCTATTTGACTAAGTGTCTATAGAAGTAGTAAGATTCAATCGACCTGAGACATGAAGGGTGATGTTAAAAGTCTGAAGCAAGACTGCAGCCCCACCAGTCCTGGTTTCTTGCTAACCATCCTCATGTCTCCAGGCAAGTTACCAAATCTCTTTGTGCTTTTTTGTCTTCTCACACCTGTGAAGCACTTCCTCGCACATAGTATGTATTTCATAAATGTTAGCTATTTCAGTCTGGCACTGATGAAACCTTGTAAATCCTGAAACCTAAAGAAAAATCAATGCAGGTGGTGACAGATGGGCAGCTCTGAGAATAGAGGAAAAACATGGGATTGTATTCCCTAAATGTGTGAATTGTATGGTCCTTGGATTATAGCTTGATAAAGATATTACAGAGAATAAAAAGTAAGAAAGGGCCTTTCCTTTTTCTAATGAAAGTTTTATTTTCTAATGTGAATGTAGTGAAATGGTGGGGGTCTACATTTTTATAGAATAAATGTAACTTTCCTAATTCTGAATTTCAGTGTTTTCTTAAGCTGTGAGGGAGACATGAGATTGAAATGTTTTGAAATACTAGTGTTTGAAATCAGTAGTAATAAGTGAAGAAATATATAAAAGAATTGTGGATATAAAGAAATAAAAAAAGAGCAAGAACAGAGGATATTTAAGTCAGAGCTTCCTATAGCAAAGGAATCAGCCACCACCAATTGTGTTTTGTTAGATTCAAAGGTAGGCAGGCCAATGGGGAAAGCTTTAAAGTGAAAAAATGAAAGGCTTTAGGTAAGCTCTGGTTGAAGGACATTGGCATGAGGAACCTGAAGGTGTGCTAAATAGAAGTGGAGTATTTTATGTGATAGATTTGGGGAGCATATTTGACTTTCTCTGATTAGTTCTGGACTGAAATAATGAAGGGAAGAGAGGTTTCATATCCTCACTTGTGCACAAGGTAGGGTTCAGCTTCCTAGACTAAAGGCTGCAGAGGTTGTGGGCAGAGCTGTACTGGTGCATATGGTCTGGCCCCTGCTCATTCACATAGTCTCTCAAAACAGATCATGTATTTGGCTAAGGATTCCTACAAAAATAAATAAATAAAAGGAATGTCTTATAGGAGGTATAAATGGAGGAGGGGAATAAAGTGAAAAAGAAAAAGAGAAAAGTCATCTAAGTTGCAGTTGAAGGTTTTAAAAGTGAATCCAAGCACATGATCGCAAAACAAGAACTTCAGCTGCCCTGCTGCCTGAGTTCCCAGACTGTTTTTATCTGGCTTCAAATTGCCCCAGGTGGCTCCAGTTCCATCTTCTTTCTTCTTCCCTCTTGGACTATACGGCTGGTCTCACAGAAAGCTACAGAAGCTTGAGCCAGGAAGTAGACTTAGTGGTCTTTGAGGAGATATCTGTGAAAAGACCCAGAGGGAGGAGGCTTTGCTGGCTCCCACTCAGGGGAACCCCCACAGAGATGTGATGCTGGAAAAAAACAGCCTCAGGAGCCTGGCCTCAGTAGATCATGAGATTCCACTTAAATCCAGTGAGTCAGTTGGTTGGCAGGATATTCATGAACAAAAAAGTACAATGAACAGAAAGTAGAAAGAATCATGATGAATAACTCTTGGTCTTCCATTTTAGGAGAAAACTGAGAATATCTTATCATTAAATGTCAGCACAAGAACAAAGAGGGATAGGTGAGAGAAATCATAAGACCAAAAGCTTCTGTGAACGTATTTAAGTAATCAATGCGGAAAGTCCTTTAGCTATTTTCCAAATCTTACTCTGTTAAAAGACTACCCCGATTGGAGTAAAATTCTTTGAATGCAGAAAATATGGAAAAGCCCTTACGGATCATTTATCCCTTGACAATTATGTCAGTTCTTTCCTGGACACAAATCCTATCAGTGCAAGGAATGTGGACAAGCCAGCCATCATAACTCATATTTCAGGACTTCTGTGAGTACTCACAATGGACAGAAATGCTGTAAGTGTAAAGATTGTGGATAAGCCTTTTGTTGTCCCTCATCCATTAGGATACACGTCAGGGGTCATATTGAAAAAGTTAAATATCTATGTAGATAAAGAACATGGGGAGGCTGTTAGTCATTCTTCATATGTGGTGGGCAGACTCTAAGATGCCCATAACTGCTACTTCTTGGTATTCACATCTTTGGGTATTCCCTCCCTTGAGTTTCAATTGGCCTAATGACTTACTTCTGATCAATAGAATATGGCAAAGAGATGGGATATCACCTCTGTAATTTGGTGTCTTAGTGTGTTTGGGCTGCTATAACAAAATACCACAGACTAGATAGCTTATAAACAACAGAAATTTATTTCTCACAGTTCTGGAAGCTGGAATTTCACAATCAGGGTGCCAGTATGGTTGGGTGAGGGCTCTCTTCAGTGTCACAGACTTTTGTTACATCCTCCTATGGTAGAAGGGGGAAGGTAAAGGGGCTGGGGATCTCTCTGAAGCCTCTCTTATAAGGCACTAATCTCATTCAGGAGGGTTCCACATTTATGACTTAAGCACTTCCCAAAGGCACTATGTTCTAATATGATCACCTTAGAGGATTAAAATTTCAACATATTAATTTTGGGGAAACACAAACATTCAGACCATTTCATTTGGCTACCTAAGATAATGGTTTCTATCTTCCCAGCAGACTCTCTCTCTTGTTGGCTTTAATAAAATATACTTCCATGATGGAGAGGCCATCTTGGCATGAAACTAAAGGCTGCCTCTAGCTAATAGTCAGCAAGGAACACAGCCTGCAAGGAACCAAATCCAGACAAGAGCCATGTGAGTTTATAAGCAGCTCTTTCTTCAGTTGAGCCTGCAGATGAAGCTTCAGCTCGGGCTTATGCCTTGATAGCAGCTGTGAGTGATCTTGAACAGAGGACTCTGTAAGTCATGCCCACATTCCAGATCCATAGAAACTGTTGTGAAAAAATAAATATGCATTGTTTTAAAATGCTAAATTTGTGATTATTTGTTATGCATCAATAGATAACTAATGCATTGTCCTTCACTCAACATTTAAGAACTCACAGTGGAGAGAAGCCTTAATGTAAATTTTATGGGCAAGTCTTTTAATGAGTTTTCAAAATTTGCTCTACATATTAGAACATACACTAAGGAGAACTGTCAAAATGTAAGGAACATGGGCATTGTCCTACATACTTTAAGACATATGAGAACTCACACTAAAGACAATACATGAGGATAAGGAGTATGGGGACACTTTCACTAATTGTTTACATCTTGCTGTACATGTGAGAAGTCAAATTATAGATAAACCGTATGAATACAGGAATTTAAGACTGTAGGAGGAAAAATTCATTTTCTTACTACCTTTAAGGTTCTCTGGCATAAACCCTGTAAATTGGACTTACAAAAGACACATTAACAAGAGAAAAATAAACAAATTTATTAGCATATACAATATTCCCTCACTTATCGGGTGTTACGTTCCAGACCGCCCCCACACCCCCACGAAGTAGGAACCTTACATTTATTCTACACTCTTAAACCTCTGTAACTTTAACAACATACATATACAGTACCACAATATCCCACAATATAGCAAAAAATCTGTGGTAAATAATTAAGTATAATATTTTTAAAAATCCCGCAATACAGTGAGGTCATGATAAGTGAACCGCGATATAGAGAGGGACTACTGTAAATCATGCTTTTTTAAATGTGTAACTCCAAAAGGTGGATAGAACTTGAGGTTATATAGCATCTTAGAAAAACAGCAATAGATTTTTAGAGAATTGACCAGACAAAGGAAAAGGAGTTGAGTTTCTATGGGTGGCAAATTGTGAAAAGGTAAATATAAGGGAAAACTAGTGAAGGGTAAGGGTTAGTTGGTAAATTTGTTATGCAGATTTCTCTGGTGTCATCTCTGGGCTGATAAGGGTCTAAAGATGTGTCTGGTGATTAACATCTTCCTGGTAGAGAGGGGAGGGGTCACACCTTTACAAATTTATATTCTGCTTTTAGGCAAACCAGGGGAGGGCAGAGAGCTTTTCTTGTATCTGCTTCTTCTCTGTTGCCTTCAGCTCAAAATAACCCTTCTTCCAAAATGGCATATTTGGGGGTGGCATATTCTGCTACCCTATAAGACTGTAAGTCTTTTTCTAACTGCATGTGAAAGCTCCCACTGTGGAGAGACCCTATAAATAATAATGCACATTGTAGGAAAGTCTTCAGTTGTTCCTTGTCCCTAGGACAGATATGAGAACACCTCTGGAGAGAAAGCAGTGTGGGAAAGTCTGCAGGCAGAGTAACTCATCCTTTAAAACTGGAATGCTAACTAATTAATTTCTACTTTTTATATTCTGATTTAAACATTAAGGTAAATATTTCTATAAGAACCTTTTCAGCTGTAGCACGTAAGATTTGATAGTGTTTTGATTACATTTGGGTCATGCAGAGATTATTTTATTTCTATTAGAAAGTCTTTGGACTTGTGAGTTGAACTGAATTATTCCATTATCCTTTTTTAATGTTTTAAGTGTTTTGGATGATAAAATAAATACATATGCATTATAGAAAATTTAAATTTACATTAAAATAAAGAGTAAAATTCACTTGGCATCCCTGATAGTTAATACTTTGGATTATTTTCAGTCTTCTTTCTGTGCAGAAAAAGGTTTTAAGTGGCAAGCTGGTAGGGAGGTGGGTGAATACAGGGAGAGTTTGTTGAAGGGGAGAGAAAGTCTTTTATGAGTACAATAAATTATCCCTTGTAGATTATGGTAGTATGGTAATAGAGGGCAGAGACTGAATATGTACAACGAGACACAGGCTACATTCCTAAAATACTAAAAAAGTCACAGGTTTTTAGTTATGTATCACCTTGTGAAAGCAGTTATGAATTTTTTTCTCATTTTAAGGCCCAGAATGGAAATACCATATCATTTTTCTTTTCTGTCATTGTAGTTCCTGCACCAGGATAAACAACTTACCCTTGTTAACCCTTCAGAAACCATCATCTGGTCTAGGAAAGTGAAGTCCCAATCCCACATTTGGCAAATGTCTGCTGTTCCTCTTTCTTAGCCAGTTAAGGGACCTTTATTAGATGTGCAGACCTCTCCATGCTTTATCATTTAAAACAGATTATTTTCTTTTCCAATTATAATAATGACAGAAAAATGCTAGTCTCTTGGCAGTTACTATAGTAACCAGGAGACAATTCACTTCTTTTAAATGGGAAATGGACACTTAACTCTAAGTTTTTGCTTCATTTTCTGAATCCAAAATTCAGCCATATGCTTTGTAAAGACTATACTTCTGAATAGTGTATACCATAAATTGTGTGTTTTGTGTGTGCCTGTGTGATTTGTGTATGCATACATATGCATAAATATTAAAGCAACTTCATAAGACACCAATCATAAATTGTTTTTTGAACTAAATTACTTTTTGACAGACACATGTGAAATTAATTGAAATGCAAACAGCATCCAATAGATAGATTTAACACACAACTTTTCTTCATTATGACTCTTTTGGGGAAACTTACAGGAAACTCTTCCTTTCCTTAAAGGACTAAAATACTTGATAGCTTTGAGTCACGCAAATACATTTCTTTTAAAGAAAGAGACTGAACTGCCATTAGTGAGATAACTGTCAATATTTACATTATTCAAGGTAGCTTGAATTATTGAGGATGTAGGTGGGTAGGAGGGAGTTAAGGATTTTTAATGGGGAACAAAATCAACATCAGGAGACAACCTGAAATGTAAGATAAATCTGAAAGCCAAGTATGTCCAACCTGAACCTGTAGATGAACAGGTTGGTTTCAGTAAAGTAATTTGGTTCTTGGAAAGTACGCTTTGAAATAGACAGCTTTATAATGTAGAATGATTGGAAGACTTTGAAATTCCAGGCAAATTAATAAAAATATTCCTGCTCTAAAAAAAGTATTCCTGTTTAAATCGATCATGACAGTTTAAGGAGTGCTGACTCTATAGATTCTGACTTTTATCAACAGCACTTCAATAATGTTCAGAAAATAAACTTCACAGGAAAACCTCAAGTGTTCAATTAGTGTTAAACGTTTTAGGGCAGAAACTGAGATAATGAAATTATGAGGACAACGGCAGCTTAATGTTTTGTGGCTCACAAGAGATTTATGCTTTCCAATATAACCCCAAGCTACGCATATGGCATAATAAAAAGAATGGATTCCTGACAGGGGAACACAGGGCAGGGAATCTGTCTGTACTTGTCTTAATACTAGTTCTTTGTCTTAATTGTATGACTAAAAATACCGTCCCTTACTTACTCTCATTACAAATTCAGGCTTTACTTTCTCTCAGAATCCCCACCATTATTACTCAAAAAAAAAAAAAAAAAGAAAAACCAAAAGCAAACAAACAAAAAACAACAAAAAAAACAAACAAACATTTGAGTGGAATATAGCTTCTTTCACTAGAATCGTTTCCTCTTTAGCACTAATTCACAAAGGATCCTGTGGGACTTGCTGGGCTAAAAATAATCAGCGAACAAATGTCTGGCCTCTTCCCAATTTTATACGAAACAAAAGTGAGCGGTCACCCTCACAAAAGTTTTCCAAAATTTCAGCAGGAGATGAAAGCAGGAATCTAATGTGATACCAGTCTTTTTGCCAGAGGCATCTGGCTGTCACCTCTCCCTGCTTGCTAACCCTGGAGTGAACATGTTCTTTTGGGGGGTAGGAGGGTTCCTTCTTGGAGTGTGCCTGTGAATCTTTCAGAATTTCTCTCAAGGCTCATTAGGTTGGAGGACTGTTAGAAAAATTGGACAGCCTCCTGAAACATTTCCATGTCTGACTACCAGGGCATCCCCAGCAGTGTGCAGAAACTAAAGAACTGAGTGCAAAGTGGCTGCCAGTGGGCTTGTTCCTAGTGGGCTTCTCAAGCAATTTAACAGAGTCTTAAAAAGATAATTTAGAAATGCTGGATAGCGTTTCTTTTGCCGGCTGAGACTTATTCTTCCAAGGTTAGGTGTTGTGATAATAAGATAGGGTATAGCCTTGGTTTTAGAAGATTGTCCTTGTATAGAAATTATCTCTTGGTTTCAATGACCTTGTTGAGGTTGACATTTTCTTTTATATAACTGTTACTATTCAAGGGGATGTGCATATTTATACATTGACATGTATATAGTCCATCGTCTCAATACCAGCTCTTACAGGAACAGAGGAGTTGAAATTTACCAGAAATATGTTCTCTGAAATTCTACATGGAGTGGAAGGTAAGGGGTTGTGGAATCATGGAGACCTGGATCTGGACCTGGCCCTTCACTTGATCTTGAGAACATAATTTAATAACTGCTCTGGGCCTCAGTGTGCTCCTCTATAAATGCAAATAATGCCTGCTTCACAGGATTGTTGTGAGGTTAAATAAGGTAGCACAAATAAACTGCATGCCCAGTGCCTTGCACATAGTAGAAGCTCAATAAATGGATCTTATTTTGTAAATCTCAGTTAAAACAGTAATATTCTCCTTAGAACCAGTAGCTGGCAATTACCTTTAGTAATGCGTGCATCTGTAAAAAGCTCTTTTCTCCCTAGAAAGTGATGGTGGTGCACCTTCCACAAACTCTCCTGGGTTCTTCTTTTATTTTTCCATAATGATGAACCCAAGATCCCACTTCCAATGTCAAGCTTTTGGGAAAGGTGGGAAGACGAATATAATTATAGACCTAAAAGAGAATTTCAAAAGGCCATTTTGCATTTAGAAATGTAAAAATCTGTAATAATGACTACCATTTATGGATTCCTTGCTATAAGGCAGGAAACAAAACATAAGTGCATTAAACTCCCTTAAGCTCCAGAACAACAAATTGAGAGTTTATCCCTATTTTACAGATTAAGAAACTGAGGTATAGAGAAATTACATGCAGCCCGTTGGGAAATTCAGGACTAAAAACCAGGTCTATTTGAGAGCAAAACTCATTCTCTCATTTATGGTATAATACTTTTAATACTGCCTTGTAGCAATCTAGATAGTTGTCCATTCCCCTTGAAATATCTTTAAAGATGAGACAGATGGCTTCAGTGTTCAGTCACCTGTATAATCAAGAAGACTGCTTTATGTCTCTCTGTGATTTTCTTCCCCATATATTAGGCTGGCCAAAAAGTTTGTTTAGTTTTTTCCATATGAATGCTCTAGTAGTGCTTAGTTGTCTTTAATTTCACTCAAAACAATTTTGTTAGATTGCATTGTGGCAGCTGTCATATCAGCATGTATTTTTAAAAAATGTATCAAAATTGGTGAATTTTTGTGTAGCCATTTTAATATTGAATGGAAGAAAATATGCAACATTTTTGGCATATTATGTTTTATTATTTCAAGAAAGGTAAAAATACAACTGAAATGCAAAAAATGATTTGTGCAGTGTATGGAGAAGGTGCTGTGACTGGTTGAACATGTCAAAGTGGTTTGCGAAGTGTCTTGGTACTACTGACATTTTGTCCAAATAACTCTTTGCTTTGGAGCTGTCTTATGCATTGGGAGATGTTTTGCAGCACCCGTGGCCTCTGGCCACAGGAAGCCAATAACGGGAGATAGCCTACATACTCAAAAATACCCAAATCAATAAAATTACTGGTGAAAATGAAAAATGTGTCTTTTATTTTATGGAAAATATAAACAGACTTTTTGGCCAACCCAATAGTTCATTTGTTTTGATTGGTAGTCTACTGAGATTGAAATACAGAATACTTGGTGTGCTTTTAATCATAGCAACCGTTTTCAATTATGTGAAGTTTAAGTCACCCATTAGTTAGCTTTCTTTTCTGTCTGTGAATTCCCCAATACTTTATTTGTACATGGGGGAATGTAGGGGAGTAGGAAAGTGGGACCTTGAAGGAAAGGAGGTCAAACAATGGTACATTATCAGTTAAAGCCGCACAGGATAATTTTTTATTAATCCAGCAGAAAGTCTGGGGTGAGTGCAGATCATACCTAGGGTATCCTGTCTGGGATAAGCCAGCAGGGTATTTATTCCTTCTGACCTGTCAGTCATTGGTGAAGAGCTGCTCCTATGGAAACATAAATTTCCAAGTACTTGATGGTGTCCCTGTGAACAAAACAAGCTTCTTCAGCCTAAGGGCTGCCCTCAGACAGAGAGATGCAGGTGCTGGCAGCTGGGAGCTGGTGTGCTTAAAAATGGAAAGAGACCTGAGGGATTATGGGCAGAGGACAGAAACTGCCATGCTGACTAATGCCGAGGAAAGCAAAAGGATCTCTCCCTCATGAGCATTTCACATTCTGCTAATACTTCCCAAGGCCTCATTTACTTTGTCTCCCCTAAGCAAGGAGAGAGTATCCTTCCTTAATTTGAGAAGCAGTGAAATAGTGTTGAAATACCATAGGTTTGTGGCAGAGTATTTGGGTCATAATCCGGTACTTCCTAGCTATGTGATCTTGGGCACATTGTTTAACATCTTCTTGAGCCTCAGTCTCCTCTTCCATTAACTAGTGATACAGCACTTACCACACAGGGGTGTTCTAAGGATTGGCTGAGATAATGAATGTAAGGTACCTGGCAGAGCGTCTGGCACATAGCAAGTGTATAGAAAACTGTAGGTGTCTTATTACTTCTCTTCCCTTCTCCCAATACTTCCACTAAAGAAAGTAGATAAGGTGCTTCCTTTAAATCATCATCAACACTACAGAATGAGGGAACACCATTATTAAGAGTCAACTTTTGAGTGTCCATGTCAGAAACACATAGAAGGAAAACCACTGGACACATCTGTGTAACTTAAAAAAACAGATTTTTTCTTAAATTATGTCAAGATGGATCACTGAGCTGAGGAGCTAAAGCATTTCCAAAACTCACTTTTATTCCTCAGTGCTCTAGAATGCTTGCATTAGCAAATGGGCAAGTTCTACAACTTGGGACTGAAGACATGTAAAGAGTCCTGTCATTAGCTATGTAGCTGCATACTGGCACATGCCAGGGCCTCTAATCATGGAGGTCTCCTTGAGTCATCTTCCAATCAGGAGCTGATTTTTCTTTTCCTTGATAGAGCACAGTTGTCAAGGCTACTCACAAAGTGTTTTCTAATTTGAAAATAACAGCATGGCCCTGTAATTGTTAGTAGCCTTATCTGTTAGCATCCTGCAGAGAAAACACAAATGCAAGTGTTACTTTGCAAGTACTTGCCAGGTTTAAATGCAATGGCCATTTTCAGTGGCTGTTATGCACTGGAGCAAATCTTGACCAGAGGATCTATGGTCCTTGTTTTGATAGACTCTAAAGTACATCCTATAGCCCAACTTACTCCTTCTGGAAGAGATAAGGGGGACTTGCAAGTAATACCTCTGTTTGGTCAAACCCAACATATTTGGGTTAGAACACGTTAATTGTTGTCTTTGCATTTTGTACAAGATAAAATTATGATCCTGCACTGTATTATAATATACACCTTACAGACATATCACACCCACACACAGTTCTCCTTTATATGCTGATCTGGGCATTTATCATCTAAGCACATGCATATGTATAAATGAATCTTGCAAAAAAATCTTGGTTTTATTATTTCCTCCAAGTATAGGGTAATCAGAATAGCCCCATGCTCTCTTTCACAAGTTGCCAAAATTACGTTCACTTATGGATCTCTGGGGGGGGGGGGGTCTCAGAATCTTCCTCCCCATGCACATGTTTCTCTCACGGATGCTAATGAAAGTTATGCATGTGTGTTATGGGGGGGGGGGAACCTTGTGGATGGTCTCTCCCACATACAGATCGAAAGGCTGCACTGAAAAGCAAAATATCGCTTTACTGTTTATTTTTATCACACCAGTTTTTATTAACCAGACCTCATATGATGTGGTCCAGGCATCTCACCAGCATGATTGTGCTGATAGAGAACATGTGTAGCTAATCTCCGTATGCTGTGATCTACAGGCCGGGCTTGGGAAAGCTGGTGTGTGGGCAAGGCTTCCAAGCATTCCACATGCACAATGGATGGGGAATTGTAAAAATCAGTTTTAGATTATTTGGCCCGCACTGGGATTTGCTCTATAACTGATGAGGATTGTAGAGACTTTTGGCTGGAAAACTGCAAAGGTCTATATATCCTGAAAAAGCCCTTTGTACTTCCACATCCTGAGAAGAAGTGTTTCCAAGAGAAAAGTATAAAATACATTAATTAACCTTTTCCTTTGATTGAATTTTAAAAATTTCTTTTTGCTCTCATCCCAAATAGTTAAAGTGATTCTTAAACAAGCTAGACTTTTATGTAGTAGAAAAGTGGATCCTCAACATGATGTCTAGAGTATAGATTATAAGATCATTCAACCAATTAAATAAAATCAATAACTTTTTGATCTACCTCTAAGGTCTCTAAACAGTTATAATTCTACATTATTCAAGCTTCTTAAGACACTTTGTATATTACATTTTGAAGAAGACCCTTAAACACCTACAGATAATATGGGAAGAGATATCTTTATAGTCAGGTGGGTGTTATTTGTTTTTCCATTTCAATATATGATTAAATATGATTAAAGTTATTGTGTTGTAATAAGGTAACCTTGGAAAGTTGCCCTGGGGGAAACCATAGGTGATGGATTCATTAAAGTTGGGAAATGGATGCAGCTGCTAAGCTGAATTCAATGAGTGGAAAATGGAAACAGTAGGCAGGTGCAGGTCTCTCTGGCAGGCTCTGTGGTTGTAGCTGAGCTGGGAGCTATCAGTATAGCAGCTTTGTAGGAAAACTAAGAAAACAGCAGAGTCAAATGCCTAGAGAAGAATGTCAGCAAGGGACTGAAGCAATCAACGGTTTAAGTCAAGCTTAAGAATCAATGCTTTCCAGGCCCCAAAGAGAAAAGAGGCCATGGATGAGATGGGCATATACTAATAGTGTAGGAAGCACTTATCTAGTACATACTCTGTGCCAGATACCTTGTCTAGGTGTTTTACATCAGCATGTTCAAGCCTTAAAATGACTTAGAGGCAGGTGTGATTAGTTATTACCTCCTTTTTCCAATTGGATAAGATAAAAAGAACTTGGCCAAGGCCACATAGCTGGTAATTGTCATTCAACAGGAATTCAAATTCAGGCAGGTTGATTTCAGGACAATATTTTTTCTTACTCTGCTGTGGGATTTCATTGATTCAAAGCATAAAACAGAAACATTACTCGATAATATAGAAGCCCAGGGAGTAAATTCTACATAATGAGCATAGCACAATATAGCAGGGACAACATAATTTTGTGCATCTTGGAATCATCTGTCCTGTACACAGATGGGTTCAAAAAAAGGCATCTGTGATGTACTTAGAAGCATGTGAACCTTGGGGAAGTTCAGGGTTGTCCACTCTTCAGTTTCCCTAGCAGAGTGCCTGGCTTTGGATTTTCTCATTTAGGTACTTCATATATAACTTTGTGAAGCTGATGTTATGGTCCCTGTAGCTGGGAAGTGGTAGAGTCAGACACCAAGAGATCTTACAACTCTGATTAGAGGACATTAGAAAATAGAGAGGGAGAGGAGATCTTGAGAACAAGAACAAGTATCCAGGCTAAAGAAAGAGGCAGTATGGAGTCCACATGTGATTCCCAGAAAGGAAGTCATTCTTTTCCTTTGCCAACAAGGGATTAAGGCAAAGTCAGGAAGGAGATCAGCAGATTCAGATTGCAGGTTGTTACAAATTCTAAATCCTTTAGGTCCTCTTCTTCTCTCAGGCTATACTCACTCACTAGGTGGTTTTATCTTGTTTCATAGCTTTAATGCTATCTATATAGCAATGTCTACAGGGGTTATATCTCTTGATATCTCTCGTGACTATGTAATGTCAACTTACATAAAATATATAATATACAATGCCTAACAGAAACAGACTCATAGACACAGGGAACAGACTGATGGTTGACAGAGGAGATGGTTGTGGGGGTTGGGTAAAAAAGGTGAAGGGTTTAAGAAATACAAATTGGTAGTTACAGAATACTCATGGGGATGTAAAGTACAGCATAGGGAATAGAGTCAATAGTATCATGTGGGGCCCGGTGGGTACTTGAAATATTAGGGAAACATTCTAAAGTACATGATTGTCTAACCACTATGTCATATATCTGAAACTAATACAGAATAATATTGAATGTAAACTGTAATTGAGAAACAAATTTCCCACATCCAAAACTGGAGTTTTGATTCCAACATCCCCAGTCCAATCCTGCTTCTTACTAGATTTTCCCAGTTTCAGTAAATGGCACCAACAACACTCAATTGCTCATGCAATTGGGAGTATCATTAATTCTCTTTTTCACCTCACTTCCTCATTTAGTGTCTTAGTAAGTCTAGTGAGACCTACCTCCACAATACAGATGCTTCTCAACTTAAAATGGAGATATGTCTGATAAACCCATTGTAAGTTGAAAATTTTATAAAACAAAAAATGCATTTAATACACCTAACATACTGAACATCATAGCTTAGCCTAGTCTACTTTGCTCATGTGTGCTCAGACCTACAATTGGGTAAAATTATCTAATACATGCATACACTGTAGAGCATCTGTTGTTTAGCCTTGTGACCACGTGCCTGACTGGGAGCTGAGGCTCAGTGCCACTTTCCTAGCATCATGATAGAGTATCATACATTGCTAGCCTAGGAAAAGATCAAAATTCAGAGTATGGCTTCTATGAATATATATTGCTTTGGCACCATTGTAAAGTTGAAAAATTGTTAAGTCACACCATCGTAAGTCAGGGACTGGATGTACTATATATTGGTGGTTCCCAAACTCCTGTGCACATTAGAAACACCTGGGGAACAAAAAGTTGATACCTGTGTCCTATCTACTCTTGGTGATTGTGATCTAATTGGGCTGGGGTGTGGCTTGAGCTTTGGAAATCTAAAATATCCCCACACCAGATAACTGTTATGCACAAACAAGTTTGGGAACCTTCGCCTTAATATCTTGAATGGTGTATAAGCACATCTCTTCATTTCTACTGCCTGGATGATTGTAGTAACTCCTAACTACTTGCTCCATTTTTCACTCTTTTCCTCTATCATCTTCTTTATACACAGCAGCTAAAGTGATCTTTAAAAAATGTAGGTCATATCAAGTCAACTCCCTGTTTAAAACACCCCAGTGGCTTTTCACTGAAGTCAGAGTAAAATCCAAACCCTTGATTGAGCCTTCAAGAGCCTACAGAATTCAGTTCCTTTGTTCTCCTCCAACTGCACCTCCTTCCACCTTCTTTTTTTCATGCTGTGCTACAGAGGCTCTGGCCTTCTTTTTGGGTTCTCCAACATGCCGAACTTACTCCCATTTTGGTGTTTTTGCATTTGCTGTTCCTTCTGCCTGAAGACTCTTCCCCCAAATTTTTGCAGTGCTGGCTTCCTTGTCATTTACTTCCCATATTTTATGCCATTTCCTCAGAGGAGACTTATATAAAATAGTGTCTTCCACTCCAATCATTCTCATATTTTCATATTTTTATTTTCTTTATAGATCCAAGTCAATATATTTTCTTACTTGGTGTGTGTGTATGTGTGCACATGCACACATGTTTCTCCCCCTGTTAGATAAGAAGCTTGATGAATCTCTTGTTTACTCTTATAATCTCAGTATTTAGAACAGCTCCTGGACTGTGTGATTTTTTATGTAGTATATATCGACTGCCTGACTATCTGAATGACCAAGTACATTATCCATAAAATAGGGGTATTAGCAAGAGATGGTTTTGTCCAGGAATTTGTGTCTTTCAAGATCTGGTGGTAGAACCTGGTGCTTGTATTCACCAGTAAAACGAAAAGTTAAGACATAGAACTAAAATTTTATTTTTATATTTTCTTTTCATTTACTTCCTTTAGGAAATATCTTTAAATCCTTTATGGACCTCATATGTAAAATTGTATAGGAAACATATTACTAGAAAGCAGTAAGGGACTTCCAGCCCAGATGGAGGCCTAGACAGACATGCTGCATCTCCCTCCACAACTAAGAAGGAATACAACTATACCTCAAGACTAGAGACAACCAGAAGTTCCAGACAATCGAGCTGCATGGAAGTTCAACAATCAAAGATATAAAGAAGAAATACTCATCCAGACAGGTAGAAGGGATGGGGCCAGGGCGGGGAGGACACAGTGTGGTGGTGGCAGCAGTGGTGGCAGTGGCAGGCTGCCGGAAAGTGCAGTCACACATTTTAAGGGGTCAGGAGGGACTCCTTGGAAGTGTTCCTAGCTCCAGACCAGACCACGCAGCTCACTGTTCCAGCGCCAGGGAAAATCAAGCCTCATTGCTTATGACTGTGCGGCCAGTGGGAGTTGGGGCAGAGGAATAAACAGCTGGTCTCTCAGCAGAGTCCACTTGTTTGAAGGGCCCCCATGGTCCTAGAGTGTTCGTAGGCCCACCCACTCTGGGAACGACAGCCAGGGCAGCAACCCACTCTGGGAACAATAGCCAGGGAAAGCCAGTCCCATACAGAGTGAAAGAACTGCCTGGAAGGGTGGCAGGTGCTGAGCAGGAGAAATTGTTCCCTCTCAGACTCCTCCCCCACATATAGCACCACAACGTGGTGAAAAAGGTCACTCTGTACTGACAAGAAAATCTAAGGCTCTGCCCCTTACAATGTAAAAGAAGAGATAGTTCTACCTAAGACACAGAGACAAACAAACAGAGGAACCTATCAAGATGAGGAGACATAGAAGTATGGCTCAAATGGGGGAACGGATCAAGGTTCCAGTGGGAGAACTAAGCGATGAGGAGAAAGCCAACCTAACAGACACAGAGTTCAAAATGCTGATGATAAAGATGTTCACAGGCTTGACAGATATGCTTAAGTATGGGAAACATATAAGAGAAAAAGTGAAGGTGATGCTAAATGAAATGGAAAAATCCACACAAAACCAATGGTGAAGGGAAGGAAACCGGGGTTCAAATCAATGATTTGGAATATAAGGAGGAAAACAATAATCAACCAATACAGAATGAGGAAACAAGAATTGGAAAAAATGAGGAAAGGCTTAGGAACCTCTGGGACAACTTTAAACATGCCAACATCCAAACCATAGGGGTGCCAGGAGAAGAGGAAGAGCAAGAAATTGAAAGCTTATGTGAGAAAACAATGAAGGAAAACTCCCCAAAATTGGCAAAGAAAATAGACATACAAGTCCAGGAAGCATAAAGAGTTCCAAAAAAGCTATACCCAAAAAGGACCACACCAAGACACATCATCATTAAAATGCCAAAGGTTAAAGATAAAGAGAGAATCTTAAAAGCAGCAAGAGAAAAGCAGAGAGTTACCTACAAAGAGGTGCCTATAAGACTATCAGCTGATTTCTCAAAAGAAACTTTGCAGGCAAGAAGGGACTGGCAAGAAGTATTCAAGGTGATGAAAAGCAGACTTACAACCAAGCTTATTTTATCCAGCAAAGCTATCATTTAGAATGGAAGAGCAGATGAAGTGCTTCTCAGACAAGGTAGAGCTAAAGGAGCTCATCATCACCAAACTATTATTATATGAAATGCCAAAGGAACTTACTTACGAAAAAGAAGATCCAAATTATAAACATTAAAATGACAATAAACTCACAACTATCAACAACTGAATCTAAAAAATAAGAACATAATCCCACTAAGCAAACCAGAATAGGAACAGAATCATAGGTATGGGGGTCATTTGGAAGGTTATCAGCTGGGAGGGAGAAGGGGGAGAAATGGGGAAATGGTGTAGGGATTAAGAAGCATAACTGGCAAATACAAACTAGACAGGAGGAAGTTAAGAATAATATAGGAAAGGGTGAAGTCAAAGAACTTATATGCATGACCCATGGACATGAACTAAAGCAGGTGGGATTGCTGGAGGGAAGGGGGCTACTGGACAGAGGGGAACAAAGTGGAAAAAATTGGAACTACTGTAACAACATAATCAATAAAATAAACCTAAAAAAAAATGTACTAGGATGTATAAGTCACTATAATGTGGTTTAGGGTGATGTAAGAAACAACAGGAAAAATTTTCAGTGACTTAACATGACAAAATGGTTTATTTCTTACTTACGCGAAGTCTGCTGTGGGTTTGGGCAACCCTCCAGGAGGCTGTCTTCCTTCAGGTGAGGGCTCAGCATTCCATACTACTTAGCTTTCAAGACAACTGCATATCAATATGGTCTCAAAGGAGAACACAACTGCACACCATTTCTTAACTTTTTTTCACATTCACTAGCCAAAACAAGTCACATGATACTTCCAGAGAAAGAGAACTATAAATCTCAGTGAATAGTAGGCATGTCTACCACAGCAGGTAGTGGCCAAGGTGAGGCAAAGAAAGAAATAACTAGGAACCATTTTTTTTTTTAATGTATGAGTCTGGTGAAGGGTTAGAGTCTTTACTTCTGATCAATACAAGGAGTATAGTGGTGAAACTGGGTTGCTAAAACCAGATGAACATAACAGACACAAGAAGCTCTAGCAGAACTCATTTGATTTGAGAGATTGTCCCACACACTTCTCAATTATTTCTCATATTCTTTAGGCACTAAGTATTAAGAAGTATTAAGTTAGTAAGCATCAAGGCACTAAGAGTTTTAAATGCTCTGTCCTTAGGAGATCCAGGAAGTCAGACTTTGTGATGAGAAGATATTTAAAACGTCCTTACCTAGATGTCCATTTTGTATTCATTGGGTTATTGTGCCAACTTTTTCACATAGGGTATATCATGTACAGCAGAAAAACAAACCAAGTGGGCTCTTAACAGACTTCTCAAAAAAGTCCCAGACCTTTGTGGCCTGAAAATTGAATTATTACATTGTTTGTTGTCAGGATCTCCCTTGGTTCATTGGTTGTAATTCAGAGTGTAGTTTAACAATCTCCTGATTGTGTCATATAGAGGTTGTTATATCTGTGTTTGAAGCTGCCATCTTGCTCCAGGTTCAATTTGACTCAATAGCTTTGATCTTTCCACTCACTCAAACAGTTATATAGGCTACTTTCTTCCTAGGGTTGTACTTAAATATTGAAATAAACAAAGGGCCTTTTGCTAACAAATGTAAACCTGGGAACTTTAGAATGTGCTTTAATTTAAATAGACAGCTTTAGCCCTGGCTGCTGTGGCTCAGTGGATTGAGCATCGGCCTGTGAACCAAGTGTTGCTGGTTTGATTCCCAGTCAGGGCACATGACTAGGTTGCACGTCAGGTCCCCAGTTCGGGCCGTGTGAGAGGCAAACAGACAGTGATGTTTCTCTCCCTCTCTTTCTCCTTTCCTCTCTCTCTAAAAATAAATAAACAAACAAACAAATACATAAATAAATAAAATTGTTAAATAGACAGCTTTAGCATCATGATTTTCAAAAAGAAGTCCACATTTTATGACCAATTCTTGTGGCTCAGTGCAAATTTCTCTGTTCTCTTTGCTGGTGTAATGACAATATCGGAAACTTGGAAACTTACTTTAAAGATATAGAAAAAAGGAAAAGAATGATGGTGAAGAGTTCCAGATTATAAGCCACTCTTTGGTAGCATTAGCATTTGGGGCCACAGGAATTGATGCAACCATTTAGTCAATGCCATCATGAGAAGAAGCATAGTTTCCAGTGTCTAACTCTGCTCCAGGACATGTCCCTCATCTGGCAAGATGTGCTCCACTGAGTCACCCAATATCTGTATTGTAACTATAAAAGGCTAGATTGAGCTATGAGGTTGAGAATATTCTGTTATACTTCAATATCTACCTGTTTCACTGACACATTAAACACTGTATGGTGCTTCCCCTCATGCATATCCTATATATTTCCTATTTCCTATTGCAGTGAATTGTGTTTCATTCATCTCAGTATCCCTTGTGTCTAACACATTGTTCCATACATGTTTATGAAATGAATGAATGCAGATTTTGATGCTATAAAAATTCCTTGATATGCATAGATATTTACTCCGGAATATTGATAGTGTTGTTATTGCCATGTGCAGACTGATAGAGCAAGGTGGTCTAAAGTTATTTTCCTTGATTTCTTTCTCAGTAGCCTCCTAACTCTTAAATTTTACATGCAATGGTTAGAGTATATCCATAAATGCATAGTATGCATATATTCCTCTATTTTCTTTATAGATTCCTACTCATGAGATCAACTGTATTTTCTTTATAGAATAAATAAAATTCTCACACTGGCGTTACGTGGTGTCAAACGTAATAAATATAGGCACCCCATACATTTCTTCCTGCTAGATGTTATATTTTGAAATATTTTTGAAAATATAAATACATCTATATATATGTATAAATGTATACTCTCTAAGGTCTAGTTCTTGTATATATATTTACATATACATAATGTACCTTATTTCAGAAAGATTATAAAGTCATTGGATAAGGCATGTGTATGTATTTTAATATTCAATTCAATTAAAAATGAACAGTGGAGAAAATCAAAGGGTAAGTAGGAAAAATAAAAGGAGGCTAGGGTACAAAAATCTTAGTCACAAAGTACTACTTAATTGCTTCAGGCTCTCTAATAGGCAATGTATAAACTGGAATGAAATGTTTCTATTCTTTGTAAGATGAAACTAGGTGCTTGGGTCTGGCCCAACTATTTCTGGTACTGAAGGCTGAAAGAAATTTGTCACATAGGTCCTTATAGACATGACACTATGTACTTCATTCAATAATATATTTAACAGCATCCTTATAGAAAATACAATGAGCTTCACAGGACTGCTTCTGATAATGTCCCTCAGCATAGGCTGATGACATTGAAGTCAATGTAAAAGCAATTCTACAGAGGTCTAATTTGATGAGGCCCAGGGACACAGCACTCTGCCATCTAGCTTATCTCAAGATAGATTTTTAAAGGGTCAGAGTCATGGGTAGACATCAGAACACCTCCATAAATTATTTCTTTCAATTAGGCTTTGGCTAACTATGGGTGACATGGAGTTCAAGGTAATGCTGTTATTGATAGAGGGATGCTTTGGGAGCCATGGACTCCTGAAGTCTCGGGAGGTGTCATAAAGATAGAGTCTAATCAGACTCAGAGATTCTAGGAAACCTGCTGGCTATTGGATGTCCTTCAGCATGAAGTAAAAGCCATCACTCAATAATACTTCTAAATTGTTTCTGTAAAAAAAGTCAAAACAGTATCCACTGAAAAACTTTTAAACTTTTTAAATTGTTTAGGGACACACATAAGTCTTAAATATACTCCTGGAAATTAAAGGGTATTAATGAAAAAGTAAAGATTTAAATAATAAACTCACTTTTAAGTAAATGATAACATTTTCCTAATTCTGAGATCAAAATTACTTAACGAAAGATAAATTCAGAATCTGTAGACTCAGAATAGAACCCCAAAGATACATAAGCAATTAATCTAATCTCTGAAGCAATGACCCATAAAAAAAATGCATTCTACTATTTTCAATAAATGTGTAGCATTTAAAATATACGTCCAGAGCAGTTTACATGCATATATAATAGAGAAAAGAGTTCTGGGGTGTGTACCAGTGATGTTCACATGGCTACATAAAGAATTCAGCAACTATGGCCTGTCCATTGTGTAAGTGGCTGACAGGGGAAGCAGAAAGAGCAGATTGATAGGGTCCATGACAATGCGGAGAGCGATGGTGTCATTTATATTGGCCTTGCTGAATCTACACAAAGCTCTTCCTTGGTACTTATGATTTAACTATCTGTCAGATGGCACCACAGCAGGCTAATGTGGCGGCATGTTCTGAAGGCATTAATTTGTTTTTTTCCCCCTGCTAAATAGTGGAAAAAAGTGAATTTTAGTAATTAATAGGCACTTACCCTTCTTTCGTCATATTGTCAGCTTCAGCTGGTTTCTGTCTTGCCATTAACATGTCTAATGCATATGTCAAGTGGAAACCTGACATGCTAGTGACAAACAGAATATTATGTGAAGGCGGCAATGTGTTAAAACAATTGAGCGAACAAGCTCTAAAGTTTGCTGCTCAGGCCGTATGTTGCAGTGTTTAATTTCCCGTAGTGGAGAAGCATGGTTGTCAGAGAAAAAGATGATGAATACATTTACTCTGGGCAACTTATTACAATGAAGAATGACTTTCCAGAGGAACAGAACAGAAGAATTAGGCTTGCATGGAGAGCATATGGGAGGCATTCAGACATAGGCAAAGAGAGCAGGACTGTGTGCTTTCAAATGAAGGACATTTCATCAATGCATGTGGCTGATGTTGACATATGGAAGTGAGAAATGGGTTTTGATTTGGAAGACAGGAAGAAGGTTAACGGTAGTACAGGTGGTTACAGAATGATTGATATTTTGAGTAACTAACAGAGAAAGAATATGTAACTCTTTCAATTGGGCAACAGACTCCAGAAAACAATGTAATTTAGAAAAACACAGAACATGAAATGATCCAGGGCAGGTTACCTGGCTACAAGAAGAGATGACAGACAAAACAAGCTGATGATCAAATGGTAGTCAAAGGGACATGCTGGGGAAGGAGCAGTCAGCAGAGGCCAAGGGCTCTACTGGGGCAAATCAGAAGTGGCTTAGGCTGGGGGTGAACAATGTCCACACCCAGGGGGAAGTGAAGGCTAACAATCTCCCTGGGCTTAAGTTGGTAAAACTTTGATTTGCTCATCTACACCTCACTTGGAGCATCAGAATTCTACTTAAAGCTGGCGAAAGCTGTCATCAGCTGATATTAATGGAGGCGTGAAATACAAACTAAATACTAATTGTATATATTTGCCCTCCACAGCAAGGATTTCTAGATAGGCCCATGTAGTCATTTTCTTTTCTTGGTTCCAGAAGTTTATAGGAGAGCTTTAAATTACCTTTATCCAAGTGGTATTTAATCCATCCTTCCAGAAGTGAAAGGGTAACTCATGAACTCAGTGAAGCAACACATGATTTAGTATTTAATTCCTGTTTTCTCCACTTTTTTTTGTTTTGTTTTATTACTTGGTTAGGGAGATGGCCTTGAACAGATGATGTTTCAGGAGAGGTGAATTTGATCACTAATGATTATTACAAAGAATATGAAATGACAAGATCCTATTCAAAATACCATGAATATCTACACACAGAACCCAGAAATACGTGTTTGCAGAGACTTAAATCAGTGCCTCATAATGGTTCATTTAAACTGTGATTAGAGTAATGGGTTTAACAGTTGAAGCCAGTGCGTTGTTCTTTTCTAAACTGAAAGCACTTGCTAGACACTTGAAAGTGTTGAACTAGCTAACAAAACTGTTGTTTCTTAAAAACTTCTCATGGGTCAAAGCAGTTAGAAGTCTCCCTTAAGATGTTTCAAGAATGAGACATTAAAATAAATGCTGAACATAGCTGTCACTTTAACAATAGTCTTGAACCAATGGGGGAGGGTGTGAGCGGTGAGAAGGGACGGCCAGGGACTACTGAGAAATGGGAGATGGGAATTTTGAAACATTGGTAGTTACCTATAAGTCAAAATGTGGCCCGACTGATTTTATATTGTGCTTATTTATGCTCTTTATTCCTTACAGTTTCCTGAAGATTAAGCTTTAGCCATGGAGAGCAGATGGTATTGATTAACTTCTGAGAGTGAGTCTAAATTGATCTAACATAAATTACCCTTGAAACCAAAGAGTAAGAATGAGTGATTAGAGAAGGGGCCAGAAATGAAGATAATTAAATTTAAGTGCCCATTCTCTTGCAGAAAAGTCCTTACAGTAGTGAACAAATAGTGCCTCAGTTTCTTCTCTCAGATAATGAGGGAAACAATTCCCTTCTCATCAAGTGCTGCGAGGTTCAAGTACTGCCTGAAATCTACGTGGAAATTTTCACACAAGAGGTGCTATGGCTGTGAAATAAAATGTTAGCATCCGTATCATGTAGGTCTCACTCTCCTTATTTCTTTTCAAGTGT
This sequence comes from Furipterus horrens, assembly GCF_987537825.1. Lineage (NCBI taxonomy): Eukaryota > Metazoa > Chordata > Mammalia > Chiroptera > Furipteridae > Furipterus > Furipterus horrens. The sequence continues at coordinate 192,977,086 of NW_028327171.1, forward strand.
CTACCACTTCTGCTTTCAACAAGTATGCATTTTGCCTTGCTGCCCTGGGTCCCTTGACTAATTCTCTAATGTCTAAAAATTGCACTTACAGATAAAGTGGTGATGGACATGGAGCTGCCATTACATCCCCTAAAAGTGATCTAAATCATGTTTTAACCTGAATATGTGCAACACTCTTGGGAGTGTGATCAGTGGGACAGAAAGTAGTGGGCCAAAACAATAACCATTAAAGTCATTAGTACCTGTATGATTTAAAAATAGATAATATGAGCTTCATGAAAGATGTGGGTGCATCATTATCTTTGTTAAAGGTGCATGGACTCTATGCAGATATAACTTGAGGAAGGAAAAATATGAAGCCAGTTTGGTCCTTGTAGGATCTGAGAGTGATAGGCTAGCCAAGGACTGTGGTAGACTGGCAAATTGCCAGAGGGGAATGAATGACCAATGTGCCAGATCTAATATCTTTCTATTTTCAGGAAATCTGAAAACCCAGATATTTATGTGAACTCTCCAAAATTTTAAATGTTGCTGAGAACTAAAAAAAATTTGGGTATCAAACCAAATATATATGCTGGCCACATATGAGTAGATCACTAGCTTGCTACTTTTGATTGAAAAATGTTCCATGCCACAATAATGTACTTTGCCAGAAAAATGCTCAGACCTCCATTGGTTCTCTTACATTCTGGAGCAAAATATCTCTTTTATTCATTATAGCTGAAATTTTCTTCATGTGCAGGCCTCTCCTTAATTCAATTCAAAGACAATAATTCCTGTAGATCAGCCCTGTGCCAGGCACTGTCAGGCATACAGAATGTGAGTGACACACTTCCTATTCTCACACTGCTCACAGGACAGAAGACAAGATCAAACAAATTCATGGATGCCCACAACATAAGGAGGAGTATAACAAGTGCCAAACCAGCAGCACAAACCAAGTGCCATGGGGCTCTGAAGAGGAAGATAGCACGTGCACTTCTGGGTTCCAGGGAAGAGGCTTCAGGGAGTGCATGGCCTGAAATGAGTCATGTGGGGAGATAGGGTTTTGACAGATGGAGATGCTGGAGGAGGGCATTTCTGACAACAGCTTGAGTGAGGGCAGGGGTGTGAGAGATGCTGGGACATAGTTAAGGAAGCATGCACAGCCAAGTTTGGCTGGAGCATAAGATAAGTGGGGGTGGGGGTGGGATTTGTGAAGACGGGCTTAGCAAGGTAGTGGGCTGGCTCTATGTTCTGGAAAGACTTGAATGCTTGGGTGGGGTTTATACACCTGCAATGTAGGTGATGAGGGGCACATGAAGTAGGCTGAACAGGATAAACTTGTAACTTGTCAGTTTCTGCTTACTTGAGCCTGTTTGCCGATAGAGAAGACTTTCTGTTCACTGGCATAACTACAGTCAAGTCTTGAGTTAATGTGTGCCCTGGTATACTGTGTGTTAGGAATCTATTCCCACCAGTGAGTAAGGTCTGAAATTAGGTTTAGCCTTCTAAGACTGGCATCCCTAATGTCCTTTGGAAGATGTCCATCTTCCCCCAAACACAGAAATGGGGTGCTCAGTTCATGAGATGGTATTTTCTCCAATGTTCCTCATGTATTCTCAAGGACTGCAATTTAGCATTGAACCCTAATGAGCCTCCCTTGAGTTTTTAAAATATATTTTATTGATTATGTTGTTAGAGTATTTCCAATATTTTTTCCCTTTGCTCCCCTGCACCCAGTACCCCCCTTCCTTCCAGCAATCCCACCTCCCTTAGTTCATGTCCATGGGTCATGCATATAAGTTTTTTGACTTCACCCTTTCCTATATTATTCTTAACTTCCCCCTGTCTATTTTGTACCAACCGATTATGCTTCTTAATCCCTGCACCATTTCCCCATTTCTTCCCTTTCCTCTTCCCAGCTGATAACCCTCCAAATGATCCCCATACCTATGATTCTGTTCCTATTCAGGTTTGCTTATTTGGATTTTGTTTTTATTTTTTAGATTTAGTTGTTGATAGTTGTGAGTTTGTTGTCATTTTAGTGTTCATAGTTTTGATCTTTTTTTCTCTTAAGTAAGTCCCTTTGACATTTCATATAATAATAGTTTGGTGATGATGAACTCTTTTAGCTTTTTGTTGTCTGGAAAGCACTTCATCTGCCCTTCCATTCTAAATGATAGCTTTGCTGGATAGAGTAATCTTGGTTGTTGCCTGCAAAGTGTCTTTCAAGAAATCAGCTGAGAGTCTTATAGGCATACCTTTGTAAGCAACTCTCCACTTCTCTCTTGCTGCTTTTAGGATTCTCTCTTTATCTTTCACCTTTGTCATTTTAATCATGATATGTCCTGGTGTGGTCCCCTCTGGGTCCAACTTGCCTGGGACTCTCCGTGTGCCCTGGACTTGTATGTCTATTTCTTTTGCAAAATTTGGGAAGTTTTCCTCCATTATTTTTTCACATAAGTTTTCAATTTCTTGCTCTTCCTCTTCTCCTTCTGGCACCCCCATGATTTGGATGTTGGCATGTTTAAAGTTGTCCTAGAGGTTCCCAAGCCTCTCCTCAGTTTTTTCAATTCTTGTTTCCTCATTTTGCACTGGTTGACTGCTTTTTTCTTCCTTATGTTCCAAATCATTGGTTTTCTTCCCTTCACCGTTGGTTTTGTGTGGATTTTCCTTCGTTTTACTTAGCATAGCCTTCACTTTTTCTCTTATGTGTTTGCCGTACTCAAGCAAATCTTTCAAGCCTGTGAGTATCTTTATCACCAGTGTTTGGAATTCTGCGTCTGTTAGGTTGGGTATCTCCTCATCACTTAGTTCTCCCACTGGAACCTTGATCCATTCCCTCTTTTGGGCCATACTTCTCTGTCTCCTCATCTTGATAGGCTCCTGTGTTTGTCTCTGTGTCTTAGGTAGAACTGTCACTCCTGTTACGTTGTAAGGGGCGGAGCCTTAGGGATTTGTCAGTACAGGGCGAACTGTTTCACCATGTTGTGGTACTGTATGTGGGGGAGGGGTTTGAGAGGGAACAATGCCACTTGCCCAGCACTCGCCCCTTTTCCAGACACTTCTCCCACTTCCATATGGGACTGGTGCCTCTCTAGCTATTGCCCTGGCTGTTGATCACAGAGTGGATGGGTCTGTAGATGTTCTAGAACCGTGGAGGCCCTTTAAACACGCAGATTCTGCTGAGAGATCGGCGGTTTCTTTCTCTATCCCAACTCCCACTGGTTTGCACGGTCATAAGGAATGAGGCTTAATTTTCCCAGTGCTGGGACCATGAGCTGCACGGTCTGGTCTGGAGATGGGAATGCTCCCCAGGTGTCCCTCGTGACTTTTTAAAATGTGTGACTGTGATTTCCACTGGCCTGCCACTGCCGCCGCTGCTACCACCACCACACTGCATCCTCTCCGCCCCGGCTCCACCCTTTCTACCTGTCTGGGTAAGTATTTCTTCTTTATATCTTTGTTTGTTGGACTTTCATGCACTCTGTTTTCTGGAACTTCTGGTTGTTTCTAGTTGTGAGGTTGTTGTATTCCTTCTTAGTTGTGGAGGGAGATGCAGTGTGTCTGTCTATGCCTGCATCTTGCCAGCAGTCTCCTCCCTTGAGTTTTAACCAAACCTCCTTGATGTTTGCTGACTTTTTTTTAATGATAGAATGTGTGCTCTGTCTTATCTCAGCAACTACCCCGAAACCATCTCCAACCTGTGTGGACTTTTCCTCACAAATCAAGAAGCTTTCATTATCTGATCAGAATACATAAAGCTCAGGGATTCTCACTACTGTGACCTCTCCATTCTTGGAGGCGACAATTTGAGTACTTGGCTACTCTCTTTAGGGCTATGTACCTTGCGTTCATATCTTATCCCTCTCTTGCCAGGTTTAACTTTTTAATTAATTTAAATAAAATCAAACTAAAAATACAATTCTTCAGTTGCTCTAGTCACCTTTGAAGTTCTCAATAGCCACAAGTGGTTACTGGCTACCATATCAGATAGCAAAACTAGAGAATATTTAAATCATCATAGAAAGTTCTATTGAGTAGCTGTGAAAACACTGTTCTCTGTCATTAACCAAATGGGCTCAGTCCTGACAGATGCTGATCTGATCACCGATGTACACACATTCATGAACAAACAGACACTGAGCTGATAGAGCTTTACTCTTAGCTCTCATCTGGTCTGAAAAAGAGTAGAAAAATAGAGGAAGATGGAATGCTACTTCAGGCTCTGTTATGAACACCCAGGAGCAGATTTCTGACTTCAAAAATTAATCATAATGGAATGTAAACTAATAAAACTAGGAGGAAAAAAACAGGAAGGAAAGGAGTGTAGTGATACACTGTGTAATTTTAAAACATAAATAAAAGGGACATCAACAAAATCACAAGAAATGATTACAACCCTGGGTAAGTATTAATATAAGCAAGGGCCATATTTGGAACAGTGATTCAAATTATATTGTATTATACACAATAAAATATATTGTGAAACTTTACAAAGAGGTGTCTTTGAGAGAAACCAAAAATGTCTCCAGCTTGTATGTATCGTGTGAACTCTGTATCAATGGAGATTTAATGTTCTTACACTTAAGATCATAATATAATGAAGTGAATTTTGTTGATGTGGGTCCTACAGTCCTTTCATGCTGATTAGAGATCCTGGACCAGAATGTAGATTTCTGTGAAGCAAAGATCTCATGCATCCTGTCCTCCATGCATCATTAGAGCCTAGTAGAGCATCTGTCACATAGTAAATTGTAAATAAATATTTGTTGAATAAATGAAGGAAAGACAAATAAATAAGTGAATAAAGCCTCTGGGCAGCCCCATGTTAATCTGGAAGTCTTAACCTTTATGGTATGATAGAGATTTGTTGTCCTGGCCGGTATGGTTCAGTTGGCTGGAGCATCATCCTGTAACTGAAGGGTTGCAGGTTTGATTCCCAGTCAGAAAACATACCTTGATTGTAGGTTTGGTCTCTGGTCCCAGCGCATATGATGTTCTGTTGGGGTATATATGGGAGGCAATGGATCAATGCTTCTCTCTTGCATCAATATTTCTCTCTCTCTTTCTCTCCTTTTCTCTCTCACTAGAAGCAATGAAAATAAATAAATAAATAAATAAAAAGCTCTCCAGTAAGGATAAAAATAAAAAAAGATAGAGACTTGTTAGTCTCCTCAGAGTCAAAAAGAAAACTCAATTTTTTCTTTGATTTAAAAATATAATTTCTGAAAACATCATAATTTGAATGGTTCTAAAAAATATAAAGATAAACAGTGAGAAATCTTGCTCCTCTTCTACCACACCCCCAGTTTCTATGCCCACCTGTTATTGGTAACTACTATATTTAGTTTTTTGTAAATTTTTCCAGTTTCTTTGTAAAATAACAGGTAAATTCAGATTCTGATTTTTCTTTTTTTACATATAAAAGGTAGCTCACCTTGCACACTATTTTGCATTTTGGTTTTCTTCATTCACTAAAGTCTCAAGGATATTTCAATGTGGCTATACATAGAATCTGCTTACACTAATTAAAAAATAATAATTTATTTATTTGTTTGTTTATTTTTAGAGAGAGGGGAAAGGAGAAAGAGAGGGAGAGAAACATCACTGTGTGGTTGCCTCTCACTCACACCCCCCAACTGGAGACCTGACGTGCAACCTAGTCATGTGCCCCTGACTAGGAATTGAACCAGCGACACTTGGCTCGCAGGCCAATGCTCAATCCACTGAGCCACAGCAGCCAGAGTTTGCTTATGCTAATTTTTAAGTTTCATCATATTCTATTGTATTAATACATCATGATTTGCTTAAACCAGTTTATTTAGGAACTTTACTGGATTTAACAATCTAGGTTATTTCAATTTTTTTCATCTTACAAGCAATTTTGTACGGAAAATCTTAAACATATGTCCCTCAATTCATTTGCAAGTGCATTAGTAACATAAAGTTCCAGAGGTGAAATTGCTGGGGCAAAAGATATATACATTTGTAATTTTGATGGATTTTTCTAGATTGCTCTCCATATGGGGTTATGCTAACATATACCCCTACAGCATCACCAATGAAATGTGTTATCAAACTTTTGGATTTTTGCCAACCTGATAGGAGAAAAATTGTATCTCAATATAGTTCTAATTTGCATATCTTTTATTAAGAGTGAATCTGAGCATATTTCCACATGTTTAAGAGCCATTTGTATTTCATTTTCTGTGAACTATGTTTATGTCTTTTACCCCTTTTCCCCATCAGCTTGTTGGACTTTGATTTCTCCATTGTAGGAGCTTTTTATCTATTGGAGAAATGAGCACTTTGTTTATAACTTGAGTTGCAAATAGTTTTTCATTGTCTGTGGAGTTTTCTATCTTTTGACTTTGCATATGGGTTTGTGTGTCTCTGTGTGTGTTATTTGTTATGTAGAAGATTTTATGTTTCTATACTCAGTTTTACCAATATTTTTTTTTATAGCTTCTAGATTTTGAATCAGTAAAAATCTTTCCATTCCAAAGATTAAAATTCTTGTGTGCTCTTTTAGTAATTTTATAGCTTTATTTCTAACATCTAAATCTCAGATCTATTTGGAATTTATTGTTGTGTAGAGTCTGAGGGTAAAGACCTAACTGTATTTTTTCAGATGCCTACTCTTTCATCTTAACGCCATGTGTGAAGGAGCCCATCTTTCCCCTACTGGTTTGAAGTGCCACCTTTAACATATACCAAATTCAGGAATGCTAATCACTGAGTTGAGTTGAATGGAAATTAAAGAGCACATTACTTGAGCATCTTATTTGCCCGTTGTGAAATCTGTTGGGTTTGCCTTATGGGGGAGGAAAGAACTTCTGCGTCTTCTAACCTTGTCACAAGTCCCCAATAGGCCCTCTTATGGCTCCAGGAACAACGGGCAAGAAAGGCAAAGTTTTGCTTTCTTGGCATATGAGCCCTTAGGGTTTAAGTTCTCTGTAGTCAACGCTACTGGTTTCCAGGTTATGGCAGGATTATAGAACACATCTTTTTAAAGCAATAATAGGGGTAGGCATTCCAGATGAGTAGAGAGTGGAAATTTTGTTTGGTGTGTAATCTTCAAAAAAATCACTTCACCTGAGTTTTCACATTTACCTGCAATAGGAAGGAGCTGAACTAGGTGTACTCCAAGGTCCCTTAAAGCACTGGCATGCCATGAATGGCAAGCAGCCATAGTCTGGTGAGAGCATTTCAGCTGCATGACAAGAGGGCTGGATCATATTTCACACTTGGTCACTGGCTCCACCACATAAATCGTGCCCTCCAGTGAGGTCAATTCCAGAGCTGTGTGTAAATCTGAGGCTGAAACTGACCACTTGTGAAATGGCTAGAGAATGGAGGCACAGACATAGACAGATTTATGATGTAGTAAGAGATTTGCAAGACTATGAGAGAATGAGAGAAGGCATGTATGCTCTCCCTCACTGTAATTTCTAAGCCTGTAATAATTCATCTACCTGCAAACTTTTGAACCTGTCCTATTGCCCTCCCAGGGCTTATAGACTTTGACATTTTCAAATATAGTGTGAGTTCTTCTAATGTGAAAATAAAGACTCTTGCTCATTGCCAGGGCAAATTTCAAGATGACATGATCAAAGATGGTAGAAGGACCAAATGTTGGGAGTTAGTTATTTACATCATCTTGGATAAAGAGCCCCATGGGTACCATATCAAAGGCTCTGTTGGTGACATTCAAAAAACCATAGCCAACTAGCAGCAGGAGGTATTCAATAGGTGGGCAAATATTCGTTTTGCTATGTAGATCCTAAAAGCATCACACATTTAAATCACTGATTGGAATAACATATCTAAAAATGGTTGGAAGGCAAACATTTGAGTTTAAACAACATACATTAAAAATATGAATAGCCATCTTCCTGTATTAATCACATCAAATGGTTTTGTTTTTCTACAGTATGCAGATGTCTCTCCCTAAGCAAAGTAACACATTTCTATTTCCAGGCTATTAACAGTGGAGCAGCTGTACACTTCCAGAGAATTTTTAGAAATCATAATGAAATTAAACAGCAGACAGAAAAGAAAAAAAAGGCGACAATTTTTAGAGCTATGCTTGGCTGATGGTATTATTATATTAAATATATATTTCAAGTACATGATACATTTTCACATATTTCCAGAGTAATGTTGGATCAGTATATTATAACTAATTAGAACATAGCCTTGAGGTTTAAAAACATTCCCATGTTGAAGGAGGAAAATGCTTTTCTCTGAAGAATCAAGACAACCTTTTATTCATGTACCTGAATTTCATCTTAAAATGAACTATCCAATTTATCACTCTTGACTTTACAACATTTTTTGAATACTCACTAAAAATATCTCACTGGCATTGTCCATTCTAATTTTACACAAAGGAAAAATAAGGCACATATAATGGAGTTGTGTGATAAATCATACTGTTGATGAGTTTCCTTGCAAAGTTTTGGTAAAGCCAACCCGTACAGTAGACACCAACCAAAGAAGCCAGCTGACAGACTTTTCCTCTGGCCGGGGTAGAAGAGAATGTACCCATATTTTCAATGTCAGTTTTTCCCCATTCCTGTGCAATCCAAACTAAAAGCTAAATATATAACTAATATGCTGGGAGGCCACATCATTTATTTAGATGTTGTTAGGAACAGGGCCAGTAGGACATAACATAAAGCCACCATTTCAAACTGGGTCCCCCAAGGAAATCAGACTAGGACAATCTATTTCAATGGATTCCAGACTTCCAAAAGTATTCTAATTCTCTAAAATGCCTTTAAATAATTTTTAAATTAAAAGCTTAGGTTCCCATCTTTTTTTCTTGCCTGGCTCCAGAAAACTTCTAAGGGAGCAAAGCAAGAGCGGGCTCCAATTATCTCCAGCACTCTCAGGGAGTCTTTCTAAGGGCAATACAATTTGTTATACAGCAAAGTGCCTCCAACACATGGTCTGTAAGAGAACTTTGATCATGTGCTTTGGATTCTTTTTGCCTATCAGAAGTATTCTCTCTTCCTTTTTTTCCTGCAGAGTTAACACACAATATTAAAGCAGCCTGTCTACAGTATCTAATTAACAAACTGACTGCAGAAGATCACTTACAACATGAAATATTAAATCATCCTAAAAACTAATATTCTACACACCTCATAAATTAAAATAAGCAAGAGACCGAAGTGAAATAAGACCCTGATGCATATTATTCTGGATCTTCCCCCAAAAGGGGCTCTACTCCTTGAAGCATTTAACCATTTCAAAGAAAAAAATATACAGAGACACATATCAAGCAATTTTAAAATGCTTTCTATCCCCACTCTACACTTCATCATAGTAACTCTAACTTGAGACTTGAGTCTGTACTTCTCTTGATCTTAGGCTACACAAATCATTTTAAGTTCAGATATTGAGCCCATCAGTTATGTCTTTTCATGATAATTGCAACCCAGTCTTGGAGTTCAGTTCTGTTCCCATTGGCTCAACGGTCATCATTTATCTCCTTTGAATATTTAGGGCATTATTTAACAGAAGCAGCAATCTGTTTGAAGAATGCAAGGACCATTTGATATTAACACAGAGAATGATTAATCAAAGAGCTTTTGGTCCTAAAGCATCCAGAGAGAACTAAGGTCATTAGCAGGGCAAAACTGGGAAACAAGCTTTGACTAAGAGAATAAGATGTGCTGATAGTTTTGAGGATTTAAAAAATAAATAAATGTGAAGGTTATGATCATTCATTTTCAGAGCTTTCATTTTAAAAGACCATTGCAGTAGGAGATCTGAAGAAATATTGCATTATTTCTAGTGCTAGAAATAATTTCCTTTACAGTCAAATATGAAACTATGTACATCCAGGTAATAACTAAACCCACCAGAGTCTCTAACAATAATTATTTTTTTAATACTGGAATGTTTAGCTTATTTCATATTTTGAATGAGAAATATCAACAGATGCAGAACCAGGCGTTGGATATGAGATAGCGCTGAACTAATTAAAGCTGTTACCCTAGTGAGACTTCCCTGGCGCGCCAAGGTAAGTGCTCCTCTGCCAAGGAGACAGAGGTTTAATGTAATTAGCCAGACATCATTCCAAATTAGTTCAATTTTCTACATTGTTTTGGCAATCAAATCCACCAAGCATTTACCTCATCATATATCAGGGAAAGTGGGACTGAACATCGCAAGAATAATAAGGAAAGCAATTGTAATCTTAAATTTGAGTTTTCTGTAAAGTGTATCCTGTGACAAGGTGTATTACTTTCCTACTGCTTCTGTGACAAATGACCACAAACTTAGGTTTAAAACAACAAAATTTATCTTACACTTCCATAGATCAGGAGGCCTACACTACAGTGTAATCAGCTTACATCCTTTTATGGAAGCTTTGGGGAGAATGTGTTTCCTTGCCTTTTCCAGCTTCTAGAGTCTCCCTGAATTCCTTGGCTCATGACCCCCCTTCCTCCATCCTCAAAACCAGCAAGATCAGGCCAAGTCCTTCTTACAGTGCCATCTCTCTGGTTATCTCTTCCAATTCCTTCTTCCACTTTTAAGGACCTTTGTGATTAAATAGAGACCAGAACAATCGTCCTATATTGACGTCAGCTGATTAGCAACCTTAATTCCATCTGCAAACTTAATTCTCCTTTGCCTTGTAACCTAATATATTGACAGGCTCTGAAAATTAGGGTGTAGACTTGGGAGGCAGTGGGGATTACTGTGCCTACTATACAAGGGTTTTGGTGTAAGTAATTTATTTGGGAAGTGATTCTAGGAAGTGTTATGAGGGAGTGAAGAAGTGCAACAGAGATAGGAGAAAAACAAATGAAGGAGTTTTCATGAGCAAATTAATGTTGTGGGAAATTGGGGTCAATATACTGGGGACCCTTGAGAGAATATGTAGAACATGCCCCAGAATAATAGCACTGAGTGGGGAGAAAGCTGGGTATTTATTCACCTACTTTTATTATTTATTGTTTGAGAGTTATTCCATGGTTATTATTCTCTTATTGCATGTGTCTTTCTCTATGGAGTTTAAAAAGATAGCTGCCAAGTAGATCTTATTTACATTGACCCTACAGTACGCAATCCCAGAAAACAGTATGTAAATATTAAAGTACTTTAGACACTCCAGCATTACTTGAGTCATATGGTTATCCTCAAACCAATCAGTGCAGTTCAGGAGAGGTAAGATGTTGTGACTGGCTAGGCTTCAAGCACATGACTGACAGCTCCACTAGAGTCACATGGGATGAAGGAGGAACAATACATCAATGGAAAAAGGGACATTGTGCAGAAAAAAGCAATCCAGTGGTTTCTGGAAGAATGAAAAAAATCTACAGAGGGCTCAGAGAGGACAAGATCAAAGAATAGGCCTCAGGGCTCATAGCTTCAGTGAGACCCTTTGGCAGCCAGAGGACTCAGTTCTTACCTATATGTCTATAGAGATAAGGAATTGTGGCTGCCAGGGGAGAAGAAAGCAAAAATCTCAGACATATACATTACCACATTCCAGGGTTTGGAGTCCCTGAGTCAGAAAGCCAGGTTGTGGAATTTCTTAATGTGCTGCTTTAAGCTTGGATCCTAGGTGTTTAAAGAGAGACGCTGCCCCAGAAGGTGGTGATATAGAAGGAAAAGACGAGAAAGGGCAAGAAAAAAAATGTCATGGAAAAGATAAGTGAGAAACACAAGCAACTAAGAGATACATTAGAGTATGAGTAGGTAAGGGAAATAAAGAAAAGAATAAACAATAAAACTTTAGAGCAAATTGGGGTAGGAACTAATTTTAAACAATTAAGCAGGAGTAGGGCATTCTTTAGGAGAACAAGTAGAATAATTGTATCATTTAGGAATAAATCAGGTATTTTGATAAGTGGGCATTATTGGCTAAGACTTGCATTTACCAATCAATCTATCTCTCCAATTATCTAACATTTTATTTATATATTTGTTTATTTATTTAGTGCCCACCACCCACAGTCAAGCTATCTGTCTAATCTACTACTTAATCTTGACCTTCTAGAATTAGGATTTGTGTCTGAATGCTAGCGTATATACTAGAAATTCAAACCTTAATCCTAAGTGATTTGAAAAATGTAAAGGTTTCAAAGGCAGAACTTTAGGATATAATACATTGGAAAAAAATGCTTAAAAATCTTTTTAACCTGTCTTTCTCACCAAAGATCCACAGTGTCTCCGGTTCTCTTTCTCCCCCACCTGTCCTGCTTCCAGCCCCTTCTGGCCCACTATCTAAGTCTTTCCTTTCTCCTCCCACTATCCAGATTTTCTCTTTTCCTTCATGGAGAGCTCCTTGCCCTCATCATCTCAGTCACGCCAGGAACAGAGCAACAGCACAGAGCATCCTCTCAGGAAGACAGAGAAGAGAGGTTTGGACTATTTCCGCTTCCCTCTTCTTGGCTCTGCTTCTCATGCATCATCTTGTTTAATCCCAACAACAGATTTAGGAGGTAGGGATGATTATCATCATTTGATAGATGGGACAACTGGGGTTTAAACTGAGGTCTGATTCCAAAGTCCATGTTCCTACACACTCTGCTACACTATTTATCACTGGTCCTCAGATTCTGGCATAAATTAAAAGTCACCTGGGGGATGTTTGTTACATAGGAGAATTTCAAGGCTCCACCTCCAGAGACTCTACTTTAATCATTATGTGGTGGGGTCAGGAATATACATGTTTAACAAGTACTTAGGTGACTCTAATACAGGTGATTGTAATGCAGGTCAGATGCAGAACACACCAGGACAAACATTATTAATACATTTTTCACTGGAGAGGATTGTTTGAAAGTGATGTAAGACTGAGTCGTCATGGGTTTATTCATTTGAATGTATTTTTGTATTTAAAAATACAGCATGTGCTATTTCCCACAGATGTATGGATTTTATGTGTTTGAATTCTACATAACCATTTGTGATCTCTATTGGTTCTGTGCACCCTGCACTAGTAAACCTGATATTTTTATTTAAAACCTTTGCTATGATTCAGAAATAATACACAGACATCTCCCATGTGTTTCAGGTTTAAAATCCATTACAAATTGCCATTTGTGGTCTCTGACCATGGCCTTAATTAAGAAGAGTGCTGCTTCTCTAGGGGAAATTTTTTGGAGGGAAAAAAAATAAAAGAAAATTCAGATAAGTGATAACCCTCGGAGGTTAACAGCTCTGAAGAGTTTTGTTTCTAAATTGATATTCATTTCTGGAAAATCTTCATCTTTTGAAAGTAGACTCAGGTCACCCTCCCTCAGAAGCATAGAGGGGGGGATTCAGTGGATTCTGTGGGTTCTTAGAAGTGACCCAAAGTGCCTGGGAACAGGGAGACCCCCTGCAATGCTAGAGGTGAAGATTACTAGAGTAGTGAGAGTCTCTAAAGAGACCCTGCTTCACAGTTTTGTCTTCACTCAGCTTTCTTGGGGGGGGGGGGTTGGGGTGGAAAACAAGCAGGGCAGCCCACAGGGCCACCTTCCCTAGCACCTGTGAGAAGTTCTGGTGGGAGGCTCAGGTCCTTTCTGATTTCTCTCCAACCTTTACTTTAATGAGCCCACTTCCAGCAATGGTGCTCATGGTGGAGAATTATGTATGTGTTGAGACTTTGGTGCCAGATGTATGGGTTCAAATCCTGGCCCTGCCACTTACCAACAGGGAGAATTCAGGCAAACTTTGGTTCCTCCTCTGTAAAACAAAGATGATCACTCAGGATTTCTGTGAAAAATTAAATGTCTATGGAGTCTTTAGCAGGGTGTCTACCATGTAGGAAATGACTCCATGAACATTAGCTATAATAAGGTTAATTTATAACTAAAAGTAAAATTTACTGTATGCCATTAAATGCCATAAAATGTGCACCTGTGCAATTTTCACTCATCACATGCTAAGAACCTATCCTGGACCAACTCACAATGAAGTGGGCTCATCAGACACAACCCTGCCTGGAGCAACTTACATTCTAGGGAGGAAAATAGACATTGGTCAAATACTGAGCACATTTTAATAAGATAATATCATTCTCAATTGATAAGGAAACAGAAACTTAGAGAAGTTAGAGAACTTGGCAGAAATTCAAGGTCTGTGTACAGCAAATCAGAAATTAGAATACAATTCTGCCTTCCTCCAAAATCCCTATTCCATCCACCACCACGTGGCTCCAGCAACAGAGGACCTATCTTCTGCAGTTTTAACCACTTTCCACTTCTAACTGCCATGAAGCATGGACCATTTATCCGAAGTTTGGGAAATGTAGAGGTGAGGAGAAACCGTTCATTCATGTGATTTTTATTTGTTTGTTTGCTCAAATTCAAAATAAGTAGACAAAAATCAGAAATTGAGGAAGAGCAATGGTCTTAAAACATTATCACATATTTTTAATTATACCTCAGTGAACAATAAATAAAGAGCTATAAGTAGAAAAGTGCTTGATTCTGTAAAAATACCCATTAATTAGGAGGGCGCCATATTATGCAAATACACCCAAATGTCATACAGTAGCATAAATAAGAATAAGCTTTGGTATACAGGGTGGGGAAAAAATAGATTTATAGTTGTTTGCATGGAAAATAATACAATAGATAATAATAACAAAAATAAACTATATTTTGCATACTCACAACTGTAAACCTGCTTTTGCCCCACCCTATGTATCATGGCTCATGGCTGAATTTGGTGGGGGAAAAAATCCACAGCATTGTCAAACCAATGAAATAAAATATTCTATTAATGTTCAATTTCCCAATTTAAGCTTTATAGTTGTTTCTGTGAAGTGAGTAACTTTTGCATATGTAGACAAAATCAAGGAGAAGCTGACTTAAATACCCACAACAAATATGTAAGTACAATGAAACATAAAAATAGTCAACATTTTAAACTATACTGTTGTATTCAAAGTTCTGCATCCAACATTTTCTAAGGAAGTCAAGGTTTTTTTCCTCTAGGCTCCTGGCCGAGATCTTAGTGCTAACGTGAAGATCAAAAGTAAGCAATAAAAAGGAAGTGAGAAGATAAGGTAGGAAGGTAGAGTAGAACATAAGAGGGTGAACTAACCAGACCAAAATGTGGAGTGAAAATCATTTCCATTCACCCAGTCTTCCAAAGCATTTTTGTTTTATTTTGTTTTTCTGCTTTCAGCTACTGTCACTATAACAAAAAATTCAGCAAAGAGGATCAAAATATAATAGCCAAAGCTAAAATTATTATTTAAAATGAAAAGCATAGCTCTTCCTGGGAGAACTGATCAAAGCTGGATCCATGGGTAGGTGCATTAATTCTTTCAAGGCACAAGGACAGAGTTAATTAATCAAATATCCATCCAAAGGGTCACTCAGAGCTTTACCAGGCTCACACTCAGAATAAATCATTGTAATTTTATGTAGATTTTCACACTTAAATAATAAACTATTTTGGCATGGCCAGTTGTGCTGACGAAGACCCTCTTCAGAGAGGGAGCCCCAAATGTCATGTCTCCCAGTGTCTGTCAAGTTTTCAGAGTAAGTAACAACCAGGACAACCTTTGAAGAGGCATAAATAAATTTTGTGTATTTTTGGTTACAGCAAACTGACATATGAATAGGCAATTGTACATTTAAGTTTTATCTGAATGTCTTCTCATGTGGGATCACGATAGTCTTCATCGCGGGTGGATTGCAGTCCTTCTCTGCTTTCCTTAGAGAATTATTGATACTTCTCAACTTGGGCTTTATGGATGGCAGGAAGGGTTCTGTGAGCATCTACAATTCTGTGTGAACCTAGGTACTTTTTTTTCTTTCTGAGAAGTGGGTCCACTAATTTCATTAGATTCTTAGAGGTTCAGGAACAAAATAAAGAAAGCTGGTTTCCCAGTCTTTCATTCTTATCTGTTACCTGGACGCCCACTCACTGTCTTGACCCTTAACCACTCAGCAGCATCTTTAGTTCTTGTATTTCAGCACAGGTCTCTTCTGGATTCCTAATCACCACTACCACTACTCAGAATATATACATAAATCATATGTGAAGGATCCAAAGAGCTTTGTGAGCTTTAGAAAACTAGGGATTAAAATGCTTGTTTGAATCTTGGCCCATTTTTGATTAAGACACCTATACCACATATATTTTTTAAAATCATGCTTAAAGCTGCAAGGTTAAATGTAGCCATAATCCTTGCTACAAATAAAACTCATGTGAAAGTCTAATGCACCTTTTTTTTTTTCTTTATAGAGAATACAGAGGCAATGAAGACCTTTTTTCTACAAATTCTCCAGGACAGCGATTTCCAACCTTTTTCATCTCATGGCACACATAAACTAATTACTAAAATTTTGAAGCACGCACAAAATATATATTTTTGCTGATCTGAGTAAAGATAGGTATAATTTTGATTGAATTACCTAAAAAAAGATACTAAGAATAGTAATTACCTACCCTTTTTCTCCAAAGTGACTTAAAAAAAATCAGGTGTCTATAGTTACATATAACTATTTCTGGTACCAAGAATTACCCAGTAAGACTCAACTTTTTTATGCAAGGTGACTGATAGGATGCAGCTATATTATATGACCTATTTATTTATGGTTCAAGACAGGGCATTCACACCTGATGCTATTGTTGTGTTGGCTGTTGTCATTTTTTAAAAAATTTTACACTCTAAGGGAAAAGAGGTCAGTGCCCCTGATTAAGTACTCAGATATGGCATATTTTAAAATTTCTTGTGGCACATCTGTTAAAATTGCGGCTCTAGGATCCTCGCTGTTGTCTATGATCACAGAGAAAGCCCAGATAGTTCCTTCTTCCCCAGGTGTGGAGGTGGGGGCCAATCCCCATGAGAATTTCTCCACTCTGCCTCCAGGTGTCAGTAGAGACCTACACATCCTCTTCCCTCCCTCCTGACCACCCCCCCCAAACCCCCACCCTAGTCCATTCATAAAGTGGCGGGTGATTTGTGACCGCCTCACTGTGATTGTAGAGGCAAACAGCCATCTTTGCTTGTCTCTCCACTAGATTTGTTTTTCTAATTTCTTTTTACTTGAAGGTTTACCAGCTGCTTTATTACCAGAGCGAGGCTTCCTTGCAGTCTCTTTTCTTTTTCCTCTCCCCCTCTGTTCCCCTCCTTTTTGTTCCTAGAGACAATCAGTGTCTCTGGTCCCAGCTGCCACTGCTGATTTTTCATTACAGTTTAATTTAAAACTGGGATTGGAATGGAAATGTCTTTTTGCCATTTGGGGTTTGCGAGGCCTGTGGTTTTATTGCCAAAGGCGCAAATGTTAGTTACTACTGTTTTTCCAGAGTTTGCTGGGGAGGGTGGGGGGGTGTAGGAGGGTGGGAGGGAACGACAGACAGACTGATGAAGCAGAAGTGGGAGGAAACTGGAGGGGAAAACCCCACTCCGAGGCAACAGGCAATGTTATTCTGTATTCTGTGTATTGTTTAGTTTGATGTTTTGAAGAATCCAAGTTGGATGAGAGGATGAGAAAATAGTATCTGGTCTTCCCAAATGAATGATTATGCAGGTCAAATACCTGTCAACCCTGGGACAAAGGAGACTGAGGGAGGAACCTCACACATATAATTTGGGAATGGCATCTTTATGGAAAAGTTATTCTTCTTCTTTTTTTTTTTTTTTTAAGTAGTAGTAGCATCTCCAGCTGTTCACTTGACTACAGCTTGAAATAGGAACACCCAAGGAGGGACTAACTGTACACAACCCCGGAAGGAACAAATTATTTATATACCTTCACCTAAAAGGAGACATCAGACATCTTTCTCTTCTAGCTTCTGTTTTCTCTTTCCTTTTATACCCCTGGGCTCAAGTCCTAATGTTTATTTATGAGTCTCCCTCCAGTCATGAAACCCAGTCCAGCTATACAATTAATGTTTCCTATAATCTCTTAGAAGACTGTTGGTGACTGACTGTACTGATCAGATCAGGATCAAACAATCCTCTAAAATTGATTGTTTTCACCTATCTCAACGTAAAATTCTGCAGGAGGGACAATCTTATTTAAAAGTAATTTTGAAGAAAGAGATGGAGAGAAGCTGCAGACTTTACACACCTTTATTTAAATATTTAGCATGACCTTGGAAGAAGTTGTTTCCCAGGGGTGGCGAATCTACAGAAGCCAAACGCCTTATCTGTCATGCTAAAAACAATTACTGTCTCCCCTCCCAGCAAGAATCTCTCTCTTTCCAGATCCACCAGTTTCAGTTGTCAAACTGAATGCTCCATTATCTTTACAGATCCCGCTGACTCCTCACTCGGTGAGCATTTCCACTTCCTCTCCAACCGGCCTCAGGCGGCTCTGGGATGCATGAATCTGTCCGGAGTAGACGCATCTCACCATCATGGAGCAGCTCTAAGACTCCGGGCGCCTCAGAGGATGCTTCAGACCTCTGCTAATGGAGTGTTCTTGGTTAGCTGGTTAAAGTGTACATTTTATCTAAAATCATACATTTTTCTTGGCCAGACATTTCAGCTAGGTTCCCTCTTTTTCTGATTTACCCCCGTCTGCTCCTCTCCCACTTGTCTGGTGGATTCTCTTTCTCTGTCAGAGGAAGGAGGGAAGTGGTAAGAGAGTCCAGCAATCGTTCTGCAGACAAACTTCCAAGGCTGTTGTGGTTGTCTTTGCAATTCGCGGGACATTCTAGTGGTTGGAATTTCCTCACAGAAGCCATTCCACTAACAAAAGTGGAGCTCACATTTCTGCAGTTCAGAGTTCAGGACACACAGAGGGGGAAAGAAAACAATAATAATGGAAACCCTCTTAACCCCAACAGCTGCCCTGCCTCCACTCCAACAACAACAACAACAAAAACAATAAGAAAGACAACAAACCTTTGCCTCACCCTGTGCCTGATGTGGTTAACACTAAAGTAGCCACAGCCACCTTGCAGGGAAACTGTGTATCACTGAAGTGCCCCAAGCCCTACTGAAATATGCACAGAGGAAATGTCTTCCTTGACCACTGGATAACATTTGAAACTTCAAGGAGCTGATTGACATTTGAGGAAAAGAGTTATTTTTGCTTACATGAGGCCTTCCTGGATGAAGGAAATTCCACAGCTATTACCTTTGGTTGGTCAGCCCTTCTCTCTAGGATAAATTTAATATCAAGCAGTAAAGCGCTAAGGGCCGGTCTACTTGTGCTGTGAAGAAACAGGTCACACCGTTAAAAGCTTTCTTGCTCTGGGTGCATTCGGTCAGCTCCTTGCAAGCAGATACTCCAGCCAAATTTTCTTTTCGTGTTTACTGAGGTAAATGCAGGGTGTGTGGGTGGGAACTATGAGTTGAGCGTTCATTGTCCTGTTTGACAGGAAAATGGGTGTTTGATCTTGTTTAGTGCTGCAGCAGGAATCTCTTCCGAAATCTCTTGGAAAATCTCATAAACCTAGGTTAGTGGCCACATATGGGATCCATTAACTTCTCATTTCTGCTCGTTCTTAGCAAATTTTTGTCTGGTGACAACACATGAACTTGGGGTTGTTTTTGTTTTGCTTCATACCACGAAGAACTCTGTTGACTTGCTTTGGTTTTGAGAAAATATTTAGCAAAAAACAGGCTGTGGTTGGCGTGAAACAATGGATTGCTAGTAAAACTTGGTGGATTGTTTGGTTCAGGAGGAAGCAGGGGGACATTTTTCTTCAGATTTCAGGGGGATTCCAGAGTTGCCAATGCTGTGGGAAATTTTTTCCTTCTTTGATGAAATTGAATAAGAAATCTAGGTTCTCTTCCTTTCTCCATCCATGTCTCAGAGTCTAACTTTGGGAGAGTGGACTGGTCTCTCTCAATTTCTAAATTTTTGTTTTCTAAATATAAGGGGGATAAAAAGGAGTGTACATTTTTTTTTTTTTTTTGCAAAACATGCCAATATCTCCAGAGATTAAAAGGTGTTAAATAATTATATCACACCAATATTTAGAAATCAAACTTCTTGTGCATGACCAAAATAAAAACAAAACAAAACAAAACAAAACAGATTGGAGGATGTTAATTCAAAAGAAGGAAGACAGGCTGAGAAATGTAGAAGAAAATTCGCTTTTATTTTTCTGCTTAAAGTAATTAATAAACTAAACACAACAATCAACTCTTTCACCCACAGCCAGCATCAGGGGACGTCAAGCATTGCCTTTGAAGTGGGCCCCCAGGAGGGAGGACCCCACTGTTCAGGCTACTTTATAGTGGTAATATACTGTCTGGAAAAAACAGATGCCAAGAAAAGTGCACAGATTGTATCTCTAAGCATTTGAAACCCTAAAACTTCAGGGGGCCAAGGAAGGTCCCAGTCTTTTGATTTTTTTCTTAAAAAAAAAAAAAAAAGAAAGAAAAGCCTAAAGTATTAAATTGAAACAGGCACTTCATTTCTTTCCTTCATTTCTCCCTTCACCTCAGGAGACCCACGTTAAATTCTACTTAGATCACAGCTAGACGTGGGTTTGATGGTCTCAAGCCACTTTTTAACTGTACGTTCATCCCATAAATAGAAGATGAATAAAGACGTCAAACTTCATCCATATAATATTCTGACACATGTGGCTCTCTCTAGCCCAGATGAAGGTGGACTACGATGGATTCTGCAGAGGGGAGAACATACTACAGTGAATTTGCACACATAAACAGGAATGTGTGGATTATGAGCCAAGAGCTAGCAGAGCTTCAGCTGTCAACATTATTCCGAATGGACGTTTGCAGATGGACAGCAATTGTGCTGGTATGAAATGAGTCCAGTGCGGGCCACTTCCTAAAGCCTGCATCATCGAACTTTGTGTTTAAATGGCTGTCTTCCAGGGCAAGCAAACTAAGCCCTATGCTTAAAGCCATCAGGTCCTGAGACCAGACTCAGTTCTTTATGTTCTGAGGAAAAATACATGGGCAGTGATTTGGAGATTATACTAAGATTTATTTATCTAAATGGGGAAACAACCAAATCTAACAGCAGGAAATCAAGGAATACACTGGCAAATATTGATAATTCCTTCCCTGGGACATTCATGGCTATTTTTAGTTTGTTAATGTAGAAAGCCAGTGCGATGAAAAGTGAAGTGATCCATTTCCAGAAGAAAAACCAGTCGAATCTTCATTAATAATTCCTTGTTGAATGCTCCACGGGCCTTATTCTGACAGCCGGGCAAGCTGAAATAAACAACGGGGACTGTAGGAATGTAAAAGATAGAATCTTAATACCAAACCTTCTGAAGATTTGGCTGTCATTTTACAATAGAGGAAAGGGGTAAGAACCTCCATTGAAACAGAGAGCTTGTAGCATGACTGGAGGGCAAGAATTCAGTGTGGGAAGAAAAGGAGAACTTCAGAGTAAGCAAATGGTGGCATTGAAGAGTATTGAATAGTACTGAACAACCAAGCTTTCTTTCCATGTCTGGCTTGGGATTTTTGAGAGTAAAAGATGATGATGAGCTGCAATTTAGCCATTCCCAGACCTAGTGGCAAATCTTCATTATCAGTAAAGACTAGGTAACATGTGTTGGGCATTGTGCATAAACTAAGTTAAAGATCTAGACTCTGCTTATGTTTCTATAGCAATTTACACTTTGTGATGTCTTTTCACATTGTAGGGTCTCATTGGATTCTTTTTTTTAAAGTATATTTTATTGATTATATTGTTACAATAGTTTCAATTTTTTCCCCTTTGCTCCCCTCTTCCCAGCACCCCCCTCCCCCAGCAACCCTTCCCCATTGGATTCTTATGGTAATGCCATAGGGCAGTCAGAATAAACAGTACTGCCCTATTCTGCACCTGAATAAGTCATCACTCAGAAATACTAAGGAATTCACTCAAGGTTAACTAGCTGATAAATATCTGGGTTGAGGCCAGGTCCAGGCTTCTTGCCTTTATAGCTATATTCCCAATATATTTTATAAATAAAAAACAAGTGCCAGCCACAAGACTTGGATAGTCTAATGTCCATCAAAGTCCAAGATCTGCAGAAAAGAATTAGAACAGAGTGACAGATCAAGGGAGCATGGAAACGCATGTCTACTGCTGCTTCTCTAAGTGGAGGGTCTTCTTGCCCATAACCTGAGCACAATCAAGGTGGGAAATTGTCTGTTATTGTGGTGTGCTTACCTTCCCCCATCACATGATAGTTACTAATAACATACTACCTGTATTCACTCTTATGAGGTACTTACTTTATTTCAGGCTGTATTCTAAGTTCTTATATTGATCAATTCACACACTACCTATGAAGTCAGTTTTAGCATTTGCCCCCATTTTGTAGACAAGGAAACCTGTCTTCATCCGACAGAATTCTTCACTGGGAGCAATCCTGCAATAAGGTAACACGCGTTACTGGAGTCTGTTAGGGCCAGGCTTTTAAAATAACCCACGTATCTCAACCTATAGAAATGAGACAGGGTGCGAGTGGGGATCTTTTCCTCTCTCCTCATTCTCTCACTCACTTTATCAATATTTCCTGAGCACACCCTGTCACGTGCCTCTTTGTTACTAACCCTCCGTGCTCTCTGAGCAAAGGTTGGCCTGCAGCTTTCTCCCCTTCCTGCCGCCTGTCAGGAGAGGAAATCACAGTTTGCAGAGCGACCTGACACAGGGGGAACTGGATAGCACCAAAGGGTCAAGGGTAAGAATGCAGGGAAGAGTGAGAAATCCCAGATAGTGTCCAGCTGGTGCGAGGCAGGAAAGGCCCTTTCCCATGTGCTTCGCCTGTCTGATCTCTCTGGTTCCCCTACGGGAAAGAAAACTGCAGCCAATTTTGTTGTAATCGTGGGCATGCACAGATGTCCACACTGTGGGCTTCAGGGGAGGTCAGTCCTAGACTCTGGGTTTGCCATTCTCCTGTGTACATTTAACTGAAAGTATGTAATATTGTTTAAATGCCACCAATTTAATGTATAATTCATCACCAGGTCAATAACCTAAATGGCAAATCACACTGTGTGCTTATGCACAGCGGTGTACAGTGAAAAGGGCACATGATAGAACCTCCCTGTGAAGACATCAAAAGCATTTCCTTCCATGCAACTCATTCCAGACAGAGCTGCTGACACCATGAAGGTGGAGTATGAGACACGCACTTCTCCTCCTCCAACTCTCCTGGCTTTTGCTCTGCCATGAGGACTTGGTCTTTGATGAGAAAGTACCGTCATTCTGTGGACCAGTGTTTCCTGATGTAGGTCTCCTATCAGCCTGTTCTGGTCCAGGTTAAGGTATCCCTGGTTAGGAAAGATGACCAGATAGATGACCAGACCAGGAGGTCACGGGTTAAAGGTTTGGGCATCGATTGTTTTGCTAGTGATGTTTCTAATTCCCATTAACTTCCATCAAGAATTATGTGGGGGGGTGGGGGGGTGGGGCATGAGGAGAAGACACGCTTATTAACTGAGTCTTTCTCTCCTACTGGCAGTGAATAGCTATTTATTAATGAAGCTGTGTGTGTCCCAAAGCATGGAATGGTAAGGATCATAGAATGTGAAACCTAGAATGGGTATTAGAGATCATTTTGTCTAACTCTCTCACTTTAAAGTAGAGGGAATGGGTCCTGTGAGGCTAATCACTTCCTTGAGAAAGGTCATTTAGTTAGTTGGTGGCAGAGGCAGGGCTACACCCCTAGTTTATTACTCCCACCCCACCTATGCCACACTGACAAATTAACAAGTATTAAATAGCTCCTAACACCTCAGGAGCCAGAGTATAATGGTAAATCTGCATTGCTTTGAGTGTGCATGAAATTGGAAGCATATTTAGTGGCCGGAGGCTATGGGCGCATTATCTTTCAAAAATGCAAATTGCTATCTACTAAATAAAATGAGTGTAAGTTTGAGGAAGTTAGTTCAGCCAGAGCTAATAGGCAATAGTGTTAATTAGTCCAAGGGCATGGCTCCAATCTCCATAAGGGCCAATTAGCTCACACAATGGATAAAAAAGACTGTTTCCTAGAGTTGGACTGTACCCCAAACTCAGTCGGGGGGGTCCCCAGGAATTCAGGTGAGAGACTGAAGATGACACAGCACAAATACCCCTCCCTTGCTTGAAAAAACAGCTCAAGGCATTTCTCAGTGGAATCACCCTACTACATTGAGGGCAGATGTTCTATAAAAAGTGTTATTAAGGTTGAAAGATGGGGATTCCTTGGAGCACATTTTCACACCCATTCCCTTCACATCTTTGTTTAATGATAGCAAAAATGATTTTGATTTGAGTTTCAAAAACTGAGACCTAAGACTGAGAGAGGTAAAATTATCTTTTTTTTAAACCCAATATCAAGCAATCAGAGAACATCAGCTTCAAGACCTTAAACCCTCAACCTAGATATTTTAGACTTTCCACTATACTAGATGCCACAAACTATTCTAGCACAGAGCAAGTGCTTTGCTGACACAAAACAAGAAATAAAGGCATTCTGAGTTGCATCCATGTGCTAGGTTGTTGTTCAGCTGGAAAGCCAGTTTCCTTCCATGACTGGGCCAAAGACAAAAATGAAACATGGTCACAATTCACTTGCAGTTTTCTTCAGCAAAATATAAACAGGCACAAAGGAAAGGTCTCCTGCAGTCTTGCCTGAAATACCCCAACCCTGTTTCACAGGTCAAAATCTGAGACACACTCAACAGAAGGAAGGAGTGGCCACGACTGAGGAAAGAAACTTGAAAACAAGCAAAGGTACATCACTTAATACCTGTTTTGTATGGCCCTTTCAGTCCTTCACTATCTTATTTCAGGCCACACCAGTTTGTGCCGTGGTGACCTATCTATGCAGATAGACTTCATCCTTTAAAGAAGTAACTAGGAAGTTGTCCAAATCAAACATAAGCAGTCACTAAGAAGTGCTGGGTGGGGGGTGGGTTACAAGATGTGAAGTGGAGCCAAGCAACTGAGTTGTAACCTTAGACCTCCAGAAAAAATACAGCCAAGGCATTTCACACCATTCCCCCCAAATAAGGTAAATTTTTAAGCATCATAACAGAGATGGCAGCTCATTTTAAGTATATTGTCTTTTGACAACTTGAGTAAATCAGCTATTGCTCAGAAATATTTTTACACATTGCTACAGAATTCAGCACAGCACTAGGACTAAATTCCATTTAATCCAAGAATTCCTGACCATGATGCAGAGTTTTGGCAGCCTCTCTTTTACTCCTAGCTAAGGTATTTTATTAAGTGCTTATGGTTTCCTTGAGACTTATATTCATAAGCAAACAGAAAGCAGCCAAGACAAGCCATAACAGTCTCTCAATGGATAAGGCATGGCAACTTCTCCATTCCTTTTCCTGGTGTTGCACAACTGTTTGTGTGGGAGTTCTCAGACAGGCTAGCAAGTTTCTCTCTTTGTGCTTATACCAGAGGACTGATCTCATCTGGTTGTTCAGTGCTAGCATGTTAAGTTTGGGAATTACAATGGAGGGCCTATTGACAATTAGGTTTCTGTTTAATATAAGTTGATGTGGTAAACATTGGTGGGAGAGTTTCAGATATCCTCTCTTCTAGCCCTCTATGCTAGCCTTCTCATCTCTTTTCCACATCTTTAATTCATCCTTCCCATAGAAGTCTGTTCCAGTTTGGGGCAGCTCTAATTGTGATAAAGTTGTTTCTTAAAATAAGGAGACATCTGTTTCCCATGTAACTGAACTACTGGTCCTGGTTCTGCCCTCTAGAACTAAAAAGAATAAATTCAACCTCTCTCCCACTTAAAAGTCAATTATGTATTAAAACCCAGCTATCTTTAATTTATAAATTTGTTCATTAATTCATTCTGTTTTTGCCTTTTATAGTGTCTACCATGTCATATGCAAAGGTGAATAGACCTGCCTTCTCACCTAAGGAGGTATCTTTAATCCAGTTATGCTCATTTCTCTTTTTCCATCTGAAGTCATTCAGTTCTGTCAACTTTTCATAAAGTACTGAGGCCACCACAACCTAAATCTATTCCTCCAGACTTCACAATGAAAAAACCCCATTGCTAAGAACAGTTATTGAGGATCCACTGTGTAGACGGTCCTAGGCTAGATCCTACAATATTCTCACTACTCTGCAAGGGAGGTGTTTATCAACTATGAATTAGCTACGAGAAACTATTGCTCAGAGAGATAAAGCAATGTATCTTGGTTCATATGTGAATGAGTCAATATGTGGTAGGTGGGATGTTTAAACAAAAATGATTGACTCCAAAGCCTGCAGTTTGAGGGTGTTCCTTTTAGAACTTGATGACGATACTTTGCAGGTACCTTCTCCATGGCAGAAAAAACCATCTGCTCCCTCGTGATAACAAACAGCTCTTAGCAGTAGCCCTTTCTTTTGAACCCTCCACTACATCATATAAAGCACAGCAAAGTACAATGATTGCCTACATGAAATGTATACTCTGTTGTAAATTTTCTGAAGGGATTTTAAAAAGTCACTTGCTTTTGAAATAATTTTTTTTATCTAAGAATAAGATGTTTAATTTAAGATTGGCAATGATTTGCTGGCAAGCATCATGCATACTCAGGAATTCTTATAAAATGAGAGACTCTAACCTACAAATTTTCAAACGTAATGACATTTTTATGAACACTAAATATAACAATGAAGTTGAAGTCGTGTTACATTTTGTAGATCTTTAATTAAACATTAATTTCAATTTATCAAGTTTGTATTTTGGAAATAGTAAATCTTTTGAGATCTGAAAACATTTTTATAGGTCTTTGAAAAGAACAAGGCTATAAGTGCTGTGTTGTTTATGACTAAATAATTCTGGCTCTTTAACATTCTTTGACAGGAAATACAAGAGCCAATACAGCAAAGTGTGTGACTTTGATGGCAATAGCTTCTTTTGGAGACCACATTGTTGATTCTTTATTTCCTAGCTCAATGTGGCTAACTTTGGTTGCCCTGTCTGTCTATCATGCTGAAAATCAGATTAAAGGGTACTATTTTAGACAAAACTTTACTTTTCAGCTTTTCTTGATCACCTTCTCCTTCTCCTTTTGGTCAGCACCCCACCCATGCTGAGTTGCTTCTTTGCTTCCAATTTTGGATGAAAAGTCACACTGATGCATCTGGTTTCATAAGCAGCCACAGAGGGGCTGGATAATGCAACCTGAAAGTTAGGGGGAGTTCACTTGGCTCTTGCCCAGTAGGAAACAAGAGAAAGGAAGGAGCCAGATAAATTCCCCATCGTTTCTCCCTTCTTGCATTTCTTCCGGAGAAGTCCTGTTTGCCAAACAGAAAGGCCTGCTGTGCTTCTTCGTGACTTGTGAAGCAGGCCCAGCATGCAAATGCATCACGTTGTGTTGATTTGCACATTTCTTTACCTTACACTTCTTTTTCCTTCACTCTCAACACCCTGGGTTTGTACTGTAATTCTTGCCTCTGGCTCTACTGTCTGGAAAACCCAGTTAAGAGACTGCCAAGCACCAACTTGTCATTCATGGATTTTTGTACTGAGTTGCTTTCCTTGACCTTTTTTTAAACTGTATCCTGGTTACCTTTCCTAGCTTTGTACTGCTTTTTTTTTTTCTCTTGGTTTTCATTCCCAGCTCATCCTTGGATATTACTTTTTGTGGGGTGGACCCAGAAAATACTGAACTTCTTATTAACTAAACATCAGAGGCTGCTAAACTAGGTCTTTTATCTTGCCTGCATGCAATTAGGTTTTTGAGCTCAAACACAAGACTTTATATTTATTCCTGTTAAATGTAATCATTTTAGTCAGCTCATTATTGCTCTTGCCTGTCAAAAACATTTAGAATCATGATATAGTTATTTTCCACATTCTTTAACAGCTTTGTGTCATCCATAAATCTGATGAGATTTCTTCCTTCATTCATTGATAGTATATTGTACAGGACATGTTCGATGAAAGAGCCTGGGACAACCTGTAGACAACTTCCAAACTCTAACCCTCACCAGTTAGGCACTCTTGTTTACTTACTTACCTATTCAATAGTCCATGTCTTCAGATAAAGAACCCAATTTAATTCCACAAACCTACATTTAATGATTGCCTAATTTGGGCAAATCACAATGTTGTATGTCTCTTGTTGGGACTTAAAAGACAAATAAGATACTAGAGAACTTTGATTGGTGAGGATTGCTCTTCTTCAAAGGAAGGTAGGCTGGTGGTAAAGATATTGCTGAAGAAACTGGTCTTTGGGGAACCTCTTAAATCACACAGAATGGCAGCCCCCTAGTTCTTCTCCATGAAATGCTGGCTCTGATGAGGGTAAAAAGAAATGCAATTTAAGAATGCTCTAAGAAATTAGATAAACTAGTGAAAGAGGCACTTTCTCTTACTGAAAACTGAATTTACAAAGAAGGTGTGAATTTAGAAATTAAAATAACCTCCTCCCTCTTAAGCACCTACCCTTGTCGATGAAAATTCTTTGCCAATTCACAAAGTCTTATCATGGTTGCAAATTACTCTGTCACAATAACTGTTTCCTGTTAACTTTTAAGAAAAGAGTGAGAGGTTTATTGAATGGCACAAGAAGAGCATCTGGCATTTCTGGTTTAGTACCTGGAACTTCAGCAAATGTCAAACATATATTGCTTAGAAGGGAAAAAGTCATTGGGAAAAAAAAAAACTAAAAGATAACAAAACTATTGGAAAATAGCATTACATCTGTATTCTCAGAAGTAAGTAAGAATTTTTCTTAAATTTATTATTGCATTTTAAAATGAACTTTCCTTGCATTCTGTGAAAGATACTACTTCTCAGGAATTGGTGCAAACTGCCATAAGGAGACAAAACAGGAAAAATACAAATCTCTGAAAAAACAACAACTAGCAATAGAAGTCATAGACTCAATCACCTGGATAATTTGGTAGTTACCCCAGTGAAATACATGGAGAGAAACAGAAGCCAAGACATAATTTGATATATAGGTCAAAGGATATCTTCAAGGAGAAGCAAGATGATCATTAACAGGTGACTCAGTTCTAAGGAAATCCATCGGTTAACATTCACCAGAATGCTAGCGAAACATGGCAGAGGCCCCGGGTGGCATGGGTCAGTTGGTTGGGCATTATACCACAAAGCAAAATGTCGTGCAAGTTCAATTCCTGGTCAGGGCACATGCCTGGGTTATGGGTTCCGTCCTGGTCAGGGCACTTAGGAAAGATGTTCCTCTCCCTCCGTTTTCCCCTCTGTCTAAAAAACAAAAACAAACACATGGTGGGGGTGGTGGTAGTGCACTGTTTTTTGTCATATAAAAGGCTCTGAATCCACAGACACTGTCTTTCCTTTTTATTTGTGTCTTATTGCAATGGCTTCAGTCTTGTAGAGTATTGCCAGCTAGTTCTAATTCTTGTTAAAAGGAGACAACCAATAACTATTAATACATTAGAACATACATTAATAATGCACACAAGTGGGAAGGATATTTCATTAATAATCTGTTAGACATTGAAAGCTCAAAGTCCCCTGATGACATCTGGACTATGATAGAACTGAGATGGAAAGACAAGCCTAAATCAGACATGGGGAAGGTGGTGGAGTCAAATATCTGGTCTCAGCAGCTGCCCAGTAGCTTCTTGGCAGTGGCCTCATGGGTGAGCTCAGCAGCATAGTTAACCACAGGGAACTGGAGAGGGGGAAAACAGGAAAAATTATACTGTTTGCAATCCAAATAAATCCCTAAGGATTTATGACTTAATCTTTGCGCAGCATCACTGAAAGAACCACAATCCAGTTAACTGAAAGTAATTTAAAAAGCAATTTTAATCCTTACTTGTTCTCTCAAGGAACATTAAAGGGGATCTAATTCATAATCTACTGTGATACATGAGAAAAAAATCCCTTTTCTTCTTTCCAATTCTTATATACACACAACACCCCACCAATGGGATCTCCTGAGCTTCTCTTTCTCTAAACCCCTCGCTCTCCCCCAACTCGCAGACACACCTGCACAGTCTCTTTCTTCTTTCCCTGGGGCCACCCAGACACACCTGTATGTGATATTCTAAAAATGCCCCAGACTCTGTAATTCCCTGCTGAAGGAAGCTCAAAGACCCAACTTCCTGGCTCCCCACCCCTTGTTAGCTTCTTTTGTGGTATTGGCTGGTCAAATATAGGACACTCAGTTAAAGTAGAATTTCAGGTAAATGACAAATAACATTCAGTATAAGTATGTCCCAGGCAGTATGTGGAGCATACTTAAACTGAAAAGTCATTATTGTGAAACTTAAGTTCAAATGGATGCCCTGTATTTTTATTTTCTAACTCCTGCACCTATAACATTTTGGACAATGTTATTCACTAAAATTCTTGTTCACACAGAGAAACAAATAAGATACTTTTATAGATACTTCCAGAGCTGTGAAACTGAAGTAACCTAGAATTTCCACAAAATGAGACAAAATACTATTTTGTTTTGTTCTTGCAGACATGAATCACTTTGTCCAGTTTTACCCATAAGAAAACGCTTGCTCAAAATTAATTTATATGTATAAATTAACTATGTTTGCATACTCTCTGTCTAGAAGTTTAGAATCTGCTTATCATAGTACCCAGTAGGTAATAATAGTATAAAATAGATCTTTCTGAGTGTAATGAAAAGATTCTACATAATCTAAGTACAAGTGCCCAAAACACACATCAATTGTATTAATTGCATGTTAAATTTCAACAAATGTCAAATATACATTTCTTAGTTTGGTCTTAATATAAATGTATCGGAATGCCAACATGTGAACACAGAGTTTCATTTACTGAGGAGTCACCTTGGACGGTGATGAATTTACTCTAACAATGTTGCTCCCCACATGTCAGGTCTTCTGCAGCTGCTTTCAATGCCCATTTCTGGGCCATGCAGAAGAATCAGTCTTCCTGTTTTATGTGCTCTCTTTGTGTTGTCCTCAGACTGTATTCCTCCAGCTGAACCTCCTGCTTGACCCACCCTGCTTAGTTGTAAATGGCTTTTGGCTATCTCCAAAAGACCATAGCTCTCCTCCAGGGATGAAGATTCACAACCACTGAGAATCCAGTGACACCTCAATTAACAAACCTCCTGGGAGCAAAGCTCTTCTATAATAAAGTGTCAGTATTAAAAATGAGATTAACTCTTTGTAAATCATACAAAACAGAGCAGCCTGAGTGTGCTAACTGGACAAAAATGCCTTCTTAAAGAGCTTCTGTTTGTCCCTGTTCTCTTTAAAGCAAAAAAAGATTGATTCCACTCCAAATGGCAAGTGTGTGTGTGTGGGGGGGTCACTTTGCCCACCCTACCCCTTTTGGGTGCCCTACCTCACCCCTACCGCAGTGGAGATTTCCTTCTGCCTTTGCAACCCACCCCCAACTCAGGTACCTGATACCCTCTCCACCCTAGCAAACATGAAGAAATCAGTTCATATGGGCTGATTCTTTACCAGAGTCTATTTCACAGATAATTCATTTGTTGAAAAATATTTACTTAGCGTAAGTTTCAGTCAATGTATGTATTTTAACCAGCAACTTAGATGATGGTTGATATTAAAATCTTTGTCCCTGATACAGGAGAGCCAAAAATCATCAGGCATACGTGGATATATTTCAGGAAATACGAATACATCTGAAATTACTGTCTACTCTTAAATAATCAACTGGATATGGGAGGGAGTGGAGAGACAAAGTGTTATCTTTTGTACTCAAGTGGTTCCCCCTTTTAAAGAGAAGAAAGAAGGTGGGCCAAGTTTATGTTTCTGGAAGCTTATTTCTCAAAGCAACTGGGAATAGAGTAGCCTATTAGAGGCTTTATAACTATCTTCTCTGAGGACCTCCCCTGACACTCTGCAGTGTCTAGGAAAGTAAATGCCCCAACATGGGAGAGGGCAAAATGAAGAAGTCTTGTAGATTTTTGTGAATGTGCTTTCCCATTAGTAAAAAGGACAAGATGGTAGTGGGTCCATCTTCAAACCTAGTAAAAGTCCCCTCTCTGCAACACTAATTACATCATTGTATTTAGGACAGATTACATGATATCCTAATTTACATCACCAACATGGTTGAAACCAACCAAAATCCAATCTTAATATCAGCACAATATATTTGCATTCTTTTAAAATTTTTAACCAAATTTTGAGTAACCATCTGAAAGATGCTATATACAATTACTTTAATTCTTTTCCTTTTACAAAAGTAAACTTCTAGCTAGAATATTACCGAGAACATCTAGCATTTAGAGGTTCCAGAAAGTGACATGCGGGGGTAATGGCGGATGCTTAAATATTATTCATCCTTCTATATTCAGGTAGAAGTGGAGGTGTTCTTGCCTTATTCATGTCTCTCTCTAGGCCGTAAAAATAGGAATAAGCAAAAGGATGATGCATTGTGGTGATGAATAATAATAATGCAAAATAGCAATACCTGTCTTCAGATTGTGATGGTAGTTTCTAAGCCTTTTTGTATGCAGATGAAGACGTAGATTTTTATAGCAAATCTGCCTTTAGACCAAAGTGCCTTCCCACATCTCACACCCACTCTCAAAAACACATTCACACTTTGGGGTTGGAAAGGTGATTTTTTTTTTAATTTCACATTTTACAATTTGTAAATTTAAGCCATACAGCATGCTACTTTGATACATTTATATACTGTAATATGATTGCCGTTGAAGCAATATTTATCACATTACGTTATTATAGAACAGAATTACTATGCATTAGATCTCTATGGTTTATTTACTATTAATTAGAAGTTTCTACCCTTAAATATCATTGATCTTATCCCTCCACTGCCACCCCTGGTAATGTCAGAGATGGTACAACATTAGTTTTGTACTCCTCAGGAAGTTCTCCTTACCATTTTAGTTGAACATATTTATATAATTGTTAATAACAGGTATTTACTGAATGTCAAAAGTGATCTGTGTTGTAATTGTATAAAACAGAGACCAAATGGTCATAAGTAACTATTTCTTGATGAATATGTCTTTTTAAAACTTAAATAGAAATGAAAAAAACACATACTTAAGAACAGAATGAATGACATCTTTCTTTATCTAAAGGAGATAAAGAAATGACAGTGCTCACATATATCAGTCTGTAGAACAGGTTTCTACAAAAATCTTAATTTTTACTCAATTGCAAACCATTTGTTAATTCATGTCTCTTCAGAACCTCTAGGAAATATACTCTAGACTGGCTTCTTCAAAAGGTCTCTGAAATTTATGTACTGAAATAGTTTGAGAGGGGTGAGAAGAATATCTTAACCCTTGTAGTCATTGGTTCAAAATTCTTTTTTTTGAGGGTCTTGTCTATAGAAATTCGAATTTCTCCATGGAATTTGCAATTGATTATTTTGACTCTTTAACTGATATTCAAGAAAATGAGAGAAAAACAATTAATGCAGACCACATGGCTAAATTGACCTTATAATTCCAGAACTAGAAGATACTCTGGGAGAAAATATCTGATATGATGACTACATTAAAAAAAAAAACCCAGGATTTTATAAATTAATAACCAATTTGGATTATTTAATAGAGCTTTAAAAAAAGGAAGGAATGATCAAAAGGGTATATTTTATAAAGATTAGGGATTATGACATATTTTTCTATGGAAAAATTATTAAAGTTTTAAACATGGGTTTTAGATATGCTAACATTTACACTGAGAGGACAATCAGTGAAGTAGAACTATAGTAATACCAAAAGGCAGTAAGATGAGAAATAAAAATGTTTTGAAGAAATTGGACAAAACATCAGGAGAATTTCTTCAAGACTTCAAAGAAAAAGTGTAAAAGCAAAAGAAAAAAAATAAAATAGGTAAAAAGATTATATAGGGGAGCTGAAAGGGAAGCTGATCTGGGACCTATGTTCACAGGGAAAGAAAAGCTAATTGAAAGAAAGGAAAATTTCTAAGGGAGAATAGAACCATAACATTGGAATTAGTGCAGCTGTATATTGTTTATATACGTTGAGATCATTTCCCATAATAAGGTAGTTTTCTTATTTGTTTATTGTCTGTTACCAAATAGTGTCCAGAACAGTGTTATGTGGTCAATCAATGGAGTCTGGAAAGGTATAAAGAATGTGTCACAGGTGTATAGTTTTGGGGAGCTGATATTAGAATATTTTTGCAGGTAGATCACCAGGAAATGTTCACATGAGAGTTATCTTGGTCTTTGATAACTCTAATGTACTATAAGGAAGACCAGTTTCTGGTCCTGATTCTGCCTTGTTTCAGTGACCAACTGATTAAATCCTTTAGGGTTTTGGTTTCTTTGTCTATAAAATGAGATTTGGTTTTCAAACTACATGCTGGGTGGCTAATAAGGCTCCACTGTTGACCCTTCCCATACATACACGTTACTTCTAATCCATTTTATATATTGTGGATCCTTGTATGAGTTCTTTCTTTTTCATGCTTTAAAAAGACTTAAGAACTACTATTAAGCAGATAGTCTCTAAAGCTCTTTTTTGCTATACATTTTTCTGTTAAATATAATTCTCTTCCACAGAACATTGTTTGATATCATATGTGTCAAAATAAGCACTAAGACGTGGGGAAGGTCAGGGATCCATCACCACAAAAAGTGGCAAGGGATAACAACCACAAATTTGGTACAATGGTAAGCATTTATGGCTCATGTGTCTGTAGTCTGATGATTTAGGCTGGGGTGAGCTGGACCTGGCATTATGTCAGCAGTCAGTCACCTGGGAACTTAGCCACCTGAACTCAGCTGCAGGTATGCAGTCTGTTGAAAGAGCACCTTGGCTTGTCTCCGTGTGTCTCTCACACTCCGCCTGCAGGCTAGCCTGGTCACATTTATGTGACAATGGCAGGGGGTAAATAGAAGTACCAGAAAAGCACAAGAGCATTTTTGAGTCTCTGTTTGTGTCAAGTTTGCTGTTGTCCCACTGGCCAAAACAAGTTCCATAGCCTAGCCTCAAGTCAGTGTAGGAGGGCACTTCCAAAAGGTATAGATACAAGAAGGCATGAAAAATAGCGCCATTAATATGCCTGTCTACCAAGAGAAAATCATACATCTTATAGCCTTATAAAAGTGGCCAAAAATCGATTGGGATGTAGAATCTAGGTTGGTCAGTGATAAGCAAAAGAATATCCAGGTTTCTCAGAAAGGGGGTGATTTGTTTTTTTGTTTTTTGTTTTTGTTTTGTTTTAGCAAGGAAGTAAGCAGCAAAATATGTGAATATAAAGAAAATCACTCTTTAATGAACCCCAAATCCTTGATTTTTCTCTCAGTCTTTTAAGCCTTTCAGGGTTTTCCACTTGGTACCTGTGAGGTCAAATCATTTATGTATTTAACATTGAGAACTCAAATGTTCGTGCAAAGCATAAAGAGAAAAATGAAAAACATTTCCATTGTGCACCACAGTAAAGCCCTTTGTACTCATGAGTGCATGATCTCTGTGTGAGATGGAACATGCTTAATTCCCACATGCCCCTGAGAGCGTTAAGCTGCAGCTAGAAAAATACAAGCTCACTGGATCATCTTATACTAAACCATGGCTTATACTCATGGGGGAAAAATCTGCTCATAAGCTCATGTTTGAATGGTAATTTTGATTAGAAGCACTTTTGGCCTCACCTACTGACTTTAGAATCTTGTTTAAGACAAAATTCCACAAAGCACCCTGAAGTCAAACTTTCTGACTGAGATTGGGAAACCCTGAAGACACATCACAGACCTTCCATCAGATTAACACTGGGCTGTGGGAGCATCAGGTTTCTGGGAATTCTGCCCTGCCCTTGAAAGTGAAAGCCAGGACCTTTTATACTCAGGGATTCCTTCAAGCCAGACCTGAACCTGGACCCAGACTAAACAGGGTTCAGTGGATGACACTGGATGACCTTTCACAAGATTAAAAAAGAAAAAAAACTGGTCACCTTCATGCTTACTTTTCCAATAACTTCGACCTAAACAATTTAGGTCAATTTGGGCTCACTGTCAGGGAAAGTGGTCAGGAACAATAGTGCAAAAATTGAAGAGCACTCATGTATTGCTCGAGTACTGTTTTAGGAAGTGCATAAAGAGAAGCAGTTTTTTCTCTAGGTGGGTGTCTGTCAAGTTTTCTCCCCAAGAGACGCCATTTGGGGTGTCACATCCAATTTCAGGGGTGTCAGTTTACAACCTGTAAAATGTTCCTGGGGTAACTCCTCTCAATAAGAAAGGCACGTCCTGGAAATTGACAAGTATGACCTTGTCACAAACACACCAAGGCAGCCACTGAACAACAGCATCCTTTTCTGTTCCTCTTTGGAGCTCTGAGTGGCAACAGCGGTCAGACGAAGGTGGAAACATGAAACAGTGATTTGCAATACATTCTTTCCTTGTCTTCAGGCGAAAAATCACACCATTATGTCATTTTCGTGATGTGCTCATCAACAGGATGAAAACCTCATTTGTCATCCTTGGGTTTGATAGAAAGTCAGAGTTTAGGAAATTCAGTCGGGCTGTCAGTGTTCTTTGCTGTCAAGTAGAACATTTGATGGAAGGCAGCAGGAACACGGGGCCAACGAGAGTTGCTGGGCCCCGATGCCATGCTGGCTGTAGAATCAATGGCAAGGTCTTCTGTTCCTTGGCATCCCAATCCAATTTACTGGAGCTGTTTATCAAGTTCCCATGCAGACAGGATGTAAATATGCCACTTAAATCAGCAAATACAATAATGAAAACTGATATGTGTAATTGTATCTGTGTGGCCCCACTGGCTCAAACCTAAATGGATTTCCAACCTAATATCGCTAAATGAATCCTTGAAAAATGTGGGGTCCATTACAGGGGGAGAGTGGCATCGCTTCTCACATCCTGACACAATGGGGACAACTCTGTCATCTTGCATGATTGAAATAAACATTTTTATCTGTCTCCTGACATTGCCTTGCCAGTTTTAACCCCATCTTTTGTGCTGTTAAGTGTTCCTTCCATTCACGCTAGTCTGGGGAACAGCAGTTGTTCCCTGCCAAGGAGAGAGTTCTAGATGGCGGAGAAAGGCTTATTGGACACTTCTATTCCCATCCTCAATTCAAGCATCTCCCCAAAGTGGCCTCTACAGAGTTCTCTCTATTGTAAAATGTTCAAAGACTAATTCTGTCACTTAACATCAATGTGTCTAGCAAATTACGGGAACCTCTGTACATCACCACCACCTCTTGGTAGGGACAATGCCACAATCTCAGATACACAATGCCAGCATTAATAGTTATTAAAACACAACTAAGTATTTACTGTGCACTTTTTAAAATAGGTAGATGGGAGAATATATTCATGATGACTATTAGAACTTGTTACCATTCACTTTTCCTCTTTCCCTTTAAATACATCTATCACAGAATTTCTTTTCCTACAGCAAGTTCCTCTGAACTCTCCCTTGTCTCAGCCCACATGGATTCTCTAGTTCTCTCTCTTCTTTCCTGTCTGACTTAGTTCTTTATTTCATAGAGTGACTTGGCCATCTTGATTCCCACTCCCCCAGGTTCCGTGACACAGAATACGTTAGACTGACAGAGGGAGGTTGAAAGAAGAAGAAGATGGGAGAATCATAAAAATGCTTAACTTAGTTTCTTTTTCCAAAATTTCCATTATGCTCCTGAGCCTCAGCTCCCTCATCTGTGGAGTGAGTATAGTGGCAACGTGCCCACATGTCCGGGTTATTGCTAGGAATCAGTGAAAACAGAATATAAAAGCCCCTCTCACAGGATGGAGCACAGATACAGTTGCACAAGAAAGGTAATCTCTTTCCCCTGTTCCCAATGATATTTAATTTTTTCATCTTTTTTTATGTTGAATCCCCTTTCTGTGAATGATTTTTTTTATAGTTGCCCTTGTTTAGCATTATTTTCTGATATAGTAACTACCATAAAAGCATGTTATAGTCTATACTATTTCATACTTTTACCATTTTAAGGGAAGGAACAGTGTTTTGCTGATTTTGATACCTCCCATAGTACTCCTCAAAATGCTTTAAATATATTTACTGCTCAATAAATGTGAGACCAAACTGCACCACTGGATTATGATATGGATTGGATCTCAACTCATTTCCTAGACATATGTATCACATCTGGCTGGACTTAGAGTCACTTTAGAAATCCCACGAAATGATTAGGTATACATAATAAGAATACTGCTGGAAACGACAACAATATTCATTGGTGAAGACGTAGCATCGCTCCTTTGAGGAAGGAGATTTCACTTTGGTTATTTTTCCCCACAACTAATGCATTTGTTGTCACTAAGCATGCAACACTTGGCAAAGACTTTCGTGATAGCTTATAACATATAAATTATTCAGACAAGAGGAAAATCTTAACTCCCTTTAGTAGAAGCTTCTGTCCAGCGTAGTTATATGTTCCTTTTTGATAAAGCTAAACTTTGACATTATTTTCACCCACACAGCTCTTTCCCTTTCCTCTTATTAAAAATCTTAGTTCCCAAGTAAACAAAGGATTCTGACTCACAATTCTTGTTTGAGAGTAACATAGACTTTCAGAGTTTTGTAAAATTAGTCATTTTGGTGCCCAAATCTATAATATGACTTTTTTCTCTTCGTATATGAAAAAGATTTGTTTGGTGAAGTTTATTAAAGACTTAATTATATCGCTATTCTGTACTGGTTTCTCTTCTGTCTCCTCTCCTCCTTCTCTACCCTACCTTCCCTCTAACTTCCTCAACAGAAATAAAGTTTAAATATTCAAAATCTGCCATACACTTTCACCTCCTATATTTTCAGGCAGTTACCATGTATACATATAATATGTAGGTGCATGTATAATTGCATTTATAACATGCAATTCTATGGTGAATTCTCAGTTCACACACCACTGCCACATCTTGGGATTTTGACGTAGCCATCACAGGGAAAATTCCATTTCCCTGGAGACATTTTTATGTCTTTGTTGGAGAGAGCATGCAAGTTGCACACGAAAGAAGGAGACATGGAGAGGGAAATGAGAGGCAGCCCCTCCACTCTCCACCTCAGTCTGTGCCCCCTGAAAATGAACTTGAAACAGACAACCCCAGGAAAGTCTCTAAAGCAAGTCAGCAGACTTCAGGAAATATAAATAAACATTTATTCTATCATGGACCTCTCTTTCATAATTCTCTTCACTCACTGCCACCAAAACTAAAAAGTTATGGTTTCCACAATAATCTCTTCATCTAAAACAAGTGACTCATGTAAAGCAGCAGTATTTAATATCACTTTACATGTAAATTTCTGATTATATTAGTGATACATGATTAAGATAAAAATGAGGAAATAAAAAAATCACTTTAATCACAATATTTAAAATCAGCCATTCAATTTACTTTGACATATATCCTTGTATGTTGTGTGTGCATGTGTGTACACACATGCATATATTTTGCATTAACTTTAATTTGCTTAAATTATCGCTTTAAACAAATGAGAAAACTGCTGAAATTACATTGCCATTTTTCCCCTAGTTCTCCTAACTGTGCTTAAGAGAAACATTTTTATAAACTGGATGCAAAGTAATCTTTGAAGGCTTATTTTCAGAGAGCTAGTAATTTTAGAGCTTCTAAAAGCCAGATTTTTTGAATGGTAAGAACAACAACAAAGAAAGAAAACACAGAAGGCAGTGGAGGGTAGAGAAAATGGTTGAGTAATCAGCTGTGTTGTTGAAGCGGGTGGAGGAGGGAAGACATCAGCCTGTCACATCTAAGCCTATTCAAAGGGAAGTGGGCTCCACTTGATGGGCAGGATGCCAGGATGCGATAATAAAGGAGCGATGTAGGACTGCAACTTGTACTCTAGAAATACATTTTCCAATTAGTCATAAGTGTTTATTCATCAAGGCATACCACAATGCTTTTGGTAACTGAGTTGTACAAGCAGCTGTAATTGGCAATTGAGAAGCATCAGTGCAAATGTTTTGATGTCTAATCCTGAAATTGTTCACGCTCCACATTCCCGCTGAATGGTCCCCCTGTCCTGGAGTGGTGTCAACTGTGTCTGCAGGTTTAGGTCCTTTATAATCAGCAAGCATTACATTAGATCCATCTTGATGATTTAGTCCTTTTTCATAATTGATTTGAGAAAGAGAAGTTGAAGCAGATTGAAAAATGGTCTTTCAGCAAGGTTGGTGAATATTTTGCTTTAGCATAAAAGGGGGCTTGGTAGGATGGTTAACTTAAAAATATTTTTTCAGATCCTCAGAGGAAAACAGTGGGTATCAGAAGCCCTCACTCCCCCACAAGTTCTAACAGGATGCTCTTTTGGATTCGTGCCAAGGGCTGCAGACCAGCCTGGACGGCAGGGGAGCCTGGGTGACAGCCCATGATAGCTCTGTTTTGGTAACATGTCGCATTTGCTGTCTGGCCATTAATCTAGAACAGTTTTTAAGTGAGATTAAAAAGCTCAGCTGAAAAGAAGAATCCCACAGGATATTCCTGACCTTTGAAAAGAAAACCATCAGGACTGAGTCTTTCGAACTTAGAGAAAAATTTATTTTTTGCACTTCTTAGTAGCACAGAGCCGCAAATGATTACTTAAAAGGGTCGCCTCCCTTTACTCCTCACAGTTTTTTAGGTACTTAGTATGAGAGGCTTGTGACAATTAAATCAATTTCCACTGGAGTTCCCACAAGTGGGCCTTCTCTCAGCTTCCTCAAGGAGACAGACTAATAAGAAGCCAGCAAGTTATCTGGGAGGATGCTGCAAGGTAGAAAAATGGAATTTCGGGTCCAAGAAAAACTTTGTAGCAGAATCACCGTTTCTCGCAGACTGAAAATCAAGCTTATAATAGAAAGTCTTAGTATTTATAATGGAAAGAAGAGGGTAGCCAAAATTAGACTTTGAAAATGGTTTTCTCATAACATTATTTGACTCTTAAAAAAAAAAGAGTTGTCATTAGAAAGAAATTTACTTCATCCTCCCTCCAAGTTTAGAGTGTACTTTTCATTTTTAGAGGTAGAAAGGAACCCACTGGTTTTGGTACATTAAGCTCATGGTATATGGAGAGCTATAGACATAATAACCTTGAGCGTTCATTTTACAAAGAGGGAAACAAAAGCAAAATAAATCACCACCCAGTGGCCTTTGCCTGTGTTTAATCCCAGTAATTAAAATGTTAACTTCCTTCAAGACCATAGACCACTGTCCTCTTCTGCCCCAAATTGCTCAAGCACAGTCTAACTGAGGACCCCAGTATCCATTGTCTTCATCAACAGGCTGCCTGATCTGACCAGGAGGGTCATCTACTCCCTTCTCATAAGCAGTGTTGGGCACCTTTAACATGCTGAGTATATGCAACCAGGAAGATCATGTGGAACTAAAGAGTCAAAGGATTAAAAGATGTGGCATATATTCTTTCTGGGCCACCCACTTGGCCTTAGAGCTGATCAAGAAGCACCAGAGCCACCTGTCCAGGTCACCAGGCTACCTTCCCATGAAGCATCTGTGCTGGATAGATCCTAGTACAGGCAGATGGTTGGCTGAGAGCATGACGGCATGCGAGGCAGTCTGAGCATCTAATGTAAGAGAGAATCGATTGGGCAGAGTTGGGTTGTGGCAAGAAAGGGTTTTGGAAAGCTGAGGTCCTCATAGCCAAGGAAGATTCACAGAGGCTGTTACTCTGAGTAGTCCTGGAGATCTGATGTCTTTAAAGCCAACATATTCTGGCCCATTGACTGGGTTGGCATGGCTCCATGTCATTAGCTTGGCTGGATTAGTCTCATCATCTCAGGCCTGTCACCAGCATGGTGTGTTTTGTTAGGGTTATGTCCTTTGCTTACACCAGGATACAGACCACCTGGAAACTCCAAGAAGGCCCAGAGAGCAACCTGTGCGTCCTCACACTCAGAAAGGTTCCACTCATGGTTTAATGCTCTGCTAGTGCCATATTAAAATTTTTAATACTTTTGTAAAAGGAGCTCTGCATTTCCATTTTGCATGAGGCCTGCAAGTTGTGTAGTCAGTCCTGATAGCAAGTCTGCATCTCAGGCTGCCACTGCATCTGCTCCACCCAGAAGTTAGCTATATCCTCCTCAGGAAAGGGGAACCGCTGAATTTAAATAAAACCAGAAGTTCTCCTTCAAATGCATAGTGTAGGGCTTTATTGAGATGCATCTAATCTCCTCATGTAGAACAGGAAGAACTAAAGTTGTTCATCATGATATTTGGGTTCCATTGATTCAAAGTCAAGACAGGTGCCTTGTAGTTAATTGGGTAAATGCTGTTCTTTTCTTTTATGGATTTAGACTTCACTCTCAGAGAACAAATCAAGGTTTGCTCTTGGGAGGTTAGCTAACAAGCGGCTGGTAGGTCTACAGCTCATGGAAATGTTGAAAAGGAATTGAGGGCCTACATGGAGCCTGAGCCCTGGAACAGCAGCCTTCCCCCCCAAACCATGAGAGTAGACAGCAAGAGCAGCAAACCCACAAGGACAACCCCAGGCCACAACTCAGCATGGCAACTGTTGTCTTTGACTCGGGACATTGTTCAAGGGTTAAGACCTACTGGTTGAGTGCTTTTAAAAGGTGACTTCCTTGATTTTTGAGAGAAAGTTGTACACAAGTTTCTGCACTGAGTGCTTAGGCTTCTCAAGAGTTTTCTCCCACCTCCAGATCTTCTCCCTTCATCATATCCTAGTTATAATCCTCTCCACATTTCAAGATTTTTTGTGAAGAAAATTCCCAAGTCAGTTATAGCATGTGGGGCTGGGAATGGGTAAGGAGCGCCGTAATCCTGAGCTAGGCCGGGAAGGGGGTAGCAATGTGAGCACTCCAAACAGTCACTCCCTCACATCTCCAGGGAACAGGCCTCCAAGACTTGCATCCAAAACAACCTTGTACTGTCCTCGGAGAGGGGAAGCCTGAAGTTAGGGAAGGAGGAGGGTGAGACCTACAGTTTGCCTTTTCCTAGGGGCTCTGCACAGACTTCTCCCATCTCCATCTTTGCAGTTGTCACCATCTGTGTTGACCTTTGCTTCTTCCATCACAGGGGATCTTGTTTGGCATAGGAGTCCCACCTTTCATTTCTGTAACCCCAGCATCCCACATCAGTGCTTGGCCCACAATGCTTGTTGAGTTCATTGTTAAAACAGTTTTCTCTTCAAGATTTTTAGTGATTAGTTTGGCAGAACAGAAATCACCATTTTCCTCATGGGGTCGGGGGAGGCCAACATTAACTGAGAAACATGAACAAAGAAAGGGGAGGAATCTGAGACTAACAAACACAGCCTGATTCCTTCTTTTGTCCATGTCTAACTTACCAAAGCAAAGATGGGCAGGGGATTATTATGGATTTTGAATAGCTCTACACTTGCCTGGCATAGAGGGAATGCTGGTTACAATGTGTGCTTAAGCCTTTAATAGAGCTGAAGGTCCAAGGCCAGTGTCATGGCAATGAGGTCGATTAAGGCGTAAGGACCAGACCATAATCAGAAACCCTGGGTTTCACTTCTGGCTCAGCCACTGACAAGCCATCTGATTTAGGACATCATCATCCAACCTTTTTCTACTTTTTGATTTTAACCTATACAATAGAGATCATAATATCCACTTTGCATCCTGCCCAGGACTACTGGGAGAGTCACATGAGATAATTGCAGGTGAAAGCACTTTGCCAACTAAAAAGCATGAGACCTGGATGAAGATCCGGTATCAGTGTCTGCACCCCAACTCCCCGAGGCCAGAAGAGGCCCCAGCCAGGAGACACGCTGTCCCCTGCAGAAGAGCATGAGCACCGAGGAGGAGGCAGGTGTGCTGATTTCATTCCAGGAGCTAATTGTGTGTACTCTGGAGACCCCTGACATTCTCCAGCCCCACTCTGGGGCAGTGGGTTACTAGAGAATTTGTGTTTCTGTCCATGCAGATTCCACCCTGCTTCCCAGAGCTGTTTTCTATTTTTTTTCTTGCAATGTGATTACTCGTTAATCCCTTCCCTTTCTCACATGTATGGCTGACCAGACACATATGTTTGGCTCCAGAACGAGCCCTATGGATGCAGGCTTGGACACAAGATATTTGGTTGGAAAGCCTCTCAAGTCTTCTACCATGAACTTTACAAATAAAATCTTTTGCAATAATCAACATGTCTTAGGTCAGAATGTTTTCATATTGTAGCTTTGCGTGTATGTGTGTGTGTGTACCCACTCACAGGTTGTATTTAGTGGAAAGAAGGCTCACTTGGGTTTGTTTGGATGAGCAAGAAAGATTGGGAATTCAGAGTGTACAAGATTATAAATATTACAGAGTTATTCAAAAATCTCATTTACTTTTAGTCTGACTGCCTCTTTACATATATAAATCCCATTTGCAGCCACAGACACTGATACTCTTAAAGAAAACAACAACAAACAAGCTACT
Organism: Furipterus horrens; assembly: GCF_987537825.1. Classification (NCBI taxonomy): domain Eukaryota; kingdom Metazoa; phylum Chordata; class Mammalia; order Chiroptera; family Furipteridae; genus Furipterus; species Furipterus horrens. Next base: position 193,021,281 of record NW_028327171.1, read on the forward strand.
GTTAAGGGACATGGAAATTAGTTTGTTTTCTCTCTTACACTCCTGGGCAGTGAAAACACAAGCAATTGCATTTCCAAGGGTTTCAATCAATATACAAAATCCTTGTCTTTCTTAGGAGTAGCTTGAAAGGTTAATCACTTTCTAAAGGGCTCTTTGTATCTATAAACAAATTTGATTTTTTTGTCCAGCTTCTCGTTAAAAGTTCCCACACAAACACATTTGCCCTCATTTAGAAAACTCCTCATAGAAGGCTGGGAGCTACATGCAGCTTCTACAAGCTGACTACTGTTCCTTAAGGTGTTTGTATTAAGGGGACAAGGGGTAAGATGCCAGCACCCTGGCCCTGGGCTGGAGCTGGTTGCACACATGAAGTGATCAACACTGTAGGAATCTACTCAATGTGAACTCTATGCTCATGCCACCCAATTCCCAAACCCCAAGGCCCTCCCTTCCTGGATAAAGTTTTCCAGTGGTTTGTTTCATTGCACAAGAAATGTCTCTTTCCATTTGAATTCCTATTCAACTTCTATTCACGTTTTACTCTAAATAATTTGTCTTCTAGTGATGCGTTCAGAGAAAGATACTACAAAGTCCACTGTCCTCACCTAAGTGGGGGCCATAAATGAGCAACACCTTGGCAACGTAGCTGTGTTCTGTTTTCTCCTGGGATGAGAGAATATCATGCCTAAAATCTAAAACCTAAATTACCAAAATTTCAATATTTTCATACACGTGAATTAACCAGTTTTTAAAAGGATTCTTTTAAATAGGGAATCAATGAACATTTAAACTGGGATTGCTGTACAGAAATTTTATTTAAGAATATATAAAGGGAGGTACACTTGTACTGCAATATTGCAATTTGTATACAAGTCTCATATCAAATAGATTCTGAGTATTTGCCAACCACCAACAATGGTTCATTGTCGAGAGTTGGATTTTGTCTTTTTAAATGCTGTTTTCTCAACAATTCAAAAGAAATCCTCCTCTGCCTCACAATAGGAAGACTCTTTCTATTTAATCATAATACAGACATTTTTTTTTTTCTTTTTGCCCTAATGGTTTATCGAACATTTTGCCAAGATCCAGATGAGGGTATCTGGGCTTCCTGTGTGTGTCATAATATACCGTATTTGTTCTCCATCTATCACTGCTCAGTGGTATAGACTGCCATTACAATTATAGTCCATATAGGCTGTAATTGTTTAACAAAGGGGAATTCAGGGAGGTCAAATGAGAATTTGAAAGCCAATACAGCAGAGCAGGCTGGGCTGGGGGTGCAGTCATAACTCATTGCCCTGTTAAGGCACAGATGTGGGTGCAGAACAAGTGGCTGCTGGGGCCTGGGTGAAAGGCAAGCAGACATAGTAGCTGTGGATCACAAAGAACATTCAGGGCTGGTGCTGCAGTGCACTGTGCCACTGTCAAGGACGGCCTGATGTCAACTCCTTGCTATGCAGTGATCCTTCCATCTGGATTTAAAAGAAAAAACTCATAAGTGTCAAAACACAACCAAGGTTTTGATTCCTAGTAACCTGAAGAAGCATTTGCTCCGTTTCAGAGAAAGGTCAGTGTACATCACAAACATTAAATCTCCAATGAAGCCACTGAAAGGTATACTCAAAACCACACAGTTTATTAAAGTTGGTACACATAACCATGAGAATGTCAGTTATGATGCATCTGACTTCCTTTTAATTCTCTCAGAACCACAATTCTAAGGATCAAGTCCTCATGTGATAATGTCCAAAGACAAGAAGAAAGGCGGAGTGAGACACCAAGGGCTCTTTCCCACACTCTTTGCCCCGGGTCTCAATGGCTAGAATTTTGGGTCAGGTCACATGCGTACCCCTAACCCAACCAATGGAAGAAGGGAAGGTCTTATAGGATAGGCTGAGATCAGTCATTGTTTATGTTCGGAGGGAAGAGTGGGGTAGAGCGGACCTCATTTTCCTAGAAAACATCACCAATGCTATCTGAATATGATTAGGATTCTAAAGTCTAGCCAGTCCCCACAGGATATGAAAGAACAGTCACAAGCTACTAAAAACATTGCCTCCTAAAGTACACTGAAGGAATACAGTATTCCCTCACTTATTGCAGGTATTACATTCTAGACCCCCCCCCCCACGATAGGTGAAAATCCTCGAAGTAGGAACCTTACATTTATTTTAGTATTTACATATATTTTAAGGCTTTATAAACCCTTCCCACACACTTATAAACCATTCCCAGTGCCTTATTAACCTTTTCCACACTTTTATAAACACTACTTATGTTCTTAAACATATTCTACACTCTTAAACCTACGTAATTTTAACACCATATGTAAACAGTACAAAATCCCGTGATATAGCGAAAAGCCGCAATAAATAATTAAATATAATATTTTTAAAAATCCCGCGATATAGTGAGGCCACGATAAGTGAACCGTGATATAGAGAGGGACCACTGTACAGTAGCCCAGTAGATGAATGCTAAATCAGAGCGCTGCTGTTCTGAATTGCTTAGTGTTCTGAATTGCTTAGTCAAATGACTCACTCCTTGCTACATGTCCTTGGGCACTTCTTAATGGATTCAAGCCCCAGTCTATGCTCCTATCAAAGGAGAATAATGTCATTGACCACCTCCTGGTCTCACAATTGGGTTGTATGATGATTAAGAGGAGCCTCATGAGGCCTGTGAATTTCTCAAGATGAAAGTATAATGTGCTGACTTTTCTGGAACAGACACAAATGTCAAATCTCTGAGCATAAAACCAGCACTGGTTCACCTCTCAGAGTGGCTTGGAAGCAAGGAAGAGGCAAGGATGGGCTCCTATCTGGACAAAATTCTGATTTAAATCCCTCAGGCTCGCACTCTCCCTTTCTCAGCATTTCTCTGCTGTACTTTGACTATTATTTCTGCCCCACATCTCACCTCTTCCCAAAGCAAAAAGCACAGGGTACGAGTAATAATAGGTCAAGGTTAAGAGTGAAAATGTGAGAGAGTTGGAAGAAGAAGGGGAAGAAGAGAGTTAAGAAGATTACTCCGATTTTCTCCCACAAATTTCAAGCCCTCTTTAAGCCCATTATTTAACACTTAAACTAGACCATTAAATGCTTCCATGTTGTCGAAGCCTGGCACATTTTGGTCTCTTGATGGCAGGTTCCAGGCCTAAACACAGCAGATGTGCACATATCAGCTGTCCTGTGTATCTTGCACATGCCAGTCCTCAGTCTTTTGAGACATTCCTGTTAAACATACACCCAGCGCAAACATAAGTCCACTGATGTTATGTCCATTTTTACCTATTCCCCAAAACAAATGGAAGCAGCTTACATTTAAACATATTGAAAGTACAAGTTAAAAAAAATAAGGAGAGCTTAGAAATAATTCAGAGCAAAGATATATCAGATGGTGATCCTAAAGTGAAATACAATGAGTACAAAATTCCACAGCTGAAGACAAAGGGAAAACCTAACCTAATGGGTTATGTAATTAATTCTCTGTTTTGAATTTGTTGTTTTCATTTCTCCTCTCTCTTCCTCTCTCTTTTCTAACTCTTTTTTGAAATATATCTTTTTACCTGGGAAGTTAAAGTGATAGCTGCCATCAGATTCACAAAGAAATTGAATTATGTATCTTAAATTATTCTTGGACTAAGGTAAAGCATTTGTTGGTTAATTAGTGGGTCAATCATGCTGCTAAGAAGCAGACATGTGGAACAATGCAGAAGAAAATATCTGTAATTCTGGTTTGGCAGAAGATACAATAATGTTTTCCATATTAACATTTCTTAAAACAATTTTAAAAAGTAGATGGTGTACTCCTGGATTCTGACTGGACAAAGGAAGCTAAGCTAAGGGAAAGAACCAACTAGAAAATGTATAAATTTTATAAATGTAAAATGTATAAATTATGTTTGTTTGCATTTTGGTTCCTAGTGTTTGTTGTCCAGCTATAAAGTTTCCCAGTCTGCCTTTGAACATTGTGATCTTTAGCCAAATAGATTACTTCTACTTTCTTCATTTGTAAATACTTCTCTGGTTGATTTGGTAAAACGCCTTTTCTTTAGTCATGAGAGTAGCATGGCTTATTGGAAAGAATTATGTTCTGGAATCAGATAAACATGGGTTCAAATCCTGCTTCTCCCGCTTAGCAGTAAGAATTTTAGTCAAATTACTTAGCTTCTTCTAATTTCAATTTTATAATAAGTTAAAAATAAAAAAAGGAATAGTATAACTTTCTAGATCCTGCCTCCTCTCCCTCAACTATGACACCAAGACATATTGGTTGGACCCACTCAGTAGCCTCAATGTGCTCCCCTCCTGCCTGCCATTACCTCCCTTCCCACCTCTACCTTCATTCACCTGCCATTGTCTCTCCCTGTCTGCCACACAGCCTTCCCTCTGATCTCCCTGATTCTGTTTTCACCCTCCTCCACTCCATTCTCTGAGTGAACCTGCTAAAACACAAACCAAATTGTGTTACTACTCAATCTTCTTTACAAACTTGACATTGTCCTGGGACAAGATCCAAACCCTTTCACATGAATCTTCTTCATCTGGCCCAGTCTTTCTCTCTTGCCTCTGTCACCAATCCCAAGCTGCTCCATGTTCTGGCTGCAGAGAACTCTCTCCTATTCAGGGAACCTGGCAGGCTCTAACTCCACATCCAGCCTTTGCACAGATTTCTCTCTCTGCTTAGAACACCCCTTCTCCCTGACCTTTGTTGAACTTCTCTTTTCATAGGCCCGGTTTGGATGTCACTTTCTTTTGTAGACTTCCCTTCGAGGTCCCTATCCCCAGTTCCAGCATGGTCCCAAAGTCCAATTAGAAAGTGTTTCTCCTGTGAGCTTCCTTAGCACCCTACCCTGTCACAAGCCTATTTACTTCTCATCTCTCTTACTGGTCATGATCTCCAGGAAGGGAGGGACCACATTTTCTCATCTTGATATCTTTAGGGTGAAATTCAGTGTCTCATAGAAGGTGCTTAATAAATATAAAACAAACAAAAATGTGAACTAATGAATGTCTTTCAGGCTTTTGTGGTGGATTAAATGAGATATAATAAGAAAGACACTGAATACATTACATGCACTCAATAAATAATCCTAATTATTGTCATTATTGCTAGTATTACCACTATTTCTGCATGAGATTACACTGCTTTCAGAAATGATTGTGTCCTTCGCCTATAGAAACTCAAGTGCAGATGTCTTAAAGGCTTTTGACATTTTTAACACCAGAACTGTGATGAAAACTATTATAGTAGTAGTTTTGTTGGGTCTTTATAAAAATGTGCCCCTACCTCCACCTCTTTTATTTTCTGGTTCCAGTGCCTCTTGCAACCTTTTACAAATAAGTGGGTTTATTCATTCGAACACGCACTTTCGCCAGTTGGTTCACTTCTCTGTAACCCCTTGCGTCCCTATTCAGCAGAGGCTGGTAATTACCATAGCAACCGCAGCATGTGGTGCCTATGCACTCTCTCTGAAACAAAGCATTTGCTTGGAAAAATTACACACACACACACACACACACACACACATTAATTTGCAACATGACATTCTATTTCATGGTATTTATGCAGGGAAATCATGCCATCAAGTAAGCAGACTTACCTTCCTCCCTGGACTAGGGACTCACACTGCTCTCCTCCTATTTCCCCCACCCCCAATGCACTTCCCATGAAGACATTAATTCATTTTCAAATAAAATTTTTGTGCAGTGGGGAGGAAAAAAAAGATGGGAAGGATTTGGTTTCAGTGGGAAGGCACAAAGGTCAGGAAGAGGGTGCAGAGCTCCGTAGAGCAGTGGTTCCTGTCTGAGTGATGATTATACTACCAAGGGGATTTATTAAAATGGAGCCTATTGCTGTTACACTGAATAAGTCTCTCCATAAATTCTGGGTGAGCCTGTCAGGGGCTAAGCCCATATGTAATGCTTAAATACAGTGCCAGCATCTGCAGGCTGGGGTCTGCACCCCAGGCCACACGTGCCTCCCCAAGCACTGGATGCATGTGCATACACGCTTCACTCTAATCAAGAACCCAGAGCCTGAAATACTGCGCATGCCCAGAAATGGAGAAGTCCTATTCTCAACGAGGGTGTGTGTGTGTGTTTCCAGCAACGCATTATGTTTTAGAATGTGACAGAATCAAATGTGACAGAGTCACTTGTTCCGGGTCTCCATTTGGTGGGGGATGGGAAGGGGAAGGCAGGAGTCTGGCCAGAGCGATTTCAGGCTGCGTGGTACTCTGCCGCCGACCACTTACAAAACAGAAGGAGGGACATATGCGCCAGGCAGTGTTCAAGGTACAGAGACTTCTCAGTGTCATTCGTCCTAATCAAAGGACAAGCAACAGAGGGTGAACTCTTTTTGCCTCCTTAAGTCACCTGAAGGGAGAGGAAAACCTGGGGAGAGACTCTGCTTCAACTAGACCTTTTTTCAATTGTTGTTGAAACCCGGTCAGTTGGAAGCCTCTTTATGAGTTCTCTAGTTGAAACTCAGTTTGTTTGTTTTTTAAATTGCTTTGGTCTGAGGAAAAAAATAACACATTCCGGGCGAAGGCTTTGTAGGGCTTCAGAACAATCTGAACCTTTCACTCTGTTCCTCAGAAATTCAAGTGGACAGCCTTCTCTTGTAACATGAGGACGTTTTCCCTTAGCAGACGGAGCTCAAGAAGAGAGCAGGGCCACGCGTGGGGTGGGCCGGCTAGTCTCCTTGGCTTTTTACCAAATATTTGATGAAATGCTCTAAATTTATTCTTTAAAGGGGAGTTCCTAATTATTAACTATTATTTCCCTGCTTGGACTGAGAAGATACTGACACAAGCATAAGATAACTTACAGTCCTTTAACAACGCTGGGTAGTCGACCGGAGATAACGCAGCTCTCTGGGAAGCCATCGCCTTTGGGTTTCATGGAGCAGGGTCTCCCAAACCAGGTGAAGGATACGGCTCCTCTTTGTCTACACGGAGCCTCGCAGGCCCCTAGCGGCCTTGCAAGAGGAGCCACTAGAGGGCGCCTTTCACCCAGCGATAGCTCTCAGCGCAAACCTGTTCCTTAAGGAGAGCTCACTCTTTAGCTGAGAAGCCGAGAAATCAGTGACGTGGGGAATTATTATGCACAGTTCATTTCCTTGTAATTTAACTTTCACAGTAACAAAAGCATAATGTATAGCCTAGTTTTCGGGTCTGATTTACAACAATTTAAACTAAAAGATGATTTCTGCCTCACCCCACCCCCTTCTGAATCACTTCGCTGATATCAGCAGCTGAAAATTTTGTATTTCATCATGCCCCCATATCCTCCCCAAAGCCACCCATCCGAGAAGACAAACATGTAGAACAGGATTCCTGCAAACAGCCGGATGCAAATTTTCACTTTCTGCTTCAAATTTCATTATTGCTTTATTGTCCGTTTTAAAAACTTGATGTTTTTTATTATGGTGGTTTGGCTAGTATTCCCCACTACTTTCAAACATTGCGAAGTCCACATGGGGCAAAGCACTTCTGTCCTCAAAAGGCTGTGGTGTCATTTGTAAACCCAGAGGTAAAAGAAGGGGGCTGTAGCTGCCCCCCACCCCCGCAGCATTCCCAGCGCACCCTCCTGGGCCCTTTCGCCCTCATCTCCCGCCCTTCCTAGATCCAGCTACTTTGATCTCTCCTTCCTCTGACTCCTTGAGCATTTACTGGCTCTACCAGCAATTTAGCATTTTGTAGCTATTGTCTTGTTCTCTAATTGCTTCATATGTACACTTTTTTTTCCTCCCTAAGGAAAGGAAATAGCATTTTTTTTTTTTTGAGTGCCTACGTTGCCTAAGGCTCTTTGCTGAGAGTTTTACATGTAATTTCCTTCAATCCTTTTAACAATCCTATGGCTTAGATGCAATTAATTCATTTTACAGATGAGGAAACTGAGTCAGAGAGGTTGAATAACTTACACAAGGTTATACAGAAAAAGGAGGGAGGATTCAGACACAGGTATTCCTTTTTGTTACATCTTTCTGATCCCACCTTGACTTAAATTGAAATGACTATCTCTCTTTTCCGCACTTTCAGTACCAAACAGAGGTAGATGTGTGCACACACAAATACTTCTTACATGCTATTTAAGATCTGTCTGGGCTAGCCCCTATGTCTTGGTAAGAAAGTTAGAAGCGTCCCCATTTTAAAAATTAAGTAACTTCCCAGCCCCCTTGTATAGGCTTTCTCCATGTAATTACTAAGTACTTGATCAATATTACCTATTACAGTCCCATTTCCTTGAATCTGCTGTTGTTGTTTCTTAGCTGGGCTGTACCATCCAAGAGAAGGAGGACCATATATATATTCCAGAGAGTTATCAAGAAACATACCCTGGCTGGTTTGGCTCAGTGGATTGAGCGTCGGCCTGCGAGCTAAGTGTCGCTGGTTCGATCTTCCAGTCAGGGCACATCAGAGAAGGAAAACTCTGATTCCAAAAAACCTCCACTGCCTTGCGGCATACCTCTTCAGGGGAAAGGCTAAGGGAGTAAACCCCTACAGAAAATCCGGAGCCGGAGTCCCTAAGGCGGTTTGACGTTGTAGTCAACACCGGCAACTCCTGCGGCGCACCTGAAGCCAAGCTGTATGGACTCCGTCTTTCCCTTGGACCCTTCAGCTGCGAAGAGAGGGGGGGTCTGCTGCATGGGCAACAGCAGACCCTCCATATCACCCTGCCCAGGCTCTGTAGCTTCAGCTCCACTGGAGAGGACACTCCAGCGTCATCGCAAGATGTCGATTCAACACGGGAGGAGACAGATACCGTGTCACTCCCGAGTCGGACTGCACAGCCATTCTCGGCGGTGCAGATAGACTCTTAAGAAGCTACACCATAGTCTCTCGAGGCTCTGTAGCTTCAGCTTCACTGGAGAGGACACTCCAGCGTCATCGCAAGATGTTGATTCAACACGGGAGGAGACAGATACCGTGTCACTCCCGAGTCGGACTGCACAACCATTCTCGGCGGTGCAGATAGACTCTTAAGAAGCTACACCATCGTCTCTCGAGACGGACGGCTGCCGACGACGACTTACAATAACCAACATGTGAAAATAACCTAAATGCCCACTGACAGATAGACAAGAAAAAATGTGGTAGATACATTCAATGGAAAGTTATTCAGCCTTAATAAAGAAAGAAATTGAGCAATATGCAACAACATGGATGAACCTTGAGGACATTCTGCTAATGGAAATAAGGCAGTCATAGAAAGACAAATACAGCATGATTGCACTTATATGAGGCATCTAAAATAGTCAAATTCATAGAACCCAAGCATGGAAATGTGGTTGCCAGGAATTGAGGAAGGGGGAAATGAAGAGTTACTAATCAATGGGCATAAAGTCTCAGTTAAACAAGATGAATAAAATAAGCACTAGAGATCCTCTGTAAAACATTGTACCTATAGTCAACAATACTGTATTTTACACTTAAAAATTCATTGAGGGTAGATTTTATGTTCCTACCACAATAACATAAAAAAATTTTAAACAAACAAAAGATGTTTAAATTAAGGCACTATGGGACATGCTCTTCTGACTTACTTGGGTGTTAAAGAAACTCTAAAAAGAACTAGTTAGAGTTAGCCTGGTTTCCATGACAAGGATGCTAACACGTGGGATCATGTCTTATTGACTGGGAGGGATGCGGTAGGGATGGGGTGGGGATGGGAGGTTCCCAGAAATCAAAGTGTAAAGTGAGAATGGAGTGCAGGGTGGGGGCTCTGGAGGTTCCTGGGGTAGAACTCACATTAAGGGAAGAAAAAGTTGGCCTCTGTAATCGATCTGAGGGTTGGAGGAATGTACTGACTTCAGAAGGGCAACACCGTGGAGAAGTATGAAGTAGAAGGAAAGGATACAGGTGAAAAAGAGGAGCAGTCTCCCCAAACTCAGGATTTAAGCCCAGCTGTCCCGCTGAGAACCTCCCAATTGGGCTCATGTACAGCAGGTGGTGCTGTGCTCTAGTCCCTCGCACTGAACTGCAGATGCTGGGGACTTTGAAGACAGAGAGTAACGCTGCTTCAGCCACCGTTCCATCCCAGTGCCAAGCGGCCAGCTAGAGGAAGCAGCGGTGGTGACAGTGGTGATGGATGTTTAGCAAGGCAGAAGCACAGGTGCAGGGAAAAGCAGAGGCCAGGTGGTCACTCAGGCGGCAGCCATTGGAGGTCTGAAGCAGCAGAGGGAACTGTGGCCGGGCTGATGCCTGAGAGCACAGGGACACTTCCTGGGTACCCCCAACCCAATACCTGGCAGGAGGAGGGGACCCTGGAAGTGAGTTGGGAATCCTCCACATGAGGTGGGAGTGAGGAAGCAGAGAGGTGAGAGCCCTCAGGGTAATGAGATCCAACTTGTGCCCCAAGGCGCTGAGCTTGGGGGCCTCTAAACAACCTTCTAAACACCTGGTGTGGAGCAAATACTAAATAACTGTTAGTTTCCTTCTTTTCTCTTTCTTTCTCTAAAAAGCTCATATCGGGGGACCTTATCCTAATTTATTAAGACTCAGACCATCTCCTATTATTATTATAAGCTTTATTAAGCAAAAAGTTATTTAATTACTGAAAAAATTCCCCCAGGTGTCAATTCAAACAAGATGCTTTCTTCCTAATGGTACATCTCTCACCTCTGCTATTAGCCACCATAAATCCCAATAGATGCAGTTCTGGGAAGTCCACCAGGTACTCTCTTATGTCAGGGCCATTGCACCTGCTATACCTTCATCTGCGGAAAGAACGTGCCGTGTAGTCTGAATGTCTCCCTGTCTTGCGGTCTTTGCTCCCAGGTCACCTTCTTAGTGAGATCTTCCTCACCACCTTAATTAAAATGGCAACCACCCACCAGTCCTCTCTATGTCCCTCCCTGTCTTATTTTCCCATAGTATTCATCACCCTCAATACAGGTTTTGCTTATAATTTGTTTATTGTCTGCTTCCTGTCCCTGAAAGACAGAGACTTTTTTTTGGCTCTCTGCACTGGTGTATCTGCAGAGTCTGAAAGAGTGCCCAACACATTATAGGTCCCCAAATATTTGTGTGAATATTACTAAAATATCACAACTTTCATGAATATTTCTGCCATTCAATGTTCCTTGGATTGAAAACAACCTTTTCTTTTTTCCTTAGTATCTTTCTTAATATAGCTGAGAATCCTTTCTTGCCACATTTAACTTTGGCTAAAGAAAAAAAAAAAAGGCTGCATAAAAGAAAAAGAAAAATGCCTTATTAAAAATTAAGGCACACAACGCTAGCATGACAACAAAAGCAAAGGAAGATAATTTAGTCCTGGGAAGCTAAAGTGATCATCTAACAATAACAATAATAATAGTAATAGTGATAGTTGTTAGCAAGGACCACCTGCAGGCTAGAGCTTCATTTTCAAGACATGTAATTAGTATCATAGAATTGTCTTTCAGGAGCTTAGCATTCCTGTGACCTTACTGGGGCAGTGGGTGGGGAAGCGCGAGGAAACTGACAGGAAGATACATAATAACAGGAAGCAGGAGTATCAACAGGAAAAGGAGGAAGAGAAAGAGGAGGAAAGTAGAAGGGAGCAGGCCAACATCCTGGGCCGTCCTCCACCCCACCCCACCAGGGCTGCCAGTCCTGAAAACCGTTCCTTTGCATTTACGATTGCTTCTGCTCTCTGTTCGAGGATCAGAGCTCAGGTGGGTTTCTTTTCCTTCAACGTATCAAATATTTAAAATCACCTGCGAACTCTCCCTGGAAAATTAGTGACAAAGAAGGCACTTCAAAAAAATTGCTTAGGACACCCATGCTATAAAGCTTTAAAATGTGGAGATCCTAAGTCAAACACACTTTGGGACGCTGACTGTCCTGTGAATACCACAAGATAGAGGAGGGACCTGAATCTTCCACACTTGGAGCAAGGGCTGCATGGGCAGGTTTGGAAATTTGGCTGTCAGTTTCTGACAGGACCATGAGTGGGGAGTTAGGGGCAGAGTGAATTTCGGAACCTCCCTCTGTGGGTTGTGGCACACAAGAGCTCACAGGATCCTCCTAACTTCATTTGGGCACACTGTGCAAAGTCGAAAACTAACAGTTGGAGAAATATACCTGGAATTGAGGCACAACAATGAAAATACAACCCTGTCCATTTCAGTGCAAGTGAAGCAATGGCCAGCGTTTGAAGCTGAGAAATCACTGATGAATCCAAGAGAGAAAGGGACTCAAAACTTCTGTTTATGAAGCATTGATTCCCTGGAGGAGCAGAGTGGCATAGATGAACACCATGCTGTCGTTTCAGATGGGGAAATCATGCCAGGGGAGAGAGTTGACATGATCTGCTTCAGGTTGCACAGGTGGAGAAGAGTTTTTAATAATTGCTGGCTGACAGCAGCTGCGGCTTTGATTCCATAGCAACAATCAACTCCTGGTTTATTCCGAGTTAATAAAATTATCTAGGCCACAAAGACATTATTAAAAACAAGACAACAAAAGAAGTCTATTCCATGGCTTGAAGTCAGTGTTTCTCAGTTTTTACTGTGCTTTGGTGTCAGTGGGGCTGCCCATTAAAAATGTAGGTTCCTCAAATTTAACCTCTGAGATTCCAGATCACAGTAATTGAAAGTGAGGTCCCAGGAATCTTGATTGTTAACAAGGTCCCTAAGTGAGTCCTGCAGGCAGTTTCTGAATCACACTTTGAGAAACAATGCATTAGATGACACCTGCAAATTAGTTCCAGCCCCAGTTCTAGAGCCCTCCCAAAGCAGCATGAGGGACAGGTCCTAGTCCTACACTGTCTAATGTGGAAGCCACCGGCCACATGTGGCCCCAGAGCACTGGTACTGTGGCTAGTCCAAACAAAGATGTGCTCTAAGTCTAAAATAAATGGAATTTCAAAAACAGGATATAGAGTGAAAAACAGTACAGAAGGCCTCATTTAAATTTTATATTGATCATATGTTGAAATGATAATATTTTGACTATTGTGCTTACTAAAATACACAATATATTATCATATGTGATATATAAAAAATATATATTCCCTGATGCCTGTACCTTCTACCCACCCCATCCTTAGCTAGAATCATTCTTCATAACTAAGAGTGGTTTCAGAACTGGGGAGACAAAAAGATCCCAAATATTAAAGCTGAGGTAGATGAAGGTCTAATTTACATAATTAGAGGAAGCCTATTATTTCCTATCTAATGATTTTTGACAATAAATTAGCCAGGGCAAGTAATACTAGCTACCCTAACAACCATGGGAGATTAACAGAATAGCAGGTTATTGCTTGCTAGTATCACAGTCAGCTGCAAGTTGGGACAAAGGCTCTGTTCCACATAGTCATTTGGGGATCCAGGCTCCTTCCATGAGGGGTTCCACCATCTCCCAGGGACTTGAGGTCCTCATTTGGCTCATGTGAATCTGGCTGGCAGACAAGACAAGAGACAAAGTACAGAAGTTTACATGAATGACTTTAAGGCAGGTGGAAAGTAATGTATATTATTTTCATTTAGTTTCCATTGGCCAGAACTCAGTCATTTGGACCGTCTAATTGTAAGAGCAGCTGGGGTAAGTAGTTACGTACCCAATGAAAAAAGGAAATGTGTTTTGTGCACCCACATCAGTACCTTTGCCTGATCAGGGCTGAGTAAGGATGGCAGGGAGAATCCCTGTCTTTCGTTCATTTCAACCTTGGCTTCATAGGGCTTACAAATTGCTTTTTGTACCTCTACAGGCAGCAAAATGGATTACTCTGCATTTCCCAAATAAATGTAATAAAGAACACAAGGACCTTTCTGCCTTCCTATTACCAGGATTCAGTGTTCAGTTCTAACCCAGTGTGACCTGTGGCTCTAAACATCTGCTCTAATGATTAATACCATTTAGGCCCCAGAGAAATAATTCTCCAAATCTTGCTAAGTGTCCTTGAATCAAAAGGCAATTGCATCCAAATGCCGTGAAGGTTTGTGGGTCATTCCGCTGATATCAAAGATAGACTTTGCCTTAAATCATGAGAATTAGATCCATGAAATAATTTAGCAAAGAGTAAAAAAAAAGAAAATTGTCAAATTTCCTTCTTACCATCGTTGAAATAGATTCTTACATAATGAAATATTCTTTTGCAATAGTGCTGAGCACTAACCTCCCCTCGTGTCCCAGTTGATGCTTTCAGAGGTATTCACAGATTAGGCCATGTTCACAGCACTGCATATGGTGGTTGAGGAACAGTTTGTGATGTTAAAAAATGTATATTCTTAATTTGCATATGTGAAAGTCCAAACATATGTGTGAAGCATGGTAGTACTTCTTTACCTGGGTAGCTCAATGGACGTCAGATTCTGAAGTTGTACTTAGTTTTGTAAAAATATTTCATAAGACTTCGACTGGTTTTTGAGATACAATTTACATACCACAAAAATTTCCATGGGTTTTAGTGTATTCACAGTTGTGCATTTTTCTCCACAATCTTAGAACATTTTCATCAGCCCCAAAAGAAACCCTGCTCCCCTCAGGTGTCATCCCCAATCCCTTCATCCCTGCCCCCGAGGCCTTGACAACTTGAAATCTACTTGCTATCTTTATGGATTTGTCTATTTTTGACATTTCATATAAGTGGAATAATACATTATACATTATTTATTTTGTGACTGGATTCTCTCACTTAGTATAATAGTTTCAAGGTTCATCCATGTTGTAGCATGTATCAGTACTTTTGATTGCCTAATAATATTCCATTGTATGAATATATGCTATTTTGTTTATCCATTCATCAATTGAAAGACATTTAGGTTGTTTCACTTTTTTGGCTATTATGAATAATGTTGCTATGAACATTCATATATGAGGTTTTCTTTTGGACATATTTTAATTTCTATGGGGGTACATACCTAGAAATAGATTATCAGTAAGGTTTAATTAAATTTTCAAAAATTTAAAATAAAAATTTTAGCTTTATTTAAGTAATTTTGACTTAAAAATTTGATAGTCATTAATTACAATTTGAATTTGCCTTTTATTGATAATAATTTAAAGTATGTGAAAGAATAATATTTTGAAAATATAAGCATAAGTATAATCCTTATTTTAATTGGCTTTTTAATAAAAAACATTTAAATTGTGTTTGCTTTAAGTCAATATACTTTTTAAATTTTTTAGATTATTAATGTTAGTAGACTATAAATTATATGAAAATCATAATTATATCAACATAATAGTGATTTTGTTTTAAAAAGGCAAGAAAAAATTATATGTAATAAATGTACAATTATTTTGACTTGATTATATGTATCATATTACAAACCCAAAATTGCCGGCCCATCAACAGAACACAGAAGCATCAGTAAATATTTAAATTCTGTTATTTAAAATCCAGTCATATAAAAACCATAAACTTACATGCATGTTTCCATTTTATTGTCAGTATTCTGTTTTTATGAGAGTGTATTTGTCAAAGAAGGAGCTCAGAAATGTTATTTTGTAATGTGTTAGTTTGATTTCTAACTTTTAAAATATTTAGACATGTGGTATGTGGGCATCTACTTCTACTCTTGAAACAGGGCTGTAGGATTTAGGGGCAGGCATACTGCTGGATACCTAAATGAAGATCAATGGATACTGTTGATTGGTTGATCTAGAACTGGAACAAGGGCAAGAGGATTTTAAAAAAATAATGTTTAAGAATTTTTAATTTTCTTACACTCCATGTTTCAGTCTCATGGAGAAACACTTGGGTTCAATTACCGTGACTGGAACGGACAGGTGCATCTAGTTGGTTATGGGACCATCCTTAACATCAAATTCACACTAACAAAAGTCATGTAATTAAACCCTCCACATAAGACTTCTCTAGTTAGGGTCCCATTGCCAATCCTACAAAATTCTGCCTGCCACTGTAAGAAGTAAATTAGTTATTGAGCGTTATTAATTATTCTTCTTTCAATTCATGAACCTAGGAAGCTCCCTGGTTTGGTCGACTCAAGAGAATGTCAAAATTGGTTTTCTACTTTTATCTTTCTCTTTATCTATTGAAGTCAGAAACTCTGTATTATCATTAGATAGCTAACAAAGATATACTGAGTAAACATTTTTGGTTGAGTGCTATACTGGCTCTATGAAAGGCATTAGGAAGTAGGGAATGCACTAAGTAGGAGATGTAGCACAATGAGTAGCTGACACTTTGTAGGATCTTATTACTCTCCCTACTTGGAAGAAATCCATTGCATCAAACTGCTTAGTGGCATACAGCTATAGGCTTGATAATCATTCTCATCATTCGGTGGCTCAGCTGGGGCAGCTGTCTCAGCTATGGGACTGTGAGTCAGCTGGGGTGGCTCTGCTGCACAGAGGTTCATTCTAGGGTCCAGGCAGATGGAGCAGCTGCCTCTCATGGCATGCTCTTCTCACGGCAATGACAGCAGCACAGAGGGCAAAGCCCATTATGAGTAGGCTGCATGGCCAAGCTCACAATGGAAAGAAAAGCAAAGCAAATGTTGTGAAACAAAAGTCCAAATTATCATAACCCCTGTATTCTCCACCTCCCACTTCAGAAGCTTAAAGAGGTAAGACAACCCAGTCCCTGTTTTTTTCCCTGGTTTGGCCACTAGAAAATCCAGAGAGAATGACTCCAAGAAGGAGGAATAATGAGAGAGGTGAGGCACTCAGCAATGAATCAAATTATCAGGAGGGTAGTCATGTTATCAGTAGCTTCATCACCACATTATTCCTCAAGCAAGGTACCTTGGCTATATTCTCTGCCTACCCTTCCTTTAGTCCTGGTTTGGTGAGCCTAGTCCTACAGCCTTTTAGATCATTCTGGTCTTGACCCAATTAACTGTTTTCTCCTTGATAGCTTGAGATAGTTTTGGTTGTTTGCTCCTAAGAAAGCTAACTAGTGCCAGTAGGCATAATATTTTGCCCTTGAAAAATATTCTGTAGGTTGAGGAAACAATGTTCTCAAAGAAAAATCTTGAACAGAATTGTGCATGTAGTAATATTCTAGGAAGCAAAAGTATGAAATTTTGTGCCTCATAGCAATGATTTTAAATCTTAGCTCTGGCATCAGCCTAACAGATCTGTAGGTTGATGAAAAGAACTATGATATATTTACACAATGGAATACTACTCAACCATAAAAAAGAAGGAAATCTTACCTTCTGTGACAGCATGCATGGACCTAAAGGGTATTATGCTAAGTGAAATAAGTAGGGCTGGGTAAAAAAAGTTGAACAAATTAAATGGTACAAATTGGTAGTTGCAGAATAGCCACAGAGATGTGGATTTCAGTGTGGAGAATATAGTCAATAATGTCAAGATAATGGGGGGTATAGAGCCAGGTGGGTGCTTGGGGTAGTGGGTGGGCCATTCTATAGAGTGCATGGTTTTCTGGACACTTGGCTGTACATCTGAAAATGGTATGGAAAGGTATTGATTGTAAATGGTGGTTGAAATTTTTAAAAAGTACATGTAAGTGTAGAGGAGAGATTATATCACATATACAGCATAGGCAAAAGTAGGCCTACAATTGTGAGCACATGAAACACAGTTAATTCTTGTATTATTTATTAATTATTTTATTATTTTCCACACAAACAACTATAAACCTACTTTTGTCACACTCTGTATTTGAAAAGTATTTTGGGCATTATGTGTGGAATAATTTACAGTGGAAATAGAGTCTAGTTAGCAAAGAATTGCTATAAATCCATTAAATGGTGATGAAAATATGGACTGGGGTAATGTCTGTGGGAGTAGGATCCTGTAGAAGAAACCCATCTGGAGAATAAAGTGGGTTCAATTACTTTTTAGATGAAATTTTAGAGAGGAATATGGGATCATTGTTGCATTTGGAAAGTGACCGGAGTTATAAGGCTAGAATATATAATTGCCTCTTTTTATTGGTATATAATTCAGGAACTGTATAGTCAATATTCTCCAGAGAAATAGGTCCAATAGTATGTATGTACGTATGTATTGGAATTGGCTTATGTGCTTATAAAGTCTGAGAAGTTCTACTATCTGTTGTCTGCAAGATATTGACTCAGAAAAACCTGTGGTGTAATTCAAGCCTGAGTTCAAAGGCTTAAGTTCCAGGGGAACCTATGGTATAAATTTCTGTCCAAGGGTAGGAGAAAATTGATGTCCCAGCTCAAGAAGGCAGGCAGAGAAAGAGTGAATCCTTCCTTCCTCCACTCTTCGTTCTACTTAGGCCCACATTGGGGAGCTATCTACTGAGTTCTCTGATTCAAATGCTGATCTCATCCAGAAATACCCTCACATGCACACGCAGAAATAATGTTGAATCTGGGCATCCCATGGCCTTACTCAAGTTGACACATAAAATTAATGACCACAGAGACTTCCAGCCAAGATGGAGGCCTAGACAGACATGCTGCGTCTCCCTCCACAACTAAGAAAGAATACAACTACCTCAAAACTTGAAGACTGTGCTAAATGAAACAAAGGAAAATCCACACAAAACCAATGATGAAGGGAAGGAAATAGGGGTTCAAATCAATGATTTGGAACATAAAGAAGAAAAAAACAGTCAACCAGTGCAGAATGAGGAAACAAGAATTGAAAAAAATGAAGAGAGGCTAGGAACCTCTGGGTCAACTTTAAATGGTCAATATCCGAATCATGGGAGTGCCAGAAGGAGAAGAGGAAGAGCAAAAAATTGAATGCCTATGTGAAAAAATAATGGAGGAAAACTTCCCAAGTTTTTCAAAGGAAATAAACATACAAGTCCAGGAAGCACAGAGAGTCCCAAACAAGCTACACCCAAAGAGGATGACATGAAGACACATCATGATTAAAATGCCAAAGGTGAAAGATAAAGGGAGAATCTTAAAAGCAGCAAGAGAAAAGCAGAGAGTTATCTACAAAGGGTGCCTATAAGGCTCTCAGCTGATTTCTCAAAAGACACTGTGCAGACAAGAAGGGACTGGCAAGCAGTATTCAATGTTATGAAAAGCAAGGACCTACAACCAAGATTACTCTATCCAGCAAAGCTATCATTTAGAATAGAAGGGCAGATGAAGTGCTCTCCAGACAAGGTAAAGCTAAAGGAGCTCATCATCACCAAGCCATTATTATATGAAATGTTAAAGGGACTTATTTAAAAAAAAGATAAAAACTATGACACTAAAATGACAACAAACTCACAACCATCAACAACTGAATCTAAAAAATAAAAACAAAATCCAACTAAGCAAACCAGAACAGGTATAGAATCATAGGCGTGGGGATCATTTGGAGGGTTATCAGCTGGGAGGGGGAAGGGGGAAAAATGGGGAAATGGTGCAGGGACTAAGAAGTATAATTGGTAGGTACCAAATAGACAGGGGGAAGTTAAGAATAATATAGGAAAGGGTGAAGCCAAAGAACTTATATGCACAACCCATGGACATGAACTAAGGCGGGTGGGATTGCTGGAGGAAAGGGGGCTACTGGGAAGAGGGGAGCAAAGGGAAGGAAATTGTGACTACTGTAACAACATAACCAATAAAGCATACTTAAAAAATTAACCACCACACATGCCCTGCCTTTCACAATTTTAAAGTATACAATTTGGTTGTTTTTTGCATATTTACAAGGATGTACAACAATCACTAGTAACTAATTTCAGAACATTTTCATCTTGCCAAAAAGAAATCCCATACCTTAGTAGTCACTCCCTTCCTCTTGCCCTTGCAGCTTCAGGAAACCACTAATCAACTTTCTATTTCTATAGATTTGCCTTTTCTGAACATTTCATATAAGTGGAATCACACAATATGTGGCCTTTTGTGTCTCACTTCTTTCACTTACAATATTTTCAAAATTTATCTATATTGAAGCAGATATCAGTACTTCATTCCTTTTTATGGCTGAATAATATTTCATTGTATGGACATACCACATTTTAATTTACCTTTCATTAGTTAATTTGGGTTGTTCTCATATTTTTACCATTATGGATAATGCTGCTATGAATATTTGTGTACAAGGTTTTGTATATGTACAAGTTTTGTTCATATAGTTTTAATTCTCTTGAGTATATACCTGGGAATAAAATTGCTGGACCTGATAGTAGCTATGTTTAACCACCTGAGGAACTGCCAGACTGTTTACTACACCATTTTACATCCCATCAACAATATATAAAGTTTCCAGTTAGTTCACATTCTCAACAACACTTGCTGTTTTTTTTATTTTATAGCTGTCTTAGTGGGTGTTAAGTAGTAACTTTTTGTGGTTTTGCGTTGCACTTCTTTAGTGATAAGTGTTTTTAAACCTCTTTTTATGTGTTTATTGGCTATTTGTGTATCTTTGGAGAAATGTCTGTTCAAATCATTTGGCCATAATAACGTGCCAAATAAAAAGACTTACTCTAAGACCATCTCTATAAAATGCCATATTTAATAACTGTTTAGGGTACAGTCTTCACTGTTTAAATAAGAAAATTCTGAGGCTTCCAATGTTTGTAAGGAACTATGGTGATGCCTTTTGCACTTTGTTTAGTCTGTAAGTGTGTGATCAAGAAATTTAAACTGCGCTAGGGAGCTATTTCTCTACTTGTTCCTTTTTCCTCATTAGTGTGCATGTTCCTTGAATGTAATTGACATTAACACTTTGGATTTATTTTTTAACCTTCTTTCATATAATACCAAGAACAAACCAAATAGAATTCT
This sequence comes from Furipterus horrens, assembly GCF_987537825.1. Taxonomy (NCBI): domain Eukaryota; kingdom Metazoa; phylum Chordata; class Mammalia; order Chiroptera; family Furipteridae; genus Furipterus; species Furipterus horrens. The sequence continues at coordinate 193,041,918 of NW_028327171.1, forward strand.
TTACAAAAGTTAATTAACTCTCTTACAAATAGAGTTTGGTACTTACAAATTAGTACTCTAGAAATAAATGACGTAAGGATATTTTTTAAGTAGCTGTAAAATAAAGAAGTTGAACTAAATTGTCTTAAACTTTTCTTTCACCTTTAACATTTAACATGGTTGTTAACTGAGATGGGTTGTGAACCTAGGAATGCTAACTCAAGCCTCCTTCTCTAGACAAGATGCCATTTTTCTTTGATGAAGTAACATTTGCAAAGTGGGTTTTAACTGGTCCCTTGGAGGCTGAACACTCTGGAAACATAAGAAATAGCTCATAAAAGTAAAAAGTTCAGAAACGAATGTACACACTTAAGAGAGTGGTCATAGTAATTACTTGATGGGTGAAGTGTACTTATAGATAAAAGTCATGATGAAAAAATGCAAAACAGATGGTGGGTAGGCAGTGGGGTGAACTATTCCTTGGAAACCAACGGGAGTTGGATTGAGATATTTTTGAAAAGTCTAAAATGTTAAAGGAAATATTGATATTAGTTTAAAAAGAAGTATGTGGAAAATATTATCCATTTGAAATCTACTTCCATCTAGCTATTAAAATGGGATCAAATAAACCTGAAAATAGAAGCAGGAGGAAATGAAAGTGAGTTTCGTGTTATGAGCCGAAGGTGAAATGGGTTTTAAAACCACTGAAAAGTTTGGGTGCCTTAAATGCTAGGCTTGCTCTGTTCTCAATGCATTTCAGACTTTCTCCTGGGAATATTTGGGAGAGAAGGGCTACAGAGAATAAGGAATTTGAATTTGAATTGATTGAACATGTTTTGTGTTTAGAACTTTTCAAGGATCCTTGGGCTATTTGAGTCCTGGACCAAAGGAGCTTAAAATCTTATTTCCATAGCCTTTAGCTAGCAGAATAAGGCAGCATAAAATAAAATGTTAAAATGTTTTATTGTGATTTGCTTTAGTGCACTTTACAGATATGTCTTTTACAAATCGAAGGCAAGACCCTCCACCAGCAAAAAGATTACCACTTGCTTTACTGCGATACTTGCTTTATTGCAGTGGTCTGGAACCGAATCCACAAAATCTCAGAGGTATGCCTGCATATAAATTACATACTATAGAAGTCAGAGTACAGTGATTGGTCCAGTTCATAAAAGTCAGACCCAGAAAGAGCATCCGGGACATGGTGATCATGAACTTGAAGAATGTGTGAAATTCAACCAAAAGAAGCTAAGAGAAGAGGGCATTGTATGAGGGAAGGTTTTCTGTTGGGATGTACATGGTGTGTTCAGGGAGTAAAAAACAGTCTTCTGTTACTGGGATGGAGAATCTTATTAGAAGTGAGAAAGCAAAAGTGCTAATTACCGCAAGTGGGCCTTGAATGTGAGATGTAAAAGTTCTTGTAATTAAGAGACCGAATTAGCAAGAAACTGTTTGCTGGATGCCCACCATGCAAGGGAAAAGGGCTGTAGAAAAAGAGATGTTACCTAGGAAGAATCAGCATTAAGGTCATTTTTAAAATGCAGGTACAAATGATTTTTTCCCAAAGGTCCAAGGGTTTTTTGTTTTGTGTTTTGTTTTTGGTTTTGTGTTGAGTAAACTTTTTATCAAAATCTAACACTGTTATGGACTGAATTTTATCTTCCTTAAATCCCTAATGTTAAAGGCTTAAACCCCAATGTGACTGTATTTGGAGACAGGACCTTTAAGGAGGTAAGTAAAGTTAAATGAGGTTATAAGGGCAAGGACGTAATACGATAGCACTGCAGTCCTTATAGGAAAAGAGACACCAGGAGTTCACATACACAGAGGAAAAGCCTTGTGAGAATACATAAAACAGGCCCCACCAGAATCCAACCCTGCTGGCACCTTGACCTTGGACTTCCAGCCTTCAGACTTGTGAGACAATAAGCCAACCAGTCTGTAGTATTTTGCCATGGTAGCCTGAACAGGCTAATACAAACATGCATACTAAAAAAGAGCATGAAACTTTAAGGGTAACAACTCCCTGGAATTTTTATAAAGTAAGTATCCCATGTAACCAGCACCCCAGAAGCACCCCTTGCATTGATATAATCATATGGTAATTCATATGGTAACTGTCTTTCTCTAACTTTTCACTTAGTATAATGTCTTGAAATCTATTCATGTTTCATTCTCTTTATGGCTAAAAAATATTCCAATGTGTGTGTGTGTGTGTGTGTGAGTGTGTGCACGCGCGCGCGTGTGTATGTATGTATGACAATTTCTGTATCCAAGTATCTATCAATAGATGCTTAGGTTGTTTCCATAGCTTGGCTATTATAAATCATCTGCAGTCAACATGGGGGAGCATATAACTTTTTAAGTTAATGTTTCCATTTTTTGGAGAAAAATGTCCAGAAGTAGAATTACTGGGTCATATGAAAATTCTATGCTTAATTTTTTTGAGCAAACTTCATACTGTTTTCCATAGTGGCTGCACCAACTTGCATTCCTAGAACAGTGCACAAAGGTTCCTTTTCCTCCGTATCTTTACCAACACATGTTATTCTTGTTAATTAATTTGTTTGAAACAAAGTCATAGTAATCAAAACAGCATGGTACTGGCATAAAAACAGACATATGGATCAGAATAGAGCCCAGAAATAAAGCCATGTCTTTATGGTCAATTAATATTTGGTAAGAGAGGCAGGAACTTAAAGACAGTCTATTCAATAAATGATGTTGGGAAAACTGGACAGATAAGTGCAAAAAATGAAATTAGACCACCTTCTCAGGCTGTACACAAGGATAACCTCAAAATGGATTAAAGGCTTAAATGTAAGACTCAAAACTATAAAAATCCTACAAAAAAAACATAGGCAGAAGAATGCAGACATTTCTAATATATTTTAAAGTATATTTTATTGACTATGTTGTTACAGTAGTTCCAATTTTTTCCCCTTTTGCTCCCCTCTGCCCAATAACCCCCTTCCCTCCAGCAATCCCACCCCTCTTAGTTCATATCCATGGGTCGTGCATGTAAGTTCTTTGGCTTCACTCTTTCCTATATTATTCTTAAGTTCCCCCTGTCTATTTTGTACCAACTGATTATGCTTCTTAATCCCTACACCATTTTTTCATTTATCCATTTCCCCCCTCCCAGCTGATAACCCTCCAAATGATCTCCATACCTATGACTCTGTTCCTATTCTGGTTTGCTCAGTTGGATTTTGTTTTTATTTTTTAGATTCAGGTGTTGATAGTTGTGAGTTTGTTGTCATTTTAGTGTTCATAGTTTTGATCTTCTTTTTCTTAAGTAAGTCCCTTTGACATTTCATATAATAATGGCTTGGTGATGATGAACTCTTGGATTTACCTTGTCTGGGAAGCACTTCATCTGCCCTTCCATTCTAAATGATAGCTTTGCTGGCTAGAGTAATCTTGATTGTAGGTCCTTGCTTTTCATCACCTTGAATACTTCTTGCCCATTCCTTTTAGCCTGCAAAGTGTGTTTTGAGAAATCAGTTGATAGTCTTATAGGTACCCCATTTGTAGGCAACTCTCTGCTTCTCTCTTCTGCTTTTAGTATTCTCTCCTTATCTTTCACCTTTGGCATTTTAATCATGATGTGTCTTGGTATGGTCACCTCTGGGTCCAGCTCACCTGGGACTCTTTATGCTTCCTGGAATTGTACGTCTATTCCCTTCGCAAAATTTGGGAAGTTTTTCTCCATTATTTTTTTCACATAAGTTTTCGATTTCTTGCTCTTTCTCTTCTCCTTCTGCACCCCCATGATTCGGATGTTGGCACATTTAAAGTTGTCCCAGAAGTTCCCAAGCCTCTCCTCATTTTTTCAATTCTTGTTTCCCCATTCTGTACTGGTTGACAGTTTTTTTCTTCCTTATGTTCCAAATCATTGATTTTAACCCCAGTTTCCTTCTCTTCACCATTGGTTTGGTGTGGATTTCCCTTTGTTTCATTTAGCATAGCCTTCACTTCTTCTCTTATGCGTTTGCCGTACTCAAGCATATATGTCAAGCCTGTGAGCAACTTTATCACCAGTGTTTGGAATTCTGCATGTTAGGTTGGCTATCTCCTTGTCTCTTAGTTCTCCCACTTGAATCTTGATCTGTTCCCTCTTTTGGGCCACACTTCTCTGTCTCCTCATCTTAACAGGCTTCTGTGTTTGTTTGCCTCTGTGTCTTAGGTAGAGCTGTCACTCCTGTTACATTGTAAGGTGTGGAGCCTTAGGGATTCATCAATACAGGGCGACCTGCAGCTCAATTTTCTGGAACTTCTGGTTGTCTCTAGTTCTGAGGTAGTTGTATTCCTCCTTAGTTGTGGAGGGAGATGCAGCATGTCTTTCTATGCCTCCATCTTGGCAGGAAACCCTCTAATAGATTTTTTTTTCTGTTATATCTCATTGGGCAAGGGAAAAAATAAACAAATGGAACTATATCAAACTAAAAGATTTTTGCAAAGCAAAGGAAATTGTCAACAAAATTAAAAGACAACCCACTGAATGAGAGAACATATTCATCAAGGATACATCTGATAAGGGGTTAATATCCAAAGTTTATAAAGAACTTATAAAACTCAGCACCAAAAAAACAAAAAATCCAGTTAAAAATGGGCAAAGAACCTGAGTAGACACTTTTCCAGAGAGGACATACAGATGGCCAATAAACATATGAGAAGATGTTCAACTTCACTAATCATCGAAGAAATGCAAATTAAAACTACAATGAGATATTATTTCACACCTGTCAGAATGACTACCATCAATAAATCAACAAACACCAAGTGCTGGTGAGGATGTGGAGAAAAGGAAACTCTTAGCACTGTAGGTGGGAATGCAGGTTGGGGCAGCCACTGTGGAAAACACTATGGAATTACCTCAAAAAATTAAAAATGGAACTGCCTTATGATTCAGCAATTCCAATTCTGAGAATATATCTGAAGACACCTGAAACACTGACTCATAAAGAATATATGTACACTTATGTTCATTGCAGCATTATTTCCCATAGCCAATTTTTGGAAGTAGCCCAAGTACCCATCAAAAGATGAGTGGATAAAAACATTGAGGTACATTTACACAATGGAATACTACTCAGCTATAAAAAAGAAAGAAGTCTTACCTTTTGCAACATCAAGGCTTAGACCTGGAGAATATCATATTAAATGAGATTAGCCTGTCAGAAAAAGACAAGTACCATATGATTTCACACATATATAGAAGCTAATGAACAAAATAAATTAACAAACAAAATAGAAATAGACTCAGATACAGAGAACAGACTGACAGCTGTTACAGGAAAGGGGGGGTTGTGGAGCTGGGTAAAAAGGGTGAATAAATGATGCCAACAATAAACAAAACCCCTCACAGACACAGACAACAGTATGGTGATTTCCAGAGGGAAAGGCCGGTGGAGGGAGGTAGTAGAGAGTAAAGAAGGGATAAATGGTAAAAGAAGGAGACTTGACTTAGGGTGGTAAACACACAATACAATATACAAATAATGTATTATAGAATTGTACACCTGAAACCTATATAATTTTATTAGCCAATGTCACTCCAATAAATTCAATAAAAATGAAAAAAAACACAATGCCATCCTAACAGATGTGAGGTGATATCTCATTATAGTTTTAATTTGCATTTCCCTGATGATTAATAATGTGGATGAAGCATGTTTTCCTGTGCTTTTTGGCAATCTGTATGTCTTCTTTTGTAAAATGTCTATTCAGATCACCTGGTCATCTTTTAATTGAATTTTTTTGCTATTGAGTTGTATGAGTTATTTGTATATTTTGGATAATAGCTCCTTATCTTCTATATGACTTGCAAATATGTTCTTTCATTCATTAGGTTGCCTTTTCATTTTGTTGTGGTTTTCTTTGTTGTTCAGAAACTTTTTAGTTTGATGTAGTCCTACTTGTTTATTTTTGCTTCTGCTGTTTTGCTTTTGGTATCATTCAAAAAAGCATCACAAAGACTTAAGGAGGTTGTTGACTATGTTTTCTTCTGGAAGTGTTATGGTTTCAGGTTAAATGTGCAAGTTTTTAATCCATTTTAAGTTTATTTTTTCTATGTTATAAACTAGTGGTCAAGTTTCAGCCTTTTGCATGTGGCTGTCCAATTTTTCCCAATATCATTTACTAAAGAGGTTGTCTTTCTCCAGTCTCTATACTTATTATGATAAAATTTATTAATAATAAAACCTGTCAGTAAACAAGGAATAAAAGGAAACACCTTTAATTTGGATAAAGACTACATGCCTAAAACCTATACAGAAAAACTATAGTCATCACACCTAATATCAAATAGAAATAAATATATTTATTGTCATCATTACTGATAAAACATAGCACTGGATGTCCTGCCCAATTAGATAAGACAGAAAAAAGAAATTTTTGGAAAAGAAGAACTAAAACTAATGTTTTACTGATAATATAATTGTCTTCACTGAAAACTCAATAGATCAAGTCAACAAACTATTGAAAGTGATGAGTTCAATAAAGTTTATGGATACACAACTATCTAATAAAATCAATAATGTTTCTGTCTCTAGCAACAACAAACTTGAAAGTAATATAGTAAAAAATACCACTCATCATAGCAATAGAACTTGGCAAACTATGGCCCATGGGACATATTCATGGCTTACTACCTATTTTTGTAAGTAAAGTTTTATTGGAACACATCCATGTCCAACTGTTTACATATTGCCAATGACTGATTTACCATTTTAACTGCAGTACTTAGTATTTGAAACAGAAACTGAATGACCCGTATATTTGAAAATGTTTACTATCTGGTCCTCTACAAGAAAAAAAAAAGTTGTCAACATATACTGTAAGATATAAAGTATGCATAACACTTTATGAGAAAGTTTGTAAAACTCCATTAAAGACATCTGAATAAAAGAGACAGATCTTGTATTAGATGAGATGATTTATCAAAGTTGTCAATTCTCCTAATGAATCTATAAATTTGATAAAAGTCTAATCAAATTCCTATCTGGATTTTGAGGAACTTGACAAATTCACTTTAAAATTTATGATAAAAAAATAAATGACTACAAATACCTAAGAAAATGTTAAAAGAAACAAAGAACGGAGAGTCATATTACCATATATATTAAAACATAGTAGAAACAATAGTATAAAAATAATATTTAATAGATATGGAAACAAATAGACCACTGGAATATACTAGAAAGCTCAGGAATATACAAGGAGGTGGAGACCCCCAAAAACCTAGAATTTATTTATAAAAAATTATGCATTTATTCTTACATGTTTAAACTTCAGTCACTGTCAAAGTACTTGCCATTTGATGCACTACACCTATTAAAATGTTTTTCCATTTCTCATACAGCTTTTTAACTGCCTTTTAGTGCTTCTGTCAGTTTTTGTTTCACCTCTTTCACATCCATCAGCAAAACTTTTCCCTTTGATCATTTTTTTTCATCCTGGAAAAAGACACAAAAAATAGTCACTCAGGGCAAGATTAGGAAGATAGGGAGTGTGAAGCATGGGGGTCATGCTGTTTTTGCTCAAAAACTGCTTAACACTCAGTGCAGTGTGGATAGGTGCATCTGTAAATCACCCATCTTGAAACGGGCAAATGCATTAAAAGGGTCTTAAAAAAAATCACCAAAGCCAAATGCAACCTCTCACAGCAATGCCAGCTGGTACACTACTGATGCAGATGCATTCCTGGAATACTCACCTAGTGGGGGAAGCTTTTACTACAAGGGGCCTGCCCTTCAGAAGGTAATTCCAGTTTTTTTTTGTGTCCCTCCTCATATATATGTGTGTGTGTGTGTGTAGAAACTTGATAGCATGAAATCACATAGCAAATAGGGAAAGGAATGATTGTTTAGAATATGGTATTAAAACAAATAGTTCAGTATATGTGGAAAAATAAAGTTGGCTTTTTACCTTATACCATATACAAAAGTAAATTTCAGATGGGTTAAAAATATAAGTGTAAAGGTAAAACTAAAAACCTAGTGCTAAAAACTTCATGATCTTTGGGTAGAGAAAGTTTTCTTAACCCAATCCTCCAAAGTACTAACTACAATGTAAAAATTTGAAGGTTTCAATTACATCAAATAGCATATTTTTGTCAACAAAAGATATCACTTAAAATTTAACATGTAGATAGTAGACTGGAAAAAGTTATTTGCAACATCAGAACAACAAGGAATAAATAATTAGACTTTACAAATAACTTATAAAGCAAGCAAACAAGCAAGCCAGCAAGCAAACCAAATTAAAAAATAAACAAAAAAGATAAGATAAACAGGCAATTCACAGAAGGGGCGATTGCCCCACCCCAATTGACCAGCATATGAAGAAGATGTTCAAATTACCTTAGTAAGCAGAGAACTTCAATTTAAAATAGTAAAAGTACCACTTCACAACAACAATAACAGCAAAGCTAAAAATATGAATAATAGTAAGTGTTTGTGAGGGTGTAGGGACAGGGTAAATTCTGTGGACTATAAAATGGCACAGCCAGTCTAGACAGCAATCTGGTGGTGTCTGGTGAATTAAAATAAAATATATGTATAGTTTATAATCTAGTGATTCTAATCTAGTCTTTATCTCAAAATCTTGCAAAAATTTAGAAAGGAACATGTGTAGAGATGTTCATTGTTGTACATTTGACTGGGTACTTCTAGGTAGAGGGAGGAAAATAGAAATGTGGAAATGCAGAAAGGTCAGAGGCAATAAAAATTATACAATAAAACTTGATAAAGTGCTTTTTACTTTATCCATCAACTAAGAGTGGAATAAACTTAACTGTTGCCCCTAGGGTTTAAAAAAACAACAACATAATAACAAACTTCTAGCAAAATTTAAAAATAAGATTAGTAATGTTCATTAAATGCAGACTTGTTACTTAAAATTCATTATCCTTTTGTATATACTTACAGAATTTCTCTTTTTTTTTTTTTTTTGTGGCTAGTTTCTAGCTTAGCCAGAAAACTGTGTGTAGGAGCATTTTGGAAGAATTGGGGGTTGAGAGGGTTTTGCTCTGCTGTTGCTCAGAATGTACTATCTGACCAGGCTATCGCCTTGGCTATCAGCAGCATTGGTCCTCTGCTGAATCAGAATTCCACATGATGTGGATTAGCATTTAAAGGTAATAAGATCATACTGAAGACTGTTGTGGAGGAGATGCCGAAGCTATTTATTCCCTTAGTAACCAGCTCAGACTTACATCACACTGAGAATTTCCTTTTATTCTTAATGGGCTAACAAAGTGCTACGCACATATTTGACATATTTTTTTAAATGTTAAAGCTTACTAGTTGAATGGATGAGTAAAAACAAAACAAAGCAAATTAGTGCCTTGCTTCAATTGAGACTTATAAATGGGCATTGTACTAATAAAATACTGCCACTAAAACGTGTAATAATTATAAACCTTGAAAATTTGGAAAAGCTATATTTCATGAACAAACTTTCTCTTCCTTAAAGAAAACCTTTATTGGTAGAAGGCTTCTTGCCTTCCGGGTTTCACCTGTCATTTTGTTTAGTGGCTGGTAATATGCCTGATGATGGCTTGCTCTTAAGTGCAAAGACTGGAATTATTAAACTAAATGAGAGATCTCAACTAACCCAAGGACAAAATGACTAAGGAATAGGAGAAGAGTCATGAATAAACAAAGATTGGAAGAATTCTCTGAAAGCTATTGAGCAAGAGGGGAACTGGCCTGAACATTCAACCTTAACTAGGAGAAAGCAGCTGTCCTTTTCCCATGTGGAAGGTCAAATGGAACTTGGGTCAATACAACTAGCATTTTTGAGCAAATCTATGAGCTAACTGCTTTTCTGCTGTTATCTTCTTTAATCCTAACAACTTTATGAGGTGGCCAAGGTAGCTAATCCAGTTTTCATTTCAGATGGGATAGATTAAGGCTCAGAGATCTCTGAAATATATTGCTAAGGTTGGGTCAATGGTAGAAGTAAAATGTGAAATCTACATTTTTCTGCACTCCAAAACTTTGGCTATTTCCATAATACCAAATTCTCTTCTTTAGCTTAAGTTCAGAGTGAAGGCAGACAGAAGAGGAAATATACAATTTTAATTTCCAGAGGAGAAAGATTTGAGTTCAAATGGGCTGGCCTCAGGTGAAGGGAGCCTGAAAATATTCAGAAGTGATGATGGCTTAACTCATGTTTATTTCCTACAATGGGCTAACACTAGTATTGTGTCTCCTCTAAGTACATAGGGCTATCTACTTGTCCATGATTTTTAACATTTGCAAATCATCAGAAACTTTTATAATGTCTGTTACGTATAATACTCTATAAGTTACTGGGCCCAGGGTATGCAAGGATTCAAAGAAATATTCCTCACTCTCACTATGTTTGGGAAGTAACTAGGAATACAGGATGGGTAAAAAGTGGGCAGTATAAGATGTAAGGGTGAAACAGATAAGGGTTATTGGCATACAGATACTGCAGAGTGGTTTAGTAAGAGAAAATTTCAAGGAGATAGTAAGATTTAAGAAAGGACATAACAATGAAAGAGGTTTAGACCAGTGGTTTTCAAAGTATAGTCAGAAGACTCCTGGGGGTTCTGAAGATCCTTGTTGTAAGAAGCCTGCAAGGTAAAAAACTATTTTTATAATAATGCAAGACTTTTCCTTTTTCACTGTATTGACCTTTGTGTTGGTAGTGCAAAAATGTTGTGGTTAAAACAGCATTGGCATCAAACTCTGTAGGTAGTGCATAGGTATTCTTCCCTGTCACACACTCAGTTTAAACAAATGGTGAATTTCACTTAAGAATATTCTTGATTAAACAACAAAATATATAGTTTTACTAACTCTTCATTCTTGAGTAAAGATCTTTTAATACACTATGTGATAAAGTGGGAAGTATGCAAAAAGCACTTTAGCTGTGTTGTGAAGGAAGATTGTCTTTGGGAAAAGTGGGGAATTGTGGAATTGAGTTGCAAGCTGAAATAACTGTTTTTCCTTCAAAGGACACCATTTGTTTTTCATAAAAGAAGGACAAACAGACAAACTATGGCTATCCAGTCTTAGGTATTTGGCAAACATGTTTTTGAAAATGAAGTAATTGAGCCTGTCACTTGAATGAAAACAACTGACAATATTTGTTGCCAAAAATAAAATTTGAGCTTTCAAGTGAAAATTAGAATTTTGGCAAAATATATTCACTACCATAAGCCTGACAGCTTGCCAATACTTGAAGAGTTTTCTGATTAGATGGGTGATGATATTAATGAATGTAATATACATATAATATATACATCATTTGTACATATATTATGTATATTATATGTAAATAAAATAATGAAATGGGCCAACATTTGGAAGATCTGCATAAGTCAGCTAGTCAATATTTTTCAAATAACCAATGCATTATGGTATAAAACCATAAACCAGTGAAAGGTGCATTTAAAATGTAAGATAGACCAATGTATTTTAAGGTAACAGACTACAAAAAGTTTTATGACATGATTTTATATTTTATATTGTAATTATTTTTTTAAAAACTACTACTTGATGAATATTTAGTATGAAAGATAGCTATAATATTGAGAAATAAGAAAATACTCTCTCTTTTTCCAAATACATATTTGGGTAAAGTAGGATGTTTTTAATAAACTTCAGCCAAAACAACTTATAGTGATGGATTGAATGTAGAAGCAGATATAAGAATCCTATCTTCTCTTAAGTCAGATATCAGAGATATTTGTAAAAATGTAGAATGATGCCACTCTTCTCATTATTTTTTTTTTGAAAATATAGTTAGTTTTGATAAATATATATTGGTTATATTAACATGTAATGAGGTCATGTACTATTTTAACCGAATTGTAAGTAAGTACAGAGTAGTCCCTCTCTATATCGCGGTTCACTTACCACAGCTTCACTGTATTGCTGGATTTTAAAAAATATTTTATTTATTTATTGCGGATTTTTTGCTATATCGTGGGATTTTGTGGTATTGTATACATATGTTGTTAAAGTTACATAAGTTTAACAGTGTAGAATATGTTTAAGAACATAAGTAATGTTTATAAAAATGTGGAAAAGGTTAATAAGAGAGTGAGAAAGGTTAATAAGGGACTGGGAACAGTTTATAAGTGTGTGGGAAGGGTTTATAAAGCTTTAAAATATATATCAATACTAAAATAGATGTAAGATTCCTACTTTTTGGATTTTCACCTATCACGGGAGGGAGGGGACTAGAATATAATACCCACAATAAGTGAGGGAGTACTGTATTTAAATTATTTTCTCATTTTTGGTTTCTAATGCAATAAATATTAATAGATATAACACACATTAACACAGGCCCTTTGCGTTCCTTAATAATTTTTAAGAGTGTAAAGGAATCCTGAAACCAATCATTGTGAGAACCACAGTCTTATATATACATGTGTGTATATATTTTATGTCAGAGAAGGAAAACTCTGACTCCAAAAAACCTCCGCTGCCTTGCGGCATACCTCTTCAGGGGAAAGGCTAAGGGAGTAAACCCCGACAGAAAATCCGGAGCCGGAGTCCCTAAGGCGGTTTGACGTTGTAGACAACACCGGCAACTCCTGCGGCGCACCTGAAGCCAAGCTGTATTGACTCCGTCTTTCCCTTGGATCCTTCAGCTGCGAAGAGAGGGGGGGTCTGCTGCATGGGCAACAGCAGACCCTCCATATCACCCTGCCCAGGCTCTGTAGCTTCAGCTCCACTGGAGAGGACACTCCAGCGTCATCGCAAGATGTCGATTCAACACGGGAGGAGACAGATACCGTGTCACTCCCGAGTCGGACTGCACAACCATTCTCGGCGGTGCAGATAGACTCTTAAGAAGCTACACCATCGTCTCTCGAGACGGACGGCTGCCGACGATATATTTTATGTTGTCTTCTTTTTTTAGGTCAGATTTAATAAGGCATAACTTAAATATAGGAGAATGTACTTATTTTTGTGCACAGTTACAAGTCTTGACAAATGCACAGTCATGTGTCCACCACCACCTTTAAGTTATAGAACATTTCCATCACCCCAAAAAGTTCCCTTGTACCCCTTTTGTACTTAATTACTCCCCCAACTCCAGCCAATGGCAACCACCAAACTGTTATCTGTTCCAGAAGGTCATATAAATGGAATCATGCAGAATGTAACATTTTGAGCCTGGTTTTCTTTAGTTAACATAATGCCTTTGAAATTAATTCACATTCTGGCAGGTTTTGTGAATTTTTAAAAATTGCTGAGTAATACTTTATTGTATGGATGTACCACCATTTTTTTTTTTACCCATTTGCCAGTTTAAGGGCATTACGGTTATTTCCAGCTACTGGCAATTAGAAATAACTATTCACATACAAGCTTTTGTAAGTTTTCATTTCTTTGAGGTAAATAGCTAGGAGTTCAATTTTGTAAGATGGTTTAGATATTTGAAAATGAAAAAGGTGACATTCTAGACAGAGGGAAAATATTTGTGCCTACCTTTGCTCCCTTTTGTGGATATTTTCCAGCTGATGTATCATCATCTCCATCTTGTTCATCACTTTCACAAGTGCCCACCATCTATTAAGCAGACATATAAGAAATGTTGCAGCTACGTTGTGGCCATGCTTATAAACGCAGGATTCCACCTGGTATTTCTCAGATCTGATAAATAGACCTATTTAATAGCTGCAAAAGACATGAGAAGTGGAGAAGTGGAAGATGATCTTGCAAGATAGTTCAGAGCCAGCTTATAGAGAGCCCTGGGTGTGAAGCTAAGGAAATAACTTTTTCCTAGCAGCGGGTGAAAAAGTAGGCACTTACTCCTACTAAGCATGACAGTTTCCAAAGACAGAAGTTTGGGAGCATGGCCTTGTGGAAATGACTGAGTGAGGTGCAAGAAATCTGCTCCTCGCGGATATATCAGGCACAGGTTACGTCCCTCCTCAGACTTCTTCGTGTGGGCATCCCAGACGCTCAGCTGCTTGCTCCCCCTCAGCTGTTACCTCCGGCCTACAGACGACATACGGGTCCGAGGTGTTATTGCTGCTAAGGCTAAACAGTTAGTTCCTTGCTCAGGGATGAGAAAGAATGAGTTTGGAAGAATTAACACCAGTTTTTTTTTTTTTTTCATTTGTTAAATGGAATTATCTTTTTAAATATAAAAGTAATTCAAGATTATTATAGAAATTTTGCAAATTTGGAATTTAAAAAATCCTTTACTCAAATACAATCACTGTATGCATTCAGGTTATTTGTCTCAAATTTTTTTTTGTTTCTATATAATTGTAGTTATAGCCTCTATATTATTTTGTATTTTATTTTTTATTAGTATTCTATCATAATCATTTTATCCTAATAAAATTCTTCATTTATATTATTTTAATTACTATATTATATCCTATCATATAGCTCTAACATAATTTACTAGCCATTTCTTTATTACTGAGAAATTGCTTTATGTTTCATCAGCAATATAAATAATGTTGTGGTAAACATCTTCCTTTACAAATTTTTTTTAATCAAGTTTTTTTCTTTATGTTCCCAGTAACAAAATCACATGGATGCTCTTGAAACTTAAAAAAAGAAATTATAAAGAGAAACACCTTGAATGATCCTGGGTAAAGTTTATTTAATTTTCTCTCTCCTTTTCCCCCGAGTCTAGTTACATTGGGTACCGACCATATGCTGATTCCTGTACTAGGTATGGAAAGGAAGGGTTTAAAAGAAATGTACCTTGTGGTTTGGATTTTGGTATCCAATTCAATTAACTACTGGTTACCTACTGCACTCAGCACTGGGCTAAATGTTGGAGAATTCTATATAGTAAATAGCAGCTGTCTCCTAATGAGGAGGCCAGCCTTTCCAATGCTGTCAGAGATGGGCTCATTTCACCCTCACATCAACCTATAATGCACATATTATTAACCCCACTTTATAGACCAGGAGGTGAGGCACAGAGAACTGAACTGACTTGTCCAAGGTTATTAGCTCATAAGAGACAGAGCCAGGATTTGAACCTATGTGATTCAGAGCTCTTTACCCTTTACACTACATTGTTCTTCCCTCAAGAGAACTTGTGGTTAGAGGAAGAAGAGATCCATTACATCCTGCATTTCAGAGGATCTCTTTCCTGCCATGTTTATGTTCAAGAGCAGTTCTATGGAGGAGTAAGATATGGAAGTTCCCAGGCCTTAAGCTGCTGATAGTGGAAAGAGGTCAGCATTGTTCACACCATTGGAGTGTTTCTACAGAAAGTAAACTAAACAAGTCCTGGTCACTGGAATGTTTGCCTGCTAAACTTTACTTGCAGTGCTTTGAAATGCACTTATATTTAAACACACACACACACACACACACACACACACACGAAAGCAACAAGGTTTGAACTGTAGACAAAAGGTGAAGAAAACCTGAATTCTTAAGAACAAAAAAGTTCAGACTGCACTAGACCATCAAATGGCACTTTATGAAAAAAAGTTTTATGCGTCAGTCAAGTTTAGACATACTGCATTATTTACCTTCTTTTAAGAGAGTAAGCAAATTGAAAAAATTAAGGCTCTGAGAAGTCTTGCAGCGAAGCAAACTGTTTAAAATTATTTGATCCAGCATTTCCAGTACTTATTTATGCCCAGGATGCTTTTCTCAGGTGACCCCTATTTGCATCCCACGCACTTGGGGAAACTGTGGACAAGACTTATGCTAATTGAACAGTAACTCTTTCCAGGTTGAGGAGGGCGGCTGAGCTCTGGTGTCTGTGCTTAATCCTTCATCACGTCTCACCAATGGGATGAAACAGAGCAGTGAAACATGACAACTCCTAGTGAACAGACTAATTCTCACATTCTGATTCATTTCCCTTATGCTTTTGAAAAGTCTGGAGGCCAAAGGGAGCTGTGCTTACAAAGCAGAGGAAGGCCCCTCCTCCACATTTCATGTGGTGCCTGGTTCAGCCATGTCACTGTTACAGGGAACACCTGCTGCCTGTCCTGCAGCCCCCCAGCTCAGCCAACTACCCAGCTGGTCCTCTCTCCAAGCACATGAGCCATTTCAGGGTGGTGTAATGAAGGCTTGACTCCTCCCCAAGACTGCCTCCTACCCTCTTCCCAGCCCCCTTTGGCTATTGTTTGGATGGAGGTGGTGATTGAATTAACAAAGCTGTTAGAAGCAGAGATGGAACATGTGGAAAAGGACTCCGAGCCCAAAAGGCAGCTTCGTTTGCTCTGCACTCAGGAGCACACATAGGAGCTGTGCTTAAGTGGTACCTGGTGATTATGCTATGAGGGGTGCTCTGCTCCTCCATTCCTGTCACTCACTGCCACTGAAGAGAGGTCTCAGATGGGGGCCAGCCAAGTGGCTGGGAGAATGCACAGCCCTGTAATTATGATGCTAATTCCCAAAAGGTCAGAACTCCTTAATCAAACATTAATCAAACCATTTTGTAAATGATAATGATTCTATCCAGGGTGGGAGGTAGAGCAGTCAGGGGCAGAACCCTGAAGTCCTCTTGAACCAGAATGGGTTTTGAGAGTAAGTGTTGGTAAAATGATGTAGTTTTACTCAGGAAGACAAAAATCAGTAGGGTTTATTGTTGTTGTTTTTTAAGTTCAAAATAACATCATTTACTATGACTGTTTTTCTTTGAATAAAGGCATTAGAAGGCCAGTTAAAAGATGACAGTCCAAATATGCAGACATTTCTTCTCCCTTTGCCCTTTCTAAGCACATTCGTATGAAATAATCTTACCTTTGCAGAGCCCACTCAGTTTAAGCAACACTTCCATCTGTGTGCATTGTCTTGTCTGCTCCTTGCAGCAACCTCACAAGAGAGGTTTAATCCATTACAATTAGAGAAAACTGAGATGCAGAGATTCAGTTGCTTTCCTTTAGCCAGTAAGTAGCAGAGGGATGACTCAAATAAAAATCTTTTGATCCAAAATGCAGTGTTCTTTGTACATACAATAACTTCTATTAAAGTAGATCTTGGATTCTTGGGTTTTGGAGACATTTGGGCCTCTTATTCAATAATCAGGGTTGTTTCCCCACCCTACCCTACCACAAATAAGAATTCAGGAGCTATGTTTTAATGACTAGGGTTCTTCATTGCAAACCTCCTAGTTACGAATAAATAAACTATACAAACATACAAAAAACCTTGCACCTTCTCCAATTTCAGAGTCTGTAGAAATACATTTAAAACATACATACACACAGGGTTCCTTTCACACTAAAATGTATGCATATTTAGAGATAGGTTGCATGAAAAAGCATAACCTTAGCCACCAGATCACTTATGTCTCAATACACTTTTTTTTTGAAGGCTTTGAGCCATCTCTGATCTGTATACATTTTTTTAAGCATTGCTAATCAGCTGAGATCAAGTTAACGGTAATTTGTAGAGGTTCTCATTATGCAACTGATTGTGGTCACCCTTCTGGGCGAAATGGATTTCTTTGTGGTCCTGTATTGTGTGCACAGGCTGCAAACTCCAGGCAGAACACGTTGGCAAACTGCCTTCTCTTCCAATCCTCATTTTCTCTTCTTCCCGGGGTGTGAGCTCCCCAAAGTGTGATTAATCCATCTATTGATCGCCTCCTGCCATAGTGAGGGTGAGATATGGCTGGTAATCGGTGCCAGGCTGCCTATGTGACTGGACTGCTAAGGCGAGGTGAGAACAGACAAGTGCTAGAGGGGACTTTCCAACCCTGCAGACAGAGGGGGCAGCAATAGCTGTGCTTCCCACAGCCTTACAAAAATGATCCTTCTCAGCAAAATGCAACTCATTCTTCTGCAAATGAATTATAATGTATGTTCTCTGCTATCTCAATTGACTTCACAAAGGTCTGACAAAGGCTTATGGGTAAAGGGAAAGAAGATGAAAAATAAAGGAACAAGACAGAAACCTCCTGGAAATAGAGCCAAACAAGACTGTGCAGCTTTGATTGAAGCATTCCAGGCAGATATAATGGATGGCCAAAAGCATGCCAACCAAAAGGATTAGAAGACTAAGAAGGCATTTATCCAATATTCAGAGGCACTTTGGTGGGGGGAAGGTAAGGTGAAGATAAGCTGAGGAGGTAGGCAAAGACTCTAAAGAAAAAACCTTCTACCTGTGAATTAAGAGGGTAAAATGAGAACTATGGGCACTAAATTTATTCTCATGCCTAGTTTTGGGCAGTAAAATGAGGGGGAAAAGTGGCCAAATAGGAATAAGAAAAGGTTCTTTTTCTTTTCTCCTTTCCTGCCCAAAAGAAAGTCAAGCACACCTGTCCTCAGTCATCACCGAGGCACATTTTCATTCATTCTGCCCCCACATGTTTAAAAGAACCCCTCATCCACAAGTCATCCAATCCTTCATTTTAGCAACTCCTGGCATAGGCAGGAAGTCACCTGGAATTCTACAGCAACGTCTATTTCCTGTGGGATAGATTTTCAGTGTACCTAAGCAGAAAACAAATAAGCTGTAAAGTTGGTCAGTGATTTAAAGCCTAGTGGCCCTTCTGCATTGTAAATGCAGAGTGCCAGTGTAAATTTTAAGACAGCCAGACTCCCTCATAGTAGCTCTTGTGCCTCTGACTTATGTAAGCGTTTCTGCTTCTCTACAGACAGCTAGGAAAGACAGACAGACTTGACCAAGTGGGAGGGAAAAAAACGCACAGTGCCAAATCAAGTGAAGAACAGGAAGTAATTTTATAAAGTTTTAATAAAAATTAGTTAATTCTGATTTACATAACATTTCTTTGTAAGTTACATACAAAGAATCTAATATTTGTTTAGTATCGACCTAAATGTCAGTTTTTCGCTAGAGTCTGGGTTTTCCACAGTGAACAAGGCACAGATCTCGCACTCAAAGAACTGTAGTTCACAGGGGAACAGATCATTGGAAAACAGGGACAAAATTGTGTAGCCAGGTTTTTAGCTCAGAAGGAGATGGGAGTCCAGTCAAGTCACCAAATCCAGTGTTGGCGACTCTTTCTTAAGTCTCCTGGAGGAAATGACACAGGAACTGAAACCTAGGCGTTTGCCATATTACTGAAGAGGCAGATGGAAGAAAAGAAGTAAGAGAGTGAGTGGGAAAGACATAAGATTATACTAGACTGAAGGATCATCATCACATAGACCTGGAGGTCAAAGAGATCAGGACACATTCAGATAATGACAAACTGTTAAACATGACCAGAACTTAGTATGTGAAGAAGGCAGTGACAAGCCATGAGACTGGGGAGTCAAATCAGGACTCTGTAGGAAGTATTAAACTATTTGGACTTAATTCTAAGGCAATTACAGAACCACAGATGGATTTAAATAGGGTAGTGATGTCCTCAGTGTTGAGAGTGTGTGTGTGTGTGTTGGCGGGGGGGGCGGTGTTGGAAAGGGACAACCCTGGAATCAGGGACCAATTAGGAGAGCATTGTTCTAATCAGTTCAGGTGGCTTGATCTCAGATGCTGACAGTGGTGTTGGGGTGAATGGAAGAGAGGAAACCAAGGTGAGTCTCAAGGAGGAACCATGTCCATTGAGAATTTATCTTAAGAATATAGACCTTATTATAAAACTGTTCCAGGAAGAGCCCAACACTTCTTAGATGCCCAATAAATTGTTAACAAATAATGTTTTAAATGAAAACTTGTTTCTTCCAGTAAGTTCTGGAAGTTGGACAACTCCAGGAGAGAAGAAATTATAGATATGTTAGGTTTGTATTCTACTTGGAGAATACTCCCAGAGTATGAAAGGGAAAGCTCTGTAAAATTCAAGAGAAAAATGGAGTCACAAGCCACATGTGAGGAAATGGCCATGCCAGATGGACACGAAGTCACTTCAATACTGTTACTCTCCCAACCACCAGCAGATGAAGGCAAAGTTGCATGTGCTTAGAGATAAGCAAATAATTTCCCACAAAACCAGTGTTTCAATATTTTGCTTGGCACACAAGTCAATTTGGACTGGAGAAGAATGTGGTTTGGAAATAAGCCTATGTGATTTAATAAATGAAACAGTTTGTGAGAAGCACCAGTGTTTCCAAATATGAAGTACAGTCTCTGATAGGAATATTATTTCTTAGTGTATTTATTAATAAATTAAAAAGAGGGATTCTCTTATTGATGCAAATCACAGATGCTTCTAAATTAGGCAGCAATGTCAACACCCAGCAGATCACAATGTCCCCAAAGAGGTTAGAGATGAGGGGCAGGAAATAATAAAGCAAGGTTAAATTTGGCTGAATGGAAACTGCATCTGGGGAAAGATAATTCAAAAAGCAGATATTCATTGGGCCAAAGAAATCTGGACCACACTGATGCCAAAGGAGACCCAGGTGCTATACCAGATAGCAGATGAGGTGGGAGTTTAAAATACGCTAGGGCAGCCTGATGCCCATTTGGTCCTGGCCTGCCACATCTGATAAAGAAAACTGATAAAGATCTGGTCCACCTCAGTCTTCCATGTTTGCAGGCCATTCACAAAAGAAAGTCAATCCCCCATTGCTTTGGTTTTTGTTATTGAGATAAACAAAGATTATCTACTAGAACATAAGGCCTTTACCATTATCTTAAGTTCATGGCCAATGATTTTTAGTTAAAGAAATAAAGCCATGGTGATTTGTATATAGTTGCCACTTTCATAGTAACTCAAGTTATATCACTAGCATTCTTTCGTTAGTCTCCCATTATTATCTCTTTATAATGGTCTTTCAGGTAAATGGTTAGGCAGTTATGTGGCCTGTCTCTGTTTTATATATCAAGCAGCTGAGGCATGGATGCCAAAGGCATTCAAGAATGTCAGTCACTGGTCTCTCTGTCTGGTGCTTTGTTCATTATAGGGAAGTATTTTTTTTCTGAATAATTGAGGGTTTTGAATGGAAATGGAGAATTGTCATCAATGCCATCACAGATCTAAAGGGGGTATTATTAGATGACTCTATGGGCAGGTGAAGTATGTAGCTTAAGGTACCAAGTTTTAAAATTAATTGATACATACATAAATATCAAATAGCATTCATGATAAAATTCAGAACTTTGTGGGATACTCCTTAGTTTATGTTTTATTATTAACCTACTTTAAATCATAAAAGGAAATACAAATATAGTATGATCATAATACTTTCAGTGCTAAAGGTTGCTTCAGGTCTATATCAAGTCTACCTAGAAACCTTGACCAAAAGGGAAGCAAGAAATGAAAGTAAACACTACAATTGCAAAGAAAATTATTTCATTATTTCCCCAATTTGCTTTTATAACTTATCAATCACACTCAGAGGGTGTAAATGTTTCTAGAGCAAAACTACAATTTCATCCAACTGTAATGGCTCAATTTTAAACAAACCCATTGGCCATGTTCATGTTGGGGCAGTTACTGATGTGCATCCCCATAACTAAAATTGGATTTTGACCTTGACAAGAATCTAGGCACTGTGGTTTTGGAGCTTTGTTTGAAGTCAGATTCATTTCAGTTATATTATCAGTGACAATTCATTATTGCAATTCAAGTTAAGAGGTAGTTTTAGTGAAGGATAGTAAATTTTATAGTGTATATAATTTGGAACATGTTTGTGTTCAGCCCATATGTGGAAATCTGCCCGGGTGCTTATTATTATGCTTTATCTACAAATGACCAGATGGCCTTGCCCAAATGTAGAAGACCATTTAGTGCCATTTTACACTGTTAAGGCTATTAGCTCAGACTCAGGATAATCCTTTGCCCAAAGGGAACTAGTTTTGCTGTCCTTCAGTTATCAAATGTAATTAAATGCCATATTGAGGAGTAGGCATTGATAGATTAAGGAGACACCACTGTCAACCAGTGCTGGGTCAACTAAAGCAGAGGGAATATATGATAGAAATAGGTAAGAAAGATGATGTGTTAGGTAATGTACTGGTTAAGCTGCAGTAACAAAGAATCCCCAAAATACAGTGACTCAAAGAGCTAACTCATTTTATTTAGGAAAAAAAAAAAGGCAGAGGTAGGTGAGAGGTCCAAAATAGGCAGCTTTGTTCCTTAAGATCAACTCCTTTCTCATTGCTCTGACATTTGTTATAGTATTTTTCACATTTACCTGGATGGAGTTATCACACCTGTCCATAGGCAGCCCTGTCAGCTATATGGGGATGAAAGAAAGAGGATAGCAAGCAATCTTATTTCAAGGAGTAGATGTTAAAATTGTACACATCACTTCTGTTCATATTCCACTGGCAACAACTTAGCTACTATTTCATCACCACTAACTGCAAGGGAGGCTGGGCAATATAGTCTTCAATTGGATGGCCATGTGTTCTGCCAAAACTCAACAGGGTGGGAAGCACTACCTCCAAAAGGAAGAATGGGAGAATGGGAGAATGGATAGTATAGTCTCTGCCACATGTGGTTTTGTTCTAGAAGTCATAAAAGCCAAAAATAAGAATTGGGCAACTACCATAATAAGGAGTAAGAAGCTCTGAGAAAGCCTGCAGCTAAGAAAAGATGGACCAGAGATTGAACTATGTCCTAGAAACTGCAAGATTCTTTGTATATATGAAGTCATTTAATTGTGAAAGCAACTCTATGAAATAATGTGTTAGTCTATAGCCTTCAAGAGGAAGATACCAATGCAAGAAATGCAAGCAATGCATTGGGGGAAATGTTTGCGAGAAAAGGTGAGAAGGGAGTTTGGGGAAGCTGGGAGAGTGAGTGTGACACTGAGTGAAGGCGAGAAGGAAGGAAGGAAGGTTGGGCAAAGCATTTTAGACTGCAGAGGTCTTGTAAGGTAAGTTTGGAAAGTCTGTCAGGGAGTTCCTGTACCAAAATTGCCCATCAGTTGAGACCCATATTTTCTCTCTTATATTAACCTATATCGGCCATCTCTTACTATGCTTAGTCATTGGCTGGGAGAAGCCCATGTGAAGTATGCTTTTGGTATAAAGGCGGTGATCAGCCTCAAAGAGCACTTTCTGTATTTTGATATCTGAAAGGCACATTTTCAACCTTGCCATGGAGAGGTATTGCTTCTCTCTCTCTCTCTCTCTCTCTCTCTCTCTCTCTCTCTCTCTCTCTCTCTCTCTCTCTCTCTCTCCAGTACAAAAAGGTTAATTTAATAGCTGGTAAATGGCAGAGATGAAATTGAGTACACAACCTATCTTAAGTCAATATGCATACTACTTCCTAAGCCTGTTGGGAGCACAATAAGCAAAATTACCAAAGGAACAAAGGTGTACTTGATGTCCCCAAATTAAAAGCATAAAAGTGTGGAAAGTCCTCTCTCAGGCTGCCTACTGATGGGAAAACCAGGATCTGAGCCTCTGAATCTGGGAATGAAGGTGGGAGGTTTCACAGAGCAGCTAGTCATTGACACAGGATACCCGTAGCTACTACTTGAAGCAGCTTTTGTAGACAAAAGTAGTCACAGGGCCACATCCTAAAATTTTGACTCAATATCTTGCCCTTTTTAGGGTCCCTCTGTATCCTGAACCCCTCCTACTAAGGTTTCTTGGCCTTCAAACACTGGACAGTGAAAGGGGTCTGTCAGAAATGTAGACTAGCTCTTTTACTCAAATGAGGGAGGTTTGGCATAAGCCAATCTATGCCTTTGTGTGAACTGGATAGAGGTGCCCCCCTAGAGGCAGAGGTAGAGGCTCCAGAGTGAATGCCTTAGATGCCCAGAGGGCAGGCTGGGTTTCAAGTTCTACTCATCACTGAAGCATGTTGGCCTTCTCTATACATAGTGACCTGCTTAGGGCCCTGTGATTTGTCAGGTTTACAAGTCAACAGAAACCCCAGACTATCAACATGGAGATTAATCCTGGCAACGTTCAGGGCCAGAGTAGCCATAGTAAGCTGTCCCATGTACCCGAGCAGCCCTCCCTCTGATTCTCCCACCCTGTAAACACACTGTTTAGCCCTTTCCTTCCTGTCTTGCAGCCATCTACCCCCAGACCTTCAGTCCTGTCTCTACTTCCTGGTGGATGGACTGGCCTCTTTTGCTGGTCCATAAGCATGTTTGCAATACCCTCACTTAACAGATTTGAATTAAGCAACAACTAGATGTACAAAATACAAAGATAAACAAAATTGAGACCCTGTTCTTAACAGTTCATTCTAGTGAGATATGTTCCAATAGAGATTTGTTTGTGTAGGTTGTATAGAAAAGAGACATGTCATTATGCCCAAAGGAGTCATGAAGGGTCCTAATGATGGATGACTATGAGTAAACTAGACAAGGAAATGAGGAGAAAGGTCATTCTAGGGAAAGTGAATAGCATGTGCAAAGACCCAGAAGAACACAAAGCTGTGTGCATTTATTGAGTTAGAATGATAAAAGCTCAAGCTATCTAGAGCAGCAAAAATGGGAGGTGAAGATAGAGAGATATAGAGAAAGGGATGGACATGGTCCTAAAGGACTTAATAATGAATTTGGACCTTATCCTAGAGATGCTGGACAGCCATTTAATGGTCGTTAAGCAGGGAAATGATATGCCAGAATTATTTTATAAAAGTTAGCTTCTATTGCATTTGTTTTATTTTCTATTTTGGCTGACTTCTTTGCTACTTGGACCACCTGGTTCTGCTTACCATATTTAGAAAGTTGATAAGATTAGCATGCTGGAACAAATAATAGGGGCCTCAGAAATAAGGGCCAGTCTTGATCCAGAAGAAAGAAGGCCTGTTCCTAAATATCTCACCTTCAGGTGGTCTGTAGGGTTGTTTAGTCTAAATGCATGTAACATTGCAGTCATTGCTGAAAGCTACTTTCTACATTCATTGGTTGTGAATCAATCTAGTGATTCTCTCAATTCCAAAATAGTCTTGTCCAGCAATATATAATGTTAGACTAAGAACACTTTAATTTGCTTAGATTTTTATTATTTGCAAAGTATTTTAACATATATTAATAGCTAATATAATACTTACAGTGATATTGTGAGCTCAGTAGTAATTACTATCCACTCTCATTTGACAGATAAAGAATGAGAAAAACAGGTTAAATGACATGACCAAGGTCACAAACTAGTAAAAGGTTTAATTTCAAGCAGAAACTTGAAGATGGGTCTTTTGACTTCAAATGCAATACTTTTGCAATATTTATTAGTCAAGGTTCTTGAGAGAAATAGAACTAATAGGATAAGGCTTGGGGAGGAGAGACATATGATAGCAATTGGTTTACACTGTTATGGAGGTCGAGAAGTCCCATGATTGCCTATTGCAAGCTGGAGATTCAGGGAAACCAGAGGCATAGTTCAGTCCAAGGCCAATGTCCTCAAAACTGGGAGATTGCTGCCCAAGAACCAGGAGGTCTAATGTCTGACTGAGGATAAGAGAAGATGGGCGTGCCAGGTTGAGAAGAAAGAATTTGACCTTCCTCCACCTTTTTGTTCTACATGGTCCCTCAATAGATTGGATGATGTCCATGCACACTAGTGAGGATGAATATTTTTTACTCAGGCTACTAAATCAAGTGTTAATCTCCACCAGAAACACCCTGACAGACACACCCAGAAATGATGTTTTACCAGCCATCTGGGCATTCTTTAGTCGTCAAGTTGACACATAAATTAGCTAACACACCACTAGAGATTGCTGTCTCTAAAATTAACTGTTTATTTATATTCTAATGCATTCCATCCTGAGCTTGAGGCTTTCTTTAAAATTACTTTCAATGAAGCAAACAAAAAATAGTAATAATGTGCAGAAGGGAATATATAGGTAGACTAGAAGAACAAGGCAAAAGAAAAATTAAAATACTAAGTAGCCATTGATCCCTACATAGTAACTGAAGTTAGTCTACAAAGTGAGCTCTGAACTTCCAGGCAGCAAAGCAAAAGAGGAAAATGTGATTCACGTTTTCTATAAGGAAAAGCCATGATGTATTTCAAGGGAAGCAAACCTTTTCTTGGCATTCAGATATGAGAGAATTTTCTCTTGTACTTCCTTTATGTTAAGGATATTGAGTTATGTGGTTTATAAATTCCTCAAACACATTCCCCAAAAGAGGGCAGAAATAGGGATGTATGGCTATTTCTTATGAATCCTCTCAATGAATATGGAAAGCAAAAACTAACTCTGCTTTTCATAATCTTGCTCATTTGTGACATTTTTTCAGCAATAGGTGTGCTGATGTGTTATTTTTCAAGGATTAATATTTAAGAAAACAATCTCATAAGTTTGTTTTGGAAAAAGAAATTCCTGACTATAACAGTAGGCATATGGGAGGCCACTAAAGTTTTTCTCCTTGGGAAAATCTGTGGAAACTTGTCCCCAGGTTTCAAAGTTGGCCTTGACTAGTTCCCTCCTGGGGTGTGTGCCTAAGACAAAACTCAATACCAAAGAAATCTATGCTGTTCCATTAACTAGTTTACCCAAGGGACTAAAGATAACATATTTTATTTAGAAAAGTTTCCAATTCAAGTTCTCTCAAAAGGGGTCCAGACAAGTTTTCTTCACAAAACTATCAAATGGCTACAACTGCAACAATAAACAATTACATTTTGCTTCTCAACCTTCAGGTGGAAGGAGTCAGTTCAATGTGACACACCTGGTCCAGAAAGCAATCATGGGCGCCTATTTGCCTTCAAAGGGCTACCAGAGATGTTTGCAGGAAAAACAGCAAGGCCCATAGTCTTGTTGTTACTGTTGCATTAGCCTCTCAGAACTAAGACCCCTTCTATCTTATTTCTCCAAGGCTATTGGCTCAGCTATGCCCCAATCCTGCTTGTCTCAGAGGGTACTGATCTCTTTTCAGAGTGTCTTTACTCCCAGCTTTCATCCTCAGATAATTTCCCCCAATGAGAGTGGATTCTCCAAGCCCTTCGCCTGGATGTCTATGACAATAAAGCTTGATGATTTAATCATGCATTTTCCAGTCTGCCTAGGAGACACCTGGCCAGAGAGTGAGGATATAATCTGTGACTATGAAACCCAGCCAAGTAAACTGGGGTTCAAATTATGACCTTGACCTCTTGGGAATGAACTCTAAATCAAGTGCATTAACTGGCCACATGCATAGCAAGACTGTTATCTATGGTGCTGATGGTGCTGATAATAATGATGATAATAAAAAAATAATACTATGGGTCAGGCCTTTATGGGGATTATCTCCTAGGAGTCTCAATTCCCTGTAAGGTAAGGATGGCTATCATCATTTCTATTTCACATGTGGAGAAATAGAAGCTAGGATAGGCTAAGTATCTTTCCTAAGGGCATATAGCTAATAATAGTGAAAACAGGGTTCCGACCCAGGCAACTCAATTCCAGAATTCCACCAGTCCTATGAGGATTTCCCATGTTGCGGACACAGCAACAGGTATGGAGAAGCTGTGTCATCCAAATATACTAGCTAGCTAGCAAGAGCCTCCTGATTTTTCAATTTAAGACTCTCTTTGTTAGCCTTAGAGCTTTTGACTTGTACATTATGACATCATTGTTTTTAATGTCCCAGAACTCCATCTTTGGTGCTGGATAAGGACAATCTCAGGAGGGAGTGGCTGACACTAAACATGTTCACACTAACCATATTCTCAACAAGTATCTTATGAACACCTGAATTTCCAAGGATAAAATATTTGATCTTATTGTACTACTTAAACACTGTTAGCAGGATTATAAATCGGTACAACTTTTCTGGAAGGTGGCTTGGTAACAATGTATTAAAAGCATTAACCAAGGGTGCATATTTGATCCAGGCATTCTCTTTGGCAAATTTATCCTAAGGAAATATTTTTTTTTGGGGGGGGAGAAATATGCAATGATGAAATCAACTAAGAATCTTGGTTACACTATTGTTTGTAAAAATAAAATTTTAAAATACCCTAACAGTCTATCAATATGGAATTAAGTAAATTTTGCTAAATTCTTAATAAAAAATGCTACTTAGCTATTTCAAATTGAAATGTAAATCTACATTTATGTTTGTGATATGCAGATAAATTAAAGATGCCTGTGATGTACTGATAAGTAAGAAAAAGAAATCATTAAACAATCTGGTTAGTCTTAGTTTCCCAGGTCTGCCATAACAAAGTACCTCACATTGGGTGTCCTACCACAACTTGATTTTCTCACTGTTTTGAAGGCCAGAAGTCTGAAATCAAGATGTCAGCAGAGCAGGGTTGGCTCCTTCTGGGCTCCAAGAGAGAAGCTGTTTCATGCCTCTCTCTGGGCTTCTGGTGGTTGCCAGCAATGCTTGGTGTTCTTTGGCTTATAGATATACCACTCCAGTCTCTACCTCCATCCTCACATGGCTTTCTCCCCTGTGTCTCTGTGTCTTCTCATTTTCATCATTAGATTTAGAGCCCAGCCTATTCCAGGATGAGCTCATCTTAAGATCCTTACTTTAATTACATCTGCAAAGACTCTTATTCCACATAAAGTCACATTCTGAGGTTTTGGGTGGACACAGTTTGGGAACCACAGTTCAACCCATTACATATGGTTCTATTTTTGTTTTATTAAAAATATGTGCACATATATATGTATATATGAGTTTATCATAGTTACACTGGACTTTGTAGTCAGACAAATGAGCTTTTGATCATGGTTCTATCTCTGACTGACTATATGGCCAAAAGCAAATTCTTTTAACTCTTGGAGACTCAGTTTTCTGATAGGGCTAATTCTTATTAAAATCTTAGGTGAGTAATAATACTTTACATGGTTATTATAAGAAATTTAAGAGATAATGTACATAAAGTGCTTAGCATAATGCTTGATATATAAATAGTTCTCCATAAATAGTAGTGATGATAAAAAAATAAGAGTTCTAGAAGTATAAGCTCCAAAATATTAACAGTAGTCATTTACAGAGGACATTAATCATTATAGGTGGTTTCTAGTTTTTACTTTTTAAAAACTTTATTTTTATATTTTATAAAACTTTTAACCACACATATATTACTTTTTTAAATCAAGAAATGTAATAATACAAAGAACAAGACTTACTAGGTTCTACATCCCCTTGACACACATGTGAACAAACCAGACATTGTAGATTAAATTAGCCATGCAACTAATTCTTTAAAAACATTCTCTCCCAGTCTTGGGAACTCCTTTTTCTCTCTCACTTCACATTTTTCCACGTACAAAATTTGTGTTTATTTCACTGATATTTTTCAGTGCTAGAGCCACAATAATGCTGACAAACATTTAAGAATAGCAGCATTTCTTAAATGTCCACAGTGCAAAGGGTGACGCATGGCATGCTTTGAAAGATGTGCTTCTTCTGTGGAACGAGTGGCTGCCTCAACACAGTAATGAAGGAGTTCTGTCAGAAGCAGGATTTGGGGAGGGAGGGAGACAGCAAAGTTGAAACCAAAAGTTTAGGTCAGATGTGACATTATCTGATGGATTTGTGTCATGTTTGAATGTCCATTTTTAAGGTTAGCTGTCCTCTGAGAAATGAAACACCTCACTGGGAAATATATACATTTAAAAAATACTTTTTGTGTGTTAAAAGTAGTATGTGGAAAATAAAGAAAATGTAGAAAACACACACACACACATACACACACACACACCTTTTCAGCACATACAGCACCTGTGTGTGAAATAGAAAAAGGCATCTTTCTTTGGGGATCAAATTAGAAAAAGATGACCTCACTGGGCAGATGCAGCCCATGTAGTTGCATGTATGACAAGTAGAGAGTACTTTTATGCAAATTAGAAAAAGGGCACCTTTTCCTCTGACCTGAAATATTCTCTCACCAGGGCACCTCTTGTGTAACCTTGTCAGGGCACAACTGGTATAATAGCACGTGGTGGCCCTGAAATGAGACTAGATGGCATCTATAGTTTGAGTGTATGTGTGTGTGTGTTATTATGTAACATCTGATTCATATCAAACAATACATGTAATGAAAATAAAAGTTACAGGTTACAAACTTAAAAAATGCGCCCACCAACTAACTTAAGAACCGAATTACTATCAATCCTACTGCATCTCTTTCTATGGTCCTCACTATCCTTATTTTGAATTTTGTGTTTATTATTGTCATGACATATTACATCTCTATAGCTGTCTGTCTATCAATCTACCTATCTCATATCAGGTTGAATATAGCCAAGCTTCTGTGACTTGCTTTTTGAACTCATACTATTTTATAGTCTAATCTATCACTTAACTTAACAAATAGGTTTTATGGCATGAAATTTAATTCTACATTATTGTACAAATTACAAAGTATTCCATTATATCTTTGGATCTTAATTTAACTAATTATGTAATTATGTTTAGTTAAGTAATAATTATGCTAAGTCAACATAACTAAGAAAACAGACTTTTATGTTATTTCCAATGTTGCTACAAAAATCTATGTGATGGACTCGTGTTAGTATAAAACCAGTTTGCTTTGTCTGCTTCAGCTCACATGCCTTGGCTGGCTTTGCCTCACCCTGCAGACCCATGAATAAACAAATGCCTCGATTAAAATAAATAAATAAATAAAT
This sequence comes from Furipterus horrens, assembly GCF_987537825.1. Taxonomy (NCBI): domain Eukaryota; kingdom Metazoa; phylum Chordata; class Mammalia; order Chiroptera; family Furipteridae; genus Furipterus; species Furipterus horrens. The sequence goes on from NW_028327171.1 coordinate 193,072,281, forward strand.
AAATAAATAAATAAATAAATAAATAAAAAATCTATGTGATGGTCTTTAACTTCTGTCTAAACAAAATCTTGGACAACATCCTTCACTACTTTCTTAGAACAAATCCCTAGATATAGAATTTGTGTGTTAATGATACACACTGGGTATTCGTCGTCGGCAGCCGTCCGTCTCGAGAGACGATGGTGTAGCTTCTTAAGAGCCTATCTGCACCGCCGAGAATGGCTGTGCAGTCCAACTCGGGAGTGACATGGTATCTGTCTCCTCCCGTGTTGAATCGACATCTTGCGATGATGCTGAAGCTACAGAGCCTGGGCAGGGTGATATGAAGGGTCTGCTGTTGCCCATGCAGCAGACGCCCCCTCTCTTCGCAGCTGAAGGGTCCAAGGGAAAGACGGAGTCAATACAGCTTGGCTTCAGGTGCGCCTCAGGAGTTGCCGGTGTTGACTACAACGTCAAACCGCCTTAGGGACTCCGGCTCCGGATTTTCTGTCGGGGTTTACTCCCTTAGCCTTTTCCCTGAAGAGGTATGCCGCAAGGCAGCGGAGGTTTTTTGGAGTCAGAGTTTTCCTTCTCTGATGTGCCCTGACTGGAAGATCGAACCAGCGACACTTAGCTCGCAGGCCGACGCTCAATCCACTGAGCTAAACCAGCCAGGGCACACTGGGTATTAATACTGATGATATTGTTAAGGTAGTGAAGAAGCTGCCTGAGAAGAGATACCTAAACCAAGGAAGTTCCAGATTAACAGGAACATGTAAACGTTTTCTAGATCTGTTGATCTCAAAGAAATCCACTGTCCAGCAAACTCCACAGGGTTGTGCTGTCTCTTCTGGCTCCAGTAACTCAAAGTTAACCATAATGATCTGAATAATGGTATCAGTGTGGGGGTGATCATTTGGGGGAGAATTCTCAAGCAAGAATGGATGAGCCTGAAGAATCACAAAACCAATCCAGGGAACTTCACATTGGATTCAAGTGAACCACAGGAGAGAGCAAAAGCATCTCTCTTTGTTGTAGTCAAGATGTAGGCCAGCCCAAGAACGGGGATTTATAAGGTGATTAGACTATGCATATTAAAAGCAGAAAGGAGGAGTCTGAATAACTTACCCTCACAGCCCAGTGTCACCCCACAGGGAGCCCTCACCTCAATGCAAAGAGGTGAAGACTTTATGAGGGACAGGAGCCACCAACCTAAGCTTCAGGCCAGAAAGGGAAGACAAATGAGTCCTTTCTAAGAACAGAAAAACTTGATTAGCCAAGCAGACAGAAGTCCACATAGAGAGACCTTCTTCCTTAGAAGAGAATGGTTGACTCAGTCATTGTCCAGTTTGGTCTCGACAGATATTTAACAAACGGAAATATTATTTATATTAGTATGTTTGTTGCTGTAAAGAACAATTTTTAAAAGCTCTTTTTTTTCCCCTCAGGAAGTATTTCTATTTTCCAACTGATTAAATTATTTGAATACTATGCCTAAAATCTTTACAATTGAAATGAGCATGGCTTCCTTTCTATCATGTCTGGAGATCTGAAATTAAATTTGTGTGGTAAGTAGATTGTCAATAATGTATTTCAGAAGGTCATAATGTCTGGACTTGAGCAAAATTATGTTTTTATATAAGGACATGTTTTCTCTTCTTGTCAAAAGACATGCCAATAGTTTCTTTCTGCTTCAGTTTGTGGCATTGGCCTGCTTTGCTATGTGTTGAAACAGTGTCTGCTCAGAATAACCAAACAATAACAGCAGTTACCACTAATTGAGCATTTATTATATTTCAGGCACAAGTTAAATTCTATGCATGTATAAAACAATTTAATCCTTTGAACAACCCACTGAGGAAGCTGTTGACAGTAAGAGAAGTAAGCTGAGGGTCATTGAACTCACCTAATGGTTGGAGGTCACTACCAAAGACAGTGACTCAGCTACACATTAACCATCTTCCATCTATAACCCAGACCAGCTGGGGGCAATGTGGAGGGAGCATCAGCCATATCCTAACCTGGAATTGGGGCAGGAGCAGGAAAAAGTGGTGGGGCCTGAGCTTTATTTGGTTGGGAGGAATCATATTAAAAAAGCTCAACCCTTAGATTTCTTCTCTACATGTCTTTGAGTGTTGTTTTCCCTAATGATATTTTTCTTTAATCATAGTCTTAACATTGCCATGTCAACATACTTGCTTTTAAACTTTTATTAGAAAACTAACAACCATCTTTAAATAATATATGTAAGGGAAATGATTACTCACCTCACCACCACTTAAGCTTTCAATTAGAATTATGACCCAGATTAGAAATAAAAGCAAATACTTCCCATCCCAAGCTCTGCATTGGAACCTTGAAGAATGTATCTATGAAAAGTTTGCAGTTATAGAAATCAGTATAAGTTAAATTTATGGACTTTATAAGCTCTTTCAAGGTAGCTTTGTCTTCATGAGTATTTCATTTTGAATATAGAAAGAATCCTTGACCCCTGCTATATGCCAAGAACAATCCCAGTTGCGGGGAAGACAAAGATGGATAAAGTATTGTCCCTGCCTGAGAAGTAAGAAGACTGTAAGTGAAAGTAAAAAGATTACAACAAAGCAGGGGCTCTGACTGCCCATTAAAATGATCAGAGATAAAATAAAAACCCATGACTGGATCCCACCATTAAAGATTTTGATTTCGTTGATCCTGGGTGTGGCCAAACCATTTTTACAAGCTCTCCAAATGATTCTGAAGTATAGCCAGGATTCATAATCACTGAAATTGAGGCATGTATAAGTATGTCCAGGGAAGTTGGTCTAGAAGCATCCAAGGAGGTAATATTAGAGTTAGATTGGGAAGGATTGACAGGAATATGCCAGATATTCCAGTGCAGAGCCGAGGAAGGGCATTGTGGGAGAACAAAGAGCATAGACAAGACTCCAACACATAACTCAGAAGGTGGCTTTCACAGATTGGCTGGAAAGCTGACTGGGTCAGAACTTAATGGGAGATGAGGCTGAAAAGGCGAAGTGGGCAGGTGGAAGGGAGGGTGCAGGGAGGCTGCATGCCAGACAGGAGAGAAGACTATTCTAGAGGTGACAAGTATCCATCAACATTTTCACATAGTTTCCAGCTGCAGTGTGTGTGTGTGTGTGTGTGTGTGTGTTTGAGAAGAGGAGAGAGGATACAGAAAGAACTTTCGTATAGTAGGTGAGCCTGGAGATAGAGAGAAGTCTGTGAATAGGGCCTTGCAATCATTTTGGTGAGACCTTATTCAAGAAGAAGCTACGAGAAAATGATTTATACGTTTTTTTATTGTTTCCTTGATACTATTGGCAAGTAACTAGAATCTATTAAGACAACAAGAAAATTTTTGAGAATCTACAGTCGCTGAGTGAGACACTAAGCAAACAGAGGTAAGATTCGATTGTCTCATTGCTTACAATTTGGGCATTAGTGTGGGTGGTGGATTTTCCAAAGACATGTTTGAAGACACAACTTTAGGAAGTGAAACAAGTTAAAAAACATACATATATTCAAGAGGGATTTGAATCCATGTAATGTGAGGATACTCTTGGATGGTTATAGAGAAGTTAGAGATATTTGGAAGATTAAAAAAAACTTTTTGTAATTGGTATCATGGAGGCCAATTATGGTCTCATAGAAGACATTGCTTGTGACCCATGTGAAACACAGGATTCTTGGTTGAAGGGATTGTTAGATACATCCTAACATGGAATTTCTTAGGTTCAGATTATTCGACTTTGAGAAATGTGGTTTACACCACTTAAGAAACTTGAGTTAACTAGAATTCCCAAACATCCATAATTATAAGGTGTTTGTTAATTTACCATAATGACCATTGCAAATGTGTGCATGAAGGAACTTGGATACAGTACCAACTATTTCCAGCACTCTGTGGCCTCACCAAGCTGTTACTCCTTGAGTGGACTAAAATATGCAAGAGACCTCTAACCCTTGCATACTGTGGCACTGATCTTGAATAAGGATGCAGATGATAGATTTATTATGACTTAGTAACAAACATAAATTTAAAATCCACTTACAAATATCCATTTATATGTAAAAATCAGTGTTCATTATAGAAAGTAATTTTTTGACATTAAATGAAATTAGTGAAAGATTGAGAGAAATGTGGAATCAATCAACAATTTCTTGCTTTTTTTTTTTTTAAACTCAAGCTCTAAAAGCTGATGAGGTGTTTTAATTATTTCATTTCACATGTGGAAAGAATAAATCTGAAGGAAATAGTTTAGGATTCTTTCCAAGTTTGCATTACAAATTATCCTGGGACCCTGGAGAGAAACAACAGCAAACATGATTTTAGGTGCTTCTTTCTCAGGTCAGCCTTCCGATCAATATTGAAAACAACCTTGAGAACCTAATTTTTTCCTTGTGCTGTTTCCCAGAGTTGAGGGAAGTTTAATCTTCCTTCTGATAGGGCTGTGAAACGTGTTATTCATGCTATGTGGCTGGTGTCCCAGGCCCAGATCCTGTGAAAACTGTTTCATATGCTACCCCCACCTTAGCCAAGTCCTTCGAAAGAAATGCTGCATTGCCCCTTTAGCTTGAGGCTTGCACCAGAGAGGTGATGCTGCTGTCCTTGTGTCTTGTTCCTTGGCCATCTGAATCTTCATGCTCCGGAAGGAGGAAGCTGGTGCCCCTGCAGTGCTGGGAGCAGAGCTGGGTTATGTGCCACCCATGGAGGGACCCCCATTTCAGAGACAAGATTCTCTGGTAATCCCTTTAATAAACTCTACACTGGACTGGTTCCAATTTAAAGGAGAGAAGAACCACATGATGAGAATAATCACACAGAGTAGAAGTTCCAGGAGACAGAAGAGAATGTTGTTCTGTAAGTTCCAACCCCCTTTCAACAGTGGCTAATTGGATAGCCCTGAGGAATCATCTGTATCTTTGATTCATATCCTGAAATGTACATGTGAGGGGAAATCTTGAACATTCCCTAGGAATAAAAATGTGCCAGTAACTATAACTGAAACCTATTTCAAAAATCACACAACTTATTCTAGATGGTGTTAAGAAAAACAATTTGAAAGATAAAGTATTACTAAAAAACTGTTTAATAGCATGTGTTCCCATAAAAGGGAGTAGAAGACACAGGGGATTTTATAGACTAACTTGGTTAATCCTTAGAAATTTTGTGGCATGGGAAAAGCCAAACCAAACCAGACAGGGACTGGGTGTTTGAATGAAGCTTGATCTAATTTCTATCCTCCATACTGGTCAGCAGGAGAGGTATTTTTTAAGTGGTAGTTTTCTAAAAGTCTTCCACTCAGAGGATAGTTTGTTTCCATTTGCAGGGATTTCTCTAGGCTCTAAACTTCCACCTTGGGGCACTTAAATTGCAAAGAGGAAAGTCTCAGGCATCCCAGAACACCGGTTAGTCACAGAGTATCTGCCTGGAGCTGCTGGTGCCTCCCATAGCACCTGTGAACTATTCTCTCTCTCTCTACGAAAAGACATCTCCCTCCGGCATTGACACAGTCAATTGTTTCCTCTGGTGCAATGCAGCTTCCTTGTCAATTGATGCCTGGAGCATTCTGCTGAGAAACAGGAGTAAAAGGAAAACCAGCAGCCAAGTGACTGTATCATTTTTTTAAATACTAATTGACCTTGTCAAGATAATTACTGCAGGTTGGGAGACATTGACTTTCTGTGGCAAGTTAAATGGAAAACTTACTGATTCTGGGGAGAATATACTAAGAAAAATGTTTGCTGTGTTGAATGAGAAGCCTCAGACTATTTTAAAGGCAAATACTTGATCATGAAGCTGAAGAACATACGTCTGCTTTAAATCTGGAAGAAAACTATATACTTTTGAGGATGTGTTTTGTCTCAGAAACTCAAAAAAAAAAAAAAAAAAAGAAAAGAAAAAAAGCAACACTATAGTCCTAGTCCTTTGTTGAAGCTGATAGTATTATTCTTTATCTATATCAGCTCAGTGATTCAGTCATCTAATGCCTACTTATCAAGCATCTATTTTGTAAAATGTTATATTAAATGCTATGTGCAATGGAAAGATGAGCCATATATAGTGCCTGCCTTCAGGAAGCTTATATTGTCAAAGAAAGGTGTTATATTCATAAATAAATATAATAAAAAATGGAAAATTCTATGATGTTCAGACATCAGATAGAAATGTTAGACTAAGATCTGGAAGAGGTTATATCTGGAAATAACTTTGAAATCATTGGAACCAACCATTTTATTGGAAATATGGGACAAATTCATGAATATTTTTCAAGAAGCCTTAATTCATAAAAAATTTTAAAAAAACCCTGAAGATTAGGTTAAGGTACAGTTTATACTAAGTTGAGTTGAAAAATAAAATTATTGTATTAGTCTTTGTCAGATTACTTTGTCATCAAGTATATGAACCATGTTCATCAAGATGTAAACATCGGTTCATATGCTCAGGGATCAGTCAAGTTCCCGAATGGACAGGTCTTTAGGTTGTTTTCAATGACAGTTTGGTTTCCTTATAAAGAAGCTTCTCTTGAAATCTTGTCTTATTTAACAGTTATCATAAGTTGGCCAAGGATGTAAATGGCATGCTTGTCATAGAAGACAACCTCAGCCCTCTATAACAATGGGTTTGTGTTTGGTCTAACTGGATGAAATTTAATAGAGGAAAGAGCCTGTGTCTGAGTCCAGAAAGTTAAGTGAATGTGTACAGATGTTAGAGATGTGGCTGAAGGGCAGCAGGTGCAGACATGACCAACCTGGGATCCATAATTTCCTGTAAGCTTATGTGAGGAGATATCCAAAATAACTAATACATACTTAGTCTGCATTAATAAAGAAAGACTATTTCAAAAAGGGAACTGAACCCCACTGTAGTCCAAGCTGGTTAGAAACTATGCCTGGAATATTTTTGCCACACTTTCAGTAAATTGAAAATCACCAAGGTTGGCAAAGGGAATTGAAAATTATGATATACAAGGAATGTATGAATTAATGTAGCATGCTCTGTCTAGAGAAGAGTTTCAATGGTGAGAAGAACATAAGAATTTTCTCTCAGTAAAGGAATAGCTGCCATGTGGGAAAAACATCAGGCATTCTGGGTAGCTCTGGTTGGCAAAAATGAGACCCCGTGAAGGGATCCCAAAAGATAACCTCTAGCTCAATGTAAGAAAGAATTCTGTAATAGTCGGAGTCACCATAAAGAGAAACTTGGTGATCTTGAGAGACAAGAGATTCTTTGCCACTGGAAGGATTCAGGAAACATATTTAATGGGGATATTAGTGTGAGATCACCTATCAGATAGAAAAACAACACAAACGATTGTTGCTGTCCTTGATGAATTGAGGATTCTGTGAGTTTATGTACATGCTGGAGAATTATCCTGTCTATATTCATCTAAACATCTACACTCAATCACAACAAATCACTTCCCAAGAAAATCATTGAAAAAATGACAGTTATTTGTCAAAAAGTGCATAATACAAGACCTATCTTGTCATCATGGCTCATACAAAGACACTCAACAAATATCTGTTGATCGAATGAACTTGACTTGTACTACTAAGCAAGTAAAAACTGAACTCAAAGCTTTATGAATAATGCAGTATTGGAGTATGTTCATTAAATACTACTAGCCAAATTTTTTATCTGTCTGTTCCCTGGACAAGGAACAAAAATGACAAGATCTTACTATCCTTGATACTTCATTTTCCATCATTTTTTTTTTTTTTTAGTTGATGTTCCCTCCCATCCTTCCTTTAGGATTTCAGTTCTAAAACCTTTAGCTCCAAACAACCCTTCCCCAACTGAAAAGAAATTTCTCTCAGTCACTTAACCTTGCTGACTGATAGATGGATCAGGTGAATGACTTTCAGTCATCGTGTCACTTAACCAGGCCTGTACATTTAAAGTATTTGTCTATGACTGTGGCACAAAAGCTCCGGAAAGTAAACTAAGACCTCAGCAAACAGGAGGATGAGGGAAAAGCTTAGGAAGGACATTAGGGTGAATCAGACCTAAGTCTTCCCCTGAATTTCTCAGGGTGGGCGAAAACTTCTAAATAATAGGATCTATAGCTACCGACCTTCTAGGAAAGCAAATAAATGTAGCTAGGGAAACAATGAACCATAACTACAATTCTACTTGTTTTCTTACAGTAAAAATAAATTCATAAATAAGTAAATAGAAAATTACATGCCTTTTTCAAGAAAGAAAATTAAAGCTAAGAAAAATCTATAAGAATCGTATTTTTGTTTTTAGATTTTAAAAATTTATTTATTTTTAGAGAGAGGGAAAGGGAGGGAGAAAGAGAGTAAAAGAAACAGTAATGTGTGAGAGAAACATCAATCAGTTGTCTTATTGTAGACATCCTAATTGGGGACCAAAGTCATAACCCAGGCACTTGCACTGACTAGGAATTGAACTGGCAACTTTTGACAGCACTCAACCAACTGAGCCACCTCGGTGAGCGAGAGAATCATATTTTATCAAAGACCTACTACTGTTAAGCATTCCAATAAACTGTATTTTCCACTCCCTCAAATTGCTTTTTTAATTATTGGATGGGGGAGATGGGTATTGTCTGGGTGTATGTGTGTGTACACATGCATGTGTACATGTTTGTCATCTGAACCTTTGAAATTAGAAATGACAGTAGAAGAAAGGGGAGCCCCTGTGAGCAAGGCTAGCCCTGAAGGTCAAGCTAATCCTGTCCTTTGCACAGGGCTCAGAATGAATATCCCCAGCTCTTTCCACTTCTGTGGATAAGATGAGCCAGTGGTTTGGATGAGTTGTGGCATTGGGGCCGCTGGAAGCCTCTTCACAGATGTCGGGGGCTTAGATTTATGACTATTTGATACCCACTGACACAAGCTGGCTCTGCCCTTTTCTTTGTTCTCAAATTTTTCCTCCTTTTTGGAAGAGGGCTCTGCTCTCCAAACTCTGCAGCCGTTTCTCTCTCCTTTTCTTTACATGCTGGGTTCCCCCTACTTCCATCTTGAATCAATGCCCTTCCCTTCCCTACCTTTGACCCAAGAGATTCAGATGCATGTTTTACATTTCCAGCTCATTTGTTGCTAGCTTAACTAATTTATTTTTATAACTCCCTCTTTCTGACATCTTAAATGCCTCCATGTGTCTCTATATTACTTCTGCTTCTGCTAACATCGTTTCTGGTATCAAAGTGGGTATGGCAGTGCATGCTCTGCAATTGGTTGAGGTTTCACTCTATTAATACCAGCCCCATCCTTGGGCCTTCCAGGATTTTATGCATTCAGGAGAGAGAAATAAAGCTGCAGGGCACTTCACAAACAGCCTTTTGTAAATTCAAAGCATTAACGCCACAGCACATCTAATCTTAGCAGCCCTGGCCCCTTGACACTGGGGAATAACTGCTTTAAAGTAGGAGTCGTCCTTTCCAAGCACACAGAAGCCCAGAGGTAGACGAGTCCGTGCCAGGTCTGGTGAGCGTGGATATTTAGTCTTTGGTTTCAGGATAAACCCTGCTTCATGTTCTCAGCTGCCTTACCCTAATGATCCTTAATGTCATTGCCAATGGAAGGAGGAAGACATGAGCTGAAATGAAAACATCAAGTATAGGAAAGACTCTGCAACAGCCTTCCCAGCTGCGAGGTGGGCTGGCGAGGTATGCTGTTGGCCTGGATACTTAATTCTAATAACACAGACTGATGCCTGGAGTACACACCAGAGAGAACAGAAAATTATGTAAAACTCTGGACACTGGAAATGGAAGGGGGAGCATGCTGATTAAGGCATTTTTCTAGGCAGGTGGTCTGCACTCTGTATTAAGTGTTCTCTTTGATCATGATCTTTTGATGACCCACTTTTAGGAGCCAAAGCCACCTGTGAAGTTGCTGACAGAGAACAAATAGCTGAAGAAGCAGAGAAGAAAATGTGTTTCAGTGAGAATGCAATCACATCCAACATTCCCAACAGGCCCCACTCCTCCGGGGACACGATTCCTGCCTGGCCATATGGCCTTGGCCCAGGCACTGCTAACGCCACAACAAAAAGCATGTTGTCACTGAGGGCTGAGGCAGCTGCTGTCCATGGCATTATTGGGGCTTAGAACTAGACTTTCCAAAATGGGGTGACTTGTTTACAGCTTTGATAACTCTCTTCCATTGACTCAAAGGTCAACCTGAGTTTTCCCCAAACTTAAGTAAGCTGCTGTGAGGACTCACGTGATGATATATTTTATAAATGGCTTTGGGTTTGTGCCTGGGAGTTCTCTGCTCCCCACACGATGGGAAAATCTACCTTCTCCATCTCTAGTTGTGAGAAAATGAGCCTTGCAATGACATTCTCCCTTATTTAACACGGGGGTTACACACACAGACCATTTGATAGTAAAAGAGCTATAGCCAGAGAAGTAGCTTAGCAACATGCAACATGGTGCTGTAAAGCACTGACAATGATAATGTTTTATAGTTTCTAATGTTCTTCTGTGCATTATTTCTATAGCTCCCCTGATTGTATATTCAGAAAAGAGAAGTCTCCTTCCCAAAGAGGCTGTAGGGTTAAATCCCAAATCTGAACCACTAATTGGGATTTTCTGTCGATCTTTCTGGAAACTGGCCAGAGCACCTCCTTCCAAGGCAAGTGCAGTCACCCTGGAAATGGTCCACAAATGACTGTCACATTATTTCAATTTTCCCGGTAGCTGTAAAGAGGATCAGTGCCCTAGTAGTACCAGAAACAGTGGTGTTCAGAGCCAAACCATTCATTTCTCTGTTTCTTTCTACTGGACATCCTCATTTTGTCTGACACTTTGAATCATAAAGCTTGGGATCCATTTGTAATGAGACTCGTCAGGTATTTTCAAGAAGTATGTGTGGCCAATTCAGCCAATTGTAAAGACACTACTACTATAAATGATGATGACACTGCTATGTACTATTACTGCTACTACTAACAACAATAACAACATTGAGCTTTTATCCTGTGCCAGGCAGTACTCAAACCACTTTATACATGTAATATTCATAATTGTCTATGAACACACACATATTCTTTTCCTTCTGATATTTTTGCCATGTGGCTTTATATGTTTAGACAGAAATGATCCATGGTAACAAATACCAAATTTTTCTGAGACCAAGGTTTCTTATGAAACATTATATATGATTAGCTTTATTTCTTCTTCTTTTTTTTTTTTTTTTAATTCAGGACTTGGAAGACATTCCTATTATGGTATAAGTAGAAGGGTCTGACATTAGTTGACCTTTTACTACCTATCAGGCACAGGGCTTAAATACTACCAAATATATTATCTTGTTACATTCTCACAATAATTCTGCTAAATAGATATTCTTATATTCATTTTACAGATAATGAAATGGAAGTTCAAAGAGATTAACTATCTTGGCAAAGTTATCTTAGTTATTTAGTTGTTGAGTCAGGATTCCAATCCAGTTCTGTTGGATTCCAAACTTCATGCTTTTCCCCATGACACCATTTCTGTTTTCTACTCCTGAGCAGAGTCAAATCCTGCCTGACTGTGTCTATTTTGCCCTGGCTTACTTTTCCTCTTACCTCTTCTTTTCTACTCTCAAGTGAAAAACAGAAATGAGGAGAGGATTGAGCTGATAGTGACAAGGTACCACTTCAATGCCTTGGACCTTGAGAGCATTATGCTAAGTGACATAAATTAGAGAGAGAAAGACAAACTTCCTTATGGGCTACCTTACATGTGGAATCTACAAAACAAAAAAGCCAAGCTCATAGATATAGAGAAAATATTAGTGGTTGCTAGAAGCAAGAGGGGTGGGGGTGGAAGAAATAAGTAAAGAGGACCAAAAGGTACAGACTTCCAGTTATAAAATAAATGTCATGGGGATTTCCTGTAGAGCTTGGAAACTATAGTTAATAATATTGTGTTACATATTTGGAAGTTGCTAAGAGAGTAATTCTTAAAAATTCTCATTATAAGAAAAAATTGTAAATATATGTGGTGATGGATATTAACTAGACTTACCATGCTGATCATTTCACAAGGGTACTATAATCTATTACAGTGCATAAAATTGTTCTGAAAACCATGAGCTAACATTCAGATGTTGGTGTGCTAATGATGATTGTTTAAGCCTTGGTTGATTAAGCAGTCTGAATTGTCTTACAAAAGATGAGATTTGGAGCTTTGTGTGGGGGAAAAAAAAGCATTCAGCCACTTGCACCTTCCTATAAATGTTACAATCTTGATCATAATCTCAAAGGGTGCATTTCCAGCTAACTAAATATGCATCTAATAGCCAAATAGATATACATTGGAAGATACTATGATATTTGACAGAGTCTGATCTATGAGCAACTGCTTATTGAATCTTCTCAATACCTCATAGGAGATATGTTGGTGGATTCTGCATGTTCAGAAGGAAGAATTGTCAGCCCACAGGAAGCTCAAAATGAGGGCTTACCGGGCCACTTACACTGGAAGCCATGCCACATGAAAAGCAGCATGGGTTCCTCATATAACTTCATAAGACATGTCATCTGACTCTTACACTTCTACAAGTAACATATAGTCATGATACCGAATATAACCTATGTGCTGTGCTCACTGCTGATGCATGACATTGACTAGATTGAGTGCACATGTGATCAGCCTTCAGGAGGGGCGGGGCACAGACGGCCTGACCAAGGCTTACTACCCACTCCACAAAATGCTCCTTAAACTCACAAGTCCTTGAAAATTGGCAGGAATGGAGTCATGTATATGGGGTTGGCAAAAATAGAGTTATAGCTATAATACAAATAAATAACACAATAATCAATAAATAATAATACAAGAATAAACTCTGTGCTTCATATACTCACAATTGTAAACCTACTTTTGCCTACACTTGTATTTGTTCAAAATTCTTCTTTCCCTAACATCCAGGCTCTGGCTTTCCTGTGGGTTGAGGACACCTTGACACCTCATTAACACTGGGCCTGGCTATGTGATTTGTGTTGACCAGTGCCTTGTGCATTGGACTGAGTGCATCACTATCAAGCTCAGGTTTTAATAGCCATAGTAAGGTTCTTACCTGGTCTCTTGCATCACAGCCAGCTTTCATGAGAAGTGCATAACCTAAGTGGCCATCACACTTCATTCTGGACCATAGACTGAGAGACACCCAAGAAGACCTGAGCTCAAGTTCAGACAAGCTTAGCTAAGCCACAGTTGATCCAAAACTCCACAAGGGAGAAATAAATGTTGTTATAAATTACTAAAACTGTGGTATTGTTCGTTTTGTAGCATTATCACAGCAAAACCTGAGTATACAATTTTATGTCTGTATTATCTCTTATTTTTCTTAAAACAGCTCTGTAAATGGATTGGGGAGCATTTGTTATTCCCATTTTATAGAAAAAGCTACTAACACTTAGAAAGATTTTGCAACTCATCTAAAATCATGAAACTAGTAATTCTTGGAGGCAATGGTCAAACCCAGAAGTCCTGGTGCCCAGAGTAGTGCTCATTCCACTTTGTATACTACCTCAATAATGTTTCTCTCTATGGGAAAGCTCTAACCCATCAATAATCATTTTCTCTCCTGGTCTTCCAGCTAACTAAGCACATACCTAATAGACATGAAGTTATGAGGTAGAAAGATTCTGATATAAAAATGAAGATTCAATTTGGTTAAATTTTATTGGAAAACATGTTGTAGACATGTTATAAATTATTGAATATTTCCCATCTCAATTGATTCACACAGTGCACTGCATTTTTATTCATTTTCTTTTGTAGTTGTTGTTAGAAATGGAAGGATTAGCTTTTCAAATGCTGCCTGGGAAACTCTATTCCTAGTCCTTTTTCTTAAGTCTATTTGCTGGACAATTGCATCTCCCTGCTGGGCACTGGGCAGCATTACAAAGTGTTCGGGGCTACAGCAGCTGCAGTCATTTCTAAGCAAAGATCAGCCTGGGTACCAACTGGCCTGAGTCCAGCTGTCCAACTGACCGTGTTAAATAGCTACCCAGGCAGGGAAGGTGTAAACACAATACCATTTCCTCAAGATGTGTCTTACTATTATAGTTATTGACATGTATTAAGCACTTAGTATGCCCAAGTGCTTAATGCATGTTAATAACAGACTACCCCACATGTGTGATTCAATTTGGCGTGTACTCCCTTTCTCTTTCTCTGTCATTTTATCCACATGTGTACTCTCGGTCTGTTGAACTCCACTTTGGCTACAAAGGGGGAGACAGAAAATAATGAACCAAAGGACTCTCTTTTGGAACACAGTTAAAGGATGAGAGACCCAACTCTCTACACCTGTTGGTGACAGTGAACTGGAAAGCAGGGGGTCACCATCACTTTGCGAAACAGAATTGGAAATCTGAGTGAGTTGAAGAAGTGATGAGACGCAGATGAAATATAAGGCAGGAAGGGCAGTGTCTCAAAGTCTGGGAATCAGGTGATGAAGGGAAAAAAGAAAAAGCACAGGCTAGAACAAAATGCATGAACTAGGCACCGTTGAGAACAAAGACAACCAAGTCAGCAGTACTGACCTTCAGAGCAAGGACTGTAGACCCTGAGAATTCCACCCTTCTCCACTGATCACTTCTGATCAGAATACCATAACCATCACCAACGAGTTACTTTTCACAGATGTAACAACTATTTATTGAGCTTCTTTCAGCACCAGGCACAGTGCTGGGCAATGTTTGCATAAAATGGTGACCAAACAGACAAGACATTTGCATAACTGCTTGATTGGATGTTACGATGTTGTGGAGAAGGTTATCACAAAAGCACCAATATAATCAGATATTAAAAATACCTTTTAAGAAATATTAACATGAACTATCTGATTCACTAAGAGATATAAAACCCAAATCTAGGAAAATGGGCTTCAAGAATGGGTTTACCACCAGAGTGACTGAACAGATGGTGTTCTTTTCTTCTGAAAATTAGAATTATCTCACCTGTTTGGGATGGGCTCAAAAGCTGGTTTTTGCACACTTCAGTATACACCACAACCGCTCAAGGGGCTTGTTAAAGCACACCTCCTCGTCTTCAGATTTAATTTGGGTTCAATTTAAATTCAACAGGTCTGTGGTTGGGCCAGAGCATTTACAGCAAGTTCCCAGGTGATGCTGATGATCTTGAGATCACGGTTCAAGAGCCACAGGTTTAAAATCCTGTTTCCTGAATTTCCCTATTGAGGAGCATCACCTACAAATGCTGGGTTGGGTCTCGCTTTATCTCTGCAACAAAGTGGAGTGCCTTTGGGTCCACAGCTCCCATCTCCCCGTTTGCAGTTGAAGCCAGGTCTAGCAGCCCCTGAGAAGTCAAACAGATAGAATGACCAAGAGGGAGAATCTGTTCAGCATCCACTTTACTGCATCCTTCCTCTGGATGTTGGTGGGGAATAGAAACCTGTATTCTCAAATACCTCAAGAGACATTTATGATCAGGTAAAGCTGGGAAACAGTAGATAAACTCTGCAGTTTCCCTCCCATGAATTCATGAAAACTGACTTATTTATGTAGTGTGATAAGAGGAATATAGGTTTTGCTGTATTTTATAACTTAGTGCAGTAAAAAGATAAGTGGACTTGAAATAGAGACCTAGACCATGTTTGCCATGTTGGTGCCTTATGACTGTGGGTTAATCTCTCTAAATATGGGGGTTATCTGTAAAATACAGTGTTATCTATAAAAGAAGGCTAATAATACTCCCGTATTCCTTCAGCTCCTACCATGGGCCAAGTGGTTACCAAAGTGCACCAAGACAGATCTAAGTCCCTGCCCTCACAGAGCACACAGTCTGGACAAGCAGAACATGAACTAAGCGATGGCAATGAAATGTGGTGAGGTGTCCCACCATTATTCATGGGGTTTCTGTGAGGGTTGAGGAGAGATATGACAACATGGGAATTAGAAAACATAGTAGGCATGTGGGAATTTACTCGATCATCATCATTATTATTAGCAGGGGATTGAATTCTGTTAATGGTCATGAAGAACAGGTAAAAGGAACCACAAAATGGACAGCCTAACCTGAAAGTGTTAGCAGAATAAGTGAATGGTCAAGAAGGGAAGAGACAGGGAGCCTAGCATTATAGAAGCCAGGAAGCGACAGAATTTTAAAGACTTTGAGGAGAGGATGGTAAGTAGTTTTAAATGCGGCAGAGGGATCAAGGAGAACAAGCATTGAGAAAAGACATTTAAAAGGCTGATTTGCACAATTAGCGACTCAGGGGATTCTGGTTAATGAGAAAATAAAACAGGTTATTTTCCATCAATTTTATTAGGTAGGACAGTGAGCCACAGACAGGTACCCCCAGGTAAGTCATCTGCAGAAATCAGATCAAAACACTGTCTTCCTAAAGGTCAAGTTATATCACAGTAAATTAGAGTCCCAGTCACTTGCCTGCAGTTTCCACCCCTGATACCAATGCCAGCCCAAGCAGTCCTGAGGGAACCAACAGGTGAAAAGGCTCCTTTTGGATGTGGCTTCTTACAAGTCTGGTGGTTTTGTTTGGTGCAGAGGCAGGTGGCCTGACTCTCTTGGTTATGCATCTGCAATGTGCTTTGAGTTAGGAGGCTGGCACACTGTAAACTGTTATATCATTAATAATAAATAACGTTCTGCAAGAAACCTGCATTGCAGACAGGAAAGCAAGAGTGAGAAAGAGATCGACCAGGGGGTGAATCTCCTAGGAGGCAATAAATAAGATGAATTCATGGGGGCAGGAGAAAGAAGGAGGAGGTAAACATGTAACGTGTTGTTAGTAACATCTCAAAATATATACGTTTTTAAAGTTTGAGGAGAAAAATCCGTCTCTAGGCTGGCTCTTCTAATTCCACTGGCTGTTCACAAACCTGAGGCGTAAGTACTGAAAAAGTCTGACGCCAACAAAATGTAGATGAACTGCGGGAACAGACACCGGGCCACAGTGACAGATCAAAGAGAGGCAGCAGAGGGAGCAGGATCGGCTAAAGATGATGAGGCATTACCATAATGAATTTTGTGAGTAAGCAACTCACTTTAAAATCATTCCTTTTGATCTGTTAAGAAGGTGTTTACTGTAATCAGGAGAGGGTTTACTTGGCAGGGGGAAGAAAAGAGAAGGAGGAAGCCAGAGAGACAGTTTTCGATCTGGTTTGAAACAATTTCCTTTGCCTCTTTCTGGTGTCTAGACCCCCCTGCTAGGTCCTTTCTTTCTGTGATTCCCTCACCCTTCTTAGAAAACTTAATTTTAGCTCAAGTATTTGGGGTTGTCCTGGGGGTGAGGGAGGAACAAATGGAAAGGGGATAAATTCAAAGACATATCACTTTCAAAAAGTGAATTATGGTTTGAAACCACATTACTTCTACTTGCTGATACAAAGTACAAAGATAGATTAAGTGTGTTTAAAAAAAAAGCAAATCTCTGCTCCGGTAACTGATGAGGCTTCCTGGTTTTTGGAGACTGCTGGGCATTCTGGGAATGTGTCAGTGGAAGAACTGCTTTTTCTGCTTCCCTCTCCTCCACTGCAGACTGCTTTTACCATGTTGTTTCAGGGAGAGGCAAAGGCCCCTGCAAAGCGAAACCTTCTTTCTCCTGGGGAGGGAGTGAGGGATTCCCTGCTGTACTAAATTGGAGTGTGTGTATAAGACTTTTGTACCATGAATGAACGTAATTAAGACTGCTAGACTACTGGATCAAATCTTTATTTTTCCTTTCTTCCTTCCATCTATCTCTCTGACCTCCCTCTTTCTCTCCCTCTCATTATCTCCAGGGAACTTAAGGGAAGTGGCCTTGGTAATAGTCAATTTTGTCCCCAAATTTTTCATCACACAATGTGTCATTAACCATTTATGTCCCCTTATCTACTTCCATTCACATTATCACTGTGCAAAGGTGACATGGAAAGCTGGAAGGGTGGGGCCTGTAGTTGCATCCCATTTCCAGGAGGACCAGGTCTGGGGTCTGAGGACAGTGGATAGGAAAGAACCATGAGCTCAGAACCAGCTGCTAACTGTACACTCATGTCATGTTAACAGAGGAGGCTCTATTCCTCACTTCTAGAAAAATCTCTTAGGGGAAACTCTAAGAATGTTAAAAAGTTGCTTTGACACCCCCCCCCCCAAAAAAAAAATCCCTTTCTACCCTCAGAGGGTTTTGATAAAGAATGCAGAAGTCTGTGCAGGTCTGAGAACAAACATCCAGCCACACATCCTGCCCTTGGAGTGAGTAGGTTGCCACAGAGGAAACTCAAGGAAGGCAACAGCTGGAGTAAGTCACGTCTCAGGGGTAACGCATGCCATGAGTGCCCTTATTTCAGATGAAACTCCACAGAAAGCGGACACTTGAAGTCCCTGAGTGACTTTATCCCAACACATTTAATGCCTTCCCCAAGAGAACTGGCCCTGCTTCCCATATCCAGAGACCCTCACATCTTTGAGTGTTTTCCTAAGAGGTATTTGGCAAAGAACCTGGACATGATGAGCACTCATATTTGTTGATGGAATGCTAATGGTAAGACCATAAAACAAATTTCAGCTGGGAGAATGTCTTCCTTAAAATAACTTAAAAATAAAAAATTTAAATATTCGTAATAAAATGTGTCTCAAATTGAGGCCGATAGTCTGATTTTAGTGTCTCTGACCTAATTATGAGTTAACTGGCTTTTAAACATTTTAAAAAGTTTTACAGAAAATTTCACTCATATACAAAATAAATGGGATCAAATATTGAACCACTGTATAACATTCATTTAGCTTCAACAATCGTAATAGCATTAGTTTTATACCATCCATATCTCTACTTACTCCCTGGCTTCACTTGGTTATTACTAGTATTATTTACAATTTTGTTGCTATAATTTATGTATGGTGAAATGCACAAATCTTAGCTTTTCAATTTTAATGAATAGATGCACCTATGCAACTCTTATACCTATTGTAAATTCAACATTTTTATCTCTTCAGAAAGTTCTCTCATGACACTTCTAAGTTATCTTAGACATTTTTGCCTGTTTTAAAACATCATATAAGTGGAATCATACAGTGTGTATTTTTTGTCTTTTTTCTTGTTTGCATAATTCATAATTGTTGCATATATATGTAGTTTATTACCTTTTTTTTTTTTTGCTGAGTAGTATTTTATTGCATGAATATACAACAGTTTGTTTATACATTCTTTTCTTCATGGGCACTTGGGCTGTATCCAGTTGTCAGCAATTGTGAATAAAGCTGTAAACTTTCCTATACACATCTTTTGATAGACATTTGTTTTAATTTTAGTTGAACAAATAATGAGGAATGGAATTGTGACCTCAAAAGAGAAGCGTGTGCATAACTTTATAAGAAACTACCAGTTTTTGTTAAGGTGGTCAGTGATGCGGGCTGTGAGAGAATTCACAAAGAGAAGAAAGTGCAGACAGAGGAGAGGTTTTATTTTACTTTCCCGAGGGAGGGAAGGGGCTAGGGGCGGAGCTGTGCACCAGCCCCGAGGGGTTAGGGCGTTGGGCTTTTATCCGGTAATGGGGTGGTTGTAGAGCAGGGTGTTTCAGTGGGGCTGCAGCTTGTTTTCGTGTTATCTTTGGGTGCAGGGTCCGAGTGGTTGGGGGCCTGTCTGGTATGCCCTGTTTCGTAAGTTTCCGGAGCCACTGCACTTTCAGGGCACTTCCAGTAATTTTCTGGTCCTGAGGATAAAGGCTCACAAAACAATTAGGGTCAGTGATGCATTATGGGGTCCAGCCAGCTCTGGCTAAGAGGGACTTCAATGAGTCCTCCTATGAGTTTTCAAAAGTGATTATACAATCTTACATTCTCACCAGCAATGTATGAGAGTTCTGCTGTCTCCACAGCCTTGGTCACATTTGATATTTGCCCATCTCTTTAATTTCAGCCTTTGGGGTTGGTGTGTAATAGTATCTTATTGTGGTTTTATCAACTTTTCCTTTATGACTAATGATGATAAATATTTGTGTGTGTGTGCTTATTGATCACTTGCATATCTTCTTTTGTGATGTGGCTGTCATTTGCCCATGTTAAAAAATTGGATTCTTTATTCTGTACAAGGCCTTTGTCAGATACATGTTTCATGAATCTTTTCTCTCCAGCCTGTGGATTGTCAAGCCATTGTCTTAACACTTATTATTATTATTTTTTTTTTTGGTGAGCAGGAATTTCTAATTTTGATAGTGAAAATTTATCAAACATTTTCTTTTTTGGTTATTGCTTCCTCTCTCTCTTTCTCTTTTTTCAAGATTTTATTTATTTATTTTTAGAGAGAGGGGAAGGGAGGGAGAAAGAGAGGGAGAGAGGAACATCAATGTGTGGTTGCCTCTTGCACCCCTAAATGGGGATCTGGCCCGCAAACCAGGCATGTGCCCTAACTGGCAATTGAACCAGTGACCCTTTGGTTCACAGGCCAGTGCTCAATCCACTGAGCCACACCAGCCAGGGCTCTCTCTCTTTTTTTCAAGGAAATATTCACTTAATCCCAGGTTATGAAATTATTCTATATTTTCTAGACATTTTTCTCCTAAAAGCTATAATTTTAGCTTTCATGCTTAGATCTAGCATCATCTAAAATTAATTTTTTGCTATGGTATGTGCAAGAATTGAGACCTTTTTTCCTTTCCATGTGGATGTCCATTTGTTCTAGCACCATTGTTTTAAAATGCTTTCTGTTCCCCCACTAAAATTGCTTTGACATTTCTATTAAAAATGGATTCATTGAGGGACATTTGGTCTTGTCCAAAATGTTCATGGTGACATCTTGTCCATGCCAAACAGCCCTTGATATTTGGTCCTGTCCTAAATGTCCATGCTTAGGAAAACATCCTGGGTTCAAATAGCCCACGAGATTGATTCCTAGTTTTGGTTTAAAGGATTAAAACTTAAAAATACTATCATGTATTATGTATTATTGGTTAATAGTTGTGTTGTGACTGTATTACCAATAATAACCCTTCTTGCTTCCATATCCTGGTTGGTAGTGGCATAAGGGGCTAGGCAGTTGGGTCAGGATTCTAATCATGCTGAAGAACAGTATTTATATTATCTATGGATCAATCATCTTCATGGACCTTTTGGAGAAGACTAAATATCAAGGATCTTTTTGTACAGACCAGATATTTCTATGGATGTTTTGGACATGACCAAATCCACTAATCAATTAATTGACCATGTAAGTGTTGATCTGTTTCTGGATTCTCCATTATGATATATTTGTTTATCCTTATGCCAATACCTCAGTGAATTGATTACTGTAGCTTTGTAGTAACTTTTGAAGTCATATAATATATGGAAGTCCTTGAACTTGATTCTTTTTGTGAAAATCACTTAGCTATTTATTCTAAATCATTTGTATTTCATATAAACTTTGGGATCAGCTTTTCAATTTCTACAAAAAAACTTGGTGACATGATATTGATCACATCGAATCTCTAGATTTATATGAGGAAACATGATATCTTAGCAATATTGAGTTCTAACCTATGAATTGGCACATCTATTCATTTATTTAGATATTTAATTTCTCTCAGATACAGTTTTTTATAAAAATTAATTAATTAACTTATTTGTTTACTTATTTTATTTTTAGAGAGAGGGGAAAGGAGAAAGAGAGGGAGAGAAACATCTCTGTATGGTTGCCTCTCACTCATGCCCCCAACTGGGGACCTGACATGCAACCTAGTCATGTGCCCTGACTGGGAATTGAACCAGTGACACTTGGCTCACAGGCCAACGCTCAACCCACTGAGCCACAGCAACCAGGGCTTCAGATTTAGTATTTTTAAGTACAGAGGCTTTACTCACCATGTGTTATATTTATTTCTAAACATTTTATATTTTCTGATGCTATTATAAATGGAATTAATTTTAAATATCTATTTTTTGTTTCTAGTGAATAAAAATATAATTGATTTTATATATTGACCTTGTACAATGATATCTTATTTATTGCTCATATTTATAATTTGTGTTTTCTTTTTTTCCCTTTAATCAATTTTTCAAATCCTAATCTGAGGACATATTTTCATTGCTGTTTTTAGAGAGTGAGGAAGGGAGGGAGGGAGAGAGAGAGAGAGAGGAAGAGAGAGAGAGAGAGAGAGAGAGAGAGAGAGAGAGAGAGAGAGAGAGAGAGAGAGAGAAACGCCTTCTCTCATGTGCCCTGACTGGGGATTGAACCTGCAACCTGGGTATGTGCCCTGACCTGGAATCAAACTTGCGACCCTTCGGTCCCTGGATGATGCTCCAACCAACTGAGCCACACTGGCCAAGGTCCTTTAATCAATTTTGTTATGGGAGTATTGATTTTACTAATATTTTGAAAGAACTATCTTTGGCTTTTAATTTTTTCTTTATTTTTCTTCTTTCTATTTTATTGATTTCTGTTCTTTATTATTTTCTTTGTTCTACTTACTGAGGATTTATTTTACTTATTCTTTTTTTAGCATCTTAAAGACCATTGAAATCAGATCTTTCTTTCATGAGCACTTAAAATCTTACATATCACTCCAAGCAATGTTTTAGCTACATCACACAGCTTTTTGGTTTGTTGTATTTTTATTATCATTCAAATAAAAATTATTCATAACTCTCTTGTGATTTCTCCTTTGATCCATGGGTTGTATAGAAATTTATTGTTTCATTTCCAAACATTTATGGCTTTCTAGATAGCTGTTGTTATTGATCAGAGAACATACTCTATACAATTTCAATCATTTGAAGTATACTGAGACCTTTTATAAGCCCAGCGTATGGTCTAGTCTAATGAATGTTTCATGTCTCTGAAAATAAATGTGCATTCTAAAATTGGAGGGGTAGTGTTCTACAGATGTAGTAACATCAAGAGGGTTAACAGTGATCCAATCTTCTTTATTCTTGTTGTGTTTTGTTTTGTTTTTTGGTTTATTTTCCTATCAGTTACTGAAAAGAGAGTGTTACCAATCCCCACTGTGTGCATTTGTCTATATCTTCCTCTAGTTTTGTAAGTTTGGGCTTCATGTATTTTAAAGTAAAATTAAGTCATTATCATTTTTAAGTTGTTATGTCTTTCTGGTGAATTGAGACATCTTTGATATATGAAATATTATACTTTATCTTGTCTTGAAGTTTATGTTGTTTCATATTAATATAGCTATTTCAACAGCCATATGGGTAGTATTTTCATGATACAATTTTTTCCATCACTTTACATTCAACTTATTTGTATTTTTTGTATTAATGTGCATCTTTTATAGAGCGTATAGAGATATGTATTTTTAAAGTCCATTTTGTCAATCTCTGGCTTTTATTGAAGTGCTTAATCTTTTAAATTTAGTGTGATTATTAATGTAGACTTAGGTATGTGATTTTGCTATTTATTCTCTATTTCATGTTTTTATTTCTCCTTTCCTACAGTTTTTGGAGGCAATAGAACATTTTTATGTTCTATTTTATTTCTTCTATTGACTTTTTAGCTATACTTTTTGCATTTTTTTTGTGATTTCTCTTCAATTACCATATGCATTGATATAGCATATTACTTAACATAAAATATAGTTACCTTGAAACAGTGTAGATTTATTTACTCCTCATTATTTGTGTTATTTTATCATTTATATTATTGTACATGGGTAATCCCAGAGTTATATAATTTAATAAATGATAACATGTTATATGTAATTTTTAATTAAGAAAAGGATATATATGTCTAGTCATTCTGATTATTCATGATTTCTGTATTTACAAATTTATCTACTCACTAAAATTTATTTGTAACCCCCAAATCAGTCCTTATGGTTCGTTTATGGTCATTTGCAGATATGTGTAGAGAGGAGACAGATTTGAATGACCTGATGTCTACATTCCCAGCTGAGCCCAAACAAGGCGATGCTCTGCCTTTTTGTGTCATTTCTCATTGCATTTTGTTTGTTTGTTTGTTTTGTTTCTTGTTGGTGACTTGGCTGTTTAAAATAACCCTCAAGTAGAAGACTGAAATTCTGTCTAGTGTCCTTAAGCACAAGAAGGCTGTGAGAAAAAAAAAAACATGTTAGATAAACTTCATTCAGGCTTGAGTTAGAATGCTGTTGGCCGAGTTCGATGTTAACATACCAACATTATATATTAAATAACTTGTCTTTAAACAGAAACACACATAAAACAAAGTTATGTACTGATCAGTTGATGAAACATTTGTGACCAGAGACTTGTTGGACTAAGTTCCTTAACTTGTGGATTCTGCACTAATTCCAGACAGTTACTGTCTTAAAACTAGAGAATTGCTGTTGGAAGAAACACCATTTATTGGGTGTTGAGGGGGGGAAATCCTCATTTGGTGTCAGAAAGAACCTGAGAGTCACATCTTCCTGCATACTCACATGTTTAGTGACATCATATATATATAGTGATACTGGTCATTATAAATGGTATGTTGTAGAGACCCTGGATTTTATTTTTTTCTTCTGAAAAGTGGAATTTGTTCTGTAATGCAGTTAACTTAGCTGGACTCAAGCTCCAAATTCCATCTTCTATATGTAGAACAGTAGCTGAAATCTCTGTTCAATTCTTTAGCGTCTAGATGCTGATGGTTCTGTCTGGACTCCTTACTGCTTTGTCTACAGCCGACAATCTGGCTCATTATTTTTATGTAGTTTTTTGGTCTCAGCCTGTCTTTAGGTCCCTCCTTTGCATGATCCCCTTGACTTGCCTCTGACTATTTGGTTATTCTGTCATCCACAAACTTGTCAGGCTGTGGCTTTCTGTCACCTGAGTCTCTGGTGGATTAGGCAGTACTTTTAGACAAAACACCACAAACTTACACATCTCATTCTTTCCAGGTCCTCTTTCAAGGGTACACTCCCCTCCACTTTCTGCTTACTTTTGGTCACTCTTCTGAGCCTTCAAACAGCTGTGTGTGTGCATGCGTGTTTAAATATTATTTTCCAGATTTTATAACTTTTCTGTGAGCGAGTTAATTTGACAAACATACTCTGCTGTTACTCAGCTCACTCATTTATAATTTGAAAATGTGGTTTGATCTTGACAGGAAAGAAGCAGTATATATGTACATGAGTACACCTTAGAGCTTTATCCCTTGCTGTTTCCTCTTCCTGGAATTTTCTTCCCCTAGAAAGTCTCACCGCGAGTTCTCTCCTCTTTTCAGATGTTTGTTCAAAGTTATATTCTTTTTCTTAAAATATATTTTATTTATTATTCTATTACAGTTATCCTAATTTCCCCCCCTTTGCCCTCCTCTACCTGTTACCCCCATTCCCTCCGGCAATCCCCCCTTAGTTCATGTCCATGGGTCATGCATATAAATTCTTTGGCTTCTCTATTTCCTATACTATTCTTAACATCCCCTGTCTATTTTATTCCTACCAATTATGCTTTTTAATCTCTGCACCTTTTCCCCATTCTTCCCCTTCTCCCTCCCCGCTAATAACCCTCCAAATGTTCTCCATACCTATGGTTCTGTTCCTGTTCTGGTTGTTTGCATAGTTTGTTTTTTAGATTCAGTTGTTCATAGTTGTGAATTTGTTGCCCTTTTAATATTCATAATTTTGATTTTCTTATTCTTAAGTAAGTCCCTTTAACATTTCATGTAATAATGGCATAGTGATGATGAACTTCTTTAGTTTTACTTAGTCTGGGAAGCACTTTATCTGCCCTTGCATTCTAAATAATAGCTTTGTTGAATAGAGTAATCTAGGTTGTAGGTCCTCGCTTTTCATCACTTTGAATATGTCTTGCCAGTACCTTTTAGCCTACAAAATTTCTTTTGAGAAATCTGCTGATAGTCTTATGTGAACTCCTTTGTAGGTAACTCTCTGCTTTTGTCTTGCTGTTTTTAAGATTTTCTCTTTATCTTTATCCTTTGGTGTTTTAATTATGATTAGAGCAGCTTTGCACTTCCACTTTATCTGAAAGTCACACCTCCCCAAAAAACCTTTGTCTTACTTCCCCTAGCAAGTATTTCTCTCTAACATAGTATAGTATATAGTTTCTTATTTCTCTTGTTTAGTTTCTAGATTTATTAGTTATTTACTAGAATATAAGTGTGACAAATGCAGAAATATATGTTTTTAGTTCACTGTTATATCCCTAGACACCTCAAATGATCATGCACATTGTAGGTGATAAATAAATGTGTTCAATGAATAAATACATTAAACTGTCTTGATCTTCTCTGGAATTCTATTAAACATTTACAAGAACTAACTTTCTCAGTTGATTCACATACAAGCAGCTTTTGGTCTTATAGAAGTTTCAGAGCCTCACATTTGGATTTTCAATTCAGTTCCTGCATGTGGAAATGTTGCTTTTTATTACCCCATAGGGGGGTTGTATATTATTATTACAAGACAAATACTATTATTATGAATACCACTGAAACCCAAAATTTAGTCCAGTGCTCTGACCAATGGCCCCATGATAATAATACTTTGTTGTTATTGCTATAACTAAATTTTCTCATGTATATTACACATGTGTGATAGATATATAATCTCAGTACAATCAATGTTCTTTTACCAGTCTTAGTGACTTGTGATAATGAAAACATCTAACACCTGAGTGTATGGCATTATACAAACTGGAAAAGAAATAACACAGTAGCTCAAGCTAGTATAGCACAAATGAAAAGTAAAATATGATTCTCCCCCCCAAAATTATGAGGGATTATAATTGGCTAAATTCTCTGGGGAATAAAGAAACCCAAAAGGAAATGTCAAAGGAAAAAGAGGATTGGCTCCTGCAACAGTGTTTCTGCTGTGGTCTGCAGGGTTGGGACACTGTAATGAACCCATGGGGGAGGTTGCCCCTGCTTTGTTTTATGTCCAGTCCTTGACCCTGTGAAAATGACCTAGAAGCTTACTGGCAATGAGCTCTCAAACAATGTTGATTGCAGTACATTCCAGCCTAGTAAAAGACCTTGTGCCTTTTTTAAAGTGTTTTTATAATGGAATTTGACTTATATTATTTTTACGGAGTGCTATAATTGAGCATCAAGGGGATATGTGACTTGCACAGCAGGACTAGTTTTCTCTGATTATCTAATCCTTGACAGTTGAAATTACTTTCATTTTCTAATACTCACATGCCCCAGGCAAGCCAACCTTCCTTCCTACTACCACTCCCCACACACCCCTGCATAAGGTTCCCTGGGTCCCAAGGCTCCCCATGCCCTCTATTTGTTAGCCAGCTCCTGGGCTGTGAAAAAAAAAGTTTCTGATTTAGTGTCTTACCTAGTTCATATATAAATGTCACTTTACTTTTCCTATCAGGGAGCATGAGCATGTAGTAACAATCGTAATAGCTACAGTATTCTTACTTGTCTCCTTTTCATCAAGTCACACAGCATTTGTGAGTTTATTAAAGGGTTTTAGCCAAATCATAAATTCTAAGCTGGTCAATAGATATAGTGACAAATTAATGGATTGACCAGATAGGATGAAGTCCAAGATCTGTAAGTTTCCACTTCAGTTTCTACCTCAGCAAAACAAGATTTTGCCTTTCTGATTCAGCCTCCTTGACCAGCACTCAAATTACACCCCACTTCTCAAAACATTGTTTTCAGTATTTATTCCTTTTCATCTAGAGGGATTCATTTCTTTCACATTATTCTTCACTATGCTTCTTTAATTAGTTCTTAAATATCCCACTCTTAACTTTAAGCAAACATATTATAATAGATTTCAAATGAAAATAAACACATTTATTGTATAAAATATATAATAGCCAAAAAGAAATAAAAAGTTCTACCACTCAAAGATGGCCCCAGGTATTTTTTGAAGTGTATATATATATATATATATATAGGAATGAGGTCAGACCTCACTCCTTGGCTTGCAGACAGCAGCCTCCTTGCTGTGTCTTCATTATGGTCTTTTCTCTGTGTGTATACACTCCTGGCATTTCTTCCTTTTCGTATAAAGACGTCAGTCCTATTGTTTTAGAGTCCCACCCTTTATGACCTCATTTAATCTTAATAACGCTGTAAAGGCCCTATCTCCAAATATAGTCACATCTGGGGTTAGGGCTTCAGCCTTTGAATTGCTCAATCACATGGCTCATTATCTATTGGGAGTGTTTATTTTCAGCTTTTTCTCAACTCAGGGTCTGTTCTTCCTGATCAGTACTTACTTCAAGTTTCTATGTAATTCTCAACTTTCCAGCATGGTAAGTTTCTCTTTCTGATATACATATATAAAACAATGAAAAATATATTACAATACCTTATAGAATGGTGGAAATAAAATGGGCCCCGTAGATCTTTTAAAGCCAATTGCCCCATTTTATGGTTGAAGAAGCTGAGGTACAAGGAGGCTTAGTGATACGCCTGAAGTCCAGTGAAATGCTCTCTGCTATCTATATCCACTATCCAAATCTTCTCCAACTTTTAATTCTATCATTGATTTAATAAAATTACATTTGTTGAATTCCTGTCTTAATGCTGGGCCTGAAATCACTCAGCAGATATGTTTGTTTCTATCATTACTATCCTGGGTGGTTTTGTTTACACCTCTATTGTATAAGAAGACTGGGACAGAACTAGGAAAACTTTTAAGCCTTCACATTGGCAGTGACCTTTAAGACCCATATAAGATTAATTACCAAGAGAACCCATAACTTCGCACAAAGTAAAAATTCTATTTTTATGGCTTCCTGCATTTTATCCTCTATAAATTTTATTATAATGATGAGGCTCAAAGTATGAACATAATTTACATACATCAAAATGTCTCATGCCATCCTTACAGCCAGTGAAACACCTGCAGCCGGTATTAGCAGAAATCTCCCAAGCTTTCTGAGGCATGAATCAATGGAACTTCTCTAAGGGTGAGGAGGGAGAGAGAGAGGATGTGACAGTGATGGTGGCCTCCTATGTTTTCCAGAGTTCACAGAGGGATAGTGTATGTGGCATTTGTCAGAAACACACTTCAGGTATTTTTATCCCTTCCTAAAGTAATCAGACTTATTTCCCAGAAATGCCTTTTCTTTTACACTGACTAGAAACTCGTTAGAAGCATCTGCACAGGAAGGACTTTAGAGAAGGTTGCTATTTCACACGATTGGTTTCTCCCACCTCTGCCCAGAATATGTTCAGGTCTATAGATAGATGCAGTGCCGTCTCCTGAGCCTCTGCAGCACATTCCCTCTCCTCAATCTTCCCACTTAGTTCTACCTTGGATTGATTTTGCCTCGTAGCAAAGATTCAAAGGTTATCAGGCAGGGATTTAAGTCCAGGCACGCTGGCAGACATGTACCCAGGCAACGGCAGCTACAAAATGCGCATGGTACAAGCTTTCAGGGTCAACATCAATTTCTCCAATTTGCTATAGCCCGAGAACCTTATAAGCCTGGCGAATGAATTGTGAGCGTGGGTTTTGTGCTGCATGAGTGGAGCAGGGGCTGTGAATGTACACCAAGCTCTGTGAATATACACCAAGTCCTCAGTTTCAGTACTGTGAAGGAGTAAAAAGTCACAGCTGGTTCACTCACCATCCTCCTTACGTGTGCCAGTTTTAATCTTGGGCAGAGGTTCCTTGCAATCTCTCACCTGGAGGCAGCTTGATACTGACAGGAGAGGTGGCCAGAGCTTTTCCCCAAACATCGGAGCCCTCACCTCACCTCTCTGCTTATAGAAACCCCATCTCCCTGTTGGAGTCCTATGCCTAGACTTTGACTCAATCTCTTACTGGCTACATAGTGAGCCATGAGTTGTGCCAAATACTTGAAAATATTCTTTGTTTCTGTGAGACTCCCCCACTGACCATAGTAAGGATTGAGCTCTTGCCACATGCTAGGCACTGTGGTAAGCACTTTAGCTGGACTGTCTTGTTTAATACTTATACACCCATGAGATAGGTATAACTATTATTCCCATTTTATAGAGGATGAAACTAAAGCCGGAGTGAAACAAGTGTTGGAGCTGAGATCCAGACTCAGACAGCCTAAATCCATCCAGAACTTTCATGTTTACATCTGGGCTGTCGGATTGGCTGAAGCTCCCTGAGACCTGGGTGGTAGTTATGGGTCTTTGTTACCCATTTCCACCCTTTGTGCCTAGAACACGCAAACATTTGTCAATTTCAAAGGACCAAAGCAATCCTTGGAAAAGCCAGGGTAACAACCAGAACCTATAGAACCAGTAGGTCTTGGAATTTCAGTTCTCCCAAAAGAAGCCCAGCCTTTCATACTGATGATGATAAAAGGCTAAAATATGATAATTGAGGTTAAGGAGAACCTTAAATAAAAGTGTCATTAATCAGAATGCGTATTCCTACAACACTGAGCCCAGGGTTGAATTTTAGAACCCTCTTTATGCTTTGCTAGTAACAAAGCTGTTATAAAAATAATTTGATGAGATGGTGTGACTTAACTGTGTAAAAAGGGTACCTTAGTCTGGTATCTGAGCATACCCAAGTTATGCAATGCTAACATAATGGATTATGCATATTGTATCGAGTTAGAAAGGAAAACCAGTGAAGTATTACAGCAACTTAAAAAATATATCTATCAGGGCTTGTTTAGCACAGATATTTAA
Organism: Furipterus horrens; assembly: GCF_987537825.1. Classification (NCBI taxonomy): domain Eukaryota; kingdom Metazoa; phylum Chordata; class Mammalia; order Chiroptera; family Furipteridae; genus Furipterus; species Furipterus horrens. The sequence goes on from NW_028327171.1 coordinate 193,102,746, forward strand.
AATTTAAACCTGTTTAAATATTCAACTGAAACTAAAATAAATTTCTGAAAAATGAAATTCAATAGGAAAGCTCCATTAAGAGTAAAAATGCTTCTCAAAATCCATTTGGTTCTAATAGAAACCCATCGGGTGAGGTTTTCATTGTTGCAGCACCAGCCAAGGGAAAAATTATACATCCATTTAGGCTGAAGATAATCAGTGGGACTCATGGCACAAGCATCCCTTAGAAGAGTAAGAAAAGAGAAGCCTCAGACCAACCCACAGATCAGGCCACAATTTGTTTAAATGCTCTGAAGCTCTTTCCTAAATAGCATCTTCTCATTTATTCCCTTGCTTCAGTGAAACCTCATTTCACCTTTGACATCAGATGTAATCCCTTTAAAAAAAAAGGGCACCTTTTGCTGTAATACCAGTAGACTGACCAATTTGCCTCCTGAGAGCCAAGCTTTATTTCTCTGATAAACATCCTGCAGGATGTTTTTATTCAATTAATTGGAAATGATTGCTTGCACAGAAATGTACCACTTTATCAAGGTCTGCTTGAATATCAGGCTTGGGCTTGGGCCTGAGCTGCAATTTTGTTCCTGAGTTCTCCTGACTACAAATGCACAAGGATTCTGACACATAATTAAAACAATCAACAAGAATGAGCCAGCTCAGTGACTACACTCAAATAGCAAAGGCAGAGAAGTAAATAGGGAAATGTATGTATGGGTAAGTAAAAGGGAGCATTCCTGAGATAGAGAGAAAACTGTTAGGAGGCATAAAATGGGTATTATGAGAAGAAATATGGGATAATATAAACAGTCTCTAATCCAGAGAACTGTAAATCCCCTTTTCCTTAATTGGTTTAGAAACTGGTCTGTAATGCGAGAAGGGGGGCTCTGGCTGTCTTTCTACTTTGCTGCCGGGAATCACATTAAGTGGAAGACAATAGCAGAGCTGACAGCTCCCTTTCTGTGGGGCACTTAGAGCTAATCTGCTATTGAGACTAATACAATTACATGGGATTAGAGAGTTGCCAATGATACACAGATTGGGGAATTCTTGGTGGGGAGGTGGGGGACGGAGAATGGACTCTTTTAAAGTAGGGTATTGGGGGCTTAAGTGGGACAGTGAATCAAGTCAACAGTGCTCCTAATTATTCTGAAATCAAGGGTAAATTATCATGGTTTTGTAATTCACTCAGGATCTTAATTATGAACTCAAATACAAACAAAATTCTAGTCTGAGATTTCTTTCCTAGCTTTTCCTTATTTTGCTTTTAAGATGCATTTATTTTTTTATTTATTGTTAGATTTCAATAAATATTTATTTCCTTTGTCTTCTCCTAATTCGATTAATGGCAAAAAGCCTTTTGAGATGCTAGTTTTATCGTTGAATTTAGAGACTTCCTTAAAGATGTATGATTGAATTTAGTACACCTTTCAACTTGATTTCTCTGTGTGTTTCCCTCCCATTTCTCAAGACAGAGGAAGAACCTATATTTAGGAATTTAGAAATCACAACTGACCAGATAGTTATTCCCTGGTAACTTTTATTCCTTTTGTAAACTTGATGGATAACATTGACATTTTTACAAAATGATTATGGAAAGCCACTAGCACTAGTGAGCTAATTCAGCATTTCCTTCAGTGTCACTAGGAACCTTACATTAGTCTCATGCTCATTCATGACACAGGGAAAGGTGTGATACTTATCAAATAAATACATGAGAAGGACACAACACATTAAAAAAAAAAGCTGTTTTTTAAAAAGCATCACTAATTTTCTCCTTGCACACTTTAGAAATTACCTCTAACAAAACAAGCACTACATATCAGCTATTACTATGTTTCTCAATCTTTTGGCAAATAGTTCCAATTATGCTTATACTTAAAATGTTTTAAAATAGAAGTAGCAAATATGACATGACTTCTACATCCCCAGCATGGTATAACTAATAATTTTCTAATTTAATTCTAAAACCATTGGTCCCAAATAAGGGCACCTAGAGAGTGGCTAGTGATTCCACCCTCTGTATGTCCTATTCAAATGATCACTAAACTCTGACCAGCTTTCTCAAGATCAGAACATCATTCTGGTGGTCCAGCAATGCCAAAGGACCTATGGCCTAAAAGTTCATCTACTCTTTTTGGTTATGGTACTTTCATCAAAAGGCCCATGTTTTAATCCATATGTAATAATTTGGGACATTAACTGAATTATTAAAATTTGTCTCAATGTGAGGCCCAAAGTGAATGAGATTCTGGTGATTCTAATCCCACCAGCATTGCCATAACCATCACCATCACACCACTATGACCACTGCTTGTGGGGACCTTGCCTTCTGTCAGGCACCAGGCTTATCAGTTGAATATATCATCTCTTATATGCGTCACAACAACTCTGTAAGTCAGACAGCTTTTTTTCTTTTCTTTTTTCTTTCGTGTGCCTATATTATAGAAGAGAAAACTGAGTTTCAGAGAAGTTAAGTAACTTGCATAAAGCTACACCTTTAAAAAATGTCTCACTAGTATGAATGTGTGATACTGTATCTATGAGTTTGTCATTCTCAGCATCAATTCCTCTGATTTCTCATTGGGCAACTCTAATCCCAAACTTAGGAATGGGCATATGACCAAGTTTTACCAGGAAGAGTATTGTGTTGCCTGGCCAGAATGATTGGCAGGGCCCCTATGGGCCTGTGACCTGTGTAGTTGCACAGGGCCCCACCCTCAGAAAGGTCCCATCCTTGATTTAATGCTCTGTGGTCACTGTCTTCACATTTTTGATAATTTTTGACGAAGTCTCCTGAATTTTTATTTTTTATTGAGCCCCACAATGAAATCCAGTCCTGGTTGACTGGTCTAGCACTGGACACATAAAACAACAATCCACAGCCATGAGATTCAATTCCAAGACTTGGCTGGACTTTTTGAGAAAGTGGAGCTCTTTCCACGGGATGCTAATGCTAAGCCTGGAACTTCTGGGAGCCAATCCATATGCAGAATCTGCCTGAGAAGGAAGAAGGAAGCCAGAGGAAAGCCAAGCTGCGTGTCTTGATTAAATCTTTGAAGGCCTTGGGTCTAATCAATTCCTCTTGTGTTTTTTTTGCTAAGTCAATTTGGACTGCATGAACATGCATCCCAGAGAGCAGATTCTGAGACAGGGTTGAGACAGGATGTTTACTGGGGATTAACACCTGTGAAGGGAAGGGGAAGAAGCAGGACTGGGCAGAGGAAGAGATTAAACTTCCTCTGCCTCTTGCAGGTCCAGCAAAGCCACAGCCCAATCGGCAGTGAGCTCTGGACTGAATATCTTGAGGCCGATGTATCTTGTGTTGGGCCTGACAGGAAAGCTGTGGCTTTGCCTGAGGCAGCTCTCTGTAGCTGAGGCAGACCCTGAAGGACTTGATAGCCCAAAATTGTCTGCTGACCTCACTCCCAGGAGCTGGGTGGCAAGTCCTTCTTTGGAGAGGTCCCTGGGCCCACATCTTAGCTTGAGTTCTTCAGAAAGCAGAACCCAAGATAAAAACTTATCTGCACTGTTTTATTAAGGAGTGAAATTCTAGGGAAACAGGAATCAGGGGAGGGATGAGGCAAGAAAACCAAGAATGAGGTGTTATAGAGCTCTTCTCTACGTGGTATTCAGCACACTGACACTCCATCTCTACTTGTGACCTGAGGCTTTCTGTCCTGGAGGAGAAAGGAAGAAGAGCATCCATAGGCAGTCTTTTGCTCTGGACAGGAGGAAGGGACCTTTAGTGTGTCTGATGTGGCTTTATAAAGGTATGAATTCCAAGTGCCGAGAATACTGAAAGGTAATCTTTACACTTGCTTACCCCTCAAATTCACCAACAAGTTGGGACGAAGAAACTCATACCCAAAATAGACAATATAAATTGAGCAAGCAATCAGTGTAAAATAATGTGCTAACAATATGTGCTATGACACCTCTGAAAAAGCAATAGGTATAGGAGACTGGAGGAGCCAGGTAAGTATTTACTTAGAGATGGGACTAGGGCAGGACCATAAAGCTAGGACATTTCTAATTGAAGAAAAACTGAACAGATGCACAAGAAACAAGAGACCACATCTTGGAGTAGCAAATGGATGGGAAGGCTGCAGGTTCACAGTAGAGTCAGCAAAAAAAAAAAAAAAAAAAAAAAAAGGTACTGAGAAAAGGAAAATAAACAAAAATCAGGGAGAAAGGCGGAAGAATGTTGGTGGAGATTGGTGTTATCATATGTACAAAGCCAATATTATTTTAGGATTGTGAGGTTAAATTCTTTTCAGAAGGTGTCTTCTTACTCATTCTCAAGTACCCGTGCTGTTGAATTGCCAAGTCCCTATTCTACATCTACACATTCTTTATCTATACATTGTTTATGGAATTGTTTGCCATTGTAGATTTTGGAAGTGCTTAACTTCAGCGTAGTTAGCAAGGACCACACATCTCTTTTCCTGGAAACATAAAACACCCTTTTAAACAATTAAAACTATAATTTGTTGAAAATATATTCTTTGGCTTGCCAACATTTAAGAAAAAGAAGCAAGTATTAGAAACACACACAGTCTTGCCAGCTGTGGGACAACGAAAGAGATATTCCAATCATACCTTAATTTGTTTCTTGACGTGTGTTCATCATATTTCCCAAGTGCTCAAATGTAGCAATTACATTGAATAAAACATATAAAAAATTGGATCCTTAAAGATGTTGCTTATTTAGGAAATGGGGAGTTATAGATTCCAGATTTGGCCTTCTGGTTTCTGCCAGAAACTCCACACTGTAAGCTGGAAAGTTTTCTTTTCCAGAAGCTGAAGTGCATGGAAAAGGTTAAGGAAAAAAGGAGATAATTTTCAGAATGATTTCTTTTCCTTTCAAGTACTCACTGTGGATGCTTGTGCGTCTCTTATTTGAGAAAATCCTGCTAGTATATGCAGAAACCTTGGTGCATTGACAGATGGTTTGGGGAAATTATGAGAGTGATTTGAGGACCTCTCAAATAGACACAGGGGTTGGGTGAGCATAAGGTTAAATTCAGGGATCCTAGGTCCACTCCTCAAAAAGAATTCAGAGTGAGACTTGTTTTCTTTGTTGCAGAATAAACAGACTATTAGGGCATTTCTGCTATGTGGTCTTCATAGCTGTAGAGAATGGAGCCATGCACAGTCCATGTAACACTGTTCCCTGATACAGCCCCAGCACCTGTTCGTTATTTGTTTATTACTTGTTTAAGGGAACAGAGAAACAGGCTCTCTACTTCAGGCAGGGGGGAAAGATACCTCTTCCTATTTTCATAAAGCTCCAGAGGGAGGCCTTCCCCCTCTATATAGCTATCAGGTCCCAATTTGAAGAGCAAAGCCCCCCTCCCCACCCCCTCACTATGTTATCAGAGGCTGTGTCCTTGTTTTGTAAGTCACTTTCCTGAGGCAGGGTCAATGTTATTCCCAGTTTGCCCATGTTGCACAGCAGATAAATTTTCAATTCCCAACAACTGAACTTTCCAAACTTTTATATGATGAAACTTAACTCCAATGATATGGGCATAAAAGACATGCATACCCACTAGAGCATTGTTAGATTTCAGGAAGAAATTTTATTTCACCTTAATGTATGGTCTGTAGTAGCCTAATTGTGAAAAATGCATTGTGTGGGGCCTATTTTGCATATTTAAATATGGAAGAATGTGAGAAGTCTCCAGATAACATAATTTTTATTCAGCCAAACTTCAAGTACAATGAAGAAAATGCAACTTTTGCAGTGTGATTTATACATGCTTATATACCCTTCATCTGAGTCTATATGAAATGTTGACATTTATAGTTACATAACCAGAAAAATAAATTTGAAGTGTAGTTAAACAAATTCATTTTAAATAGGCTTTAGACACAGAACTGGGGAAGTCATCAGGAGTCCATAGTCACTAATGTCATTGGATATTTTGCTAGATGGCCACTCAGATGGAGACCTGGCAGACACCAGATTGAATTCGGGCTGATGGACAGGAAAGATGGAGTGATGGCTTCCTAAGAAAGATTGAGATACAGCAACACAGTTCTCCAGGCTGGCCATAAAGCATGTGATAAAGCCAGTATGAGAAATTTTTCCTGCCCCTGTGAGGCATCTTATTTTTTTACTTTTAAAAGAAAAACTATTTTATGATTTGGCTAAGATCATTGATCATAGTGCTTTTCTATTTCAAATATCTCCCATCTGTGTTCTGTGTCAAGTTTACAAAAGATGTAATCATTATTTCCACAAAAGATGGGAAGATTGAATGGCCATTTGCCCATCGGCACCTCTCACTGCCAATATAACTCCCTTGGGCATGCATTATAGATGCCACTTTCAGGTCCTGAGTGATGTGTGAGAAAGAGGAGTGTTATAAGAGTATTCCTTGCTGTGATGAGCAGCTGGTGGTGCTGATGGTCCAGCAGCTCTTCCCCCTTGTTCTAACACAATGTGCCCTTCTAGCTGGAAACCTGTGTCATTTGGTTTGAGTGGAGATGGATCTGTTCTCCCTCTAATCCTGAGCACAGGGACATCATGTGACACAAGATAGGCCAATCAGAGTCTTCTTAAAGACTTCCATAAGCACTTTAAAGGAAGACTGGTTCATTCCTGTAGTGTTACTTAGCGGGGGGAGGGCAGGATATGGGCTGAGGGTTGTTGGCAACCAATTTTATTAAGCACATGGAGAAAAATACCCTAAAAACTAAAGCCATGCACAACTGAGCTCAGAGATGGATAGAAACCAAACTAATTACCCAATCTGAGTCTCTAGATCCAGCCATGCTGATTCTAGTAATAAACCCCTTTTCATTTTTATGTGCTAGTAAATTTCCTTTTTTGTTTGATGTAGTTTTAGCTGAGTTTCTTCTATTACTTGTTAGTCCCCCAAAAGCCCCAAATACACTTGTGGTTTATAAGGGGACAGTATATATCATCTATATTTACTAGCCTTCCTTATAGCCAAAGTTGTGATGATGTGACTTGTTCTTGCCAACAGACTGTGAGTAGAAGTGTTCAAAAGCTGATGCACTGAAGAGATGGCGGGCCTCTTCCAGCTCTCTCTTCCACTTTTGTGTAGACTGAAATGCCTGTCTACAAGATCATGTGGCTAGATGACAGAGCCTGCATCAGCCCGGGCTCACTCAGATTGTGTAGAACAGAGTCCCCTGCCAACATTTGCTGTGTTAAGCCACTAAGATTTCAGGAATAATTTGTTATAGGCACATAGGGGCTTGTAATAGGAATTAATTTAGCCTTGGAAAAATTAATATTTTCCGTTGTTCCCCTAAGTTTGAAGCATTTTTTAGTGCTTCTTTCTAGCCTAAGAAGTAGAGGGAGGAGATGTCAAAAAGATATAAGAGAGCCAAGAATAGGGATACAATGCACACAGGAGGCTTCTTCAGTATTGTGCCTAGAAAGAGTCATAGAGATCTTGACTTCAAAGGAAACTAACATTCACTGAATCTAACTGTGGGTCAAGTACTTTGCCTACATTATTTCATTCCATCCTCACCAAGAAACTATGAGATAATATGATTTTAATTTTATAGACAACAAAACTAAATTCCAGAGGTATTAAGTAGAGCCACATATTCCTGTCTAGAAAGGGTCAGCTTTGAACCCTATCTGTCCAGCTGTATGTCGTAATCCAAATTATTCTGGTATTACTATTAATAGTAGTACAAATATTACTATCAGATTATTCTTTCCAGATGCATTCAAAACACCATCTTTTTTTTTTTTTTTTTTCCCATCCACCCTCAACACAGAGAAAGCAAGATCCAGCCATGTCTGGTCTGAATCTTTGGGTTTAACCATGCCAGGGTTGTAGGAGCAATTTGCATACCTTCCAGTGCCCTGACACCCAGTTTCCCCATCCCTCATTTCCCTTGTGCCAGTCTTTTTCTTCAACACCCGATCTGGGACATTGCCCTTCTTAGCTTAATCAATTTTGCTTTTGGGCACACAACCAATTCAGGTTCCATAATCCCTTGTTTGCAGTTCCTCACATTCTCTAGGCTATTTTTCTGTGTCTTGACAAATTTCTTGAGTTACTAGTCACCATTTCTAACTAATTTGTCACCCAATGTACTCCCTTCAGACTAACCTACAGGTTCCCTAATCTAGATCCAATTATTATTTTCTACACTTATATAAGACTGACCCATTATTCTTATCTCTTTGCAACACTAGCATTCTGAAAAAATATAAGTGATCATATTCTGGGTTCCTATTAAATAGGATTTAAATTTCAATTCACAGTAATTTGATAAAGAAGATTATTTCTTCTCAAACTTCTAACTTATCTTTGGCTCAAAAAGTGTCTCTTACTCTAAATCCCATGCAGGTATGCCAAATACACGTTGCTATCCAAAATGTAAAATATAGAATTAAAGAGAAACTGGTCATTGCTCAATTCCCTCAAACTAGACACCAGACACAAGAATATACCTGGAAGTTTGAAGGAGAGTCAGTGGGCCTCTAATGATATAAAATTAGGAGAAACTATTCACTGCTTCATTGTTATAAGTTAAAAACAAAACAAAACATTGTAGATAATTATATAACTTTTCCAAAAGAAAATCTGGGGAAGAGACTGGGATCAATGTTCTGAATTCACATAAAAGGATACTAGTGATCATGAGCTGTCAGGGCATTCATGCAGTCACACTGAAGTAATGTCATTGTGCAGTAGCACAATTAGGGCTCCTTCTGGTCTATCACTTAGATCAGTATTTATAATGGCTAAGGCTACAGATGATGAGCCAAATCTGGCCTTTTTCCCACCTGTGACTAAAATAATGCATAAAAGCCCATTTAGTCCATCTCTGTGAATATCCTATTGTCATGAACTCATCCCTGAAATAGCGAATTCTATAAGCATTAATGGGTTTTGTTCAACAAACATCCATTTTGTAGTCAGACAACTCTTGCCACTGACACCTGCCAGTTTATAGTTTAAGAAAAGGTGAGCTCATAGAGTTGTAATTTTGAAAATGAATATGGCTCATTATCTTTCTTTATATCTTTCTGACTGCTCTAAATGATCAATCTAGAAGACCTCTGAAGCTTTTGGGGGGAAAATTGTTTTTTGATCAGAATCAAACACTGTACTTTGCCAGTTAACAATGGGTTCTTTTCTGCATTTAAGTTCTTATTAATTTTATGGAATTGGAAAGTAGGCAGAGGTTCCTGCCATCTGAACCTAAGCATATATCTTAGCATTGGAAGGTTTTAAAAGGAACTGCCTGAGAGAAAGGGACCAGGTTTCTAGTTCCTTTGTGGTCTGCCACTCTCCAACCATCGGCCTTTTGTCATCACACCTATTCGGGTTTCTAGTTTTCTCAACTGTTTAACATTGTGGTTAGAACCAGAGTTTCTCTAAGGTACTGTCCTATTTTATAACATCCTGATCCTCTAGAATGATTTACTTTCTTCAATCAAATGGGATATCATTGTTTTTCTTGCACAGCTTTCTTCCGATGTCTCTAGCAAGCAAACTCCTATTCAGCTTTCAAATCCCAGCTCAAACATTGACTCGTCTTTGATCTTCGTTAGACTTAAGATATCTTCTCCTAAGTTTACATTTACTTTAAAAAGAGGCCACTCTTTATACTATAATGCATACTATATTACACAGAATAACAACCCTCCAAAGGTGTCCATGCTCTAATCCCCAGAACCTGTGAGTATGCTGCCTTACATTGCAAAAGGGAATTTGAAAATACAAGTAAGTTAATCATCTTTGGGACAAGAAAATTATTCTGGATTATTCAGGTGGAACCAATATAATCACAGGTTTTTTTGTTTGTTTGTTTGTTTGTTTTTTTATAAGAGGAAGGTAAGAAGGGCAACATTGGAAAAAGGAGATCTGACATTAGAATGATACAATTTGAAGATGGTGGAAAGGGCCATGATCCACAGGATGTAGGCCTCTGTGACCTGGGAAAGTTAAAAAGAATAAAATAAAATAACAGATTCTCCTTGAAACCTTCAGAAGGAACAGAGCTCAGTCAACACCTGAATTTTATTTATTTAGATTTAATCGTTATTATATTTTTTCCATTACCATTTAGTCCCCTTATACCTTCCTCCCCGCAGCATTCACCACACTGTTGTCCATGTGTCCACGAGTCCTCTTTCCTTTTTGATCAGTCCCTCCTTCCCCTTGCATCCCCACCAGCAGTCATCCTGTTCTCCATCTATGAGTCTGTTCCCATTTTCCTTGTTAGTTCACTTTGTTCATTAGATTCCATATATGAGTGAAATCATATGGTATTTGTCTTTCTCTGACTGGTTTATTTTACTTAGCATAGTATTCTTCAGGTCTATCCATACTATTGAAAAGGGTAAAATTTTCTTCTTTTTTTATGGCCAAGTAGTATTACATTGTGTAAATGTCCTATAGTTGTTTTATCTACTTGTCTACTGATGAACACTCGGGCTGCTTCCATATCTTGATGATTGTAAATAACACTGCAGTGAACATAGGAGTGCTTATCTTTTTTCAAATTAGTGTTTTGGGTTCCAACACCTTAATTTTAGACATATGACCTCCAGAACTGTAGGAGAACAAATTGGCATTGCTTTAAGCCATTAAGTTTGCAGTAATTTGTTATAGCAGCAATTGGAAACCAAAATAGACACTATGATAAAAGATATAGTATACTATAACTATTTACTTGTCTGACTGACTTCTTACTAGCCAATAAACTTCTTGAGGTAAAGGACCATATATTTTTATCTTTATATTTTTAGTTCTTAGAATAGTCCTTGGCACATAGTAGATAGTCAAAAGATATTTATTGCATGCATGCATGCATGTATAAATGAATGAATAGGTAAATGGGTCTTGTTTTACAAAGATCATGTGAGAATTTAGGGGATAAATGACAGGCCCAAGGACAAATGCTGCCCATATGCTGTGCTTTCTCTGGGATATGGTATTTTTTTGTGACTAATATTTTCACCGAGAGTGCAACATCAAAAAGATTTACATATTGTTGTCCTTATCAATTCATATGAAACCACACTACACAACTCTAGATTCCTGTAGAGACTGGCTGTTTTTTTTTTTTTTTTTAAGGATAATTCTTGTGATTCCATAGGAGGGGAAACATTCAAGCATTAGCAGAGTACATTATATTATACAGTTTTACTTGGAGCTCTTTCAATAATTCCAATTTAATGCTAAGTAGTCCAGATTTTGAGTAGTAAAAATATTATGTGCACTTCATCTGTTTGTTTAAAATGGGTGCTCTAAACAAAACCTACACTTTACTGAAAGTTACCAATGTCAGTGGGTTGAATGTGCATATTTACCCAACACAGAATAGAAAGGTGATTGGGTGGGGGAGAGAAGACAGAAAGGACCACCCACCCCAGCCCTCCAGAGTAAAGGTGCAGCTGAATTCCCACTGACTCCTCCTTAGGGTCCCATGCAAGCCATGACAGGAACAAGAACACATTTGTGAGCACACGTTCTTGGGAAAAAGCACAAACGTGACTGCCATTGAAACTGCAGATGGTCAGGGTTGTCTCAGTCTTTGTGTGAACAGCTGCTTGTTGTCCTCTCACTCTTTCAGGAGAGTTTGTTCTGTTGTTGGCAAGTTCCTTCGTCCAAAATGTATTGCTATTTGAAAAGGAGAGTTGGGTAATGTCATTTTGTAAGAAGAGTTCGAATTTTTAAAGCAAGTTTTACTGAGTGAGAAAAGTCTGCCAATGTCCTTTACAAGGAAGCACATTAATTCAAACAGAACCTGCCTTGATTGTTCAAAAACTCCTGCCTTGATTTCAGAGGTTCAAATTATGCTTTTCATCAGAAAATCTGTATTTAAAATATCACTTATATTTGCATCTAGGAAATCTTTAGGAACCATTGATCCTTAAGCTTTTTATTTTTTTTTTGCAGGCTTCCTTCTCAAAGATGAGACAAAAGAATAAAATTTAATGTTCCCACAATTGAACTTTCACTCTCACTGAGGAGATATCAACCATACCAGTGAAAAATTAGTGCACAAGGCACATGTACTACATATTTTTATTGAAAAGATATACCAAAAATATTAAATAATTTTGGGAACAAAAATATACATGTTCTTTTACCATGCTGGAATAACCATTTTTATTTGAACATTTCTTTCTTGCCATATGTGGTCATGGACAGGAAAGCAACATACAGAATCAGTAAGTTTCTTTTTATTAAGTATACTTTATTAATTATGTTATTACAGTGGTCTCAACTTTCCCCCCTTTGCTCCCCTCCACCTGGTACTCCCAATCCTTACAGCAACCTGCATCCCTTAGTTCATGTCCATAGGTCATGTAAGTTCTTTGGATTCTCCACTTCCTATACTATTCTTAACATCCCCTTGTCTATTCTATACATACCAATTATGCTTTTAATCATCCCTGCACCTTTTTCCCCATTTTCTCCCTTCTCCCTCCCAGCTGATAACCCTCCAAATGGTCTCTGTATCTATGATTCTGTTACTATTCTGGTTGTTTGCTTAGGTTTTTTTTGTTTTCTTTTTTTTTTTAGATTCAGTTATTGATAGTGAATTTGTTGCCTTTCTAATGTTCATAGTTTTGATCTTCTTTTTCTTAAATAAGTCCCTTTAACATTTTATGTAATATGGCTTGGTGGTGATGAACTTCTTTAGCTTTACATTGTCTGGGAAGCACTTTTTCTGCCCTTCCATTTTAAATGATAGCTTCACTGGATAGAGTAATCTAGGTTGTAGGTCCTTGCTTTTCATCACTTTGAATATTTCTTGCCAGTCCCTTCTTACCTGCAAAGTTTCTTTTGAGAAATCAGCTGACAATCTTATGGGAACTCTTCTGTAGGTAACTTTGTGTTTGTCTTGCTGCTTTTAAGATTCTCTCTTTATCCTTAATCTTTGGCTTTCAATTATGATGTGTCTTGGTTTGGTCTTCTTTGGGCCCAATTTGTTTGGGACTCTCTGTGATTACTGGACTTGTATGTCTATTTCCTTTGCCAAATTTGGGAACTTTGCTTTTGTTATTTTTTCAAATAAGTTTTCAATTTCTTGCTTTTCCTCTTCTCCTCCTGGCATCCCTATTATTCAGATGTTGGCATGTTCGGACATGTCCCAGAATCTTCTTATATTATCCTTGTTTTTCTGAATTCTTGTTTCTTCTTTCTGTTCTGGTTGAATGTTTATTTTTTTATGTTCCAAATCATTTATTTGAACCCCCAGCTTCCTTCCATTTACTGTTGGTTCCCTGTTGATTTTTCTTTGTTTCACTTAGTGTAACCTTCATTTCTTCCTTTTTGTTGGTGCTGTATGCAATGAGTTCTTTGAGCATTCTGATAACCAGTGTTTTGAACTCTGCATTTAATAGGTTGGCTATCTCCATTTTGTTTAGTTCTTTTTCTGGGATTTTGTTCTGTTCTTTAATTTGGAACATATTTCTTTGTCTCCTCAATTTGGCACCTTCTCTGTGTTTGTTTCTGTGTCTTAAGTAGAGCTGCTTTGACTCTCTGTAAAAGGCACCTGTAAATTGTGTGGAGTGGAGCCTTTGGTAATTGCCAGGGTGGAGCAACCCACTTCACCACTTTGTGGCTCTGTGTTGGGGGAAGGCTCAGAGAGGAGACTGTGCCACTGCCTGGTTTCTGGGGTTTTTCCCAGCACTCACCCCATTTCCAGTCACTTCACCCACTCCCTGTATATGACTGGTATCCTTTCAGCTGTTGCCCTGGTGTTGAATCCCTGAGTGAGCAGGTTTGCATAATTTTTAATACCATGCAGGCTCTTTAAGCAGCATTTCCTAAAAATCCAGCAGTTTTTTCTGCTGCCCAATCCCAACTTAGTTTACAGCCAGAGGTTATAGGGATTTATCTTCCTGGTGATGGAACCCTGGGCTGTGTGATCTGGCCTAGAGCTGGGATCTCTTGCTCCCAGGGTATCCCTCCTGATTTTTATCCACCACATGTGAATGTTGGATGACCTACGCCCATTCTACTGCAGCCACCACCTTTCTGTGCCACACCACATCTCCTCACCTCTCTACTCTATCTTTGTATATCTGCCCCTCCTACCCATCTGGATGAATGTGGCTTCTTTAAACCCTTGGTTTTAGGACTTCATACAGTTTGATTTTCTGACAGTTCTTGGTGTTATTTGTTTTGATATTTAATTGTAATTCTTTTTGTGGTTGCACAAGGAGGTGAAGTGTGTCTACATATACCTCCATCTTGACCAGAAGTGAAACAGTGTGTTTCAGTATCAACATTATGACCCCACAGTTTGCTTTTTGGTCCTCATATGGTGTGGGAAAGTGGTACTCAATATATTTTAAAGTTTATGAACACATTTTTGTAATTTCAGCAGTGCAGAAATTAAGAAACTTATTCTCATGTCCTCCTATGCTTGTCACCTTGTCACTCAGGTCTTAGTTCAAATGTCAACTTCTTCAGAGGAATCTTTCTTGACAACCCAATCTAATGTAGCACTCTAACCATCATGGTCACATTATACTGTTTAATTTTCTTCACTGTCCTTCTTTCAATATGAAATTATTTTTTCCAAATTATTTATTTGCTTGTGTGTTCTCTTCTAGCCCACATCAGAAAATAAACTATATAAGAGCAGGAAGCTTAGTTGCTTTCCCAGCTGCACTCCAAGTACCTAGAACTGGTCCTAGTATGTAGTGAGATCTTCTTTTATACTTGGGACTGAAATAAGAAAATACAAACAATCAGTCTTTTGTCCAATTCATGATGAATATTACTCAGAAAAAACACAGAACAAAATTGACAATGACTAAAAGTTGCACACAGTTAAATTTATTACAAATTAAAAAAATAATTAAAGAAACAACCTTATCGGGTAACATTGAAAATTCAAAAGTTTATCTTTCACGCCACGGCGCCAAGAGATGGCTAACTCCCTGCCGGCAGTTTATGTTGTGCCTTAGGGATGAGGCGAATCTCCCGCCTGCCTCTTGCGAGAGGTGGCCATTAATGTTTCTCTTCCTCTTTCTCCCCCTCTTCCCCTCTGTCTAAAATTAAATAAACTTTAAAAAAAAATTTTGATTAGGAGAGATTGGGGTTACTGAAATTTGCAGGGCAGAGAAATATGTATAAGAATCTCCTTGAATATTTGGTGTAGGTTTAAGGATAGACTTCATGAGACTGATTAAGTAACAACTACTGGGGAACTATAAACCGAACGATTACTAGAGCTCCAATAGAGTCAGGAAACACGTCAATTTTTGACCAACTGGCATAATAGAAAAACCTTATTAAAGACCTGTCTCCTGGCTGGTTTGGCTCAGTGGATTGAGCGTCGGCCTGCGAGCTAAGTGTCGCTGGTTCGATCTTCCAGTCAGGGCACATCAGAGAAGGAAAACTCTGACTCCAAAAAAAAACCTCCGCTGCCTTGCGGCATACCTCTTCAGGGGAAAGGCTAAGGGAGTAAACCCCGACAGAAAATCCGGAGCCGGAGTCCCTAAGGCGGTTTGACGTTGTAGTCAACACCGGCAACTCCTGCGGCGCACCTGAAGCCAAGCTGTATTGACTCCGTCTTTCCCTTGGACCCTTCAGCTGCGAAGAGAGGGGGGGTCTGCTGCATGGGCAACAGCAGACCCTCCATATCACCCTGCCCAGGCTCTGTAGCTTCAGCTTCACTGGAGAGGACACTCCAGTGTCATCACAAGATGTCGATTCAACACGGGAGGAGACAGATACCGTGTCACTCCCGAGTCGGACTGCACAGCCATTCTCGGCGGTGCAGATAGACTCTTAAGAAGCTACACCATCGTCTCTCGAGACGGACGGCTGCCGACGTATCTGAGAAAAAAATACTTGGTCAAAATAATCAACACAAATAAAACAGTGGCTAAAACTGCATATGGAAAAAGTTGCCCTTGACTAAAAAGTGACTGAAGAACCAAATATACTAAACAAAATTTATTTCTGTAAAATTTGACCTTGGACAATTATTCGTGGTTGAAGGAAGGGTCATAAGAGAAAACCCATAATAGCTGAAAATATAATCAGTAATATTTGATATGTATGTGTGTGTGTGGGGGGGAAACCCTGAAGGAAAAATCAAATCTTCAACATAAAATTCATGAGAAAGAATTGATTTTGAGAAAAGTAATTTTTGTTAAATGAAAGTGGAAAAAATAGAAACTGTTTAAATGGTTTATATAGAAAAATTGATCACATAATAAAATTGGTTCAATTTAGTTTAATTCAAAAAATTGTTTCTTGGCAATGGTGATATAATTGTGATTAAAATGATTATAATCATAAGTACTGAATCAATATATTCTTATGGTCAAATGGTGGGATAACAACTTCCTATAATCTGGAGATATATATATATAGATAGATAGATAGATAGATAGATAGCTTTAAAGCAAAAGAAATAAGAAACCACTAAATTGTGACTCATAAACAACAGATCAGTGTATAATGTGCTGAGAATAAAAAAAATTGTTATACATTCTCAAGGGAGTCTCCTCAGGAGGATGGCAGCCACTGGTAAGCTGGCCAGCCTTAGGAAAACTACTCAGCTCTCTGCATCTTTGACATATTCAGCAAAAGTTTGAACTTCTTAGTTAGACTAAAATTAAGTAGAGATTTAATAAAAGAAAAATGTATATACTGAAGATGGAGGCAGAAATAGTGAATAAAAGCATACCGTGCGCTAACCTTTAAGGGCTGCATTATTTAAGGGGTAAGAAGACAACAAAACACTGGAAAAAGAGGCCAAGATGTTAAAAAAAAATGAGGAATAGAATAATGCAATGTGAGAGGGCCTGAGGATCTGAGCGTATTTGAAAGCAGACAATCAGATGCTATTGGAAGGTAATGTTAAGAACAGAAAGAAGGTTCTTGAATTTGTCTAGAAGACCAACTTTGAAATGAAAGCATTGGTATTGGGGCATCATAGAAGAAGGTGTAGGAATGTGAAGGGAAGGCCTGTTGGTTAGACCTTTTTAGTTTCCAGTGACAGTAACTGAACTTGAACAAGCATAGGCAATAGGGTGACTTTATTGGCTTACCTGTTCAAACCACAGGGGAGGCATAGGTGTGGTAACTTCAGGGTTGGCCATAACCAGGGACTAGAATTCTGCAAGGACTATTTCCTTATTCCATCTCTTCTTTTCTTTGAGTTTTGGCTTCACCTTCTCCTACTCCAGACTAGCTTCTTATACTTGGGCAGAAAAAAATGTGGTTGGGAGCTTCTGTACACCAGCTTTGCCACTGAAGCAGTTTCATTAATTCCAACATTAAAATCCTCAGGGCAGGATGGCCAGTCATTCTTGTCTATGAGAGCAGACCATGTAGGAATGCACAAGAAAACAAGACATTCTCCAAAAGAAAAAAGATCCCCAGAATATGCAACAGACAAAATGATATGTCCACTGCAATTAGTTAGGAAACATAAATAGTTTTAAGATTGAGAAAAAGAAAATAAATGTCTAAAAGTAAAGATGAAAAGATGAAGTTAAGGAGAAAAGACAAAAACAAAGGAGAGATGGAAGAAAAAGATAATAACACCAATGCTGATACCCACCAAGTGAAAAATTAACTAAAATGGGGCCTTGAGCTCACAAGTAACTTAGACTTCTTTTTCTACTTGGTTTCAGTCCTTTCTCGATTTCTCTAATTCTTATTCTCCTAGTTTGTTGATTCCATTGGCTAGCCCTCCTGCTTCATTCCTTGATCAGAGTTTATCTTCTTCTGTTCTGTTCTGACTTCTTCTGTAATGGCTCCCTTGGCTCTGCACATCTGGGAAATGCCCATAACCTTGGACTCTGCCTCCTCCCCCGCTTGGGACTAAGAAGACTGGACGACAGACAGCCAGGTTTCTCAATACCCAGGAAGGGATGAAGTCAGGAGCACAGATGGAGAATTCAGCTTTTGCAAAGAAGGGGGAATGGGCATTTTTTCTTAGACAAACCACTAGGAAAAAAATAAATGGATTCATTTATGTGAAGATGGATTTGGGAGAAGAAAGAGATATGTTCAAGTAAAGGAAAGGATAAATTGGAGGGGTGGCTTCAATCTTCAGAAAAGTAGAAGTCAAGGCCAGTTACTGCTAAGAAAGACAGAAAAATGTAGGTGTGTAAGGAGTATATTAGCTTCCCAAGGCTGCTGCAACAAATTACATACTACAAACCAGGTAGCTTCAAACAACAATTTTATTCTCTCACAGTCCTGGAGGCCAGAAGTCTGAAATCAAGTGTGGTTAGGGCTGCATTTCCTCCGAAGGCTCTAGGGGAGAATCTATCCTCACCTCCTCCAGCTTTTGGGGGCTATTAGCATCCCTTACTTGCTGCTGCATTATTCCAATCTCAGCCTCTGCTTTCACAGGGCCTTCTCTCTCTGTGTGTGTTAAATCTTCTTCTGTCTCGTCATTGAATTCAGAGACCAGGGATAATCCAGGATGATCTCACCTCAAGATCCTTAATTTAATTACACCTTTCCCCAAATAAGGTAACATTCATAGACTCTGGGATTGGAGGTGTGCATATCTTTTTTCAGAACTCTAATTCAATCCAGTATAGGGGGAGAGGAAAAGGTTTAGATTAGCTGATATGGAAAGACAGCCTTAGAGCATGGAATAGGAGAATAAATACAATTACTAAAAAGGGATAATGTCCAAGTCAGAGTTGGACACATGCATATTTCAGAGGCCAGGACTGCATGGTTTGCCAGCAGCTTTTGGCAGCTGGGAAGTAGGAGCAGAGCATGAAGACAGCAGAGGCAACTCAGAGTAGGGTGTTTATAGGCAGGCTGCACAGAGTATTAAGGTCATGAAAGATCTGCCCTTTCCATCTTCCAGCTGCAGAAAATGACATGTCTTTTATTTGAGTGAGATAATGCACATTAAGTCATCTTGTAAACTGTAAATCATTTAACTAAATAAAGAAGTATTATTTCTGTTGGTTCCCCTCACTCGTCCCAGATATATCCTTACTATCCAACTCTACCTTCCTTCCCATACTCTCCCAAATCCCACATAAATAAAACTTTAAACAAAATCTCTATTCCAGTGTATCCAAACCTTTTTTTTTCCTTCTTCCCATGAATGGTGCCTGCAACAACCATAGGACTGAGCACACTAATCATTGATAAATACTCCCAAACTCTCCTGGCTCTGTGACACCCTGGTGGCAGAGTATCTGTCTGTATCACAAGGATTTTTTTTTTTTTTTAGTGTTATAGAATTTTCATTTTTTGGTGGGTCCAGAAATATCTCAAAAACCAAGCCTGTAGGTCATATTTCCAGGGCAACGCTCTGCCTCATCTTGGAAGGCTTGCTGGGAAGTGAAAAAGCACAGGTTACTTCACAAGCTGCTAGATCTGTGATTTTTAAAGTTCATTTTTCCTCTTTATCTTTCTCTGTCTTCCTTTTAAAAAGCAGAGCTCTCTCCTCAAACAAAAATGTATATCAAACAGATAAAAGTGGAGCTGCCATGATTTGAGGTGGGGGAGGGGAACTCAGAACTGCCTCTGCCTGCTTCCCTAGCCTCTTGGGTCTTTCCCCATAGGTCCCTCCTCTGATGTACCCAGAGCAGTTCTAAGGAACAATTTTTGAGCAGCTGCACTACGTAAGTGTGGAGTAGGCTTAAGAGTGCAGAGAACAGAAGCGGCCTTCTGGTCCAGAGAAGTTTAATATCTTGTCCATGTCGCGTCTGACTCAGACTGAGCCTCCACAAATTAACTATTACTTAAATGGTGGAACTGCCAAATATTTATATTATAAGAGACTTTGGATAACATCTAGGCTAGTTCTGTCCTTAGGGTCAGTTCAGCACTAACTGACTCGAGTTCAACTGCTCTTCCCAATAGAAACATGCAAATTCTTTCTTCTCTCTGTGAACTTTGCAAGAACACCATTAAAAAAATATCTGATATAGAAGTTTCCAGGATAAGTGGTTCTATTTTCATTAGTGTTGACACCTTACCACTTTTGAGAATACTTACAAGGTCCAATTAAGGCCTCTAAAGAAAAGGTGTCAGGCCAGGATCCATTCCATACTAATGCCCTCATTTCCATCAAGCTACTTTCTGAAGAGCATCCTTGTCTTCTTCCTTGCCCATCTCTTCAGGATGTTTTTCTTCTTTCCAAAACTTCTTTCTTCTAATCTGAGGATATTAAGTCTTTTTATTTCTTAGTCATCTGACATGCCCAAGATAGCACAACCCTTGTAAGATCTATTTTTATTGCATTCCAGTTGGTGGTTCTCCTTGCTTGAATAAACTTGTACACATTAAAAGTTTTAATAGAGGAGTGAGGATTGCAAGTAGGTGTTAATAGGGCAGGCCTCCAAAATGAGCAAAGTACAAAGGTATTTGATGGAAGAAACATAGTTCACTAACTTGAAATTGCAAGTTAAAAAGCCAATGAAGTTAGATTCAAATGCCATTGTTTGAGAAAGGTATTTAGTGAAGTCCCTTAATGCAAGTCAATAAATACTCACCCAGTACCTCCTATGTGAAAGAAATTGTGCCAGGCTCAGTTATGGGGGGAGGTAAGGATGGGAATACAATGATAAGTAAGACAATTTCTTTTTCACAAGGAAATGACTATTACTGAAAGGATAAGTCAATGAACTGTAATGCAACACAAGGAAATTATTTAAGATAGATTTTGAATAGTGAGCAACAGTCCATTTGGATATGAAGAACGGTGGCTATTAGTGAGAATAGAAGGAGGAGAAGCTATTCAAAATCTGTTGCAGAGGTAAACTATATATACAGTATGTAACAGGCTACAGGAAGTCAGGGAGAAAGAGAAATCAAAGATAATGCTGTGGTTTAAAGCCTATGTTAGTGAGAGAGTAGAGTGGCATCAGACAAGGAGACAGGGATAACTGTAAACTGGTAAGTTTTGCTTTGGATGGAAAAAGTTCAGGGGCTAAGAGATCAATATAGGTGCAGATACTGACAATCAAACATCAGAAAAATGGGGTCTTGAGTTCACCCAAATCACTTCATAAGTGACTCACAAGAAAGAAGGTGAAATCCTCAGAAAACAAAAGACAAAACAACACAAGAAAAACAGTAAAACAAGGATAGAGACAGAAAGGGAGAGAGGATAAAGCAGTGGGCAAAGAGATAGCTTAAAAAGAAAACAAAAAAGTATCCATAGCTACAATAAGGAGGAGGAGGAAGACTGAGACGTTATTGAAAATGGTAATTAGCAGGCCACTGGGGACTTCAGTGAGCTGTTTCAAGAGGATGGTGGTTTATCCTTACTTCATTACCCCTGGTTATTCAGAGCATCTGCTACTTCATCACTTGAGTTTGCAATAACTTTAACTTCATCTCATGGCTTCTATTTATGCAACTTTTCTCTTCTCTATGCTACTCGCTTTCTTATTTCCTCAGGATTCTCCTAGTTGTAGAAGTTTATCTTGGTTATGTGCAAGCATTACAAGTTGTTGGTCATCCTGTGGATTAGTGCCCTTGGGTTAGGTGCCTTTTCTAATCCAATAGTCTGTAACTAGGGAATGGCATCCATCACTGGTGTAGGGCTGGTCCTTCAGCAGGACCTGGAGTGAGGTCAGCACCAAAGGTGGCATATCTAGTGTACTATGTCCACAATATATCACTCTGTCAAAACTGTAAGGCTTCAAACTTTAAATGGTTCCTGAAATCTTAATTAGTACCCACCAGGAAAAAAATATTGTCTTTATAACAGCATCTAATTAGTTCATAAGTCAATATTAATAACAGCTTGCATTTGCTTGCATAGCACTTTAAACTTTTCAAGTGCCTCTGTAAAATGTTATTCTGAAGGGGTTTTAGAGACAGAACAGTATATATAAACATACTCTACAAATGCAAATGAATTAATAAAAAAGTATATGATGACTATGTATAAACAATGCCCCATAAGTTTGTCACAATTTTAGGTGCTTAACAAAACAATAAAATTATCAACTTTCTTAATTCTCTATCTTCAATGACTCTTCTAGCAATTCTGCAGGTGAGTGACAGTAATTATTAATTTGGAGACCCAAAGAACTTGCCTCTCCAAGTCCCATTGTTACTATAGAATCAATATTAGGTCATAAGGATCTATGGCCTTTCCTCTGGACTTGGTGCCTTAAACATTGAAAGTGGGATGAAATCCCGGGCCTAAGCAGAACAAATGATCTAGTTCAAAGCATAGCAGGTGTTCTGAGGTTCACAGTAGCAGTGAGACAACTGAGGCACCATGAAATAGTTGAGGTCATATTACTGTTTGTGGGCAGCAGCTGAACAAAAATTCCTATCTCCTAAGTCTCAGCTTGCTAAGTACTCTTCCCAAGTCTCCATCATTGAATAAGTAATGTGATATTAGAAGATGGAGCAAGAAAATGGAAAAAAAATGTTAAATTCCAATCCACCCCATCTTCTTCATTTTACTCAATGTTACCACTCTCCACAAATTATTCAAGCCAGAAACATTTTCTTTTTTTCTCTGCCCATCCACCAACCATATCCAATAAATCACTAAGTTTTGTCAACTTGGGGTACATTCAAAATATATCTGAAAAGCATTCCCTCTTCCCTGTCTTCACAGTCACCGCCTTAGACGAAGCCACAACTACCTAGCACTTACACTACTACAAAGGCTTCCCGACGTGTCAGTTCTAGTCTACCTACAGTCTGTTCCAACAGACTGGCCAGTGTAATATTTTTAAACAAAAATCACCTTGTTGTTTTCCCCTATGTCAAATTCTTAACTGGCTTCTAGTTTCATTTAGAATAATATCTCAATACCGTACTCAGGCACTGCATGACCTTGGTAACTATACGAAGATCACCCTCTCTCCCTTTCACTGACAACTCCAGGCACAGCAGCCTTCTGACATTCGTAGGACATGCCAAATTCATTCTGCCTCACGACCATCACGCCGTTTCTCCCATCTGCCTAAATTGTGCTTCCCCAGCTCCTTGCTTGTTGGGCTCCTACTCAGCCTTCAACTCTCACCCTGGTAGAAGCCTCCTCCTCCCTGTCCCCACCCTAATATTCTTTTCTACATGACTCTATATATTTCTTTCCTAGAGATCATCACAATCTATGTACGTTTTACATGTATGCAGTTACTTATTGTCTTCCTTCTTCATTGTTATATAACCTCCATGAAAGCAGGCAGCTTCTTTGTGTTATTTTTCCATTGCAGCCTCAGGGCCAAGCCCAAGGCCTGGCATACAGCTAGTCCTGTCAGTTCTGCCTCTGCAATGCACCTTAAATGCATACTCTCTCTTCCCTTTCTCCACCATCACCATCCTAGTCAAAACTACCTTTATCTTTTCCTTGGACTGATGCAATAGCTTTCCAATTGACCATCCTGCTTCAGCTCTAGCCCAGCACTTAATAAATATTTGTGATGGAATAAATAAACATATTGTTGTGGGCATAATAATATATGGAAGAGATGGAAATCTGGACCCTGTAGGAAAATCACTTAGTTTTTTCCAGGCCCTGAAAGAACATCAAACAATTCTCACCAGCTTTGGCTACTGAGTGATAGCTACTGAGTGAATAGCATGAGGCATTTTATACAAGCTCAGGCACAACTCAGCTGAAAAGCAGCATGGAAACCAGAGAGCATTCAGGTTTTCTGTCTGTGAGTTACTCTAATAGTCATACACATGGGGCTTCCAGACTCCAAAATGGCAAGCATATGATAAAAATCCGAATGCCCAGTATCTCAACCACAAATGCCCACAAGAGAAATAACAATTTAAAAAGGCCTCCACAGTCCTACCCCTGACCCTGACCATATCAGAAAAAATAACCTGGAGACTTTTCTCTCTATACCTATGAGGTTGTGGGGTTGTGGATCCCAGACAGAAAATAGGAGAATGGTTAACTAAAATGACAGCTCAAAAGCTTTCATTACATCTTTAAACTAGTAGTAAGAGAATTATAGTTCCTGGTACCATTTCCCCATTGTCAGCCCTGGAAACAGCTTCTCTGCTAAGAGGGGAGAGAATGGAACAAAGGAAGTATGCAATCCCTCATGTCAGGATGCCATTTCAATCATGCCAGGCCTGTTCTACAGTCTTCACTTGAATCCCACCAATTTCAAGACACCGCAGGCACTATCCATAATGCATGCTTCCACAGAAAGTGCAAATGTGTGTACATATGGACTGTGGCAGCCGGTTGTGTTGGAGGCTGAGGGTGCTTGAAACTGGTGTAGCTGGAGAAAGGAGCACCTGCTTCTTGCCTCATTTGAAGTGACTTGGAAGGAAAAATCATCCCGAGGTGACAGAAACAATTATGTAAGTTTTTCTAGAACTGACAAAAAATGCATTTGACTGGCACAAAGCAATTAAGGCTGCCCTCTTCCACACTGGCACCAGGCAATTGCCCCAGGTTAAAAATTCGACAGATATCATAGTGAATATTAGCATCATCTTGATAGCACGTTTCTCTTCCTCATTCCTCACCACCTGCCATGTTATTTCAGTGAGGTTCTGTGATGCAGCCTTTGAGGCTCGCATATGTCTTGAGGGAATACTCTAGATACCACCAGTTAGTTTCATTTGGGTCTCTCTCCATCCTCCATGTAGATTTGTAGGCTAGTGTTGACTTGAAATCCATCCTCATGGTGATACCTCAGAGCTTAATCCACTAAGTCAGTCTGGCTTTGAGCCCCAGAGAAAATGGGATTTCTATAAAATGTTCACTTTAAAGAGAGATTTGCTCCCTTCACAGCTCCTTTTCTGTGTCACACACCATTAACTCACAAAACGCTGCCTATCGTCTGAGGCAGAGGCTCAGGCTCAGGCTGGTTATGCATAAAAGGGCAAATTTCCGCATTTACTATGTGTCTTAATGAGGTTCCATTCGGTTCATGCGTGCTGGGCGGGGGGGGGGGGGGGAGTACGGTTCTCTGCCTTAGAATCTGTATCACAAAACATACCAGTTTGCTTACTTTCTTGTCTCCCCTGAGCATCATAATTTGACACAGTGACAAAAACATGGAGATGCCATTGTGAATTTGACAGCCCACCATTACTCCCTGTTACAGAAGCTTCAGGAAGGCTCCCCTGACGGCCCAGCACAGGCGTACATGCAGAACCAGGAACACATGCATTCTTCACTGGGAATCTATGCAATGTGCCTAAATCCCAAAATGCATTTCAGAAACACCACTGACTTGACATTGCTGGACCCCTTCTTGCTGCTTGGAGAGCATGGTGGTCATTTTCTGTTCCTTACCTTCCCCATTCATTTCCACTGTGTTCTGTTCTCCCTTGTGCCCCAGCAGCATGACTCCTGGTGGATGGCATCACCCTGGCTCCTAGCCGGTTGGCTTCTGCTTAGGGGAAGCCCTGGCTGAAGGTCAAACATGGGGGAAGAGTCAGATCAGGGTAGTTCTTCCCTCACTCCTCAGCTTTAGTGTTTAGTCTCTTGGAATAGCTGTGTTGTTCAGAACCAAAAATACACACCAGGAAATTCTTCCTAGGTTCCAGCTCTTTGGTCTTACAGAACTATTTCCCTTCTTTGCCATTTTAGTCCTAGGTAAGGCTCACCCCTAGTCTGTGGGTTCCTCACCATCCCTTAATTGACCCTAATTCTGCCAACACCCATGCACATAATTCCTCCATTAAGGGCTCTTTATTTGAACCTCATTTGTGATTTCTCTTTGCCCTCAACGCAGGGAGAACCACCTGTCTGGATGAGAGGCTCATCCCTGCCCTTGAAACTCTGGTTACCATACTCAGAGATCAGAGATCTCTGCATTAAGTCACTCTTCCTACAGGATTGGTTTGTAGTTGGGTCTTTGCCCTAATAAAACATTTCTGCATTCTTCTGAGATCATGTTGTGGCCCCATTTAGCTAACTAGATGTGTTTCATGTCATCAAAGACCTGGTTCCTGGCCTGAATACCCTGTGTGGTACCCAGACTTTCTAGAGCTTGAATCCTATTTTCATCTTGAAAACTTCCCCTTCCCCAAATCATGGCACCTGAATTCCTGCCGAAAGCTCTTCTTTTCATTAAGCTCACCTGGTTAGATATCTAAGTAGTACTTGCCTTTCGTTGCCCTCCTGCTGTGCTTTATTATATTGATTGCATATCCATAAAGACAGTGGCTTGCCTTGTCAACCCGGAGAACCACCTATTGTGTTTTTTTCTACATTGTCCAGACTGCATGTACACTCTGCTTCATTTGTCATCCAGCCCCAAATTCACCTCCCAGGACCAAGGGTCTCCCCCACCCCACATGTGCCATCTTGCTAATGTTTATCTAAACATCTCTAAAGACATTGCCTGCCAGGACAACCACCTTCTTTTTCCCCCTCCTGTATTTTCTAGTTACCACATCCTACCTGCTATTTGATCAATGGATGATAACTCACCACAATCTAATTAATAAATAGCCACCCACTTCACTAACCCACATATGAGTGTTAACTGATTAGTGAGTTTCATATTTTTGAGGGTCAACCAATTAGCAGTGGAGTTACTGCACTGACAGTTCTGAAATCTAACCAACCGCAAGTCTTGATTCCCAAAAATATACTTTTAAGTTTTTGTCAAATAACTACTGCCTCTGTCACCAACATAATCCCCCCCCCAAATCCCTGACCCCAACCCCATCTTTGATCAGCAGGCTGCTTTGCTCAGAGAGATTATGGTTAACCAGTATATTCTTCCTTAAGTAGTAAATTCAGCTTTTTGTTTCACTTACTGAGTAATAATACCTTCTCTCCACAATACAAAATAACACCTTTGAGCAGCCTAATAATAGGAGTAACTTTCCTTAGCTTTATAAAACAAGTGTACCAGATCTATAGCAAGTATTATACTTAATGGTGAAATAGCGGTGGCCTCTCTATTAAAGAATCTCATTGCTAATGTTTCAGTGAGAAAGGTAATACCAGGACAATAAAATAAGACAAAGAAATAAGAAATAAATACCAGAATTATTGTGATTTTTCCAGGAAATAAGTTTTGACCAACAAAATCCAAAAGAATCAAGTTATAAACTGCTAGAACCAAAAATGAAGTTCAGTAAAGTGGTTGTGTACAAACAATACTAACAATGTTAATGGTAATTGTTAAGCTTTACTGACTGTTTACAATGTGTTGGGCACTATTCTAAGTGTTTCACAGGTTTTATTTAATCCAATTATCAAAATAACCCTTTGAAGTAAGTACTATTATCCTCCCTATTTTAGAAGTGAGAGACAATGAGATGGAGTAAATTGTCAGGAACGCTGAGTTTGTACATGATGAGTCCAAGATTTAAACACAAGCAAACCAATATTGGAAATCTTGTCCTTAACCACAGTTATAGTGGTCTCCAAGATTTTTATTCGTGATTCTCATGAGTAAAAAAAGATAGAGCAAGCACCCCCCAATACAAGTATATGTTTTATCTTTAAATTATATGCACATTATAAAACAAATAAAAATAGAATATTTAAAGAAAAAGGTAAAGATGAACTAAACAATATTTTCAAATAAAATTTGTTACCAAAAATAGCTCCTTAGCTCTCTCTGAATTAGTACAAGTAATGTGACTAAATATATATCTTCTTATTTTTTAAACTTGTAGCATTGACCCAGTACCAGACCATTCATTTGCGCTATCACCAAGTCTGGTTTTGTTTGACACAGCAGGTAACAACTGTGAACATAATTGGTTGCGGAAGCAGATACAGGAAAACTTTTGATTTACATATATTATTCAAATGTTTTAAAAATAAGAGTATATTCATTTATTATTAATATAATTTAAAAAAATTTAAACCCATTCTTTAGTTGATTCCTGTTATTCTTCAGATAAACACAAACACATTTGCATGATCTAGCCCTTGATAGCCTCTCTAGTCTCAGCCAACACTTTTGACACTTCTAACTCTGCTTTTCATTCACAGTGGCTTCCTGTTCCTTCAATAATCAATCCTCCACCCTCTCCTAGTTTTAAGACTTGATGTATGCTCTTCCCTCTGGAAGCTTTTTCTCCCCAACACCCACATTTCCCCCCAGCTCTTCCTTATCCCTCAGAGACATCAATTCTCTGAAAGCCCTCGTAGGCCCACCAATAGAGGTCAGACCCCTGTTAGAGCTCCCTTCACTTATCACAGATTATAGGTATACATCTATGTGTATGATTATTTGATAAATGTCTTTCCCATAAGACACTAAGTTCCACCAGACAAAAACCATCTGTTCACCTTTGTGTCTTTAGACTCTAGTATAGTGCTTGAGTGTGTACTAGATTTTCAGTAAATTCTTAATGAATTCATAGTTGAATGAATTCATTTCCATTTTCTGATGCCAGCTTGAACATGGGAGGGTTAACAAAAGATTCTTAAATTAGCTCCCTTCCCATGATATTTGAGCAGCAATTTGTAGACTCACATGCCCCTGGATGTTGGATGGTTACTGTGCCACCTCCAGTGCTGGCTTCATCCTAGTCTCCATGCCATGGATTGAGGTGGCAAGGCAATCACCATCTTTGGCAGCTTGCATCTTAGATTTGAGAAAGAAGCATTGGTGAAGGATTTACCAATGTATGAGTGCTCTGAAGAAATGTACTTGGCGCAATAGGTGCTGTCTGAGTTTGTTTTCCCCTAAAAGCAGAGCCCAAGACAAGGACTTGGGTAAAGGTAGTTTACTTGGGAGACAACACAGATGTAGGAGCAAGGAAGCAGGAAGAGTGAGACAGAAACAAAGAAAAAGCCAGTAGAAAGATGCATTAGCAAGGTTTCCACTGAAGGCAGTTTGGCTCCATTTGGCTGAGACTTCTGGGAAGTATAAAGAATGCCTCCTAGAATTATCAAAAGATGGAGACTAGGGTACTTATCTGCAGGCTTCCATCCCCTCTTGGTTAAGAGTAACCCATGGGCATTAACTCCTCTGCACTTCAGGCTGCACTACTTCTCAGGCATCAACCTGAGTGCCGCCCACAGACATTCAACATGATGGTAATGGGAGCAGCCGTGAACAAGTGGCTCTGATTTGTAATTGCAACCTAACCACCAGGAAGACAACTGCTAGCATCGCACATTTCATACAATAATCATAAATTCAGAAATGCAGCCACTAGATGAAGACACTCTTTGTCTGTGACGATGATCATGGCTTTTGCTCAAATTGACAATTTAAGTTGGCAATGCTGATAACTACAGAGCAGGCTGCCCTGTATTTCTTACCAAGATACATTGATTTTAGTTTTCACATGAGCCCCTTGACTTCTTTTTCCTCCTGTATCAAGGGGAGTGACAAGGCACAAGTGTCCCAGTGAATAAGGTCAAGAGGAAGAAAGAGAGGCTATTTCCTGCCAACCTTTATATCCTTCATGGGCAGTCGCATGCTGGTGGATGACAGCTACTGCCAAAACGAGTGCAAGCACACAGCCGAGCTTTAAGAGATACACAACATGTAATGGGGTTGAATATCCTATAGCTCACATCTGTAGCTCTATTCTCCCTGCCTGCCTTAACCTCCTCACACCCCACTGTCCCCTTCACCCACCGATCGCAAAGAGAGCTGAACGATCAAACCCTCAGATTTAGAGATTGACTGATGACACTTGCAGGTTCTTCCTTTCCAATCTGTGGCTGGGCTGGCCACCACCAGACAGTGCGAACAGCACCCTCCCTGTCCATCTCACTTCCTCAGCACACCCCCATGTGACCATGAATCCTTACAAAACAGAAACAAAAAAACACACAGACACAGGTTCTAACCTCTTCGTGTTTACAAATACTTCTGGAGATCTCTATCTCATTCTCTTGTGTTACTCATTTGACAAGTATTAAAAAATCACAAACTCATCCTTTTTCCTTGGGTGATTAATGTACTTATGTCTTTCTACAAGCACAAAGTGCTCTTCCTTCAGGCCACAACATTTGATAAAGAAATAAATCTTTGATATTATTAATTCCCTGCACTGAGATTTTGTTTAATAACTGTTCTGTCAGTGATAGATCTGAAGAGGTAGTTTGTGTTTATGCCAGAGAGAGACAGAGAGAGAGACAGAGAGAGAGAGAGGTAGAGAGAGATATGGAGAGATGACGGGAGAAGAGTGGGGGAGAAAGGGGAGGATAATTTGATTGTGACCTAGAGATTAGGCTGGCTGACATTGCAAAGCACCTCTTTATCCAGAACTGAGCACCAGTGTGACAAATCATGACTTTTTCTTCCTACCACCCCACCTCACTATCTGATTAGGCCCAAGCCAGTCAATCACAGCTCACGGTTTGGGAAATATTTCCTCTTTGTCATTTGGGAGAACAATCCCTGGCTGAGAAAATAAAAAAACATTATAAAATAAATGGAAAAGCATCAATCAGCTGGGATCATGTATTCTTCTGGTTCAAGGCAAGTGATGTTTTTATTTAAATGGGACTGAAGGCAGGGAGGTTTGATTTTTTACAAAGACAACAAAGCAGAGCAGGGGAGTATTTGCATATAAACTATTGCCTTTTCCTCCTAGATGGGCAACAGATAGTTATCTGTGAGCCAGGCATCACATGGTGGCATAAATTACTCGTCTAATTTGATGTAACTTGAATAAAAGTACAAAAGTAATTTCACTCTGTGCGCACACACACACACACATACTCACACACCTCCCTCAGATGAAAGAATAGTCAAATTGCAGAAGAGGAAATAGTTTCCCTTTGGAATGAGCCTCATTCAGGGTTTTAGTGATTGGCTGCATGCTTTCATGCCAGAGAAGAAGCAGGCCTGGCTGCTAAACCATCACATGCAACAGACTCTACCAAGACCCAGACCTGCTCAGTGAGGCCCTGAAACATTGATCAGCCCATGTCTCCCTTACCCCTCCCTCTCCAATCATGACATAACCTTCTACCCTCCTGCTGTCCCCAAAGAAAAAGAAAGAGACATGTTTGCATGACTCATAGGTCCATGAACTCAATCCAGAAGGTGCATAACTCACTGAATGAATGAGATATGTCATTTCCAGGCTATAAAGATAATTCACTGCCTCACCTTCCCTGAAGGGGCCTCCTGACCTGGTGCTTTCACATCTGCCCCCCCTGCAGCTGCAGCCCCACAGCCCCTGCGGTGTCCCTTCGGCCCCACTGGTGGTGAATGCAGGCTTGCACTGCTGCGAATGACAT
Source organism: Furipterus horrens (assembly GCF_987537825.1). Taxonomy (NCBI): domain Eukaryota; kingdom Metazoa; phylum Chordata; class Mammalia; order Chiroptera; family Furipteridae; genus Furipterus; species Furipterus horrens. The sequence continues at coordinate 193,133,841 of NW_028327171.1, forward strand.
GTGCTCCCTCCTGGATTTTGAAAAAAAAATGTAATATATATAATTACCTGTAAAATATATAAATTATAAATACATAACTATATATTTCCTACTTGTGATAACCCCAAATACTTACAGACACAGTTTTTTTTTTCCTTTTGCATTAATAATAGAATGCAAATATGCTAGTTTTTGTTTTCCATTCTTAGGTAAAGGACAGAAACTTGCACGACAGAATACATGGATTACATATTAACCTGAACTGGTTCTGGGTGAAATAGCGCAGAAAGCTAAATCGATTATCCATTGCTTTTTCCCTCTGTCTTTCTCGCCTTTCGTTTTGCCACCTCCTCACCCCCAACCCAGGCTCACTGTTGCACACATACACACGCCCATGAACTCACACTGGCAAACACCCAATGTATCTCACCAGTTCACATCACCCATTCCCTCTTTCCTAAAATGGTTCCTTTAATTCCCTCACGGAGGTCTGTCCTTTCTCCTAGGATCTCACAGAGGGGAAGTCTTTCCTTGATTCCTTTTACCCAAAGTCAGTTCAATCAGCTCTTTGGTTATATCTGCTTTTCACAACCCACCCATCATCCCCTGACCAGGAAAGATTTCCTCTTCCCATTTTTAACTACTTGAAATCCATCTAGACTTTATATCCAATATTCTAGTTTGAGTGAATTTCTCCCTCATCACCTGCCCTCAATATTTCTTCACGCATCAATTTTTTTAGGCAAAATATTTAAAAAATTATTTTTGCATGTGCTTATTATTATCATTACTATTGGCCAGATTCTAAGCTCCAGTAAAGGCCAGACTGGTGTCTGCAATTACATTGAACACACACACACACACACACACACACACACACACACACTCCATCCAAAAATTTCATTGCACAGAGCCAGTGCTTTATAAAATTTTGCTATTAAATCTTAGCAATTTTAAGTCCTATGAGAGCACCCTGGAAGAAGACATTTGGAGACAAACAAGAGTTTGAAAGCAGACCAAAAAAGAAAAAAAAAAAAAAAAAAAAGAGAACATTAGCATTTGGCAAGTTCCCTACCCATTCTGGTATCCTTGCATGTTAAGTGGTGATAATAAGGCCTTGCATTGGGTGAATGTGGGAATTAATAAGACAGAGTGTGTAAGGTGGGGGGCAGAATGGCTGGCACAGGGTCGCTCTCAATGAGATATGGTTAATAGAAGTCACATAATGTTGGCTTCTTTGTCCTCGTGGGTCAGCCTTGCTACTGACTCCAAACTCACCTCAGGGGTTTCTAGGGTGTGTTGTCCTGGGGGTCACTTCCTGGTCCATGCCTCCCCCACACTTCCCACTTTCAGCATGGCTGTCTGATCATGTTTTCCCATTTCCCATTCTTCCTTGCTTCTTTTCCTAATTGTGCCCTTAAAAAGCAGCCATTCCAGTGCAGCCCCTTCTTTCCAAGGCACACAGAAAAAAAATAAATATTTGAAAACCCTTCATTCATGACATCTCTCACTCCAAAGGGTATCAAACAAGCTATTGAGGGCTGCCACACAAGCACCTGTGCCTGGTAACCATCTCCCTAGCAACAGAGTTCCCAATGGCCAGTTGACGTTCCTTTTGAAGCTGTAGCAGAGCTTTAGTTTCCAAGGCATGTCTGTTTCTCCTACTTGGATTAATCAACATCACCTCTTTTAGTGTGTGTTTAAGTGAAATAATAGATTACTGCTCAACTACAGTTGAATGACAGAGAGTGTTGATGAATTTCAGAAAGAAAAGTAAAAAAAAAGCTACAATGGATTTTGTTGAAAAGGAAAAACCTAAAAACCTCTCTTTCTTTTGCTGCCTGGATTCATATAAACAATTATGTTTAGAAAAATGATCTTTTAAATCATGGATGATTTTCCCCCCTCTCACCAAGAGTTCGGGGGGAGTCCAGTTGTGTCAGCTTTTTTTTTCTTTTTCTGTTTTGAATCCTTGAAACCCTACAGATGCAGCCAGGCTTGTCTCACCAGAGTAACGCTTATTCCAGTGTCTGATGTCATCTCCCAGGGATTCTTAGAACTCAGTGTTTTGAGATTCTGACAACTCTTTTGGACTGTGCCTTTTGTTTTCTGGCAGGAAAAGTTAAAATGTGTTTTTGAAGCTACATTTCTGCATTTCTCAAGGAAAGATTTTTTTTTCTCTCTCTCTCCCTTGGAATCTTTTCCTCAGCCCTAGAAAGTTCTTACATTTCTACGGCGCCAGGATTTTGTCTGTGTCTCCTCTTTGTCCTTTTGTGTTGGAACTGGAATTCTTGATTTGTTCTAATATGCCTAAGGTTCTCATCCCAATCTGATTAAGATATTTAAAACAGAGGTATGCTATTAACATGAGTCACCCATTAATTGCTGGCTGACTTTCTTCTTTAAATCCCTAAACACGTTTTCTTTTCCTAAATGCTTTTGAAAAGGTAAACTAAGAAAGAGGAAGCAGTTCTGTCATGTATTTAGGTCTAACTACTTAAAAGATAATTCTTGACTTTTAAGTCGTAATGGGTTATTCACTGCCTGGCAAAGAAGAATACAAAAGAAGCGACGTGCTTCGTTTCGTATGTTGTTATCATGTGCTGAAAATACATTTGCCTTTGTCTTGCGCACACTCATTTTAAAGATGATTCACAGAATGGATTAACACTGAATTTTTTCCCCCCTCCTTGGCCTTAGGAAGGATGCTAAATTGTGGGCCGCTTCATCAACAAGCAGGCCTTTCAGAGAGTCCTAAAAGTCACCACTAGGTGGCACACCAGCACAATAATGAAAAAGGAATTACGTCCCAGGGGGCCAACTCCCAGCCTCTGTTAATGGCTTGATTTTCCACTTACAAGCAAGCAAATGCCATGGAAACTTGTTTTCCTCGTCAAGTGAAGGAGGAGGGAAAGGATGGAGGAGGCACAAAGACCCCTTACACTGAGTGTTGTGCGCTGCCCCGTAGCCACATCTGGACATTATAAATCATGCATTGTTGGAATCCAACATTTTCTGATCCTAGCGACAGCCCCATTCTAAGCAAAAAGGAACCAGCATGTTCTGTTTAGCTTAAAAACAATCAAAGTTACAAGTAAGGGGAATAAAGAAAATCAATTAAACAGAGGGGGAAACATCAGTGGGATTTTTTTGGACAGCCGGTACTGGACAAGTAACTTTAGAACTTATCAGGTTTCTGGTTCCAGGTGCCAAGTGGTCCTTACCTGTATGTAGCTTGTTCTGCTTCTCATACAGAGACATGAAACTACACCAGAGTTTTGCCTTAAAACTTCATTTCTGCTCACAGCCCCTTCTACTGATACCCACACTCCAAATTATTACATTTTCTTCTTCTTTTCTAACCGAGCAATTGCTTGACATTGCACAGTGCTTGCTTAGTAAAGGTTTCTGCCTTTCTGAATAAAATCACTTCCGGGTGGCTTTGTCCTAACTCAGCTGAGTCCAGAGCTGCAATGTGTCCACCTCCTGCATCCCCGAGCTTATGGACGTCCATACAAAGTACCTTTAGACCATGGGCACTAGGATCTGCCTAATCTCATTAGATTTCTCATTTTCAGCATAATACTGTCATGGCGCTATGCACTAGTGCCCCAGATTAGTGGCTTGTCAGAATGGTGCCCCACTAATGAGCTAATCCAAATAATGCTCAAATCCCAAATCAGATTTAAGACGATCCAGTCTAGGTAGAATTAGAGAATGAGAAACGCTGTCTGAAAGAACAAGTTTTCATTCTCTTTGTTTTGCCTTAAAATAAAATAGGTGGAGCGCTGTCAAACTCCAGAGTTTTTTCCCCTTTGCACGACATTAACTTCCATTGCACACTTGGGAATAATAAACAGAAAAGAGTACATCTGTATGAATTGGTATAAATTTCCCTGAGAGGATTAGAAAATGCACATACATACACATATGCAAACTTAATATATTCAGCAGATCTATGTCCTTCACAGCTTCTAGTTTTCCTGACTTTCCTGTGAGATTGGCCTCAAGACCTTGCAGATTTTGAATCTGATGTGTTTCAATGGTGACCTTAGGATGTAGGGTTAGGTCAAAAAAATTTTTTTTAAAGCTTATTTGTTTCCTTATTTCCCCTCAGGGTAAAACTGGTCTCCAGAAATCCCAAAATGTATAATAGTAATGTTCAGGTCAGGCCCTTAACAAAGGAGCTAGGAAAACAGAATGCAATCAGAATGATTGTGGTTTCAGGTGTTCTTAAAAATAAAGTCTTGGCTGAAAAAGTGATGCTTAAACTGGTTTCTTATTTCTGTAATTTTCTAGTCTTTTTGAGAATGAAAGAAATTATTTCTGTTGGCAAAAGGCAGTTTTTAGGATGACCAAGTGGAGGGCCAGCACAGAGAGCAACAAGGTGGCTATCGTTCGTTCTCCCCCAGGTGCAGCCACGCAGGTGCCCTCACAGCAACAAGGTTTAGTCTCTTACCTTGCTGCTGCATGAAGCCCGAAGAACAGCATTTGACATTTTAAGAGTGAAGTTGAGCAAAGCAGGGCAGTGTGGTATTATGTCTTGATGCACAAACCCAGCCAATTCAATCTGGGAATGACAGTCTCTTGGAGCACAGGTATGGACCCTCCTGTACTCAGACTTTTACATTGGTCCTCATCTCAGTAGTGCTTTCTGATTAGTGTACAGTAGTCCATTCCGCAAGGTCTTCAGAAATTTTGTTTTAATGAAGCACTGATAAAGGTCTTCATATTTAACCATTTCTCCTAATTTTTTGCACTTCGTTTGATATTATGTGTTTCGTTTTATATTCAGAGAAGAATCTGAAAGAGGCCAGGCTCAACTGACTATGTATGATTTCATTTATATAAAGTTTTATGAAAGGCAAAATCATAATAACTGTAAGTCAGATCAGTGGTTGTTTGGGGTGTGGGGTTGAGGGTAGGGAAAGGCATTGACTGCCGAGTGGCAAGAGGGGACTTTTTTGCGTAGAAGGAACTATTCTGAATGTTATGTGTAGAACTAATTACACAAAGGGATATTTTTATCAAAACTCACAAAATTAGTATAGGTCAATTTTATTGCATATAGATTACATCTCAATTACAAAAAATTAAAAAGAAATCCTTTTTGGGTAAGTTTATATATTTTATAGAACTGATATAAAAGGCAAACCCAACAGCCACAATGAACTGTTTCATATCTGTTTTGCCCATATCACATTAGCTTTGGAGCTGCGGTAGAATTCGAAGAAAATCAGAATGATATAAGTAGGTAGGTATAAGCAAGTAGGTGTAGTAATGATAGTGCCATATTTTGCCAGGCCACCACAGCCTCCCTACCTTTCTTTACCCAGTGCACAGGGAATGTGAACTTGTTCAGGTAAACTTCTGCTAGTCCATTACCTAAACTGCTTCTGTTGACCACACCCAAGGCAGCCGCCTGTGCCATCCTTCTCTCCTTGCCCTACGTGGACACTAATAACAATAGTAACCACAGTGTGCCTCCTTGGCTTGCCCTGGGAACAGGGTGTGAATTGATGATCATTTTTCTTTGTGAATTATGACTCACAAAGTCATAATTCGACTCACCCCTGGAAGAAAGCAGTCCCCGCCAATATTCTAAAACTGTAAGGAGAGAAATGAGATGCCTGCTAGGGCCTATCTGCTTCCCTGCTGACTCTAATTACCCAGTCAGGAATTTTACAATCCTTCTTTCCCACCCGCCCCCAAATTGGAATGGAGGACGCTGCACTCTGCAGACTTTGGCTAGTTCTTTTGTGTGCCCGCTGCTGCTGAGTGGATTGGGCTCCTAATGAGCTTTGACACTAATGGAACTGTGAGACAGTGTGATTACGGATTCTCCCCCCATGCAGCACAGACCTGGCAGGAAATGACCCGAGACTCTGCACCCTTTCACCCTCCAAAGAATGCTGTTGAAACCGTCTTCAGCAGCCAGCTGGAGTTCTTCCCCCACCCCTTTCTCAGTTCAGTTCCTCTTCTCTCCATCATCCTGCAGGTGGCTGAAAACAAGATTTTATGGCCTGTTGCATGGTGGGTTGGTTGACAGTGCTTGGGACCTTCTTTAATTCGGGAAAGCCATGGAGCATAGAGGTGAGATTGAAAATGGGACCTGGGGCCCATAAAAACAAAGACTTTCCCAACTTGCTTTTAAAAAGTGTTCCGAGGAGGAAGGGGGCTAGGGACTGTGCGGTTATTTTCTATTAGATGCTTAACAACGTGTGTAAGTGGAGGTGACTTAAGAAAAAAACAACATGTGCTTCTGTAATTTCCATGTTGTGTGTGGTACAGGTGTAAGAGACTGGAGCTAACTATTGAACTGTGAGCTAATTATAGTAAGGAACAGATGTTGTCCTCTAATGAGGAGACAGAGCCGCAAGATACTGCTTGGCTAGGAAGCCAGAGGAAACCTGTTGCAGGGCTTCTTGGAGATTGCTTGTTCCTTTTGAAATACTCACTGCCACACACTTGGTCACTGGCCCGTTCTCACATCCGCTCCAGCAGGTGATAAGTAATTTTCACCTCACTGTGTCTGGAGAGAGAAATATGTCCCCATTTTATTAACCTCTATGCTCCTTTTATTTTTATTTCCCAGAAGTGCATCATTCCTGACCCCCAGCTGTGTATTAGCAGGAGGAGTGCCCCTTTTCTAGCCCCCTTTGATTTCTTTTAGTCCATTCCCAATTTTCTATGTTTCCAGAACAATCAGATATTCCCAGAGCTGTCAACTACTTATCATGCGACATAGATGCTTACTTAGACCACATTTTCTGTTTCTTGGTGTTACAGTTTTCTCCCCAAAGTCCCTTAAATGTGACTACACATCTCTTGAGTGTCATGGAATGCAGAACTCAGAGGATGTGTTGGTGAATATAAAGCCAACTTCCCATTTAGATCTCATTCTAAACAATTAGGAAAGTGTTAGTTTAAAATGATATTTTTTAAAGTGCTAATCATTGATTTTCACATTGATGGAAGTATTCAGAACGTGTTTAACCTCAGTTCCTTGCAGGGAGGGAAAGAATCAAAATGCGAGTAAGCTGAAGAAGCAGGTGCTCTCTTTCATTACTCAAAGGTTACAAATTCCCCCTTTTGACCACATGAAGAGTAGGCAATTATAGTGGCCCCCTCACTATGTATAAAGTATTATTTATTATGCAATTGAATGAAAAACAAGGGCTCACTATAGCAACTGCCCTAACAAGAGGCACTATTCACAGTCCACCTTGGAAGCCCAAAGGCCAGGGACCCACGAAGCACTTTTCTGAAAGTACTTGTGGGACAATGGGTAGTATATGTATCTTTTATAGTGTGTACAAGGCAGGGCTTGCACCATCAAAGGTTTCTCTGCAGACTGTATTGCTTTTGGAGGGGACAGAGGAGTGCCAAAAGCTATGTTTTTCTATAGTTTAGGATTAATGGCAATTTAAGTGAAAATAAAACACAGAGCAACTGTGGTGGCCACTGGAAGAGAGAACAAAGGGTTCTTCATTGGGCCAGCCCACATGGCAGCCGAAGGAGGCTGCTGTTGGCCTCATCTGCTCACTTTCATGCAACATGCATGGCCTGGGAATGACCACGCATCCTGTAATACTGCCTGTGGCCCAATCATAGCTGAAAGAACTAAAGAGGTTTCTGCCACATGGCCGGAGAAGGGTGTGTTTTATTTATGTGTTGATGCACATGTTCACTTAAGGTCAATGCCTTATTACTTCTTTTCCAGTAACCTTTTCTTATGTTGTCCTCCTGTACTTTCTAGAACCTTCTTTGGTCTTTATAATATCTCTAAAATCGTTATTTCACTGCCTTTTTTTATCCTCAGGGGAAATCCTCAATGAATTTTCAAGAAGACAGGTATTAATTACAATATATTGTAGGCAAAGATCAGGTAAGGCTGAAGAGCTGAGAGGATTTGATCCTCCCAAAGACAATGACCCTAAGTCTCTGGCTAATCTGAGCAACCCTCTTAAAGCTTCCCAGGTATTAGAGAGGAGCAATTGTTTTCCACTGTTTTTCATTCCTTTCCAACCCCAAATAATAGCTTCGAATGTACTCTGGCATGCATGCCTCCAGCACTGAGCCTCTATGTGAAGGTGATATCTGTCTAAATCCTGTTCTCTCCTGTTTTCTTCTTTAGAATGGCAAATGTTATCCCTCAGTAATATCACTGCTTACTGACTGTGGCTAAAAGCAAAGCATCCTCCAGCTTGTGGTGTCTGGAGAGCTCAGGAGGCTAGGTCCCCAGGTTGTGTGTCAATCGTTGCCCTGATTCAAAGTGGCAACCTCGTAAGTATTTCTTCTTCATGAATATTATGCTCTATAATTAAAATCCATGCCTTCTAGTGTGTTTACTCCATACAACTTCCACACCTTTCGGAGGCTCTGTCAGATCCCAGCATGGTGTTTTGCACCTATTGAGTGTTAAGTCAATGTTTGCTTGAATGAATGAAGGAATGAATGAATGAATGGGCTGTTCTGCATTGGAAAGTAGCAATTTGGTTTAACCTATTTGCAGATTAAAAAAATCAGTTTAAAACATAACTTCCTAAAGTGCCAACTAACTCCTTTGAAGAGGTTACATATAAAGGACACTTTGATTTACCTTGTACTTTAAAATACTTCAATAGTGGGAAGTAAGCAAAACTAGTATAGTAAAGCATTCCTAATTTTGACAGTCCTGCTTCTGGAGGGGAAGACAGATTCCATATAGACTGCAGGCTCACAATTCTTTGTCCATAGTTCCAGAATCTAAAGAGCTGTGATCAACAAACGTTTTTCCTAAGTTATTTGGCAGGAGACCCGACTTGAACTGGCATGAGGCTAAACCCCTTGTTTATATTTATCCTCCCAAATGTGGCTATTCACATGCACTTCTGCAGAAATATTAATGTTTGATTATTGGGAGCTCCAGATGTCCCTGGAGTGTTAGGTAATAGATGGCATACTCACCACATTTATTCTCTTTCTAAAGTCTAAAAAAATCCCGAATATCCACACATATAGCCTCAAGGAGTTCAGAGAAAGGATCAGGGATCTATTTTAACAGAATGCTTTAGTTAAGTCCACGTTTATTTAGTAACGTGAATAGATTGCCAACAAGACAAGGCATTCAGTGGTATTAAATATTGTTTATAAAAGATTTCAGTGCTTAGGACTTTCCAACATTATAGTTTAAAAGCATGAATTCCTTGCACAGCGAACAGATCATGAACACAGACCAGGCAGCCAGCATTCTCGTGTGGTAAAGACCTCAGGGGGGATGGTTATCCCTCTTGTTCTCAAGGAGCTCAGTCTCCTGAAAAATTTTATAAGAAGTGGCATAAAAATTACTTACTGGAGGCTTTAAAATGTGCTTTCATTGTAGATCTCTTTGCTTCTTTTAATTTTTTCTCCATGAAGACTTGCAAAAATCACAAAATGATTTCTTCCTTGCAAGCACATTAACTGATACAGAATTTTAAAGCCTGGCACATTTTCAATCTCAGTTGGGACCTGTCCCAGTGCTTCTATCACACAGTGTCTTCTGTGGACACACAGCACCACGGTTCCCTCAGCACACCAACTGGGGACAGTAGATACTGGTGAGGGCTTGGATCAAAGAAACTTTTAAGTCACACCTCAAGATACCAGCTTTGGCAGGATGCATTTCTGCCTCTAAAAAGCCACAGTCACTCCTGAATGTTAAATGGGTTTGAAAAACTCAACCACTAGAAGCAAATCCCAAATCACTCTTTCCAACATGATTGGGAAAACAAATGGGCGAGGGCCTGCCAGATGGGAATGTTGGGAGCCCAGCTCACTCAGCATGTCTCCGGCAAAAACCTTGGCTTCATTTGCTCAGGCCTTCAGAACCCAATTTATTAATGGTTCTGTTAATGCAAAAATGCACTGTATCAATAAAAACTGATGTTAAGCAAATTATGTGTCTGACAGGTGAATGCCAAACGCTGCAGCCTGGGCTCCCTCCATGAGGAAGCCTTGTGGCGCCATGGCGCTTAAATGTGCAAAGCTTTTGGACAAAGGTGAGTTCTGTGCTTGTGTTAAGGCTAAATTATTGAAGAGCTTTGCCATGTATTTAGATATTTTGCTGCACTGTGATTCCATGAGCTTTTTAGGAAATATCTCTGCCAGTGTGTTTGCTATATACTATTCTTGTAGCAGTAAGAAGGCCCACAGAACTTGCAAAGCAGGGTAAAAAATATCAAGGGCTCATGTAAACCTTGGCTTAGGGGACACATTTGGGTCTCCCTATGTGGCTTACAGAGTCTTTGTTAATGGGAATTGTTTTCTGGTCATGGGACCCATGTAGGTTGCTGTCACTTGTATCCCCAGGGGAAAAACTCTGTTCAAGAAAAATAACACCTCTTATCTTCCAACAGACCTGTCACCACTGCAGAGTTTGAGAGGTGCTGCTCACTGGGTGGGAAGGTGGCTCTCTGAGTCAGCTCTGCAGAATGTGAATGGTGCACAGTCATCGGAGTGATGACTTCCATGGGAAGTGACTTGAAGAATTTCAGTAATGAAATTCCATGCAGGAGTCTTGAAAGGCCCTGGAGTACCAATGCATTCTAGAGTCTGAGCTCACAGCAAACTCCATCAAGCATGAACTCGTGGATTTCAAAGCATGCTTTGACATGGCTTTAAACAAAGCAGAGCAAGTCCCTGCCTCTGACTTCTATTCATTCGCTTCAGCTCTCAAGAAAGAGGACAGACTAACCTCCTTTGCTGTTGCTGTCACCGTATTGGATTTCTGACCAGCCTGAGGTCACGCTGATGACTTTGCAGGTGGTGGTCAGTAAAGATTCCTTATTCGTGAAGCTTTGGAGGGCAAAGGGCATGAGGATTGGTACTGAGGTGGTTTTGGTTTTTGTTCTGTTTACCAGGAAGGTGGCAATCCAGAATTCTGCTGTAAAGTAAATGTTGTGACCAGAACCAATTACAATAGAATAATAATCCTTCCCCCAGTTTTCTGTATCTGGTTTTCTTAATTGGGTGGGCGGAAGAGCAAAATTTCACATCGCAAGTAGGTGGGCACAGGCTGTATAAATCCCTCACTTGAAATCCTTGGCAGGGACACACACTGCCATTATGCCTCTAAATGTCAGCTGAGGTAGAAACCAATTCCAGATCCGAGAGGCGCCAGACACCTGCTCTCTGGGCTCCAAGACTTACTTCTGCAGGTCAGTTGCCCATACACAGCGCTTTGTCAACACACACCGGTCCACTGAACCCCGGAGCAGCTCAGAGTTCTAAGTTCCCATTCCCCTCCATTCTCCACGCCCATATTTCCCTCTCACGATCTGATCTTCTGATAGGGACTGAGCGGGGCATCTATGCTTTCATTTGGTACCTGAGTTCTCAAAATGCCCGAAATGCTCCTGTGCTGCCTGTCCCTTCTGTTGAAGGCTGTGGCCTTTCAAAGGCCCACATGCCTCAGTCAGGCAGCAGCAACTCTGAGACCTGCCTTCCTTACAAAGAAAAGTTTTTAACCTAGAGGATAAGCTATGCTAGTTGAGCTGCCTCATGGAGGTGAAGCAACGGGGCTGATTTAATTGACAGTAATCATCTTCTGGGTTATTTTCAGTTCTTTCAGTCACAAATCACTTTTGATAAATGATTTTGTTCACTTTTTCTAAAATTGAGTTTGGGTGTAGCTATATCTGAAATCCTTGAATCCAGCATTTTAAATATAGTTACCAGTAGTCTGATGCCCAGAACTTTTCTTGTGGAGTATGGATTCTTTGTGACTACTTAAGGCCCCATATCCATCAAGTTAGGACTTAAAGGAACAATAGCTAGCATTTATGGAGTATTTACAATGCACCAGATATCAATAGCTTAAGAGTATCCCCCTCATATTCAGAACAGCTCTATTAGGTAGGCAATATTATTATCATTATTTTACAAATAAAGGCACTAAGAAACAAGGGCCCAGAGAGGTTAACTAATGTACTAAGTGTCACATAGCTGTGTAGTTATCATAACAACATTCATATGTTATTTACTTTGGGCCAGGCACTGTTCTAAATGCTGTAAGGCACTTAATATATATATATATATAAATAGGTTAACTTATTCATTTTCACAATACTCCTGGAGGTAGGTAGTATTATTATCTCATTTTACAGATAAGAAAATAGAGGTACAGAGTTGTCACATGCCCAAGGCAACAGAGATGTAAGTGGGAGGGCTGGGATTTGAAACTAGACAGTCTAGTTTCAAATTCTAAGCTCTCAATCAGGGTGCTAAATTGCTTCTCACGTAGTCTTTAATATTGTTACTTTAGTCTTTATTTTCCTTAATAAATGCTTCATAGGGTTATTAGGAGGATTGCATAATATGCTCTATGTGAAGAATTTAGCACAGTGCCTGACTCACAGTAATACCATAGTAAATATTAGTTACTATTATTATACTATTATATTCAGGGCTGTATGATGTTTTTCCCAGGAGGAAGCAGAATGAGCAGGATGCATTTTTATCTTCCTTAAAACAATTATGCAAAAGTGCCCAGGTATCAGTAGTTAACAAACGTTTTGGTGAGAAGGAATATTGATAAACTATTACTCGTCATGCTTCCTATGACTGTGAAGCATTGCAACCATTTTCCTCCTTTGCAATGCTCATTCCTGGGGAGCCTCAGAGCCAAAAAAAGTCAAGTGAAAAAGAATAAGGAAGTTCTATGGAATTTTAGGAAGAAAAAAAATGGTTAAAAATACATCTTTAAAATACAGATGATCATTCCACCTCCACTCCTTCTCAGAGAGGGTAGGAGGCTCTCCAATAAGAGAGCAAATATGAAGACCCTCAGGGAAAGGTGCAGCCTAACCCCAGCAGCATCATTAATACGAGAGCACGGCTGGAGGAATCCCAGACCTGTACCAGTCACAGACACTGGAGCGTGGCAAGCAATCTGGGAGGCTCTGACACAAAAATGAGAAGCTGTGAAGAAAAGAGAGTCAGTCTGGGGGAGGGAACAAGAGAAGTTGTGATTTTGGAAACCAGAAGGGAAAATCCAAGAGGGAAAATCCGTGGAATAACAATAGTAGGAAAAGAGGCTATTGCACAGGCAGCAGGTACCAAGAACAGCCCCTGAGTAAATGTCAGACACTTCCTTCTGCACAGCTGCAGACGGGCCTGCCCTGAGATGGCCCTGCCTGGCAGGTCAGCCTCCCCCTTTGGGGAAGAACAATGCCACAGGGGCAGCTGTTGTAGCAAGTCAGTGACAGATCTTTTCGGTGATGGTGGTGGGGTGATTGGGGGAGGGTCGGCAGGCCAGACATTCCAACCAATATTATCCTGCTGCTGGAGCCACCTCTAAACAAACTGTGGAATGTGTGACTTCAAGGAAGGAGTAATGTGTTCAAAGGCCCAGTCAAGCCAGCCAGCAGAGGATTTAAAAGAGCCAAAAAGCACCATGGAATTGCCTCCAAAGAACCCACTCCACACAGCCTCAGCAATGTGCCACTTTCTTTTGGCTTTTCACTAGGTGTCTCAACAAGACAGTCAAGGAAACACTATCCTTTGCTGCTCCCTGGAGCTGCAGAAAGGTGAGACAGGTAAATGTCGATGTGACTCCAGTGTCCACCACTCAATTCAGAGGGAAAATGAATATGCAGAAGGGGGTCATTCAAAACCTTTCAGTAACATCACCTACTAAAATATCCTGGGGCAAATTCCCTCTAGCCTGTGCTTAGAGCCCAGTCTGCTGGAGATGCCTGATCAGCCATACTTTTGGGTATTAGAGGACTTGCAAAGAGGCTCATTTGTTAAAATGGAAAATTGTGATTTAGTATCCTTGGAACAAGCCAGATTAGCAAATGAGAATGCTTTCTAATGATAAATTGTGCTAATTTAGGCTTCATTGGTCAAGTGAGATGTTGCTCTGTGTTTTACAACCAAGTCTGACAACAAGAGTAGCTGAAGATGGTCCAATCATAATTTCAAGGAGTGTTTCTGCCAGCACTCCAAACAATTCAGCAATAATAGTTGTCTCAAATTTTCTTTTAATATACAAAGTTATTTTGGCATGTTTATGTGTTCCTTGTGAGTTTTTGGGAATCAGTTCGAGGTAATTTGGGAAAACTGCTTTGATTAGGGCTCATGAATACCAACACATGGATGATATATGAAACAGGACACTGTTTGTCACATACACTTTTCAAAAGTTCCATTTTTCCATTTTTAGGATTAATACGCACACATTGTAGAAGTTATGGAAATTCATAAAAGCAGCAAGATTAATCATTTTTGTTTGGTAGTAACAAAAACCCAGTTCAGATCAACTTAACTGGCTCATGTAAGGAGAAAATCCAGCTGGAGTGGACAGCTTCAGGCATGGTTGGTTCCAGGAATTCAAGCAATGTCTCCTGTGTTGTATTTTGTGGGAGGGGCAGACAGAAAACTGTCTGAGAGACTGCTACAAATAGCCAGAAACAAAATGATAGCCCATATTTTCAACACTCTGAACACTCCCGCTTCATATTTTGGTTTATTTTCTTCCTGTTTCTTTTTCAGGCACATTTTACCTGATGCATATGTAAATTTTAAACTGAGCCAGGTATTACACCCTACAAAGAGCCAAGAAGACATGGATGCATTTTCATCAGCCTCATCCAAATAAGTGTCCTGACCTATCACTCACAGTCCTTCAGGTAGGTGTTCAGGAGGTCATGGGTATACTACCTGCTCAGACTCTCTACAGCTGTCATTCTTCAATTGACAGTGCCGTCCCAGAGAACTTTCTGCACTGAAAGGTGTGTTCTATAATCCACACTTTCTACAACCTAGCCATTAATCACATGTGACTTTTGAACATTTGAAATGTGGCTAGTGCCACTGAAGAAATAAAGTCTTAATTTTTAAAAAATTTGATTAACCTAAATTTAAATAGCTACATGTGGCTAGTGGCTACTGTTTTGGACCACAGGGTCCACACAAGAAATTATATGAGTAGAAGCCACAGCTTAAAGATAATTACATGTCAACCATACCCTTTGGGGATAACCGAAGCATCATTAAAGGCTTAGGTCAGAAAAGTCTAATTAAAAGACACTTGAATAAGCTTCAGTGGTGGCTCCTTTGTGTCCTGGAGAAAAGCCCTTAGCTCTGGTGTAGGTTGAAGCATTGTTCTCCCTACTCACCCAATGTCAGTCTGAAGTGCTTGCCTCTTCCCTTCAGAGAGCAGGGTTCTCAGGAAAATTAGCACTGTCTTGGTTTGCAACTTACTTCCTGTTTTGTTCTGAAGAAGGCAAGTCTGGTGCGGGGGCTAAAGCCAGTCTGGATCCCAGACCATGTCTGTGAATTCCTTCAGCTGTAAAAAATAGCTTTCTTCCACATTTTCTTTTCCTGTTAGTGAAGCTTTGCAGTGTTTTGGCATTTTAAATACAGACCCTGTGTCTGTCACGGTGATATTTATTTTATCAGCATCAGAGCTGTAAATACCCTAAGTGGTGCCGCAGAGCACTGGAGCCTTCAAGGAGTGTCAAACACATGACTTCGACAGTTCACATATGAGCCAATATGTTAGACTGGAAAATACAATAGCAAAACCACTTCAGGAAGATCCATGATAATGTGAAATCTGTTGTGTGCCTTCTGTTCTGGATTTTCAGCTCTTAAGAGGCAGGGACCCATCTGTCCACTGCCCATGTTGGTACACTTGTTAGCAGGCCAGCCGGAGCCTGAAGGCAGGCTCTCAGCTCCAAAGACAGTGCTTTCCCAACACCAGCCGGTCATGTGTCCCCCTGGATGACTCTGAATTGCCAGCACTGGGAGGGACAAAGAATTGAGAGAATGTTCCCCAAAGGAAGCGACCAAGATATTCAACAGGCTTTGCTCCTTCTCCTCCAATATCTTTAGCCTTAGCATTTCCTGAAATATAGCGCTCACGAAGTCTATTTAATGACACTGTTTTGGTTTTTGCTTTGGGTTTTTTGTTTGTTTGTTTGTTGCTGTTGTTGTTTTAGTCATAATGCTAGGGGTTTCTGGAGGGTGCCAGGTGCATACCTGTTACTTGTACACTGTGTCATGTTGGTCAGTTTTTCCGACATGCCACAAGTCTCTTCCAGGTGAACCCATGCTTACCTTTATGGGTGTTTCTGCCATAGGGGAACCACACCACTCGGCCCTTCTCAATCCACCTGAGCCTCAGTCTTCATGTCTACAATGGATATAGTACACTACCTGTCTTTCTGCAGCAGGTGGCAAACTACATCTGTGGATCAAGCCTGGCCCACTGTGGGCCAAAGCCAGCCATGCCAGTTTGATTACAGACTGCCTATGGCCGCTCTCACCATGCAAAGGCAGAGCTGAGTAGCTGTGACGTAGACTGTGTGGTCTACAAGACTATATGTACCTTTACAGGAAACATTTGCCAGTCTTTGTTGTAAGGACTGAAAGGTGCTTGGCACATAGTAAGTGCTCAATAAATATTAAAGGCTAATATTGTTGTTGTCAGGCACTCTTCCATCTTGAGTCTTTGTCCCTTCTTGTTTGCTTCCCTAATTTCATCCCTTGCTCCAAAAATGATCTTTTTTTCTCTTTCTCTCCCCCCAATAACTTCCATAAGAATTTGTAAAACATTCTTCTCATTACAGGTTTCAGTTCTACCCTATCTCTTCAGATCAAAACTACTTACTCAACTTGAATTCTCTGGATCCAATGGAGTATGTCTGTCTTTATCAAGTGGAGCTTGGGGTTTCCTCACCTCTGCTGGAGCCATTTCTCTATTCCCTATGCAGTCACCCACTGCTTTGGCTTTACCTTCTCAAGAACATGTCAGGGGCATTGGCTGTGTGTGGCTGTGAAGACTGGACATTGCTCAGCCCTATGCAGGGGTTCCAAGTACCAGCTGCAGGCTCCTTGTTTGGTCCCGTTTTGATTTCTGCCTGACTTCCTGTCTGCTTTCTTGCTTGCAGTGGAAACTGCTATGGCCCCTATTGACTTTCTCCCTTAAAGTCACATTCTTACTCAGCAACTGCCATCTTCTTTTTCCCCTGCCAGCTTCTGGTCTGCTGTGTCCTTCCAACCTGAGAACCTTCTTAGAATAAAGCACATCCAGCCTAAATTTTACCTAAGTCAGCTTACGTCACGGAGCTGAAAAGTCTGCCAGAGGCAAAGGGAAGGTGGTGTGAGCCCTTTCATTTATTCCTTAGGAGCTGCTTTCTCCAGGACACCACCCCAGTGGTAATTCTTGGGCTTCAAATATGTTTTTGATGAAAGATTGAGTGTCTCTTCCTGGGAGTTAAATGGTGAGAGGAGGAAATGGTGGCCAAGAGCAATATCTGGATCTTACTTTTAAAATCCAACACTTGGCTTTTCCTGTGTTCTATACACATGCATAATTCTCTATCCTGTAGTCTCAAATCATTTCTGGAACACGTTTCAGTTTAACAAGCAAAGTGACATTAATTCCAATTTACATATCGTGGTCCCTAGTTCATCTTATTCTTATCCTCAGAATTCACTTTCCTTTTTTTTTTCACTAAATGTTTTTGGCACAACAGAGATTTTGGATAGTAATGTTTCGTCAGTAAAACCAAAGATGGTCTCACACTTCCAGGTCACACAGGGGTAGGATTTTTGACAAAGAAGTCAACTTTCACACATAAGATCAAGATGTTATTTTGGAGTAGTTGCTTCCAACTGGTGTGTGTTTGGAGGGTTGTGGGTAGAAGAGATGATAGAGAATAACTTGGGGGAACTTTTCAAACTCTCTATGGCTACCAAAAATTCTGATATACCACAATTCTGGTATACTCCTCTATACATTAAAAACCCTGTATGGATTAAGAAAAGGCATGAACTAGGGATTAAGTCTGTGAGAAGCTAAGTTTTACTTGGGCAGTTCTGGGTTATCAGAGGGTGTTTTAAAATCTGGTCAGTCACATTCTTTAGTCAGGAGACCCTAACCCCTGCAGAAAGATGACAAAGAGACAGAGGGATCACAGCCATATCACAACCCTATTTTGCCCCATCCAGGGAACCTCAAAACAACAATAACAACCAAAAATCATCAAATTCTGAAATCCTATTTAATTTAATTGCATTAAAATTTGTTGAGCTGCGACTCAACCTTAGGCACAATTAGACACACAGAGAAAGTAAGACGTGTCTCAGCCCTCAAGGAGTTTGCAAGTGAATCGAAAGCCATTTCCTAAAAAGCATAACTTAAGTGGTGAAGAAAAAAAATTTAAATATTCTAACAGTATATGTTGCTCAAGGAAAGCATATAAATTGAAGCAATCTTTAATGAATTTTTACTAAAAGGACTTTCCCCTTTTAAGAACTTCTAACACCTGACCCCACACAATAAGAAATTTGACCCAACCTAACATTAATCTTGGCTAATCTAAATCAAATTTAGGTCTATGCAAGATGTGGCCAATGTTGTCATCCTCCTAAATCCCTGCCCAAGACAACTCCAGAAGTTCAATCAAGAACTGGAAACTGCTCTCCTGTCCACACAAATCCTATAGTGATTGTTATGTACTGGCTCTCTATGCTTTTTCCCCGATAAGATTGCAGGTAGCTGAGATGAAGAATTCCATCTTTTTATTCCTTTGCACACTCTCCTCTTCCTAAGTCCCCCAAACTATTAGCATACATTTCTTAATAAGAATAACACGTACGAGTATGTACTCTTTGCCAGGCGCTGTGCTGAATGGCTTACAGTCATTATGCATTTATTCCTTACAAATACCCTTGAAGATATGGAAACTGAGAGTTTAAAAAATTAATTGCACCAAGACGTAAAGCTACTAAGTAGTAGATTGAGGACTTGAACCCAGCCCGTCGGTCTCCTGCAATGCTCTCAGGCTAGGCTGATTGAAATACCCCAGGCACAGATGATTGCTTGTGGAAGGAGAACACGTCTCCCCAAGAACAACAGGCTTCCATGATGTGATAATGAACATCCATAGCCTCCCTGTGAAACCAGCTGATGTCTAGCCACATCAGTGTCACATATTCTATTGGAAAGTGCTCAATAGTATTTTTATGAGCTATGTGTTCTTCTTCCATAATCATTCAAGGAGGCAAAGCATGCTCAATCTTCCTTTTATGGATAATAAGAAGTAGAGAAAGAAGCGCAGGTCACCCAAGTTCAGGAAGAAAGTCAGTGGGAAAGCCAATGTTCGTCTCTGCAGCCCCTAGATTCTCAGCAGTCTCTTAAACCAGGCTTTTATTTTCCCTTAGAAAAGACCCCCAGGAAGGGAAGGGTGAAAACATATGGGCATGAGACCCTCAAAAAGAAACAAGACAAAACCAAGAGAGAGAAAAAAAAAAAAAAACAAGATAACACTCTGTTGGAGAAGAAATTACAAGTCTTTTATTAGTATATTGGTAAAAATATTTTAATGTATGGTAATATTGCCTATACTAGGACATTGCATTCTAATGAATTTTGATGGGTCATTAGTTATTTGTCACATATATTGGTAATGCAAGGAAATGTATTCGGCCCAGAAACTTAATCCAGGCAGCCAATCATGAGCAGATGAATGAAAGTGACCAAAAGCAGATCCTAACAGTATATTATGCTTAATATTCTTGGGTTCCTGAGTCCACAACAGCTCTTTTTATTGAATACACTTTCTAATATATAATTTAAAATTCAGTTGTAAAAATCAGTCTTTTTTTCTTTCCAAGAGACTCTTATAAATCTGTTTTCCAGTTCTTTCTTGGAAATATTGGGAGATTCTTGAAAGATGTCCATTACACCCAATTAAACACTGATATTTATACCACATTCTTTGCGACGTCTTTTATATACATCTCATTTAGAGTTATTACTCATATAGCCCAACTATCACTTGATTTAGAAGGTCTATATTAAAATGTAGAATATGGAAATGGTCCTAGAAAAGGAATGATATATTTAGGATACTTTGAATAGTGTTAGGTATATTTAGCATATCCACTTAATGCTGTTTTCAGTGATTTATAGTCTGGGCTCTGTTATGCTTCTTAGAAATTATTCTGGTTATATTTAATTTGAAAAGTATTTTAAGAAGTACGAAACGAACAGATGCAGGTTCAAGTTTTCTTGGATGGTTGGAGAAGGAATAACAAAGACCCTGATACAAATTCTGGACACAAAGTGGGCTCTAGCACCATCTCCACTGCTTCATAATTTTTTACTATCTCTGGCAGTCAGAGTAATAAGACAACTTGCTGAATTTCAAATGTCCTTCAGTAACTGGAACATTGCATTCTAATGCATTTTGATGAGTCAGATTAGTTATTTGTCACATATGTTGGTAATGCAAGGAAATGTATTCAGCCCAGAAAATTAATCCAGGCAGCCAGCTGTGAGCAGGTGAATGAAAGTGACCAAAAGCAGGTCCTAACGGAAATCTGAGGAAGGTATTTTTAAGGCTATTCTGTAGCCAAATCCTTTTAATATTGAGTAATTAGGTTAAGAGGTTGAAATCTCTACCTTTTTGTGCAAAGATACTGCAATGAGAAGACTATATAATTTTCTCTTTCCCTGAATGTATATGTCTTACTTCTAGGACACATGTATCCCACTAACCTTTGGAAAGAAAGAGACGGGGCAAGTCTTTGTTGCTAGCAAGATGTTTATCAGAGATTAAGAAAAGGTTTGGATTCCCTGACACAGCTGGCTGGGGACCCCTTGCCTTGGATAGCAACAGGAAAGTGAAAAGTCTAAGCTAAATTTTGCTCTGTCACTGGTCAAATTTCTCCCAGAGCGGAAAATGACATTGCCCTTCCCAGGCTGTTGAAATGAGATAATGTCACATCTCAAATGAGATCACTAGGTCATAATCTCATCCTCGATGTGATTTTCTTGGCATGTGTGAGCATTACTGGGAGAAGGGGGAGAGGGTGAGCATGGATAGAACAAAACCATTCCTTTAATTAAGCTCATAGCCATATCACCTTCTGCTCTGATCCCATCAGATATCAGCAGCTAAGCAGAGTCCGGCTAGGGTTCGGCAATTACTCTGTATCTATGGCATGTACTATTATAAGGTGTAAGTTGAAGTCTTACACCTCTGTCCAGGTGTGTGCTGCTTTGTGGGCCTTGCAAGAAAGAATGTATATGAGGCAACAATTCTAATGCCTTGGGCTCTCTGAAAGATTGGCATGACATAAATGAATGTTGTATGTTTCAGTGTCTATATACTGATAGTCCAATGAAGGGATCCCTGGAGACAAAGTTTCTTTCACCAAATCAGACAGGGCCTGATCTCAGCTCGAGGAAATTCCAGTCTTCTCAGATGTTAAGAGGGTGGGAACAACCATCAAGGTTTAGTATTTGGAGTATTGTCTCTGGTAAACAAATATTTTAGTCACTTAGATGGGGCACAAACTTGCTGAAACTGACTGTGGGTATAACAAATCCCATTAAATGACTGCAACTATTTTGATATTGCACTGTCTGCTTGCCAGAGACCCCTCCTCTTTGGACAAGGAGTCTTCTACTACAATCAGCCCTGGCTTTGGCCCTGAACCTTAGCAGAAACCCTCAGTGACAGAAGGACCTCTTCTGTTTGGCTAAAGGCAGATTTAGAAAAAACCATGCTATACCTTCATCTCTGTGTCTTCACATTGGAATGGTAATATGAAGGAAATGGAAAAAACAAAAGAAAACAAAACATGGCTACCATTGAGAAGAAAAAAGAGTGAAGGAGAGCATCTGTTAACTGCCTTCTGTCTGTGTGCTTCATTGTCTCCTTTAATCTTTTCCATCTCCAAGTAAATGTCAAAGTAAGAGTATATCCTCTTAGATAGACTTTATTTTCATAAATTATATTTTATTGATTATGCTATTGGAGTTATCCCAGTTTTTTCCCCTTCGACCCCCTCCACCCAGCACTCCCACTCCCTCGGGCAATGCTCCCACTATTGTTCATGTCCATGGGTCATGTGTATAGGTTCTTTGGCTACTTCACTTCCTACGCTGTACTTTTTAATTCCCTCGCCTTTTCACCCATCCCACACACCCTGTCTCATCTGGCATCCATCAAAACTCTCTCTGTATCCATGATTCTCTTTCTGTTCTTGTTTGCTTAGTTTGTTTTTGAGATTTAATTGTTGATAGGTACGTATTTATTGTCATTTTATTCTTCATAATTTTGATTTTCTTTATCTTAAGTCACTTGAGCATTTCACATAATAATAGTTTGGTGATGATGAACTACTTTATTTATTTTTGTTTGGGAAACTCTTTATCTGCCCTTTGATTCTAAGTAATATCTTTGCTGGGTAAAGCAATCTTGGCTATAGGTTCCTGCTTTTCAGAACTTGGAGTATTTCTTGCCAATCCCTTCTAGCCTGCAAAGTTTCTTAATTTGGTGAAGGAAATAGACATGCAAGTCCAGGAGGCACAGAGAGTCCCAAACAAGATGGATGCAAAGAGGCTCATTCCAAGTCACATAATAATTAAAATGCCAGCGGTTAAAGATAAAGAGAGAATCTTAAAAGCAGCAAGAGAAAAGCAGTTAATTACCTTCAGGGGAGTTCCCATGTGCTGATTTCTCAAAAGAAACTTTGTAGGCTCATAGATAGACTTCAAATCCCTTTGTTCCATTCAGGGAAAACAGCAACAATTGGCATTTTGGTTCGATAAATATCCTTGTCTTCACCTTCACTGATCCTTAGAAGAGAACTGAGGAGGAAGGAGAGGCCAGGTTAATGGAGAAGAAAGGATGGATTTGAGTCTAAGATGCCATATCCCCTGATTGTTATTCACAGTAGTCCACCAATGCACCATGCATAGAGCAACAACAAGGCAAATAGAAGGCACCTGTCACTTCACTATTTCACTTTATTGCTCCTGACCCATTTTGATCCTGTCTTTCTTCTGGCCTCAGGCTTCTCTTTCAGTTTAGCTTTGGCCCTTTGGGTGTCATTACCTGAACTAGGAGAGAATTTATTTAGAGTGATGGCTGTCTGACAGAAGCCAGGCCTGGATATAGAAATGCAGCCTTCCCCAAATTGTGGTCTGATAAGTAGGATAGAATCTTATTCTGGAATTTGGTTCCAGAAATCTGGAGAGGTAAAGGATTAAAGGAGATAATGATGATAATGGTGATGATGATGATGATGATGATGAAACCAGACATATAGAATAAATACTTGAGCTTTCTCCCTTTATACTCTCTGATGTCCTTCCAATGCCTTCTACTGGCTGAAGCCAACCAGTAACCAAAGGGCCAGGGAGCCCACTAATGCAGTCTCATGGGTCAGCCTCTTGGGGTACGGAGCAGGGTGGGAGTAGGACTAGAGGAGCAGATGGAGACTATCACACACAATAGAGTCTACACACACTGTTGGCTATTTTGCTAGTTTGTTTGTGTTTGGGATCTGATCAGAGATCCAAAAGGCTACTTTGAAAGCAAACACAATCTAGAACAGAAGGACAATTTTTATCACTCCAAATAAGTACGTATATAAGTTTAACATACACTCAATCAAAAGCCCAATGGAATTGAGGCAGGGAGAGAGGGGTGTACTCTATAAAGTATGCCTTTGTTCTTCAGAAGTATTTTCTTCTAACACGAGTTTGCCTACAAACCTACTTTTACATTCTAAAAAGTCCCAAATGTATGACCACTAGTTCCAGATGTGTTAATAGTGCGAAAGCAGCTCACAACAGGCTACTTGAGTTATTGAATAAAAGAACTCAACAGGCAGCTAAGCCTTCCGACCACACACTTTCACCTTTACACACTCTGAGTCAGCTTTCAATAGGCATTAAATTCTCCCCTTGTTTTCATTCTTTGTTGCAGTAGCTTTAGCAGGGACCCATGAATAGCTGGGCTACAGCTAAGTGCCCTTAAGTATAGGTATTTGAGAAATCTCTGTGTGCATGCAAGTTCCATGCATAAGTAATGTCCAAGGAGAAGGTTAAAACCTGAAATATTGGAAAAAGCAGGAAGCTTGAGCCCCTCTCCTGGTCTATTATTTTTGACTCACCCTGTGGTGTAACCTTGGACAAACATCTTTACCTATCTAGGATTCATGTTTTGCTACTCCAAAATGGAAAACGGCATTGTGTTATCAGGGAGGAGATGTGAGCTAGAATAGGCCCACATTGATAACACTGGAATTTGCTAAAAGCAGATAATCCTTTGGGGCCAGGAAAGGTGAGTTTGTTACAACATTTGCTTCAGTGAATTTGGCTCCAGAGGACTCATGGGTTCACAATTTAAGAGACAACCAAGCATGAGGATAAAAATTGCATTAAATGGTGTCTGTGTTTCTGGTAATATGACAACCCACTAAGCCGTGCTCCCTGGCTTGGTTTATTAATTTTCACATTTGAAATTTTTTTACATTGCTCCATTTCCTACTGCAGTGGAGAGTCTTCCCCTGAAAGTATTTCATGGTAAGTTATTTATTTAGTGTGACAGGAAAGAGATTAAAAATGCACCGTGTTACAAAAATCATATTCTCCTCTTCTGCATGTCCACATAAGGAACCAGAAGCAGCAATAACATGATAGCTCTGGGATGGCATCCAAAACAAGGGGAAATGAACCCTCCTTTGCCCGTCATCCAAGCCTTAGACTGCTGAAAACCATTTTCTATCCTTCTCTATATTTGTCCAGGTGGTGCATTAATAGACATTAGTTTTTTTCATACTATGCTCATACAACCAGAAGCATTCAGGGACTTTCTAGATCATTTAAAATTTTTCCTAGTTCAATGTCTTCTGTAAGGAAAACCCAAAGCATCCACTTTGTTTTAAAACTACTTTTATGATTTATTTTATGCTTATAGTTTGTACTTTAACTAGGATTAAAGGTTATATGACAGATCTAGGATGTCACTTCATTAACTGCAAAAGGAGAGAAAGAGAATGAATAAAATGGATTTATTTAGTGTTAAATGAATACCAATATACCTGCTTCAAAGGAGAAATTATTAAATAAACAGATATTCAATAAACCTGTTATTACACCTTCACAGGCAGAGTCTTCAGAATGCTTATCTCCTTTTGAAGCACTTATTATTCAGAAAATAGCATTTATTTTTTCTTCATTCATGCTTACCTCCAAAGAGCTTCTCTGCTGAATGGAAGACCAAATTAGCAAGCCAAAGAATAGAAACACTTAAGGCCTTGAGGGGGAAACATTAGAAAGTGAGAAGGGAAAGAGAGCAATAAAAGGGAAAGAAACACTCACTCACTAAGTCTAGAGCAGCTTTGTAAGGAAATCTGCCCAAGCTTATTTGTTCCTGTCTATGGAACAAAAGGGTTATCTTGTTTGTAGTTAGAATTTTAAGGACAATGCATCTTAGAACAACGTAAATGGTAAATGTGTTTCTCGGCAATTATGACAGGGCCAGGCTTCCAAAAATTCTGTCATGAATTTATTGCCTTCATAATTTTGATTATATGTATATAGTGGTGGTCATGAGAATCGGCCTTACAAAACTCTGATTTCAGGGAGTGCAGCAATGGAGGGCTCCAGCGTCTGCCTTCTGAAATCCTCATCCACATTTGCAATGAGCTGAATTTCCCACAGGCTGTCCCCAGCCAATGACTGAGTGAGTATATCAGTGATATTAAGGCAGACGCATCCCTGGGAGATGTTCCTAAGAAGAGCACATGTACCAGGTGGTAGTTGATTCAGTTTCAGGTATTATGTTGAACATGTTTAGTTTTTATACTTGTGTATTTCTTTTTAAGTGCAAGTTCACAGATAAAGTTCAGGAAGAGGCTAAGCATGGGTCTCCCTAAAGGGCAAGACAAATGCTTGGCAGGGAGTTCATTTGGAAAGGTATCCCAGGAAGCAAAAATGGGGGTCTGAGAAGGTGAAACAGGGAAAGAGAGAGTCCAATATGTGAATTCATGATTGAGTTGACCATTGCAGGGATTAGGCTTAAGGATTCCAGAGATAGCATTGCCAAAATCTCCCTAGTACTGCACCTCAGTCTGAGACTTGGCCACATCATCTTCCTTCCTTCTTTCCTTCCTTCCTTCCTTCCTTCCTTCCTTCCTTCCTTCCTTCCTTCCTTCTTTCCTTCCTTCCTTCTTTCCTTCCCTCCCTCTTTCCCTCAGGATCAGTCCCAATGTGACCCTGATGGCTCTTACTCTCTCTTGGCTCCCTCTCCATTTTCTCCTATACGCATTTCTCCTAATAAATATATTGCATATTTACTTGTGTCTGCTGCTTGGAGGACCTAAATTAACACATAGAGGTAATATTTTTTGCATAATTATGCACAATTATATACAATGACATATTTATATATAATCATATACTAACTTCTCTATAATATGTACATATTTATAATAAACTTTCAATGGCATATGAAACACCTCTAGTTTGTCATTCAATTACTCTTGGGCCTACCTGTTACTCCGGCCACAGCTGTAACATCTAGTTTCAGATAGGTCTCAAAGAGATCTGCACAGTTACTCATGGCTTAGCACCTCAGACCATCTGCCAGAACCGCCACTCATGCTCGTGCAATTCAGCTCGTGGGCCCATCTTTGATCAGTGGAGGATAGGAGTCAATAGATAGATACTTTCCCCTTTCACTCCCTGAGGCTCCTGTCATAAGGTGCTTCAGAAGGTGCTGTGGATCAAAAATTAGTGGTCAGTTCTATCATGAACCTGTATATTTGGGTCCCTAAATTTTTGTTTTACTCTTCCAAACCCTCATTTACTTCTCACATGTGATTCCTTTCCAAGTGAACTATTTGCTGTTTTCAGGGAAACCTGAACTTAGCATCTTCCTAAACAATATTATTTATATAATCACACATAAAAATAAATGTGTAAGCGTCAAAACTAAAAATATTTAGCACAGTACCTAAAATTAATTTATATACCACCTGGTATTTGCACTCCATTTTAGGAAACTCTATAACAAAAGATGTTGGGATATTTTTGCCCAGACACTGTTCTCTCTTTCTGTGGCCAGAGTTGAAATAAAGTCAGTGTTATACCATTGAGTAAAAATGTCCTCTGAGATCAGAAATAACTAGTGGAATCCAGGGCCTCTTGGTATATTTTGCTTTTTGTATGTTTTGTACAAAGTTAGTGACAATGGACTTCTCTGTAAGCATTTTGTTCTGTTTGGCTTTGTATAATCTGGGTAGATTGTAGTTTAGCTTTAACAATCATTTGGTTACAGCTTTGTTTCTTGGAAGGATTTTCTCAGGGAGTTGAATTAATGGACCCTGTGCTCGGTATGGTAGGCAGAATTCTAAAAAGGTCTCCCAAGATTCTCATCCTCAGGTTATTCAGTCAAATTCTAATTTAGGAACTGTTAAGGGAATTTGCAGATGGAATTAAGGTTTTTAATCAGCTGACCCTAAGATAGGGCAACTATCCTGGAATTATTAAGAGGAGCCCAATGTAATCACATGAATCCTTAATAGCAGCAGAGGAAGGCAGAGAGAAGTGTCAGGAAGAAAGAGTAGAGGCAAGATGGGTACAAGGGAAGGTTGACGATGCAACTGCTATTTTGTGATCATGAAACAGTGAACAGGAGGAAAAATGCTGAGCATGTGCAAAGGCAGCTGGGTCTGTTTCCATGATGTTTGTCAGTCACTGTCCCGGTCTTCTCTCCTCTGCACCATCACCCGCTCCACCGTCTCATTACACAAGGAAAACAAATACCTACTTGATTAAGACCCTCTTAGTTAGGTTTTCTATTCCTTGTACCAAACACATTTTTTAAAGCAATATAGTTCCTTCCAGAAAGGATTCACTGATACCCAACAGGAGTTTCTTAGTCTTGTTAGTAAAATGCTTTAACATTTGCTTTATTGTACAAATAAATATTATGGACATTGAGTTTCGTGGGCCAGTATCCCCCTGGTTTGATTACCATGAACATGAATGACAGGCTAAGCATCTCTTGCTGTGAGACTGCAATGTCCAGATCCAAATGCTCAGTGATTACCCCCACATGATATTAGCATGATAGATGGGACATGATAGATGGAACAACATGAGGTATCAATATGATAGATGGGACAATGCAAATGCCCATTCTGTCTTTCTTTTCATAGCTACACATATTTACAAATATATCAAGTTTATTTACAAAGGCTAAAAGTGGCTGCCTCAAAGCAGAGCAACGGATCCCTGTCAAATCCCTGAGGTCATTTGCTTACCCTTATTGGTATTACTTAATTTATCTTCCCAGCCTAAAGTTTCTAACTGGTGACTATCATTTTTACATCTTGCCTCAGTGGTACGGCACAGTTAGGATTTTGCCCATGGGTTGGTTACCTCCTGGGTAAAGTATGTACAGTTGTCACAGCGTTAAATCAGTGCTGCCTAGCTATCTCCCTCAGAAGAAAAGCACTTGCCGTTTGTGGTAGCGATCGCCCCATGTGGTTATTTGTCAGCTAGTTGCAATACAGCTGACAAATCCTGAAATCCTGTTGTGAAAGACAATCCTCTCCTGACTTGTTCAGCACTTCCACTTTGCAGCCAAACTGTAAATGCCATCCCAAAGGTATTAGGTGGCTCTTTTTCTATGTTCATGACAAGAAACAAGAAAATGAAAAGTTGCATGTAGCTGGGAAAATTGCAGAAACCTGGCAGGGGATGACTTTCACCTGAACAATTTGTCAGGTCCGAAGGGACATCTGAAGCAAGTTTTAAGAGCAAGATGTATCCGGTTCTCATTCCAACTGGTTTGCCTGGTCATAATTAATGCAACATGGACTAACATCCTCAGCCCTACGGTGCACCTGTGTAGGTTCAATAACTATAGCCAACCTGCAGTATTAATTAATGTTGATGACAAAAGTCAGAAAGGTTTTTATTTATTACTGTATGTTCTCTTTTTTAACTGGGGACATATCATATTTTCCTAGTTCCAGCCTGTCTAAATATACTCACATATACACTGCTCTCATCTCAAGGGGAGGAAACCCAGTGTCCCGTTGCCAGACCACCCGTCCCCAGGGCCACAAGGGAACTAGCCCAGAGATAGTGTGGAGTGGTGTAGGCCCCTCCCCAACAATACGAATGTTCTAGCAATCAAGTCATTTCATAAACACATGCCTTAGATTGAGAAGTCTAATTTTAGTCTTCTTTAACCCAGTGCCCTGGTCCCACTAGATTTGTCTGGACCTAATAGATTAAGATAATACCCAAAGTGAAAGGTCAATTTAAAAAAAGGTAGTAGATTTAAGGAACTAGTATAAATAACCCATGGACATGTACAACGAGGTGGGGATTGACTTGACTGTGGGAGAAGGGGTGGGCTGGGTAGGGGGAAACAATGGGGGAAAAAGTGGGACAGCTGTAATAGAAAGACAATAAATAAATCAAAAATTATAAATAAAATAAAATAAAAATAACCATAAAAAAATAATGGATTTGAAAATAATTCAGAGTTAAAGATTATAAATTCTAAGCCTTACTTGGTTGCTAATTTACAGACCTCTTCAAACCTCTTAATTGTTGTGCATTTGGTGTGGGAGGACTGAGGAGATTGCCCTTTCTTACCAATGTTCTGAGGATTATAAGTAAGTGCTGGGAAATCCCTCTGCAAATATGAAATGCTATGTAACAAGCTAGTTGAGTAAATATTACTGAAGAGATCTTGAGCCAACTAGCCCTTCCTGACTTTGCTCGTCACTTGGAACAGTCACACACACACACACACACACACAAGCACACACTCAGATACACACACATATATACACACTCAGACTCACACAGTGGGTACTAAAGGATTTATTGATGATGATTATCATGAGGATGGATGACTTGAGTGCAGGCTTACCTCATGGCTACAGCAAACACTGGTTGACCTTTTGAGGTCCTTTCTAGACCTATTAGCCTGTAATTTAATGTTGATGATGCTAAAACTAATGAATATAGAGTGAGGGCTGTATCTAAATGCACCCTTGGCAGTAAGAACAACGTTTATCAGTATTACTGAGCTTTGGTCTTCATTTATAAAATGTATTAGCATCAACCATTTTATAAATATATATTTCCCAGAACTGCTGTACTATGCAAAGCAAACAAAAGAACTCTGGAAGAATCAGTGAATGTTATAATATACGGCACAGTGCAAGAGTAACAAACAGTTGTATAATTATTCCCAGCATGACATGTTGATGCACAAAAACTTTGGTTTCCTTTCAACAGTGTCTGTCAATTTCCCTACATCAGCATGGGAGTCACTGACATGCACAATTTTATCCATCAGTATGGTGCCCAATTATTTGAAAAGGGTGAAAATTTTACGCCACTTTCCAACATGACAGACGGACATAACCTTTAAATATTGACAATTGCTGAGATGTTTTATGCCATAAATTTTTTGAACATACTCGTTTTCTTTTACCATCAGCTTCCCTTTCTATACAAATTATGAAATATTAACAAAGTTTTGCTGGTCTCTCTTAAGATTCAAATTTATAGCCAGGAAGAATGTTTAACTGTACTAGAATGATTATATGATGACTAAGGGAGATGGTGGCATTTGTTTTAGGGGATATTTTAAAACAAGGGTTTCCTTCTTCAGTATTTATGTGAAGCATTGTCTGAAGACAGAGTAGGGTCTTGCATTTACTCTTACAGTCCTATCTGGATATATTATATTATTCAACTTACTACTCTCACCCAAAATTTAGACATCATCACATATGAAAGTAGTAGGTATTTGATTCGATGCTGACTTGAAAGAGTTAATAATCTTTCTCAAATGATATACCAAATTCCCCAAATGAAAATTTGTATAACAAATATTAAAGCCGCATATTTGCATAAGTCACATAATTTGAATATATTCTGTATATGCAAATGAAATTCATTTCAAAATTTCAGGACATGGGTGATCTCTCAAATATAATACCCAATGGCCTTTTTCTTTTGTATTTTCCCACTTCTTTTATGTTACAGAAACATTTGGCATTTTTCTCTTGGAAATTCTGTCCACGCCTTAGTGACCTTGCCAAATATGGATTCATCTCTAACTTTATGTTGGAGACTTCTTGGGTTTTTTATGACCACCTAATATCTGAATTCCTTTTCTTGTTTAGAGACACCTACTGCATACATAGTGAAGACCAGATATTTCTTCTCTAGGACCCTGGCAGCTAGGGCGAGTGCATATGACCTAAGCTTAGCCAAACAGACTATCTAAAACTCAATATAGCCCATCTAGAACTCTGAGCCTGGAGTGATGGATACAAAGAAGGAAGAACTGTTTAACACCCTCTGTGGTGGCAGCAGCGGGCCTACAATCAGTATGCAGAGTGGTGGTGGCAATGGAGTCAAAATTTCAGCAGCACCCACTGGGGAGTTTCTAAGGTGGGGGTTCTAAACAGACTGTTCCTGCACAGTATCAGCCTCTTCACCCACTCCCTACGCCTCTATCTCAGCCTCCTTGTTGAGTTTCTGAGCTACTAAGTATACCTCCAATAAAGCTTTTTTGAACTTAAGTTAGCCATTTTGTTTGTTTGCAAACAGTACGTTGCAGTGCTAATTACGACACTGTTCTGCACAAAATTATGTTCCAAATCATGTGCTAAAGTAAATACCTACTCATCCTAGTAATTTAGGGAGCTTGTACGTCTTTCTCAATTTAACTTCCATCACCATCTTTGCAGTTTCCACCATCCAGGCAAACTGGAGAGTCTTCACATTTCCTACTTTTCAGTCAACATTCTCTGACCAGAATTTTTCCAATCAGGTGCCTCAATTTGTATCAAGTTCCTTGGTTATAAAAAACCTAACCTATCAGTCAGATTCATGTCAATCTGGCTAGGAGTTGGGCCGTGTTTAATATCTGCTGTCGTTTAATATCTGCTGTTGTTATAGGTATCAGGGGTTTCAGATTCCTCCAGATTCCAACTCCTCCATCAAGACTTCCCTGATTGCCCCCAACGCATGGAAAACAGATGTGACCTGATTGTACTTGACTTCTTACAGCATTTTACATCTTTCTTATGTCAAATATCACATTCCATGTTGGAAGAAAAATGGTCATTTGTTTTTGTGTTCAATATCTTTAAGACTGTGAGCTCTAACTAATGTACTAGAAGATATATCTTGTTTGTTTTTGTAACTGTACATTTTCTAGCAGAAATCTTGTGATTCATAAATGTCAACTGAAAAATGAAATACATATGCACACATCTTTCTTACTCAAGGAAAAATTAATATAATTCTTGAAATATACAATTTCCAATTTCTCTAAAATTTTACTCACCCATTGACTAACCTAAAAGAAAAAAATTTAATTATTATTTTTTAAATTACATTTTATAATATCTACCTAAAAAAGAAATAATACAATAAAAATTTCAAAAAATAGCAATTAGGTATTTAGGAGTTGAATAAGTATATTAACTATTTTTATTTTGACTTATTTAACTGAATGTTTAAGGTATTTGGCAAACAGTTGCTGTCTAGAGGTGGAGATTTGGGAGCAGACGGTCTAATAAATGAATATACATTGTTCTTATGGCAAATATCTGCCATTATAAAGTTGTCCCTAGCCAGTAATGTTCGTGTATTCTTTGATGTACAAAGAGTTTCAGAGAAAGGAATTAAGGAACATCAGGCAAATTTAGGGGAGAAAGTCAATTACCCACGTTCATGTGTTTTATTTCTCAGAGGAAATACATTTGAAGAAAGCATAGTTTTATGCCATCACCTAAGATGGATAAAATAGAGTTGCTAGATAGCAAAGAAGAGCTAGAAAAAGAATCCATGTACTGTATCCAAAAAAGGCTTTGTGAGATGGTTAACTATGGCCTATTTGGAAAAAATTATCATACATGTAAGGCATTTCTAGAAAGTTTTTGTATAAAACTCATTTTTTTGGTGAGTATTTGGTTTTCTTTTAAGAAGAAAACATGTTTTTCTGTTAGATTTTTTTAATACAAAAATACATTTAGAAAACAGTGAAAGGGTAAGTGCATTGAGGCACTCTAGACATGATCATTTCAAGATGACCTCTTTTATTATTTAATCACAATGCATCAGTGACAGTTCTAGATTAGATAATCTGATCACACATTGGGAGGGTTTTATGTAGTGAAACCAGTTTCTGCAATTCATAATTCATACACACTCTTCGCACTGTAACTACAAGCTGTTAATTATTTTCCCACTACGGTCCTTGGAGTACCTTTTCTTTCGTCCTTTTTTTTTTTTTCTTCTTACTTCACTAGAAAGTGCCATGGGATGTTATTCCTGTGGAACTTATGAGGAACTATATAAAATCAAGTTGTTGCTGATTTAACTTAAAATCAGTTTTTACCCCCTGTTTTATATCTACTTGTTTACAGCATCTTGAAGCATCTCCTGTTTATTTGTTCACTTCTTGCTTTCAGAGCTTCTGCCTGGTTCCTACATGTCTCACTTCAGGGTGTTCAATGACCCTGCAGACCGAGAGAAGAGAGGAGGTAATGCCAGAAGCTAATTTTTGAATAAAATGGCTACACGATTGAAATGCATTCCTCTAAATTCAGTATCAATTAAGTTTAATGGTCACAAGTCTTCCATCGATTTATAGAGCTGTGTATATCATGATTTTTAGAGAGAACATTACTCCTGAGACAGCTCTCTAATTGAGAGAAGGATTCTATAGTGCAGGGACCTTCGATTAATGTTCTGTAGACATAATGTGTAGCTTTTTGTTCTGTTGGTCACTGTACCAGCCATACACAGAGTTCAGTTAGCAGGCTTGGGAAATTTTAGCTGCAGCCACAGCAAACAAAGGCAGATAACTATATCCTCCATGACAACAGGAATCTAAAGGAAGCGTTAGTAACTGACAGGGCTTTTGTTCTTGTCTCATTTTCCATTATGGGCAAATCCTCAAGGTAGTATGGAAATAACAGAGAGAAGACACAGAGACCTGTCCCCAAAGGACAAAGTAGCAAAATGGACTATGACATTCACTTTATTCAGCAACATGGTAACAGAAACCAGATTTAGGATTTAAGCCTGGGTTCAAATGCTGGCTCAATGATACAGGCAATGAACAATGTGACGTCATATTGACTATTTAATTTTGGCTTTGGGAAAATTACTTAATTTCTCAGAGGCTCAGTTTTCTTACCAATAAAATGAAGGCATAATAATTAACTTATGTAAAGCTGAAATATCAATGTCCTTACGTGGTTAAACACCTACCAAGAGAGACTTCCTTTCGTAGTCCTTAACATCTGAGAGTCAGATATTTGCTCTGCTGGTGAGATGCAGTGACTTTGCTGTGACAGGTTTACCAGTTAGAAATCACAAGAATGGGTGAGGGTGGGGAGGGTTGCCCCAATACCACCCATAGACAATTATATCCTAGTGCTTATTGACTTTTCTGTTTTTATTGATCTTTGGTAGCATGCTATTACTGGGCTCAGTTATTGCTTATAAACTCAGCTTCCCCCAAGAACTACCAAGCTAATTTGAACTTCCCAAGAATGCAGGGTGGTGGTTGAAATGCCAAAGGCACGAACCAGTCAAGACCAAAAGGAATCCAAACACAGAAAAACAAGAAACTGAGAAAGATGAAAAACCTAGTGACACCTCAGGACCAATGTAAGTGGAATATTCTGAGGGGGTGGGGGAGTTAGACCAGTGACGACCACACAGCACCCTTGAAGGTGGGTGCTGAGGAAGGCTATTTGGTGCCTCAGAAGGAAATGGGTATGGACCGAATGCCTGACACTGGGTAGCTGTATGAACTTGAAGTTATTTTACCTCTCTGGGAGTTGGTTTCCATCTGTATAAGGACGAGTACCTTCTTCACTGGATTGTTGTGGGGATTGTGTGAGAGAATGCATTTTAAAACAATGGCCCTAATGATGTGAAAGACATTAAAATTAAGATCATGGGTTTAGAGAGATTTAGAAAACCTCTCCAAGGTTCCATCTCCTTTTCTGAAAAATGATTATGATAATAGTTCCCACTTTCTAAGGTGGTTGGGATGATTAAATCAACCTGTCTAAAAATAGCACCTACAAATAGCTCCTAGTACATATTATGCTCTACATAAATATTAAATATCAGTATCCTCCTTATTATTTCATTCCCTGGACTGTTTGCCTTCTCCTCTGTTTACCCATCCCCCAGCACCAAGCTTGGCTCCTGCAGATGTCTCTCTTTTAATAACCAGATAAAATTCCCCCAAAAGCCTTAGACAGCAAACTTCAAATGGACACCATGGCTTCCTAGTGAGGTAAGTCTCCTGTCCCTTTGTCCTGACAATCATGATTAGCCACTCTGAAGTTAACTTCAGCCTTTCCAAAGAGCAATAGCCATTAGCCAAGTAAATGTGACACCTCAATCTCTTTTATAAAAGTGAAGAGAGTGCTAAAAATATTGCCGGTTATTTCACAGTTAATTGGCTTCCCCTTGAAGAGGTGGTTGCAGGGAGTCTAACGTTCACTTCTGGTCACCTTGCTTCAAGAGAAGTGGAGCTGAGATTGAAAAATGCCAGAGAAGGGCATGATCTTGTTCAGAGGTTCAGGAAGATTTATGAACTGTGAGAAGCAGCAAAGAATAGGATTAACTAAAGATTAGGATGAATTTGATAGCAGGACTCACCATTATGAAGGTTTAATAAAACTCATTGGTCTCTTTTTGTCAACATAACAACAAAATATGAGTGCAAGTGAATGTTCAATAATATCAAAGGATACCAAATGAAAATCAATACTAAGAAACAGTTATTTGCTGAAATGTTTACTTGTAGAAATCTCAAATGTCAAAGACATCTTTGTAGTCAGGATCTGTTCTTATATTTTAAAAGACTGAACAGTGTTGTGCAATAAAAAATGTGTGATTATGCAATTATGTCCAATACAGGTAACTACATTTCTTGCTTCAGGGGACAAATTAGTTGTTGAAGAATATCTGGAAAACAATTCTTCGGCATATGTGTCATTTTACAACTAGCCAGCTTTCCCAGTGGTGCTTTGCCTTCTTGCTGGGGAAAGAAGAGGGGGGTTTCTCTCTAGAGGAGCATTTAACAAGGCACATTCCTTTTAATTTACTCTGAACATGTCTTACCCTCAATTTGAGTGTTTGCTAGCCATTGGAGTCTGAGCCTATTCTATCTAGGTGAATCCTAAAGAAAACTTGAAGAGACCAAGTCAGGACTTGTATTTTGTTTTCCAGAATTGCCTGTTACATCTATCTGGAGGTCCTGAACCAAAATCTTATGATGATCCTGGGAAAGTTCCGTTTTCCCTTAAAGACCTTTAAGCCTGAATGCATCAGGCAGGGACTGTCACTGGGGAGCTGTAGTGTGAGAGAATGGGGGTCCAAGAAAAGAGCAGATGATATCTTAATTGTGAGCTTTACAAAGTCTTAGTTAATGGTCTCTGTGAGGAATGCACAATTTTATTTAGTTACCTTTTGCTGGGAAAATATAATTCTTCATTAAAACTGGAGAGTGAATTAAGAAGGAATTGGGAATAATACTTTATTTCCCATGAAAGAAAATTGTTATCTTTTGAGGAAAAAATATTTTGAGAAGTCTCAGAAAAATGGCTCTTTGTAGGGGAGATATAGTAGAGCCTCCAAACCAATGATGTTTGGTCCAATAGATGACATTATCAAACTAACATATCTATCAAACATAAGTATTTGTCAGAAAACTTTTAGACCATTACTTGAATAAGCTGCTTCTTTCTGGTATCTCTGTGTTTATATTATTTTACAGGGTTATAAAGGACAGAGCCATTGTCACTTTTGAACCAACTTTTGTATTGAACTTAGTATTTAACTAATCTTAGCTCCCAGCACCTCATGTGTCCCTCCAGCATTTATTAAGTTACAAGTCACTGACTTCTGTGAAGATGTATAAATCTAAAGGCTACCAAATTCTGTCTGCTCATGGTCAGATTGGAGTGCTTGACTCATGTTAGGTGTTACACTGCGTATGCCTGGTGTCCAATGGAGAAATCGTGGTCATAACTCCAACAGCCATAAACGATTCAAGAAGAGCCTTGCAGGCAAGTTCAAGGAGCATAAGAAAGAGTACTATACTCTCCTGGGTTAGAATTTTTACCAAAATCACTTGTTTTTCACTATTGCCCATCATAGGTGATTTTGCATTCCCATTTCGTGGATAAAAAGACAGGCTCAGAGAGGCAGAAAAACTTGGCTAAAATCACATAGCCAGTTAATGGCAGGGCAAGAATTTTAACTGTCATGTGAATGAATGGCTTCAAAGCCCATATTCTATTCTTGCTCAGATCAGAGCAGAAATGGGAAAGTGATGATGGCAGGTTATATTTTTAAAAAATGGCCACAGTGATATTTTCCATCCTGCACATGCTTGTGCAACCTTGCCCCTTTTTATCAAGAGTCAGAGTCTATCTTCCCTCCCCTTGGAGGTGCATGGGACTCTGTGACCTTCTTGATGAATAGCCACAACAGAAGTGACACCCAAGGATTTCAAGGCTAGGTCAGACAGGCAATCTGCTCTCTGCTGTCTCCCTCTGAGTGAGCCTTCAGATGATTCTGCTTGCAGCCTTTGAGCTGCTCCAGCTGACATCGCATGGAGCAGAGATGAGCTGTACCTGCCAGGCTCAAAATGCAGATTTGTGAGCAAAATAAATGCTGCCCTTGTCTTAAGCCTCTGTGTGTTGGGATGATTTGTTATGCATCCATATAATAGTGACAATTACAGAAAATATATCAATGTCATACTTAGAATCATGATTTTAGCATAAAAGGCAAGATCATTCTCATGTGTAATGTATATGCATATGCATGTGTGCATAAACATGAATGCACAAATGTGGAAACCCTGAACATAGCACTGGTAGAATTCATGACGAGGAAGCAGAAGCATGTGCCTCCCTGCCTGCTCTATCCCCTCATCCATTGCAGAAACATTTCTAGGGAAGTTGAGGAGTGAAGACTCTCTTGAACGTGATTGTCGACACCCTTATTTTCTTTAGTGGACAGTGGCAGCTTGACATGCTTTTTCATGTCCCTTCTTGTTCTTCTGGAGAATTCCCTCTGTACCTCATATGGTCTTCGAGAGCTATTAGTTATGATGCCCTGTTGCACCAACATGAATGTCATCTCCTAGGATATACTGGGTCACTGGGTCAGTCGGGCTGACCAATCAGAGGTCAGCATTCCATCCCAGAGATTGGTCTATGGATGGGCATGGCACTCTAACAAGGCCCATTTGTATGTACCATGAGGCTGATAGCTGGACCCTGAAAAAGAGAGATCTTCTGCGGTTTAACTGGATTATCAGTCCAAATTCTTCACCTCTCCTTAGGGCCACACACTTTGCCCTGGAACTTTGTAGGTCTTCCAATTAAAATGAAGAATATATTTCCTTGCCCCTTGACTTCAGGCTTGCCCATGTGGCTTTTGGTCAGTGGGATATTATTAGTAAACATGGTGAAAGCAGGGGCTTGAAATACACTTGTGTTTTGGATTTGCCCTTTCATATCTCTGCTTTTCCTGGCTGGTTTGGCTCAGTGGATTGAGCGTCGGCCTGCGAGCTAAGTGTCGCTGGTTCGATCTTCCAGTCAGTGCACATCAGAGAAGGAAAACTCTGACTCCAAAAAACCTCCGCTGCCTTGCGGCATACCTCTTCAGGGGAAAGGCTAAGGGAGTAAACCCCGACAGAAAATCCGGAGCCGGAGTCCCTAAGGCGGTTTGACGTTGTAGTCAACACCGGCAACTCCTGCGGCGCACCTGAAGCCAAGCTGTATTGACTCCGTCTTTCCCTTGGACCCTTCAGCTGCGAAGAGAGGGGGGGGCGGGGTCTGCTGCATGGGCAACAGCAGACCCTCCATATCACCCTGCCCAGGCTCTGTAGCTTCAGCTTCACTGGAGAGGACACTCCAGCGTCATCGCAAGATGTCGATTCAACACGGGAGGAGACAGATACCGTGTCACTCCCGAGTCGGACTGCACAGCCATTCTTGGCGGTGCAGATAGACTCTTAAGAAGCTACACCATCGTCTCTCGAGACGGAACACGGGAGGAGACAGATACTGTGTCACTCCCGAGTCAGACTGCACAGCCATTCTCGGCGGTGCAGATAGACTCTTAAGAAGCTACACCATCGTCTCTCGAGACGGACGGCTGCCGACGATCTCTGCTTTTGTCTTAAGAAGAGTTTCCTTAGTCAGCTTCTGCCACTTCATCCAAGGCTTGAGAAGGAATTCTGGCTGCCTTAGACTGAAGTAAAGTCTCCTCACAGTAAACCTTCAAACAGTTAAGAAATAAATGATTCTTATGTATGCTACTGAGATTGATGGTTGTTATTCAGCATTGTTTTTAAAAGCCAACAACTAATTAGTATATCTTCTTTCCATGGAGTTGCTAAACCAGGAAAGCATAAATTCAGGTTACTAGTGGCTGTCTTGAGGAGACAGCTCAGCTGAGAAGGGGGCCAGGCTGGGCTAGCTGGGCCAAGACGTGGAGAGAAAACAAATCCACTTGAATCCCTGGATCTGGCTGCTGCCTAAGGCATTTGAATCCACTTTTGGAGTTTCCACTGACAGGGCAACAAATTCTTTTCTTGGCCTAAGATAGTTTGATTACAGTTTCTGTCACTTGAAAGAAGAATAGACTAGATATAAAAAGATTTTAAGTTGAAGTTTCCTCAAAAACATAAATTGTCACATCTGTCCTCCCCTCCTCCTGTACAAGATGCAGCAGGGCTTGACCTGCAAAAGATGTGGTGTGGAATCCATCAGCTGGGACAGGGTTTTGTTGTCATTTGAGAAGCCGAGCTAGATGCTGACTCTTGTGGGATCTTGGCAGGACAGGATGCCATAGCCGAATGCAGGAGAGTTCAGGTTTCTCTTTCTTCTTAGGGGCAG
Organism: Furipterus horrens; assembly: GCF_987537825.1. Lineage (NCBI taxonomy): Eukaryota > Metazoa > Chordata > Mammalia > Chiroptera > Furipteridae > Furipterus > Furipterus horrens. The sequence continues at coordinate 193,173,594 of NW_028327171.1, forward strand.
GCAGCCGGCAGCCAAATTTATTGCATGGGATTGGCAGCTTCATGCTTGATTTATGGGCCCTGATCCTAGGTTTATTTATGTACCTATGGCATGCAATTTATGCCTGAAAGGAAGAGCTCCCCAAATCTATACACATGCATATTTTTCTGCTCTTTCCCAGCTCTCTGGGTACTTCAGAAATGCAAGCAATAAGATATTCCAAATAACTCCACCCCTGAGTGAATAGTGTGAGAAGGTTTGAAGTGCTGCCTTTTTCTTATCAGTGTAGAAGATTCTAGTTCAGCCTCTTCCTGGGTTATTCTTTTATCACAAGTCTCTTAATCTCCCCCTAATTCCATCACAAGAAACTTCTATCTTACACCTCACTCACGAGAGCAGAAAAACAGTACCTCACACATATACATTTGCTCCATAAGAAATTGGAGGAGGTTGGATCACCACATGGAACAAAGGGCCCAGGCTCCTGCCAGCATATGGGGCCAGGCCTAGAAATCCAATGTGATGTTTCCTGCATGGCACCCATGCCACAAACTAACAACAGGCCCAGCAGACTTGTATCCTTTCAACTTCAGTTATGAAGCGGGAGTGTAATGAGACCATGTGGCCAAGCACTGTTGTGGAACTTGACGAGGTATTTTACTAACAAATTATTATATTCCAACAGAGGCGAGCCCAGAGGATGAAGTAGGGCTCAAAAGCCAACAGAAGTCTTGGCAGGACCCACTGTTACTACACCCATGGGTGTGCCACTGGAGAGACAGGCTCAAGTACTTTGAAGAGGGAGTGCTCAGGTCTGGGAATAGGGGTCAGCTGTGTTGATGGAGGTGCCAGAGTCCCTGTGGAACCCATCAGTGAATGCTAGATTTATTTTCTGAATGCACACACCCTCATGAGGGATACGGCCCCATCAAAGTCATGTTGCAAAGGGACTTATGCCCAAGCACCTTTAGGTGTGTTAGGCATTCTACATAAATATCTCCTCCTTTAATCTTCACTCCAACACTGTGAAGTAGATTGATGGAAACACTACTAGGGCCTCCAGTATCTATTCTCCTCTTTTTCCTACTCAGACTAACAACAGCCTGCTTTTGTTCATGTTGACAATGTGCCAACTAAACAAACTTGGTTTCCAGGCTTCCTTGCAGCCATGGGAGACCATGTGACTCGGCTCCGGCCGAAGAGCAATAAGTATAGGTCCACAGGGGAAGGCTTCAGGAGAGCTGTTGTTCCCCTGAGAAAAAGACAAATTCTGCATAGAAGGAGTTCAAGATGCCTGAGGAGCAACAGCTGTCTCACATCCAACTGTGAGAGAATAGTGGAAGAGGGAACTGGGAGGAGCCCTGAATCTTAACTAACACGTCAATATTATCACCTCCATTTTACAGATGAGAAAACTGTGGTTTAGAAAAATGAAGCTATTCGTACAAGGTCACTGCTTAGATCAACCTCTATCTCTCTAATGCCCGATTTCATGCTCTTTCCCTAAATTCTGTTTAGAGAATAGTACTGAGATGAGAGGTTTTAAAGAATATACAGTTGACCCCTGAACAACATAAATTTGAACTGTGTGGGTCAATGTATATCCAATTGTTTTTCAGTATATAGCTGTATTGTTTTTTTAAAAGTATATTTTATTGATTATGTTGTTACAGTAGTCCTAATTTTTTCCCATTTGCTCCCCTCTGCCCAGTACCCTGCTTCCCCCAGAAATCCCACCCCCACATAGTTCATGTCCATGGGTTGTGCATATAAGTTCTTTGGCTTCACCCTTTCCTATATTATTCTTAACTTACCCCTGTCTATTTGGTACCTACCAATTATGCTTCTTAATCCCTGCACCATTTCCCCATTTCTCCCCTTTCTCCCTCCCAGCTGATAACCCTCCAAATGATCTCCTTACCTATGATTCTGTTCCTATTCTGGTTTGCTTAGTTGGATTTTGTTTTTACTTTTTAGATTCAATTGTTGATACTTGTGAGTTTGTTGTCATTTTACTGTTCATAGTTTTGATCTTTTTCTTAAATAAGTCCCCTTAACATTTCATATAATAATGGCTTGGTGATGATGAACTCTTCTAGCTTTACCTTGTCTGGAAAGCACTTTATCTGTCCTTCCATTCTAAATGATAGCTTTGCTGGCTAGAGTAATCTTGGTTGTAGGTGCTTGCTTTTCATCACATTGAATACTGCTTGCCAGTCCCTTCTTGCCTGCAAAGCGTCTTTTGATAAATCAGCTGATAGTCTTATAGGTACCCCCTTTTAGGCCACTCTCAGCTTCTCTCTTGCTGCTTTTAAGATTCTTTCTTTATCTTTCACCTTTGGCAATTTAATTACAATGTGTCTTGGTGTGGCCCTCTTTTGGTCTAGCTTGTTTGGGACTCTCTGTGCTTCTTGGACTTGTACATCTATTTCCTTCACCAAATTTGGAGAGTTTTCCTTCATTATTTTTTCACATAAACTTTCAATTTTTTGCTGTTCCCTTTCCTCTTCTGGAACCCCTATGGTTTGGACGTTGGCACATTTAAAGTTGTCCCAGAGATTCCTAAGCCTCTCCTCATTTTTTTCAATTCTTGTTTCCTCATTCTGTACTGGTTGACTTTTTTTTTCTTCCTTATGTTCCAAATCATTGATTTGAACCCTGGTTTCCTTCCCTTGACCATTGGTTTTGTGTGGATTTTCCTTTGTTTCACTTAGCAGAGCCTTCACTTCCTTCCTTATGTGTTTGCCATACTCAAGCATATCTGTCAAGCCTGTGAGCATCTTTATCACCAGTGTTTTGAATTCTGCATCTGTTAGGTTGGCTATCTTCTCATCGCTTAGTTTTCCCACTGGAACCTTGATCCGTTTCCTCTTTTGGGTCATAATTCTCTGTTTCCTCATCTTAACAGGCTCCTGTATTTGTTTGCTTCTGTGTCTTAGGTAGAGCTGTTGCTCCTGTTATGTCATAAGTGGCGGAGTCTTAGGTATTCATCAGTATGGGCGACCTGTTTTACCATGTTATGGTGCTGTATGTGCGGGAGGGGTCTGGGAGGGAACAATGCTGCTTGCTTAGCACCTGCTCCTTTTCCAGGCACTTATCCCACTTTTGTATGAGACTGGTGCCTCTCTAGCTGGTGCCCTGGCCGTTGTTCCCAGAGTGGGTGGGTCTACGGGGGCCCTTTAAACAAGCAGACTCTGCTGAGATACAGACAGTTTTGTCCTCTGCCCCAACTCCCACTGGTTTGCACAGTCAGAAGCAATGAGGCTTGATTTTCCCCGGTGCTAGGACCATGAGCTGCGGGGTCTGGATGGGAGCTGGGAATGCTCCCCAGGTGTCCGCCCTGACTTTAAAATGTGTAACTGCGCTTTCCGTCGGTCTGGTGCTGCCCCTGCTGCTGCTGCCACTGCCACCATGGCCACCACTGCACCGCATCCTCTCCACCATGGCCCCGCCCCTCCTACCTGTCTGGATGAGTATTTCTTTATTTCTTTGTTGGACTTTCATGCAGCTCGATTTTCTGGAACTTCTGGTTGTCTCTAGTTTTGAGGTAGTTATATTCCTTCTTAGTTGCAGAGGGAAAACCAGTGTGTCTGTCGAGGACTCCAACTTGACTGGAAGTCGCTATATTGTTTTTGATCCATGGTTGTGACTCCCTTTATGTGGAGTATGGGTTATATGCACTGACCTATGCCATTTCATAGGAGGCTTTGTTGTCTGCGGATTTTGGTATTTGCAGGTATTTTGGAACCAAGGCACAACTTAAGTTTTGGGAGAGTCAAAAATTATATGCAGATTTTCAACTGCATGGGTGTCCCTCTAACCTCTGCATTGTTCGAGGGTCAACTATATGTGTGCCTTTGCTCTAGAAAAATGTACAGAAAATATACTCTTATTTTTAGTGAGGTTATTTTTCTGGCATAGGGAAGATAATAGGTATGGGGGGAGAGGACAGTGATCATAGAGTGCTCAGAAATGTTTTTTACAATAAGACTGGAAATTCCTGGGCATAGCCTTATATTTGAACAAGGATATATATTCAATGCAATGAGATTGAATAAAAGCTACCATAAAGAGAAAAAGAGGAGTTTCACCAAGTGTAAGTTATATGTAAATTTGAGTGTAGCAAGTGAACTCCTAGTGATGTTTCAGCCATAAGGAACAGAATTTTTCTTTTCTTCCCTACCCATTTCCTCACCCCATTAAAATTACATCAGAAAGGAAGAGGAAAAAATTGCATTTGTCTCCTAGATACTGTATTTACTTTTTTTTTTTTTCTTGCTATTCAAATATTTAATCTTCTGTGCCCTTTACACCCAAGTGGGGGTGAAGTTATCCTGAAAAGTCATTTTCTTATTACCTTTAAAATGGGTTTTTTAAAAAAAGAGTGGTGGGAGGGAATCTTGTCAGGGACTTCTTTCTCTTAATGAGCTGTGGTTTCCTCATATAGTCTGGAGCTGCTTTAAAAGCTTCTTTATTCACATGCACTATAACTTGAGGAGAATTAAGCAGGTCAAACACAAACAAGTTTTTCAGTTACACCAAGAAGAAATGACTTTCTTTTGGATGTGCCAGAGAAGAAAATTCTAAGGAGATATTGTGATCCTAAATGTCAGCACCAGTGAACCCTGATGTTGCTTTGATCACTGACGTATGAAAGAAAAGAAGAAATAAACTCAGTATGTAGTTACCTGTGTCTTGCTTTTAGATGGGCAAGAACATATTGAGTTACTCCCAAGAAGTCAGAAAAGATATGCATTGTTTAAAGGTTATTTCTGTAGGAATATATAGCTTAGTATCTACTTTCCCTCAATCACCTTTTTTCAACAGAACTGGCTACCAGTAGTTGGAGAATATCCAGTAGATATTTACCTAAATCACTACAGTGCAATTGGAATAAATTCAATGCTATAGGAAGTGAGGAATAACTGAAGATGTATTATCATGTGTCAGAATTTCAAAGCCACTTTGACCACCAGCATCATACATGCCAAGGTGTGAGGTCCAGAGCAAGATGACCTATTCATTCTAACTCCACAATGTAGAATTTTTATTTAGGTGAATTCAAGTAAAAGCCAAATACAGCCTGAAATGATGAAATCATGAGTAATGGCTGTAAACAGAACTGGTTCAGAGCCAAAAAAAGTCTTGAGGTATGAACACTTCCCCCAAAGCAAGGAACAGCTTGCAGATAGGAAGCTTGTTGAGTTTAGAAGACAAGGCCATTCCTATCCATATTGCCAGAGAGAGGCAGGGGTGGGGGCCCCAGAGGAATGAAGGCATGGCTCTGGCTGATATATGTTCATTTGCTCAGACTCTTTAATAATAGCACATAGTTATTGAGACCTTACCTTGTGCCAGGCATTGTGTTAAGGACTTCAGCTGGACTGCTTTGTTTTGTTTTTACAATTTTATGGGTGAAACTCTATGGGATTCTTATCAGGTCCCTTAAATAAAAAGAGACTGAGGCTTGGAAGAGTTAAATAACTTGGCCAAGTCATTGTGGCAGTTAGTTGTTGGACCATGTCTCAAACATGGGCAGCCAGACCCAGACTTTGCATCTTAATGCTCACTGAATGTCATAATGCCTACTGCATGCTACACGCTGCCTTGGGCATTGGGACTATTAAGGTGATCAAGACATTGTCTTCTGGCTTATGGATTTTTTTTCTACTTAAATATTTATGAATATAGTTATATCTTGAGATTCCCCAATGCTTGAAGGCTTTCCCTACCTCCAACCCCCAAATCCTAGAGCTGCCCTTCAATCCACTTTACAATGATTATCCCATTAGTGGTTCCCAAGCTTAGCTGAAGAAAACTCTCAATCACCAAATCTGGGGGAGTGTGGTCAAGGCATCAGTAATTTTTATAAATTCCCAGGTTATCCAATGTTTGGCCAGAGTTGGGAACATTTGCAGTTGTTCATGGGGCAGCAGAAAATCCCCTCTTTTGACTATGTTCATGTATCTCTGCAACCTTTCTTCTCTTAATTTTATTCTCCATGGCAGGTGGGCCATGCCCATAGGTAGGGCCATCCTGAACTCTGGGTTCAAAACTGCCTTGCTCTTTGTCCAGTACATGGTGCAGTAAGAGTCCCAGCATCAATTATAAGGTTGGTGCAAAAATAATGTCAGATTTCGAGGCCTATTTTAAAAATGAAAACCCATGATTATGAAAATATTTATTTGTTAACATAACCGCCTTTGCTTTCTAGAACTTCATTCCATCTGTCAACTAGCTTATAAATGCCATGCTTATAAAATTCTTTAGGTTTTGAGCCAAGATATGAATCCAACTCATTTTCAACCTCTTCTCTTGATGTCAACCTAAGACCATCAAAATTGTTCTGTAGTCCCTGAAACAAGTGATAATCAAAAGGAGCAAGGTCAGGAGAATATGGAGGATGAAGCAATATTTCCCAACCAAGCTCTTTAAAGAAATTTTTGGTGTGTTCAGCTGTGTGAGGACAAGAATTATCATGATGGAAGATGACACCCTTTCTATTGACTAAGGAGGGTCGCTTTTGGTTCAAAGCTGCTTTCAGATGATGAAGTTGTCCACAGTAAAGATTAGCAGTAATTGTTTGATTGTTGTCTAACAGTTTATAATGGATAATACTTTCCATATCCCACCATACGCTCAACATGATCTTCTTTGGATGAAATCCTCCTCTTGGTTGTTGAACTCTTCCTCCTTGACTGATCTATGATCGGCAGCATTTAACATTATGGTAAAGGATCCACTTCTCAGCACCTGTAACAAGCCTACCTAAAAATGGTGCCTGAAGGTGTCATGAAAGCAATGATTCACAGCAAACAACACACTGTTGCAGATTCTCTGGAGACAGTTCGTGTGCGACCCATTTTCCAACTACAGAAACCTTTCCAATCCTTTTCAGTTGGTATAGCATGGTTGTATGGGCTACATTAAAATTTTCTGCAAGTTCCTTAGAGGTGATGGTGGGGTTTTCTGTGACAACAGCTTCCAACACTTCAGAATAAAGTTTTTTTGGACCACCCTCTTTTGGCTCACTTTGGAAATGGGAAAACCACCTTCTGCAACTTCTTTCAGTCACTGCATTGTCCCCATAAGTGCTCTGAATAGACTTTGCTCCTGTACTTGCATTGACACCTTTATGAAACTCATAGAGTAAAACATTTCTAATGTGGTCTTTAGATGGGACAAACATGGGTGCAAATATTGCGGACGATTATGAAAAATACTTTGATAATCTGAAAAAATAAGGTATATGTTAGTCACTGTGACATCAAAAATTATAAGAAGAAGCACAAATAATAGATACTATCTAAAACTTTCTTTTAAAAAAGTCGGACATTACTTTTTGATATTAAAAAATATATATACATTGAAGTCTGGAAGATTTGTCAAGGCCTGGTTCTCAAAGCCTGGTTCCTGACAGTTAGTCTTAGACAGGAGTGGGGAAAATGATTTCAGGTTGTTAATAGAAACCCAAGGGTTTTACTTCTACTGAACCCCCTGAGAGGAACCAAAGAGGCAGTGGAAATGAGATGACACTATTTGAAGAGGGTCATTTGGAGCTAATGATGCAGGTAAACAAAGTAGGTAATTGTTTCCTACCTAGAGCAAGGTCACTTGGGTGACCTTGGGACTAGGTCTTGTGAATGGATATTTTTTAACCTCCATTTAATCTTTCTTATCATCTTTCATGACAAAAATAAAAATTATATACGATACAAATTATTTGCCTTTTTCAAAAAGCTTTCAGTAATCATATTTGGCTAAATAAGTACTGTGTGTGCTTGGGGTAGGGAGAGCATTTTGGTGAAAATTACTATCAACTAACAAGGCTGGGATCATTGTGAACTGGAATCTTAGACCTTCTGCAGCCTACTTATTTTTCTTCAATTATCTTACCCCAAACACAATGCCAATGGTCTTCAAGCTTTAGCTTATTGTCAGGTGCCAACTTGATCCCCATTGATAGTTATTAACTGACTATTCACCGTCATACAATTAAGGACCTCTAGACCTGCTACCTACCCTTAGATGTGTAACAGATGCATAGAGTGTTTAGGAAATACCCCTAAAGGATTCATTCCCATCACTACATCCTTCACATGACACTCCGACCTCATTCAAAAAACACCTGTAGCTATTTCTCAAGGAATTCAGCAAGAACATGAAATGGTCTCAAGTTCAAAGTTATCCCATAGTTTTTGTTCTTTTATATAAAACTGCTTGACGTCTTAGTCCTATTCACATGAATGTTATAATAATTACTAAGTCAATGGCTACATTAAGATGCAAGAGCAAATTCAAGGAGCTATATAAAGCCTGTGCTTTAGTGGGTCCATTTTTTATTACAATGAGGATGCAAGAAGCATGTGAAATGTTAAATAACCCCCTGAAATTTCAGTGAGTCATTTTTAGACAGCTTTTGAGATAGTTTTAGAGAGTTTCTCAGCCCAAAGAAGTGGGTCTATTGGGTACAAATAGAGGTATTCGAGAAAGTTTTTGCCAAATATCCTGTTGTACTTCATAAGAAATTTGGCATTTAATTCACTAATTATTCACTTGATTTCTTGAACATATGTGATTTCTGAGTGCCAGGCCCAGGATATCCTCAATATTCAGTGTTGGGAGTGGGTGCTGGCCAGTCCTAATGAGGTTGGTGGTTTACACCCCTCTGGAAAATCCCCACCCCAAGAACAAAGGTTCGCCCCTCTCCCCACCCAGTATCTCAACAGGAACTTTGAGTTATGTGAGAGAAGGCAGAGAAATGGTTAAAGGCCTGGAAAAATGAGACCAATGAGAAATAGTGGAAGGGGTACAGATTACTGAACCTGTGGAAGAGGAGTCAGAGGAAGTGTTTCACAGCCCTTGCCTTCTCTTTGAAACATTCATTCATGCTGAGGACTACAGCCAGCTGTTGAGCGTCTCCACCAAAGACTGACCCGGAGGAAACCGGTTCGGGCTCCAGCATTAGGGATTTAGGACGCAAGAAAGATTTTCCTGACTTTGAGAAATCTTAAACACCAGGAAAAATTACCCACAGGGGTCGAGGAATCTCTTTCTCTTGGGTATTTAAAAATAGGATATTTTTCTTAGCTGTCTTAAATGATTAAAAGATCCTGGCTTACACTTGGGGGAAGGAGAGATATGACCAGAGAATCTCTCTCAGAGTGTTTTTTTTTTTGGTTTGAAAAACTAGGAAGGCATTTTAAAATTGTTTTTTATAAAAACCTTTAAACATATGCTTACATTCTCCATTGACCCTCCTTTGTCAATTTAGTATAAAATTTATGTTGAAGTGGTAGAAAAAAAGGAGGAAACACAAGGACTTAAGGCAGAGACAAAAATCTCATTTATAGTTTTATCTTTTTGAGCTATTTGTACTTCAGAAGATAATTATCTCAATCTAAATTTTCTTACCCGTAAATTGGAGCCCAAAATACCTGTAATGCATACATCGCAAGGTTACTTTGAGTATCAAATGAGAAGTGAAAGTGCTTTTAACAGTGAAGATAATTATGTTATACACATGTGAAGCAACATTATGGAAAGGTTTTGTTATATAAGCATCTGAATACATCTCTTTCTCTCTTTTTCGTTTCTGGAAGAACTAAGAGTCAGTTCTGTCAGAGGAAATCCTAAACTCTCAAGGTACATCTGGCTCTTCGTGCCACACCTCTGGCCCACTGTCAAGAAAAAAGTTTAGGAAATTTCACTTTGAAGTCTGGCCTTGGAATATTTCCTAATAGACTGACAAATCCAAGGGCTTCCAGGTAGGATGTCAAACCTGGGCAAACATCTGAGCTCCCAATCAACCACTTGGCTGGGTTTCATCCAGGTGAACAGGCTATCATCCTGTTCCAACCATTCCCAAATGGTTTTCACAAGGAAAGAGTTGGGATGGATCACATGGCTTAAAAAGCAGCTAGGGAAAGTTGCCAAAGAGACCCCCAAACAGATTCTGGGAAATGGCTCGAGTTACCACATGCTGGTGCCTTTTGCTTGGCTAAGAAGCTGTTAGAAGCCACTGCAGATGAGCCCTAGGAGGTTCAGCCTTCTCTCTCCTCTTATACTGTTTCCTTAATTTGCTGAGTGTCAGCTAATTGGGAGAGTGTTGATTAACAAACCACATCGCTAGTTCAAGACCTGTTCCCAGTGGGCCTGGGTTTAACACAGAAGGAAAGCCTTCCTTCCTCCACTGTGTGTGTTCTGCCGTCTTCTCGGGTCCCCTGTCATTTTCTTTTTTTCAAAACTGTCTCCCCTGGTGAGTCCACTGCCCAGAGTCCTGGACTTGGATCTTTCCAAGGTATCAGTGTTATTTTACCAAAAAGACTTCATTGGAATTTGACTGAAGAAAAATCCAATCTCAGTTATTTTCAGGCTTTCCCCTTGTTAATGGAAAAATTAAATTTATTTCAAAAACATCAGGAAAAGAATAGAGAAAAAAGTTTTTTGAAGGAAGGAGTTGGCCAATTGCTAGAGAATCATAACGAGAATTGTCATTAAGACTTCAAGCTCAGGAAAGCTCTGTTCCTTAAAATACGGAGTAAGAGAATGACAGGGCAGCATTTGTATGGTAGTGATTATATTACATAACCCACGGAATTCAACAAGCAAGCAGTCATGGCTGAAGAGCATTCATCACCACACCCTGAAGTGGGTGACAGTAACCCCAAGTCCCCCACCAGCCCCCACAGTCAGAATCTCAAAAGGGAAAGCTACTGAGTATTTTTATTATCATCAGAATAGTTGAACTTTTTCTAGGGCCTGGCTCTTGAAAAAGAATTTTTTTTTCTCTTCCCGTTGGTCCCTTGGCAATTTCTTAGCTGTGAGAAGGAGAACAAGAGCTAAAACAAACACTACTTTTGGGAAGAGCCACATTCCAGATGACTCTCTGTTATTTAGTTCATTCCCACTTTTTCCTACTCCCTTGGGTTTAGAGTGTGTTTTACCCCACTCGAGTATAATTATAACTTGAGATAGTGAAACTCACACCAAATCAAGTGTGAGCGGCACAGAACTATGATTTCTTGAGTCATGCAGTTTTAGCTTTCAAATACTTGTGGGGGAAAAAGAGGATGGCCCCTCCCCATATAGTTAGTTAGATACCATAGCAGATTTTTGGAAGGAAATTACATTGATAAAACGGTTAGACAGTGATTAATATGCGCCATAACTCATTGCAATATTCTTACTTCAGCATTCTCCTCTTCCCAGAGTGATGTCCAAGTGCTCACTATTGATCAGCAATTGCATTGCACAGAGTAGAATGGCAGCATCAATTCATTTCATACTATTGAGTTTCAGCCAATAACAATTGATGTCTGGCACATGTTTCCCAGAGACATTTGTCTGCCATCAGGGAGTTGATTAACAGGTTGGCAGTTTGTTTGCGAAAAGGGGAGGAAAAGTGTAAAATCTGCTTATGAATTTGTTCTCATTCCTGATGTAAAAAAAAAAAAAAAAAAAAAAAAAAAAAAGGCATTCTTCCCTCCTTATCTAAATTTAGCCTCTATAGTTGCCTGTTGGTCTCTGTCAACCTGTTCACATTCAACACTGTCCTGGACTTATTTTTTATTGATAATCATGTGAATAATTAAAGTCCAAGAACATGAAACCTACATAAATCATTTTCAATGGGCACATAATGTACCTGGGCTCAGCCATTGCTCATGGCATAAATTAAGGCCAGAATATTCACTATGTAAACTAGGCATATCATTGCCTCCTACAGAATTCATGGTAACCTGCTTGTCACTCAAAATCTTCTTTTTACTCAAGACCTGCCACCTTCAAGGGAGTCAGCAAGCAAAGGATCGTTCTCTTCCTGACTATTACAGGGACCACTTTTGCCTTCCATTCGCCTCACAGTGATGTTACGTGAGCAGATGACATGCTATTTGTTTTGAAAATCCCACTTGCTTCATTTGGCGATTCCTGCTGTGGCCTTAGCATTTGTCCTGTGCTTACTTTTAAAAAGCACCGTCCAGAACTATTAACCTCTTGCTAATGTCATCAATCATGTGCTTGGCACATGGGCTTTGCTAGACAAACCGAACAACATCTGCCATGCATTCTGCCACTTCCTTTTGGTTCCTCACACTTTATTTTCACTTTCATCTCTGGTTGCCAGTGGCATCTATGCCTGATCCGACTCAAATGCCAGGGAGCTGGGAACGTGCCATTCCTCCACAGGGCAACACACCTACCGAGGCATTGGGGTGGCCACTCGTGTGAAGCTGGCAGGCGGTCCTGGTTCTAATATCCAATAGCTACTGATTTTTCCAGAGAATCTCCTTAATTCAGAGGCCACTGAATCTGAGCAACTACTCATATGTGGCACATATATGTAGCATATTATAAGCATCTTTGGAAAAAATAATTTTATTTAGAAAATAGGTTACATATTTCCTGCCCAGACCTAGGGAGCACCAAAAATTGTGCTCTTGGTTCATTTGAATTCTTTCCTTGGCCACCCTCACAGAGAAGCCACATTCTGGTTTTGTCTCATCATTATTCTCAAGGCCAGAAGTTGCCTGGCTTTACAGGGTCATATCAGCCATCCTGATTGTGGCTTCCGAACACCCAAAATGACACCAAGCTGTTTTCTCTGATTGAAATGTCCAAGAGCCCAAAAATCAATAGCTGTAGCTCCTTTTGTAGGCTTTAACGACAACACCCCCAACCATCCACCTGTCTCTTTCCTTACCGGCAGACAGGCCCTCTGGCCAATGCTCTTAGGACTTTTAGATCAACAGTCTTAAGAGAAAAAAGCCAAGGTCCTGAAATATACATCAGGCCTATTACTTTATTAGCCACCCTGTGAAAACTTGTCCTCAGCTTTTCGTGATGGAAAATGAAAAGTGTGCAGGAGAGAGAGATGGACTGTTAAATAAAAATATCCACTTTCATAAAGATGTCATTAGTAATGAAGAATGCATTTGAATATTCTCTACAAGGCATCCAGGGATATTTAAATGATCAAGGAAAATGAGCACTCATACCTCAAAGGTCTTTCTTTCCTCCTCCTCCTCCTCCTCCTCCTCCTCCTCCTCCTCCTCCTCCTCCTCCTCCTCCTTCCTCCTCCTCCTTCCTCCTCCTCCTTCCTCCTCCTCCTTCCTCCTCCTCCTTCCTCCTCCTCCTCCTCCTCCTCCTCCTCCTCCTTCTTCTTCCTCTTCTTCTTCTCCTTCTCCTTCTTCTTAACATTTAGTAAGTTCACTCTTGGTTTACTAAGCCTAATAGTCACCTTTTTCAATGAGCATCATAAGTTGTGAATCTTTCTTTAAGAAAAATACATGATTATATAGTTTACAAGCCCATTTAGCTTCACTGAATAAATTTACTTTTTATGATAAGGCTGTAAAATAAAGGTTCTCTTCATCTTAAAGAAGACTTGAATTGCCAGTGTTCAAGTGAAAGAGAAAAATTAGGGAGCTGATACAGTCAACACTAATGCAAGTGTATTCTAATTTGAAAGAGCTCTCAAATATTTCAAAGAAAAATTCCATAACATCTTAAGTGAAAAAGACAGCAAGACATGCATCATGTGATGCTTGTGATAAAGAGACCTGTAATGGAGAAGATGTGTGAGAGCGGGCACTGCCTGCAAATACATTGATGGTACATTTTTCCACTTGGATGCCCTCCCCATGCACACTAATCCATGGATCTGAGAGGAAATAATCCATTGACAGCCAATTTTCTGGGAGAATTCTTTTCCTTCTTGAAGGAAGCAATTTGTTCATGAAGTAGTATAAGTATTAACTCTTTCTCAGCTAAATGGTCTTCATAAAAGGAAGATTAATTCTGGCAATGGAGGTTAAGGTCACCCAATTACAAAATCTAGTATGATGCCCTCAGTTTCGAGCCACATCCCATCTTGTCTTAAAAAGAAATCAAGAGAAATTATAATTTTTCAGTAAAGCAGAAACAAGAAAAGTTCAATATTGGATCCACAAAAATATTACAAATAAAACTGGGTAGGAGTTCCATCAAACTCTGGTTCTAAGTATTTTCTACCTCAGAAACAGATACATGTAAAATCGGCAGTTCACTGATGTGTCTGGATTGTCTCAGTCCCTGTGACAGATGTGGCTTATATTGAAGCTGAGACATCCTCATCTCAAGTATGATAATTGGAGACAAGACATAGAGGATATTTCCAGAAGCCCCTCTAAGTCTGAGAAGAACGTTCTTATGTATTAACACTTAGTTATGAGAGGTGGAAAAACTAATTTAAAATAACTTGTTTTAAAAGGAAAATTTTCTGATTCATATAATTAAACCATTGAAAGAATGCATGCCTATACAGCACTCAAATGGTAAGATTAAGACCCAGTTCTCACCTTCATTATTTGGCTTCACTTCCTTGGCTCTGTGATCAGGTTGTTGGTACCAGGGGAGCTGACAACATATCCCAGGACTATATCATTCTCTGTGTACTGCCAGCAGGAAAAAGAGAAGTTAAAAACTTCTTTCCCAGAAGCCCTGGAAAAGTCTTCTTCTGTCTCAATGGCTGAGAGATTATGATGGCGACAGGAACATACACTGAATGGCTGAGGGGAGCGCCCATGTTCCATCCCTTTATCTAAGGAGGAGCCAACCTACTCTCACATGACTGAGAGTAGGTGAAGGAGCTATTCCCCAGAGGAAAATCAGAATACTGTTAAAACAAGAACAAACCCACAGGGAGAGATTGAAACTAAGTGGCCCAAATTAAAAAATCAATAATGCATCACAATTCGTGTTCCTAAAATACTGTGGTTGTGTTGGCACAAAGTGACTTAACAGCCTTGAGTAGAGTTATTTGCACTGTTGAGAGATTTTAATGGCTATTAGCTTTGGGTTTGCTACTCAGTGAGAGGTGCGTGGGGGTGGGCAAGAATAAGGAGTTTACTTGAGCAGAGAGACTCACCTGGGGGTCCTGATACCTGGGAAAGCATGTAGCACTTCTCCCAGTCTAAAACTACTGGGATCAATCAGACCAATCAGATCAGAAATCAGAGAGAGACCATAGAAGAATCAACCATGGGCCAGTCAAACTACACAAGATAAAAATGGTGAACTTGAAAGTAAAAAATAAAACAAAAACATTTCAAGAAAATATAGGATACTGCATATACAATCTATGGATTGAGGGGAAGTTCTTAACCAAGACTAGGAGTTCAAAAGCAGATAAGAAAGGATAGACATATTTAAACATAAAAATAAAATAAAATAAAATAAATATTTGTATGGCAGAAATCCAATACAGAAAATCACAGGCAAATAGCAGAGTTAAAAAAATGTATCAGATTTAAAATGAGTTGGTATTTGTAACATATAAAATCCTCTTAAAATTTTCAAGAATAGGCCAAATAATAGGTAAAAGATACAAATGGACAAATCACTGTTGAACACATCTAAATGGTCAAATGCATCTTTTAAATGCTCAAATTCACTAGGACTCAGGAAAATGCAAATTAAAGTAACAATGAGATCCATTTTATAACCATCAGATGGACAAATTAGTAAGAATTATCTCACCAAGTGATGGTGGGCTGGTAGGGATGGAATGAAAAGGGTATTCTTATATATGATGGCAGAAATGTGATGTCTTATAGCTGTGTAGGAAAGCAATTTAGCAATAATTATAAAAATTGAAATTACATTTACTATTCAACTCAGCAATTCTACTCTTGAAAATTTATCTCATAGAAATAAAAGCATTGATGCATGAAGACATTTGTGTGTGTGTGTGTGTTAGCATCATTGTTGAAAGTGGCAAAAAAAAAAAAAATACTAGAAACAAAGTAAATGCCCATCAATAAGTAAACGACCAAAATATTATGAATATTCACAACCTAGGGAATGAAGGACAATGAACCAGAGCTATACCAGTTGACTTGATTTTCTTCAAGGTTTTGTTAGTGGACAAGTCACGATGATTAAAAGTGTATCATAATGTAACACAGTATAACATAATATAACAAAATAGAGATTGTAACCTCGTGTAATAAAACAACAATAACAATTATAAAACCTGTATTAATACAGAGAAAAATATGGAAAATACACATTAGATTTTAAAAATTAATTACTTAGGGAAAAAAACACAGGGGTATGGAGAGGGAGGTTAACTAACCATTCTGGTTTTCTTGAGACCAATCAACTTTCCAAAATACGGGCTTTTTACTGCAAAAATGGTGAGGGTCTGAAGGAAACTGGAAGATTGGTCACCCTAGAGCAGTGGTTCTCAACCTTCCTAATGCCGCGACCCTTTAATACAGTTCCTCATGTTGTGGTGACCCCCAACCATAAAATTATTTTTGTTGCTACTTCATAACTGTAATTTTGAAACTATTATTAATCATAATGTTAATATCTGATATGCAGGATGTATTGTCATAGTTATAAATTGAACATAATTAAAGCATAGTGATTAATCACAAAAACAATATGTAATTATATATGTGTTTTCCGCTGGTCTTGGGCAACCCTTGTGAAAGGGTCGTTCGACCCCCAAAGGGGTCACGACCCACAGGTTGAGAACCTTTGTCCTAGAGGTACCAGTGAATACAATGGAGTGGAGAGGAAAAGGCAAGCAAAAAATGGCAAGGAGGGGAATATGACTAAAATTATGTAACCATATATACATTCATGTAAAATTATTTATCTGGATTGATATCATAAAAATAAACTTTAAAAATACTTTCACAAATCTCTATAAGACCTGAGGAAAGATTTAAGTCCTGCTCAGACTCCTGGGATTTAGAGGAAGCATCACTAGAGATATAAGGACTAAAGACAGCTTCAATTAACAAAGATATATCATTTCCTTATTCATTAAATAAATTGTTCATTCTATGTATTAATTTACCTACTACAAACACAACATACAGAAGGCAATCTATAAATGTGTTGAATGAATAAGAAAATCTGACCATAATTATGATCGTCGTCGTCGGCAGCCATCCGTCTCGAGAGACGATGGTGTAGCTTCTTAAGAGTCTATCTGCACCACCGAGAATGGCTGTGCAGTCCGACTCAGGGAGTGACACGATATCTGTCTCCTCCAGTGTTGAATCGACATCTTGCGATGACGCTGGAGTGTCCTCTCCAGTGAAGCTGAAGCTACAGAGCCTGGGCAGGGTGATATGGAGGGTCTGCTGTTGCCCATGCAGCAGACCCCCCCTCTCTTCGCAGCTGAAGGGTCCAAGGGAAAGACGGAGTCAATACAGCTTGGCTTCAGGTGCGCCGCAGGAGTTGCCGGTGTTGACTACAACGTCAAACCGCCTTAGGGACTCCGACTCCGGATTTTCTGTCGGGGTTTACTCCCTTAGCCTTTCCCCTGAAGAGGTATGCCGCAAGGCAGCGGAGGTTTTTTGGAGTCAGAGTTTTCCTTCTCTGATAATTATGATACATATTGTTATTGTAATAACCACAACATATTATAACATATATACAACTGGATATGTCACATTAACAAATGTTTTAATAGGCAAAAAAACAGCAGTCTGTGAGAACATAGAGGAGGGGGCCCTAACTTTGCTAAGTAGAATCATGGAAACATAACAGAAGAGGAATATTGAGGGTTTGAAAAAACAACTGAAAGTTTGCAGAATGAAGAAAAGAAAAGGGGAAATCTAGAAAGCAAGAACACCCTGTGCAAGGCTAAGAGTCATGCAAAAGGAAAGTGTATTTGGGAAAGAGTAAGAAGCTTCCTGGGACTTGTGTATAGGGGTCCAGGGAAGGTGGCAGAGCAGAGGTGAGAAGATAAAACTATACAATCAGGGGTCTCTGCACCCTGCCGAGGAGTTTGCATTCACTTGGAAGGCACGAGGGAGACTGAAGAAGTCTGACATCTGGGAAGAGACAAAATCAATTTTAGTTTTTAGGAAGTTAACATGAGCACTAAGATGGCCAATTGACTTTACGTCAAATGCTAGTTCCAACTGATTGGTCATAAAAGCTTGAAGGACAATGTTAAGAAAGACTGTGGTTTGTGGAGAAGGAGAATAGTGACAAAGTTGCCCTGTGTTTTCCAATGTGGCACCTACCAGAAATGTGGAGGAGAAACCACATGGAAGAAAAATCATGGTCAGGGAGAGCAGATGATTTACTAATTCACACAAGAGCTGATGGAGGTCACTGACATCACAGAGGTCGAGTGCAGGAACCAGATTCAGAAGAGATTTTGACAGTGAAATGGGTAGGACCTGCTGAAGAAATTTGGGAATGGATGACACCCAGGCTCTAAGGGCATCTCTGGCTGACGAGCAAGTTTCAGATGAAGATTGCTTCATGACATTGGAACCAAACCCACTTGGCTTCCACGTACACCTCAGAGGGGGCATGGTGACTCAGCAGTTCCGGGAGCTGCCAGGGCACAGCCAATGATTCCTGCCACCAAATCACTTTCCGGCGTCTGTG
Organism: Furipterus horrens; assembly: GCF_987537825.1. NCBI lineage: Eukaryota > Metazoa > Chordata > Mammalia > Chiroptera > Furipteridae > Furipterus > Furipterus horrens. The sequence continues at coordinate 193,191,978 of NW_028327171.1, forward strand.
GCCCTGGCTGCTTACCCCAGCAGTCCTTGTGATTTATCCTCCAGAGCAGCTCTGGGAAGTTGAAAGGCCCTCCTAGAGCCGAAAACAGGAAGCCTCCCCCACTCACCTGGCCAAGGGGCCAGGAAGGAGTATGTGCGCTCAGACACATCAGCAGTGCAAGTTCCCATTATGTCAGCACCGTTTACCATCACCAGGCACTTCCTGTGACACAGGAGCTCAACTAAATCTCTAAACCAGCAGAGAGGAAATGACTAACTTCAGGAAATTATCTCCCCCCCCCCAGCACAAGCCCTCCCCCAAAGGGAGACACTGTTGGACTTTCACTAAAAATATCAATACCATCTAAAAATAAGGTTCATCAACTCTGCCCTTGCCCCAGGAAATCCTGACCAAAGCTCCTCTTACATCACCACCAGCCCTTGTCCAAGTAGCCTCCCAGAGCCACGCCCTATCTGTCCTCTTAGCTTAAGTTCATTTCAAAATCAACCACCACCTGCCTCCTACAATAATGAGAGAGTGAAGAATTGCTGGCCACTATTGTATCAAAAAGACAAGCATCTGCCCAAGGGACAAATGGTCTTCCAAAACTTCCACAAGCACACACACCCAAGTGGGTTTATTTCCTGTCTAGTTGACTTCCTCCAGGCTCATTAAGGTTTCAGTCTCATTTTCCAGAACCGGAAAGAGCGTGCAGGAGCACGGCCCGTAGCAGTCTCGAGTGGGCATGCAGCAGCTGACCTGAAGGAAAGGGAGTCAATGAAGCCATTTGTTATGAAACCACGGACAGGCCCGTGAAGCCTTTAGTAATGGCACTGTTCCTGCTGCTGGTTCCTGGGGCACGCAGTTCGCTGCAGAGTGTGTGTTCTGTCTTGTGCTAAGGAGCCACTGCTGAAAGCTGGTATTTGCCTTTCAGGGAGGGGAGAGGAGGTTCCTCTTGGGCTATATGGATCTCAGGGCAGAGTTGGGAAGAAATGCCTCTGAGCCCCAGTCTAAGAGGGGAGAATGGGAGGAATGGGAAAGAAGTTTTGATTCAGCCCTTAACTCCTACATTACTGGAAGATTCCCTACTAACCAAACTGAGTTATTAGTTTTAGTTCCCCAACAAGGAGGCGGGAGAGTCTCAAATAAGGATCCTCACTCCTGGAAAAATAGCCTAGCATGGTGGATAAAGGCTTTGAAGTTAGACTCCTGGGTTTAAATTCTTTTGTCACTAAGTTCAGCTGTGTGCTGTTGAGCAAGTTACTGAGGTTCTGTAAGACACATGTTTCTCATCTGTGAGATTATGAAGATGAATTAAAATAAGAAATGAAGAGTGTTCCATGCAAAGATAGTGTGCCATCGATATACCTGTGTTTTCTTTGTTGAATGTGTTATGGTGTGATGGGTATTCATCTAGTTTTGAAGATTCCACAGAGAACTGAACAAGCAAAACTGACACCCAGCAGGACATCATGTGCAATTAATGGGTCAGGAGTGCTCAGAGGACGGAAAGTGTGTGCAAATTCAGTATCTGAAACCAAACAGAACTGGGTTGTGGAAGATACTCCTTCATTGCAAGTTCTCTGTCTTAGTCCAGAAGGAGGGAGAAGGAATCAGGAATTGCAGAGGCATCCAAGGATGTGTGTGCACATGAGGGATGCTGGGCTGGATGATGTTCCCATAGACTTCACTACCTCCTTGAGCTCCATCCCAGGAAGGGCTCCAGGGAAACGTTCAGTGGCCACAGCAGTCCTGGCCCCCAGGGACTTTGCAGGCAAAGGAACTCCAGCCATCTCCATAGCACACCAACAGGGAATGGGGCTTGGCCAGTGTGCCTCCAATGTAGTGATGGTGGCAACATTATGAACTATCAGGAGGCAGCTTCGGAGACCAGGAGGTGAAGACAGGATATGAACATGGTAATACTTTAAGAGAAAAATAACTCACTAAGTTTGTGGGTTCAAATGAAGCCATTAAACTGAAGTTATTGTTGTCTTTGGTAGGGAGCCTCATGTAACCAGAAGTCAGTGTGGTTCTCCTGAGTGCTTCAAGGAAGCATGGTGATAAAAGCTTCCTTGCCATGCAGAATCTTATGGTTCTCCCTCCCCTACTCCAGGCCCAAGACAAGGATCAGATACCAGGCTGTGCTGTAACACCTTCCTCAAAATCTCTCTCTCTTTCTCTCTCTCTCTCTCTCTCTCTGTCAATATAAACAAACAATAAAGCACTGAAATGAATAAGAAGGGGGGGAAAGAAAAGAAAAACATATTAGGTTATATGAAAGACAGGGTTGTCTGAGACCTGCCGCTGGAATGCCTAGGACACACTGCCCTTGTCTCCTAATCCGAGGCAAGTCAATGCCTCCCCAGGACCAAGGAAAGTTCACCGAAGCTGAAGGACACCCCAGGGAGAGGAGAGTAGATGCTCTCCTGTACTAATTAGAATCTTGGCTCCGTGAGAGCAGAGACTTTTGTTTCCTGGCCACTCAGGACCACAAGCACCTAGGACACTGCCTGCCACATGACAGCCTCTCAATAAGTATTTGTTGAACACATGTCATAACATGCTAACTTTACCCTATCGTTCTCCCAACATCTTATGTTTTGGGTACATTATATGGGGTATAATGTATTATTTTCATATCAGTAAACATAGTGTAGTTAAGGTTTCACTTCAAATGCAGGTCGTCATTCTAGACTCTCATCGTAGTCAATAACTGTATTCCTAACATTAGAGGGACTCAAATTCAAGTCGTATGTATACAATTCTGCTTCACAAATTCCAGTGAGGCCCCGCACTGTGCAAATGATTATTACTTAACATTCATAGTGGCCCAGTAGTAATTTCAAAGGTACTGTATACAGAACGTCAGAGTCAAGGATTCAGCCCTTTCCCTCTGAGCTAACTACATACACTTAAGCGACTTTGTTTCTTCTTGGTTTTGAGGGTTATGACAGAGTAGATCCCCTAGGGGGCAGTGTATGCACATGTTTCAGCCAAGCATGGAACACATTTTATGGTCGTTAATGTAATTGCCACAGCAACAGATTTGGGGGGCGGGGCGGGATCTGAGAAACAAAATACACTGTATGAAGTTGTTCTTTAGGTAGAGTCGAATAAAGACGACCTGACAGATTTGCACAGTAGATGGAAAACTTGGTGACACAGCAGAAAATTGGGGGATGGTAATTTTAAAGGCTCCAACCACCAAATTGCTTAAGGCGCAACACAGGAATGATTTGACATGCTCTTTAACATTTGCTAAAGGGTTTTAAATATATTTATTTATTACCTTTTACGTTTCATGTTTCTGAAGTCCATGCAGAATTGTGTTTCATTCTCTTATCTATTCTGGGGGGCAGTTCAAATTCAATTGAAGTTAACCAGTTTTACTTGAGTAATAACAGTTCATACCATATTATTGAGGGCTTGATACATTCTGAGTGTTTCACTTACATGACTTTACTTAATTATTTACATCGCATTGTTTAATGCTCCCACAGCCCTATGAGATGAAGACTATTCTCATTTTATAGATGGGGAAACTATGGGGTAGAGAGTGTACATAACTCACTCAAGTACCTGAGCCTGAAAGCTGTGTCCAAAGCCCATTCTCTCAATTATTTTGCAATTTTACCTTCTAAAGCAGTGCCTCTCAGACTTTAATGTGTACTCATATTACCTGCTAAAATGCAGATTGGAACTTAGTAGGTTTGGGTGCGGCCTGAGAGTATTCATTTTTAAAGAGCACCAGGTGATACCAGTGCTGGTCCATGGACCACATTTTGAGTAGCAAGAACTTAGTGGAGTGTGTGTGTGTGTGTGTGTGTGTGTGTGTGTGTGAGAGAGAGAGAGAGAGAGAGAGAGAGAGAGAGAGAGAGAGAGAGAGAGAGAGAGAGAGAATGGGGGACATATAATGATGTGCATGGTACAGTTCCTGCCCTCAAGAAGGTTATATCTAGTAGGTAAGGTTAAGACAAATACACAAATAGTACTGTGTGAGAACATGTATGTCAAGGGCTGCAAAGGCACAAACCTAAATAGGTACTAAACGAGGGACTTCTAGGGGAGGATAGTGCATCCCAAATCTGGGGGGAAGATAAGCAGGATACATAACAACAGAAAGTTCCTACCCAAAAGGTACTTGCAAACTGGTGGTGGAAGGCCAAGGAACACACAGATAACCCCACAGAGACACAGGTATTACAAAAGAGGCTCCCAGAAGGGCTCTGGGAACAGGAAGGAGGGAGGAGGTGAGGTTGAAAATCTCGATCAAGACTGAAATTAGTAACTGTCAGGGCAGCCTTGCTCTGAGAAATCACCTGAGACGACTGTGGGCTCAGGCAATGGGTTTTTGAGAAAAAAGGGGAAGGAGATGGAGGGGCGAGGCAACTTCTGGATTGACTCAAGGGCCCGTGGGAGCAAGGAGAATGGGGAATGGGGAATGGAGAATGCAGAACGGGGACTCCTGGTCTTCCATGTGGGCCTGTAGGATTCACACCTGCACTTATGCAGGTGCCTTCTCTATAATTGTGAAATACATATTTTGGTGAGGGTGATTTTGCTCATCAACATATTCAGTATGTCATTTACATCTCATTGCTCCCCCCCATCCCCTACCCCACCAGGTTAGTTAACATCCTCTGGGAAGGACTAGGTCCATCAGCATTTCCTCTGGGAACCCTGGCCATGATTAGCATATATCAAAACTCCAGGTGTGCATTCTAGCTGCCTTCATGTTCTGACAGTAATGTAGCTGAAACTCTCAAGAAATGATGCTCTTGGGTGGCCATGAGCCTAGAGGAAGGCTTCACGAAGAACGTGGTGTTCCAGATAAACCATGAAAGACAGATGGAGTTTTGACAACGGATACAGGTTATTTCAGGGAGAAAAACCAATTCAAACCAAAGTTTTGAAATATAATAATAGTAAAAAGCTAATTTGGGACTGAGCACAGTCTTATTTTTCCTTTCTGGACATATGGAATGGTATGCCGGAAGCCACAGCTTAGAGCAGCGATTCTCTATTCATATAAAAAAACCCTGAAGGAGTTGAAAAATACTTTGACGCTGAGTCCCCATTCCCAGAGATTCTGATTTTATTTGTCTGAGGGTAAAGCTGGAAATTATTATGTTTTAAAGTCTTTCTATTTTAATTAGATGATATGTGTGTGCAGTCAAGTTTGAGAAACATTACCCTGGAGCATAGCTTCTCAAAGTGTGGCCCCTGGGCCGCACCATCAGCACCACCTGGGAACTTGTGGGAAATGCAAATTCTTGGCCTCTTCCCCCAGACTTACTGAATCAGAAACTCTGGTGGTGGGGCCCAGAATCTTTATTTTAACAAACTCTTCTAGTGATTCTAATGCAAGTCAAAGTCTGAGAACCAATATTCTAGAGACTTGCGGCTCCCACCATGGTCCATAAACTATCTGCATGGATATCACCTGGAAGCTTATTACAGCTGCTGCATCTCAGGCCTCACCCCAGGGCTAATGAATGAGTCAGAACTGTAGGTTAACAAGATCCTCAGGTGATGGGTATGTCAAGTTTGGGAAGCACTGTAAATTTCAGGGTGAGAAACCTCAACTGTTTAGACAATAATAGGAGCAGCTGAAGGTAATAGAGTGGTAGAAAAAACAATCTGATAATTGCATGTGAGATGGGTTAAATTATACAGATCCTCCACAGTATACCTTATTTGATCCTGCAAGGTAATCACAGGAAATTCACTTGCCACTTATATGCCCCTAGACTTTTTCCCTCCTGTTCATTTGTTTTTTTTCTAGGCTCCAACAGAGAACGGTGCACTGGGGCCTTGGGTACAAGCCTGACTCTGCTTGGAGCTCCTTTAGTGGTGGAATCCTGCCAGCCATTGATCCAACAGTGAGAGTTGTCTCAGCAGTACAACCGCACTCAGGCCCCAACTCCAGCTTGTATATTTCTGATAATAAGAGAGCCTAAATGAAGCATCCTTTAAAAGGCCTTCACTGTTAATTTGGCCCAGGGAAAAAAGCCAGCACATTATCCTAGGTCTTCCAGTCATTCTGCTTGTGCTACATAGACTCTTTGAATAGATGTCCATAATGAGATTACTCAAAATGGAATTCATTACCTGACTTAAGATTTATTGCTTTTTAACTAGAAATATAAGGCTACACACACTCTGCTCCCAGAGTTGGCTGTGTGACCACTTGGCTTATCCGTTCCAGGCTGGATACGGGAAACCATGGCAAGCGAAATGCTAAGTGAGTGCAGGGTCCTGAACTAAGAATCCAGTGGACACCATGGCTTCATTAGGATGGGCACATGAGAACCCCAGGACTCTTGCTAAAGTCTGCTTCCACAGTCTCACCATGGGCACCATGGATGGGCCAGTCACCTCCCTACTAGTGTAATTGGAAAGACTCTCAGGGGCCTTGAAATGCTGAAGTGCTGTAAATTAGCAGTGTTCAATTCTGATGAACATTAAAGGGAGTGTGTAGTTAATTCCTCCGCACATGCTGATTGCCACGTCTTCCCACTGGGGGCTTTTGGCTCAGAACATTACAGGCCCATTTGTTCTGCCTGGCTTCTCCATCAGGGTAAAGGGCCTCAAGGTGAGTTAATAGGCTTGGCTTCTCAGCGCTTTATTTTAATCTGTATTTACCATCACCATATGTATTTTAATAAACCTCTGGTGCATGGTATGCCAGTGAACACTGCGCAGAACAGATAAGAGACATAGGCAGCAACGACATGCAGGGGGTATTGAGGATGTCCTGCATCACACTGGGTTATGATGCTGCGTGGTTCCCACATGGTCTTCTATCTGCCACATCTTCCCTAGGTAGGTCTTTGCCTCTTTAAACCATGTGGGGCCACCTCCGCTGCACTGGTGGGAACAAAGGGAGGTCATGCCTAGGCTGTCTTTTCTTTCGACGACTGTAATGACTGTCATTTCTTCTGTCCTCTCTCCCTTTCTTCCTCAAGCACTCTCCCTCTGGCGTGCAATGTAAAAATATTGCTGATGGTGGCTCTCCACGAGATAATAATCTTAAATAGATGATACTTACATGGATAATAGGATAAAGTAAAACAGGATGGGAAAATTGGTAATTGCAGATTAGGGGGAAATATAATTAGCAAACCTAACAAAAGCCAAATTTCGGGGGTAATAAGCATGATGTGTTAGAATTGTGAAGACTGAGATATTTTCATATACGCGTCTTTACCCCTGAGGTAAAAGCATAAGCCACTCTTTATACGTTCCAGAAGTGTATCATAAATGGCATGTTCTAGCCGTTTAAAGATTTTACATTCTAAGAGCAAAAGGAACTATTATTAGAGATATGTTTTCCCCCATAGCTTTCCGAACTAGCAAGAGGGAAACTCTCATCTGAGGTTATAATATTGCCCTAGACAATTGCAGGACAAGCCACTAGCCTGAATTCTGGTTATTATTTTAATTTGGATATAAATCTTGTCAGATAGCCAGACATATTTTTAAAAATGCAAACTAATAACCATCATCATCTGATGTTCCTGAGACAAATATGACAATGGTAATGCGCTGGTAGAGGCCATGTTTGCACTAGCAAAATAATGAGTCCGTGGCCCAGACTGCCTGATAATTTCAGCTATCTTTTAGTCAATTTGGATGGTCACTTGAGCAGCCCGATAGACAGATCTGGGATCAGCTGTTTATATAGCTGGAAAACATTACATTTCCCTTTTTTCACTGAATGCAAAATGGTAAAAGTTGCATTGTGTCCCATGACCCACTAACCTAACACAGAGTGTACCTCTAACACCAGCCCTCAGTGTGGGCTGGGGTGCTGGGACTAGACTACATGGTGAGCTTACCCTGGCTTGAAGGCAAAATGGTCAGGTAACCATTTCCCAGCATCCCAGATGCCCATAAATATGGATTTTGTGAGTGCCCAGGGCAGTGTTTTCGAGGCCATCACATTCCTCTGGAAAGGCGTCCTGTCTTTTCCTTGTCTTGCAGTTTGAGGCTTTTCGAAGATCAGATGGATACTTTTAGGGCCTCTAGGGTATTTCTAGCCTCACTCTGACGTCTCAAAACACAAGCCAGTTAGTCCTCACTTGCTCTTGCCTGGGCTGGGGGCCTCAAACTGAATATGACGTTCCCAATGGCATATTTAGTTTGGGAAATGACTGAACAGGGGAACTACACTTGTTGATTTTTATTATTGTTTTTGAATATTCTTATTACTACATTGTCACGTGTCACAAAGCAAAACAAGAACTCTTACCTGAAATAATTATTAAATGTCCATTGTTATAATATGCTTAAAGTGCAGAAGCTGGGGGAGAGGTGGTAGAAAGGATTTAACAAACAAAATCCTAAAAAAAAAAAAAAAAAACCCACAAATATCTTGTACACTAATGTATCTTAAAAGTTTATGAAAATACAAATACATATCTTTTGTGTGACTTCAGTGCTAAAGTGTCTACTCTTTTTCCTCTTTTACTACATAAGTAAATAATGAGTCCTTTCTCACTATAAAAGATTCAAACATTCATATAAATTTAGAAGCAAAAGTTGAAAGTTGCCTTTTATGCCCCTCCCTTCTTATTCTTTCTAAGCTCTCACCTCCCTTCTAAGAAAGCAAGTTGCTTCCATCCAGTTGTGTTTTATTTTTTATGATTGCATATCATTACATGTCTTTTAAAAAAAATGGGATCATTCCAATACATATTGTTCTGCAACTTGCTTTGACCATTCAATATGATTTGAAGATTTTTTTCTATAGAGCACTACCTCATTCTCTTTAACAACTGCCTAATGTTCCATATTAAGGATGAATTTATATATTCTATTGAATATTATTTATGATTTTACTTCATTTATTTTTCTGATTTCAAACACTGTTTAAATATTCTGTAGCCCATGTAAAATATATTTTTAGGTTGCATCCTAGAATAGAATTGCCTTTACAATTTTAATAACCATGGCCACTTGCCTTCCAAAAGAACTCCCCAATTGCATTAGAATTTTTGCAGATTCATAAGGTACTCTGCAAATATATTGTCTTAGAGACAGTAGGCTTAGTTCTTTGGGAATAAAGAGACCTGAGTTTATATCTCAGTCAGTTCTGACGCTTAGCTCCCTGGCAAGTTACTTAAACTCACTAAGCTTTGTTTTCCTTACACATAAAATGAGGATAATTTTATTGATTCTTGAGGGCTATTGGGAGGGTAAATGTGATAGCATCTAAAAAGCACTTGGCACATAGTAGGTGTCTGATAAGCCATACTTATTGTTAATGAGTCCAGACATGACCTGAATTTCACTTGAAAGTACACTAACCTGCAGTTTCTGGAAACAAAAGCAACACCCTGAGAAGCAAATATTTCAGAAGCCACATTTCATTGGTTTTGAATTTTATCAGTGTTTCTATTGCTTTCTTTTCAAAACCATGAAAATCTACTACTTGTATTAGCCTCTTCCACTTAGATCTACATTTGCAATTCAGTCTCAAGAACTGAGCTCAGTACAGACTGCATTCTAGTTTACTTCTAGATATTTTACAGGATGTGGTTTATGCAAAGAGTTATGCTTTGTTAATTATGGTATGTTCCCAAGTTAATATTAAGATTAACTGGTATTCCATGAACACATGCTGATGTACATGTCAAACCTAATTAATCACTCTGGCTTACCTAAGAAAGGGGTCCTTCCCCGTCTCACTTTGCACTGCTTCCATGGCCAGTTCATGTTTACAGTTCTCTTCCTTAGCCTCTCAGCTTTGGATTATGGTGTAGTTGCCAACACCAGTTGCCCTTAAAATTTTTTTTTGTGGGGGGGGAGGCTTCTGAGAAAAATCTTATTTTTAAATTAATGTGCCTAATTTTATTCCTAGCTCTCAGTTGTTGATCACCCAGATTTAGATGGAAATATCTGCCTTATCAACCTAAGTAATAGCTATGACAGAACCATTCATTTGTTGCCAAGAAGTCATTTGGGGCTTACAAATGAGGGATGGCTTTCTAATCTCTGTGTTCAGTAACTCCCATCGCCTCACACCTTATCTCACCTATTTAATTCTTTTCTTAGCTGCCAGATGCCATCCACAAAAGCAAAGCAAAGGCAAATATAAAGGGATATTTATCAGAAACACTTTTATTTTAAAAAATGGATTTTCATGGTTTTATAAAAGATATAATTCCAAATAAAGTAAATGCAGCCATCACAGACCATTGGCAGAGAGGTTTTGAAGCCTTGCTAGTCACTGGGAATGACAGAGAAGGGGGAGAAGGGCATCGCAGTTAAAACTTATTCTCTGGGGCGCCTCCGCCTTGCCATTTACCAGGTGGGTGACCTTGGGCATGTTACATGGCCTGTGTGTACTTTGTTCATCTCATCATTAAATATGAGGTTAATTTTAGTAACTACCTGATAAAATCGATGTGAAGATTAAATGTTTCAAAAATGTAAAGGATTTAATGCCCCACAAAAATTATATACATGTTGGCTATTGTTATTTGTATTTAAGAACCCAGGGTCTGGAATAGGCTGCCTGAATTCAAATCCTGAATCTGCCACTGATTACCTCAGTGATCTTAGGCAGGTTACTTTCCCTTTCTGAGGTGCCTCCTCATTTGTTAAGTGGGAATGATAACGGTATGTCAGGGGATTCTTTTAGGAACAATGGGTAAATACAGTGTCTGGCATTTAGAAAGTGCTCATAATATCAGTTCACATTCTTTGTGGTAAACTATATCACAAGATATTTGTACCATGGCCATAACATTTATGCTGGTAGGAGTGACTATGGATTCCTGCACTCTCTCTTTTAGTTTCTTACAGAGTCTGATTTTAAAATGTACCTATGTCCACAGAAAACTATCTGGAGACATGAAATGCCTCTCCTTATTAATATGGTAGGATTTTATTGATGAGGCAACATGCCACTTGGTGTACCTTGGACCTCAGCCAGAGCAGTCATTTCTGATGTAACAAATGGACTTAATTATAAGGTGGTTTTACCTAAAAGGTCAGTCTATGCTGTGTAACCGGAGCTTGGCATTACAGGAAGTGTCTAGTGTATTATATTGCATGTCAATAATAACACATGTTCTATTACTGCTACGTGAGGCCTTAGCTTTCTATCCTGTGTAGACAATCACCCACATTCACACACACTCACACACATATGCTTTTAGCTGGGACCACCTGTCACCCAAGTCCCATGACTCCGAAAGCTGACTCTGTTGCTTAGGAACTCCTATTTTTCAGGCTAGTTGCACTGTTGAAATGAATCCTTGGTGCTTGTAAGTCTTGTTCCATAATTTCATTTGGCTGAGGCAGGAGACAAGCACCTCATTTTAATTAGAATTTCAAGCAAACTGCATTATGTTGTTGTGTGTTATTTCAAAAGGATACAGTGCATCAAGGACAGCTGTTGATGGACTAAAGCATCCTGTTTATTCTGCCTAAGAAATAACAATCTTTTCATTCACTTCACAAGCTCTCTCACCATGGGGCTCCTAATACATCCCACGAAACAAAAAGCTATGCCCTGAGGCTCTCCAAGACCATAAATGTGTTAAACAAGATGCCAGGTAGTAACCACAGGGCACATGAAAATGTGGCATCACCATGCATGCCATTAGAGGGCAAAATCCCAGGACCTATTCTGCTGTGTCTTTGCTGGCTTCCTGCGTATCACAGTGCTCTCGGAGGGATCCATGTTCTACCTGTTGCCCTGAGAAAGGTCCTAGCCGGTGCTGAGGAAAACCAGAGGCTGTGCTGTGTGAGACCTGCAATTAAGTCCCTGCTGCTATCCAGCCCAATGAGTCCTTCCAAGTTGTAATCTCATTTATTTGTCCCGTTTTCTAAGCAATGGCAGGGTAAGTGCGTTCATCACTTTAGAATCAGTGATTCTAATTCCTAATTCAGACTTGTTTGTTCAGTAAGAGGTAAACAACCCCCTAGCTATCACCCACCCCCATTTATTTGGAGAGAGGGTTTCAGTGGGAGAAGATAAATAGCATGTCAAACATGGTTTGGAGGGGCTGCAGCGGAATAATTTCTAGTTTCCTACGCCTGTCTCCAGCAGTTCTGGCCCAGTGTGACTCTGGCAGCTGTGTACTGGCTCAGCTGAGCTGCTATTTAGTCAAATTAGATCAACACTTTAAGCATTTTTTGATACGATAATCTCAAGCTAGCCCAGGAATTCACACATTGAACCACATGGATAACCTGTTTCTAGTTACCTCTTCATGAACACAAGATCAATTGGTTAATATCTGTAATCCTAAGATCCCTCAGAAAATAAAAGGCAGGCCATGTTCAGAAGATTGGTGGACTCAAATGGCTCTGGGGACGCATCAATTCAATCCCATGAACATTTATTGGGTGCTACTATGTACAAGGAAACATAGGAGATAAAAAGATCAGCAAGATATAGTCCCACTTCTCAAATATAATTTAATACCAGGATATAAAAACATCAGTAGTTAATTAATTGTTATTTAGATTTGGCCTTGTTCCAAAAGGATCTAAGGTGGAAGAATGCTTGTGAAAATATATACAATAAGTCCAAATGAAATAAAATGGGATTACGTGAGAAGGAGTTGGGGAAAATTAAAGCTTTGGGAAGTTCATAGGAAGCTGGAAGTGAATAAAGTTCAGAGAATATGTACCGTGAGAAATAATGCTTACCAGTGGTGGGCCCTAAATTCATCCTGTAGGTTCCTGGAAGCCAGCACAAGATCAGAAACAAAATTGTTTTGTTGTGTGATTAGCAATGTCTATATAGATCTTGTTCAGGAAGAGTATACCATATATAGAAACTGCACATAAAGAGGAGTTTCATTTTTTGCTAATCAGTATCCATGACTTACTTATAGAGAATTATAATCATCATATTTACGGGCTGGGAGCAAGTACTGATTGTTGCTATGTTCCAGCCATTCTTTTTCACCTTTTTTTTTTTTTCTTTTTTGCTGAAAACACTCTTTCCACTATCACACATACATGCACCAAGGGCTGAAAATTCTGGATGTTGGCTCTCACAGACTCCCTTGAACATGTGACCCAGATATGGCCAGTGGAATTCAAAGAGGAGGATGCTGGGAAACTCCCTGTCTACTAATAAACACCAAATCTGGATATATTTATTCTTATCCTAGAGCAAGCAAAGATACTACTAACATAAATGAGACTCATGAAAAAATATTACATTGTAAAGATATGGAAACATTAGACTCAAAGAAGGAGCTCATCTCTAAAAATGATTTGTCTACTGCTTGATTCAGAAGATAACATCAGCAAAACACTGGTAATCCTTGAAAGACTGCAAGAAGGCAGGCCACTATAAATCAAGAGCTTAAGGAGTCAGAGATCTGAGATTAAATTTGAGGTCACAATTCAGATCAATGGAATTCACAAGGATCCCAAAAGATCTAAAAAGTTGATGGGACTTCCAGGCAAAGATGGAGCTTTGAATTAACAACTAATCTCACTCCCTCCAAAAATCCTTATAAAAAACACTATATGTATTTATATATGTATTTAACATAGGTAGAGGAACAGAAGAGAAAATAATAGCAAATTTTGAAGCTGAAAAAGAGACACATGGAAACTGATTTAGCAGGTCTTAGAAAGACATTAGAAACTGTACATGGGAAAAGCTGAGAAACAGCTCAATTTATTGTATATCACAGACTCCCTCAGAAGACTCAGGGAGTAGCAGCAACAGTTCTTTTAGGCGATATGATGAAGAAGGAAAGGACAAAAAACAAAATTAGAAGGATTGGGAAAGTTTAGAAACAACTTACATCTCTAGATTACCCCCTCCCTAACATACTTCTGCTGAGTGCTATCTCCTGTCCCCAGCAAAGCCTGAGGTTTATATGATAGGGTAAATAGAAGAATCTTTAGACTGGGAACACCAATGGAGACCCCCTCAGATCCTGTAACAAAACCAGGAGGGTTAAATGCATCTTTGCCTGCTGAATACTGAGTTCCGTCCCTTCTGTTAGCTTCCAGAATGCAAGGCTTTATGTTTTAGGAAAGAGATGAATGAGTTTTCTCTAGGGGATATGACCATGCCATAGTATAAGTAAATAAATAAACAAACAAATAAATAAATAAGCATGCAAACAAACTGACAATGGGGACAGTGAAAGCTTTTTATTGATTTACAGAGGACAAGAGGACAAGCTGCATTTTTTAAATATGAGCAAACAATCAAAGTTTTTCATGAATTCAAATATAAAGCACCTAGTGTAAAAGACAAATGAAAAAACAAAAGAAAAAAGAAGTAAGAAACTGGAAGAAAAAGACACTGCATAGGAAACATTAAAAGTTAAACTGTAATTAATATCACCCAAAAGATAAAAGAGTTGAATACATAAACAAAAGCAGATTGCTCTAAAAATGGAGCTCAGAAAGAGAACATAAAAGATCTTTTGGATTAATACAGTGGAAAATGGAATTCACATGAATAGTTGTAAAAATATGAATGATGTTGTGAAACTTTACATCAGTCTTGTAAAAGACGAACTTAAAAAGTCTAGGTTCTGGAAGTAAAAATAAGAGAGATTAAAATGACAGGTATAAGATAGATACAGAAGATGTATAATGGGAAGCAAACACAAATCATTTGTGTTCTTAAAGGGAAGATTACTTTAAGTAGAAGAAAAAAAATAGCCAAAGCTTAAAAGAGAAAAAGGTTTTCTGAGCTGTAAAACTATCTGTACTTGCTGGTTAAAGGCATCCATTGCATCCAAGCAAAATGAATTTTAAAAGACCCAGTCCGGGCATATTCTGGCCAACTTTGGGACTGGAAGAATGAAGGGAAAAATTTGCAAGGCCTTGGACAAAAAAAAAAAAAAAAAAAAATTTAACTACAAAGGAATAAAAATAAGATCTGGTCTCAAATATCTTTTTTATAACTTGAAATACTAGAAGACAAAAGACGAATGTCCACAGAATATTTTAAAGAGGAACAATATCATCTAAGAATTTTTTACCGAGCTGAACTTTGTGTGTGAAGGCAACAGAAGAAAGTACTCTCAAATATGCAAGAAGTTCATGTGTACTTCTTGAAAAAAATTGTTTGAAGATGTACTGTCTGATAGAGGAAACAAAATTTTAACTGTTTCTGTATGGGAAGGTAATTGTATAAAAGAACTGATCACAAGCACTGAACCATTTAGAATTGAGAGATATTCAAATTAGTTTTCATAAGTGTGGTTATAAATGTGTATGCCAATTTCAAAATATTTTCTAAGTGCAAGATATGCAATGGCTGGAAGAAAGAAAGGAAGGAGAAGAGGGGAGGGAAGAGGAGAGGGAAAGGAAGAGAGACAGTTTTAATTATGTTAATAATGACAGAAATAAGCAGAGAAGAGGATGGGAAGTAAAACTGTGCTGAAAGTCAGTCGTTGTCATGTTTTGCTGTGCATGGGGATCTGCTGGGGATCTTTACGAAACTCTGATACTTGCCTCCCACCCTCAGACATTTTCATTTAATTGGTATGGGGTATAATGTAAATCTCCTCATCTGTTTCCAAAGTGTAGCAATGTTTGAGAACCATTGGCTTAACTCATTAAATGGGAAAAAGCAAGGATGGCAAAAAACTCTTTTGTTCCAATGCTTAATTGGTAATGACTTCCTAAGGGCTTTGCTGAGCTCCTATTCAGGCTAAATGGGAAACTGCCCAGATGCACTTACCATCTTCACTGGAAGAGAATGACCTCATACATTTGCCATCCCTGGATTGAAGTAGATTTTGAAACTGAAGTAACTATTAGTAGCTTAAGAAATGGCATGGATCACTTGCAAAATATTAGAGGAAATGAAAGCAAAGAAAACATAGTCATATAGTAAAAGACAGTGAGCAAAAGGAGGAGAAGGAGCGGCAAGGGGGCTAGGAAGAGGAGGGAAAAGAAGAAGGAGTGGAGAGGAAAGAAAATACTAGAAGTTGAAAAATAAGGTAGCAAAATATGATTAAGTATGTTTATTAAGCCTATAAATGCAATTGGAAAATGTCCTACATTTAAAAAGTATATCTTTAGACTGCATACGAAAAGAGAAATCCATCTAAAACCCACTTGATACAAATTTACTAAATAAAAATATATTAAATTAGAAATGGGAAAATATATTAGGCAAATATAGTAAAAAAAAGAAACATAATATCAATAACAAATATAATATGAATTAAAGCAGAAATATTAAATGCAATTAAGATGTCCTGTCAGAAAGTAAAATTCACAATGAATATAAAACTATCACAAAATTTTATGCATCAGATAATGTGAAAATACAAAAAGTGAAATCTGCTATAAATTGGGAGAAATGAATGGAAGTACAATACTAATAGTTTTAATAACAGCTTTCTGTTTTTGATGGTTGATAAAAATATTTTTAAAAATAGAAATCTAACTTTATACCCCACAAGGATAGAATATACCTTTATTTCCAAAACTAATGACATCTACCAAAATATATAAACAAATAAAAAGATCATGCATCAATAAAATTACAAAAAGCCAAAAGTATACAGTTTACACTCTGATTAGAAAGTAAGAAGCTATTATTATTGAATCAAGGAGAAAATTAATGCTGCAGAAAATTTGAAATTAACAGTAGTAAGAATATTACCTAATAAAATATATGAGATGCGCCAAAGCAGTATTCAAAAGAAAATTTGTAGACATAAAATTTTTTTTTACAAAGAAGGAAAGAGAAATAAATGTCCTACAACTGATGTGACAATGAAAGACATGTCCTCATCAGAGGGAAGCTTAGGTTGATGTTGAGGGCCATGATGATTTAAATGTATAAAATCTGCCCCTGTCTCTTATGTTCTTTTTTCCAAAGAGAGGACTTTCATTCAAATTCCAGCTCTAGATCTGGAGTGATATTTCTCTCCATTCTTCTGTCAGTCCTGGTATAGGTGAGAAGTTTAAGATTTATATATGGGGTGTTATTTTTTGTTTTAAATCAAGCTTAATGGGTATATGAGAATTGTAAGAATTCATGAGACATTGTTGTAGTACTATTTCTAAATTCATAATAGAAGCAGCTCCTTCATTTTGTGCTAATCATTTCTTCTCAGTTCTACTTCATGTTTGAGGGGGAAAACCAGACACAGGAAGAAAAAATGTTTTATCAAATAAATCACCATTTCCCAAAGCCCAGATGCCTAAAAAAATTATATCATGAGAAGTTAAAACTTAATAAGGCTAAATGTAAAATACAAAATTATGTGACTTCTGGAAGAAAACATAGGAGAAAATGTACATGACCTTAGTTGGGTTTGGTGACAACTTTTAAAACATAATAGCAAAATCACAATCTATGAAAAAAACTTTACCTTGTACTTTATTAAAACTGGACTTAGAAAAATATTTGGATGTTATTTGAATTTTTAAATTCTGCTCTGGAGAAAAAATTTGCAAAACACATGTCTGATAAAGGACATGTATTCAAAATACACCAAAAACCCCCCCCAAAACAAAAAACCTCTTAAAACTCATCAATAAGGAAACAACCCAACTTAGAAAATGGGTAAATGATCTGAGCAGACACCTCCCCACAGAAGATAAACTGATGACCAATAAGTGTATATAAAGATGCCCAACAACATTTGTCATTAGGAAAATTTGAAATAAAACAACAAAGCAATACCAAAATATCACTGTCAATAAATGGCAAAAATTGAAAAAACTGATAATACTAATTGCAGACAACTTTTCTGTAAATCTATCTCTATTTAGAAATCTATTTAAAGATAAAAATTACATTAAAAATATCTTTAATAAGAACTAAAATTTAAACCTCTGGAGCACAAAATTCCCTAGATCTCATTATACCCATATTACTTTGCTAGTAACTGCATTCTTCAATGTCTCCTAGACACTGGCCAGGAAGAACCAACCCAGAGCCCAGGCCAACACGTGTGAGGCTCTGACGCTGAGCCAATGTTTTACTCTACATCTATTTATTGTTTTCAATGTCCCTTGCATCATGCTTGATGAATCTCCATAAACTAAAACTAAAACCAAGAATGGATGCTGTCCAGAAGTGCCCACAACTGCTCCCTCCTTACTCCCTCCAATTAGACCCTTCAGACATAGATAACAGCATGATTCAGACTCAATGGGTCATGATGATCAGTTAATTTCCCTCAACTCTAACTCCTTCCTTCGTCCCTGCTGGGAGTTTTCAGCATGCTGTGTAGTCAGGGCCAGGCTGCTTAGGATAGAGCTGATTAACAAATTAACCAAGTGCCCTACTTGTGCACATTTACCTCCCACTGTTTACTTTTTGGCTATTTTAGTGCTTGTAAACATATATTAAAGGCAGCAACAGCAACCAGCCCATATATATGGTCTGTCCAGAAGGCGTCCAGCCATGTAATGTGAAAAATAGAGACATTTACTGAAGAAGATACAAGACACAAGAAACATTGTACATAGGACAATGATGCCTCAGTCCCCTTCAAAGTAGGCACCTTGGGACCTCACACAGTTCTCCCAATTGCCATCAGCAGCTCTGTGGTATTTTACTGAACCTCACTGATGGTCTGAAATCTCTTCTCTTTCGAGGGTGATTTTAGTTTTGGGAAAAGCCAGAAGTCACAGGGCGCCAAATCTGGGCTGTATGGGGCCAGAGTCACCTGGGTGATTTGATACTTTGCCAAAAAACTGCATGAGATGTTATACATGAGTGGGCATGTTCTCATAATGAAGCTGCCAATCACCAGTTGCCCAGAGCTTCAGCTTTCTGAATCATCAGAATAGTTTTCATGGCAGAATGTTTAAGCTTAATGCAAAATTTGGTGCAGATTTGTTGCTCTACTTGCTCAGTCATTTTGAATGCAATAGCCACAGGGTACACTGGTCACTCAATGGTGTCTACCACCCCCACTGACTAGTACAGTGAAGTCATCATTGTTCATGCATGCGCATTCCAGTCCACTCTCCTTGGCTGCTAGGTTACATTAATATCATACAAACTATTCTCATTATATTAACGATGGCTGGGCTTTTTTCCAGACAGACTATTGCTCTTGGTAAGACCTTGCATTATTTCTCATTGCTAAGTGTTTTTGACTCTCTGGAGAGGCACCTTTAGAATTGTGTGTGATTTTGTGTAGTGACAACAGTATTTGTGTTCTTGGCAATGAGGTGTGAAATAGCAGAAAATTTGGGTGTTTCTTTCTAGATATGTATAAAATAGTCATATATCAAAAGTCAAAAGGAGTCATAGATCTCCTTTAAGGGAAATCCTTTGGTCTATATGGTGGTAGGTCTCCTCAGTGGCCACGGTTCTACTACTTTGTGAACCTGTCCTTTTGGCTATAACTGATTGAAAAATTCCTGTGTCAGGCTGATCAGATATAGTCAAGAGGATAGAGTCACATGCTAAAAATATAGTTTCTGAGAGCTTACACCTTTAAGGAGGGGGAAAGACATTACTCACAGACCAATGAGGCATTTCCTACATGGTGTTATTACAGTTATCCTTTGATACTCACAAGGGATTAGTTCCAGACCCCAGCAAATCTGAGGATGCTCAAGTGCCTTATATAAAATGGTGCAGTATTTACATATAGGCTGCAGTGGGTTATATACCTACACATCGTTTTGTCGATATGGATTCAGCATAGTGCTCAGTGCATGGCAAATTCAAGTTCTGGTTTTTGGAAATTTCTTGGTTTAAAAAAAAAAAAGTTTTGATCTATAGTGTTTTGAATTCACAGATGCAGAACCTGTGTATATGGAGGGCCAACTGTAATTTTAGTAAATTTATTCAGTTATATATGGTGAGAGTATTTTTCCTTAAAAAAAAAAAGTAAGAAAATGCAACAGTGCAGGAGATAATGATTTAAAGTTCTCCCCCAAAGGTAGATTTCTATGTAATATATACCTGTGTAAAATGTATTTATAATGTACATGAATGATATAATGTGTATATATAATGTGTATAAGGTTTTTCATGGCTCAAATGGTATATTAGCAATATATAAAATAATCAATGTCATATAAAAATCAAAGCATACAATCAAATGTACCCATTTTCTAGTGTATTATTAAATGCACATTAATGAGTGAATATATTCACTTAATATAACCATTTAACTATCAATTCAATCAAGACAAAATATTTCTATCACCCTCCAAATACATCTGTGGCCTACACACCCCACCCTGGACCCAGGCAACCACTGATTTGTCTTGTCTCTATAGATTAGTTTTAACTTTTCCAAAATTTCATTCAAAAGCAATCATATATTAATATACTGCCTTGGGTCTGGATTTTTCTCTCAGCATAAAACTTTTGGTGAGATTGTTGTATGTATCAGTAATTAATTTCTTTTTATTATTGAGTAGTATGTCATTGTATGGGCACACCTCATGGGTATTTTAGCTATTCCAGTAGTATGTATATGTGTATATATATATATATATGCTTATGAGTCTGTATATGGACATATGTTTTTATTTTTCTCAAATTCCTATAAGTAGAATTTCTGGGATGTTTGGTACATGCACAGCAACTGCAAACTATTTTCCAAGTGCACCATTTTACTTCATACCAGATTTGTATGAGAGTTTCAGTTACTCCACATCTTTGCCAACCATGTGTCAATGTTTTCAATTTTAGCCACTTTAGCAAATTATGGTAACAGCACATTGTCCTTTTAATTTACATTTCCCTGATGACTAATGAAACAGAGATTTTTAAAATGTGCTTATTGTTCATTCATATATATTCTTTTGTCAAATTTGGTTCAAATCTTTTGCTCATTATTTATCGTATTCTTTTCTAATGATCAAACTGTAAGTGTTCTTTTCACATTGAGGTTCCAAGTCCTTTGTCATATATATGCATTACAAATATTAGCTACCAACGTGTCTTGCCATTCTATTTTGACAATGCTACCTCACAAAAAGAAAAAGATTTTAGTATTGATAAATATCATTTTATCAATTTTTCTTATACTTAATGCTTTTTCTTTGCCCTATTTAAGAAACCTTTCCTAACACCAAGGTACAAAATTTTTTGTCTATATTTTCTTCTAAAGTTTATAAGTTTTCATTTTTATGTTTGAAAACCTGAGCCATTTAGAATTAAAATGTCAAGTTGTGAGGAAGGTGTCAAAGCTTCCTTTTTTTTAATGAACATCCCGTTTCCAGTGTTCAATTATTGTTGAAAAGATTTTTCTTTTCCAATTAAATTTCCTAGAGATCTTGTTGGAAATCATGTGTGAGTCCATACCTATATTTTCCATTCTGTTTTATTGATCTATAGGTAAACTTATTCTTACAACAAGACCAGTGTTAGATGATTGTAGGCTTATAATAAGTTTTGAAATTAAGTAATATAAGGCCTCCAAATTTGCTTGTTTTCAAAATTGTTTTGGCTATTTTAGACCTTTTCATCTCAATATAACTTTAAGAATTAATTTACCAATTTTATATAAAATTTCTGGGACTTAGACTAGAATTGCATGACATGTAAAGATCAATTTGGGGATGGATTCTATTTGATCAGCAGTATACTTTTCTATTTTTATTTATGTCTTAATTTTCCTCAGCATTTTTTTGTAGTTTTCCATCTATAGATCTTGCACATGACTTGTTAACTGTATGTTAGGTATTTCGTGTTCTTTGATGTCTTAATAATATATTTTTTCAGTTGATTGTTGCTTGTATATAGAAATATGATTGATTTTTAATATTAATCTTCTTACTGTGACCTTGATAAGTTGACCTACTAATGGTAGTTGCTTTTCCCCCAGTTACTTTAGGATTTTCCTTATACATGATCTGAAAAGAGTTTTTTGTTTGTTTGTTTAAATCTGTATACCTTTTTATTTCTTTTTATTGCCTTATTGCATTGGCTGGGTCTTCCAGTAAAATCTTAAATGGGAGTGGTGGTAGCACATAACCACCTCTTATTACTGATATTTGCTCCATTTTTTTTTGTAGATACATTCAGTTAGATTAAATAAATTATTCTATTCCCAATTTGCTAAGAGATTTTTATCATTAAGTAATATTGAATTTTGTAAAAATATTTTTTCTGCTTCTATTGAGAGGCTCCTATGAGTTTATCTTCCCTTTTATTCTGTTAATGGTGAATTAGATGAATAGATTTTCAAATGTTAAACCAAACTTGCATCCTGGGATAATCCCTATTTGGTCTTAATATATTATAATTTGTATAGATTATTGGTACCTTATATCAAGAATAAGCCAAAGATGTATATTGTAAACCGTACAGCAATAACTAAAAATAAATAAGCAAACAAATAAACAAAGAGACTTAGAGAATAGGACAATAGTGGAGATGCAATTGATTTTGCAGGTTGTATCTTTCTCTTCCCCAGTACTCTGACTTATAAAATGCAGCTGCCTTAGCCTGTTCAAACTTTAATTTCTCTGTCTTTTTAACTTAGCAAGACCACTGTGCTGTACCTGAGTTTTCCTTCCCTGAGCCACAGTCCAGAAAGTGCTTTAAGATATTGGGTTGGGCAAAAAGTTCATTTAGCTTTTCTGTGCAATGGCTCTGGTAGTGCCTAGTTGTCTTTATCTTCATTCAAAACAATTTTGTTAGACTGTATTGTGACAGCTGCCATACCAGTGTGCATTTAAAAAAAAGTATCAAAAATTGGTGAATTTTTGTGTAGCTATTTTAATATTGAAGACTAAAGAAAATAAGTAACATTTTGGCATATTATGCTTTATTATTTCAAGAAAGGTAAAAACACAGCTGAATGCAAAAAAAAGGTTTGTGCCGTGTATGGAGAAGGTGTTGTGACTTATCAAACGTGTCAAAGGTGGTTTGAGAAGTTTCTTGGTACTATTGACATTTTGCCCAAATAATTCTTTGCTGTGGGGCTATCTATGCATTGGAAGACGTTTACCAGCACCCCTGGCCTCTATCCACTAGAAGCCAATAATGAGAGAGAGCCAACATACTCAAAATATTCAAATAAATAAAGTTATTGGTGAAAATGAAGAATGTGTCTTTTATTTTACAGGGAAAAAAAAACATACAGACTTTTTGGCCAACCCAAAAAGCCAAATGTGATTCTAGGGCTCACTTTGTTCATTTGCCTTTCTTCTGTCATGGATTATAGTCCTATGATGCCTGTTGTCCAATGTCTGAAAGTGGCTGAAAAATATGTCTTACTTTCTAGTTGATTACAGTAGGAGGATAAATCAGGTACTAATAACTACAATATTGCCAAAAATAAAAATCACAAAATAGTTACTTTTAAAAACAATCATCCTACAGGTGTGCTAATATACAAGTAAGCAATCTTAACACATAGGCAGGCAATATTAGTGTTTCAGGAAGAACTACACAACATCAATAATTCAGACTCTTTTATAACAAAGGTAATTAAAACATCATAAAAATCAACTACTTTGCCCAGATATTTGAGGCCTTGTTATTAAAATAATGTTGGTGAAATGATGGATGGCTTGATGAGAAAAATTCAACTCAAGCTTGAGTAGCTAGCCTTCAAGAAGCAGTGAAAAGAGAAAGCCAATTAAAAACATATATGCTAAGTAAAGGGAAACAGTGACAAAGTGGGTGGTTTTTTAAAAATATGAAAGTAAAAAAAAAAGTTAATGACTTTGAAGCAAGTCACTGAGGAGAAGAAATGGTGATCATTAGTCTAAGAAACTTTAGATGCAGACAGGGAGCAGAGTCTCAGACACCTCAGGAAATTTTCTGGTTTAAGAATTCTATGATTAAAAACAAAAACAATCAAAATAAACAAAACAAAACAAACATTTAAAAGTCATTACATTAATAGGCCTCATGTAAACCATCAACTAAAGGATCACTTGTAGACATCCTGTTTCTAGTTTTTAAGAAAAGGCAAAGTCCTTCATATTGAGGTACATTTATATATGAGGATGCGCACAAATGA
Source organism: Furipterus horrens (assembly GCF_987537825.1). NCBI lineage: Eukaryota > Metazoa > Chordata > Mammalia > Chiroptera > Furipteridae > Furipterus > Furipterus horrens. Next base: position 193,215,878 of record NW_028327171.1, read on the forward strand.
ATGCAGATTGTACTGGAGATACTTTTTGTACAATATTACAGAAATCACATTGTTATGATAAATACCACTACTTATTTCCCTAGAAAGTAACTTTCTCCAGAATTCTCCATGCCTTTTATTCTTATTTTTTCTTACTTATAAAAAGCAACCACAGCTATGAGCAGAAGACTAAGGGATATGTGCTTATCATTTAAAAAGCAAAGAGTTTAATAAAGTTTCTTTTACATTTGTGCATTAATTTATTCTTTCAACACACATTTTTTCGGCCAAAGTAGGAATGACAAATAGACTTCATATTTATTGTCATCTGTTGACTGGCAGTAGTTGTTGGGAGCTCTGTATTGAGAAGGAAGATACTTTTCTGGTTTAGCCAGATTGATTTTCAGTTGACTTCAGCCCTGGACAAAGAAGGTGGAAGCAATACAAAGGTGTATTGCCATTGTTACACATGTCCCCATACTTGACTCAAGGGGTGTTGTTGTATATAAGACAAGATTCTGTTCTTAAGACTGGGGGATAATTCCAGCAATAATGATACCTATAATGATAATAGTGTATCAATCAGGGCCCAGCCAGAAAAACAGAATCAACTCAGATATTTCAAGTAGGAAGGAATTTAATGCAGGAGACTGAATAATTATAAAACTATTGCAAAGCATGAAAGGAAAGGAGATCAGGGAGAATCATCACCTGGTCTCAGCTATGCTACTGGCTTTCAAAGTGAAGTTGCAAGAAATTATGACAATTGTTTGCACCGAGCATAGCTGCCTGCAGCCCCGATGCTGTGAAATCGAGTTCCAGACAATGGAGCCTGGAATAGAACTCAGGTCTTACTATGTATGGGTTCATCAATCTTTCTACAGCCCAGCCTTGTTTCTCCTTATTAAACTTGTGCTGTCATTGTTCTGATGTACATACTAATGTCTTTATCATTATTTTGTTAGTTGTTTCCTCTTATTTTTTAAGTCCTAGGCATGCTTTTCACAAAAAGAGCTGCCTATTCTATTAAGAACTTTGTCGGCCCTTAAAACTGTCACTTCTGGAGCTTTTGGTCTCCGTCGGCAGCCGTCCGTCTCGAGAGACGATGGTGTAGCTTCTTAAGAGTCTATCTGCACCGCCGAGAATGGCTGTGCAGTCCGACTCGGGAGTGACACGGTATCTGTCTCCTCCAGTGTTGAATCGACATCTTGCGATGACGCTGGAGTGTCCTCTCCAGTGAAGCTGAAGCTACAGAGCCTGGGCAGGGTGATATGGAGGGTCTGCTGTTGCCCATGCAGCAGACCCCCCCTCTCTTCGCAGCTGAAGGGTCCAAGGGAAAGACGGAGTCAATACAGCTTGGCTTCAGGTGCGCCGCAGGAGTTGCCGGTGTTGACTACAATGTCAAACCGCCTTAGGGACACCGGCTCCGGATTTTCTGTCGGGGTTTACTCCCTTAGCCTTTCCCCTGAAGAGGTATGCCGCAAGGCAGCGGAGGTTTTTTGGAGTCAGAGTTTTCCTTCTCTGATGTGCCCTGACTGAAAGATCGAACCAGCGACACTTAGCTCGCAGGCCGACGCTCAATCCACTGAGCCAAACCAGCCAGGGGGAGCTTTTGGTCTAGACCATATCAAATACATTAACAGACATCTACTTTGGGGGTAAAAAAATGTAATTTTGCTTAGGAAATAATTTGGCTACCGATAGCTAATTTAATTTGAAATTGGCTATGATTTCTTGGCAATCACTTTGCATAGTTGGAAATTCTTGCTAAGTGAGTAAAATTTAAGCTTAAAGTTTTAAGTATAATGAAATATTTAGGAGGTGTAAACATGGTAATTAACTAAGTTGGCTCAATGTTACAGTTTGTAGATGTTTGAACGTTTATTAAATCTTATTTTGCAGTTTTTTTTTAAAGCCAATATGTTTCCCCCCACCCCCAAGTCTCAAATACTAAGTTCCGTGCCTTTCTAGTGCTGAATGGCAAAAATGACCCAGGGCCTTGTATATCCCAGTCTCAGCTCCTGCTCTCAACATCAGCATGCGTAGCTGGTGAAACAGGTGTGAGCCTCCATACACACTGCTCCCAATGAATGCAATGACCTCCATTACACCCCAGCCCTCCCAGGCCTGGTACACAGTCTTCAAGGTTTATCTCCTCATCAGATCTTTCTTAAATTCACTCACACCGTCTACCTTCCTGTATAGTTAGTCTATTCCTCTTCCCTCTTGGAAACTAAAGCTTGATTGAGGGCATTAGCTTCCATGTCTGCTTCACTTTTCAAGACAGGGATACTTCAAATATTATAAGAGTTTATTTTAACCTGATATCAAACTACATTACAAGGCCACTGTAATCAAAACAGTCTGGTAATGACATAAAAACAGACACATAGACCAATGGAACAGAATAGAAAGCCCATAAGTAAACCCAAGTCTCTGTGGTCAATTAACATTTGATAAAGGGGGAAGGAGCATAAAATGAAGTAAAAATAGCCTTTTCAATAAATGGTATTTGTGGGTATCCCTGTGAAACTCATAAAGGTAGATGTGATCCATAATATCACTAAGAGTTTTTCCAGAGCTACTTTTAATTTGATTTCTGAGAAAACAAATGGAAAGCAAAAGCCTGGGATGCAGCCTACGAAGGACTGAAAAGCAAATATCCCAGTAGAATGGGGTTTGAACTATGTGAGATTCCACTCTTCCCCCTCTCTGTAATACAGTCTATACTTTGCTCCAATCCCTGGCTGGTTTGGCTCAGTGGATTGAGCGTCGGCCTGCGAGCTAAGTGTCGCTGGTTCGATCTTCCAGTCAGGGCACATCAGAGAAGGAAAACTCTGACTCCAAAAAACCTCCGCTGCCTTGCGGCATACCTCTTCAGGGGAAAGGCTAAGGGAGTAAACCCCGACAGAAAATCCGGAGCCGGAGTCCCTAAGGCGGTTTGACATTGTAGTCAACACCGGCAACTCCTGCGGCGCACCTGAAGCCAAGCTGTATTGACTCCGTCTTTCCCTTGGACCCTTCAGCTGCGAAGAGAGGGGGGGTCTGCTGCATGGGCAACAGCAGACCCTCCATATCACCCTGCCCAGGCTCTGTAGCTTCAGCTTCACTGGAGAGGACACTCCAGCGTCATCACAAGATGTCGATTCAACACGGGAGGAGACAGATACCGTGTCACTCCCGAGTTGGACTGCACAGCCATTCTCGGCGGTGCAGATAGACTCTTAAGAAGCTACACCATCGTCTCTCGAGACAGACGGCTGCCGATGACGATTGGGAGATCTGGACAGGTACATGCAAAAAAATGAAACTAGACCACCAACTTACATCATAGACCAGAATAAACTCAAGATGGATGAAAGACTTAAATCTAAGGTGTGACACCATAGATGTCCTAGCAGAAAACATAGGCAGTAAAATTTCAGATAGCCCATGCAGCAATATTTTTGCTGATATATCTCTGAGGATAAGGGATATAAAGGAAAGAATAAACAAATGGGATGACATCAAATTAAAAGGCTTCTGCACAGCTAAAGAAAACATCAGCAAAATGAAAAGGGAACCAACCATATGGGAAAACATATTTACCAATGATACCTTGGACAAGGGTTTGATCTCCAAATATATAAAATCATATGACTCAACACCAGAAATACAAAGAATCCAATTAAAAAATGGGCAAAGGACCTGAACAGACACTTCTCCATGGAGAACATGCAGAGGGCCCACAGACATATGAAAGGATGCTAGCCTTTCATCACCAGCCATCAGAGAGATGCAAATTAAAACCACAATGAGATACCACCTCACACCAGTCAGAATGGTCATTAACAAATCAACAAACAACAAGCGCTGGTGAGGATGTGGAGAAAAGGGAATCCCAGTGCACTGTTGATGGGAATGCAGACTGGTGCAGCCACTGTGGAGAACAGTATGGAATTTCTCCAAAATCTAAAAATGGAACTGCTTTTTGATTCAGTGATCTGATTGTTGGAATTATACCCTAAAAATCCTGAAACACCAATTCAAAGAACCTATGCACCCCAATGTTCATAGTAACATTACTTACAAGGAAATAAGGAACAAACTGATGGACCAGAGTGGGTGGGGGAGGGGGGAAATGGGGAAAGAAGGGGAAAGGTCTAATCAAGAAACAAGTATAAAGGACCCATGGACATGAACAACAGGGTGAAAATTGACTATGGGAGTTGGGGGTGGCGGGGCAGGGGAGAGCAATGGGAGAAAAATTGGGACAATTGTAATTGAACAACAATACAATTTTTTAAAAATGAGGAAAAAAGAGTTAATTTCAGCACAGGTCCTCATGCATGTGGAATCCACTAATAAAACATATTGTGTATCAATACAAATTCATTAAATAGCTTTCAAGCACCTCCTATATGCAAGACAGTAGAGGGAATATCAACAAAGCATTTAATACCATCCTTATCTTCCAGACAACTCCTGTTTTTCTTCAAGAATTTTGAGCTAGGAGATAAAAATGATAAATGTCATTCCTTAGTTTGTCACTGGACTCAAAACACTGTACTCAGTGTTGTAAGTGGAAACATTTCTAGTTTATTTTCATATGGCTTCTTTTTAAAAAATTTAATATCCAAAATAATGTGCAGACAAAAAACATAGTATAATAAATGTTTTGTTATAGTAGTTTCTTGAGTATCAAAACATGGTCATGTACATAATTTTATTTGATTTGTGTAAGCAATGTGGCAAAATCAGAGCGGGTAATATTCCCACTTTACAGATAAAGAAACAAAGGCTTTAGGAGACAGAGTCAGATCTTGGGTTGATATCCAACCCTAGCTTCAGCTCACTACATACTTTGCCCCAGGTACCAGAACATTAAATTGAAGGCAGAATGGTTATAAATTAGCGAGTTGGGTAATTCAGCAGTGAATGTAAATGAGAGTTATAAGATAAATGACATTTAGTGACATTAATTAACTGATTAAATTAAACCCAATATTTTAATCAGAATTTGTTTGTGTAAAGTGCTAGATAAAATGAAATGTAGTTTAACCTAGTTACTTTAAAAATTTCAGTTACCATAACAACTTCTTGAGATTTCAATTAAAGGTGGTCTTTCCTTTATATTATTTTTAGAACTTTAGTTACCATACCAACCAGATGCTGTGTATTTGATCAGTTAAATTATTCCCAAAGAGTTAAAATATGGTGTTCTCTTGGAAACAATCAAAATATGATAAGTGGCGTGTCAGGATTTAATGCCCAAATGGTGATACAGACTCAATTTTTCAAGGAGCTCACATGTGAAATAAATGACCAATGAATCTTCCTTTGTATGTTGGGCTTATGATGTTCTCAGTTACAGAAATCAAAAAGAGATTATTTATCAATTGAAGGAAAGTGGAGATGTCAGGCTCTGTGGTAATATGAATTGTCAGAGCTACAAAGAGAAATGATGTAAATGATAAATTTGTTTTCACTGAGTTTGGGGCTTAGCAGGAAACAATGGTACCAGAGCTTTGCCCAGGCTGCGGGTGGGGAGAGGAATTTGGCTTTACACAATAGATTATGGCTGAAAAGAGCCTTGCCTTCCTGTGTTTATTTCCTCCCCTCTCCCCATGTAGAAGACTTTTTAAAGGAATATGCTCCTGTCTTAAGAAACTGTTTTCTTGATCCTAATTAGAAGAGCCAACACATACTAATAGAATCTGAAATTAAAAATTAGGAGCAAAGAGTTAAGAAATAGGAGACAGACCAAAAAGACAGAGGACAGAGCCAGGGCAGGAATAAGGTATAGGATCAGACTGGCGCTGGGAGGAAGACAGAAAAGAATGAGGGGCTGGGGAGGAAAAACAGCCTCATCTGTAGCATAAGCCCCGGGTAAGACATAAAGAGGCATATGTTAAAAATGCTGATGGAGATCCACTTTCAATTATGTGGAAATATTCCTGACATATTGGGCCCAAATGCACCGCAAAGTAACGTCAGGAAACTTCCCTTGCTCTCGGAATCAAAGTCCTCACCTGTTTGAGGTAAATTGGGCCCTGCAGGCAGACGTCTTGCTTTATTTGATGGGTACCTATCCACAGTGGAGGTGGTTAAGGACAAAAGGCACATCTGGTTGCCCTGAAGGAAGGGCCAAGTTGCCCATTAAGTGACAGATAAAGATGGGCTCTCCCTGCCATTCGCCCTCTGCCAATAAAATGCAGAAGTGAGAGCTGCCTTTTTGCCCACAGCCAGCACAGGAGCCATAGACGGGTAGTAGGAGTGGAATGTCGATAGTGGATTCTGGGTTTGATTATAGGCCTCCTGCTTAATGAGGTTTTGTGAAGAGGAGGAGGTGAGAGACTGGTGCGTGCTCCCGTGGCTGGGGGTTATTTAATTAAAAAACAATAAAGCTGCCAACTGCCGCTGGTTAACAATCTGGTACCCTCCTATCCCTCCACCCAGACAAGAGCACGAAACAGAGATGAAGCCTCTCTAACCTGCCATGTGCTGAGGTTCTGTTAGCTGCACCCTACTCAAACCACTCGTCTTCTTCCTGAGCTCTCTTGGGTGGCCAAAACCTTTGCTATCAGGTAGGTCTACAGAGGTCAAATCCAAGAAAATATAGTCCTTTTCACCCGCTCTCTGAGGTGTTGGGGGGATGCAGTTTGTCACTCCAAAATATGACATTTTGTGGGTATTAATTATTTTAAGCTAGTTATTTTTAAGAAACAAAAGGCAGCAAAAACCTTTGACCTTCTCCCTAAGTGCCTAAAATAATTTTAGAGAGAGGACCTCCTCCAGAAGGGAGGCATTGTCTTAGATAACCATGGTGTAACATGAACTCTGGGTAATAGGGAGGAACCTAGCATGGCCCATTTTTTAAAAGCCCTCTCTGTGTCCTGTTGTTAAAGATGGCACAGGAAACATTTGTTTACTAAACATTTACTTTTCATTTCCCTGTGCCTCATCTTCCTCCTCTTTGAAGTCCCAAAGTACAATACAACAGCCGCCTTCTCCTTAGCTCTTTGGGCTACATATTCTTAGGGAACTCAGATATGTAAATCCATAATATTTTCTCCTGTTAATCTATCCCATGTTAATTTGATTATTAGTCCACCTAGAAAAACTTAAAAAGGTAGAATGAAAGTTAGTTATTTTCCTCTCCAACAGTGTGCTTGTTGGGAAACAAAAATAAAGCCTCTGGGAATGGATGAGTAGAACTGAGTAGGAGTTATTATTCGTCAGTATCTATTCCCTCTATGTATCCTAACTATGGAAATGGGGGTGGGGGGTTCTGTCCCAGTTTCTTCTACTGGCATGGCTCCCAGTCCTCAGTTCCCATGGCTTGTTCATTTTTAATAATTACCTGGGGAACTTACTAGAAAGATAGATAGATTTTACCCTCCTGGAGATTGTGAATAAATTTGTCTCTGAATCTTTCCTTTTAATAAGGGCCTTAGTTGATTTTCATGGTCAGGAAAATTTGAGAAATTCTCTCCTCTCATTGCCTGTTCACATGAGGGACCACAGCAAGGACTAGAGAGGAGATAAAACAGAAGCCTTCTTCAATGGAGGTGGCTTTAGCCTTTGACATGTGTCATAGTTACTAACAAAGAACCAAAGCCTGTCTGATTTTCACTTTCATTGAAATCTCCTATCTCCTAACGTCTCTCAGTTAACGAGAAAGAGGTACTATACTGTAACTCCACTATGTGTTTCTGGGAGAGGGGAAGCTATGTACTGAGTAGGTGTGCATCCTGTCCCTAACAGTTGGCTAAAAAGCCAGTTGATTATCTTTCTAGCTTTTAATCATTCAATTCTTCTGACCAAGAGTCTCACATGTCTGAAAGCCCTATATTCTCTAAGTCAAGATTCTCCTGTGACCTGCATGCCCTTTTAAATCCACCATGTAGGCTGGTTTGGGATTAAATCATCTCTATAATTACATTTTATTTGCATTTCTAATGTACAATTTGCATGACAATTGCTTAGCCTCAGTCACATTGGCTCTGATCTAATCCATATTTATTTGGGGGAAGGGAACTATAGTAGCAAAATACTGTTGGCTTCTGCTCAGAAAAGCTGACTCTAAATCCTTGCCTTTACATATATATGTTCAGCAACCTCAAATCAATCAGTTTTGTCATGTGAAAAATGGAGACGGTGTTATGGGTTGAATTGTGTGCCTCTCATTCCTCCCGCAATTCACATGTTGAAGATCTAATCCCCAGGACCTCTGAATATGACCTTCTTTGGAAATAGGGTCATTACAGATGTAATTAGTTAAGATGAGGTCATTCTGGAGCAAGGTGGGCCCTAATTCAACATGACTGATGTCGTTATAAAAAGACAAAATCTGGAGAAGGACATACACAGAAGGAGAATATGCCATGGGAAGACTGGGCGTTATGCTGCCACAAGCCAAGAAACTACCACAAGGTTGTACTAAGTAGGTAATAAGTGAGAGACCTAAAACAGATCCCTCCTCTGAGTCTTCAGAGGAATAATGGCCCTGCTGACACCTTGATCTAGGACTTCCAGCCTCCAGAAGTGTAAGACAATAAACTTCTGTTGTTTAAGCAACTCAGTTTGTGGTACTTTGTTATGGCAGTTTTAGCAAAATAACAGAGGTGTTAAAATCTATTTCAGAGGATTTTTCTGAGGATTAAATACATATGATTATTTATGCGAAAGTACTTGGCACATGAGAATCATTAATGAATAATAGTGGAAATAATACACATGTTGAGGAACAGAAGATTACATACTTGGAGTTGCAGCATCAAGGTTCAAACTCCATTTGCTGCTCTGTTACGACTTATATGACAACTCCAAATCACTTCAGCCTCTCATCTCTTTGAGCCTCATTCCTCATCTGTAAAATGAATATAATGGCACAAACTATATAGTAGTTGTGATGATTAAACAAGAGAATGTGTGAAAGTGTATGAACCAGCATTATAACCAAGAATCACATGGCTTTTGCCCTTGCAATGTAAAAAGCACAAAATTTTAAGCCTCTTCTCTCAGCAATTGGCCCCCACCTGTGCCTCCTTAGCCTGTAGTCTGAGGCCAAAAGCTATGGCAGCTGACAGATGAATGAAGTTTGAGATCCTGCCAACCCTTTGTGTGTTGGGAGAAGACAGAACCCTAAGGATTACCCCTTTCCTTTTTTCCTCCCTGCCTACCCTCCCATTTGAGCACAAGTTTCTTGCTTCTTTTTTTTTTTTGAGGATCAAAAGAGCTATGACTCTGATAGTTAATGGTTAAACCCTTCTTCCTTTCTTTTTTGGAAGAAACAATTTGATAGCTATAATTATTCCTGCAGACCCAATTATTTTCACAGAAATTAAATATGTCTGTGGTAGTACTTCAATAGATCAATGTGTTTGTTACACTATCAAAACCACTTTCTCCCCCTGCTATGTTGAAATGAACAATTGAGTGCCAGATTGCAGAACTGAGGTTTTGTGTAATATTTACAGCTAGCAGGCACATTTGCTCTTCGAAAGCTCAGAGCTGTACTACTTGCATCCAATAAAATCCATGATTGAAATCCTCTCCCAAATTTAAACATATAATATTGTTAATAAAATATTAACTCCAAAATGAATAATAAAGCCTTAAAATATGAATGTCCCTTGACCCCGTAAGTCTACTCAAAGACATACATAGTAAAGAAAAAAATAGCCAAGTGTCCAATGTTGTAAAGGTATGCATATCAAAACAGTATGTACAATATCATTTCAGTTTTGAGCTATAATGTTTAGGCATGTAAGAGTAAGGAAAGAGAGTATATGTGAGAGAGAAGAGATGAAAAAGGACATGCATCAAAATATTAACAGGGGTTATTACTAGGTAGAAATATTATTACTGACTTTATATTGCTCTTTATGCTTTTCCCTTTTAAGTGAGTATTCTTTATATTCATAATCAGAAGAGATAATTAAAGCATTGTTAGCCTAGAAACCTTAAAGGGGATTTCTTTAAATCATAGGAAGCATCAGCATGCAGCATTTCCCAAACCATGTCTTGAAATATGTAGTAGGAATTCTTTGAAGCAAAGCTTCTATTGAGAAATAATGTAGAAAACACCTTTTTTGGTCTCTTTCTTTCTCTCAGATTCACAATGAAAATTAGTATCAGCAACAATAATTACCTAAACTCAGTTTGATTGTAAACCATTATTTTCCCCCCGTTTCACCTCAATACTACTTCCTGACTATTTAGTGCCCCAAGAAACACAGTTCAGTTGGGAAATAGTGTTCAAAATAAGAATCCTTTACTGCCTCTGTCTACCAGTTTGGAGGGATAGGAGACACATTCGTTGTTTCCTTACTCAGCATGCATTCTCCCTTTTCCTCATTCTTAACAGCAACCAGGTTTTCCTTTGTAAAATCAATCCTTCCCACTGTGTAACACCTGTGTAAACTGGGATTGGGGGCAAAAGTCAGTCAGCATGGCATCATCCCTCTAATGGTGGATTAGGGGTGAGTAACCCCAGCCTAGCCCAGTCAGAGCATAGCACTTCCCTCACCACAGTGAGTGGTACAGTTAATCCAGCTGGATCAGGAAGTAGGACATGTGTTCAATCACTGTAGTGAGTGGTATGCTTGCAGTATCTGCATGTGAACAAGAAAATATGTAGCACAAGTTGCTGGGAGCAGCCATCTTGTGCCCCTGAGGAAGGAAGCCAGCTTTAGGGAAAAAGTCACTCAGAAGTAGAGCTGGAGCATTGATCAAGTTGTATCTGTATTCTGTTTACCTATAGCCAATAAATCTCCTGTCGGTTGGTTTTGTTTTCCTATTACTTCCTACCATTGTGTTCTGATACAGAAGACTAAAAAGAACCTCAGACAGATAACTAAGAGGAATAAAAAGGAGGCTAATCCAATGCCTGAAAAAGTACAGCTGAATGATCCAACAATTCCACTTCCGGGTATTTATACAAAGAAAATGAAAACACTAACAAGAATATATTATCACTCCATGTTCATTGCAGCATTATTTACAATAGCTAAGATATGGAAACAACCTCAATGTCTATCGATGGATGAATGGATAAAGAAGATGCGGTACATGTATGCAATGAAATATTATTCAGCCATAAAAATGACTGAAATCTTGCCATTTGTGATGACATAAGGGCATTATGCTACATGATATGTTAGACAAAGACAAATACTGTATAATCACACTTATATATGGAATTAAAAAAAAAAAACCAGAAAACAAAAACCAAGCTCATGATGCAAAGAACAGATTGATGATTGTCAGAGGCAAAGGGAGAGTGGGCAATTTGGGTGAAGGGGGTCAAAAAATACAAACACCTAGTTATCAAATGAATAAGTCATGAAGATGTAATGGACAGCATGGTGACTATAGTTAGTAACACTATATTACATATTTGAAAATTGCTAAGAAAGTAGGTCTTAAAAGTACTCAAAATATTTTTTCATCATAGGAAACACATTTTGTATATATGATGTCAGAAGCTAATTAGATTTATTGTGGTGATCACTTTGCAATACATATAAATATCAAATCATTACATTGTACACTACAACTAATATAATGTTATTCCAATTATACCACAATAATAACATAGCTCATATAGACACAGTAGTCAATGCCTCACTCATTTGTACAACTCGGCATGCATTCTGTATATTGTGCATATATATTTACATTTTCTTAGTTTCAGAATGTTCTAAAATAGATATCCACGTTTCACCTGGAGCTCGTAAAGGTGGGGAATAGATCAAATTCTTCTCACTTGTTCCCTTCCTACTTCCCCTAAGGCTGACCAGAACCCTGCATCCTTAAGATGAAACTGGCGGCAGTGGCTGTTCAGTAAGGAGTGGTGACCATTTAGCCAATGCATTTCTGTTACATTAGGAATGTGCCAATGAGTTGCAACATCAGATCCATAAGCAACTTGCCATCGATTAGCGTGTTTTCCCATTTTTTTTCTATATCCTATTGCTTCCTGGGCTGATAGAATCCATAACATGGAGTTCCCTAAAAGTGACAGCAATTCAATAGAAAAAATAAAAGCTTTGAAGAGACACACTACCTTCCTTGATTTAAGTTTCTCTCCAGCCTCATATAGCTCATCAGTCAAGTGACATCTGCCACAAATGGTGCCATTAAGTGATCGGAATAAGCTTTCCTGAGAATTTAATTGGAAATATCAATACTAGCATTCCAACTCTTTTCTCAACATGATAAAGTCCTCTTTAAAAAAAGCATCCATCTTTTACCTTAAACCATGTCCTAAGAGGCAAGTGAGCCCACTGCTGATGCAACGGATGATTTCTATCTACGACTAGACCTGTGTGTACTTAGGTGTGGCCGTGTGTAAAGGGCTGGTTGAGCCCCTAGGCCCTGGCAAAATCAGTCCAGTAGCAACAGATACCAACCTGGATGCAAGTCACTATGGGGTGACGGAGGGGTCAAAGAAGTGAAAGGGGTGACCTGTATTCTTCAAGAATCTGCAACCAGGTTAGAGATACAAACTTTGTTACTGGTGTTGTTTTTTTTTAAGTAAGGATCTTTTTGTTTTAAGGTTTTTTTATTAAATCATTTTAAATTCTTATTCTACTACAGTTGTCCCAATATTTCCTCCTTTGCCTTCCTCTTCCCACTCCCCCACTCCCACTGTCAGTTCCCACAACGTCGTTCATATCTGTGGATCATTCATACATATTCGTTGTCCAGTCCCTTCCCCTTCTTTCCTTCATTATCACCCTCCCTTAACTATGTGTGACGGATACTGCATGTCCTGAGCATGTGCTATATTCTCAAATGCAGGCATATGCCACCTGTTCCCACTACTAAAGAAATTTAAGCAGTGGTTTCTCCCTGTTCTGAGCTTGAAGTGGAGACAGAGTTTGTACATGACTGGTTGACAATGGGTGGTCATCCCAGATCAGTATTTTTCAACTTTGGTACTGCTGACATTTTGGACCAGACAATTCTTTGTTGTGATGGGGCTGCCCATGCGTATTATAGACTATTTAGCAGTATCTCTGGCTTCTCCCCTCTAGATGCCAGTAGCTTCTTCCCAGTTGTGGCGATCAAAGTATGTCTCCAGACTGTGCCAAATGGGAGGCAAAATTATCCCTGGGAGGCAAAATAACCCCTGATTGAGAATCATTGCAGTTGATTATTATTACTGTGTTTGCTTTTTGCAATTAAGCTGGAGCTAAATCCCTCCAGAATTCTCCCTCTTGTGTGGTTCCACGTCAGCACTCACTACAAGGGACATTTGCATGAGATTTGGAAGGTAGAGTGAAGCATCAACTGTTTGGTAATGCTCTGAAGTTTGGTGCAGAGCGCCAGGCACTTTGGCAGTCCACACACATTGTCACTGGTCTGCGGGCTCACCTTGTTGGCACACGTTGCACCCAGACCTGCAGCTCCTCCAGCCTTTCTTCCCTATTGCTAGTCTTGCTGACCTATAATTACTTCAGGCTCAACACTAGACACAGTGGCAGCAGCCCGCACAGAGTACTTCACCAACTCCCACAGTTGAATAAGATCTAATCTCTTCAATGAATCCATTATTCTGTGCCACTCATAGCAGTTTCCTTCTCTGATTGAAGTCTGACTGATACGCATGTAAGTGGGGATTTCAAGTTGAAGTGACATTTTGCAGGAGAACTGGAAGACTTCCCACATTCATACTACCCCAGGTAATTAGTCTAAGTCAAACCAGGTGGTCCCTTCCTTTTTGCCAGGGATCAGTTCAGTCAGTTTAAACCAACGAGATGCAATGAGAAACTTGCGTGGGGTTTCTGGAAATGAAAAGTCAGTCTATCTCATCCAACTAGAAATAAACACTAAAGTATGCTGTCCCAGTTGCTATTGGCAGCCATCATGTAACAGTGTAGGGAACCAGCTTTAGGATAAATTTGGTAACGTTGATAGCAAAGGGAAAAACAAGAACCAACCAACCAACCAAACAAACAAACAAAAAACTAGGTCTGAAAATATCTTGGAGCTGTGGAATCAAACCTTGAAGCCTTCCCTATTTCTGAACTTCCTTTTGCATGCGATAATAAATTTCCCTATTGTTTAAGCCAGTCTGGCTGGAATTATAATATTCTTGAAGTAGCTTTAGGGTCTGGGTTAGACTTTGGATACAAATTATTCTCACTTCTTGAAGAGGATTTAACCTGGTCATCCTGGGGTGAAGACTGCATTTCTTTCTCCATTTCTTTTTTTTCTTTTCTTTTTTTTCTTTTTTCTTTTGGTTTTTCAATTACAGTTGTCCCCTTTTCCCCTAATTTCTCTCCCCCACCCAACCCACCCCCTCTCCCGCAATCATATCCCTCCCCGTTGTCCATGTCCATGATGAGTCTTTTATACGGGTTCTTTGACTAATCCCTTCCTCTCCATTTCTTTTTGAATGTATTATACTGGTACCATTGGACTCAGAACTGGAAGTCTAGATGGTCTTTGCTGCTTCTACTAATTTCAACTGAATCTTCACTGCCTACTTCTCTCAGCTCCAAATGTCTCTAAACCTCTTTGAGTTAAAAAGCAAAAGATAAACAGAACACAGCAAAAACTTTCTCCAGGAAATTCAGGTATGTGTTATCTTAAGTCCATCAGGAGTAGGACTTACCTGAAAGATCTGGGCCCTCTCCAGCTATGATCAACCCCTAGCTGTCCTGGGCCACCCACACCCAGCAGGAAGCAAGCGATGATAGAGGCAGCAAGTTGAAACTCTCCCCGAGTGTATTCTCTTATTTATTTGGGCCTATCCTTGTCAAGTGTAAACTTTTGGATCATTGGCTTCCCAATATTTGGATACTCAATCCACAGGCATAGTAGGCTGAATTGGAAGGGTCATAGAGTGGCTATTGCTGGCAAAAGGTGTCTCCAGAGTCTCCAGATGGATACTGTGGCCATGAGAGTCCTGGCTGGATTTCATTTCCTACTTATTTCCTCTGCCGGGCAACCTCTGTACCAGGTTACAATTGGCACAGCCCTAAGCAATGCCCTTATCAAGAACATGGGAATTAGTCAAACTGAGGTTCGAAGCCTTATTGTTTTTACCAGAAAGTGGGCATGTCATGCAACCTCTCAAAACCTCATCATCTCATTAAGAAAACAAGAATAGGAACATCTATCATCATACATAGCACACATGGTAGAAACTCAATAAATATTTGGCCTTCTCCTCCACCTCCCCACTGCTTTAGCTGACCTTTCTGACATCCTGGGGTATTCATCAGATCTCGCAGCTTAGCTGGACCACTGGTCCTACCTGAAGCTGCCCACACTCGCAGCTCACATTAGGAAAAGCCTGCTGTTCAGATTCAAGGTAAGCCAAGAATATTTTCTGGCTCTGGAAATAGAAGGAGGCACATAGCCCATAGGGTCAGAAGAAATGAAATAGCCAGGAAAACCTGCTGCTGTGTACCTGTGGTGTCCTCGCCATATACTCTTGGTATGCTTGACTCAGGGCACCTAAGCCTAATGTTTCAACGCTGGTCACACCAATGATTGTCGAGTTCGCTCATAGACTAATGGCTTAAAAGAAGTATCATATGCACATGGCTGCGATCCAGCAACCTTGAGCTTAATCCTGCTCTACTGTTGATTAACTGTGTGACTCCAGATAAGCCGTTTCAGCTCGGTTTCCTCCGGAACCTAATTGGAGGATTATCTCACACCATCTCAGATCCTGTATCGTTTGGGGGTGGGGGTGGAATAAATGCATTCTGAAAAGTGCCCTCCTCTGGCCTGTTATAAGGATTCAGTGTCTTTTAGACTGGCTAATCCCATGAAAGTCTTATTTTCCTCAAGAGTGAAGCAGTGTTTGTTCTAAGCCACACCACTGAGGTGTAGCCCATATTTGGTTAATTGAATATCATTATATGCTTTGAAACTGTCCTTGCATTTCAAAAAGCCTCTTTCTTTTTAAGAAACACAAAACACACACACACATATATGAATATATATAAAACCATTAAAAATGTGCTATAAGAAAGCAGCTGCCTTAAGAATATTTCTGGGGAAAAGCCAATTGTTTGAGAACTGGGATGCATTCTGCCACTTATGAAAAGAAACAAAAATAAATAAATAAATAAAGAGAGAGGAGAAAGAGAGATGAGAGGCACAAATGTATTGACAGATGAGAAGAATAAATGTTTTTGTTGCGTGCGTTGTGCAGAGGTGTCACACACACCAAATTATGACATAACTGTTGGAGTAATGGCTGCAGCTGTTGCCTTTGTAAAGTGATCCACAATACCCCACTCTAATAAACGCAACATGTCCAAGTCACTTCACACAATGAGGACAGCCTAATCCCATGCCACGTGAGCTCTGCACCAAACATGCCCATATTACAACAGCAAGATCAAGCCAGGAATAATCACATCCTTAAGAAAAAAATCCCCCGTGTTACATACTGAATTCCCTCTTAAAGAGAGCAAGCATGTGAGTGTGCTTGTGAACAGGGAAATTCCTTGATGAATTGCCAGGCAAAAGCACAGGGTAAAAAAATCCATATGTTGCCCCCATTTCCTTGAGTAATAACTAGTAGAGAGAAAAAAGGACTTTGGGGAAGATAGGAAGCTGCTGCTGGGCTGTAATCATTTATTCATTTATTCACTCATTTGTTCAACAGAATTCTTGAACACGTGTCCCTGGTACCAGGTTATGAATCAGAAATACAGAGGTGGGCTCAGAGAAGAATGTAAACATTGAAAAAATAATAAAGTAATAATAATAGTAAAATTTGCTGCAATTGTGACAACTGCTTTAAGGATGAACTAGGTCCTATGAGTGTGAATTACAGACTGTACTTTCCTTTTGAGAGAAGCTTGAAATGTCCAGTCTTGAAATCACTATAAGCCTACTTTGAATACAAGAGTCTTGGGAGTTGGTACCCAGAGAAATAAAAATTCCATTGGGGATTTTAAAAAATCACTTTTTAACGTTTTATTTGATAACATGTTCCTGTCATTGAGTGTTTAGAATTTGGCAGTGAATGTGTCAGAACCATCTTCTCTACTTAGCAAGTGACAAGCACTAAAGGTAATTGTAGATTCAAGCAAAAAAACTTTTGATAAAAAAAATACACTTCCCTCTATGAGTTGTTTTGTGTGATGGCCAAGATCATGGGGCTCAAGTTTGGCTCCATTGTTCATTTGCTAGCTGTTGAAGTCAATTTACTTAAGCTCTCGGGGCTACGGTTGCCTCGTCTATAAAGTAGAAGTAACTCTACTACTTCCCTCATAGGATCATTGTGAGGATTAGGAAATTAAAGACACTTAAAGCACCTCAAATAGCACGCAGGTCATACTAAATGCAATGCTAGTATTGCTATTATTACTATTACTTGAACCTAAATCTAGGATTCCACACTGCAGCTAAATTATTATGACTTTTAATTATTTTATTGAGTATTATTTGGGAATCACTCAGATTGGGTTGCTCCTTAAACTCAACCCTGGACCTCTGCTTCTTCCAGATGTGAAAGATGTCTCAACCCTATACCACCCTTGATTAGTCATTCTGTCTGTCAAAATATGCAGCCAAAGGCATAACCCATTTCCATCAATGGGCAATCATTGTCCCATTTTTCAGGAATGATTTTATTAAACATACCATCTTCTGCATTGGCCAGAAGTCTCACAGCAGAGGTGCTACAGGGTCCTTCCATAACTGCCTTTTAATATTGAAAAGTTAAAAGTAAATAGAAAACTACAGCACCTAACTCTCCTAAACCTCAACCCATTCCATAATCACACAGCC
Source organism: Furipterus horrens (assembly GCF_987537825.1). NCBI lineage: Eukaryota > Metazoa > Chordata > Mammalia > Chiroptera > Furipteridae > Furipterus > Furipterus horrens. The sequence continues at coordinate 193,233,608 of NW_028327171.1, forward strand.
ACCTTCAATGGCTATAAACAATTAGGAAGAACCGTGGCGAGGTCAAGCATTAAAATTTCTATCCTTTGTCCTTGAAGATCATAGCAAGATATATTAAGTCCAAACTGAAAGAGAAGTCTTAGTAAGTCAGATATATAATCAGTTATTTGGCCTTTGACTTTCATTGTTCCTGGGTGAGGGTGGGGTGGGTGGGTGGGTTCGGACATCTTTGACATCTTGGAGGCAGATAGAATTTCTTAAATAGATGATAGAGAAATTCTTGCTGAGTCTTGATCATTTGTGTATTCGCAAGTTCCTCCACACAAGCAGACTGTGAGTGAAAACAACTCTAAGGATGTGTAAGCAGGATGGTTAATTGTGTATGCAGTAAATACAATTTGCTCCTGAAGAATCAGTTTGCTATTTATTCACTGGGGAGAAAAACCCAGTTGATAACACTAACAGAACAGAAATATTGTGGAGTAGGTTGATGGCAAATCACTTTTAAAATGCTTCCCCCCCCTTTTTATAATAGTTCATTTTTATTGTATTTTTTCCATTACCATTTATCACCCTCAGAAGGTAGATAAAAGCAATCAGATTTTTCTTCCTTTTGTAAATCTTCACCTGATTTCCTCATCTGTTTTTTTCTTTATCTTATCCATCTGTAGTGTTTCAGGAGACTTTGCCCAAAGAGAGTTTCCTGAGGTATGTCGGCTAATTAATATTTCTCAACATTATTTCTATCCCAGACCTCTGATCTCTGGCAGCCCTACAAAATATCTTGTTGCCTTCCTTCTTTACCAAGGAAGATTCTGGGAAAAGGTGATTAATTGGAAAATGGGGAAAACTACATTGCCTTGAGACATCCAAAGCATATCAAAAACATTCACACTCAAGGTTTTGAGCCCCCTGCTGTGTGTTTCCCTTCCGTGTAAAGAAGCCCCATGGGAACCTGGTAGATCAAGCTCAGCAGGAAGCCTTGTTTGGGTAAACACAGCAAGCAAAGAATGTCTCACCCCTACATGTAGCATGCTAAAATCCACCTCTCTGTCAGCACTTTTACTCTTGTGTTCCCAAAACAAAGGCTTGGTCCTGCCTGGCAAGCCCCACTTATCTTTGGTCAGCAGGCTGGTGATAATTGCGCCCCTTGTTGCTGCTGTAAGTTAACTATCACTGCTGTTCTGAAGGTTCTGTTGTCACCCGCTGCCATCATTGGGCGATCGGAGACCTGTCTCCCAAAACATACTGCCTTCCCTCTGGTCCTTCATTTGCCCTAGACACACACATTCTTTTCATGTCTGAGGTCTCTCTGAGGCAGTGTGTTATTGGATATTTTGCTCTCTTGGTTTTTCATTGGATAAAATAATTGAAGTGATGTAAATGCTACTAAGCATGGGGAAAGGTACGTAATTTCCTTTATAGGAGTAAAAGGTACACTTACCACAAGTCATAGGAAGTGATATCTTTTTCAGTGAACTGCAGTTCTGCCCACAGTGGGGAGTAGTTTTTAGCTACCACCAGCAATGCCAAAATAAGGAAGCTAGGGCCAACTTTATGTGTGCCGTTCAAGGCTCCATGATATAAGAATAGAATAGAATAGAATAGAAAAGAATACAATATAATATAATATAAAAGTTTCCCTTTATTTGAAGGGCCTGATAGTATGACCAAGACTCATCACAAGGATAAGAAACTGGGTTCTTGTTTGCTGTGGACTAAATGCTATCATAACTGTGTCTCTTGTACATCATACAATGTGTACTAACTCTATACATATGCTCAATTTGCCCAAATTACTTTGCGTGCACACGCGCGTGCACACACACACTATTCAGTGTTGCAACAAGCTGAGCATATAATTGAAACCATAAGGAGTTTAGCCTTCCAAAATTTTGCTTTTTTGTCTACCCAGAGCAGGATCTTTCTCATTATGGTTATGAAATGAGACTCTTTTCTTTCTTGTCAATAATAAATAGAATCATGAAAACTAAAAAAGAATATGATGGGCTCCTACAATTGGCACTGTCATTTAGTTAGCAGAAGTAAAATTATTTTCAAAAAGATCAATCTGCTTTGTGAAACTCTCCATATTTTTAATTCACTTGCAACACATAATTAGATTGTATATTTAAATAAGCCTGCTGAATTTTACTCAGCAATTTTTAAAGGAGATCCCATGTTATTTCATTTTTATGTTAGTTCAACCACCAATACAATACACTGAGACAGCTCCCCCTACCCCCTGTTAAATAGCTTTTTAGAGCTCTGTTTCCAGCCAAATGATCTGGATAGTTTTCTCTCAATGACATGCATCACTTTGCCAGTGAATCTTTAACCTCTGCCAAGGAGGGGACCAAAGATGAGAGGAAAAGGGGACAGAAAGAGAAAGGACTAAGGGAGCATTTGGAATCAGAAACTTTAATTTGGTTTCATCATGGTTGTGGGTGACTTTTGGTGAGTGTGTATGGCTTGTTTCTTGTCAAATGGAAGTACCATGTATGATGGGGAAAGCCTTACCAGGCAGGAATTCTTTCAGGAACAGAGGCATTAGCAGGGAGATAACTCAGGGGACACAACATTTTCCCCTCAAAAACAAGTTTAAGCCCAATGTATCACTTAAATAAAAATACAGCACTTTTTGCAGGGAAGAGTAGGGCAGGGTACATTTTCTTGATCTCATTTGATTTTTCTTTTCTCAGAGCATCCCAGGTGGGAAAGGGTCCTTCTTACTGAAGCACTGGTCTTGCTAGTTAGCCTTGTATTTGGTTGCAAGGAGCAGAGAAACTAATTAGGAGTAGTTATAAATATTATGCAATTTCTATTCATACTTAAAGGAGTCTTCTTTCTTTTTCTTTTTTTCCTTTTCCTTTAACACTAATGAATTTTAGGTCCTCATTTCCAGTGTCTCTCCATTTCCCAGCAGAGAGTTTGCTTGCTTTCTTTCCCTGCCTGGTCAGTCCTTCAGGAACCATCCCCAAGCCCAGCCTATCTTCGATGAGAACGTTCTTGCTGTCACATTTTCAGCAATCAGGGCACATCATGACCCTGTCTATATAAAGGGGGAGGACAAGATTGTTTACTTTATCAGAAGGCTAAACATCTCACTGGGAGTCCTTGACTATGTGCTTAAGGACACAGACAGAGAGGACAAAGGGCAGCAGAAAGTGCTCCTGCCACTGCGATTTGCATCTGAGTTCAATTCAGCTCTGCTTTAAAGAGTCTCATTTGAATACACAGTACATTAGCTCCCCTCCTGCTTCAGATCCAATATGGGAAATACATTCATAGCTCAGTAACCTCTCCCTGACATAGTCCAGACAGTTGGGGAGAGGGTGGGGAGGGGGATCCAGCAAATGCAGAGAAATTGTATTTCAAATGAATGTCTTTTCATCAACTGCCTATGTATCCCTCAGCTGTGCTCCCGTAGGAGATCTGCATATTCTTTCTTACTAATGGAAATAAATAGAGGATGAAGATTTTGTTTTGTCCGTTTGAAAACACTTCTTTTCTCCTCCTGCTTGGAGGCTTCTAATAAATATGCGATGGGAAGAAATGGATTGTTAGACTAAAGGAAATCAGAAGGTTTGAGATGCCATGTCTACCATGATGATCTATGTGAAGACCTCTGACTAGATATTGCCTCCAGAATATTTCCTGACAAAAGTTAATAAGTAGATTTATAATACAAAGATATATGAAAGTAGTCATGTAAAAGACCACAGATCTAAACTAAATCAGCCTGCAGAGAGCTCTAAATTATGCACGAGGTTGAAAGGGTACTAATGCGCATTATCTATTCCCTTTCTTTTCAGTTTTCATGGGAATTCACATATACCTTTAGGTCTTTGTGTACGTTTCCTTAAACCTTTGTCTTCTTTTAGCCTGGGAAAGCAAGAGTGTCTAAAGAATGAGAATGTTTAAGTGTAATAAGGCTGGTGTTGCCTAATGTTTGAACCCTGGAACCATTTTTAATTTACCTAGTTAATGCCTATATATTTGAAGTGTGATAATAATAATGTTACAGACTGGAGGTTCCCCCCCACCCCCACCCAAGAAAAAATCCCCAAAGCCTATGGGTTAGGGGATGTGGGAAAGGGAACAGCTTTTAAGATGCCTTTGCATAACTATGCCTGGTAACTAGTGTCTTAGTTATGCAAATAGATTTGGTTCTTCCAAGGCCCCAAGGAGATGGGAAGGGTTTTGACTATGGAATAGTGAGGAAAGAGCATACAGGGCCCAGGGCTAGCGCAAGGTTCTGTGAATGGTCAGAACTGGTTACTATGCCCTCTCCATCACAGGCCATGGTCAGGGATTTAAAAATAAGGCAGCAACCATTTTAAGAGAGGAGAGGAGATCCATGTGGTTTGGAGAGAGAGCAGGGAGTACCTCACGGTTTACAAGGAGGGTAGAAGAACTCCATGCGGCTTTGAAAGGGCAAAGAGAGAACCATGTGTGATCCAGTGCAACATGGCACATATTTTCCTGGACTGTTATACGGAGGCAGAGGACGTCGTACCCCAGATCCTGAAGGAGACAGCTGACAGAAAAGGGATGTGGAACTTCTGGCATGTTTTTGGCTTATAGCCTTTTGGGGAACAAAGGAAGTGCTGGGTCCCATGGGAGAATGGGGCTCTGAGCTGAAGTGCTCCCTGCCCTCCCCAGGTTGGAATATTGTAAATAAAGACCTGTTTTCCTCAACACTAGTTGTTGGGTTTTACACCAAGGTGCCACGTGAAAGAACCCCCTTTCTTTCAGTAACAATAAGGTAATGATATTGACTTTTTTTTTTTTTTTTTAAACAAACATGCCAGAAGTTGTATATAGCCCAGGCTTTTATATATCAATGCCTTAAAAAAGCAGTCACCTTAGAAGGCTGAGGTTTGTTATTTTAGCTTTTAGTTTTTAACAGTGGTTTTTGTTGTTTTAACACCACAGTGTGAATTGCAGCTAAAGACTACAGCATTTTCTATTGAATATTGCCAAGTGGAGAAAACTTTTTGTCATTTGGTGGTGGGTTTGATTTTTGCAAATAGTCAAATATTATTTGGATCCAGGGTAACTAGAGAATGAGCAGTAAGTATGAATTTGAGTAAGATCTTCTGTAAGTGTACCTGAGACAGCAAAATGTCTTCTGAGCTTAAGTGCCTGCTAGAAAACACAAAATAGGTGGAAATTCATATTCACCGTACCTAACAGTCCCCCATGCCTTTATTCAAGGAATTATAGCATTAGAAGAAATCTTAGAGATTATAAAACTTAAGCCCTTATCTGAGGGAAACAAAAAGGTCCTAATGTGAAATTTTACTAAAAATAACATTCTGTTTTGTTTGGGGGCATCTACCCAACTCTCGACTAATTCCCTTACTTTAGGATTGTCTTCCTCTACCTCTAATTCTTGAAACCACAGACATGGGAACCTGTCAGCCAAGTTGAGGGCACCTCCTGCCCATGGAGATGGCTGATTGGGTCAGTGATAATACCTGGATCAGGCAGGCCAATCAAATCCTTTCTTCTAGGAATTTGGAATTGGCATGTTTGCAGTCTTTCAGTATGGCTGGACCTAGAAGATACAGTCAGAAACTAAAGTTTTTCATATTGACTGGAGAGTCAAGAAAGCTGGTCTAGAGAAAACAAGAGGTAATACATATGTCTGGAAGAAAGAGATAAAAATGAGATTAAGGGGGAAAGCATTGCCCATGTGTCCAAATTTTCCAGTTCCTATATAGAGCCTTCTTGAAGCCTGATTGAATTACTGCCCTTACATTCTTAGAGCTACCACTATATCCTTAAATGATGTCTTATAAATGTTTCTTTTTATTTAAGTTAGAGTGAGTTGATTTGTTACATGCAACCCACCAGATCATACCTAACAGATTATACATATACAATATATGAACACCCAAGAGATAACTTAATCAGCCAGCCTCTCCTAGGAACCAAAGTTCTTTCCATGGGCTCTGAGAGAAATAGCATGGGACGAAAAGTCAGGTCCTGGAACATAAGACTTGAGTTGTCAGCCAACTGCAGCTTTCCAGGTGTGAGCAGGACTCCCTCTGATATATAGGGGAGTTGATGCATCTGGACCACTGTCTGGTGGTTGTAGGAAAGTGACAATTCTGAGTGGGGCTTGCATGGTCCTGTGAAAGGGCCTGATCCAACACAGACCCAAAGAAACCAGGAAAAACAACTATAATGTTGCCATTCTATATTCAATTCATTCAACAGCAGCCCCCTCATTGCCTAGAGAAGATTAAAATCCTAGCTGTTATAGCAGACACACAGGACTAGCCCCCTATCCACATCTTCAGCCTCATCTTTCAGCTCATCCAGCCTCATGCTATATGATCCTCAAACACAAATCTCTTAGTGTCCTGCTTCTGCACTACAAACCTCCATGCCTGCCTGCCTGCACTTTTGTCTGCTTGGGGTGCCCTTCACATTGGATCTCTCTCTACTCCATCCTGGCTCCCCACTCCCTTGACCTAGAAAATTCCTATTCAACTTTTCAAACTCTCTTCAGCATCCTACTCTGGGAGGGCTTTCCTGGCCTTTTGCCACCTCAGGATAGAGTTAATACCTTCTTTCTCCAAAGTGCATCAGTACCTTATTATTACTGTTCATTAGCACCTTATTGATTACCGCTCTCTATTGCACTCTATTATAATGATTGGTTTATATGTTTTCTTTCCAATAGCACTATGAACAATGTGAAGGCAGAAACCATGTCTCATTCACTTCTGAATGCCCAGCAACTAACAGTGGGTGCTCAGTTACCAATCAACAGCATATACTCTGGTAGCTAGCACCTTTTATATGTGTTCAATAAATGTGGAAATACGAACTAAAGTTGTGTAAAGTCATCTTCTGAGGAGGCTCTAAAGTATTTGTTCTAGAATCACCTCTTACCTTAGTGAAAGTGACTATAGAAACTTATTGCATTTTTAATCATGTTGCCTGCTGCTTCCCCAGGGGGTTAAGTAGATGTTCCATACACAAGAGCTATATTGTTTAACAGGAATATTTCTGTACAAGGAGTTCCTACTGGCCCTGGGAAACATAATGAATGCAAATGTCAATTATTTTTCCCTGGTTCAAATACTCTCTAATATAATAGCAAGAGGATTTGTACTAATACAAAAATACAAAAACTTTGTGAAACAGGAATGATATTTGTTTTTCTGTTCAACATTGTATGCAGAGCATCTGAATACAAACAACATAACCGATAAACATGTGTTAAGAAATAAAATGGGAGGGAGAGTGGAAGGTCGGGAGAAAGAGTAGAAGAAAAGAGGGGCTTCATAATTTAAATATTACTCAAAAAATATTAAATTCACCCTCTAAAATGAACCATGTACAAAATCACAGTTAACTGAAGTGTAAGAATACAGGCTGAAGATAAATATTGTAAAATGTGATTCCATTGTTTAGTATGCATCATTCCTTCTCAAGGTGTTGGCAAAGGTTGTAGTGTGTTGGTGTCAGGCTGTAATCAAGATCACTATGTGGTTCTATATCTCCAACCCAGTTTTTTTCCTTGAAGATTGTATCCTGACACGGGTGCTTTGGTGTTTATTTCAAAATCTTTCAGTTAATCTGTCTGAATCACTGAACAGTCTGTCTATAAGCTTCAGGCTTTCCTCCTGAAGGGGACAAAGTTCAGTATTTTATTTCTGTTTACTCATGCACTGGTTGGTTTATTCATAGATGTTCTCACCCCAAACCACATAACACTGGAGCAGTGGGAGTCCAACAGAGCAACAGATTTGTGAAGAGCTCTCTTCTCTGAAAATATTTCCTTCCTTTGTACAATAGGAGTGGCATAGACATTCTTAGCTTTTGGGACATACATGCCCACAATAATATCTTTTAGGTTGAGTGCATCTTCTTTACTGAAATTCTTTTTCTTTGTAATTATTTTCTAGTTCACTTTCAAATCTTGCCTTGGCTTTAAAGCAGTGGTATAAAGCAGTAACTTTTAAATAAAGTTTCGACATAAGTCTTTTCCATTTAAGTGTTTTGTGTCAGCTATAGATCAATTAGATCATGAAATGGAATAATGGAAAGTTCAAGCTAAACAGGTGATATGAAAGACAAACCTTATTTTATAATTGACTTAGCTCAGCCTTTGAGAAACCAAGGAACTTGCCTAAAAATACAAATGAAGACAGTGGCAGAGAAAAGAGAAGAATTTCAGTCACCTATATCTCAGACCAGGTGTCCTTTCTATCATACTATGTAGGAAAAAGGCAAGTAAGATTAAACAGCCACAGGGCATGACCGTGAATGAAGCCAAGGTCAAGTTCTCTTGCTATCTTAGACTGAAGATATCTGAAGGCAAAGGTTAACAGTGTTGCACAGTGGTAAAGAGAAAGGTCTTCGAATTCCTTTTTGGATTCTCAATTCTAAGATTTACTAGTTATGTGATCTTGGGAAAAGTGTACCTTTCTGATCCTCAGTGTTTCTATCTATAAAAGGAGCATGATAAGGGTTTTTATATCAGACAGTTGTTGCAAAAACAAATGACATTAGTAAGTACTCCAGGTAGTAGAATTGTATCTTACATTTAACATGGGCTTATTCCCCTTGGTGTATGTTCTCAACAGATCAAGAACAAAATATAAAATATCTACTGAATTTCTGTGGTCACTAAATGAACATGTGATCTAAAGCAAGTATGAGAAGGGAGCTGTGTGTTTCTTGGCCCATCAGTCAGTCCCAACTCCTGTGTGCCTCTAATACCATCAAAATTTTCCCACCCCTCAGGGTATCTATAAATTCGTATTTGTTATACACCATGTCCTTTAAATTTAAGCGAACTATTCATCTGGTACACACATGGAGAAACACCAGTCTACTCTAATGTTGGGGAAAAAAACTGAATGTTTTACGCTTATTCTAAGATATCAAAGAAAATTTTTATGAAATGTCATTTTTGCATTAGGCTTTGACATGATATTCTAATTCCTTTATTAGATACACTGACACTTTAAATATCATCATCATGGGAGCCATCATCTTCATCACTAATGACCTGTCACAAATCCCCCTTGTCTGTCTGGAAATCCCCTCTTTCGATGCTGGGCTCAGAGTTCCTGTCAAAAGATTACACTTAAGAGTGTCTTCCTTCTTCACACACTGTATTATCAGAACCATCTCTGGAACATTTTGGGAAGAGATACCCTGGGTCTTCCAGACCCTCCCAGCCAGTCAATCAGCACATAGTACTTATAGTGATTAATTCCAGGGTCCTGAGTACCCTACTCAGGGCCAGGACTAGGGGGAGGCCAGTGAGACACTTACCTTAGGAACAAAATTTAAGGGGGCAAGAAAAATGCAATGTTTAGATAAATAGTATCTTAACATAATAATTTTAAAAATAAAAATTATGCAAAAATATTTATGATGGACAAAATTTCAAAATGTTAAATAAAGATAGGATTCTCCTTACTAATTTTTCCTATTGCTCAAGACCCAGATAGCTTGGCCTTACACTGGTCTGGCTTTGCTGGGCTGCTCACACTATTCAGCACACCCACCAAGTATGTGTTGACCCATTAGGGCCACTTGTGTGGTTGTAAAGTAACAAAATCAATTCAGTTTAGTGACTTATTCTGCAAATTGTTTTATTACACTCCAGGTGCTCTTAAGAAACTGGAGATACCAAAATAAATAACCAGACCAGACCCTTTTTCCATGGGCTTACATCTCAGTGGGTAAAACAAAATAAAGAAATGAAAAAAATACATAGTGTGTCAGATGCATCAGCGGATAAAATCGGGAACTCTACTGGTGAAGATAGAAGAAAAAAATTAAATAGAGTGGCCATGGAAGGCCTCACTGAAAAAATGACAATTGGGCAAGGACCCGAAGGAACAAAGAAACAAGTAATGAGGCAATCTGGGAGGAAATTTTCCAATGCCAAGGGCCCAGCAAGTGCAAAAGACCTGAAGATGATTGTTCCAGGGTGGGGTTATGAAAAACAGCTTTCCTGCCAGAATGGAAAACTTCTTGTAAGTGGAGGGTAAAAACCCCTAACTGGCATCTTTGCCAATAAAGATAGCAAGCTCAATAACAAAATGGAAAATACTGGTTTTGGTGGTTAGGTAGATACCTGAAGAAAAATTAGGGTTTTGAAAAACTGAAGGGAGATTTAGTGGGCAGCCATATTGTCTGCATTAGGAACTCATTTCTTAGTAAGAATGAGAGACGTGGTGGATTCCTAGAAGAAGAGGTCCATATGGAGGTAACAGTACTGACAAATAAAGCAGGAAGGACTCACTTTTTTGATTCCTCCTGGTGACTAGAAAGTGTCAAGCCAACAGCTAGAGGTGGAGCAAATAATTTCTGATCTTCAATCTCAAAACAAGAAAACCATTAAATACTCCAATGGCCAACAGAGCTATTTTTTGTCCACATATTATTGTCCGTGAGATCATAGGATGGAGTGATGAGATGGAGTCCAACCTGAATATCTCAAAGCTAATATCAGCAAACTAGTTCACACAGACAAGTGCTGGTTTTCATTCAAGCTTAATTTAGCTGGCAAATGCCAAATTCCAAACTCCAAAGAGTGTGTACACGATCATTATTCCAGATGTCTTTGTAGGGCAAGGACTGTAGCACCTTTCTGATAACTAGTCTTTCTTCCAGTTTTCAATCAAGAAATGCTAAAAAAGTTGATTAAAAAACTAAATTAATATCTCAAATAGTCCTATTATGCCCAGATGGTTGGTATTGGATTCTACCATGGTATAGGGTCTTTAAATCATTTAATAATACAATGTCCAGAATTCCAGGTAAGAGTGTACATCTACAACATTGTCAAAGTTTTTGAAAATATTTACAGTTCATACAACCCTATATTGTTCATTTTTGCTCAAAATAATGCTGTTATTCCTCTTGTGCAAATTTCTTTCCTGACCCACAAGATAAAAGGACATCACTAAGATTTGGTGGTGGAGGGAGCAAACTCATGGGTTTGTGATTGTAAGAAAGATTTTAAGCTTGAATAAAAGTCATATTGTGAAGGCAAGAGAGATCTAATAGAGTGGCTGAACCAATACTTTCAGCAATGGCAGAGTACAACCTTTTGCAAAATTGATTTTCTCAAAAAATCGTTTGGAAACACTTAGATCTTTGGATTTAATTTTCAGGTTATATAAAATGTCATCTCATGAAATTCTAAAATCTTATTTCATCTTATGCTGTATAATTTCCACTATGAAATAATAATAAAAAAGGAGCTCTGCCTGCCTTCATCCCATATTTACTTAGAGTAATGCTTCATGGTTATTTTTTTCCTTGACTGAAGACATATCTCAAAATCTCTCCTATTACTAATATTCACAGAAAGAACTGGAGAAGACATTAGCATGTGATACATTTATAAGAAAACCCTAAAATATCAATGGCTTAATTTCATAAATGTTTGTTTTTAGCTCACACAAAGTCCATTGGATGGGAGGCAGTCCTCCTTCAACTTATCAACACACCATCAGGTACATGAGGCTCCCATGGTCACTATGGCAGAGGAAGAGAGAGCTGGAAAGTCAAACAGAGCAATTCCACCTACATCCAATGTCCAGATCCCAGTCACATGATCTCACCCACTAGGGACGAAAGGGAGGAAATGCACAGGAATTTATATATGGCATAACAAGCACCAACAGCTCTGCTTTGGTTTGCTTCATGCTTCCCAACACCCCTTTTCTCCTTCCTCCCACATACAAAAACCAGTCCTGCCCACCCTCAAAGAGTCAACTCCAAATCCACTGGATTTAGCTTCAAGCCCAGGATCTCTAGATGATATGCAAATTTCTATCAAGTCTGGGTGTGGATTCTGCTGGGCCAGACACCAGGGAACTTTAAAAAGATTAATATTTTGTCCTGTCCAATGTCCAATGGTGGAATGAAGACAGAATTGCCACAATAAATGCTCTTATTCAGAAAAGAGAAGAAAGAGAGACACTAAGCAAGTACCTATATGGAGTTCTAAAATCCTGCTGGTCACATTTTAGACCTAGGGTAAGGGAGGTTTCTTGATTTGCCCTGATCTGATTCTGTCCTCTTATAGAGACTTTTCTTAGCACCTTCTCTGATCACACCTGGAATGGGTATGAGGAATCATCTCCTCCTCCAGGCTGTAGCCTCCAACATTTGCTTCTGTTCATGAAAGGCTGGGGACCAAAGATTGTTGTCCAGCTGAAAACATCAAAGCCTTTAAAATTTTTAAAAAATCTATAGTATTTTTTTATATTACCTTTTAGTCCCCTTATATCCCTTTATCCCCAGTAATCACCAGACTGTTGTCCATGTGCATGAGCCCTTTTTCCTTTTCCCTCCACACCCTCACCTCCCCCCAACTAGTTGTCATCTTGCTCCCCATCTACGAGTCTATCCCTATTTTCCTCGTTAGTTCAGTTTGTCCTAAATTCTACATATGAGGGAAATCACATGATATTTGTCTTTCTCTGACTGGCTTATTTCACTTAACATAATGTTCTCCAGGTCCATCCATACTGTTGCAAAGGGTAAAATTTTCTTCTTTTTTATGGCCAAGTAGTATTCCATTGTATATATGTCCTATTAGTTATTTTATTCACTCATCTATTGATGGGCACTTGGGCTGCTTCCATATTGGCAATTATAGATAACACTGCAATGAGCCAAGGGGGTGCTTATGTTCTTTCAAATTAGTGCTTTGGGTTCCTTTGGATTTATTCTCAGAAGTGGGATCGCTGGGTCAAAAGGCAGTTCCACTTTTAATTTTTGGAGGTATCTCCATACTCCTTTCCACAGTGGCTGCACCAGTCTGCATTCCCACCAACAGTGCAAAAGGGTTCCCCTCTCTCTACATCCTTGCCAGCACTTGTTGTTTGTTGATTTATTGATGATATCTATTCTGACAGGTGTGAGATGATATCTTGTTGTGGTTTTAACTTGTGTTTATCTGATGATTAGTAACATTGAGCATCTTTTCATATGTCTATTGGCCACATGTATATCCTTGTTAGCGAAGTGTCTATTCAGGTTCTTTGCTCATTTTTTAATTGGGTTGTTTGTTTTTTTGCTGTTGAGTTTTGTAAGTACTTTGTCTATTTTGGATATTAACTCCTTATCAGATGTATTGGAGAATATGTTCTCCTATTCTGTGGATTGTCTTTTTATTTTGTTGATGATTTCCTTTCCTATGCAGAAGCTTTTTAGTTTCATGTAGTCACATTTGTTTATTTTTTATTTTGTTTCCCTTGCCTGCGGAAATCTACCCATTGAAAAAATTGCTATAACCAATGTCCAAGATTTTGCTGCCTATTTTTTCTTCTAGGGTTTTTATGGTTTTGAGTATAATGTTTAAGTATTTGATCCATTTAAAATTTATCCTTCTGTGTGGTGTAAGAAGGTAGTATAGGTTCATTTTTTCTTCACATATTTGTCCAATTTTCCCAACACCATTTATTGAATAAACTATCTTTAGCCTGTTGTATGTGCTTGCTTCCTCTGTCAAACTTAATTGACTATAAAGGTGTGAGTTTATTTCTGGGCTCTCCATTCTGTTCCATTGACCTATGTGCCTATTTTTATGCCAGTACCATGCTGTTTTGATTACTATGGTCTTATAGTACAGTTTTATATTAGGTAGTATGATTCCTCCAACTTTGTTCTTCTTTCTCAGGACTGCTGTTGCTATGCAGGACATTTTGTGGTTCCACATAAATTTTTTTTTAATGTGTTTTATTGATTATAATATTACATTTGTGCCAGTTTCCCTTCCCTCTGCTCCCCTCCACCCGGTGGCCCCCCTCCCTCCAGTTGTCCCCCCCTTTTAGATCATGTCCATTAGTTGTGCATACAGTTCTTCTCAACCTCTCTCTGTCTATTCCATTCCCTCCTACCATGATCCTTAATGCCTATATCATCTCCCTCCCTCTCCCCATTCCCCCTCCCTGTTGACCTCCCCCCAATATGTTCCCCGTACCTATAGTTCTTTTTCCAGTCTCGTTGCCTATTTAGTTTGCCTTTGTTTCAATTCCCTAGCTTCTGTTGTTTCTTGTGATGCAGTTTTCATTTTAGATTTCATTGTCTTGATCCTCCTTTTTCTAAACCAGTCCCTTTAACATCTCATATAACAGTGGTTTGGATCTAATGAACTCTTTCAGTTTTATTTTGTCCTGGAAACACTTTCTCTGTCCTTCTATTCTGAATGACAATTTCGCTGGATAGAGTATTCGTGGTTGTAGGTTTTGGATTTTCATTACTTTGAATATTTCTTGCCAGTCCCTTGTTGCCTGCAGGGTCTCCCTTGAGAAGTCAGCTGATAGTCTAATTGGGACCCCTTTGTACATAATTCTTTTCTTCTCTCTTGCTGCTTTTAAGATTCTCTCTTTATCTTTAATTTTTGACATTTTGATTATAATGTGTCTTGGAGTGGTTCTCCCTGGGTCCAGTTTTTTTGGAACTCTCTGTGCTTCCTGGACCTGTAAGTCTATTTCCTTCCCCAAGTCTGGGAAGTTCTCCTTTATTATATTTTCACTCAATTTTTCAAGTTCTAGTTCATCTTCCTCATTCTCTGGCAAACCAATGATTCTTATGTTGGGCCTTTTATAGCTGTCCCAGAGGTTTCTGATCCTCTCATTGTTGCTTCCCATTTCCTCTCTCTGCATTGGTTGACTGCTTGTTCCTTCTCCATATTCCGGTTTGTTGAAATGAACTCTGGATTTTATTTCCTCACCATCTGTCTCGTATGTGGTTTTGTTCCTTTCGTTATGAGTGTTTTTTGCTTCTTTCTCATCTTTTTCCAGATCTTTTGTGAATTCTGTAAGCCACCTGATAACAATGGCCCAGAACTGAGCATCTGACAGGTTTCTTATCTGTTCATCTGTCAGGTTCTCCATCTGCTGCCTGGTGAGCTGTGCCACCGGGATTTCTATAGTTGTCTGCCTCATTTTGACAGATGCGTTTTGTTTTCTTGGGCCAGCTGTAGGGGGCAGTGCCTGGGTATTCGTAATGACCCAGCGACCGGCGCCCTTTGGCAGCCTTTCTTGTTGTGCCGTGGTGCTTTGTCGTCACAAGCCAGCGACCGGTGCCTGTCCGCGACCTATTTCGCAGCCCTGTGGCGCTTTCTTTGGGGGCGGGGGTCCAAGATGGATTCACACAGTTATTCCGCTAGGAGACCGGGATCCGTCCTCCCGCCCCCCTGGGCCTCACTGTTCAAGGCGATGTGGTGGCTGCTTTCCCCAGCGTTGGGGTCGCGAGCTGCCAGGGGTTCGACTGCAGCCGGGGTTGTTCTCCCCGCCGCTGTCCCAGGTGCGACCGCAAACAGCTCCGCCCCCTTTCGCTCGTCCTACCTGCCCAAAGAGCGCCGCTGGTTTATAACTTCATATGTTGGGCTTCCGTGTAGTTTTATTTTCTGGAATTTCTAGTTATCCTTTGTTTTGAAGTAGTTGTATTCCTCTCTAGTTGTAGAGGGAGACCTAGCGCGTCCGTCTAAGCCTCCATCTTGGCCGGAAGTGTTTCCACATAAATTTTTGAAATATTTCTTCTAGTTCTGTGAAATATGTCTTGGAATCTTGATAGGAATTGCATTGAATCTATAGATTGCTTTGGGTAGTATGGACATTTTAATGATGTCAATTCTTCTTATCCATAAACACCGTATATGCTTCCCCTTATTTGTATCTTCTTCAATTTCTTTCTTCAATGTCTTATAATTTTCTGAATACAGATCTTTTACATCCTTGGTTAGGTTTATTTTCAGGTATTTTATTCTTTTGGAAGCAATTGTGAATGGGATTGTTATCTTGATTTCCCTTTCTGATAGGTTGTTACTGGCATATAAAAATGCAACTGATTTCTGGATATTAATTTTGTATACTGCTACTTTGCTGAATTCAGTTATCCGCCCTAATATTTTTTGGTTGTATCTTTCAGGTTCTTTATGTACAGAATCTTGTCACCTGTAAATAAAGACAGTTTTACTACTTTCTTTCCAATTTGGATGCCTCTTATTTCTTTTTCTTGTCTGAGTGCTGTGGCTAGGACTTCTAGTACTATATTGAATAAGAGAGGTGACAAAATCTTTTGTATTCCAAGCCTGGGGCTTTGGGGAGGAATACCACTCCTTCAAAAATTCAGTAGGTTTTTTTTATCTATTTGATTCTAATCAGGTTTATTCATTCCTGGGGCATTACCCTCCAGCACTTCTAGCCTGCCTTGTGCACAAATGAGCATGCTCCTTCAGCCAGAGAACTGCCACACTCAGAGAGAGGCAAAATATTGTGGGCCTATCTGAAAAGTCTTTGTGGGTGATCTGGAATGGGCCTATGTTTAAAATCATTCTTGTGGAATTTCTGAATCACTGGGCCATATGTTCACAATTTCTTACCAGCATTTCTCTTTTTTTTTTTATTGTTGCTAATTCTTGAATGTATCATAAAATTTACAAATTATGATTTCTGAAGAGGAATGAAAGATTATGCATTAAAAATCTGCTTATTTTCCAGTCCATGGATGTTCTGTCTCTGCATTAGATTTTGTCACTCTGCTCCTTCTTGTTCTATATTTTATAAGTGCCATATTTCCTTCTTTGGTAGGAGGATGTTGAGGGTTCAGGCCAACACAGCTGGTAGGGTTCTTGAGGAGTGCAGGGGACATTTCACCCAAGCTGAAAAAGTGGCTATGATCAACGTAGCAAGCAAAGCTGAGTCTGAAACTTAAGCCCAATAAACAGAAAGAAGGGTGGGGAATTGGTGAGTCATAACACTAGAGGGGGCAGAAGCAAAGATCTACTCTGAGGTAGGGGCCAGAATTCCACACATCAGGAGACAAGAAGGTGAGCAAGTGTGGGCTGAGTATACAAGAGGAGGTACAATTTCATGAAAATTCTTGCTGTCTTCAATTTAATTGGGGCCCATTGGGTCACTGTGCATGGTTGAGTCCCTGAGGTTATAGCTGAGGATGAAGCAGACAGAATGAACCTCTAGACTTTTAAACATTTCCTCGCCTTTACTCCCTTAATCCCTCAATCTCAATACTACCTGTTACCATTTTTTATTATATTTTAATCTCATTTTTAAAAATTTTACCTTTTAGCTTAAAATGCATCCCAGGGTTAGCATTTTCTTTTTTTATTCTGGATTAAAAAGTTATACTCTTCGTATCCCAAACAACACTTTGGCAGGAAGTTAGCAGAAACATATGGGCCTCAGCATTTTGATGCTCATACTGGCTTCTGCCAAAACATTTCTTTGCTGTCATATAGGTAGCAACAATGTTTGGGACTGTTGGGGAATCATCCCACACAGTTCAGACTAGTGAATGCTGCTGACTAACAACCCTTGTGAGTAGCTGAGGGGCTTCCCATCCCTGAGCCTGAGAATTTTCAGAGATGAGAGCTAGGTGGAGTCAGCCATTTTCTACTCCTTAAGTATATCCAGATCCAGGCATTGTGCCTTAGCTTCAAGAAGCCCACAGACAGTGATAGGATGACTGAGACAGGATGTGGAGGATATCGGTCAGAATTCAAACCAGAAAAGAGAAACCACTCTTAAAAAAAAAAAAAAAAAAAAAAAAAAGGGAGAGAGAATTGAAGTAACTGGTTTCATAGGAAACAGAAGACCTAAAAATAAAACAGAAGACAGTAAGGCAACCATCCCAGAGATCAGCCAGAAGAGGAAGCCATTAGCACTTGAGAGTGGAAGGCAATGGGAAAGACAGAGTTACCAGAGTTCATTGAAAGTTGGAAATAAGGTGGGCTTGCCTAATGAGATCTGGAGCCAGAAAAGAAACTCAGTAACTGCCAGAGACACTTCTAAGCCTAATAGGGAATGGGGAAATACCCTGGCTTCCCTTGTTCCTACCCTCTAATCTTAATTCCAGTGCCTCACACTAAATGAAACAGAAGACTGCAGACATGGGGCCTGGAATACTGGCCTTGAACCTTAATCTCCCTTCAATATAGATGGTCTGAGAACAAATGGGCCAGGGCTGTCTTGCATGAGGGGAGGAATTAACAACTGGGATGGAACGAGTCAGCTCATCCTGTGATATAAAACAGGTACATCCAAATTCCCAGCCAACTCAGTATTAGGAATATTGGTATAAGAAGAAAAATAATAATCCTGAAACCTTAATATAATGATCTTGGTGCTGTTTTATTTCTAGGTACCTGAAACTCAAAGGGTTAATTGCTGTTAAGGTGTCAATGGAAGACTAGTAGGTGATAGAGGATATCTCTTTGGGCAGAAGCTGCTTAACATTTTCAGCTTTCAGTTAAGGTAACTCCAAGTTCAAAACAAAACAGAAACTGAGTCTGGAGATTACACGGGATGGAATGCTTTGTATAAAGAGGCACAATCTATAGGCTGATGTCTTGGTCTTCAAAGACAGAAGGTCTGATGTCAGAGAATAGTACAATATTATATAGGAACCATATCAAAACCATTTATATGACTAAACCTGGCCATTGAGAACTGGGAAGGAGATGAATCATCACATGAAAGGATAAAGATCTCCAGACAAAACCAGAATAGACAGTCACAACCAACAAAGCACAGAGTTTACAGCAACAAAGAGGGAACTTCATTCACTCAACCATTAAGTAAGTGCCAATCAAACTATTCAAGGCTGAAGATGCTAAAGCCAACCTGTGCTTGCACCTAAAATGTCTACACTGTAATAGAAAAGGCCGGAAGTAAATACATAATCAAAATAATGTACAATAAATGGCATAACAGAATAACATAAAGGAGAAGGCTCCCAATTCGCTGGAAAGAGCATTAGCATGCTAGAAATGTCTTGACTAGGGAGAGTGTGGCTTGCTAAGGGAAATACAAATGTGAGCCATGAGAAATGATCTTAGAGAGAAGAACCAGGGATTACCTAACTGAATAGGTTTAGAAATCATGTTAAATCATTTATTCTCAAAGTTGGTAGGATGCTGTTGAAGGGTTTTAGGTAGGGAAGGCACATGAGCAAATGTGGCATTAGAAAGATCATGATGACAATATGACAGATGGTGGATTGGAGAGGAATCAGGTTAGAGGTAGGAGTGAAAGCCGGGAATTGTTTCAATAAATAGGCAGGAAGTGAAAAGAATCTGGAATGAGATATAAAGAGTAAGAATTGATAGAAATGATGGACATAAGAGATTACACTAGGGAACACAATTTTTGTTGTTAGATCTGACACTTGTTTTTGACTAACATTTGGTAACTAAATTCAAAAATGGCCCAGTTTTTCTCTATCACATCAACTTTTTAAGGTACAGGATACCCTCCCTTTGTCCTAAAAATCATACAGAATGTGCATACAAAGGAAAATAAAGAAAAAATTACCTGAATATACTCTTGATTTAGAGTTATTTTATTCATATAAAGGCTATATATTGTTACTGTAAATCAAGTTGTTTACAAATAGTAAAGTTCTGCTACCAAACATACATATTAATGTATTTTATCTTTTCAAACGACAAGCTAGGAAATGCCAAAATGAGATACTTGAAAGAGTCTCCTTCAGTTGGCAAAGTTTTAACAAATTGCTTCATGAGACCCAGTTTTATGTGCAGAGGTTCGAATATAATGTTCTTTCTGTCAACAAGTGGCTCATGTAGAATGTTTGGATCACCAGGTTTGAGGTCTGATCTTGGAGGCCAATTTGACTCCACCCAATGCTTCTCATCTCATGAGCTCTGCTCTCCCACATACACAGAAAACAGGGATACTTGGTATATCCGTGTTGCTGACCAAGAAGGAAGCAGACCATTTTAAGGTCAACACAGATGATCCAATTGTACTTGTGATATTGCAACAGATCAATGACTCTCTCTCTTTTTTTTAAAGTATATTTTATTGATTATGTTGTTATAGTAGTTCCAATTTTTTCATGCTTTGCTCCCCTCTGCCAAGTTCCCCCTTTCCCTCCAGCAATCCCATCTCCCTTAGTTCATGGCCATGGGTCATGCATAAAAGTTCTTTGGCTTCACCTTTTCCTATATTATTCTTAACTTCCCCCCATCTATTTTGTACCAACCGATTATGCTTCTTAATCTCTGCACCATATCTCCATTTCTCCCCCTCCCCCCTCCCAGCTGATAACCCTCCAAATGATCCCCATACCTATGATTCTGTTCCTATTCTGGTTTGCTTAGTTGGATTGTTTTTCTTTTTTAGATTCAGTCGTTGATAGTTGTGAGTTTGTTATTTTAGTGTTCATAGTTTTGATCTTCTTTTTCTTAAGTAAGTCCCTTTGACATTTCATAAAATAATGGCTTGGTGATGATGAACTCCTATAGCTTTAGCTTGTCTGGGAAACACTTCATCTGCCCTTCCATTCCAAGTGATAACCTTACTGGATAGAGTAATACTGGTTGCAGGTTGCCTTTCATCACATTGAATACTACCTGCCAGTCCCTTCCTGCCTGCAAGGTGTCCTCTGAGAAATCAGCTGATGGTCCTATAAGCACCCCCCCCCCCCTGTAGGCAACCCTCTGCCTCTCTCTTGCTGCCCCCAGGACTCTGTCTTTATCTTTCACCTTTGGTGTCTCAGTCATGATGTGTCCTGGTGTGATCCTATCTGGGTCCAGCTTGCCCGGGACCCTCTGTGCTTCCAGGACATGTATATCCATCTCCTTCACTAAATTTGGAAAGTTTTCCTCATTTTTTTCAATTCTTGCTTCCTCATTCTGCACTGGTTGACTGATCTTTTCTTTCTTATGTTCCAAATCATTGATTTGAACCCCGGTTTTCTGACCCTTCAACATTGGTTCTGTGTGGATTTTCCTTTGTTTCACTTAGCATAGCCTTCACTTCTCTTATGCGTTTGCCATACTCAAGTATATCTGTCAAGCCTGTGAGCATCTTTATCAGCAGTGTTTTGAATTCTGTGTCTGTTAGGTTGTCTCTCTCCTCAACTGTTAGGTTGGCTATCTCCTCGTTGCTTAGTTCTCCCACTGGAACCTTGATCCATTCCCCCTTTTGGGCCATACTTCTCTGTCTCCTCATTCTGACAGCTCTTGTGTTTGTTTGCCTCAGCATCCCAGGTAGAGCTGTCGCTCCTGTTACATTGTAAGGGGTGGAGCCTAAGGGATTCATCAGTACATGGCAACCTGTTTCACCACGTTGTGGCGCTGTATGTGCGGGAGGGGTCTAAGAGGGAACAATGCCGCCTGCCCAGCACTCACCCCTTTTCCAGGCACCTCTCCCACTTCCTCACCGGACTGGCGCTCCTCTAGCTGTTGTCCTGGCCATTGTTCCCAGAGTGGGTGCATCTGCGGATATTCTAGGACTGTGGTGGCCCTTCAAACAACTGGACTCTGCTGAGAGATGGGAAGTTTCTGCCTGCGCCACAACCCCACTGGTCTGTACAGTCAGAAGCAATGAGGCTTGATTTTCCCCAGTACTTGGACTGTTAGCTGTGAGGTGTGGTGAGGAGCTGGGAACGCTCCCAAGGTGTCCCTCCTAACTTTTTAAAACATGTGACTGCAGTTTCTGCTTGCCTGCCACTGCTACCACTGCTGCAGCCACCACACCGCGTCCTCTCCGCCCTTGCTCCGCCCCTCCTACCTGTCTGGATGAGTATTTATTTATAACTTTGTTTGCTGGACTTCCATGCAGTTTGATTTTCTGGAACTTCTGGTTGTTTCTAGTTTTGAGGTAGTTGTGTTCCTTCTTAGTTGTGGAGGGAGATGCAGAATGTCTGTCTATGCCTCCATCTTGGCCGGAAGTCCAATGACTCTCTTTATATCTTCATATTGTTCATGAAAACAAACTGAGTGGCCAATTGGAACTGCACCAAATAAATTGCCATTGTGGAGGAGGACTCACTTCAAGCTCCACTTTGAGCTATCGATGCGTTTCAGTTGCATTAAAGACTGGAATTCCCAATTCCTTCATTAAACCATGTATGTTATGACAATACACAAAACCACCATCACTTCAAAAGTACTGCATAAATGCACTCTCTCTTGATAGAAAGTAGGATGCGTTAGCTCCTTTTTCAAGCAAGTTTTTCTTGTGCAGTCTTGATTCAAGGGGTTCTGACGCCTTTTTGGATAGTCCCATATCTCCTGCCAAATCATTCAACTCATGCTGATCAAATACCTTATGAACTGAGTAATCTTTAATTTCAAAATCTTCATCGTTACTGTCACTTAGTTCTTTACCATACTCCTGTTTTTCAAAAGAGTGTAGTTCAATGAAAACTGGCTCTGGGATTTCAGGTGAATGAGGCACTAGCGTATAGCTGATGGTAGGCTAGGATACTCTATTTTACATTTATTTTTCTTGTTATAGCCTGAAGTTTTCACTATATAAAAGTAACAGTCACTTGAATGATCTCTGGGCCCTCGCCAAACCATAGGGATACCAAATGGCAATTGATCACATGTTCCCTTCATCCACATTTGTAAATTCTTGACACTGCTTGCACACCTTGTGAAGGGTCCAAGACTTACCTTGATCACCAAGTTTTACTTTAAAATATGCAAAATAGGCTTGCCTGACAAATGTGCTGATGTTTGTCCTTTGACTGGGAATGGTGAAACTGCCAGAGATATAACAAAATGAATCAGGGTTGTTTAGGCACTTTCAACAAGAAATAGCAGAGGCAGACATGATCTGAAGGAAAGGAAATAAGTATATATGTAAATAAAAAATAAATTCTGCTAACTCCTTGTATACAGACAAGAACTCAGACTACACTTTGGAATATGATTCATTATATAGAGCGGCACACAACCTCTCACCACACTGTCTCATGTGTAACTGAATAGCCTAGACAAGTATGAGCTTGTCGCTGTACTCCAAGGTCATCCCTCATCCCTCCCCTCTCAAGGGAGGTTTGCTCTCAGCCAACAGGAGAGCACTAGTGCTTCCCTCAATCCAGGCTCGATCCAGCCTAGAGTGGTTGCTTTAAGATAAGCTGTAGAGAAACACTTGACATAATAGAAGAAAATTAACTGCAGTTTTGAAATCAGCATGCCTATTTAAGTGTAAAACAGCTGAAAAGTCAAACTCAACAGGAATTAAGTGAAAAATTGTTCCCCTGTGTTACTGAAGAACATGGATTTAAGAATAAGATTATTAGTGACTATTTGAAAATAGGAGTGGGAGAGATTTAGGGTTATGTCCGAAGTTCAGCCTTGAGAACTTTTCAGGTAGCTTCATTCTCTAAAATAGTCAACACAAAAGATGGGGTCAGTTTTAGATAGTCTGGGTTTGCATTGCTATGGAATAATTCATATGGAGATTCTGCTAGGAAATTAGGAGAAATATCTGAATTGGTAGTAAATATTTGGGAAGTCAATACCATTGGTTTGGGCCACTGAAGTAGAAGAATGCCACCATCCAGGAAAGACATTGGTTGACAAGAGTGTTGTCGTTGTATCTCTGGAAAATACTAATGACTAAGGAGATGGAAGGAGAGAAATGAGAAGAAAGGGCCAGAGTGGAAGAAGGAAAAGTTTAGTGTCACAAGAGTCAATGGGGTCAAGATTATAGTTAACATGTCAAAATACTACCAATTGGACAAAGGCTAAAATGTTTCTATGTGTTTTGGCAAACAGGAGATCTCTCCTGATTTTTGCATTTATTCTGAACTAGTGGGAATTGAATTGATCCGTGTGATCTTGAGCAAGTAGTTTAATGATAATCCCTACTTATATAGTTGTTGTAAAAAGTAAATGAAATTTCTGCCCACCTAGGAAAGTCTTCCTCCCCGCCTCCCTTTCTGTCTCTGTGGAATTTACTTCTGTTAGATTTATTTGCATTCACATTCACACATTCACAGTGCTCCAATATATTTTTAAAATATATGATCTTGAAAAAAAGACAGTCTTTAAAAAAAATAATGCTAAAGCAATTGGACATCCACATACAAAAAAAAAAAAAAAAAAAGAATGTAGATAAAGTCCATGTACCCTTCATAAAAATTAATTCAAAGTAAATCACAGACCTAAATGCAAAATCAAAACTATAAAACTCCCAAGATAGCACAGGAGAAAATCTAGGCAACTTTGGCTCTGGTGATGACTTTTTAGATACAATAACAAAGGGATAATTCATGAAAGAAATAATTGATAAGCTGGACTTCATTAAAATTAAAAACTTCTGCTCTGCAAAAGATACCTTCAAGAGAAAAGAAGATAGGCCACAGACTAGGAGAAAATATTTGTAAAAGACACATCTAAAAAAGGACTGTTGTCCAAATTATATAAAGAACTCTTAAAACTCAGCAATAAGAAAACAAAAATTTGATTTAAAAAGTGGGCCAAAGAC
The DNA here is from genome assembly GCF_987537825.1 of Furipterus horrens. Lineage (NCBI taxonomy): Eukaryota > Metazoa > Chordata > Mammalia > Chiroptera > Furipteridae > Furipterus > Furipterus horrens. The sequence continues at coordinate 193,257,862 of NW_028327171.1, forward strand.
CTTAACAGACACTTCACCAAAGAAGATACACAGATGGTAAATAAGCATATGAAAAGATGTTCAACCTCATATGCCATCAGGAACATGCAAATTAAAACAACAGTGAGACACAGCTACACACCTCAGAATGGCTGAAATCCAAAACACTGGCAACGGTCCTTGCCAGGATGTTAAATCATGCCAGCACTCATAGCAATACCCTCTTCCCCATAGAAACTTATATTCATCTTCTCTGAGTAGCTCGAAGTTACATTCCTAGGCATATTGTCCCAAAACATGTTGGTAAATAATTCCCTTTCTAGTCATAGCAAGGACTTTTTTTTAGTGCTTCCTTCTTGCTCTATTCTAAGATCTGCCCCTAGTTTTAAAGACCAGGGTTAACAAACTATGGCCCATGAGCTTGACACCTAAAACTGTTGTAAAATTCAGAAACACAGCCACACCCATTTGGTTATGCATTGCCTAGGGCTGCTTTCATGCTACAGTGGCAGAGTTGATGGCCTCCAATGCCTAAAACAATTACTATCTGACCCTTTAAAAGAAAGGTTGCCAGTCTCTGGCCTAAATCTGCCCTGGCCCGTAGACCTTTCTGCAAGGGTAGAAATGCGCTGTCCACATGTGGTTATTGAATACTTGAAATGAAGAAAGTGTGACTGAGGAAGAGAATTCTTGACTTAATTTCACTTTAATTGGTTCATAGTTATGAGTGACTAGTGGCTGTTAAGTGGGATGACACAGGCGTAGAAGCAGTGTAGGAAGTTGGAAAGGGGTAAAGGTTTTTAGGAGAATAAACACATCTTGAAGTCACTCATTTTAGTAAGGATTTTGCATAATCTTTATAAAATTGAGGGTTGCTTCCTCTAGGGGACAGGACTGCACAAACTGGTCCAGGGATCAGAGGTATTGGGGGTGGGGGGAGTGGGGAGGCTGTTGACAATGCGCAAGCCCATCTGCCTAAAGTCCTCATCCTGGGTCTCAGGGTCCTGAGTTGCAGTGTAGGAGACACTGGAGCTGTGGATTTAGGCTCTTTGAAGTTCCCCCACTCTTACATTTAAATCTTGGGTCATTAGCATAGTCTTCTGAAGGCAAGAGATGAGGCTCTCTTTATACACTGCCACTGAGGCATTCTGGTTTTCATACCATGCCCCAAATAGACAGATTTTTGGCTTGAGTCTTTTTTTTTTTGAATGCTAACAACAGCCAACTTATCCCCCAATCCTCATTACTACCTATGCCTCATATTTTTCGAACATCAGACCTTTGGCATGAACCAGTTCAGACCCTTCCACATGTTCCCCCTCTCAATCCACCATAGATGAAATCTAAGAAATCATGGTGCTATGCAGTATCAGAGATAACCATTGTCTCACTCATCAGTTATGGGGTCTATCTCATCCATCCCCTCAGTATCCCATTGTGAGTATCTGTTTCCTATAATTACTCTTGCTGTCAACTTTCTTAGTCTGGGTTCCCCCAGAAGCTGAAGATAAGACAAACATTTGCTTGCATGTGGATTAGAGGGAATGATCCAGAGTAGAGGGGCGATGGAGTGCGAAAGCAAGATGAGAAAGAGTAGAAAGCCAATATAACATGTGTCAATAAGAATGTTATTATGGAGGACATCCGGGCTCAATCCTGCTGGGACCCCTGGGAAATGGTATGCAACACACCTATCCTCCTACCTCATTGACTGGGTAATAGTCCCAGCATGTCAATTTTCTGGTGCTTCCACCTGCCCTGTGCCTAAGATGAGCTAAGACTCTCCAGTGGAGAGAGAGTTGCAGGTGCTTGCCATTTTCATGTTCAGGAGTGGTGAGTGTTGCCATGGTATGGACAGGGCACTGCTACGACACTGAATACATTAAAAAAACCATGAGTCCTCAAAGATGTCTGCTCAAAGCAATAAAAACAAAATCAAAACAAAACATACACACACAAAACTCTCCTTGGTCACCATTAGAGGTAGCCAGTATATAATACTTCACTCAGACAATTGGCAATGAAAGGAGAAAATTAGAAAATTAAGCCTCGGATCTAACTTCCCCATATAAACTGTATTTCAGAGTAATCAGTTAGCCCTGGTCAATGAAGAAAAGTTCTTCTTTAAGGAAAAATTATCATTTTCATCACTGTTTTGTAGGGCTAAAGTAACACAAAGTCATTAATTTGTTTTAATATTTTAGAATAAAAAGGGACTATAGAGAAAACAAGTAAGGGAAATCTTGATAATGGTTAAATCCATATTGAATTTGCTATATAGAGGTTCATTATACTATTCTTTTATTTATTTATTTTAACTCAGAGAGAGAAAGTTCTTTTCTGTTTTTATCTGCTCAGACACTATCATTAGCTTTAGGTTGCATACACATTCTTACAATCCTGATTACCCATTATTAAAATAAATGAAGCACTAAATAATGCAATTGGACTGCAAGCTACAGCTTTTTTCCTAAGATGCAGGTTCCAAGAGTGATGCTTGTTTCTGCTTTGGTCACATTATAACCTTAATATTTCCTTGATGAATTGATCCATTTATAGGTAGCCAAATGCTTGTTACGAAATCGTGCATGTGGACACACCTCATAGGTTTGTTGCGCGGATTTTAAAAACAATGAATACAGAGCTCCCATTAGAGTGTCTGGTGCAAGGGGAAGGCACTAAGAGGAGACTCTTTTTCCACCACCTCCCCTTCCCAAACCTAAGTAGGAAAGGCTTCTCTTAGTTCCTTCCAAATGCAAATGTATTTCCAGAGAAGGGTACTAAGTTAACTCATTAGCGCCTCCTAACAAGAGCTTATCAGGTTAACTACAGAAAACAAGGTCCCGAGGCAATGGGATGTCAGTTGCATAAATGTTGACACAGACAAGCTAGTATGAAAAGTAAATAATGTTCCATCTTATCTTTGTTTGTGGATGTGTATTTTCTGGGGTGCTTTTGTTTTCAATCTCATTTAATCCTGGAGATCTCTATTTAAGAGAGGAGGCTCAATAAGCTTTAAAGCATGGACCCAGCCACAAGCAGCTCATAAATCGTATAGCTGGGATTAGAACTCCAATTTTCTGACTCCAAAGTCTAAAGGAGGCCTGCATGTCTGGAGGCCAGAATGAGAACATTGAAGAAGAAGGGAATAGCAAGGTAAGGATTTTAAAGATGGGATAAAAGGTAGGGTGCTTTTTCCCCTTCATAAGGGGTCCCCTTAGGCAACCCCACTCTTCCCAGTGTGTCTGGGATGTCTGTTTCTATATTTGTCCCTATCGTATTTACACTGAATTATTCATGGGACAATCATTTTGGTGACCTGAGTTGCCCTAATATTCAATTCTCAAACAAAGTCCCCAGAATATTCATGATCGTGCTGAATTTACACACAGCTAAAAGCAAAATAAGATCTCATTTCAAAAATTTTTTAAAAGATTCTTCAAATCATACCTACAGAATATGTTATTATCCTGTAAAATCTAGCCTCATTTTTCCTGTTCTTGAGCACATATATGATATTTGATGTTTTCCTTAAAAAACTATTGATTATTACTTCTGTTTAAGTCATTTGAAATCCAGGGCACAGTGAGTTTTAATGGCAAAAGATAGCCTATTTTTACATTCTTTCCTGTGGAAAACACTTTAAAAAGCAAAGATTTTTAAAATATATATTGCTCATTTTATGTCATGCATATTTGTAGCTTTAAAAAATTCAAACATTAGAGAAGGGTATCAACAAGACAGCGATGTTTCCCCCATAATCCCATTCTCTAGCATGAAGCACACTTAGTAGCTATGCAGCTCCTTTCAGACTTTTTATTTTAGAGTTTACGAAGCACTTCCACATTCTTCATCTCATTGAAACCTCACAACAGCAGTATTCAATTATAAATGTGAGATTGGGGAAATTGTTTTTCAGTGAACTTTAATAACCTTCTCACAAAAGGGAGTTACCATGACTGACTACCTTCTAGTCACATTTTTGCAAACCCAGGCCCAGACTGTTTCACTGTGACCTTTTGTGCTCAATTCACATAGCGAAGAGCAGCCTGGGTGAGGAGAGCAGAATCAATCCCAAATCTGCTAAGCATTTTGGTTCTATCAGCTACAGCCTTAGCTAACCACAAAACATTTGCATGGATAATAGATAAAGATAATAGATAAAGATGGAGCAGTCATCCAAAATATTTTAAGGGATGCATTTCTCAAAATCACGAACCCAGAAAAAATGTAAGATGAACTAGTCCACACTGTGGTATAAAACTGAGTTCAAATTAGAATAAATGGTGGTATCACCTCCCATATAAGTGGGTAGAGATAGACATACCAATTACCACTGGAGATAAAGTAACAGCTCTCAGATTAATGGAATAAAACAAGTCCCCACAGACTAACAGCATAGTCTTGGGGTTAGCTGCTTAATTAGTGGGGTCTTTGTTCTAATAGATCTTTTAGATGCGATCTTGAAATCAAATCTGGGTGGGGGAGAGCCTGGAGTCTTAGGTGAATCCGGTTAACATATTTTAAAACTACACTAATGGAAAGATAAGGACCTTGATTCCAAAAAGCCAAATCAGCTTCATCTCTTACATTAGTTTGTATATAATGCACTTTTTAATTTGGCCTCTGACGTTGCTTCAAAGAACCCATTATGATGGCCAAGGACCAACCATGATTAAATTTCCCTCCAAAAACAAATTAAAGAATAGCTCATATTTTTTCAGTCTTAATTCATTTTCTAAATCATAAGCAGAAATGCTTACTAGGTAAATTGGTCATCTTTATTATTGTGGCTTTAACATTTGATGCTGATATTGTTCTCTTAAACTCTTTGGTCTCCAACTAAAGCAGGAGGAAGAGGTGACTGAAGTAGATTTGATTTCCACTGAAACAAAAAGGCAGCAACAAGTCTCTGAGCTCCCTGAACTCTGAGCAAAATGCAGAATGACTTGGAGTACTGTGACCTAGCTTGAAAGGTTGTAATGGCCCAGATAGTGATTCATGTTTTCACAAAACAAAGGGCTATCTCTCTAACCTCACAGCCTAGTCAGGGCCTCCTCCACTGAGCTGCCTTTGATGATGAGACTCTGGCAGCCAGTCTAAGAGAGAAAAGGACATTCAGGGAATTTTAAGTGGTTTGGATCAGCAGTTGTCACATACAATTTATGTTCATTTATATTTCACTAGCCAAAATCTAATGCTGCCTAAAATTGGGGAAAAAATATTTCAAATATTCATCAGGCCCAATCCTGCTTTCATGTAAAAAATGAGCTGTCCTACCTTTTTTTAATCCTAAAATCAGAGGGAGATTTAATATTTTCTGACAGTGCTTTAAATACTTTGCTGTTCAGACTTCAATGAATCCACAATAATTATATCAGTTAAACCAGCTTGGTTTTTTCAAGCTGTTTCAAGCTTAGGGTACTTTTGAACTCCTTATCATGGCATTCAGCCTTTGATACCAGGTTTAATAGAGAAAGGGCCAATCCTCAGATGGATCACCACTTAGCTATTTAACCCATTTACCCATTTGTTGTTTATGTTTTAATCTATTGACTCAGTGGTCTGTAATTTCCCAGTCTCCTTCATTCTAGGAAGTTTAATGGCACAGAATCTAGGAGCTGTATGCTATTTCCAGGGGAGAGCTTCAGGGAAGACCCAGTGATTTTTAATTCCCAGAAGATCAAACAAGAAAGACTTCAGCAGATTACCGTTAAGAACTAACTTAACATTAAATGTCTAACTAAGCCTTTTATAGGACTTTTTATTTTGTCATTTCTATGAAGGAGGCTAAAACAATTGTCTTTGTTTTACACATGGACAAAGGGTGAGATATCAGCATACCATTTTTTGGTGTTGGGGAGAGTACCAGTTTCTTTAGGTGGAAATTAATTCCACCTGCCCCTTACCACTCTTCCAAGAAAGCCAACAATTGCATCACAGTTTGGGCTTCAGCCAGTGTGCTCATTCTTACTGATCCACACTCTCCAGCAAAGGGAGATCTTCACGATCTGTTGTCTTGGCAATTGCAGCTTTCACCTCTGCAATGACTGAACAAACAAAAGAGCACATATTTTACTTCAGAAGAATAGCCAAAGAGCACCAACTATATTTACATAAAGCAAGTGGATGAATCACAAGGCCTCCCCTATGTGGGAGTAGGTGGTGAGCTTGCCTTCTTAAGTAACATGGGACTGGTAGTGTAGACCCTCTTTACTTCTTCAGATGATCACTGAGTCCCCACAGCAGAATCTTAGCCTCTTTTGAAGTTTAAAATATACCGCTGCAAACCAGTGATCATATTTGGGAACTCTTTGTTTTCCCATAATTCCCCATGTAAAAATAAATGAGAAGTCATAGAGTGGTTGCTTTTTAATAACAAAAGAAATGATCAAAGAGAGCAACATAAATGGTAATGAAATCAGAGCAGGACTGCAAAATACAGACATTGTAGGGCCGAAGTAGAGGAGAGATGATAACAAGACAAGGTTTGCTTTGAACTTCTTAGTCAACATTTATCGTATTTTCTCTTTATTTTCTAATAACCATTTGTTATTTTACATTTAACTACCTCTTATAAATCTGAACTTTCAGTGTTTGATGCTTTGTTATTTAATCCTGCCTTACCCTATTTGCATGCTCCTCCAAGATAAATATCAGCAGCTAAATTTGCTCTTTTTTTGCTAAGTACAAAAAGTTTTGATGATATTAATAGGCTAATTTAGAAAAGGTTGCCTCTTTTTTTTAAAGTATATTTTATTGATTATGTTGTTACAGTTGTCCTAATTTCTTTTCCCTTTGCTCTCCTCTTCCCAGTACCCCCTTCCCTCCAGAAATCCCACCCCTCTAAGTTCATGTCCATGAGTCTTGCATATAAGTTCTTTGGCTTCACCCTTTCCTATAATATTAACTTCCCCCTGTCTATTTTGTACCAAACAATTATGCTTCTTAGTCCCTGCACTGTTTCCCCATTTCTCCCCCTTCCCCTCCCTGCTGATAACCCTGCAAATGACCCCCACACCTATGATTCTGTTCCTGTTCTGGTTGTTTGCTCAGTTTGTTTTGTTTTTATTTTTTAGATTCAGTTGTTGATAGTTGTGAGTTTGTTGTCATTTTAATGTTCATAATGTTGATCTTCTTTTACTTAAACAAGTTCCTTTAACATTTCATATAATAATAGTTTGGTGATGATGAGCTCCTTTAGCTTTACCTTCTCTGGGAAGCACTTCATTTGCCCTTCCATTCTAAATGATAGCTTTGCTGGATAAAAGAAGCTTGGTTGTAAGCCTGCTTTTCACCACCTTGAAAACTTCTTGCCAGTCCCTTCTTGCCTGCAGTTTCTTTTGAGAAATCAACTGATAGTCTTATAGGCACCCCTTTGTAGGTAACCGTCTTTTTTTCTCTTGCTGCTTTTAAGGTTCTCTCTTTATCTTTCATCTTTGGTATTTTAATTATGATGTGTTGGTTGGGTCCTCTTTGGGACTAGTTTCTTTGGGAGCTCTGTGCTTCCTGGACTTGTATTTCTATTCCCTTTGCAAATTTGGGAAGTTTTCCTTCATTATTTTTTCACATAAACTATTGATTTCTTGCTCTTCCTCTTCTCCTCCTGGCACCCATATGATTCAGATGTTGGCACGTTTAAAATTGTCCCAGAGGTTCCCAAGCCTCTCCTCAGTTTTTTCAATTCCTGTTTCCTAATTTTGTACTGGTTGACTGTATTTTTCATCTTATATTCCAAATCATTTATTTGAACCCTGGTTTCCTTCCCTTCACCATTGGTTTTGTGTGAATTTTCCTTTGTTTCATTTAGCATAGCCTTCACTTCCTTCCTTATGTGCTTGCCATACTTAAGCATATCTCTCAAGTCTGTGAGTATCTTCATTACCAGTGTTTTGAACTCCCTATCTGTTAGGTTGCCTATCTCCTCATTTGTTAGGTTGGCTATCTCCTCATCACTTAGTTTTCCCACTGGAACCTTGATCTGTTCCCTCTTTTGGGCCATACCTCTCTGTCTCCTGATCTTGACAGGCTCCTGTATTTGTTTGCCTCTGTGTCTTAGGTAGAGCTGTTGCTCCTGTTACATTGTAAGGGGTGGAGCCTTAGGTATTAGTAGTAGGGTGACCTGTTTATCCACATTGTGGTGCTGTGTGTGATGAAGGGGTCTGAAAGGGACCAATGCCACTTGCTCAGCAGTCGCCCCTTTCCAGGCACTTCTGCCACTTTTATATGGGCCCGGCACCTCTCTAACTGTTGCCTTGGCCATGGTTCCCAGAGTAGGTGGGTCTGCGGACATTCTAGGACAATGGGGGCTCTTTAAACAAGCAGATTTTGCTGAGAGACTCACATTTTCTTCCTCCGCCCCAACCCCTACTGGTTTACACAGTCAGAAGCAATGAGGCTTTATTTTCCCTGGTGCTGTAACTGTGAGCTGCATGGTCTAGTCTGGTGCTGGGAGTGCTCCCCAGGTTTTTCTCTTGACCTTTTTAAATGTTTGACTGCACTTTCTGCCAGCCTGCCACTGCTGCCGCTGCCACCACTGCTGCTGCCACCACACAGCATCCTTTCCGCCCCGGCTCAGTCCCTCCTACCTGTCTGGATGAGTATTTCTTCTTTATATCTTTATTTGTTGGACTTCTATGCAGCTCGACTTTTTGGAACTTCAGGTTGTTTCTAGTTTTGAGGTAGTTGTATTCCTTCTTGGTTGTGGAGGGAGATGCAGAGTGTCTAGGCCTCCATCTTGGCTGGAAGTCCCCGAAAAGATTGCCTCTTAAGGCAACAAATTTCGACTGTTTGTAAGATTAAAGCCCAGTTGGGATGCTGTAGTATTAAGATTTTAAAATTTAGAAGCCAGAGGACAGGAGGTCTAGTTCTGATTTTGTCCTTAATGTGTGTATATGTCAGTTAGCTTAAGCTACATCATTACAGTGATCATTTTTCCTAACCCAAAAGTTACATTCTACTTGTCCTCAGGTAGCCTTCAAATCTGATAACCCAGCTTCCAGAGGTGGTTCCTAGCAAGGTTTCAGCTATCTTAATCTTTCAGTAATACCAAAGAATTCTTATCATAATAGATGTTAAAAATGGGCTTTCTTTGGTAAATATTAATGACTTGTCAGTTAGCATTTAAGAATATTAGAAATGCGTATGAAATAGTGAAAATAGTGACAATAAAGCCATATGGATTTTATAAAATATTCTAGAGACTGCCATCCTGATTGCATAAGTAGAATAACAATCTAGAAAACTCTATGGCCTGTATTATTAGAGGTATTGTTTCCTAGATTGTTCAGTGTTTGGCTATTTACCTAGCACCCTGTAACTTCACTATAAAGTTAACTGAACCCTGCCTCTAGAAGAGAGTCATAGCTGCCTCAGGCAAACACTGCACACACTGGTATAGTTAGCATACCTAATGGCTAAGAGCTAGACTTTCATTGAACTTATAGAATAGGTTATATAAAATATTTTGTGTCTTCTTACTAATAAATATTTAATATACATCTTTTTGAGTGGTCAGATTTGGTCAGAGACTTACTCTCATTGTAAGCTGGTGAAGAGGTTGCAGGGAGATTGTTATTTGTTAGTTTTCATACATCTTTAATTATTGGTGGTTACCATTGTTCACAAAATAATCTTTGTAATATTACTCACTGTTCAACACTGATTTCCCTTTAGCCTCATTCTAGGTATTCTTACTTTCACCCAGGTGTCTATAGGCAATTAGGGGTCAATAAACTTGTACATCTGCAGACTACAGATCCAGAGGAATATAGAAGGGTTCAACACATGCACAGGGCTCTCCTGGGTTAGCAGTCCCTTCAGACTCAATGGTTGAGTCTGACTAGTGCCTGATCTTTGCTCCCAAATTCCAGAAGAAGTTAGGATTTTTCCATTTCCGTCCAGGGAACTGAAGAACATACGGGAGTCCTGATCAATACTTTCTGCAGGCTATACTTCTTTCATGGGGCCTTGGTCAAACACTTTGGGAGGTGCCCATAATAATAGAACACAGATATGGATATCTGGGGACATGTCATAGAGAGAAATGATGATGATGATGATGATTGTTAACACAATTTCCACATGGCAAAATCCTATGTCACCATGGATTGTGTTGGGTTGCATATAAATTATAGTTCAAGGAATACTGACTTAAAATACTAAAAGCTTTTTTTTCTCTTACTAACATCTAGAGCTGAGTAATTGAAAGGTGGTGCAGGGCTTCAATGATGCTTTCAGCAACCCAGTCTATCTTCCTGTTCTGTCATTCTTAGACTGTGTTTCTTGTCCTATTTTTTTTTCAAAATGACTATAATACCTCTCTATATAATGGAAAAGGAAATAGAGTAAAGGGCATTCAAAAATAAGGTATTGTATTTTTTTTTTTTTTCAGGAAAGGAAGACCTCTCTGGTGTATTTAACTTACATTACATTTTCCAGAACTTTGTTTTTCCCAGCTGCAAGGGGGTTGGTGAGAAGAGTAATATTAGTGGGGCATATAAGCATCCTAAATAAAATGAAATCCTGATAGGAAAGGAAAAGGGGGATGGATATTTTCAGACAAGTAGTGTTTAGAACTTGAACTAGTTACCACTTTAACAGGTATTTTATATACCACCATCTTTAACATTGCGTTAGAGTAACCATTTTTCACATGATGACACTAAGAATTAAAGTCTTTTAGTAACTTTTCCAAGAAAATGTCAGATCTTTGATTTGAATCCAGGCCAAGTTGATTAATAACAATAATAGTAATAGTAGTTAACATTGGTAAAATGCTTGTCATGTGTTGGATATTCCTTTAGATGTTTTATGTGCATTGACTAATTTCCTTTTCATAGAAACCATCTGACAAAGGTGTTTTTATTGTCCTCATTTACCAGATGAGAAAAATCAAGTCTTAGAGAACTTGAGGAACATTTTTAGAGTCACACAAGTTATTAGAAGTGAAGCTCAAGTTTGAACCCCATTCTGTGTGACTCCTTAGTTCTCAATCACTGTAGTACACAGCTTCTGCAAAACCCACTTGCTCAAACTGTGTGCACTGCCATAATTTCACAAGGGTTATAGAGGCACAAAGCAAACACGCCAATGGTTAAATACTAAAAAGGCAGCTACTCATCACTCCAACTTAGAAAGATTAAATAGAGATAGAGCTTGAGAATGAAACCTGAAGATCCAAGAAAGAGCAAGAAAATGAGTCAGGTCCAAGCTGGTGTTCAACCATATGCCAGAATGTGCTCTAAGTGTTTTTCTTTGATGTAAAAGACTTCTTTCTCTACATTGGTGTATATTCTTAATATATATCATAAACAATTACAATTGCTAGTTGCCTACCCAATGACTGTTTCCAATTATTTCCTAACAGAATCCCTATTTTACTAAGGGCAAATTTAGGTTCAGTTAAAATGGCTCACTGGCTTTTGACAGGAGACTGGCCCATGACATATAAGTCAGCATAGTCTTTTGGTGAGGTCTTCCTGAAGGTTCTTGTTTGTTGCTGAAAAGAGACAAGCTCGCACTCACGTTGGCAGCATATATACTGAAATTGGAATCATACAGAGAAGACTAGTATGGCACTTGCACAAAGATGGCACACATTGGTGAAGCATTTTGTATTTTGCAGTTCCCAGAGGATACTTGACACTTTATTGGTTAGTACCAAGGAAACAGTATGAGTCAAAGCACAACATGTGGCATCCAATGTTGAAATTGTGGTTTCCACTAGAGAGAAAGAGACAGAGAGGGAGAGAGGGAGAGAGGGAGCGAGGGAGCGAGCCCACCTGGTTTATTCACTTTCCTTTTATTCATTCATTTCTCTTCTTCCAGACTGGAATGCAGTTGTGATGTCCAGTGGGGCAGCAGCCATGGTTTGAGCATGAAGAGTATAAAAATTATGCCCTAAGACTAAAGGCAGCACAGAGGAAAGATAGGCAACTGCTTGACTGCTGAGTCCCTGATAGCCTCGTAGAACCTCCATACCAACCTAAATTTGCCTATTCCTGGATTTGTGATGACTTACAAAAAATAAGTCCTATTTAATTAAGCCACTGTAGTTGTTTTGTTACTGTTGTTGTCACATGAAGCTTTAAAATAACACCTGATAACAATGGCCACACTATTCTCCCCTTTTATTCTTAGTTTACTGCCAAAGGTATTTCTATATCATTGTCATTGTCCAAGTTTCCACTGTATGGGTGGCTAGGTATGATGTGAATTAGTCTGAAAGGAGTGAGCTTATGGTTCTAGTACCTTGCACTAAAGATGTAGTAAGATGACATTGTACAAAGAACATAGACTTTGGCAAATCTAATGTACATGACAATTTTATGTCACCCACTCTGAGCTTCAGCTTTCTTATCTCTAAAATGAAGACTATAATATCTACTTAAATATTTACTGAGAGGTATATGAAATACCTAAGTGAAGTGGTACATATGTATATGTTTTTCTTTATTATGAATTCCTCTCTCTCACCAATACAAATGGAACAAATTATTTCACCCTTTCCCATTCCTTCCTCAGTGCAATCCCTCAGCCTCCTTGTTATAATTTCCCTTGGAAAAACATTTCCTGTGGCATTTGTCCATGGTTTTCATTTTATCTAGATTTTGTGTAATTAAAGAGTTGGTGAGAAAAGAGCCTTGGCCAGGCAGCTCAGTTAGTTATAGTGTCATCCAGTACACCAAGGTTGCAGGTTCAATCCTCAGTCAGGGTACACACAAGAAGCAATCAATGAATGCATAAATAAGTGGAACAACAAATTAATGTCTCTCTCTCTTTCTCTCTCTCTCTCTCTAAAAATCAACAAATAAATTTTTAAAAATTAAATAAAGCATTGGTGGGGAGGGAAGTGGGAGGAAGTAAAAGATCCACAGAATATGACCCTAGGCAAGGATGAGTCCTCTCTCAGGCAGAAGGGAACTTAAAGACGAGAGCAGGCAAACATCTTCCCTTTCCTCAGAACTTCTATTTCTCCCGATGTGAAAAGGGAACCAAATTTGTGACCGTATCTTTAGGCTCACATCACAAAGTATAACTGCACTTTTAATTAGGGTTTCCTTAAGAGCTAAGTGTTCTGAGATGTGCTTTTGGAATAAAGTCATAATCACCTGTAGTACATATTTATAATACACACACGCATGTATATAACACATACATATTTATATATAATATTAGACTCTGTTACCATGGAAACTATTACAGTGCTAACATATTAAGCATTGTGACACCACTATAATAAGAAAAAAGAAATTCAAATGAAACACCAAGCATTTCTTTAAGCACAAATAGCTTTAGTAATTAAATACATGAAAACAATGCAGAAAACCACAAATTAATATTTAGAAGACTTTTCCAGTATGAAAATTGGCTTTGATGTTGTTTTCCCTTTTCCATTGCATTGCATCATACATCTTTATAAATTAAGTTTGGCATTAGGTTAACAAGAATAGATCTGTTACATTGGATCTCTCACGTACCTGAAAGCTCAGCTCTCATTCTAAACAGCTACACCTTCTATAGCCAGTGAGAAAGAATTTATTCTTTTTTTAAATTCATCAAAAAGAGGACTTTTTAAGAAGAAAGCTCAGATGTGAAGTTGGTCTTACATCCCTTGTTTCATTCAGACAACATGTAGAACTACCCCTGGGGTTTTGAATATATTAACATCCTTTCACAATTAACCCTAATGGGAGAAGTGTAGCATTTTTTCCAAGCAGATAATATTCAAAGCTGAAAAATACATATGTTTAAATAGATCTCATTATATAAGCTACACCAAATCCCTCCTCTTTATATACAGAAAATCATACCTCTTTCCACTGTCATGCAACATTAAAATAGGAAGGCATACACAGGGATGACATGGATTTGACAAAAAATTAATGATTTGTACATCACTTTAATGCCTCAAATCTGCAATTCATGTATGCTAATTAGCTCATAATGGGCTGTTGAAGAACAGAACTGTCATCCTGCTGCTTCACAGGTTTCTGGAAGCTCTGATTCGGCACAGACTTGCTCGTTGGCTGCTGGATTCGGGGTTGTAACACGGCAGATCTACGATTGCATGCCCCCCACCCCCGCCCCAACACACAATTGTTTTCTGGATGTGGTACTTTAATCTATCAGAGTTATGATGGCGTATCTCAGATAAGTGGTTCCTGGGTGCCACCATACATACCGGGAGCAATAGCATAGTGTCACTATATCTAAATGATTGATTTCTGGATTTGAGGCTGTCAGGCTATACCTCAGAGGGCAGCTGTCAGCTTTCTAAATGTATGAAGTTGTATTATGCAGCACATTTGGAAAATGTATGTACAATTTTTAAAAATTTACAGATAAAAAGGGATGTAAAGCTTAGAGAAAAAAAAGGGGACTAAAAAGATCAGATATCTTTTCTTACTGTGATATCAGGTATATCTCCCCGATGCAAGAAAAACAACTACAGTCCCTTTTGTGGGAGGTGGGGGTGTCTTTGTGCTGCCTGGGTGGAAACAAAGACTGTCACAACAACAGGAGAGTTTAAGGCTGAACTGCTTCACAAACCAAATGAAAACATCAGGGCTGACAGCAAACTGCGAGATTTGAAAACAGGCTGCTCTACTTTTACTGGAGAGAAAACTGACTTCCGTTGATCTCACAGCAGAGGCTTGACCCAAGGTGATTCTCACATCACACTGGCTGATCGGGAAACCCAGCTGCAGCCCGTATCCAAATTTGTTTTCAGATTTGAAATATCATCAGGTTCTTAATTGCTGAAATTTTGTCTTAAAGACTCCAAAATGAAGATGTGTTTAATTAAAGGTTCTTTTTCCACTGGAAAATAGGAACTAGAAACCATAATGGGAGAACTGAGCCAGGCCAGGGAAATAAAATATCTCAAATGTAGTTGAGCTAATAAGGGATTTTAGATAATAAGAAAGAGACATTTTATAATATGCAAAACAATGGTCCAATACATTAAAAGGGAGATTAAAAGCGACCAAGTTAACAAGATTTTTACTTGTTTGTTAGAACTTTGTTTATTAGAGTTTTAAGGCCTCTATGCAAACGTAGAGGGAAAAATGCACTAATAAGAATAGGTGTTTAATATATATTAAATAGAGGATATTCTTCAAATAATGTCGTGATTCATGGAAGATATAAAATGATATTTCAACTTAGAGGCTACACATAGCTGCCCAGTCAGCAACAGGAAAATGCATGTCAACAATAACACAGTATTTTATTGTTATTAGACATCTGAATAATACTTTCTTGTGAAGAAAACCAAACCACAAATTTGAAGCTCTCTCCAACGGTTGGGTTATTCGAATTTGCAGATTTAAAGTGGTGGTTTGGTAAACATTTAGGAATGGGATGGTTGGGTTATTTAATAGATGTATACTTAGCTTTTCGCGAAACTGCCAAACTGTTTTCCAAAGTGGTTGTACCATTTTACATTCCCACCCCCCACCACTCAGCAATTTCCACACTCTCCCCAACACTTGGCATGGCCAGTCTTTTTAACTTTAGACATTCTAGTAGTTATGTAGTTATATCTTGTATACCGTCTTCCCTTCATTGGTGAAGTGACTGTTCTAATCTTTAGCCATGTTTTACTTGTGTTGTTTGCTTTTTTTATTATCAAGTTTTGAGAGTTCTTTATATATTCTGAATCCAGATTTTTGTTGGATATGTAATTTGCAAATATTTTCTTCTAGTCTGAGTTTTCTCTTTTCATTCTCTTAGCACTATTTTTTTTGAAGAGCAGAAGTTCTTCATTTTGATGAAGTCATATAAAATATATATGTGTGTGTGTGTCTGTGTGTGTGTATATATATATATATATATATATATATATATATATATATATATATATATATAAAATCTTTTGGTGTCTTCTTTTCCCAATCAGTCTGATAGAACCTTATTTTATTGTCTTCTTAAAACAAAAACAAAAACAGATTTTGTTTTCATCAATTTTTACCCATTGTTTTTCTGTTTCATTAATCTTCATTTTCTGGTCTTTATTATTTTTTTTATTTGCTTATTATACATTTCATTTGCTCTTTTTTTCTACCTCTTAAGGTTGAATGCTGAGTTAATTGATTTTAAACCAAAGAGAAGTGAAACCATATGTGCATGTGAAGATTGTTATACAAGTAATCATAGAGACTTTATTTTCAATAGTACAAACCTGGAAACTACTCAAATGCTCATCAACAGGTGAATAAATTGTACTATATTTATACAATGTACTATTACTCATCAATATGAAGAGAAGTACTTTTACACAACCTATGAGATATATATGAAAATAATTATGCTAGTGAGAAAAGCAGAGAAAAGAGGAAACACTATGTTATTTCATTTAAATTATTAAAAATGTAAAATAATCTATAGTGACCCAAGCAGATGACTGGTTGCCTGGAGAGAGTCATGGAAGACTAGCAAAGAGGTATTCCAAGAGGCACCAGAAAACATGACAAGGAGGAAAATACTCATTAACTTGATTTTAATCAGTGTTTCATGGGTTTATACACATGTTAAAGCTGATCAAATTGTATACAGCAAGTTCTCAATTAACATCATCAATAGGTTCTTGGAACTTTGCTAAAACAATGTATACTGAAACCAATTTTATCAGAGGCTATGTGATGTAAATAAAGAGAATTGTTCTGGAAAAAAGTACGGATTGAAGCCATACAGCCAAATTGTGCCAGCAGGAATTGTGTCAGGGTCCACCTGATCAATAATGGCAAAACAATTTACAGACTTTGTACTCAGTGATGGTTATGTGAATTGTACTGAGGAAAATGAAGATCTGGTTTCAGGATTTGGTTGCAAAGGTCATGCTCTTGGTGACGTTCATGGAAACCACTTTAAGATTGTCAATGTGGTCAATGTCTCCTCTTTTGGCCTTATACAAAGGCAAGAAGGGAAGATCAAGATAATAAGTTTTAATTGCAAAAAACAGAGTAGTTTTCATATGCCAGAAACACACACACACAGAGTTAAGTTTATATGATATCTTATCAACATTTCAACAAAATGACATTGAAAGAAATAACACTGAAGACCTGTTATATTTCAGTTATGTATAGTTTATTGTATGTCTAACTGTCTCAACAAAGCTCTTTAAAAAGATACCATTATGAAAATGCTAAAGGCCACAGAAGAGGAGAAAATATTTACAATATTATATTTGACTTGTGTCCAGAATATATAAAGAATTATTACAACTTGATAATAAGGAGAGAAATAACTCAATAAAACAATAGAGAAGATATTTCAAGAAGCATTTATTTTGAAAAGAAATATATATAGGAATGGCCAATAAGCCTATGGAAAGATGTTCAATAATACTTATTGTTAGGGAAATACAATTTAAAAACACAATGAGATACTACTACATCCCCATTAGAATGACTAAAATTAAAAAGAGTAATAATACAAAACATTGGCCATGATTTGAATGAGCTAGAATTTTAATACATTGCTGGAATGAGTGTAAATTTATAAACCCACTTTGGGAAATCACTTGACAGTTTCTTTAAAAAGTTAAACATATATGATCCCTATAACCCAGAATTTCTTTCCTGTGTGTGTGTGTTCCCAAGAGAATTAAAAGCATACATATATATAACATGAATATTCATAGAAACTTTATTCAAAATAGATCAGAATTGAAAATAATTCCTCCTCTGCTTTGGGGACTCCAATTACATGTATATTTGGTGTTTAAAGTTGTCCCCCCAGTTCATTGATGTTCCACTCATTTTAATTTCCAATTTTTAAAACTTCTCTCTGTGTTTCATTTTGTATAGCTTCTGTTGCTTTGTCTTCAAGTTCACTAATATTTTTTCTCCAATAATGAATCAAATGTATTTTTCACCTCAGATATTGTAGTTTTCATCTTTAGAAAGTCAATTTGGGTTATTTGATGTCTTCCATTTCTCTAGTCTCTATGTGCAATCTTTTCTCTAGCCTTTTAAACTTACGGAATACTGTTATAATAACTTTTAATATCTTGACTGATAACTCTAAAACCAGTATAATTGTTATATCAGTTTCAATTAATTGATTTTTATCCTCGTTATGCGTCAAAATTCCCTGCTCCTATTGTTAATCATAAATGTTATTCTGTTCATTTCTGAATGGAATGTCAGATGGTGTGAATTTTACCTTTTTGAATGCTGGATAGTTTTGTATTCTTGTATATATTCTTGAGCGTTGGTGGCAGAAGGGATGCAGTTGAGGTATTTACAGTTTGATGCTTTTAGAACTTACTTTTGACCATTTATATGCAACTAGGGCAGCCCCTATTTTGGGGGTACCTTTGTCTCAATATTGAAGCTAAACCTCCCTAGAAATTATGAGGTTTTCCACTCTGCCTGATGAGAAGAGCATCCATTTATGATAAAAACTCTCAACAAAGTGGGAATAGAGGGAACATACCTAAACATAATAAAGGTCATATATGACAAACCTACTGCCAGCAAATATAAAACCAAGGGGTATTCAAAATCTGGCTTTCATCCTTGAACCATCACCCTATTCTCTTCTCCTTACAGGCAAATTTCTTATTTGAATTTTATGGTTTATCATTCTGTTCTTAGATAAATGCTACACCACTGTACACACTTTCTTCCACCTTGATTTTTTGTTCATTTGTTTGTTTTGATTTAGTGTTATATTTTGGAAGTTACAGTATAGAGAATAGTAGTATAGAGACCTAAGGAGAAGGGAAACTCTGACTCCAAACCTCCGCTGCCTTGCGGCATACCTCCTCAGGGGAAAGGCTAAGGGAGTAAACCCCGACAGAAAATCAGGAGCCGGAGTCCCTAAGGCGGTTTGACGTTGTAGTCAACACCGGCAACTCCTGCGGCGCACCTGAAGCCAAGCTGTATTGACTCTGTCTTTCCCCTTGGATCCTTCAGCTGCGAAGAGAGGGGGGGTCTGCTGCATGGGCAACAGCTGGCCCTCCATATCACCCTGCCCAGGCTTTGTAGCTTCACTGGAGAGAACACTCCAACGTCATCGCAAGATGTCGACTCAACACGGGAGGAGACAGATACCGGTTATAAGCTCATCCGATTGGTGAAGGAAACGAGCGCCAGGGGTCTCCTCTGACGGTGGGAGAGGTCATCACACCTCACTGGACAGCTACAGCCCGCCTCAAGCTGGGCAGCCCCCAGCCAATTAGGTGCCGTCTCGCCATGGCTCACCTGCCCCACTGGGTGCGTGGGGATCAGAGAGGCGTCTCTTGAAAAGTGGGCCACAAAACACTCGCACCAGGCAATTCCAAGCAAACAACAAGAAAGAAGCCTCCAGCTCTTCGCCTCGCTAGCTGGAACATCAGGACCATGTGTCCCGGACTTACTGCAGACCTTCCATGGATCAATGGTGCCAGGAAAACCGCCGTCATCGACAGGGAACTGGCACGACTAAACATCGACATTGCGGCTCTACAGGAGACCCGGTTGGCCGACAACGGAACTATCAGAGAAACCAACTACACCTTCTACTGGCAAGGGAAGTCTCCGGACCAACCAAGACAGCACGGTGTTGGGTTCGCTGTGAAGAACACGCTTGTTAACTCCATAGAGCCACCCACAGGAGGCACAGAGAGATTACTTACCCTCCGATTGTCAACAACTTTCGGCCCAGTCAGCATTCTTAGCGCGTATGCCCCAACCCTCTGCGCCACCACCGAAGAGAAAGAACAGTTCTACCATGCACTGGACGAAGCGTTATCCAAGATCCCCAGAAGTAACGCTCTTTATCTCCTTGGAGACTTCAATGCAAGAGTAGGAGCCGACCACATGGCCTGGCCCACCTGCCTCGGAAACTTTGGGAGAGGAAAGATCAATGAGAATGGTCAGCGACTGCTTGAGCTTTTGTGTCACCACGGCCTGTGCGTGACAAACACATTCTTCAAGTGCAAAGAGATCCATCAGGTGTCATGGAGGCACCCCCGCTCCCGCCACTGGCACCAGCTTGACCTCATCATCACCAGAAGAACGGATATTGGCAGCACCCTCCTCACCCACAGCTACCACAGTGCAGACTGCGACACGGACCATGCCCTCGTGGTAAGCAAGGTGCGCATAATGCCGAAGAGGTTACACCACTCCAAGATGAAGGGTCGCCCACGCATCAACACCAGTTGTGCCAGCAACCCAGTTAAGACCCAGCAATTCATCAACAGGATGGAAGATGCACTCGGCGAGGGAATGGCGGCAGATGACATTATCGAATCCAATTGGTCACGTCTCCGCGACGCCATATACAACTCCGCCATTATTGCTTACGGGAAGAAAGAGCGGAAGAACGCTGACTGGTACGAGGCTCACTGGGAAGAAATGGAACCCGTGATCGAGGCTAAGAGGAAGGCCCTACTGGCTTACAAGGCCACGCCCACTCCCAGTACACTTCAAGGTCTACGGGCTGCCAGGAACAAAGTCCAGAAGACCGCCCGCCACTGTGCCAACACCTATTGGCTAAACCTGTGCAGAAGCATCCAGGAAGCCGCTGATATAGGCAACGCATGAGGAATGTATGAGGGTATCAAGAAGGCAACAGGCCTAATCCCCTCCAAGATCGCCCCCCTTAAGTCCAAGACAGGTGAGGTCATCACTGACCAGGAACAGCAAATGCGGCGGTGGACCGAGCACTACCTCGAGCTGTACGCGACGAGGAACACCGTAACAGACACTGCTCTTAACGCCATCCCAGACCTACCAGTCATGGAGGAGCTAGACACCCCACCTACTGCGGCAGAGCTCGGCAAAGCCATCGACCGCCTCGCTTGCGGGAAAGCACCAGGAAGCGACGGAATCCCTCCAGAAATCCTAAAGAGCGGGAAACCAGTCCTGCTACAGCCGCTCCACCATCTACTCTGTCTCTGCTGGAAGGAGGGTTACATCCCCCAGGATATGAGAGACGCCAACATTATCACCATGTACAAGAACAAAGGAGACCGCAGCGACTGCAACAACTACCGGGGCATCTCTCTCCTCAGTGTCGTCAGCAAAGTATTCGCCCGGGTCGCTCTTGCCCACCTGCAGACCCTTGCTTCCCGCGTCTACCCAGAGTCCCAGTGTGGCTTCAGAGCTGGCCGATCAACAGTGGACATGATCTTCTCCCTACGCCAGCTGCAGGAGAAGTATCACGAGCAGCATAAACCACTCTACCTCGCCTTTATCGACCTCACGAAGGCGTTTGATCTGGTCAGTCGAAGCGGACTCTTCAGCTTGCTACGGAAGATTGGCTGTCCACCATATCTGCTTGCTGTGGTCATGTCCTTTCACGACAACATGCACAGCACGGTGTCCTACAACGGCGCAACCTCTGAGGCCTTCCCAGTCAGCAGCGGAGTAAAGCAGGGCTGCGTCCTCGCGCCTATGCTGTTCGGAATCTTCTTCTCCATGCTCCTCCAATACGCCTTTAAGGACTGCAGCGAGGGTGTCTTCATTCACACCAGATCCGATGGCAAGCTCTACAACCTGGCCCGTCTACGAGCCAAAACCAAAGTCAAAGAGGTGCTCATCCGTGAGATGCTCTTCGCCGACGACGCAGCCTTGACATCACACTCCGAAGAGGGACTCCAGCAGCTAGTCACTTGCCTTTCCCACGCATGCAAGGAGTTCGGACTAGCCATCAGCCTGACGAAGACGAATGTTATGGCTCAAGGCACGGGGACTCCCCCATGCATCACCATCGACGGGTACACCCTGGAGGTTGTCAACGACTTCACTTACCTCGGGTCCACCATCTCGAGCTCTCTGTCAGTCGACTTGGAGGTCAACCGGAGAATCGCCAGGGCAGCCACAGTTATGGCCAGACTGAACCGGCGAGCGTGGAACAATTCCAGCCTCACTGAGAAAACCAGACTGCGCATCTACCAAGCCTGCGTACTCAGCACTCTCCTCTATGGCAGCGAGACGTGGACCACCTACGCAAGGCACGAAAGGAAACTCAACAGCTTCCACATGAGGTGCCTGCGACGCGTCCTGCATGTCGCCTGGCAGGATAAGGTCCCCAACACCGAGGTGCTGAAGCGAGCCAACATGAGCAGTTTGCATGCAGTTCTTAGTGAGAGACGCCTCAGGTGGCTCGGCCATGTCAAAAGAATGGATGCAGGCCGTATCCCCAAAGACCTCCTCTACGGCGAGCTAGCAGAAGGCCAGAGGATGACAGGGCGCCCAAAACTGCGGTTCAAAGACATCTGCAAAAAGGACAGGGCACAATGCTCCATCAATCTCAACACATGGGAAGTTCAAGCAGACGACCGCCTAGCCTGGAGGCTCACGGTCAGGCAAGGTACGTCACGCGCAGAGGCTGCGCGCAACGAGGAGGCGGTCCAGAAAAGATCGAGGCGGAAGCAGCGTCAACAGCAGCAACAACAGCCATCTGCCTTCACCTGTAACAAGTGCGGCAGGGATTGTCACTCCCAAGTTGGACTGCACAGCCATTCTCGGCGGTGCAGATAGACTCTCAAGAAGCTACGCCATCGTCTCTCGAGACGGACGGCTGCCGATGACGATGACTGCCAGCATTACACTCAAAGGGCAAAAACTACAAGCATTCCCCTTAAGATTGGGAATAAGACAAGGATGTCTGCTTTCACCATAGTACTAGAAGTCCTAGCCATAGCAATTAGACCAGAAGAAGAAATAAAAGGCATCCAAATTGGAAAGGAAGTAGTAAAACTCTTTATTTGCAGATGACATGATACTGTACATAGAGAACCCTAAATATTCCACCAAGAAATTCCCAGAACTGATAAATGAATTCAGCAAAGTAGCAGGATACAAAATTAATGTCTAGAAATTAGCTGCATTTTTATATGCCAATAATGAACTATCAGAAAGAGAAATCAAGAAAGCAATCCCATGCACAATTGCTTCAAAAAGATTAAAATGCCTAGGAATAAATCTAATCAAGGATGTAAAAGACCTGTACTCATAAAATTATAAGATATTGAAGAAAGAAAGTGAAGAAGATAAAAATAAGTAGAAGCACAAATGGTGTTCATGGATAGGAAGAATTAACATCATTAAAATGTCCATACTACCCAAAGCAATCTATAGACTCAATGCAATTCCTATCAAGATACCAATGACATATTTCACAGAACTAGAACAAATAATTCTAAAATCATATGGAACCACAAAAGACCACTAATAGCAACAGAAATCTTGAGAACAAAGTTGGAGGAATTGTGCTACCTGATTGCGTGGTATACTACAAAGCCATAATAATCAAAACAGTATGGTACTGGCATAAAAACAGACACATAGATATATGGAAGAGAATAGAGAGCCCACACCTTAATTACATCTTTTGATGAGCAGGAGTTTTTAATTTTCAATAACTTCATTTATCAATTTTTTTCTTTCATTGTGTTTATGACTGTAAAGAATACAAAAATAAGTAATATAAAGCATCTGTTTTTCCAAGAAGCTCTCAACCTTGTAAAAGAGTAGAAAGTTACAAGTAATACTTTGGGAATAAAAGAACACTCTGCTGTTCAGTTGAAATGAGTAGAGGACAAATAGTTAAGGTAGAAATGGCCAATAGCTTGTGCTTTGAAATTGAAAAACAATATTGTGTTAAGCAAAAAAACAGCATCCAAGAATGTCTAAGTCTTAAACATTAAAACTATAAATATATTTTCTTACATAGCAAAGGGGATTTTGCAGATTTGATTAAGTTAAAAGTCCTGTGTTGGAGAGATAACTTTGGGTTATCTGGCTGTGCCCAGTACAATCATAGTCCTCATAAGAGAAAGAGGGAGGTGGGAGAGTCAGAAAAAAATGTGACAAGGGAAGCAGGTGTCTGAGCTATGAGACTGCTATAAGGGGCTGTAAGCCAAGGACCGAAGGCAACTTCTAGAAGCTGGAAAAGATAAGGAAACAGATTTTCCCTACAAATATTCAGGGAGAATGTAACTCTACCAAAACTTTAATTTTAGTTTCATGAAATACATTCTGGACTTCTGAACATCAGAACTATAAGATAACAAATTTGTGTTGCTTTAAACTATTAAGTTTGTGGTAATTTGTCACAAGGCCAATAGAAAAGTAATATAAGTGTTGAATTGAAGGGTTGATATTTGTTCTATTCCCAACAATGAGGTTGTTAGGGGGCGTAACCTTTCCATATGGAGGCCTCCTCTTACAGCAGTGATCATCGTTTACCTGGTGATGTACAAAGAACTAAATTCAAAGTGCCTCAGACTTTCTGTCAGCCTCTTTTGCTGAAATAAATATTTGAACTCAAAGTGATGAGTAATTCTTAGATAGGTACTTGAAGCAACGCTGACTTCCTGTGAATCCAGAGTATTCCATCTTCTACCCCTCAATCCCAAGGGGACCCACATTACACAAAGGCAGAAGGTAGGCAGTAGCACTCTAAATGGAATACTCTCCCTCCCCCTTATAACTTTTAACTTTCTTCTTATGACCAGAACATGGGCTTGAATATCCAACATAAAGGATGGGCTATATATGACTCTCTTGGCCATATTTTCTTCAGTTTGATTTCCCTTTTCCTGAAATAATTTTCTCATATTTATTTAGTGAAGTTATTGTCATGATGTCTGGATATTTTTGTGTCCACCTGAGGTTAAGTCAAAATGCTTCTTTATTAATGAAAATTTCTTAATAACCAGCATATGTTATCTGTGTAAAGATTCCAAGCAAACTCAAGTCCTTTGTCCAGATAATTGCATTAGAGAGTCAGCAACTGAGAAGATAAAATGCTGGAGCTAAGCAGTCTCACCCTGTCCCTGGTGAGAACAGAGCCACAGGATGCATGGTTGTCACTTTGGGTTATAAAACTCATCTCTGCATGTGAGGATGTGCACAGACAGGCAAGCAATGAGCTGAACATGCACAAGCGTTATACTGGATGAGAACCTTGCTCCTGGCTAAATGGCAAATAGCAGGGCACGTTGTTGAGGCTAATACCAGCTCACTTGGCCGCTCCATGAGAAATGAGTAATGCTTCATGGCCTTAAAAGTCCAGGCATCGTGCTGAAAATCCATCAAGGCTAGGTGGAGACAATGCGCTTAATGATTAGATTGCTCACTGTTTTTGTTTGTTTGTTTGTTCATTTTTTGTTTTCTTTTTCTTGGGTTTGGGGGAGGGGATTTATAAGGTCCTTGTGAAGCAAGTCAAGATTTCAAAACAAATTAGGTGAAACAAGATGTTCACAAGTGGGATTAGATTTAGTGTCCTAAATCTGGTTAATCATTTTAATTTCCAGTTGGGCAATGCTTTCACATTCAGACTGTGTGTCTACATAGGATCAAAATAACTATAAAAATAGAAAAAATTAAGTAACCAACTTTTCATTTCTTGACCACATGATATGAAGAAATTGGTCTGATTAACCCAAGTTTCTCTATTTTTATCTTAGTTGATTAAAATAATTCTCTTATCTCACTTATCTAAGAAAGTTTCTATTTTTAACTCTTAAAAATGTTTTATGGTGGTAAAATACACATAAAAATTTAACATGTTATTTTTTTAAATTTCTTAAAAATATTTTATTTACTTATTTTTAGAGAGGGAAGGGTGGGAGAAAGAGAAGGAGAGAAACATTGATACGTGAGAGAAACATTAATCAGTTGCCTCTTACATATGTCCCAACTGGAAATTGGCTTGCAACCCAGGCATGTGCCCTGACTGGGAATCAAACTGGTGACCTTTTGCTTTGCAGGACGATGCTCAACCAACTGAGCCATGTGGGTCAGGGCACATGTTAATCATTCTTTTAAGTACACATTTTAGTGGCAATAAGTGCATTCACATTGTTGTGCAATCATCAACACCCACCCATCTCCAGGACTCTTTTCATCTTGCAAAACAGAAACATTCTATTCATTAAACAATAACTTCCCATTCCTCTTTCCCTCAGATCCTGAAAACCACCATTCTACTAGGAAGTTTCCATTTTAAAATGGGTTCAATGTGAGGTTGTAGTGTCTTCTTTACGCACACACACACACACACACACACCTGTTTTCATCTCTTTTTTTCCCATCTCCTTACCTAGGAGATTCTCAATATGGCATAGGCTAAAACAATACTGGTATGATTGAGTTGTGATTCTAATTTTTTATGCTATCATCTGGATCTCAGAATACTAATATCACGTTCTCCATTTGTGGAGGAGCCAGTGAAATGGCATGTAGAGGATAGGAGTAGAGTTTAAAGAGATCTGGCTTGCAGAAACAGTGTGGGGTCATAAGTCCCTTAGAAACTTGTTGAGCTGGAGCATGCCTACCAGTGCACATGAATTGTGGAGTTCATGGGACAGGAGGGAAGACTTTTAAAGTAGGAGATCAAGGGAGTTTAGTCCTAAGTGTTAGATGATTAGGCAAAGACAATTTAATGCAGAAAAATTCTAAGAACAGAATTAGTGAATAATTGAGTCATGGTTCAGGTGGTTTTTAAGAATGATTATGACCCGAGACTAGGAGGTCCAGGGAGAAGAGGCCCTGTTTCCTTAATGGATATAGGGCTACAAAAGATGTTCTGGGCTTAAACATAGAAATGAAACTGAAATATGAAATTATAAAATTTAAGCCATTTGCATGCAAGTAACCTTACTGTATTACTTTTGCAGCAAATGAATTATTTATCACCTATGATGGGCAAGTCACCTGCTAGGCCATCAGAGTTCAGCAATGAACAAGACACACATAGTTTTTATCTTTCATGGAGCTTTAAACTTGGTGAGGAAAACATGGTAGTCTGAAAAATGTCCCCCACCCCCATCACAAAGATATCTGTGTCTTGATTGCTGGAATTTATAAATATGTTACCTTACACAGTAAAAGGAATTTTGCAATTGTGGTTAAATTAAGGCTCTTGAGATGGAGAGGTTAGCCTGGATTATGAAGGTGGGCCCAATGAATCACAAGGGTCCTTATAATAGGGAGGCCTCAGAGTCAAAGGAAGCTGTGAGAACAAAGCAGGGGTTGGAGGGGAATGAGGGTGCTATGCTTCTAGCTGTGAAGATGGAGTAAGGGGCTGTGAGCCAAGGAATTCAGGTGACCTTCAGCAGCAAGAAAGGGCAAGAAAACGGATTCGTCCCTAAAGCCTGCAGAGGGAGTGCGACGCTGCTGACACCTAGATTTCAGCCCAGCAAAATCCACTGCAGATTTCTGACCCCTGGAACTGTAAAATAATACATTTGTGTTGTTTTAAGTCACTAAGCTTGAGGTGATTTATTACAGCTACAGTAGGAAAATAATACCAAAATATGAGCAAATAATCACTCTATACCCTGTTTCACAATCATTGTGAGGGTGCCATGAAGGGAAAGCTCGGAATGCCACTAGAAAGGATAAGAGAGCCCTAATCTAAAACAAGGACAGAGCTGACCTCCCTCAACTTCTCTTCTGGAGCATACAGAGGAGTAAGTTGTCCAGGGGAAGATGGGGCAGGATGCATTGTAAGGCCTCAGTACTTGAAGGAGCTTGACCCACTAGAAACAAGGAGAGGAAGGGTGGGGACTGTGGCACAGTGAGCAAGGGGACAGCAGCATCAGGAGCATTAGGAAGGGAGTAGCTTCTGTCAGAACTGCTGGACCACAGCGATTTTAGACTTTGTCCAGAAGAAAGAGGCAGTCCCCGAAGGGTCATGATAAGTGTGTGCCAAGATGAGATTCATGTTTTTAGTAGATCACTCCAGCTGCTGTGAGGGGCATGGATGTGAGGATGGAAGAGCAGGAGGGGAGATACAGATGAAGACTGTTACATTTCTCAGAAGGAGGGACAATAATGGGAGTTTAGACCAAAATGGTGATAATGACAGGAGGGAAGCAGATATATTTTGGACATAGAATCCACAGCACTTGGCGATTGATTACTTTGCTCAATAATTATTTAAATTGTTAATTACTATTCCATTGCATAATTATATAATCATATGTTTATCAATTCTCCTGTTGATTAATATTTGGAACTTGTCCAGTTTGGGGGCTATTCTGAATAACATTGCTATCAATATTTCTGTACAATTCTTGTTATAAACATAGAATTTTATTTCTGTTGGGTAAATACCTACAAGTAAAACTGCTGGATTATAGGGGAGGTGCATATTTAACTTTTTAAAAGACTACTATACTGTTTTCAAATGTGATTGCACCATTTCTTACTCCCTTTGGTGATTTATTGGACTCATAGTAAATGGGTGGAATGAAAAAGTCAAGCATGTTTCCTCAAACTAAAGAACAATATGCTGAGCTCTTCAAACAGCTCCGTGTTTTGAATGTTTAGATAGACAAACAGGTGAAGATAAGGTTATATATAGTCCTGTGAGCACATTCTCTGAGAGACAGAGTCCCTTGGTTCCTTAGGTAGAGAAGGCCATAAATAAATATATAGATAGGTAGGAAGAAAGAAAGAAAGAAAGAAAGAAAGAAAGAACGAACGAACGAAAGAACGAATGAAAGAAAGAAAGAAAGAAAGAAAGAAAGAAAGAAAGAAAGAAAGAAAGAAAGAAAAAAAAGAAAGGGAAGGAAAAATGGTTGCCTACATTGTCACCAAATCATTCTGGGGAGTTTTTTGTTTGCTAACTTCCAAAGACCATATTTCACCAAACTAAATAATGAGATTGGACCTAAGACACAAACTGTAACACTGGGAAGTTGTAAACCGCTTCACCATTCTTTTCACATTGTTTCTGTAAGTGCTGACTCTGACTACTAGGTAACTTGTAGATGAACAGCTTGTTTGTGTAAGAATCCTAGGAACTAACTTAAAAAGATACAGATCCCAAACTTCAAGCATCCCAGCTCTGGGAGTTTTGCAGACCTTCAGCTGTGGAGCCAGGATAAAGTGAAGTAAAAATGACATGAAACCAGGATGACAAAACCAGGGCGACACTCTGAACTTGCCTTATTGGAATAGACTGCGCCCCTCTGTATGTAGAGAACTTTGCAATCCCCTCCCTTGATCTCTTTGTTCTGTTCCCCTCTCCCTTCTTATAAAAAGCTCTGCCTCCAATGAGAGCTGGAGATGGGTTTTGTGACGTGAGTCCCCCATCTTCCAGATGGCCAGCATCTGCAAATAAACCACTTTTCTTTACTTCAGCATCTGCCTCTCGAGTATTGGCTACCATGGTGGCAGGGAGACGGACCTGAAGTTCGGTTACAAAACTTCAAAATCTAATTGCTCTTGGATCATTTCAGATAGGGAAACTGAGCCTCAAGGCTGTTAGAACATGCTTATTCTCCTCTTCCTCAGTGGAACAAAAGTTTGGTCTTGATCTACACTATGACCTATTCTTATGCCAACTCTTCTTCAGCTCTCCTCACCCCTATTTTAGGCTCTAGATTTACATGTTCAGATAAAAACCTCTCACTCCTTATCATTCATCACTTACTAAACAGAATGCTTTCTGTCAATTGTCCCTTAAGTTCTCCTTCCAAAAAAGAAAGTGTTCTAGCTAGGGGTTTCATTCAAACCAAGATTTGAGAGTTAAGAGTGTGCCAATCAGAAAGAACACTGGGATGAATAGGCTTAAACCAGGACTGCATCAGACAAGCCAGGATGTATAACCTCTGGTTTGGAAAGCTAAACTGACCTGCAAAGTAGAGCAATGCAGAAAGGGCTCTCTATGGATGATGCACCTACTAAAATGAGAGCTGAAGATATAGAACCCTAAGACCAAGTGGAGTGAGTTTCCAGAGGGATCTGTGAAATTGACAGGAAAATGATGATCTTAAACATCTTGGGCTAGTAAGAAAATTGGAGAGGCAAGGAAAGCATGTGTTTAAAAATGCCTTGGTAGCTTATAAATGGATTAATTTTTTGATAATTGGTTTCTTACTTAGGGAACAATAAATCCCTGGATTTAGGAGTAGGGGCTTAATGGTGGCTCTTCCCCAAACGAATATGTCTACCCCAAACCTCTAGTTTTGACTTTATTTTGAAAAGCAGTTTTTGGAGATGTAATTAAGTCAAAGATCTCAAGATGAGATCATCCTGGATTATCTGGGTGGGCCTTAAATCCAATGACAAGGGAGAAAGAAAGAGGGAGAGGAGGAGAAAGACGTGTAAGGACAGGCTGACTAGAGTTCTGCAGCCACACGCCCATGAACACCTGGAGCCACCAGAAGCCAGAAGAGGCAAAGAAGTCTCCCTTAGACTCTTCAGAGGAAGTTCAGTCCTGCCAACACCTTGATTTCAGACTTCTGGCCTCCAGAACAGTGAAAAAATAAATTTCAGGCTTTTTTTAAAGTAACCTGATTTAGGGTAATTTGTTACTCAGCCACAGGAAATTAATGTAGGATGGAAGGAAAATTCTTGTTAAGCAGGCCTGAAGGAGGGGTAGAGAGGCAATGGATATATGAATGTGAAAAGAAGAAACTGGGCATGAATGGGTGTGAAACTCCAGGCAGGTCCAGGAAGAATGGAATTTAAGGGCAGGGGGAAAAAGCAGACATTGTCTTATGTGGCCAGCTCCTTTTATGGGGCCACAGCAAGGGTACCCCCAGGACACCTGTCTCATGCTGCTTTCCCATTATCTAACCAGTTTAAAAACAAAACCCATTTAGAAATTGGGAGGAAACTATATCCCCCATCTCTCCTGCAAGTTCCATAAATACATGCAACTTCTTTATTTAGTTCAGGCTCATTACCGGTACAGCAAGTCACACTATTCAGTTATTTTAATCATTTTTCTCATTATTTTTCATTCTCTTAGTTGTCTCATATTTCTTCACTTCTGTTAACCAGTCCCTTGGTTATACATTTTTCTTGTCATTTGCCTTGGAAAAACAAAACTAAATAGCATAATTAGTATTGCTTGTATGAAAGATATTACTTTTTAGGTGGGAAAATAGTTGTTATTAATTGCTGATTCAACACTGTAAACATCTTCAACTCCTTTGAGTGTACCACATTTCTGGTCTCCACAGGCCCCTTCCTGGAGTCCATGAAGCTCTGAATGTCAAGAAATGGTGGCTCAGGCGTGACTGTAGCCAAGTGATCTGGACACCGGATGCGCGGCTTAGACTAGGGTCGCCTCATACCAGAGTTTGTGTTGGGGAGAGAATCCTATTCTCAGCTAATGCTCCTCCAAATGGGCGTCTATATTTAAAATTTTAAATCCAGAGTTTTAAAAAGGAGAGCATTTAATCCTGAAAAAAAATAACAACTCTATTTGAAATATGATCTCTTTAATCCAGCAGCCCTTGATGTCTGGAGATGATTTTCCTCTGCGTACCCTGAAGAAAGAAACCCTCCTAAACCTGGTTCTTGAACTTCATCTCCTAGCACAGGGGATTGCACTGTTACATTTGATTCAAGTTTAAAATTGGGTTCATAATCGGGAGAGGAGGCGTAATGGAGCTGCTAAGAGCCTGAGCTTTGCGTTGAGAGGGATCTAAATTTTTAAGTGCAAACATGTTCCAACTCTGTGACACAGTCTATGTGACAGGAGAGCTGTCATGACCATCAAATTAGAAATATATGCAAGTGCCACCCACACAATAACTGCTCATTACATATATTCATTTTAACAATGCGGGGGTAGGTTTTACCCACTACACAATGTGGACGGGGGATCCATTCCTTTTCTCCTTTTGAAGGCATGCATGAAACATCGGTTTAAAAAGTTCTGAAAACGTGGGTTGGGGTCCCAGCAGCCCTATCTGGGCTCTCTCTCCACTGCAGCCCTCACTGACCATTGGAGGCACCAGTTCTGTGTCCTCTGTGCAGCGCTGGGCTGCTGGGCTCTAGGCTGAAACTCCAAGTACGGCACACAGTGTCCAGCCTTTCCAGGGCCACATGCAGCCAGCCTTAACTGAGTCCCTCCTGTCCCAGTGAAAATCCCTCACCCTCTCACAGCCCAGCCCCCCCACCTTTGGATGCCCTTCGATTAAGCGGCCTCAAGCCTGGGAAACAACTTGAGACAATTCAGCCTTGTGGCATCAGGGGCCTGGACTCTGGAAAAGGAAAGGTTCTCAGTTCTCTTCCTATCCAGGGAAGTAGAAGCCGCTGGGTACATATCCTGCACCACCCTTCCAAGAGAAAGAAAGAGAAAACAGCTTTTATTCTTTCTCAGATGGTCTACGACAGAGAAAACATGACTTCATTAGTATTGTCTTACTACGTTAGCAGTCTAGTCCTCAGCAGGAGAGCCACCGTTGCAAGCTAGTTATGAGCCTGGACTAAAGTGCCACACATTCTGGGTTCAAATTCTAGTCCATCACTTACTGGAAGTCTGTTCTTGGAGCTCAGGTTGTCTGGTCAATAAACAGTGGGTGATTTTTAAAATGTGAGTACACCCCATATATGACATGCAATATTTGGTTTGTTAGCAAAATATTGTGGGCATGTGATATGTGAGGCACACTTACACTAAAGGATTATCATTTGTTATTCTAAAACTCAAATTTATATGGGCCTCTTGTGTTTTTATTTGCTAAATCTGGCAACTCTATCTTGGACAAGTCCTTTAACCCTTCTGAGCCTCAGTTTCCTCATTTGTAAAATGGAGATTAAAACAGTATTGTCCTCTGAGTATCTATCTCACAGAGTAGTTATGAGAATTCAATGAATTAATGGTCGTAATGTGCTTAGAACAGGACTTGTCAGACAACAAGCACTAATAAATAATTGCTAAGTAAGTAAACAATTTAACCAACCTTTTTCAAAGTGTCTATACATGTTTTACATGCACAACTACACCTTGTTTTACCAAAACACAATAGTCACAACCTCTGAGCAAGGCTAGAGAATAGGGACTGAATTCTCTTCTGGGTACAGTCATTTCAATTATCTTCCCAGACTCCTTTGCTTTTCCCATAGTAGCCCTCACAGTCGATTTAGGCAATTCCTTACACAACCCCCATTCCTGTTCCTCCCAGTGCCCCCATGTCAGTCTAGATGGAGTTTACACTGACAGGTGATGAATGAAGGGACTAGAGCAGTGGGGCTCCTCTCACTGTCTCTCTCATAGATCACAGGTCCTATTCCATCTTTTGCCCATCTCACCCCCTCCCCAAACCAACACACCAGCACAAGAAGCAAGAAGCTCATGCTGGACCAAATGCCTTTTCTCCTTATCCAAGGCCTTAGAAAAGGGGCAGGAGAAGGAGTGAGAAAGGAAGAACTGTGAAATGGGAAGGTTGTCTTCTGAATTCTGAAGACTGCCCCCCAGCCACATTTCTTCAAGCCCCATGATTATTTGTAGTCTACCCCTCATGACTAGCATACCAGCCTGCTGCAAATCCAGGACACGGATCTTCTGCAAAGCCTCCAAACTCAGACCAATTGGGGTCACTTGGCTTCAGGGTTGGTATCCATTTTATTCTGTATTTGGTGTTTTTACTCACAGTAAAGGACTAGAACCTGAAAAAAAGGCCTGGATCAAAGATAGGAAGTCAACACAGGAAAAAGACTGCAAAACAAGAAACAAAACTACCAAGTCAGAAGGAGGTGAAGTTACTGGAAAAGAGGAAAGGAAAGATTGTGTCAGTCACTAAGTTCTCAAAGGAAGAAACAGAGAGGGTGTCCAAACTCAGGTTCTGAGGAGTTCAAACCAGCACGAGGTTCCAGAAATCCCTCCTTCAACTATTCATGACCCCAAACTTGAAGGCCACATGCAACTTTTACTTCTCAGTCTCTGGCTTGCAAGGAGAGTGTGCCAAGCTGCAGGAGCCTCATCCAATGGCCTGCAGGTCGAGTCTCAGAGTCCTTGTCTCCTGGACACAATCTATGATCCCACTGAAATTTCCTTAGCAGGAGGACTAGAGAGCATGGCATCCTTGTGCTGCAGAAGTAAGACTGTCCTGGTATTTCCACAATCTATTGCAGCATAACAAACCACCTCAAAACCCAGAGGCTCAAAAACAGCAGTTCATTCTCTTATAATTGTGCAGGTTGTCCGGGCAATTCCCTGTGGTGTAGCCTGGGGTGTAGGGATGGTTGCCATCATCTAGAGACAACTGGAACTCAGCGAAGGCTGTCAAGTCTACTTCCATCTGCGTTTCTCCCCATGGCTGCTTGGGCTGCTCACAGCATGGTGGTTGGGTTCCAAAAGGAACATTCAGAGATGGAGGAAGTAGAAACTGCCAGGCCAACCAAAGATGGTTCCAGAGCAGACACAACATCATTTCCATCACATTCAATTGGTTAAAGTAGTTACAGACTTGGCCAAGGGGCAGATGAGAGGAGGCTACACAAGGCATGAATACAGAAAGGCATGGTTCATTGGGCACCATCGAAGGAACACCTACCACGTTTATTTTGTAAGTTCTTTATTACTTCTTAATCAATACCCTGCCTCCTGTATACTATTTAATGGAACACTTATGTATTGAATACTTTCAGTATTCAAGTCACTTACACTAATGTTTCTTTTCATTTTTGTTTTTTGTGGGGGCGGATGTTGCTTGTTATACTTTTATGTAAGGGCCTCACAGTTGAACAGACAGAACACACAGGTACACAACTTTCAGTGGAAGGTATACTATGAACCTTTGCTATTTAAATAAATAAATAAAGAAGAGGATGTAGTGGAGGGACAAATTATTCTGAGCTTTATAGACTTGTGGGAAATTTTTATGAACAATTTCTGGGTAAAGTGCTTTAAAATTGAGAACCACAATAAAGAAATATGAGATGTTTCCATTGTTGTTATGAAATGACTGTTTTTTTATAAACTATTTTTAGGAGCTTCTTCCTCTAAGTCTAGTGAGACAAACTGTCCATTTCTCAAGTGCATAGTGGTGAAGAGGTTAGGCTCTGGATTCAGTCCACTTGGGTTGAAAACCTAGCTGTGTGACCTTGGACAAATTATCTAATTTCTCTGTGCCTTGATGGCATGACCAGAAAGTGAAAAAAAATGATAATAGCCTCCTCATAAGGTTCTTATGATTTAATGTATTGGAGGTGCTTAGAATGGTGCTTGGAACATTAAAACATGTTCAATAAATGTTAACCATTGTTGGTGATTATAATGGGCTGAATAATGTTCCTCCCCCTAAGATGCTCACCTCCACAGACGCCTGTGCAAATGTTACTTGACATGGCAAAAGGGACTTTGCAGAGGTGACTAAGGACCTTTGGATGAAGAAAGAGTATTCTGGATTATCCAGGTGAATTAATGTATAATCACAAAGATCCTTATAAACTGGAGGTAAGAGGCCTGAGGGTTAGAGTCAGAGAAAGTGATGTGATGTTGGAAGCAGAGGTCAGAGACATGTGAGTCATGGACCAGAGAAGGCTAGTAGCCCATGGAAGCTGGAAAAGTCAAGGAACGGGTTCTCTTCTAGAATCTCCACAAGAAACACATCCTTGCTGACCCACTTTGGATTTCTGACCTCCAGAACTGTAAAATAAACCTGAGTTGTTATCACCCATTAAGTTTGTGTTAATTTGTTACAGTAGCAATAGGAAATTATTGCAGTGGTTTTGATGATAATCTGAAAGCCAGTACTTCTTACACATAATCAAGAAACAGAATCTAACCAACCAAAGAAGTGTATGCTCTCAAAACTTAGCAAAAAATGTCAGGTAAGGGGCTTGACTCAAGCTGTCACAGTTGGTTTTTCCTTTTTAGATTTCCAAGCCACTAGTTCAAACATCAAAACAGCACTGCCTACTTCGCATTTATATTTTATGACTTGTTTTTGAGTATTTTCATCAATATTTTATTTCAAGTCATGAGATTTACTTTAATTATATATTTTGTAAAGGTTTTCAACATTCTTAAATATTATTTTTTCATGTATTGGGGATGTTTTGGGGTTCTTTTCCCCTTTGGGCTATACATCCCCAAGCATATTATAACAGGCAAAGAGGAGAAGTGTTCAGCGTTCCTAAATTACTAACAGCTCCCATATGCACAGCACTTCACAGTTTACATGATTCTTTTCTCTCACTTTATCCTTGTAATATTCTGTAGGAGGTAAACTAGACTCAAGGAGGTTGAGAATGAATAATGGAAGTGGCAGAGATAGTAAGTAGTAGAGCCAAGTTTTAAATCAGATCTCTTGATTCTCAGATCACTACCCCTCAGAGATATCTTAAAATATTTTCAGAGACTTATCTTTTTGAAAAATGAGGCTTTCCATGTCTCCCTAATTCTCTCCTACTACTCATTTAGGTTAGAAGAACCTAAAATGTTCCATATGTGAGGATACATGCATAATATGCAATACAGATGTCATTGTAAGTCCAAGTTTGAACACTGGTCCATTAAAGCATGCATATTTCCATGATCAAAAGCAAGACATTGGTGGTTGAGTGCTAAATGTTTTTTAACTATCAATGGAAGAAACACTTCTTAGAGACTTAAAGATATGATTCAGGATTGTGGTGTGAAAGAAGATATGACTTCTTGGCTAATAGCCTTTCTTGCAGATCCATTCTAAGTTCAGTTGTGATCAGGTAAGCCAGAACACTAAAATCTTTAATAAAAACACTTGGCTGGGCCTTTCAATATTTTTTTCTAGTGAAGGGACTCTGAATTAAGGTATTAGGTCTTTGAATCTGGGGACAAAAAGAGATCTTGATTAACATTAAAAACACTGTGAGCAATGCTGGGAATACTTTGGGGTTTTCTGTTGCAGTTTCTACTCAGCCTATTATATTATGTCACCTTTGGAAATAATTCTGAAAGTAGGTATTAAATAATAAGGAAATGTAGAGAAATCTGAAGGAAAGTTAAGTAGCCTGTCACTAAAAGTAAACAAACAGACTTTTAGACAGCCTTAAATAACTGTGGCAATGAAATCTCATACCTTCCACAAAGCTTTTTCTTTGACCTAGACCAGGTATAACTTCTTCCAATTATAAAGATCTATAACATTCTAGCACTTTTAGGGCGGAAATGAGATCTTAGAAAGCATCTAAGGGAAATAATCTAGTCAACTGGGTAAATGTAAAATCAAGATTAATAAAAATAACAATTTTACTATAAACTGGAAAAAACGTATTTGAAACTACAATGAGAAAAAAATCCCATTCACAATGGGAACCAAAGATACAATACCTAGCAATAAATCTAATAAGAATGTGCAAGACCTGTGTAAGTAAAACTAAAAATTGACTCAAGAATATCAGTAGGATCTCAAAAACTCAACATTCCTAATGGAAATACTGAGTTTTAAAGATTTCAAGTCTTCTGGAGTGAATTCATATATTCAATATAACCCCAACCAAAATTCTACTGAATTTTTGCAGAACTTGACAAGCTTGTTTTAAAATTCATATGGAAATGAATATGGACAGAATTAAATGAGACCCTTTTATTTAAAAAAAAGAACAAAGGGGCATTTCTCTAACAGATTGCAAAAGATGCTATAAATCTATAGCTGTTAAAAAATGTGATTTTAGCATAGAAATGCATTTTAAAATTCAGCAGGACTGTTTAAGAGTGTAAGAAGAGAATCATGCATTGATGAGAATTTAGTACATGATAAAAGTGGTGTTTAAAATTGATGGGTATAAGTTATTATTGCATTCTGCAGCAAGTAACAGACACCTGATTAAGAGTGGCTTATTCAGTAAACAGGGATTTATTTATCTCACAAAAGAAGTAGAGCCTTGAGAGCTTTCTCTTCTAGCCTCCTAACCATATGTTCCTACCTGCATGCTCACTGCCAAAAGGGCAACTGGCTGCCCATCCTCCAGACTTATACCCCAATTTCAAGCAGGAATAAGAAGAAGAAACAAGGAATAATAAATGTATTTTGAAGTCAGGACTTTCCCGGAGGTCCCAGTAGGCTTGTTCAGAATTCTCTCACTATCACTCCTGCTTCAAGCAAGGCTAGGATATACAGATTCTTACTGAGAACATTGATGATCTGAACCAAAATAAAAAAGAAAAAAATCTATTTCCTTTTCCATAAAGAGGAAATGGAGGTTGGCTGTGTAGGTATTTAGAGGTATCTGCCACATAGGGCCAGTCTCAGTCATATAGGGCCCCACACTTGGTTTAATGCTCTGTCTTCCACCTTGAAATTCATAATAATTTCATCTTTGAACTTGTGCCTTTTAAGTGAAGTTCAATGGGACACTAGAGCATGTGCCTGAGCCCAGGAGGTATGGGTGATATGCATGCTCAATGGTCTTCTTGCCTCATTTGCGTATAGCATTCATGAACTCTCCATGAGCAAAAATTTCGGTGGACATATGATACATAGAAGCTCAGTGCGACACAAAGCAAGTACAAAGTAAGCACACATATGCTGGTTGGAAGGCTTGTGCCAAGGCTCTGTGGAACTGTGAAACAGTGCTTGTTATTCTCTGTGGGGTCTGCATGTCAGGCTACTACACATTAGCCTTCAGACGACACCCTTTCTTTTGATGTTTGATGCATCTTTTTCTCTGAGCAAGAAGAAAAGCTCTGTTACTGACAAGATCAGATACAAAGGATAAATGCTGGAAAAACTGGATAAGAGCTCCTGGGTTACAAGAAGCATCAGAAAATTGATCTAGAATCAGTGAGTCATGGAGACATGGGGCCAAACAAAGCATTTTTATTACTTTTAAATTGAGAATGGCCCAAGTTAATGAATTCAGTCTTCTAAAAATCTTAACTTAGAGCTTGCTAACAAACATTTAGTGACTGTTTTAGTCAGGATATGATAGGTTATGCTACAGGAGAAGACAGCCCCAAATATCTTACTGGGTTATAATAGCAAAGTTTTATTTCTTGTTTATGCAGCATAGGTCTATCACAGGTTGGCAGAAGTCTCTGCCCACTGTAGTTGCTCACAGTTACAGCCTAATGGAGCTGCCACTATTTCAAACAATGGTCACCATGTCAGAGGAGAGATTTCTCTGGAGGATCTTCACATG
This sequence comes from Furipterus horrens, assembly GCF_987537825.1. Classification (NCBI taxonomy): domain Eukaryota; kingdom Metazoa; phylum Chordata; class Mammalia; order Chiroptera; family Furipteridae; genus Furipterus; species Furipterus horrens. Next base: position 193,296,666 of record NW_028327171.1, read on the forward strand.
CAATTACATGGTCTGGCCCCAAATGACACATACCTTCTCCACTGACAACTCATTCTGCAATGCTAGTTGCATGACCTTAACCAACCTCAGGGGTAGGAACTGTAATCCTACTATGTGCTTGAAGTCAGACAGCCAGAAATATCTGATAAACAACATCGGTGATCTTCATGGTGGTAACAGTAATAATCAAGACAGGCCAGGAATTCCAGCAGCTTTAGTTAACCTCTGCCTATGTACCATCAAACCTTCATCAATAAATGTTTAAGCTTCTCCTATGTGCCAGACTCTGCATTACTATTCTCCAGACACGTATTCCATTATTTTGCGATCTGCCTTGTCCTGTCATTTTCAGCCCGTCATTTACCAACCAGCAGGCAATTTAGAATCATAACTTCTATGTCTCCATTGATTGCCGAACTCACCTTGTGATAAGCTGTGGCTAACTAATCAGTTTAACTGAAAATTGCAGGTGAAGTAATTTCAAAATGAGTTTTTATACAATAGAATATGGGGCTTAACATGACTTGGAGTTTAATATCTGTAAAGACAGGGTTGCAAACTCAAATGTCCACAGGGAACAGACAAGTCACAAACGCATGAAGGAAGGGCCTAGCTGAGGGAGGACAGGAGTGGAGCAGGGCTAAGCTGAACTGGAGAAAGCATGGCCTATCTATTATAAAAGAGGCAGAGGTTCACGTCTGTATTCTTATATAAAATCTTGGTTTTGGTTTTTAGTTGAAAAAAATCTTTTTAAAAAAACATTATACTCTATGAACCAAATAAAGTATATCATAAGCAAGATTTCACCTGCAGGCTACCAATTTACACCTTCTGCTGCAAAGGTTTGGATTATTAACGTACATCCCACGAGGCTGATTGTTTCCTGTTAGGTGCCACTTCCTGTTAAGCATGTAGGCTCACACTTTTAGGTACCTGCCACTGGGTTAATGATGGAAGGCGCATCTGAAGTCACAGGCTGTGAGTATGCAGGGTTACTGAAAGTAAGGGCTGAGAGGCATAAGGCTTACTTTGATGAATTAAGTAGCAATCCATCTGTAGAAATATCACTTTAACACACTTAAGGAGCACTTCTTACTAATAGCTAACATTTCCTTTTAAATACAGGGAGTACTGCAATGACAGCATCCAAGTACTGGTAATATGTGGCTTATCACCAAATTTCAGTATTACTAAATTCTATTGTGATGAATTTTTATCTCATCCAATGACCTTCCTCAAGTGTTAGCTTCAGCCACAAGCTATTCATCAGAATATATGTATAATATTGCTTAGTGGTTTCAGAACATAGAATATGGAACCAAATCTGCTCCCATCAGCTGTGCTGTCTTAGGTAAGTGGCTTAACTTCTCTGTGCCTCAATCTCCTTATCAAAGAATGGGGATAATAATAGTACTTTCCTCCTAAGCTTGCTATGGGAGTCAAAGGAGTCAATAATATACATAAATTGCTTAGAATGCTGACTGGCACAGAGTAATCCTTCAGTAAAAGTTTTTAAACTTCATTTCTTAACATTTACTTATTAACTCTGAGAAATTCCTGTATTGTTATTCCTTGCCAGAGAACACACTAATTTTTTACCCAATGAACTCTGTTCTTGACAGATATTCTTTGAGTGTTATTCAAAGTCTTCCAAAATAGAGAAATATCTGTGCAGCTACAGTAAAATCTCATCGTGATAGTCTTTCTTTAGTTGGGGCTCTCATTGCCAATTCATAACATGGTTCTTGTCAGAAGTTCTGAGAAAGCCCCAAACTTGCTCCCTGCTCTCAGCTGGAGATTCCCATTCCACACCCTGCTCCTCTGCAGACACTTTAAAATGCACTTGAACACCATAGACCAATCATTTAGCAAGGCAAACAATAATTTCTTCATAGGGGGACTGCTAAGGGATCTTTGGTGTTTTGACGATCTGCAGCCATAGAAACACCAAATGAAGTGTTTGGGTCATTGGAATGCTTTTAACTCATGCTTCCTGTGGCAGAGACTACTAATTGCTTCTCAGTAGCCTTTTTCTCCTTCTTTTAAAGAGAATTTTAGCTGAGAACATTGCTGCCCCCCATAAAACATTTATCTTGCCTAATGTTGCCATGTAAAAGTTTTAGCAAAAGCGATGTAAGCAGGAATGTTGTGAGCCTTCCAGGAATTCTTAAAGGGAGAGTACCAATCTTTCCTAAGGGAGAGTACCAATCTTTTCTTTAACCTTTTCTCTATCATGATACCTTGAATGGGGATATATATAATGGCTGAACTCCAGCAGCTACACTAGACAATGAGGTTTAAGACAGAAATTCTCAGTGTTGACTGAGGACACACAGGGCCCCCAAAACATTTGTTTAGAAGGTCCATAGGTTTCAATTCCCTTTTCCAATCACATATCTATGTGCAGCCTAGAATTTTTTTTTACAGACTTCAACAAAAACAATACATTGTCATCGATTGCATGAAGTAGCAGATATTTGATTCAAGTTATCTTTTATGAAGCCAGGTAGGGATTTACAAATACTTAAAACAGTGTTACTCTTTGCACTTTTTAAAATTTGTTTTAGAAAATATATTTATTTTTCAAAAGTCTGTATTATTAATGTTTATATGCAATGAATTTGTTATTGTTATTTTAAAATGAATTAAATAAATGCAAAAATATTTAGTTTTAGTTAATAACATTAGTAACCAACATAACGAAAAGTTCTGTGGGGACCTTAAAAATTTTTACGGACTTTGTAGAGGGGTTCTCAAGCTAAAATACTTGAGGACTGGTCTAATCCCACACTCTAGGCATGGAAGAGAAATAAGTTAATGTCAACTTCCTTTATGTGAGCAAAAATTAAACTTCTGTTATGTGTAAGCCACTGGCACTGGAGGTATTCCTATTATATACAGCCAAACTAATTTTTAACAGATACGTTCATACCGTCTGTTATTTCATTTGAGACTGTGGCTAAGAACAAGACAAAGCAATTAAAAGCTGAAGATGTTTTGTGAAACACCCAAGACTGTAAAGCATGTGACCCTGGCCCTTTTTATACCCAGAATGCTACAAATGTCTAATTGCAGATTTTGCAGAAGCCCTGCATCCATCCAGTTAATCGTTCCTGACTCCACACCTTCTTTTAAGGGAACAGAACTGCTCCAGTAGCCTGGTGTTGGTGTAGCAGGATAGGGACAGGGAGATGCTTGTGTGTCTCAGGACCAGGGTTGGTCACATGGCTGTCCCATTGCCCTTGGCAGAGGGCCTTGTGGTGTGGATCAGAGGCCATGCCACTGGGAAAGCTGCCCTCAGTCTCCAAGGCACCTCCTCTGCATTCCCTGCCTTTACAAAAGACATGCAGGAAACCCAGCAGCTGCTCACTGCCAGGAAGTAAAAGACACAGATTCTAGGGCCATGGGAAAGGAGGACAAGGAGGACAGGGGATGCCCTTCCATTCTGAGCACATGCTTAAGGAGAAGTGGGGGGGAAGGAATAGCAAAATCTTTTTGCAGTGTGAACTCCCCTGTGGCATCAGAAGGAAGAGATTCTGGTCTACATATAAAGCGCATACCATTCCTGTTGATAGCAGAAGACACAGCAAATGGGCTGGGCTTCCTTCAATTCACAGGGCTGTAACCCATCATTTCTAAAATTCAGTTTGCTGCTAGAATTTAAACATGGCTTTTGTTGAACATTCAGTAGAGGTAAAGTACAATTTCTTCATATATTTGCAAGCCTGTTTTAAGCAATAAATGTTAAATTACCATTCTCTGGAGAACAATATGGCAAATTTGCTTTCTTTGAAGGCCTGTCTTTAATACACTTAAAATCCCTACATTTTTCTCCAGTCTAAATTTTCTTCTCTTTTTTTAAGTTGCTGTGAATTCCTGTTGTTTACCACTGTACCTCCAGCACCTATAATAATACTGTGCTGGGATAGCTCTAGAAATGCTCTCCTATGGTTGATTGCCATCAACAAAGAGAGTCATCATGCTTATGCAAAATACATTTGGTGAGGTCCTTCAATAAACTTAAAGGCCATAAGCAAGTTATTTTGAAGAGATTAGTTAAATTGTACATTAGCAGGAATTAAATAAATATTCAAGAGTAGTAAGTTTAATTGCTTAAGATATTTTCTTTTAAACATTTTATTTATTTATTTTTAGAGAGAGGGAAAGGGAAGGAGAAAAAGAAAGAAAGAAACATCAATGTGTGGTTGCTTCTAGCACTCCCCCCAACTGGGGACCTGGCCTACAACCCAGGAATATACCCTGACTGGGAACTGAACCAGTGATCCTTTGGTTCACAGGCTGGCTCTCAATCCATTGAGCCATGCCATCCAGGGCAAGAAATTTTTTTTAGATGATGTAGTAACTGAAAAAGCATTCTAGTAAGAATGTACTTTTAAAAATATATTTAAGCAACTGATTTCCTCTATAGCTCCCCCCTAAAGAAGCCTGTTTTTTTTCTAACTATAATGGAACTATCACTCAAGGTCTGAGAAATGTATCACGGAGGTGTTGTAAAGAACTCAGGCAGAGAGACCTGTTCTTGTCCAAGCTGGATGCCTCCCAATAGGGTGTGCAGAGTCCCAAACTGGGGGGCCCATTCCCTCATTCTTCTTCAGCTCCTGAGCTGATGCCCAGATGGTGATGTTTGCTATTGGGTTGTAGAGATTTTTCACCATGCCTCCCCACAATAGGTCCCTCGTCTAAAATTAGAGATGGTGGATAGCAGTAAGAAAGTGTGTGTGTGTGTGTGTGTGTGTGTGTGTGTGTGTGTGTGTGTGTGTGTGTGTGTGTGTGTCCCTGTTTTCCTGTGTTGTACAGTGGATTGGAGAAGCAGGACTCCTGGGTTAGATAGGGGTGAGTCATGCCTTAGTCATGCCCTTTGGAAAGAACTTTAAAATAAGAATTGTTAAATGATGGGTTGAAAAGGTCATAATAAGAATGTTTATAATCTGAGAGAAAGCTCAGAAGTGTCCTCGTATTAGTCAAGAGATGGAGGCCCGCAGAGGGTCAATGACTGGCCCAATCTGCAGCACTAAGTAGTAACAGAGCCAGGTTTGAGCCTGATTTTCATGACTCTTAGCTTGTGCTCATTCTCTATGCCACACCACCAAAGTTAGCCAGTAAACAATAAAACAAAACTCTGAAGGCATTTTGAATATAATTTTGTTTTTGTCCTTATAGCATTTATCATCATTTGTTAAAATTATCTGTTGCTCTATTTCCTGTACTAATTAGCGAGCTTCTTAAAATAGGAACCTCTTCTTTTTCCTTGTGCCTAGACCCGGGGCCTTACATATAGTGAGCACTTAGGAAGAAAAATTGTTTTGAATTTGTCCTGACCATTCTTACATCAAGATATGAAGTGACTCTCCTGGAAATATGTATTAGTTAGGGTCCAGCCAAGGAAATAGAAACGTCCCTACATCTTTACACAGGGGATATATAATATAGGAAATCAGCTACACAGTGTAAAAGAGCTGGGAGACACACAGGAGATGGAGAGGTTATTATCAGAGATTATTAATGGCAAAAAGCTGGAGGGAAATGAGGAGGAGGTGGTGTTATCAGAGGTGTTGAATGGGAACTGGTACCACAGTGGGAATGGTTGTCTTGCAGGAGCAAAGTGGAAAACCCCACAGGAAGCTCTGGCTTTCTCCCTTCAGCAACTGCACTCTTATCAGGAAGGAGGAGGGACGAAGAAATGACCTCTGGGAGACCTGCCCACTCTGAGAGGGTGCTTGGTTCATCACTTGCCCCTAACATCACGGAGGGTTTAAGACTGACCCCTTCACTAGGTGCTCATTCAGTATTCACCAAGCAGCCCTCACCCCATAAGCCTAATTATGCTTGCAGTGTTGTTATTTCAAACAAAAAGTGAAGAACTTTTTATTTTAAAAATAATTGGTCGATTGATCCACAAGAGGAGGAAAAAAATCAATCAAAACAACTAAATGTTGTTAGTTCAGGGGCTTCACTTGCTTTTTTGCAAATTGAGAATGAGAGACTTACATTTTTTTTTTTTTGACAGATACAACAAATAAAGCATATATTTCAGCACAACCATGTAAGATGTAGGAGTAAGTGAGAGGGTGGGCCAGGACGGCCTTCCTGCGAGGGTCCTGGAGGTGCTTGATTATATTATAAGTTCCACACAAGAGTCCTCCTTTATATCTAGATGTTTCTTCCTCTTTCTCTTAGAAAAAGATAGAAGTAAATTCAGTTCAAAGAAAGAAGGTAAGATATCCCAGCCTGGGATTAGGGAAAAGATAGAGAAATAAAGGAGAGAGATATAAAGCCCCTCCTTGCTGATAACTTACCTCTTGCTGTCTCCAGCAGTACAGGCCTCCTCCTTGAGCATAAGCTTCCAGAGAAGCCCAGAAAGAACTCCCCTTGGTGCTCAACTCTCAGACAGACACACAGTTAAATTTGTTCATCTCAATGCCTGCAGCAGAAGTTGACAGATATTGACACCTAGAAAAAAATGCTGTAGGCCAGATAAAATTGAGATCAACCAGAGCAGCTCTGGAGGCCAAAGGTGCCCCTGCTCCCCAAATCTGACAGGCAAACACACGGCATCGATAGGTAGTTAGATACTATCAAGGAATTATTGCTGGTGTTCTTAGTGTGATGTTGGTAGTAAGGGTAGAAGGCAATTAGACATATATGCATGCAAAATTATGCAGGGGTAAAGTGTTAATGCGTTTGTGATTTATTTTCAAATGATTCAACAAAATAATATTATAGATGAGTATAAAAGTATACACATATGAACATAGACGATTAAATGATGCATGTATGGGAAGATATTAACAGTTATTAAATCTAGGCAGTGAGTGAGTTTAAGGATGTTCTGTTTTTTCAGAGATTTTATGTTTGAAATTTTCATCATAAAACTCAGGGAAAAATTACTACTGTCCATTTTATTTGGCAATCAAAGTTTTTATCTTTAACTATTAACATAAAATTATTTTATTATAAAAATCCATATCTCTTGAGTATGGCAAATTTATATCAATTAACTAAACTGTAAGTGAGAAAAAGAACTGAGTTTCTAAATGTTAAATTTGAGTGACCACACCTTTTACCAAAGTTCACCATGGTGAAGCAAGTGTTCGGACCCTCTAAAATGCTGTGACATTCCAGCTACCCTAATAAATGTCTGTTATACTGACTTTAATACAGAGCGGTATTCTCAGTGGCACACTCATTCATTCAGCGTTTTAGCACCTACTCCGGGCCCTAGGACTAGGGAATAGGCACAGTCTACTCTCTAGGAGCTTCCAGAGCACAGAGGAGATGAACAAATGTGTGCTGTTAAGTATGACTGGTGCAATGATTCAAGAGGCACAAGCACAAAGGTCACTTCACTGGAAGTCAGTGAAGGACCAGCGGGACAGGATTCAAAAAGTAATCAAGTGGTAATGAAGGAATGATTTACAGAAGTGTGGCAGGGTAAGGGAAAACCAACAATGGATGATGAAGCTACCAACTGTGGTGACCTGTTACCACCCCTCAACCTAAAAGGGGCACGAGGAAGAGGCACTACCAGAACTCAGAAGGTAGTTGTGGCTTTTGGTGGAAGTGAATAACATTACAGCCACTCAAAACAAATTTCCATGTCTACAGCTATCTGTTGGTGATATTAGTGCTGCGCATAAGAGGTTGCTTATAACCCTGCGTCATGCTATTCTCTCTGCTTACCATGTCCTTTGCTTTCCCATAGTGGACACTTCTCTTCCCACTTTCTCCTACTCCTTTGTCAAGGCCTTCTCCAGCATTACACATTTTGCTGAATGATACTGTTGGCCCTCAGCCCTGTCTGGTTTGGCTCAGTGGATTGAGCGTCGGCCTGCGAGCTAAGTGTCGCTGGTTCGATCTTCCAGTCAGGGCACATCAGAGAAGGAAAACTCTGACTCCAAAAAACCTCCGCTGCCTTGCGGCATACCTCTTCAGGGGAAAGGCTAAGGGAGTAAACCCCGACAGAAAATCCAGAGCCGGAGTCCCTAAGGCGGTTTGACGTTGTAGTCAACACCGGCAACTCCTGCGGTGCACCTGAAGCCAAGCTGTATTGACTCCGTCTTTCCCTTGGACCCTTCAGCTGCGAAGAGAGGGGGGGTCTGCTGCTTGGGCAACAGCAGACCCTCCATATCACCCTGCCCAGGCTCTGTAGCTTCAGCTTCACTGGAGAGGACACTCCAGCGTCATCGCAAGATGTCGATTCAACACGGGAGGAAACAGATACCGTGTCACTCCCGAGTCGGATGCACAACCATTCTCGGCGGTGCAGATAGACTCTTAAGAAGCTACACCATCGTCTCTCGAGACGGACAGCTGCCGACGACGACGACTGTTGGCCCTGACCTTCTCTTCCCTCGCCTCTACCTCTGGAAGCTAAACTTGAGACAACTGAATCAACCAACCTTTCTGGTCCCTTGGCTTCCAGCTGAGCTCAGCCAGTGAGCGACATCTGTGGGAGAGGAGAGCTGGGAGGGAAGACGGACAGGGTCCAGGGCTTCCTCCACTGGCTCCCTCCTGGTTGGATCACTGTGGCCTGCCTGCATCTTTCAACCAAAAGCAACAGCTTTTGCAATTCTCAGTCTATTATAATATAAAATATTTAGGGGGTTGTTTTTAGTCTTGAATAATTATGTTGTACTTTTGTCACAGTGATGAAAAGGCTTTAAAACAGAGTTATTTTTTTCAAATATGAATTACATATTTTGTTCAAAAGCATGAGTTATAGTATCTGAGTTTCAATGTCTTAATAAGTGTTTTTGAATTTATGGAAAAGACTGTACTTTGTTGACTTTTTTAATATTCTGCTTTGGCTAACTACCCTAAACTTTTCTTCCATATTAGTAGGAACTATTATAGGAGGAGCAGAATGCCAGCTAGTCAGAAACCAGAATATTAAAAAGGTCAATATTGTACCATTTTTTCCTATAATTCATAAATACACTAAATATCCTATATTTCATCCTAGGACCAAGATTATAATGAGAACAGAAAATGCCATGATATTAATTCATCTTTGTGACAAATACTGTAATGAGAAAGGAAGTATACATGCTACAAATATTTGGTTAACATTTAAAAAATTTCTTATAGCCTTTATGATGTAAAGAAAGTAAATTTACACTTTCTAAAGTTGAGTCCTCTCACTAAATACCTACTGTCTTTTAAATTAATAGGACTTCCATGTGACTAAACTGAAATTAGGTTTCCTTTCCAAGAGAGCTAATGGTATCACTAGGTTATAACAAATAAATATAGAAGACAGTCATTATAAAAAAGTAAATGATCAGAAATTTTATTTTGGTTACTCTTTCACTTTTACTAATATTAAAATATTTGAATGGGACTACTTATAATTCTATCACCTTTTTAAACACTTATTCCATTAATGTTGATACTTTGTATCAACATGTCTGAATCAGTGCCTCATCCCCAACAGCTATTCTTTGATATCAAATAAATGCTAGTTGCCTCTCACTTTGGAAAGCTTTTTTATTTTTAGTTTACCATCAATATTTACAATCTCTTAACATCATGAAAAGGGGAACTGTGGGAGGTGAGAATGGCTGGGTGGAAATGGATATGGAAATGGAGTGAATGAAGGAAAAGGAGACTGAATATAGTTCTCTGGGTCTGAAGAAAATATTGGTGAAGCTGTTTCTTTAAGAATATTATTTGAAAAGCTGCCTTAAGTGAAATTAAAAATAAATAACTCTACCAAACAACTGTATAGACTATCTCCCAGCACATTCCTTTTGAAATAGGAGATGATGATGAGAGACTAACTGAACTTCCATCTTTGGGTTTTGTTTTGTTTTGCTTTGCTTTGTTTTTTTCTCTTAGGAGATCTTTGGACATTAAAAATAAAATCCCCTATGAAACCTGCTACTCCAAATTCTTTGATGTCCAATTAGTTCTTCGTAGGTAAATGCAACTAGAGTGTTGAAGAACTTGTTAACCAGAGTATTATCATTGCCTGCCTTTTTACCATAGCTTATTTGTTACTAACAAATGCCATCTTGCGATGCTAAAGAGTGCCTTTCACCCACTGGATCCTGTGGTGCTTTATGAACTAGGAATGCAGGAGTAGCTGAAATACAGCTCTCTCTGGGGTGGAATAAGACAGCTGTTAGCCTTACAGAAATGTTGCACAACAGCCTCAGTAGAAACTGGGGAAGGGTTCTCAATCTAATTGAAACTGCAAGAAGAATTTAAGTTGATGGACTAATTGTTAAGGCTGGCATCTATTTAAAAAGCCAGCGCTTATTCTTTGGTAGTGAGTATCACAGCCACTGTTCCACTGAACAGATCCTTTTGCTTCCATTTAAGATTTGGGGAAACTGAAGTTCACAGCACAGACTATGCTTGAGGGAACTGGGTTGAAAGCGTGCCCTTTGAGTTTCTGGTCGCTATTTATCTTTTGAGTCACATGGCAAACAGGAACATCAGCTGCAAAGTAATGACTTTATACCAATGTGAGAAAAAGAGTGCACACATGTGTGTGCACATTTTTACAGAAATTGGGCCATTCTGGGAAGGTCGCCACATGATTCTGACTCAACTTGACCGTACATAGTTTTAAGAACTCAAGTTTCCAAGAGCTGGAGGTGGTACAAGTGCAAAACACTCTTATGCTTTTAAGAAACAACAGACTGTGAATCAATGAAACTTTACATGGATTAGTTAGCAGTGGTTTCCTATTGCCTAACACTTCTTTCATGCTGAAATGTCACATTAATTGGTTCTTAATTGAACAATGTGCTTCCAATTTTCAAAACCCAGCAGAGGATAAAACAGAAGTCAGACTCTTGCTCTTTGGAATAAAAAGTCTTATGGGTAAAGGTACAGTTCGTAGGGATTAAACTCTCACAGAGGTTGGAAGCTGTCACATGGCCACTCCCTATGCAGCACTGGAAGGTACATCTCTCCAGGTTGGCAATTTTTATATGAAAAGCAGTTTAATGCAGCTGTTTAAAGGAGAACATGATCCTTAGGGATAAGATAATGACGAAAGCCTCCTCTGCCTCTTGATTTCAGGAAAACTGAGATCTCTAACTGCAGCTGTATATTGTATATGGTTAATTATCTATTTCCCCTATAAATAAATAACTTGTTTTTAATTTGTGTGTTTAAAGTAATTCATTATTGGGAGGTAGCCAGTTAAGTCCTAGACATGAGAGTTTCTCATCTGCAATTAAGTTTGGACCAAAAGGTCTGTTTCCCACCTGAAATTAAAAACCTGTTTGTTCATGTTCTCTCTTTGGAAATGTTCCATGTACAGGCAAGTTTATTTTTCTATTTTGAAGAAATATTATTTTAAACAGGGGCTGTGTTCTGAATTCATATGGTGTGCAAAGTCAGAGACAGAAGAAGGAAAGTTGGTTTCTTGCAAAAAAAAAAAAATAAACCTTAAAAAAAAAACTTGTCAAGGTTCTGAGGTTTGTTTATTTTCCCCCCCAATACTGCTGTGCCTTGGGAGAGAAAATCTAGCAGAGTTCCTTAGATCAGAATACTTAAAGAGTTAGGTATTCATTTTCTTCCAGTCACATCTGTATCCCACTTGTTCATTCTATAAGGGAGAGAAGGGGTTTCTAATTCCATGCTCAAACATGGATCTGGATTGTTCATCAAAATTGGATTGTTTCTGCCTCTTGCATCATAAGTAGAAATTACATTCTTTCTTCCCCTTGCATCATAAGCTACAGTCTCATGTAGCACTTGGTTAATAATTGATAATGCAATTGGTAGAGACTTTGCTTCTTATTTTAGAGATGCACTGGTCCCATGGTTATTATAAAAGTAGATAGAAAAGGGGAGAAACTGTCCATAAGACTATACCATTTAAACCAGATCATTCTGATTATGTTGTGTGTTTTGATGATATTAATGTATTTTCAATTAGAATGCAGTGAGATTGTATTTTTTAAAAACCCGAGGATCACCAATAAATCAAAGACAGCTATTGCTTCTCATTAATAAAGAATCTATGTGAAATTGCCTCCTTTAAAAATAGTCTGGAATAAAGGTCAATGAAGGGCGTGCCTCAGAAACACATAGTGATCACAAGGGAGCTTACACTGAGCATCTCCAGCTGTGAAAAGCTTCTGATTCTCAATCCTTGTGGCAATTTACCACGCTGACATCCTGATCACACATCTTCAAGCTAATGACTTTCATTCACTCAACACCCATCCCTTCTGCTCTAACAAGACCTCCTTAAACCTCACTGGGACCAAATCTGGTATCAGAAATGCAAGCATGGCAGCAAGGCTGCCGCAAGAGATAAATGTTTCCCTGGGTACAAACTCAATAATAAGTGCAACATTTGACAAAGAAGAATGCCTTTGGCAGGCCTGCTCAATCTCTCTAAGAAATTGACACTGTAGTGTACAGGAGCAAATCCCAGATAATGACAGCTACAAAAAGCCTTTTGTAAGCAAAGTAATCAGGCCCATGTCAACCTCTCTCTCCTTTCATGATCTCTTGCCTGTACAGTTGGTAAATCCTGATCAATGAGATATTTTTCAACATCTATGGTAAATCATCAATCAGAAAAATGTGATGCTCAATAGCAATGACCTAAACAACACACAAAAAAGGTAAGAAAATCAACCTGGTTTCAGGAGAGAGGTGCATTTGGTAGATCACAACATGCAGAATCCTTTTGCCGCCCCTTGCTAACAAGCAAAATGCAGTCCCTATTTTATGCAAGTAGCTGTGCTTAGCCAATTTATGTACTACAGAGGTGATGGCATCTGTACCTCTAGGCTCCTTCTGAGTATGGGGAAAGTCCAGAGTCATCTTCGGGTGACTTCTCCCTACCCCAATTGCTTCACCTGTAAAGTAGAGGCAAATGGAGACAGGTAGAAAGTATTGTTATTCAATACAATGATCCCTTCAATTCATGTACCCATTTAGAAACCTTTCACTTTCAGTATATACAATGACCAGGCACCATGCTGCTCATTGTGAGGGAGTCTCACTTGATGGTCCCTGATGAACATAAGGAGTGTGCTGCTGGAGGGGGGATAAGTCACATACATGTCATTGCCATATAGGGTGACGAGCACCATAAAATTAGTATAAAGTATGAAGATATTCCAAGGAGAGATAAAGCATTTGTTGCAGAAATTAAGAGGAATTAAGAGGAAGGGCTATTTGGAGGCAGTGGCATTTGAGCTAGGTCAAAGATGTATAGAATTTAAACCTGTAGAAGTGAAGAGTGAGCAATGGAAAATGGAAAATATTGTGACAGAGAGGCTTCTGACTAAAATGCTGAAGATGTTTTAGCCAGAGGGAGAGTGGTCTGGGCAGGTATGGGGAGGTTATTAACAATAGGTTTCTTGCTTTACCATTTACATAGTGCTTATATACACTCCATCTTAGCGGGACTGTGTGGTGTGGAGGTGGAGAGGAAAATTCAAAAGCACAGTGCCTGGGTTAATTTCCAACTCTGCCACTTACTAACTTGATGACCTTGGACAAGTTACCTTAGTTCCTTCATCTCTAAAATGGGGATAACAACCTCATAGGTTGTTACAGGGATTAAATGAGTTAATTCATTTAAAGTACCTAGAAAGGGCTTAGAATATCCTAAGTATTCAATATATATTATTATTATTTTATTCTAATTTTCATACTACACCACCCCATGGGGGTAAGTGCTACCTAACAGATAAAATACAGTATAGTTCAGAAACCACACAAGGGCAGAGTTAGCAGTCACATTAAGTCTTTTGTTTTTCAAACATGTCTCAAATACACTCCAACGATCCTGAAGTAAGAGAACACTTAAATATATCTTGTGACCACTATTCCACACATAGCACATTTGTTCTTTACAGAAAGTGGTTTTGCACACACACACACACACACACACACACACACACCCCTCGCCCCAGGAGACATTTCACAATGTCTGGACACATTTGATTGTCACATTTGGGAGGTTATTCCTGGCATCTAGTATGTAGAGGTCAATTATGCTGTTAAATATCTTGCAATGCACAGAACAGTGTCCAAAACAAAGAATTGTTCAACCCCAAGTTTCAATAATGCTGAGGTTGAACAACCTTGACATAGATTTATTTCTTGAGGGGAAGTTCATATTTAAATACTTAAATGAAACTTCCTTTGGTACAAAAATACTTTGTTGAAAATCATCAAAGCAAAGGCATGTTGGGGAGCCAGTGAAAAATCTAAGTATTGATAGAATTGTTGGGTGTTTTCCTCTTGAATGAAGTGTCTATGTTCATAAAAATAAAAGAATACCTAGCAGTGACCACTTCTTAATGAGGCAGGTGCAGTGAATGATGCATTCAATAAACGTTTGATGAAGTATGAAAAAGAAAAGGAACCTAGCAGTAGGGAAGAAGAATCACCTGAAACCATGATTTACTAATGAAAATTCTAAAAAGCAATTCATTGCTGTAAGAGGTAAAGAAAGAGGCATACCTGAGAGATGACAGGTGCTGTTTCAGATCATTGCAATAAAATGAATATCTCAATAAAGCAAGTCACATGGATTTTTTTATATTTCAGTACAAATAAAAGTTATGTTTGCACTATACCACAGTCCATTAAGTGTGCAATAGCATTGTATCTAAATAACAATGTACATACCTTAATTAAAAACACCTTATTCCTAAGAAAATGCTAACCATCATCTGAGAGTTCAGCAAGTTTTAATCTTTTTTGCAGGTGGAGGGTCTTGCCTCAATGGTGATGGCCGCTGACTGATCAGGGTGGTGGTTGCTAAAGGCTGGGTTGGCGGTGGCAATTTCTTAAAATAAGACAATGAAATTTGCCATATCAATTGACTCTTGTTTTCACAAATGATTTTTCTGTAGCATGCAATGCTCTTTGATAACATTTTAGTCATAGTAGATCTTTCAAAATTGGAGTAATCTTCTCAAACTCTATGATTGCTTAATTAGCTAAGTTTATGTAATATTCTAAATCCTTCATTGTCATTCCAACAATTTTAACAGCATCTTCACAAAAGAAAGCTCCCATCTCAAGAAACCATTTTCTTTGCTCACCCGCAAGAAGCAATTCCTCACCCAATAAAGTGTTATCATGAGATTGTAGAAATTCAGTCACACCTTCAGGCTCCATTTCTAATCCTGTTCTCTTGTGATTTCCAGCACATCGGCAGTTACTTTCTTTACTGAAGTCTTGAACCCCTCAAAGTCATTGATAAGGGCTGGGGTCAACTTTCTCCAAACTCCTGTCAATGTTGATATTTTGACCGCTTTCCATAAATCATGAATGTCCTTAATGGCATTTAGAATGGTGAGCCTTTTCCAGAAGGTTTTCAATTTACTTTGGCCAGATGCATCAGATGCATCAGTATCTACGGAAGCTATAGCCTCACAAAATGCGTTTCTTAAATAATAAGACTTGGAAGTCAAAATTACTCCTTGATTCATGGGCTGCAGGATGGATGTTGTTTTGGCACACATAAAAACAATATTAATCTCCTTGTACATCTCCCTCAGAGCTCGTCAGTGACTAAGTGCACTGTCAATGAGCAGTAATATTTTTAAAGAAATCTTTTTTTCTCTTTTCCTGAGCAGTAGGTCTCAATAGTGGGCTTAAAATATTGAGTAAACCATGTTGTAAATAGACGTGCTGTCATGCAGGCTCTGTTTTTTCATTCATAGAGCACAGGCAGAGTATATTTAACATAGTTCTTAAGGGCCCAAGAATTTTTGGAATGGTAAATGAGCTTTGGCTTCAACTTAAAGTCATTGGCGGCATTAGCCCCTAATGAGGCAGTCAGCATGTTCTCTGAAACTTTGAAGCCAGATGTTGACTTCTCTGCTCTAGCTATGAAAGTTATTGGTGACTTTTTTTCCCAATATAAGGCTGTTTTGTCTACATGGAAAACCTGTTGCTTGGTATAGCTGTCTTCATTAATAATTTAACTAGGTCTGCTAGATAACTTTCTTCAGCTTGTACATCAGCACTTCGCCTGCATCTTGCACTTTTATATTATGAAGAGGGTTTCTTTCCTTAAACCTTGTGAACCAACCTCTACAAGCTCCAAACTTTTCTTCTGCAACTTCCTCACTTCACACAGCTTTCAAAGATTTGAAGAATTAGGCCCTGCTCCAGATTAGGCTTTGGTTTAAGAGAATATTGTGGCTGGTTTTATCCAGACCACTCAACTTTCTCCACATCAGCAATAAGGCTGGTTTCTTTCTTATCATCAGTGTGTTCACTGGAGTAGCATTCATAATTTCCTTCAAGAACTTTTCCTTTACATTCACCACTTGGCTATTTGACACAAGAGGCCTGGTTTGGGCCTGTCTAGGCTTTCAACATGACTTCTTCCTTAAGCTTAATTATTTCTAGCTTTGGATTTAAAGTGAGAGATACACAACTCTTACTTTCATTGGAATATTTATAGCCCCTTTTAGGGTTATTAATTGGTCTCTTTTAATATTGTGATTCTCAGGAAATAGGGAGTTTCAAGGAGAGGAAGAGAGATGGGGAGAGGACTAGTCAATGGAGTGGTCAGAACCTGCACAACAGTTATCGATTTAAGTCTGCTGCCTTAATCAAGCACAGTTCATGGCACCTCGAAACAACTGAAGTAGTAAGAGCAAAAGTATAATCACTGATCAGCGATCACCAGAGCAAACAGCGTAATAACAAAATAGTTTGAAATGTTGCTAGAATTGCCAAAACGTGACACTGGAATTCAAAGTGAGCAAATGCAATTGAAAAAATGATGCCAATAGACATGCTCAAAGCGGGGTTGCTACACACCTTCCAATTTTTAAAAAAACACAAAGAGCAATAAAGTGAAGCGCAATAAAACGAGGTATGCCTGTACACGCCTGCTGCCTGCAGTGTTTAAAGCATCCAGCTTTACACACAGACACACACACAAATAATAATAATAATGTTATTTATTTCCAACCACAGTTCAAAGCTGCCACAACTGCCAAAAGTGCTAAAGAAAAATTTGTCTCCCTTTTCCTATAGTTAATTATTATCCTATCTGTAACTATAACTCATTTTATTGATTGTGTTGTGATTACAATTTTTCTCTTTAAAAGGCCATTAAATCAAATATAAAAGACCCATTAGTTTTCTACTATAAATAGTCTCATAGACACTAAATACTTTATTGTTTGAATTAGTCGCTGTAGTTTACACAGATGAAATTCTCTGTGAAGCTGTGGTTTTATGCTTTCTGTCGTCCACTTGCATCTTCCCCAGTCCTGGGAACAATAACTCAGTTTCTAAACACATTAAACGTGTTGTAAATAGTATAGGCCTCCACAGTGCCACCTCAGTGGACTGATCGACCGTGTTGCTGTGTCATAAATTTGAAGGCATCTAATAAAAGCTGCCACATGCAGCCAGACATGTTTGCTCTGAGACTTACCAGGCAGATCAGCAGAAACCCTCACCTTGCTCATTCTTTCTCTGCCATCACTCCCAACTCTGTTGCTGGAAACACACCATTACGTACTGGATCTTAATAACAAGGAGAGTTATAAAAACAGCATTTATGTAACACTTTCCAACATGTGACGCACATTTATGAATGTTATCTTATTTGATTCTCATAGTAAAACTCTGAGCATGGAGTGTCAACTTTTATAAAATGATCCCAATTTTATAGATGAGAGAACAAGGTACTACCTATTCAGTTATATAAAAATCTCTTCCAAGGCCTGACTTCACCTAAGACAAGTAAGGCCTTTAGGAGATGTCCTCATGGTAGTGTACAGTCTTAGCTTGGGTTCCCCCAGAAGTAGAACCTAAGGCACAGATTTGAGCTTAAATGGTTTGGGTGATGATTCCAGGAAGTGCAAGGTAGGGAGTGGAGAAAAAAATACAGTAAGGGGTGCTCCATGGAGATGTTTACCACTGTGGACACTTGGGGCTCAATCCTGTGGGGCAACTCTGTAGATTGTGAGGAAACTGAAGGTGGGGAATGAGAGTATTAATGTTCCAACTCCCACCCATTATTGCCTCAAAGTTGTTCTTTGGAAGGCACACAGGATTAACTTTCTGGCACTGTGTCCAGGCTAAGAGAAAACTCCCAGAGCATCAGGTGCTGGCTGTAAGACATCAAGACAAGCCAACGGAAGCCTGAGTGCTCAGGGAAGTGATCCTGTGTTGAATATCACCCGTGTCAACTGTCCTCTTACAGTGCCATACCTACTAAGTGAGAATGGAGAGAAGGACCTGAGTTCTCTTCTGTGCAACTGCGTTCTCAACATCCCTGTGATTTGTATCTTTTAATTGTACTAGACCCTCTCCTCTGACCTCGGAGGCTTAGTACCTTTAGACACCCTCTTCCCCCACTTACTGGTGGCATACCGCCGCCCCTCTTCAGAATTTCTTTTCAAATTATAGGTTTACTCGAAGGCATATCTGACTGATAACTTAAAACATCTCTTTTCTTAGGAGGCAAAGCAGATCAACAGCCTAATCAACAGTAGTCCCTAAATGTGGCTCTAGACTTATATATGACTTGGTTTAAAATACGATGGCTTTAAAATTTTTGATTACCTACCACATTTTTAAAAATTAAAAGATTCCACCTAAAAATCTGAATTTTCTTTTGAAGCATCAGATGATCTGGCAACCCCAATCCTTGTGAAGGCAAAATGAAGATCTGCTGGAGTGGGGTGGAGGCTGCCCATCTAGACAGAGCATGCGCTTCAGTTAACAAAATCCCAGCCTCTCCTACATTCAGCCATCTTCACTTATTGCAGCCACCTGCCTGATTCTTCAAGCTTTTGAATTTATGACACCTGACTTACAGCCCATTACAGAAGAAAGAGATGGTACTTAAAGGTTGTCGCTTTTATTTGTAATCCTCTGTCAGTGTCCTTGAAATCACACTATTTAGTGTGTAATTATTCTTAGCACTTACCTAACCTCCTAGCTCTATAAGCAAGTAAGGGTTTTTTGAGATCTCTGTATGAGGAATGACATACACCATTGTATAAATCTACATTTCATTTTCATTAGAATAGTCCTAGGTCATGCTTGAACTTTAAATCCTATAAAGTAGGAGCAAATCTGTGTTTGAAATCGAAATTGCCAGAAGAAAGAACAAGGAAGACATTTAGATAATTTCATCTGGATGTGTGAAGTCATAGAAAGATTTATCTTTCCATTATCCCTAAGTTGGAAGCCACCTGTTCCCCATGACTGTCTGACGCTTGGAACAAGAAACTCTGAGTTTAATTAAGTTACACGTGTGGGAGGAACACGCTTTGCAGCAGCAGCAGTTAGATTATTAATGGACTCCTATATTGAAGTGTTCACATTTTTGAAAGGCTAATTACAATATAATTTTAGTTTTAAAATATTGCTTTGTCAAGTGTGGGAGTTGTGTCATGTACTATTAAGTGGTACCTTTTTTTCAATCTTGGGGAAAATATTGGTTTGGTTATGGTAATTCTTAGTATCCAGTTATTTCCCTTGCGTTTGTACTTGATGCATCTAACTCCTGAAATAGAAATACAGGCTCCATGGTTGTCAAATACCAAAATGCTACACTGGACTTTCTGTGGATTTTCCTGATTTATCTTATGAAAAAAGTCGAACTGCTTATAGATTGAGAAAACTAAATGTCATGTTTTTCTTTGTACCTGAGACACATGATTTTATCAGCTGTATAATTTTAACATTTCCAGGGGGAAGATTGAAATAGCTGTCTAATGAGCTAATTCTGGAATCCATGCTACCATTACCTGGTTATAGATGCACAAGTAGGGCTCTGGTTGATTGTAATGGCAACCACATGATTTTTAGAATCAAAGACTTAATTTAGAGTTCTTATGTTGGGAGCTCTGTTTATTGCATATTCTAAACTGAAATCAGCACATACCTTCTACCCACATATCCTCCCAGTGAAAATCATGGTCACTCAATGATATATCAGGTTCACCAAATCAGAGACAATGAACCTACAGGAAGGAAAAAAAAAAAATAGCGAGTAATTGGGATTTTTATGAGCAGAGAAGAACCTCAGGGAGAAGAGGTGTTTTCAAGCAGTACCTATTCTGAGCAATCATCCACTAGGCCAGGGCCAGTCTGGCAGCTGTGATCAGCAAGAGTTGTCATCAGAGTAAAAGCTGCCCACCAGCCAAGCATTTCATGAGCCAGTCCGGAGAAGCCTTGCAGTAGCTGGCTGAATACTGGGAATGATACAGGCTCAATTTCCTTCCATTAAATTTAACTGTACTTTATTTAAAAGAAAAACATTCTGCCTGAAGGAAGTACTAAAACTAAGGAGAAAGGCCTCATGTGCCCTGGAAGATGACCAATGCCTTAGGCCACTCATGTCATTCTTCTGCCTAGAGTCATACCTTCTCCTGTACCATGGGTAGGAAAATTGATTTGACCAATTCCTAGCAATGAGCTGTGATTCTGCCATCCAATCCTTTGTTTTTTGGCAGTTGTACAAGTCCTATTATTGCGGGACTACAGGTGTGTCTGTCGACACCAAAACAACACAAAGTATCCTCTTGCTTGGGTCCTAAGGCCAAGGGCGTTCCTGCATTTATTGGCGTCAGTGGCAGAAGTCTAGTTTTGCAATTTCTCTTCTCTCCTCATCCCTAGTGTGTTCTGACTAATAGTGAGATGACTTCTTCCTAAACTATCAAGAGCTATTACCATTCCATTTGGTGGCAAGTCAACCCTATCACCTTACTCCAACCAAAGCCTCCCTCAATAATTGCTTACATGCTGTCAGTTCTAACTTGTGATTATGAGTTAGTACCTCACCACTGATTTTTTTCTTATATTTTATATTTAATATTTGGAGTAAATCCAGTTCTCTGGTCCATCCATCTTTAGCTGTTTAATTGCTAGAGGTCAAGGGAAGAAAACTTCTACCACTTCTGTATAACCTGTTAGCAATATTAAAAGGGTCACAAAGTAATAGGAAATGCCAAGACTATGTGCTCATAAGAATGTCCCAAGACTAGTAAGGATATGATAATGGAAGAAGGAAAACAGCCCTTGTTGAACACCAGCTATGAACTAGACTCTGATCTGAATCAACTTGGGCTTAAAGCTGTCATGTGGGCCACAGTTAAGAATGAGTCTGTAACCTTGAACAAGAAGAAAGCTAGATGGTCTAGCTTGAATTCAGAACCTTGTATACTGGAGGTTTATAGCTCATATACCATAGCTAGAAATGTTGGGGGAATGAGCTAAGTTGCTGGACTTACTCAGGTTGAAGATATGCAAGCCAATGAAGTACATGATAAAACAAGTAATGGTTTGGTATTAAGGTCTTTTTGAGATTTATTAGAGTTGCAGAGTTTTGGGGTACAGGAAGGAGAGGGAGAAATGGTAAGTTTTTAAATGGCTTCCTCTATCTCATTGTCCCAGGCAGAAAGTATAAGCTGTAAGGACTGCCTGGTCTGTGACTAACAACCTGCAATCTAAAATACAGTTTTTCAATGGAAGTAACCCTATTGCTTGAGGCTCCTCAGATAACCTTCTTCAGTGCTTCTGGGCCTCAGGATATGTGTACAAAAGACCCAGAGAATTCCCTAATAACCTCCTCATTCCCTTGAAGCCTTGTAAGCTATGAAACCAATAAAGGAAATGGTGCGTCTTTCTTATTTCCTCTTTCAGGTTTTGGAATTGGAGAACAATTGTTTGACGTAATTTTTCATTCCCCCTTATTATTTCTATTTCCACTTCCATCCCACCTATAGTCTACACCACCCATGGCAACCCAACCTAAGGTCCTATGGTGCACAAATTATCTCTGACCAAGGGCAGAGGCATAGATTCTATTGTGCAAAGGCCTACATGCACAGGGGCAGCTTTCTGTACCTGTCTGCCTGGGGAAACAGTGGTATGTTCAACTTTTGGCTACAATTTGCCAGTATAATCCTTGCCTTACGTGTTTGGTATGGAATCTCTTTTCCCTTGGGCTATGCTCTGTCACCACCCAGAAAACTTTGAGTTGCTAGGTAATGTCCTCCAACCCACAGACATCAAGCGGGAGCCATGGCTGGCCTCCATCTGGCACTTCTCTGAATTTCTAGCGAGCCAGAGGATCCAGGTCAAAAGATAAGAGCCTGAGCTCCAAGGTGCAAAGGTGTGGATGTTTGGCTGGGTGAGAAAGAAATGAGGTCAAAGGAGGTAAGATATACATATCAGTTACACATCACGGTACTCTATGGAACAGCTGCCTGCTCAGGAAACACTTCAGTATTCTCAAACTCTTCTCCCAATGCTCCTGTGGCTGCCTTGTGCCCCGAGGGCAGTGCAGCCCCAGCAGTCTTCTCTGTGGGTGCCCACCATCCACTCAGTTGGTCTTTCCTCCCTCCTTTAAAAACCCCAATTCAGATGAAACTCATGACTTCCACTCGCCTTATTCAGCTGTTCAGGAATCACCACCCTCTCCCATGACCTTCATTAAGGACTTGAGAGCTCAGCTCACTGCCTTTCTCTCCAACTCCATGCATGACACTGTTTCATCCCAGGCCTCATTCAACAGCTTGATCTATCTGTGTTTTAGGCCTCTTTGTCCCCTTCATTTTTCCTATCTGCCTCAGTTATCTCTTCGTCCTCCTCCCCAACCTTATTTCTCCTTCATCAGACTTCTCACCCTAGTACATAGTGACCATTAGCCACAATTACTAAGTCCAAAAACCTAGGAGTCATCCTTGATTCTTCTTTTCTAATTGTTCAGTCCTATGAGATTTGCCTTCAAACATACCCAAGCATGTCTCCTGTCACCCACCACATCCAACTATCCTCCTTTTTCCCTTGGACTGCCCCAGTAACTCTGGGGGCTTCTCCTCTGTTGCAGCTCTTGGTGCCTCTGATCCATTTTCCTCGAGAAGCCAAAGTAAACATTTAAAAATATTCATAGGATCGTGTAGATCAGATCATATCACTTTCCTGCTCAAAACTTCCAATGGCTTTTTTTTTTTTTTTTTTCACTTAGAAAAAAATCCAAATTCCTTGTGACAAATAAAAAGATCCCACAAAAGCAGGACAGGGTCTCCCTAACTGCCCCCATTCCCCTAGTTCTGGCCCCAAGCACAATGGCCTCCTTTTATCACCTCACCTCACTGTTTCCTCTGCCTGCAATATTTTGGACATTATTGGCTTATTTGCATCCTTTAAATCACAGTCCCAGTGTCACCTCCTCAGAGGCCCTTCTCTGACCACTTTCTCTCCCCATCCCTGAGCTCTCTTACAACACCTTGTTGATTGCCTTCATATGAAGTATTATAGTTTATCATTATCTCATGGATTTGTTTACATTTTATGCCTGTCTACCACACTAGGAAATAAGCTCAAAGAGGGCAAGATCTATTATTCTTCTTTAATGTCTAGCCCTTGGCATAGTGCCCGAAATTTCCTGGAATCTCAATAGTTCTTTGAAGACAAATTTTTTTCCCTAAACTGTAAAATTACTAAAAATTGTTGATTAGTGTACAGATTTTGCAAAAAAATCTCATAAATATTATGAATTTTCATTCTACTTAATTTTTTTTGTCTTTTTTAAGATACCAAAGTATTTAAATTTAGGACAAAAATACATTTGGTAGTTGTTCAAAATCTATGGATTTGGCTTATTTAAAGTCCTTTTTTTTTTTGGAAAATTCTAAATTTTACTTGTCCTACAATTTCATGCAGGGATTTTAATTTTAAAAGTTCTTGACATTTTTTTTCTAGTTTAAATAATTTTTGCTTGCTTTGATGAAAGAAAACTTTAAAATTCTCTTATGTCATTGGTACATTATTTCTCTGAAAAAGCTCAGAACTTA
The DNA here is from genome assembly GCF_987537825.1 of Furipterus horrens. NCBI lineage: Eukaryota > Metazoa > Chordata > Mammalia > Chiroptera > Furipteridae > Furipterus > Furipterus horrens. The sequence goes on from NW_028327171.1 coordinate 193,320,464, forward strand.
CAGGAAATAATCCCTTCAGGTGGGAAGTAGTTTGTACAGCTGACAGTGTCAAAAGCAAAATTGGTAGAAGTAAAGACTGCATTTTGTCCTCAGATATGTATCTATTGTGGTCACGCATTAAGATCTTTAATTTTATTTTTAAAAAACAATTCCTCTTCTGTGATTTTTATTGCCCAAATCACTGCTTCTAACACATTTTTCTTCACCCCTTATCTGTTTACTGTACAACATGGTGCATTCTCCCTAGAGTTTTCTTAATGCAAACTCATGCATTCATGTTGGAGTTCAAATAAATAAATCTTTGCCTATTCACTGTTTATATCCCAAAGCTCCTGCTGACCAGCTGGCACACATGTAGCCTCTAAGGGTTCTGAGCTTGATTTATTTTTCAGTCTCTTAGTTCATACATATGATGCCACTGCTGTATATTATAGGGGCAGGGCCATCTCTTCTATAAATCATGAAATCAGTTGGGCAGCCTGATAGCTTGTTAGTGAATGTGTGCTCTGTGAACATTAATCTACATGCAGGGCTGCAGTCAACAAAGTCTTGGCATCAGGCCAACCCACCAGCGCTGGAGCACTTTTGACTGCAAGTCAGGTTCACCAAGTTGGACAAGTGTGGAAGATGGATCACAGAGCAGCTCCCACAGCCCTGGGAGAATGCAAAGGACAGTGGGCACTTTAGCCTCAAGAAACTCGAGAAAGACTCAGTGGAATATCTTCAGGTAGACCGTGAAATCTGAGAAGCAGCAGCAAAGGCCAGATCTTGCTGGCATAGAAGCCTCAGAGATAGAGTGGAAGGGACATCATGAAAGGAGGTGGGGAGCATGAGGCAAAACAGCTCCAGGCCCACAAAGCATAAGGCACTGGAAGACAGAAAATAGTTGATTAAGAACATGTCCAATGAGTACATAAGACCTAGGGGTGTGTGTGTGTGTGTGTGTGTTTGTGTGTACAGATGCACCTACCAGAAATGAGGCCTGCATTTTTCTACAGTTACCCGAATTCATCAGTGATGTCATTATTTTTTTTTCTTTTAAAGAATATTTTATTGATTATGTTATAATTGTCCTGATTTTTTTTCCCTTTGCTCTCCTCCACCCAGTAGATCTCTTCACTCCAGTAATCCCACCCTCCTTAGTTCATGTCCATGGGTCATGTATATAAGTTCTTTGGCCTCACCCTTTTCTATATTATGCTTTTTTTTTAAAGTATATTTTATTGGTTATGTTGTTACAGTAGTTCCATTTTTTCCCCTTTGCTCCCTTCTGCCCAGTACCCCTCTTTCCTCCAGCAATCCCACCCCACTTAGTTCATGTCCATGGGTTGTGTATATAAGTTCTTTGGTTTCACCCTTTCCTATATTATTCTTAACTTCTCCCTGTTTATTTTGTACCAACCAATTATGCTTCTTAATTTCTGCGCCATTTCCCCATTTCTCCCCTTTCCCCCTCCCATTGATAACCTTCCAAATGATCCTCATACCTATGATTCTGTTTCTATTCTGGTTTACTTAGTTAGATTTATTTTTTTATTTTTTATTTTCAGTTGTTGATAGGTGTGAGTTTGTTGTCATTTTAATGTTCATAATTTTGATCTTTTTTTCTTAAGCAAGACCTTTTGACATTTCACATAATAATAGTTTGGTGATGATGAACCTCTTTAGCTTTATCTTGTCTGGGAAGCATTTTATCTGCCCTTCCATTCTAAATGATAGCTTTGCTGGACAGAGTAATCTTGGTTGCAAGTCCTTGCTTTTCATCACCTTGAATACTTCTTGCCAGATCCTCTTGCCTGCAAAGTTTCTTTCGAGAAGTCAGTTGATAGTCATGTAGGCACCCCTTTGTAGGTAACTGTCTTCTTTTCTCTTGCTGCTTTTAAGATTCTCTCTTTATCTTTAACCTTTGGCATTTTAATTATGATGTGTCTTGGTGTGGTCCTCTTTGGGTCTAGCTTATTTAGGACATTGTGATTCCTGGACTTGTATTTCCTTCACCAAATTTGACTAGTTTTCCTTCATTATTTTCTCACATACACTTTCAATTTGTTGTTCTTCCCTTTTTCCTTCTGGCACCGCTATAGTTTAGATGTTGGCACGTTTAAAGTTGTCCCAGGGGTTCCTAAGCCTCTCCTCATTTTTTTCAACTCTTGTTTCCTCATTCTGTACTGGTTGACTGTTTTTTTCTTCCTTATGTTCCAAATCATTTATTTGAACCCCGGTTTCCCTCCCTTCACCATTGGTTTTGTGTGGATTTTCCTTCATTTTGTTTAGCATAGCCTTCACTTCTTCCCTTATGTGTTTGCCATACTCAAGCATATCTATCAAGCCTGTGAGCATCTTTATCACCAGTGTTTGAAACTCTACATCTGTTAGGGTGGCTATCTCCTCGTCACTTAGTTCTCCCACTGGAACTTTGATCCGTTCCCCCTTTTGAGCCATACTTCTCTGTCTTCTCATCTTGACAAGCTCCTGTGTTTGTTTTCCTCTGTGTCTCAGGTAGCGCTGTTGTACCTGTTACATTTTAAGAGGCGGAGTCTTAGGTATTCATCAGTAAGGGAAGACCCATTTCACTACTTTGTAGCACTGTATGTGGGGGAGGGTTCAGAGAGGGAACAATGGAACAATGTGGCTTGCTCAGCACTCGCCCCTTTTCCAGGCACTTCTCTCACTTGTGTATGGGACTGACGCCTCTCTAGCTGTTGCCTTGGTTATTGTTCCCAGAGTTAGTGGGTCTGTGGACGTTCTAAGACCATGGGGGCCCTTTAAACAAGAGAACTCTGCTGAGAGACCAGCAGTTTCTTCCTCTGCCCCAACCCCCACTGGTTTGCACAGTCAGAAGCAATGAGGCTTTAGTTTCCCTGGCGCTGGGACTGTGAACTGCGAAGCCTGGTGTGGGCCTGGTGGCGATCCCCAGGTGTCCCTCCCCACTTTTTAAGACGTGTGATTGCGCTTTCCACCAGCCTGCCGCTGCCACCACTGCTGTCGCCACCACATCGAATCCTCCCTGGCCCGACTCCGTCCCTCCTACCTGTCTGGATAAGTATTTCTTCTTTATACCTTTGTTTCTTAGACTTCCAGGCAACTTGATTTTTGGAACTTCTGGTTGTCTCTAGTTTTGAGGTAGCTGTATTCCTTCTTTGTTGTGGAGGGAGACACACACAGCGTGTCTGTCTAGGCCTCCATCTTGGCCAGAAGTCTATTTGCTGAGACTCTATTTTTAATATTCATGATACCAATGAAAGCAAATCTGACTATATGTAGAACATCCAGTAAATGGTTAATTGTGTTGGGAGTAGGAAGGTTAAATGAAAATAGAGACTCTGGTGAACAAAGTTATTTTTGAAATATCAAACAGACACATTCAGCCTGGATGCTGAAGATCACAATGCAGGGTGAGAAAAAAAAAATCAAAAATCTGCCCAGTTAAAAAATCTGAAATCACAGCAAACAGAGTGCTGGATTCTCAGCAGTGTGAAAGAAGGGAATATATGAGAGAAAATGCCTCTCTGCATATCATAAAAGCAGCAAAAACTTTCAGCATATGCTGCTATTTTACTTTATTTTGACAGATCATTGTGACTAGTGACTAGTTATGGGTGGGGTTGTTCTTGTATATATATTTCAGCCAAGTATGATGAATGCTCAGACTATTTTTCTTGACCTTACATGCAGTTACTTCTCATTTTTCCTTCCTCTTGTGCTTTCTCCTACTGTTTTCCATCAGATGGGGTTCCCAGGCAGCTCTTTATGGGTTCGCATCTGAGATATATGGAATAATTTCATTTAGATATAAAATTGACCCATTTCTGAAATGTGTTTGCTCATTTTCTTTATTTGTTTTTCCATACACAAGAGAGCAAGCCAATGAGAATTTAAGTACTATAAGATCAATAAAGAAGCAAATGCACACTATTCCCGGACATTAAACAAATTACTCTTATAGGATTTTTTTCCCATAGTTCAATCAGTGTATCAGATCTTTGGGTCTATTTTACTTTCAGATTCATTTTTTTAAATTATATATTTTTAATTTTTATAAGGATTATACATTTCTTATTTTTAATACTTATTTGATGTTCTGTGTTTTTAACATACTATAGCTTGTTTAGCTGTTTCCTTTTTATAGTGCATTTACATTATTATCTTCAAAGTTTTACTATTATATATACCAATGATGCAAACATCTGTTAAAGATATCACTTCTTTCTTTCTTTTTTTTTTTTTTTTTTTTGGTCATTTCTAAAGCATTTTTTCAAAACTGGAACCCCTAAATGAAAAGCAAACAAACTATGATTCATAAGCTTCTATATCTACTTACAACTTGTCCTACAGAACACATCAGTCACTTTGTTGTGCCAGCAGCCATTGGATGTGTGTCTGCTGTCTCATATCCCTTGTAAAGTGGAGCTTTCTTAAATTTACACACTTTGAAAACTTGATAAACTTATTGGATGGCTTTTCAATTGTATTTCTCTAATTTCAAAAAAGGCTACAGTTTTAATGTTAACAGTTATGGAATTTATTTCTTCATTTATTGTGTTTATTTCTTTTAGACATTTATTAATGATGAGTTGTTTATTTTTGCTTATTCCATTCACTTTTTTGCCCAGCCCCCAAGCCCCCTCCCCTCTGACAACTGTCAGTCTGTTCTCTATATCTATGAGTCACTTAATTTTGTTCATGGGAGTCTACATATGAGTGAAATCATATGATATTTGTTTTTTTCTGACTGGCTTATTTCACTTACCATAATACTCTCCATGTCTATTCATGCTGTCACAAATGGTAAGATTTCCTTCTTTTTTACTGACAAGTAGTAGTCCATTATGTAAATATAACACAGCTTTTTACATTCTGTTGCCTTCTTTTTGGTATTTATTCTGATAATTAATTGAATAAATAAATACATCCAAGCATGCACTTTTTTCATTAAGGAATGTATTATTTTATAACAACTCTGACTATTTGGATATTGTTGGCTATACGATATTAGAGTATGGCTTCAAGTGAAGTTAATATTCAAAATATTTAACAAGTGTTTTAGAAAACAATTAAAATATTTAACAATTGATAGGAATTAATCAACCAGAACAAAGCCCAGCAAATCAGAAGTTAGCATCAGCCAATAAGAGTATATTCACTCGTCCTGGCTGGTGTGGCTCAGTGGATTGAGTGCTGGCCTGCGAACCAAAGGGTCACCCATTTGATCCTCAGTCAGGGCACATGCTGGGGTTGTGGGCCAGGTCCCCAGTTTGAGGCACAAAAGAGGCAACCACACATTGATGTTTCTCTCCCTCTCTTTCTTCCTCTCTTCCCCTCTCTCTAACAATAAATAAATAAAATATTTTTTAAAAATTATGCTCAGTAAATATCAGCTCCATGCTCCAGTTGATTCTTTTCCATGCTATTAACCAATTTTTTTATTAACATGTATTTAATAGCATATTTTTTCAAAGCATATTACTTCTAACTTGCAATAGTCATTTCTCCTTTTAATAGGAATAAGTGGTTTAATTTTGTTCAAAATATCTGTCTTTAAACTTCTAGCTATAGCTACTCTCATGAGTACCATACTAATTGCAAAATAATGGCAGAGATAAGCAAAGTACATACTTCAAATGGAAAAGCTAATGTATACAAGCCATTTAAGTCACATGATACAGATTGAGGACTGTTGTCACAATGCTAAAACTTTCTGATAAAATATGAGGACACTAAAAAATCTTTTCACATATTATAATAAATAATGAGATGTTTGGAAGCCCCTGGCTGTTTGAAATGAGCTTTCTATTTGTCATTGCAGGGACACAGCCATGGTCTCTGGTTATCAAAAAGTGCATTGAAAAGCAAGTGCAATGTACTCCACCAGTTGGTATTGACAGAATTCTGTCATTGCAGGTGCCTACTTCATTGATATTTGATTTTTTCCTTCTGAGAAGTGAAGGAATAAGTATAAGCTGCCTCTTTGGCTTATGTATATTTTGTACCAACTTTTTTTTTCTACCTCTTAGATTGTTCTCAGATTTCACTAACTGCTTCTTACTAGTTGTGTGCTGCTGGGCATGGTGCTCTTCAAACTTAAATAAGGAGGGCTACGTTTACCAATCATGTTAGTAAAACTTCCAGGACTACATATAATGAAGTATGTAATGACTTGATTCATCACATCTTCCCCATCCTATCCCTTTTGAATTTTAATTGATGTGCTTCATTGATTGCACATTTTTCTAAAACCTTTGAATATATCTTTAGGTAATACCAAGTGGGCCATTCTTTTCAAGAGACATACCCAGCACTCTGCAGAGCAGAAAAATAAAATCAGCTCATGAAGGATGAAGTCATATACAGGCAAAAGTCACCTTGAAAGATATGGTCCAGGCTAAAAACAGAAAGATCAGGTCTTGAGAATGGCTAATCAATGAGGTTAACGTATTCTAAGAAAACATGTCAACATTATGAAATCAGCAACTTAAAAATCAGAAAAAAAATGAGCGTGAGGGGGGAACATTTTAGAGTTCATGTTATCATCTGGGAGGAAGGACCCATTGAGCAGATGTTGCAGGTGTATAGATGCATCCCCAAAGAGCAGAAGAGTATATTGGGGGTAAAACCAGGCCATAAGCCTATGTTTGAATCCCAATTCCACCACTTACCAGTGACTTTAGGCAAGTTATTTAACCCTTCTGGGCTTGTTTCCTCATCTGTAAAATTGAGGCAATGATAATAATATTTAGGTCATGGATAGTGAAGTAAGTTAATATATGAAAGCATTTACAATGCTGCCTAACACATAAAGGCTAGAATAAGTTGATCATGAGTAAAGCCTTTAGAATGTGCCTTAATAAGGACTTGATAAATGTTAATCTATTATTGTTTGATGCGATTAATTATAAATTATCATTGTACATTGATGACATAATCACAAGAGTGACCATGTGTTTATCAAGTGTCTTCCTATATAGATTTTCTTAGTGGGACAGGATGTGCTGATCAAAGGAAATGACTATCCCATCCAATGAGGTGACTTGAGCTTTCATGAAAATGGTATTACTCTTTCTGAGGATATAACAAGATCTGCTTTTTGGACCTGTACCATTGAAAGCCAGTTAGATGGAGGGGTATCCATTAAGACTATTCTTTTGCAGGCTTCTGCCTGAGTGACGAGAAGACTATAGCAAGTTGCTATTGTATCTTCTAGGAAACTACTTATAATAAAACCCATTGAGCTTGTACGAGAAAGTTCTAACAGAGACATAAGAAGGTTAGTTAATTTGTGAGCACATGTACCCCTCAGGACAACACTTACAGGCTATGCAAGTCTCAGGCTGCACAATAACTTTGAACCTGAGAATCAGATAAACATACCAAATGAGGTGCAGCCAAAGTGCTTCCCCATTAGCATCACTTGCTACTCAAAGAATTGCTTATTCCAGCAAACATGTAGCATCCACAAAAATGTATGGTGCTTTTTTCTATTAATAGCACTTAAATAATTTATTTTGTTGTATCATTTGTTACATTCATTGAGTGCAATAATTTGACAAGCCTGGCAGTATAAATATCTACCAAGCACCCCATGGGTTGCAAAGAATCCTACAAAAGGTCACTGAATCTGCTGGAGACTCACTGGAATTGTGAGACAGGCTTTTACTGAAACTTTTGCTGGAAATCCCCACTGGGAAGATATGTTTTCCATGGCCTTATTAGTTTAAAATTTAATAATATTTTAACATTTATTGTTTTGACAACAAGCTCCCATTAGAAAAGAAAAAAAAAGTAAAAATCTTGTTCCTTGTTTTCAACTATAATACCTTTACAGAATGGTGTTGTTTGCAACCACATGCGAGGACAATGATGTTGGAGCTGAGTGAAAGCTGCTGGCTGAGCTCCAGGGAAAGAGCTGAATGGCAACGTTGCTCCTCCATCCTAGAGATCAGACCCATTGACAAGGAATTAAAATCTGTTCCAGGTGCTGAGGATGCTATCATAATCTGGAGAGCCAGGGTGCTGTTCTTATTCCATACACAGTAAGACCTGGAATTCTTCCTAATCCTTAACTATAAATAATAGGTTCTCTATTGAAACTTTCTTCTCTCTGGTTAAACAACCATAGTTCATCCCTCATTCCTTTTTAGATAGTGTTTGGTTTCCATCATCATCGGGATTAGATTCACCCAGAAGGCCCTTTCAAGAGGGCCAGATCCTCTGTAGGTTTTAATTCTAAAAATACAACTACATAACCTATCTATACACCTCAACTTTTAAGCTGTCTCTGGCCTACCCAGGAGACTATCAGAGCTGCTATGAATTGTCAGTCCAAGACTAGAGCCCCAGACCCAGAATATATGATATCTTGACATCAGGATCCAAAGAAAGAAGGCTGTATCACTGCCACTTACCCATCAAAGTTGTCAGGCTACTGCCTTTCTATGTCAGCTGCAGGAGGTCTTCAGAGAGGAAACCATGTGCTTTGTGACCCAGCTTTGATAAAACAGTCAAAATTTGAAGTGGACATGCCATTCTTGAGACAAAGCAAAGTCTTAAGAACATTTTTTTGAAAACTGTCCAAATAAGGAGTTAAGTTAGAGAATATTACAAATAAGAGAGGAGTAATAAGACTGCCAACTTCTCTTTCCCCTCCAAGCTGTATTTTGGCAAAATTATATTTGTTCTCTTATGGGTAGAAAAGACTGTCAGATTTAAGGGCCCAAGCAAGCAAGAAACATGGCATGTTAATTGAAAGAATTATTGTAATCAAAGTTTGAGTTCAAAATTACATCCTTCATAATTTTACACTTAAGTGAAGTGCATTTCTGTCCATGCTTGTGAAGACAGAGAATTTTTCTCATGTCTGACATACCAGATACCAATAACCTTGCCATGCAGGAGCCAGACTAGAAAGTTGGGTGAGTTTGAAAGCTTTTTTATTGTAGCTAACATGAGGATGTGAAAAATGCATTGTCACTCCATTACGTTGGCATCTAGATGTGGAATAATTGATTAACACCCCTGAAGTGTGACTGGAGACAGCAAAGCATATAAAAAGAAACATTTTATTTCTAGAGAAGTTATTATATATGTGCATGTGTTTATTACATGTATTCTAGAATTAAAGTATTATGATCTAAAGTATCATCTTATAAAGTAAACATCAGCTTAATGAATCCAGGCACAGCCTGATGAAAGTCACTCTCTTATATGCAGTTGTAACACAAATGCAAAAAAAGAGTCAGGAAAGTATAAGACACCGATGCTTAAGCATCTAACACCTCTTTTTTTAAAAGTGACTGGTAGATGCAAACTAATTATATAATTCTTCAAATATCAGAAATGATTAACACAATAGGAGACAGAACTCATAAATGAGCCAAGTGTGAGAGGAGCGCCAAGATCCTTAACTCAGCTCTGCTCTACTGACAGGTATGTTACCCTTTTTTAGGCGTAGTATAGCTGATGTTCTGATTGGTCCCGAATTGTTTCTCTGTTAGAGCGAATAGCATTTTCTGAGCCATCTCTATGCTTTCCCTCAGTTTCTCCTATGACAAATAGCTTCTTGCCACTAAAGATGCAAAGATGGTATGATAATCAGAATGTGACAAGGATGTGAACCTTCTTTACGTCAGGCTAAACAGTCTCAAAGTCAGCCCTCCACAAAATAGGGTTCCAGACCACCTACTTTCCTGAAAAGTATCACATTTACAAACAGGATTCCTAAGTCCTATCTGATACCTAATGAATCAGATTCTGCCACTCTGTGAACTGGAACTATATCTTTTCAACAAGCCTTCCACAATAAATCCTATACACTAAATCTTAAGAAACAACTCTTAAAGAAATTTCACCCTGACTAGGACTTAGTCTTATATACAGACATACCCCAGAGATATTGCAGGTTTGTTTTCAGGTCACTGCAATAAAGCAACTATCACAACAAAGTGAGTCATAATCTTTTTGCTGATGGAGGAGGGTCTTGCTTTAAATTTGTAAAAAACCCAACATCAGTGAAGCTCAATAAAGTGCAATAAAACAAGATGTGGCCATACATCAGTGGTTCACAGCCCTGGCTATGCCACAGAATCACTTGGGGGGATTTAAAGACACATGGCCATGATGTAGCTCATCCCCAGAGTGTCTGATTTGGTTGGTCCAAGGTGAGGCCCATGTAGCAGTATTTTTTAAGTTCCATGTGTGGTTCTAATGCATAACTGGGATTGAATGTTCATAGCAGTATTACAATAACCAAATGTGGAAAACAACCCAAGTGTCTATCAACAGATGAATGGATAAACAAACTATAGTATATATTACACACAATGAAATACTATTCACATAAAAAGGAAATGTTAATACATGCTATAAGATGGATGAACCTTGAAAGCATTATACTAAGTAAAATAAGGCAGCCACAAAAGAAAAATGCTGTATGATTCCACATAAATGAGATATCTAGAATAAACAAATTCATAGAAGCAGCAGGTAGAATGAAGTTTCCCAGAGAGGAAAGATGGGAAAAATGGGGTCTTAGTGCTTGTAGGTTACAGAGTTTCTGTTTGAGGTGATAAAAAAAAGTTTTAGAAATCTATAGTCTTCTTAACATATTACTCCATGTAGACATAACCTCTGCAGAAAAAAAAGATTAGAGAAATCGTAACTGGGAAGAACATTTTGAGTGTACGTTGCCAATTACATTTAGCAAATACTAATAAAGACATCTGGGAGTACAATATAAATAGTAAAGTACCCTTTGAATTTCTGAAATAAATATTATTAAGTCTTAGTAATCTAACAAATTCTGTGTTAAAAACTCACACTGATGGGTAAGGAAATTGTTATTGACAAAGAGACTAAAAAATGAGCATCAGATTGTTTCTCTCTCTCCTTTTGGTGATAGAAATATAATGCCATTCTTGAGATAGTGAAATGAAGGAAGTTTTCAATTAAACCCTTGATAAGAAACTGCAGAATATCCATGTTACTTCAAATTCTTTTTATAATTTTAACCTTCATGTTTTTCAAAGCATGTAATTAGTGTTCAATCACATGTGATATCTAGTCAAACACATGAGATGTAATTCAGTTGAAGGATTGCAAGTTTTCTGTTCTCTAATATCACTGTGTATTTCTAGAGGACTTTTCTTTGAAAGTGGTTTAGAGAGTTATCTTGTTGATCTGCAACTTTAAGATAGATGCAGCATCAGTGCTGTGCATAAGAAAAAGAAATCTTTCTTTTTTAAAAGATTTTATTTATTTATTTTTAGAGAGTGGGAAAGGAATGGAGGGAGAAAGGGAGAGAAACATCAGTGTGTGGTTTCCTTTTGCACACCCCAAACTGGGTACCTGGCCTGCAACCCAGGCATGTGCCCTGACTGGGAATCAAACCAGCAATCCTTTGGTTGACAGTCCGGCATTCAATCCACTGAGCCACACCAGACAGGGCAGAAAAAAGAAATCTTTCTAATGTACTTTTCAGAAAGACCGTTTCTTCAAACCTTTACTTACCAATATTACATACTCTGTGGCAAAACAAAATGAGCTCTGCATCTTCTGGCAGAATTGAAAAGCTTATTTTTAAATGCCATATGTTGCTACAATTCATGCTGTGTTTTTAATGATTATTGCACATGCAAGCAAAATGCTGTATTAGTTTTATATTCATGTAATTCCTAATTATCACAAATACACACAATTAAAGACAGAAGCAATATTAAGGATTTCCAGAGATACAAAATTCTCAAGTTCTCTAATCTAGCATCTCATCTTTATAAACAATTGAAATTAAGTCATCCAAGACAAATGATTGCATTCCTTTTCAATTTAAATAATATTTTATGGAGGTCCACAATGAGACCTATATTACGAAAAATAAAAGTTGAAGAACTTGATTTTATCTCATTCTTAAAGGATATACAATATCTTTTCAAAGGGGTATAAAATAAATAGAAAATAAATAATAGTGTATTAAGGTATCTTAGAATGGCATACAATGAAAGTTCTCAAATGTTAGCACACCTCACAATTCCACATTGTTAAAACACAGATTGCTGGACCTCCACCTTTTATTCTGATTCAGTAGGTCTGCAGTGATACCCACAATTTGCATTTTCAATAAATTCCCAGGTTTTGTTGATGCTATTGTTTCCTGATCATATTCTTCAAACCACTGCAGTAAAATAGAGGGATTAAAGATGCAGGCCCTGGAGTTCAAGTGTAGAGTTTGAATCCTGACTGGATAATTTTAAATAAGCTACTTGCTCTCATTGCCTCAGTTTATTCACCTATAAAATGGAAACAGTTCAGTGCTTACCTCAAGTGTTGTTGTGGGAATTAAATGAGATAATGCTTGTAGAGCAATAGCACAGTGTTTGGCACATAAGCACACAATATGTGTTCATTATTGATGTTATTTCATATTAGTTCTTAAATACCAGATCTCAGACCAGTACTGGTATGTGAAAAAATGCTTACATATATATAATAAAATAAAATGAAAAATGTCTTTATCTGGGAACAATTTTCTCTTACCCTAAGATAACATTCTTTCTAATTTTTACTGTTAGAATATGTTTATGTCTATGAAAATAATGGTAATAGGAATTGGCATTTATTTATTTGAATGATAAATCCTTGGCAATACCACAGTCACCCATTGTAATTTGAGGTCGAAATAGAAAAAATGAATAGAGGCATGTTAGGATCGGGGGCTTCCCAAGAGGACCATGACAGTGTCGTCCAGGTTGTAATAGTGGGAGGCCCATAAATCTAAGAAAGGGGATGGGAGCTCCTATATGAATGGTACTCATTTGTGGTAAGGGTAGCAGTCTTAGGAAGGGGTCAGGAGGGTAGTAGGCAAGAATGTAGTGCACAAAATACAATGTTGGCTCTGTCTGACTCCGTCTATGCAAAAGAACAAGTGGCTGAGGTGTGCCTGGGTGGTCTTACTATGGCTTTACTTAATAAGTAAGTGTACAGTGTAGCACACCATCCGTGTTGCCATAGCAACTTTAAGGCAAATATATCTGGGGACTTAACCTGAGAAGTCAGGGACTAGAGTCCTGCTCTGAGCATCTGACTGTTGATTTTTCTAATAGAGGGTTCAATAAGGCAGAACTAAACTTCAACATTCATTCTATTCTGCCAGAGTAGGAATGTAGGCGATCTCCTGGGTCTAGGACATAGGCCTGGTGTGAAAGTCAGCTGTTTCTGTCTTTACTGCCATGGTCCATGTTCAATCGTCAGGCAAAATGAATGCAAGCTGTGTGAAGCTCTCAAAGATAAAATACAATATTTTTGTAGATACTCTGGATTGATTATTTCAGCCCTACTTAACAATATTTTCATGTGATTGGTTTAGAAAGAACAATTCCAAGCACAAAGTTTAAAGAAACATTTTTGCTAAGATCTCTTCAAACCTCTATAGGTAAAGGTCAAGAATTAGAATCAGAGAGATGGTAGAATTCAGGAGAGAAATAAGAGTTACTGGTATCTGTGGGGCCCACTGGTAAGAAATAACCAACTGTTTTGATGATTCAGTGATCCCATTTTGAGCGTAAAAATGACAACCCAAATCAGCCATGGCAAAAGGACCTGCTTCAAAGTAGACAGAGCTTGGCAACTACATGTCATTGAAAATGTATTTTTAAACCATATATCCGATAAGAGATTAATATTTAAAACATAGAAGGAACTTAATAGAACTCTAGCAAACAAACAAACAAACAAACAAACAAACAAAAAAAGATAACCCAGTTAAATAATGGACAAAAGACCTGAACAGACACTTCTTCAACATACAAATGGCCAACAGGTATATGAAAAGGAGCCCAATATCACCAATAATCAGGAAAGCGCCAATCAGAACCACAATGAGATAACATCTCATACCTCTTCAGAATGACTATTACTAAAAATAAAAGATAACAAGTGGGGAAAAGGGAAACCTGATACACAGTTGGTGGAAATGTAAATTGGTACGGCTGTTATTGAGAACAGTTTGGAAGTTCCTAAAATGTTAAAGATAGAACTACCATATGATCCAGCAATCCCATTTTGGGGTGTTTATCCCAAGGACCTGAAATCAGAATCTGGAAAAAACACCTACACTCCATATTCATTGCAGGGCTATTTAAAATAGCTTTGATACAGAAGCAACCTCAATGTCCATCTACAGAGGAATAGATCAAGGAAATGTGTTACATTATGTACAATGGAATATTATTCAGCCTTTATAAGAAGGAACATCTTTCATTTGCTGCAACATAGATGAACCTGGAGGATATTATGCTAAATGAAATGAGCCATCACAGAAGGACAAATATTGAATGATCTCACTTATATGTGGAATCTAAAATAGTCAAACTCATAGAAGCAGAGAGTAAAAGGGAGGTTGCCAGAGGCTGGGGGAGTAGGTGATGATCAAAGGTATAAAGTTTTAGTTATGCAAGATAAATATGTTCTAGAGATGTACTATCAATATATAGCACAGTGCTTATAGCTAATAATACTATATTGTATACTTAATATGTGCTAAGAGGGTAAATCTTATGTTAAGTGCTCTTACTACAAAAAGAAAATAATATTATTAAAGGAAGGGGTGGGAGTAAACTTTGAGGAGTACTGGTTATGATTAGGGCCTTGATGGTGATGATGATTTTATGCATATACTTACACCCAAACTCAGGAGTTGTAGAGATTAAATATGCATAGGGTTTAACATGCCAGACATACCTCAATAAAGTGGTTAAAAAAGAATAAGTAAAATGCATTCTCTTAGTTTGTGTTTCTCCAAAAGCCAACCCTGAGACAAAGATCTAAGTGAAAGTAGTTTATTTGGGGAGTGACCCCCCCCAGAAGCATGGTGAGAGAATAGGGAAGTGAGACAAAAAAGGGAAGAGAAGCCCCCCCAAAATGGGTTTCTGCAATGGACAACTGGGACCCAATCCAGCTGCACACCCACTGAGGACCTGACTGTGTGGGGCACACGTCAGAACTGTCCCCTCACAGAGCTGCTTGGTAATCCACCACAGGAGCCAATGAGATGCACCTGGCAGACCAGCTACTCAGTGGAGCTAGTTGGCTGAGGACCCAGTGCTCATGCATCGAAATTTCTGGCCACATTTGTGTCTTCTCCCACGGCTTGCTCCACCAATGATGTGGTGTGGTGGGAATACTGAGGCAATGTGCTCCTGATGTAACAGAACCCGTGGGCTGCTCTAATTGAAACAGAACCCACGGGCTGTTTAGTTAGGGGCCCAATTGCCCGCCACCAGAATTATAACTCTCAATACCAGAGTTTAGTGAAAAGAAAAAGAACTGTTTATTTAACAGTTATATAGATTTAGATTATTTGTCGATTTTTGCCTTTAAGTCTTATGTTCTTTAAAACACCCACAAACACATAGTTCTGCCTCCCCCTACCAAACCAGGCTATTTTTAGAAAAGTTAGAAATACTATTTCCCTACTTCCTGGCTGGTTTGGCTCAGTGGATTGAGCGTCGGCCTGCGAGCTAAGTGTCGCTGGTTCGATCTTCCAGTCAGGGCACATCAGAGAAGGAAAACTCTGACTCCAAAAAACCTCCGCTGCCTTGCGGCATACCTCTTCAGGGGAAAGGCTAAGGGAGTAAACCCCGACAGAAAATCCAGAGCCGGAGTCCCTAAGGCGGTTTGACGTTGTAGTCAACACCGGCAACTCCTGCGGCGCACCTGAAGCCAAGCTGTATTGACTCCGTCTTTCCCTTGGACACTTCAGCTGCGAAGAGAGGGGGGGTCTGCTGCATGGGCAACAGCAGACCCCCCATATCACCCTGCCCAGGCTCTGTAGCTTCAGCTTCACTGGAGAGGACACTCCAGCGTCATCGCAAGATGTCGATTCAACACGGGAGGAGACAGATACCGTGTCACTCCCGAGTCGGACTGCACAGCCATTCTCGGCGGTGCAGATAGACTCTTAAGAAGCTACACCATCGTCTCTCGAGACGGACGGCTGCCGACGACTTCCTAGAGACAGTTCAGCTTTACCGGTAGCTGCCAATCATTCAATTCTGATTGGGGAGGTCTTTCTGTGTTGTGGTGCCCACCAGCTTTCAATCCAAAACCGCGTGGATTCTCAGCCTCCTTGTAAACTGCCTTCTCAAAGCCGCATGGTGTTTCCCTCTCAAAACAGCAGGGAGAACCTTCTCAAAATCGCATGGAGAACTCAGCTTCTTTAATCCGCATAGAGAACCTAGCTTCTCTAATCTGCATGGAGAACTCCCTTCTTAAAGCGGCATGGAGAGCCCTGCTAAAATATCTGCAGCTGCTTTTTAAATCCCCAATTGCGTCCTCTGACGCAGTGGGTGTGGTAACCAGTTCTGACCATTCACAGAATCTTATGCAGGCTCTGTAAGTTCTTTCAATACCATCCCATGGTCCAAGACCCCTCCCATCTTCCTGAACCCTAGAAGCATCAAAGCCATTCGCACAACAAAGTTACCAGCCACTAGCTCCAGGCAGGCAAAGGCATCCTAAAAGCTGCTTCCTTTTCCCCATCCCCTAGCCACAAGCTCTGGGGTTTTTTTGGACACCCCCATTCTGTAACATTGAGAGTTGCAGGACTCCTTTCTTGGAGACTTTGGCTTGAGCACTTCCTAACAGCCCGGCACCCGCCATGTGGGACGCATGACTGAATTCCTGGTCATAGACTTCCACAGGTCATATTTGCATCCTCGTCTCACAGTTCTCCCCAGCTCTCCTGGCCCCTCCCAATTCCCTTTCACAGGGCATTTTCTTTTATAATTCTCTCTTAGCATTTGCTTCTCTGATAACCCAACTAAACACTCCTCCACAGTCCATCCCTCCTGGACTGGGGGTTGCACATGGGGACATAACTGTCCAGCATTTCCAATGAGCTGTATGCACTGACCCCGTATCTGAGGATCAGAGGACCCCTACAGGATATGCAGGAAGCGTCCCAGCAAGGAACTGTCAATGAGTGGCCCCTGGGTGAGCATACAGGCAAGGCACTCACAGTGACAATGTTTGCTGCAAGCATTGTGGTTTGGTTATCTGTGTAAGCATGCAAATAGATTGTTGTGCTCTGGGAAAAATTAATATTCTCCACAATTAGGGTTACTTTACTTTTACCTTTTCCACCATACCTGGAGCTTTACTCCATTTTCTTCCTGCTACTTTTCTCATTACTTCCGAATTTGAGGTTATTGATTAAAATGGGAAATGCTTCATGTTCAGAACATTTACATCTTTTGGTAACAAAAAGACATAAAAAAACTTTGAAGAAGAGCTCTTAGTAATGAGTCTTATAGGAGGCATTTAATAGTGTTAGTTTTCTTCCTACTCAGCCCCCTGGCAATAAAGGACCATAGGTATAATATGTAAGGTACTGAGAGTCATATTCCTTGTGTGGTCATAAATAGAATAAAAAATGATCTAATTATATGAAAGCACTTCTGTAAACTATAAAGGGAAAAAAGATGTTAATTTGAGACCTTTTCAACTCATTATTTCGCCGGTTCAGATGGGCCACGGGTCACGGCTAATTATCAAAAGCAGGATACCTGCAAAAAGATAATTTCCCCAGAACATGGTTAGTATATAATATAATAGTTCCTTTCAAATGTGTGTTACACTCTATTACCTTACTTTAAACACAACTTGAAACTCCTTTAAGATATTCAGACAACAAAAGCAATTTTTAGCTATTGAGAAAACATTCTGTTCCATATGTTAGACAACATACCATTTGTTGTAATTCCAGCATCCTTGAATGTTCTGCATTTATTTGTAATTTAATAGAATTAGTCTTCTGCCTTTGGGATATTATAGTGCAATTTCATGTGTACCATTAAAAATATAGTTGATGTATTCTGCAGCCTGACTTAGCTGCAAATGTAGAGAAATTATTGATGATGCATGATAAAATGAAGAAACATGAAACCTTAAGAAAAATGAAGAATCTAATTTAACAGAATGGAAAAATGTAGAGATAAAATCAGGACAGTGACTGATCCAGCACCATGCACTAATATATCTTTTATACTTTTTCTCCTTAAACTAAATGAGAGGTAGGTCAGAATTTGCATTGGTGTGAACCACTCAGATCAAGAGATAGGAAGAATGAGATACATATATTATCTGGTCAACTTTACCAGATACAGTTCAATTGCTCAATGGTTCATCTGTCTTTTCTGAGCCATATTTGAACAGGGGTGACCCTCAGAACTGGTTATAAGATCTTGTTATTTGAGAAACACTTTATTTTTGTATTTTCTTGAGACAGCCTCAAAGATTAATGTCTAAAATAAACTCAACTGTTGAAAAATTTTAAAGATACAATCAGAAAAGTAATTCAACATATCCCCAGTGCATTTAACTCAAGTGATGCAATTCTAATCTGTAACAAACTTGGAGAAAAGCAACAATAGTACTCTTGTGTTTTCATACCTCTTTATGTATGTCTTTTAGCTAATACTTTTAGCTTAAATTTTATTCTAGACAACTTAAATTAAATTTCACTGGAATTCTGTAGATATCTTCCTTCTCCCCTTACCATCCCAACAAATATAGTTGGCACAAATGAAAACTTAAAGATGTTTCAGATTTATCAGAACAATGCAATGCTGTTTAAGCAAGAATGAAAAGGGAGCTGGGAAATGCTTAACTAAGAGTCAGTTCTATTCCAGGCTCTACCATTTATTTTTATCATTGACTTTTGACCTTTCTTAGCTTCAACTTAGTTGTAAAATGAGAGGGTTTAACTATCCTTGTTTTCTAAAATACTATGTTCATGTACATTTACTTTGTCTTATAATTCCTTATTGTCTGTCTCATCACTAGACTCCTTTGTTCCTACATTAAGTCCAATACCCAGTACATAGCAGGGACTCAATAAGTATTTGTTGAGTGATTGAAGAATCACATGTAAGTAAATACAAAACTCTCTTTCTCTCTCTCTCCCTCATATGTATGTGTTCCCTGAGGATATACGTTCACTGACAGAAGGTGATAACTTGTCTGATAGTCACAGATGCCCACCATGCCTGGGATCTCAGAAAGGTGTTTGGGTATCTGGGAATTAGGTCCTTTTCTTACACAGGCAAGATTTTCAGGGACAAATGAAATAACGTAAGAATTGCATGCTTCCATGTTTCTGGGATAGAAATCCTTTCTACTGAGTGTAAATCCACAACTCTTGAAGACTTGAAGAACTAAATCATTCCATTGACTCATCAAATATTTGGACGAGTACAATGCTCCCTAGGAAAGGACTGTTTAAGTGCTGTATCTTGAATATATAATTTGATACCTTGTTGTAACATCAGAGTGTTGTAATAAGCCACCATGTGCTCTTTTGGAATAATAAATTGATGATAGGATTGAATACCTCAGACAAATTTTCAAGTTTTATACGTATTTATGAAAAATGAAATGAACTCCCACAAAAATATATATCCTAAACTAGGAAATGATTGCTATATATATGTTAAATTAAAATATTTGGCCATATTTGGCCATATTTGGGGGCACTTGTACACTATATAATTTTTATCTTTGAATGTGAATGAGGTAGACTTACATATGGTATTATAAGGTGGTAAAATGACTATTGGAGTTATCCCCCCTAAATCTAGAACAGTGAAGCTATTCTGTATGATATTGTCATGGTAGATACATGATATTTTTGCATTTGAATAAACCCATAGATCGAACTCTAATGTAAACACAAAGGGTGAACTCTAATGTAAACTATAGACTTTAATGATAATCAATAATGGCTTATCAATTGTAACAAATGCACTACACTAATATAATATGTTAATGATGATGGAAATTGAGTGAGGGATGAGGGAGTATGTGGGAACTTTGCATGTACTATCTGCAAAATGTTCTGTATACCTAAAACTGCTCTAAAAATAAAACCTATTAATTAAAAAAAGCTATTGAAGCTATTCCACCTAAAGTCATTCACTCAGCAAATTGCTATATCAACCAACAATGAGCAAAGTAGTTCATTTATATCATGAATGGTGATTATTCACAAAAATAATGATGATTGAAGATGTAGTATTTTGACATAAAAAGTTCTTTACTTGCTCCAAACCCTGAATATAGAATACAGAGTCTTTACAAAAACCTACATAAATCTTTAAGGAAAGATCTTCTAATTTTGTACCTTACACTTACCTCTGCCAAATTCTGCATAACTAAATAATAGGATCAGAAGAATATGTCCACAGTTCATTTCTTGTCAGATAATATAAAACAAACAAAAAAGTTATCATAATAATAAAGCAAAATATCAGAGCACAAGAGCTAAAAGGAACCATGGAAATGACCCAGATCAACCTCCCTCTTCTTAGATAAGAAAAAATGAGGCACAAATATAAGTCCCTTGTGACATGAGAGCCCTATGGAAAAAAATTATTCTGGTCAAATTATAAGAATACTTGAGCTATTTCCTGAGCAACAGATTAATATTTAACTTGTGATCACTGTGAAGTTTATAGGCAATTGCATTTCCATTTTCGTTTGGCTGCAAGAAAGCTCAGCACCAGATTTGTGGCCTGTCTCCAGCAAGTTTATAGGTTAAATCTTACTTCTGCCTACTCTTGGTTTCTGACTCATCTATGCAATTTTTCTGACTTATTGCTATCTTGCTACATTGAACGTGTAGTGTATGACCTTAAACAGTCCCTCTCCTGGCTCAATCTCTAATTCCCATCACTTTAATTAGAGAGAAATATGTGGATTAGAAGAAAACATTTCAAAAATGATGACCAAAGAGAAATTATTTCAGAATGCTGCTACTCATCTTACCTGGCCCAGGTAGGAGGTTCACGTGGTCCTCCATCAGGAGTTAAATCTTGTAAGGAATGTTATTAGTGATGCTAATTGTGGGATATTCATTCCTCTTGAAATTAACCAAGTGTGTGAACATTCCTGCAGGGGGTACACAAGATGATTTTCTGGGGTATAGAAATGAAATACTATAATTTTTATTGAGCTTTACAGTATCAAAAAGAAAAAGAAAAATTTATGTATCCCTAGTTGTTTACCTCACTTTAGTGAAAATACAGTAGTTTGCATTATCAAAGTTCTGTTTGAATATGAACTAACCTTTACAACAAAACAGGACACAAACTATTATCTTCATTTTACAACCGGAAAGGCTCCATTTTACAGATGTAGACATGAAGACCACACATCTCAGTTCCTCAAGAAGTTAGAATTTTTCAAAATATTTATTTATTTTATGATTTTTCTTTTTCTTTTCTTTTCTTTTTTTTTTTTTAGCGAGAGAAGGGAAGGGAGGGAGAAAGAGAGGGAGAGAAACATTGATTCACTGCTTCCCACATGTGCCCCAACCAGGGACCAAACCTTCAACCCAGGTATGTTCCCTGACCAGGAATCCAAACCAGGGGTCTTCCACTTTGTGGGATGATGCTCAACTCACTGAGCCATACCAGTCAAGTCAAGAAGTTAGAATTTGGGACCCAGTGAGAAATCTGGCTTTTGTACTGCCATATTGACTGGGAGGCTCTTATAATATCAAGCATTGTAAAATAATTTTGTGTATTTCCAGCCACTTGACAAATGGAAATTAAAGTAATAGCTTTTGCATGCTTTGCAATATCCAAACTCATAAACCATTATATAACAGTTAAAAAAATATGCTACCACCAGATTTATGAAGGCTTTCTTGAAACTATGAAAATATAGTTTATATTCCAACCCAGGTGAAAGTGCTCTGACTTTCTTCTACGCAAGACCAATTTTAAGAGGGTCACGTCTATGTTAAGGGTTTGACAGAGGCCTGCCAGCCCTCCTGGTTTTCATAGTCTCTTACTCATTTATGGCTATGCATTTATGTGGTAACAGATCATCAGGCACTCATGACAATATTTGGCAGTTCACAGTTCACAGAGGCAATGTGCTCTGAGTGATGGGGTTTACAGTATCTACATGGCTATGATTATAAAATTGTGCATGGGCCAGTGAAAGAAAATAACCCAGCAGATTATATTTCAATGCACCCATTAGAGGATCAGCATGAGACACCATCAGTAGTGGAGGAATTCATCAACTTCATAGGCACCCAAACAGTGTTAAAAGCTTTAACTTTACTAGAAATATAACAAGTAATAAAAACAGACAAGACCTGAAATGGTCTAATGGACCTAGCACAAATGTGGCAGAAGATTAACAGCACTAAATTCTCAGGCGTGGAAACTTTCCCCAATATTTGGTAAGCAGTTTCTTGAAATTCAGAGCCTTGGGTACAAATCTTTGTGTCAGGAGCAATGAGTTCCTAGATGGGCAAACTGTCTTTGCTCTGTGTAGTCATGTGGAGTTCGTATTCTCAAAAACCGCACAAGTTTTTACGTTAATGGATTCTACCTTAATGCAGTGCTGTATATCTTTTTCAACCATTTGTCACTGTTTTATCTACCATTGATGAAAATATTTTCTTTCATATAGATCACACTTGGATCTAGGGGCATCTACTGGGGCCTTCCAGAGCTTTTTAAAAAACTTATTACAACATATATGAGACATACAAAATGCTATAAAAACAATGTAATAAATTCTATCTCACCATCCAATTAAGAAACTATATTGTCAATACATTTGAAGCCTTCTATAAACTCTTCCTCAAATACACTCTACCCTTTACCCTCAGCAATAACCCCTCAACTGAATTTGGGATTTTTATCATTTCTAATGCTCAGCTAATGTATAGATAGTGAACGGCTAGTGTATAGACACACTTTATATACTATATGTGTATCTCTAAGCAACCTTTACTATTATTTTGCATATTACTAAGATTTATAGAAATAGAATCATTTAAGTATATATAGGTAAACTTTTGCAACTTGGTTTTTTGTCTAACATTTTTGTAAGGTGCATCCTTATTGATACCTGTCAATCAAGTTCATTCATTTTCATCACTATATAGCTTTGTACAGTGATACCACAATTTTTTATCCATTCCCCTAAATATGTTTTCAATTAAACAGCTTGTGACTAATATATAAACTATAAGCACATTTTTTATAACATTCAATGTACACTAATGCTATTGAAGAAAACATTACATGAACATTGGTGGAATGTGGTTTCTGGTAGCAGACCCCGAAACATATATACTTTGTGTCTTTAAGTGTTTGTGTCTATATTATTATTTTTTTGCCAATCATACGATACCTGCAATGATCAGATTTATTATTTTATTATTATTTTTGCTATTATTTTATTTTTATTCTGAAATAAGTAACCTATGTGTCTAAGGCCAGTAGAATTGCCTTATTTTTTTACATATTATTAATATGTAATTTAGTGGCTAATTATATCCATAAACATTCATGAGTGGTCTTCATTTCAGAATAGAAGTAATGCTTTGTGGACATATTCCTACCAACCAAAGGCAGTTACGGAGCAAGACGCTGCCTCTCCACAGTTTAAACTCTAACAAATATTATACAAAATCAGGAAAAATAAGAGAAGATCAAAGACTGAAAAGAAAAGAATGCAGGTAAGTTCCACTGTTGTCCGAATCTAGTTTTTTTCTAATATGTCAAACATGGGTAATTATACTATTTTTAAATACTTCGGTATTACAAACACTCACAGTGCCACTGCAATCTGCCTTCTCTTAGGTGTTTCCAAAACATTGTTTTTTTTTTTTTTCAAGTAGCAGGGGAATAGTATATGTAAAAAATGTTTAGGCAGAGACAGAGAACAATCATAATTTTACTTCACAATAAATAACTTAAACAAGAATGGTACAGTTGATGTATAGCTAATAGTTATAAGTAATTCTTATCCAACAAGTTACTCATTTGAAATAAAACGAATTTTCAATCAATAGGTAAAGTGCACATTATCTTACAATGTCTCTGGGAAGATAAATAAAAAAACTGAAAGCAAGAATCAGTAACCCGTGGCATATATGGTTGCTGCTACAATCCTCTTTGCCCACATTTCCTATTAGAAAAGTAAGACAAGGTCATTTTGGAAAATTTAAAAAAATGACAATTAAAATAAAATTCAATACTAATCTTAATATGCAGATATAAGCATTGTTAACATTTAGCATATATATACATCTTAATAAAACATGGATATGTTATAGAAACTATTTTATGGCCTTTTAAACCAAGCAATATATTATGCATAGTTTTTGTCCTCATTATTCTTCTTTATCTTCATTTTTAATGGCTCCATGTTATTCAGTCATGTGGATGGATCATAGTTAGTTACTATGTCTCTATTTTTGAACATTTATTTCTAGTTTTATTACCCTTATCAGCAATGTTGTAGTAAGCATTTTTATTGGTAAACTTTTGTATACACCCATGATTCATCTAGGATAAATTCTTAGGAATGTGATAGCTCAGTCAAAGCCATACACATATATTGGGTTGGCCAAAAAGTCCATTTAGTTTTTTTCCATAAACTAAAGGACAAATTTTTCATTTGCACCAATAACTTTATTTATGTGGATATTTTGAGTATGTAGGCTGTCTCCCACATGGTATAATGTTGATTGTTGTCAATTAATGTCATGATTTGATCACTATCAACTTCTACTGGTCTAACTGACTATGGATCATCGTCCAGCACAAAACTTCACAAACCACTTTTGACACATTCAATCAATCACAGCATCTTCTCCTACACTGTGCAAACCTTATTTATTTATTTATTTATTTACTTATTTTTCATTTCAGATGCATTTTTACCATTCTTAAAATAATATGAAGAAAATGTTGCATATTTTCTTCCATTTTCAATATTAAAATGGCTACACAAAAATTCACCAACTTTGATAAAGTTTTTTTAAGTGCACACTGATATGACAGCTGTCACAATACAATCTAACAAAATTGTTTCGAATGAAGTTAAAGACGACAAAGCACCACTAAAGCCATCTATGGAAGAAAACAAACTTTTTGGCCAACTCAATATAATATTTTTCTCATGCGCTGCCAAATTGCAGTCCAAAAAAGGTGTCTGATTTTTACTCTCACCATCACAGTTTGAGAATGCTTGTTTTTTCAAACAAAAGTTTTAGTACGTTGTCTGAGTAATCTCAAGTCTTTGCTACTCCCTGTATCTAAATGCTTTGTTATGTGACTTTGCAGTGACTTCCAGCTATGCCTGGGCATAATTCCCTGCTTCTGACCTTGACCATATGAATTTTCTCAATGGGATATTTAAAATAATGATGCATGGAGAGTCTTCAAAAGTACTTATGTGATTGGGCTTGCCCTCTTGCACCTCTGCCATCACCATGAGATGGCATTGCCTAGGCTAGTCCAGTGGTCTCAGGAAGAGGATAAAAAGTAAGCACAGCAAAATCACCCTCCATTCAGCCACAAAGTGTGTGACTGAGTCCAGTAGAGACCAGAAAATCCACTTGATTGAGCCTTGTCAAGATTAGGCAACTCCCAGCTGACCTACATATGGTGAAAAGTAATAAATTATTATTATATTTAGCCACTGAGTTTTGGGGGGCAGCTTGTTATGCAGCAATGGCTAACTGATATAGTTGCTACTCATCCCACGAACAGCTAAAATTTAGATAAAAGTTTACAGATTACAAAGTATTTTCATCATATGAAGTCTGTCCAGAGGTATCCAGCTATGTAATATGAGAAACAGAGACATTTATTGAAGATACAAGATACAAGAAACATTGTACATAGGACAATGATGCTTCAGTCCCCTTCAAAGTAGGTACCTGGGGACCTCAGACAATTCTCCAAATTGCCATCAGCTGCCCCATCTTATTTTCCTGAATTTCACTGATAGTCTGAAATCTCTTCTTTTTCAAAGGTGGTTTTAATTTTGGGAAAAGCCAGAAGTTGCAGAGCACCAAATCTGGGCTGTATGGGGGCTGAGCCACCTGAGTCATTTAATATTTTGCCAAAAAACTCTATATGAGACGTGATGCATGAGCAGGTGCATTGTTGTGATGAAGCTGTCAATCATCAGTTACCCACAACTGTGGCTTTCTGAATCATTCTAATTAGTTTCTGTGGAGGAATGTTCAACCTAACACAAAATTTGATGCAGATTCATTGCTCTACTTGCTCAGTCACTTTGAATGTGACAGCCACAGAGTGCACATCCTCACTCAACGGCATCTACGGACCCAACTGACTAGTACAGTGAAGTGCTCACGCATGCTCATTCCAGTGCACTCTCCTTAGCTGCCAGGTTACACTGATGTCATACAAACCATTCTCTTCATATTAACAATAGTTGGACTTTTTGGGGACAGATCTCATATATCCTCATTCATTACAAACATAATTTTATAAATCAGAAAAACAGAGTTAAGAAAGATTATGATTTAGCCACATGCTCCCAGTTATTGAGTGTTAGAATCAGGGTTCAAATAGAAGTCTTATAACCATGCCCGTTCCTCTACTTCAAACTTGTTCTGTAAAGAACCAGATATACATTATGTTAGGTTTTGCAGATCACACAGTCTCTTGTTGCAACTACTCAGCTCTACCATTGTAACACAAAAGCAGTCATACACAATATAGAAATGAATAGGTGTGGCTGTATTCTATTAAAACTTTATTTACAAAAATCATCTAGGCCACCCCACAGGAAATGTCTGTGGTTAGCATTTCCACCCCTCAAGTCAGTGGCTACAACTTCCCCCAACAGTGCTAATGAAGGTGCCGGAAGTTTTATACCTTGGCTTCCAAAGGGTACAGATGAACTATCTAAAATATACCTTTATATCTATGTCTCTATCTATAGTTAAAGATATACAGGATATGTACAGATATGCATATACCTAAATCCTAGTATATATCTAAAATTTATATCTATATCTATGCATATATACCTTAAGATTTCACAGATCCAGAAGTGACAGAGATTAAACTTGTTCAATTTCATTTGAAAACTGAAGCTACTGGGGAGCCACAGTCAGAAACAACAACAACTACTGGTAATAGGCCTCCTTGAAAGCAATCACAGGTTGAAGGCCTACTGCTGCAAAGGAGATGATGGTTGGAAAAATGTATAAACGGCTGCTGGTCAATCATGAAAATAGAAAATAACTGAGCAGAATCCATCAAAATAGGTGATGTGTGAAAATGAGAATTTCCTAAGTTAGTTCACAAAGGAGCAATTTGAAATGAAAACCTATGAATGCATGAATGAATGAATGAGTGATTGAAGAGGTGCTTAGGGAGCTAATGTCAACCCAACTTGATCTCAGCAAAGGTTAATTGAGACAAGGCAGCTGTCTCATCTGCTGGGGGATGCAACTCATATTGAGAGGCTTGGCAGCTGCGATATTTTGCACAGTTTTAAAGTGATCAGACCATTTTCAGGATCTTTGGGTTTAAAAGTGCAAAGCAATAAGGCTGCACAGTGTAGAAAAGAACAAGGGGCCTTGCTGAATTTTAGGATTGATTCCCATCTCCTTCACTTACTAGCTGTATGTCTGTAGGAAAGTTGTTTAGCTCCTCCCCTACCCCAGGCTCTATTAAAGAATATGTAAGATGAACTTAAGAATAGATGTTGCCTCATAGACTTATTTTGAAAATTAAATGAGCAATTCACTTAATATGCTTAGTACAGTCCCTGACCAAATGGAAGAAATTGATAAATTACTAGCTATTTTCTAAGGCCAGTGCTGGGTGCTGAGGATAAAACAAGATCCCTGCCCTTGAGAATCTCACAGCCTAGTGCAGTGGTTCTCAACCTTCCTAATGCCGTGACCCTTTAATACAGTTTCTCATGTTGTGGTGACCCCCAGCCATAAAATTATTTTCATTGCTACTTCATAACTATAATTTTGCTACTGTTATGAATCGAATGTAAATATCTGATATGCAGGATGTATTTTCATTGTTACAAATTGAACATAATTAAAGCATGGTGATTAATCACAAAAACAATATGTAATTATATATGTGTTTTCTGATGGTCTTAGGCGACCCCTGTGAAAAGGTCGTTCAACCCCCAAAGGGGTTGCGACCCACAGGTTGAGAACCGCTGCTCTAGTGGGAGACACAGATCCATAAACAGGCTACTACAATAAAGTGTGAGATGTACCACAGCAAGAACTTTTATGAAAAATCTTGGGGAAAAAGAGAAGGAAATGACAAATCCTCTGTACTGATAGTAAGAGGTTTTGTGTGTGTTTCTGTGTGTGAGTCTGTGAGCGAGAGATTATTATGAATGTTGTTAATACAATAATAAATACAATCACTACATTATAATTTCCTTGAGGGTAGGAATTAGGACTACTCCCTTACACAGCACAGCTCTTTAAGCTCAATCATAATTTTATGAACAGTTGTTGATTTATAGATTACAATGAAAACTTTCTACTTTAGTAAAAAGTTAAAAATTACAATTCAGTTTTTAAAGAAGAGAAGGGTTCTAGTCTCTGCTGTCTTTATGATCAAGTTCTACATTTTTGAGGCTCCACTGATCTTACATGGTATTACTGGTAAGAGTTTTACAATGAATGAAATATGAGTTTGCATTTTCATTTCAGCCCTAATTTACTGACTGTGAGACCTGAGGTAAGTGTGACTTAGCTCTTTAGGGAAGTTTCTTTGCATGTAAAATGATTTTTGGTTTAGGGATTAAGTGCATCAGCCCAGTGAGCTGCCTGGGTCCATATCCTGGCTTTGTCATCTGTTAGCTGCCTAATGCTGGACAAGATAGTTTGAATTCCCCACAAAGCGAACCCTTAAACAAGGACTTGGATGCAGGTCATTTTTTGGGGGGGTAATCCCAAGAATCACAAGTGAGTGAGTAGGAGGAGAACCACAGGAAAGAGGAAAAAGCTCCCCATCTTGTGCTAATGGCAGGTTACTGCTGAGGGAGCTCAACAGTCCAGAAGGGGCTCCCCTCCATAAGGTAGAATGAAGAACAGGCCTCAGAGTGGTTCTACCAAAGGAAGGTGGGCTATTATTCATGCATCAACCTGTGAACTTATTTTTTTAATTAAAATATATTTCACAGGTAATACTGTGTAAATGTGAGGTTACAACAGTCAACTTGATAATTTATATATTGTAATATGATTGTCATTGTAGCAATAGCACCTCTACCACATAATTATCATTTTGTTGTTGTGGGAATCAAGATCCAGTCTCTTAGCAAGTCTGATGATACAATACAGCATTGTGTTTATATTCACTATACTGTGCATTAGGTCACCAGCACATATTTGTCTACTAGTTGTACCCTTAAACAATATTTCTTATATTCCCCCACCTCCTAGCTCCTGGTAACCACCATTTTACTCTTTGTTTTTATGGGCTTGGATTTTTTTTTTTTTTTATATTCCACATTTAAGTGATATCATACAGCATTTTCCTCTCTATGACTTATCTCATTTAGCATAATGTCCTCAAGATGCATCCATGTTGCAAATGGAAGGATTTCCTTATTTCTCATGGCCAAATAATATTCCATTATATAAAGTCACATTTTCTTGATCCATTCATCCACTGAAAGGCCCTTAAGTTGTTTCCTTATCCTTAATTATGAGAGCATCAGCAGCGTTTGCTGCACTCTCTAAGCCTTTTTTTCTTTTTTTTGGTGGTCTGTATATTAAAAACAAAAATAGAATGTGTAAAAGAGAATTTACAAATGACAACTAAATGCAAAGCATTTTGGTCTTTGATTAGATCCAATATGTTTTTAAATGCAGCTATAAAGAACATTATTAAGATAGTTGAGAAAATTTAAATATGGTCAGCCTGTTAAGTAACATTATGGCATCAATATTAAATTTCTTGGGTATGATAATGATAGTTTGGCTATTTAGAGGATGATTTCTGTTCTTAGGAGACACATGCTGAAGTATTTATGGGACAAGGAGAATGATGTCTACAACTTTCTTTCAATAGTTTCTGAAAAAAAATTAAACACACACATGCATATAGGGGAAGAGAGAAAGAGCGAAAGTGAGAGCAAATACGGCAACATTTTAACAATTGGTGAATCTGACGTAGCATATACAAGTGTTCACTATGCTATTGTTTAATGAACTTTATGTTGTTTTCACATTTTTTTTTCAAAATAGAGTAGGAAAAGGTGTAAACAATAGAATGTGTTTCCTAGAGCTACTGTGAGGATTAACTGAGTGCTCCTGGTGGAGGAATATGTAGTGTGGCGAAGAGCAGACTTGGTCCAGACTGTCTGAGCTCAGACTCTGACTCTCCCAATAGCTTGCTGGGTGATCTTAGGCAAGTGAATTACCTGGGGTGTCTAAGATTATTCACCTACCACCCAGGACTAATAAAAATGCCTGCATGTACAGCACTGAGAACAGTGCCTGACATAAGGTTAATATGTAACCAGTGATATGTAGCATCATCATTATCATCTATTATCATCACCATTCTCATTTCCACAAGTGACCATACATCCTGGTTTTCTGTTGTGCTTTCAAAAGGGTACCATCTGGGGCAATAGATATAATCATTGCATCATCACCCAACTGAAGTGCTGGAGATCTAGTAATTAAAATTACGTAAGGTCAGTAACACTTTCATAGCTACTACTCTTGGTTCTCTTCTTCGTCTTCCCCCAAATTCTCATTATCTGGGTCAGGAGCCAGACAATGTGGCACTAAGTAGCAGACTGGGAGCCACTGAGATCAGAGCACAGTGGGATTCAGCACCAGGCACAGCAAGTAAGGTGATGCCCAACGAAAGTCAGAGAATAGAAGATCCCGACATGGGGCAACAGGTCCTGGAAGGACCAAGGAAATGTTGGATCACTGGGCTGGCCCCAGGCATATGGCTGTGGAGAACAGTAGTGGCTTAGTTAGTGGAAATGTTACTAGAGGTAAGAATTGGTCGAAGGAGAATAAGGCAGATGGTGCAGGTGATAGGAAGCCAGAGAAGACCAGGAAAGTGGTTTTTACTATGTGTTTAAGTTTCTAAGGCTTATATTTGCCCTGCCTGAGGGAGGGCATTGTCCCAAAAGCTGGTATATTGTAGTTCAGAGACAGTGTGGTGAAGAAGAGAGCACTCAGGTCAGGAGACCTACCTTTCAGTCCTAGCTCTGCTACCAAACTGATGAGAGGCCTTTGGCAGATGACATTCAATCTCTAAGGCTTGATTTCCTTACCTATAAAGATAAGGCATCAATTCCCCAGTCCCTTCTAACCCTGCAGAGACAGAATGTCAAAGAGCACGGGCTCTAAGAATGAGGCAGAGCTGGTTTCCCTTCATATGGGCAAATCACCTCAATCCCTCTCAGCCTTGATTTTCTCACTTGTTGCATGGGGAAAATAATCATACTTATATCTTAGGGACGTTATCAAAACTGAGAAAGGTAAAGCACCAACAAAGTACCTATGACAGAGGACCACTTATAATAATATTTAGAACTAGATTTAACTGCGAATAACAGAAATATTCCCAAACAGCAGTGATTTTAAAAGATAGAAGTTTATTTCCCTCCAATATTCAAGAAGTCCACAGATGTCAGGCCCGGGGTTATATGGCATTCACTGTGCTGGGGAATCAGGGACTTTATAGCTTGTTGCTCTTTCCCAAGGTCACCAAATAGTCTGGGGTGGATGCTGGGAAATGTTATCTTTATTTTAGACAGTGATTGGTTGAAAACCAAAAAATGTATTCCTATAGAAAGAAAAGAGAAATAGATCTTGAGGACAATTAGTAGTCTGTCATAATCCCCAATAAGTGGTAATTGGTATTTGCATAATTTATTGTACTATTTTTGTACTCTATTGTAGTTTGTATATGTTTGTTTTTAATATTCCAATAATTCTACATGTAAGAATTAAATGACTGCAGAAGCTCAAATTAAAGGGATTAAAGAGAACTATTAAGGAGATTTTTATAAAAACTGTTTTCCATTAGATTTCACTTTCACCTCAGACATTGGTGAGTGTAAGGATAGAGAAAGAAATGTCACTCTGGCATCTGATTTCATACTCATAACAATGTGGAAAAAATGAATTATATCCTAAAATGATTATAAGACCAAGGTTTGGTTGATGAACTAAAGATGATATAGAAGTGAAATCAAGCAGCCATAAGGCCTGTAAATTTCTGGAAATAGTACATTTATTTTGAAAGCACAAAATGAAAATCAATTCCAATTTCGAATAAAGAATATAGGTACTGGAATCAAACCTTCTTGAAATGTTTATGCTACATTTTGGCTCTAAAAGGAAGAAAAACATCAAAAAGAGCATGTGATATAAGAGCAGCTATACAAAAAAAAATAGGAAACCATCTTTCAGTGTAGATATTTTTAATTGGCATCATGCAAACCAATAAGACACATGCATCACAATAAACTAAACATTAGAAAACCGAGAAATAAACAGTAAAAATACATTGATCTAAAGATAATGTTTAAAAATGACAAAATATGGATTATACATACCCAGATTCCCTTCTCTCAAGCTATGCTGAATGTCATCTGAAACCTTTCATTCACTAACATGTACATGAAAAGCTACACAAGACTGAAACTCTGAGAGCAATAGTCTCCAGAGACACAGCAGAGCCCTAAACTTTTTTTCCTTCTTTAACTTCACAGTATTTAATTATCATAATATAATTGTTTGTGTGTTAATTTCTCATCAGTCGTCCATTCTGCATGATCAGGCTAAATACTACAATAAGAATGTTGGTGGAAAACCACTTCCTTCTGTGCGGTCACTGTCCCTCCTACACAGCCACCTGGTAGGGTATTAACATGCCAGTAGAACACAAGGAACACAGGGAAACATCAGCATAATTAAACAGTACCATCAGCCTTTGAAAAGTGTACTCCCAATTGTGCTGCTCCGCACAAAGGCAAGGTTAAGTATGGATCTCCTAAGGGTCTCTTCTGCAAATCTAACTTCTCTTCCTTGCATCCCATTGAAAGCTAAAAGAGAATGTAGCATTTGGGAGGCAGAGATCCCAGCTCTTTCCTCTATTTCAATCATTTTCAGCTCATTTCACAAAAATACCCAGCTACCATTTATGTTTATATGATGTTAATATCTGCTTGGAAAGTGGAAATTTTGCATAAATTAAGCTAAGCTGTGAGTATAATCATTATTAGGAATCCAACACGTGCTGTCTGCCTTGAGCATAGAGTGTATTTTCTTACTTGACCCCCTACTTCAACCAAAGCTTCCCTTTCCTGGCTCCCTTTAGTTGGCAGTTCAATGAAGTCTGCACCTGAACCTCTAGATTTGTGTCTGAAGTGCTTTTTGTAATGAGAGATTTTTTAATTTCAGATTTCCTTTGGTTTTTAATGGCTTGTATTTTAATGTCCATGAATGGCCTTGCTGCCTTCTCCACTTACTTCTCTTCTTTTTACTGATTTTTTTTCCTCCCCCTTTTTCACCCCTTGTCTCTGTCCCTCTAACATCTCTGCCTCTCCACACCCATTCCCCTTCTCACGTTATCTACTTCCTTGGGGGTACCCTGCTGAAGCTGTGCCTTGCCACGTGATTCCTCTCAGCTGGGGAAGAACATGTGGCTTACAGTGGGAAGATCAGACTAAGGAGACCTGGATCTACCACAGACCAGCTGTTAGATGTCAAACAAGTCTTTTTTTAAAATTTTTCTGAGCCTCCATTTCTTCATCTATAAAATTGGAATTGAAATGTTAAAAGACCAAGGTTGTTAATAGATTAGGTAATGCATATGAAAGATCTGTTAAGTCTACAGATTTATCCAAATCTTAGTTATTATTATAAAAATTGATTGGTGAATGCACTGATATATTCATGTAGTTTGCTGTCACAAGTTAGATATTGAGAAAGATTAAGTAAATTTTATTCTTCATCTGAATGTCTGGCATCATGTATACATAACCACAGATATTTTTATAATATTTCTGTGTAAATATATTTCCCTACAATGGAGTAGATCCTAATACAGGTATGTGCAAAAGTAGATTTTCATTTTTCATATGGAAAAATATACAGTGCAAGAATATATAATAATACAAAAATAAACTCTGTGTTTCACGTACTCACAACTGTAAGCCTACTTTTGCCCACCCTGTATATAAAAGGATTATTTCTCAGTAAGTTTGTCTGAACAAAACTACTCTTCTTTATGAATTCAGCTACAACTTTAGCCATCTGAATCATGCCCTTCTTCTACTATTAACTAGAGGATTTTGGAATGTGCCCATCCTATCAACCTACTTTCCCACAGAATCTTCCAGGGATCAGACTAGGTGTGAATGTTATGAACCCTGGCCCCACCACTTTATAGCTGTATGACCTTGGGAAAATATTTAACTGCTCTGAGCCTCAATTTTCTCATCTATAAAGTGGAGAACAGTGTTGGTTATTCTCTGTTTGGCTCTCACACCAAACAAAGCCTCTAATCCTTCCTTCTGTGTCCTGGGAGTCTAACCCCCTATAGATAGCATCCCCGAGACTCACTTGGGTCCAGCCAATGGGAGATCAGCATGCAGAGGAGAGGTTGGGATATTTCTTAATTCTCTCTTGCCTCTTAGCACTACAGATCTGATAGTGGCCATATGCCTCCAAGACCAGCTTTGGCAGAGGTTCTTCCTCCATGGTGCTAGCAATAAGTGGGCTCTAGTAACACTGTTCCCCTCCTTTCTCCTTAAGTCCTAGGGGAGTTCACCCTTATACTAGTTCCTGTTACTTCACCGTCCTTGTTGGTTCTCATAATCCTGCCCACACAAAGGTAAATAGTCTCTTCACTAAATTGTCTCCAGATCATATTTTTTGGAATGTTTTCTGTACCCTGCTGAGACGGTGGGTACTTCTTATGTTTTTGGATTGAGGATTAAACAAATAATATAGCTAAAGATTAGAACAAGGGCTGAAATGTAAGAGCTCAACAAACATCAGCTATTATCATCTTGCTCTCAACCCTTCTCTGAAATCTTAGTTTTCTGACTCACTTTCCCACTCAGCCTAGAAATCAGCCTTCGGCTCCCCTCTATCCCATGCCTACTTCAGTTCCAAACCCCTCCCTGACCAGGATTTGAGACCCCAATTCTCCAGAATGTCCAGTAAGGAGATTGGATAATAGCAAACACTTCTGAAAATAACATTCACACTGTTAAATAAAATCTATCAAAAAAAATTACCTACACAATTAGAAAATATCATACATTGAGTGACCACATCCTTAACTCTTGTTCATGAATTATAGCTTTAACATATACATGCAACAGACTCATTTGTGGACAAATAGATGAAAAACTAATTGTTAACCTCTTAACAGGAGTTCCATCATCAGTAAATCATAAAGGGAGGAACAGACTGGGATAATAACACAGACAAATAATGGTAAGAGCCATAAATTTTAGTTTGCCAGATTAATTGAAGAGGCTCATAAAATACCAATAAAGTCTAGTTTTAGAAGTAGTTACAATATTATATGTTTGATGTTTTTCAGAAACAGATAAACAAATATAAAAATCTTATTTTGACAGGCTGTAAAATCTGCCTTAAAATTAGTAAAGAAGTTTGGAGTACTGGAGGCATGTAGAACAAAAATAACTTGTAAAATAAAAGCAAAGAGTGAATGTTTCAGTGAGATTATTTCCAAACATAAATCGCATAATTTTAAGGGTGACTTTCATACAACCTTTTTGGTACTGCACCAAACTAAGATTGGTCAATAAAACAAAGGTACAAAAGAGAGGTTGGGCACCTGCAACTGAAAGACTCAAGAGCCCATCACAAACCATTTCCCTGAAGTACTAGCAAGGGTGGCATAATCAGAACACCCATGGAGTCTAGAAGTCATGAGCATCTAGGCAAAGGGGAACCATAAACTGCAATGCAGGATCCCAAAGAGGTCTTCAAAAACCCAGATAGAAAAAACTGCCAGTCTGGTTTTCACTGACAAACTATAACCCAGAACCACACTGGGAAAAGGGTCCTGGGCAATGTAGTTCCCAGATTTTGAAGGGAGTGGGGATGAGTCAGCAGCAGACATCACCAGAAATACCACCAGAGACTCACTATGCTAAGTACTTTAGAACACCATTTTATTAAATCCCAACAAGAATTATATGCAGTAAATATATTTATTCCCACTGCACAGATAAGTAAACAGAAGTAAGAGATGGAATAGCTTGTACATGGTCATATAAAGTAACAAGATTTATATACTGACACTTGTCTAGTTTTCCATGATATCCTCCCAGCCTATATAAATTATGAAAGATCATGCTCCTTTTAAGAATTCTCTTAATTACCATCAACATAGGAGCTAACATTTTTTACCTTACAAAATAAAGTATATGAAAATGATAAGATTGGTTAAGTTGAACATGTTCTGCAAATAAATATCAATAATTTACCCAGTTCTCCTTTTCAGATTAGCACCAACTGTGATCTCTAACTCTGTAGTGCTTCAGAGTGCAAAATAAATCACACTTCCCTGAGCTGACTTAGTACTGAGTTCTGGTGAAATAATACCAGGCTTTTCAACTGCTAGAAGGTGATTTGGTTCTTCCAATGGAGAAGAGTAATGAATAAAAATCAGGCAAACAGAAGTCAACATTCAGGAAGTCTAAGGCTGAGAATGGGGGTGTGTGCTCTTGATCAGAACCAGGATTTTATTTCTACCTGCTAACCACAAAGCCCAAGCTGGGCCCACTCAGGGGCAGATTCAAACTCTAGGAATTGCCTCAGAATATAACTAGTCTTCTAGTACCAGAATTATTTCAAATATATGAACCTCCCCTAACAGCTGCAATCCAGACATTCATTCTCAAATTGTGTGTTTTCTATTTGAAAGAGATGTGGGGAAGAAAAAGATGCCAATTTCTCCTCTGTATTCATTCACATAAATATGAGAGTGGAAATATAAAAAAGCTAAATTTAGAGAATAAGCTTGTTAGAAAAGCATACTAATTCAAAGAAAAGGAGAGAGGTCGAGAGACTGAGGGTCAAGGAGACAGCAAAGAGGAAATTTAATGGAAAGAAGGAGCAAGATAGGTGAAAAGTGTAGGAATCATGATTAGAGAAGAATCTGAGAAACAAAGAGCTTTGAGAGAAAGCAATGAAAATGATGTGAGGGTCTGGTTTAAGGAGGACTGACTAGGTGTCTGAGGTCAAGTTAAGTTGAAGGCTACTAACAATTAAAAGACTCAGGAATGGTACATGTGGTCAATGAATGTTGATGGTGAAATAACTGGATCCTACTGTTAATCATGCAGTCTGAATAGACAATCTTACCTCCAACCTCATAGAGAAACAAACAAAAAAGGAGGCAATCAGGCAGGAACTTCCTTAAAAATCATCCCCTTTGATATCCCATCACTTCATCTCTCTCTACCTGCCCATTGTGTGCTTAACCTAACTTTCACCCAGCACCTCTTAAGAATTCACTCCATCAATAGCACCCCAAGCTTGTATCAATAATATTGTTTTTTGTTTTATTTGTTTATTTACTTTACTGGCTCTTTCACCAGGACCTATAAATACTGGTAAGTCTTCTTTACCTTAAAACAAATACTTCCTTGCCCATGACCGCTTAAGCTGCCACCTCATCTTTTGTCTTTCATTAGCAGCCACATTTTATGAAACCCCACTCTCTCCATTCCTCACCATCCTGCAATTCACTGAAACATGCCACATATATATATGACAACCAAAATCTGGTTTATGTACTTATCACTAAGCTAAAACTCTACCTAAAAATGTCATTACTTGCAAGTTAATCCCCATCTCTCTGGTCCATGTTAGAGTTTATTACCATACCTCTCCTCATTGGAATCCTTTCCTGCATGAGCCTTAGAGACACCATTTCTTGAACTTCTCCTACCTCTCTATCCATTTATTCAGTGTCCTTCAAGACTCATCTCCCTCCTCCTTCTCTTTAAATGTTGATTCTTCCCAGAACCCATCTTCAATCTTTTGCTCTTCCTTTTTATATACCCTCTCTCATCTGTTACATCAGATCTTGTAAATTCAACTGTATTCATGATTCCAAAACCTATATCCAGCCCCAATATCTCCCTTAGCCAATATTCCCAGTTGTCTACTAAACATTTCCATATTTGCTCTGCAAGCATTTCAAACTCAACACATTCAAAACAGAACTCTTCAATTTCCCCTATGCCAGATTCTACGTTTTTTGTTTGTAAAATTCCCCCCCCCCCCAGAAAGGAGAAAAAGGAAGGAGTTTGGGTAAAGTGAACAAATGAAGAGAGTCTGCAGCCAGAAGAATAAAAAGGGAGGAGGGGAAGAAAGCTAGTAAAAATTAGAGCCAAGATTTATTGCCTGTTTCTTATATGGCAGGTGCTGTGTTGGGCAGTTTTCATGATAATTTATTTATTGTCTTTTGTGATTTCACAACTTTATGAAGCGGTGAGATAGGAAAAATAATGGCTCCCCAAAGACGTCTATGTC
Organism: Furipterus horrens; assembly: GCF_987537825.1. Taxonomy (NCBI): domain Eukaryota; kingdom Metazoa; phylum Chordata; class Mammalia; order Chiroptera; family Furipteridae; genus Furipterus; species Furipterus horrens. Next base: position 193,358,853 of record NW_028327171.1, read on the forward strand.
CCAATCCCCAGAACGTGAAAATATGTTATTTTACATGGCAAAACAGACTTTGAAGATGTGATAAAGTTATGAGATGGGAAGGTTGTCCTGGACTGTGCAAGTGGGCTCAATGTCATCAGAGTGTCCATATAAGAGGAAAGCAGAAGGGAATGTGAAGGTGGAACCAGGGGCTGGAGTGATGCAGTCGTGAGCCAAGGGATGCAGCCAGCCTCTGGAAGCAGCAAAAAGCAAGAAAGGGATTTTTCCCTAGTATCTCCAGAAAGAATGCAACCCTATCAAACATGTTGATTTTGACCCTGTAAAGATAATTTTAGACTTCTGACTTTCTGACTGTAAAATATCATATCTATGTTGTCTTAAGCCACTAAGTTTGTGAAATTTGTTACAGCATAATTGTACTGTTATTAGCCCATTTACACATGAGAAAATTGAAACTCAAGGATTTAAATAGCTGGTCTAATGTCACACAACTAGTAGTGGTGGAGCTGAGACTTAAACTCAGGTAGATTTGGCTAGCCACCCCATGCTCTTAAATTGCTAAACCCCAAAGTGTTATCTAAACTGATGACCCAAATGTGGTGAAGGTCCAAATGTAGACACGAAGAGCAAAAGAAAGAGAGGTTGAGGAGCAAGGGAAATAAAAGCAGGGTGCAATGGTTCAAGAGTGGCCTTGAGTGAGTATCTATAACCAACACTGGTGTCCAGGACTTAAGTGTACTCATTCTTTACAGTTCTAGGGAGGACTGGCTTCTTTGTTTACAGGATAGGGCCAGGGTGGATTTTTGTTTGTCTCTGAGCACCCACCATTCAATATGCAAGCTACAAACTGGATTTCTTTGTTCAAAAATCTCAATGAGCACTTCTTTGTGCTAGACAATGTGTCAGGTTCTAGAGAATAGGAAATGAAATTGTATGTGCTCTTGCCTCCTCTCTACTTCCTTCTCCGTAATCAACATTTCTTCCTATTTCTTTCTCTGACTTGCTGCCACATTATTTAGTCTCTACTATTCTATAGTTTATGATTATTATTCTCCATAACTATAGCAAGTGAAGTTAAATGTTAGACTCATTCTCTTCAGTAGCCAAGGGCTTGGAGAGATGGGCACTCCTATATACCATTGGTAGGGTATAATGTGGCAATATGCATAAATAGTCCTGAAACGTATACGAATTTATGCTCAGTAATTCCACTCCTAAGACTTTCTTCTAAGAAAATAATCAGATTGACATATGAGAGTGTCATTTCAGTATTATATTTAATAGTAAAAAAGAAAAAGAAATATTTTAAATGTTAACATTAATGAAATCAGTATACAAATCTTAGAGAATCCAAAAGATGGAAGTCTAGGCAGCCACTAAAAAATTAATGTTTTCAAATGATATTTAGTGATACAGGGAAATGTTCATGATATCTTGTTAAGTATAAAAAGTGGAACCCACAACTGTACAGATAGCTAGCTTAGGGTAACAGAATTATAGGTTACTCTTATTTTCTTATATATATATTCTGTATTTTTAAAATTTTCTGCATGAAGTTATATTACTTTTATAATCAAGTTAAGATAACCAATAAATGCTATTTAAAAAGAATAGTAGTGGAGTATGTTTGTGCTGATTATTCTCTGTTTGCCTTCCTTGATCCTTTGCCAGCCCTACTCTCTGCCCCAGGAGAAGCCAACTTCCATGGACTGCCTCACGAAGACTTCCTTGCCCATGGTTGCAAGTCAGATTTAACCAATAAAAGGCTATGGCAAAAGAATGGAGAATAGGAGCAAAGAGAAGTTGGGCTAACAGGTCTCTTGGCTACCAGGCTCATTAGATAGTGGTTCTGCTACCATCCCTACAGTGACAGATCCTGTTGAACAACTCCTTCCCATGGCTTCGTCTCTCTCTAGGATCTGGTAGCGACCCAGTTTTCCTACATCTTCAGGCCTCACACCATTAGGTTTCTTGTTTGCTAATCTCTCAACACTAACCCGTGTTGGCTCCCATTACCTTGCCCACATCTGTGAATTGCCCCCATATTAAAATCTTTTCAATTAAACCTATGTGTGCACCTTCTGTATCCTGCCAGGTCCCTGACTGGTACAATGTCTAAGGTGAGTATGCAACAGCTGCAGGAATGCAGAGAGGGCAGAATAAGCAGATGGCTGGTATCCAAAAGCAGAGGCAGTAGCACAATGGCAAGATCAGTGTCTGGGAAAAGTAACAGAGAGCTGAGTCTGCCTCGAGAGTGATTTAGTTGGAGACTTTTTCAAGAAAAGAGATGATGTTACTCAAAAGTCAGGGTTAAGGTGGGATAAATAGAGCATTGTGGAAGAAGCTGAGCTTACAGCATCCCAAATATAGACTTTGTTGGTGGTTTTGTAGCTGCTAGTGGGAAATTTGGAGAGAGTGGGCTGATGGCTTCAGTTCACAGGGCTTCACTTATAAGACTTATAGATGGAGAGGTGCATTTGTTGTATGCAGCCCTTTACCTTTTAAAAGTCGTTCTATGATTTGTTTGGAGTCAAAGTGCAACACTGCTAAGAGAAATTTGTCACCTTTCTAGGCCAGGTGACTTTGCTTTAGAAGTATACTTCAGCCTCTGCTTTTTACTCCTCCTCATGTTGGGTGCCTCCTGCTGTGTTGAACCAATAACAAACCCTTGTTCTTAGCCAGTATCATTGTTACTTTCTGAACCAGACTTGGACATTTTGCTCTAGTTTTTGACTGCTCCCATCTTGAATTGGCAACTCTTACAGACTCCTATCTGCCTCTAGATAGGTTAGGGCGGAGGGCAGACACACCTCTATAAATGGACTTCCTCAAAAGCTGTACCTATTTCTTTGAACTTGAGCCCTTAAGCAAAGTGATTTGAGCCATAAAGCCTAACATGTGCACAGTGTATTTTTTCCAAGGACTTGCTGTTCTGTTTCAATTGAATAGTCTGGGTTTTTCCTACCAGGATGAAGGTTGGGGGAAAAGGCAAGTAAAGAGGCTAAGAAGTTGCCCCACAGCCAGATTCAATTCCCTTATTGCCCCCAAACTTGCCCTCATAAGGTTGTAGGAATGTACCTTAGATAAGTAACTCCAACCCACCCTGTCCTTTTCTTCTCCCACAGGAAACAAAAATATAGTATTGCCCAGAGATGATTTCCAAGGCTTCTATCATTTAGGTAGTCACAAAGGCTGATTCTTAGCCTGTGTGTCTAGATATAAAGCCTTTTAGTGCCCCCAAATAATGAAGTTTTGGGGAACTCACTCAAACCAACTGAATTCACAACAATTGAAGTATTAATCAAAAAGCACTGCTCTGAAGTCTTATATCAGTTACCATAACAATCTTAAAAGGTCACAGTTTCTACTATTAATTCTCTTTAAGGTGAGAAAAGTAGGACACAAAAAAGTTGAATAGCCTACTCAATATCTTATAGGTAGTAAGTGAGAGAGCCCAGGTTGGGACTGAGGCATCCAGCATCCTAAATGGACACACTGGGCTTCAAGATGGAACTTAGACTGGACATTCATAAAGTGGCATTTGGATCTCACATTTTCTTAGGGAGGCAAAGAGATGAAAATGTAAACTACAATCAAGGTTGCTTGGTGAATATTAAGTACAAACAAATGAGAATTAAGTTTTCTTAATGAAGGGTTCTTCAGCTAAGAGCGCTTGAAATATATTCTTCCTCCACTGAGGAAAGCATCAACCAAAGAGACTACTGGAAAGGTCTGATGAGGGCACCTCTTTCTCCATCAAAGTTGGGGACTGACAGGCCAAGTTCTCTATCCCTTTTTCTCTTCCCTCATTTTGCCCTTGAGTTTTCCCTTAACACATTCTTCTCTTTGATATGTTAATGTCATTGTCCCACAGCTTTAAACATGCTAATTGCCATGTTTTGCCAACAGCCATCCTCTAATCTCTTGACTGAAACTTAATCTGTAAATTCATTAGCCAGACCTTTACAAATTATGATTCTAAATTCACTTTTACTGACTCTGGCCTCATCCTTTGCGTTGATTTGCTTAGTTTAACTCTGTAGTGCTTTACTGTCATTCTTATATAACTTCAAAATTCCCTTCTTTCCAGAATTGAGTTTTTAAAAACTTTTTTCTAATGTTGGGGGACATTTTCTAAGTCAATATGATATAGTGGGCAGTTAGATAGACATGAGCAGGTACAGAAAGTCACCAAGGTGGAAAATCTAGGGTGTCTAGCAACAGACAATTGTAAGGTGAGACCTCACCCCCGGGCGACCTTTCTTCCCTTAAGATATTGCTGGTCATGCAGTTTAGACCCCCTGACCTTTCCTATTCCTGGTTATGTGGTTTGGACCCTCCCCTGACTTCTCCTCCCCTGGCATGTCACTAGTCATGTGGTAGGCCCCCTTAAAGGAAGAATAAGGGAGCAGGAGAACAGCATCATAATATTCCCATATAGCCCTTGCACAACCACTCTCTTAAGCACTAAGCCCTCAGGATGATGAGGTTCTGCACAGCATCAAATAATCTTAAGAAAAAAGCCTCAGGACTGTTGACCACAGACAGGGGTTTGGTCTAACTAGAGGTAACATCTAGGGCTCAGTTGTGTTTCAGCTCTAGGCTCAGAAAAGAAGCAAAGCCAAGTGCAGATGCCATGGCTGGCATTAGGACCAGCTGCATTGACGAATGACCCCCTGCCCTGTCGCCAACCAGTCAGTGGAGACCACAGCCCTGAAAGGACACACCTGGAGAGTAGATGAATATTCTGTTGAGATCATCACCTGAGACCTCCAGATAAAGACCCTCAAGTCAAAGGACTCAGAGCCACTCTCTTTCTCTTTAGCACATCGGCACCTTTCCCCACCCTCTTCCTTCCTCAGGCAGCTTTCTCTGGTGCATCCCTATTCTCCACCCTCCTCCACCCCCCTTCCTCAGGGTCATGCTCTCTCTCTCTCTCTCTGTCTCTGTCTCTCTCTGTCTCTGTCTCTCTGTCTCTCTCTCTCTCATGCCTGTACCTTTTCTCCCCTTTCTTCCCTCAAGGCTACCTTTGCTTTCTTTCTCCTAAGCTCCAAAGGCCCTTCTTTGGCCTCTGTAACTTGTTTGCTGAGTCCTCGCAGCCCAGCTGGCTCATTCTTCCGTGGCTCACTGCTTCTACCCCTGTGACTTTATAAATACACTTTGGCTTGTATTTGAGTATTGACTCTGAATTCTTTCTCAGACAAAGATCAAGGACCAAGGTCTAACATCTGGTGTCATTCACTGTTAACAAATATCGTCACAAGTGTCTCCCATTAGAAACGGATGTATTATTTTATTCTGATTGCTTTGTTCAAAGCTCCCTGATGTCCACTGTACAGAGATGAAAGAGGTTTTCTTGGCGATGCTATGGAGAAGATGACATGGTATTAAAAGTGCTGGGTACGTCTGTACTGGACAACAACATAGGAAGAGGCAGTGTGAGTTGTATTTCTGAGTAATCTTGAAAAGCAGCACATTTTAAAATTGGAAGTATGTCAATGTGTGACTGTTCAAACTATTGAAAAGATCCTTTTTAAAAATCTGATTTTCCAGATTCTTTCTTCACTGTTACCTACTACCAGTTTTGGCCTGAGAACACAAACTTAGGAAGCCAGGTCTTCAATTATCTGCCTTGTAAACTTATCTAAGTTAATAAGTTTACAGGTTTTACAACTGTCTCATAAATTTACGCTCTTCATAAGTTGCTCATAAGTCTGAGACTATATATTCTGTGACATAAGTCTAGATGCTGACTTTAGTTTAATGTCTTAAATATATTTAAAATAAAATAATATAATGTATATAAAATATATACGCTAGCAATGCTTAGGAAAAATAAAGAAAATGCCAAGTGAAGTATAAAAATAATCCTTTCAAGTCAGTGTTCTTGTTCTAATGATGATACAAAGAGATGTTGTACAGCAAAAACTTACATCAAGAGAATAGATAAAACATTTCAAGCATCCCTAGGAATTCTTAACAGTCTAGTGAAAACCTATCTGCTTCAATAGTAACAAAGGCCTTCTTATCCAAAGAAATTCATGTGTTTTGAGAGATAAAGTTACAACAAGATACTTTGGAAACCTTTGTGCCTCTAACAGACTTGCCTAATGGGATGAAATCCAGAAGGGGTAAAATATCAAGAAGGGAAGTCCATAGTCAGTACCATTGCACACTTGAAGGTGCATTATTCATGGTGACCACTCTCCACTCTTTTCTCCCCTGCTCAGATCCAAGAGTTTCACTGGACTCCCTTGCTCTCTGCCTTCTGGTGAAGTTGACCTATGAAATGTACCTATAGGAGATCAGCTATGGGTGAATATGTGGCTTGTGTATTTATTTTCCCAGTTCCCTTCCTGTTACATCTCTACATAGGCTAATGTTTCTCTCAGGTGTTCCTTTCCATATCCATCTGCATAGGGGTAGAAATATCTCCCCATTTTACTAATTCTGTACCTGTTACAGAACAGAAAGAGTTCAACTACGAGGTGCTAGCAGAACCAAACACTAAACACCAAGGACTGCAGTGAAGAATACTGGCTATTTTACTGAAGAATGGCACCATCCAGGAAAACAAGAAGCTAATGTTCAAAAGCCCAAACTTGCCAATGGTGTGCAAGTTATAGATTATATAGGGCAACAACACAAGACACAGTAGATTGGGGGGTCAGGGTCATGTTGGGAGCTGACTAGTCGTAGGCGAGGTCAGGGTGATGAATTGTTTCTTCAGGTTTTAAGGACACCTCTGAGGTCCTTCCTGGCATCCCACTGTCCAGTCTCAAGGAAAAGTAACCAGGGGGTTGTTCCACTTAGGGCTCGGGAACTGAAACATAACTTAGGTCAAGATGTTATCTGTAGCCTGCCGGAGTTTTGGACTGTGTGATCATTAGCCCCATCTGAGCTACTGTTTCCTGCTGCATCGGGGACTGCTGATTATCTAGGGGGAAAGCTAGGTCTGGGGAGGGGGGATGAATTAAGAGAGACAGAGAGAGAGAGAGAGAGAGAGAGAGAGAGAGAGAGAGAGAGAGAGAGAGAGAGAGCGAGCACTAGGATTTAAAGCTAAATTTAATCTGTCATAGGATGCTGAGTTTCATACATTCTACTTTTCGTTTGCCTAAAGCTGCCCACACCTGTGAGTGATTCCATTATGAAATTCACATCGCTTAATGCAGTTCAAATGGGCTGTCTGGCCCTGACTGGTGTGGCTCAGTGAGTTGGGCATCATCCAGCAAAGTGAAGGGTCACCAGTTCTATTCCAAGTTGGGGCACATGCCTGGTTTCAGGTTTGGCCCTTGGTCGGGTTGTGTATGACATGCAACTGATCAATGTTTCTCTCTCACACCAATATTTTACTCCCTTGTCTTTCTCCCTCCTTTGCCCTATTTCTAAAGATAAGTAAATATAATCTGTAAAAAAAGAAATACTATGGAATCTAATGCAAAATTCAAATGGTATTTTTAATTAGAATATGAGAAATCAAAGGTGTATTTTTTCTTTCAATTACTGTCTTCCCAAGATGCTGGAAGGTCAGGTTGACTCGTCTGTGCCTTTAGAAGTCCTGGTCAAGAGCACTCAGTAATAGAAGATTTGGCCATTGTGTCGAGATCAATGGGAGCTATCATTACTGAGTTATTACAAAGTCTCTTTGGTCTCATTTTCTGTTAGTCTGTCCTTCTGAGTATTAAAAAAAAAATATCTGGAGGCATGTACAATACATCCTTTTATTTATTTGTCCATTCATTTTTATCTTTAAGGTTGTGGATCAGTCATTACCTGAGCCCTCATTTATATGCAAAAGCATGTGTCTATGAATTCTTAATAGAGTTTATTAATTAATTGATGTCCACAGTTGGGTTATCTGAGAACAGAGTATGAGATGGAGATTTATATGTAAAAATGTAGTGGAGAGTGAATGTGTTCAAAATCAATTATTGTGTGAAAGTGAAGGAAGCAGGATTGTGCAGAGAAAGGAACTACATGGGGATGCCTTTTCAACGAAGGTCTACTGTAACCGTGATAACCATTTATTGTTGACCAGTCTTAAGGCATGGGATCTGGACCTTTATATCCTCTTCCATCCCAAACACATATCATAGATCATGCAGTGGATGTGAGAATGGAGGCTGCCCTGTGAATGAGGTATGATTTGGGGCAGGCAAGCTCTATTCCACAGAGGGAAGTTTTTGAACAATAGTTCACTGACAACATCAGCTTCCAACAATCCCAGGAATAGGAGCATGAGTGTTCAGCTCTAAAGGGAGGATTTTTGTGATACATCGTAGCATATACTATAATACTCCAGTAGGGCTCAGGTGCTCTTTTAAGGAGTTCCATTATTTCTCAAGAATGCAGTTCCGTTGCTTCTGGGTGCGTTGACCATACTTGGCAACCTTCAAATGGAGTTATTTGGGACTTCAGAGGGAAACATATATCCCTTTATTCTGGAGTTCAGAAAAGTCATAGGCTTTGATTTTTTTCTTAGAATGGATTTTCCCACTCCTGATATCCTTACCAACTCCTGAAAACCAGTGTTTAACTTCCTTTTCTCAAGGAAATGTATTGAAGTATTCATGGACTGCTAGGTTACTATGATTATAAACCAGATCATTGCTAGTAGGCCCTGCACTCAGTGTATTTTAAAACCCTTGGGTCCATGACTTATTGTCTATTACCTTCTGGTCCATAACCTATTTCTTCTTGAATTATTGATATTTGTGCTTTTTTCCCCCTAGGGATAGTTGTTTTTAGTTTAAGGATTGACGTCTCTCAGAATAATGCAATGAAAAAAGTAATCGGATAAGGAGTGATTCTTATTGTGATCAGGCCAGTAGATTGGTACTAGGCAGTCAATGGAGAGTTGAGGTAGCTCCAATGTGTTCTCTTTTTAATGGACCAATGGGGTATCAGGAATTGAATTGTCCTTTCGGTTCTCTTAGTAACAAATATGCAGTCATCTCTATTCTCCAGCTTCCATACTAGAAGAAGCCAGTTTGATTGGCTGTGCCAATCATCGATTACTTTTTCAGGTAGAGCTCTTAGTATCAGGTTATGTCTGGGATCATCAGCTAGCCTATGGATGCCTGTCTTTGAATCAGGGGCCACTGTTGGTCTACTCAGTAGCTATTCTAGTTCGTCAAAGAGCCTGGCACTGCTGTTTTAACTAGGGGCTACAGTAAGGGAACTTGCTGTTAGAAAAAGGTCATTGGGCTTGGTAAAGGTCATGACCAACATATGAAAGTCATTGCTTAGACTTCCATTTGCAGGTATCAAGTATCAAGTGTTTACTGTGTATCTGACAAATTGATAGCTCTTTTTATGTGCTGTGAAGTTACTCCTCTCAAGTCTAGTGAGATACAAAGTCCACATATAACTTATTAATATTCTTTATTATATTTGTATTCTGGTTACATAAAAGAGGTTAAAGATACTTGAAAAATGTTGTAAACAAGTACTAACAAGAAGGAAAAATGCTGAGTAGATCAAGTTTTCCTGAGAGTATTAAAATAAAAATTGTACTTCTTCATGTACACACATGGTAAAAAGTATTAATGGTTTTCTAAAATAATTTTATAGAAAGGAAACATAACTTTAATTTTGCATAGTCTTCAAAGCTTCCATCATGAATCCATGGATTAGTGTCTAAAATTATAGTATATAAAATAAATGACACATTATCAGATGGCATTGTAGCTAGACATCTTTAGCACTCAATATTACTAGAATCTTTGGGTTTGCTGCTTATAGTCTTATGTAGTCATAGCTAAACAAAACTATTAATTTGAGTTTGCTGACTGGGCAAGTGTAGGAATTTATAGTTATTTTGCAATCAGGGAAGAGCTTATATTTCATTGTTAAAATGTAGAAGTACTTTGTCTTGAGAAAAGCATGAATTTAGTTGAGTCTGGGAAAAATTTATTTTCATAAATATACCAAATTGAATTGGAAATACTTTTAGTGCTTTTCCTAAATCTAAAATGTTAGTGAGAATTAAAATATTTATTTATGAACTACTGTAGTAGCTCACCACGAAAGACCTGGACCAGTCATTATATATGCTCCCCAATAGTTCCCTGCCCTTCTCCTTGTTAACTGGCTTCCACCTAGTTCAGAGTTCCGGTCTCCTCTGGACAACCCCTCTCTCTCTGTGCTCCCAGCTTCTGCCAGGCAGTCCAGCTGTGGTTTTAGCTCCTGCCAGGATGCCCAGCTTCTGGGCTCTGTTAACACTGCTTCCTTCCTGCATCCAGCCAACCCTAGAGAAAGAAGTAGCTTCCTGCTGTGGCTAATCTCTGATTTGCCTGCCATTTCCTGTTTGACTTTCAACTCCTCCATCACAGTATAATTAATTCTTGTATTTGATTCCTTCTGATTGAGGTAGGGTGTGTTTTCAGTTCGCTTGATTGGACTCTGAGTCATATGGCACTTCCCTGTTTCCCATGCATGGAATAGAATAGTAGGACTGGATGTTAAGCAATCATATAGTCCAGTATTTTGGATAAACACATGTATAGGTGGGGATATTCTACAACTATATACACATATGATATTTCACTTAAATTTAGTTTTAGGTTATTTGCTCCAACATCCTTTTTTTGGATCCTCCCCAACCTTCAGTGACTTTTTACTCTAATTCTTTATACATAAAAATGTCAGAATAATGACTATCAAATGCTATTTTATGCACATTACTCCTCTGCTCAAGCACCTAGAGGATATATTTTTGGTGACACAAATAAATGCCCCTTAGTCCAATTCTCACAGCTCTCAATCATTGTCCTCCAACATTTTCTTCTTTCTGTATCTTTATAATCTTATAGCCTATGTTATGCTCCAATGAAGCCCATCCATTCCAGTCAGACAGTCTTGCTTTCCATTCTTAACATTCAATTTCTGGTTCTCTACCATTTTGTCTTCACTAGGCCAAAAGCACCCTTTCTTCTCACATCTTTGACACTGCTTATACATTATACAAAATAAGAATAATGACTTATAATTAATAATGCATCATCATATGCATGTGTAACTTTTCTGGACATGTCTCTTCTTAAATATTGGCATTTTCCAGAATTCCAGTCTAAGCTCTGTTGCCTTTTTATTTTAAATTTATTTCTTTGGATGATATACTCTATTCTGATGAGTTTAACTCCAAATCTATGACTCCTAAATTTAAATACCCAGTCCCCAGACTCTCCTGCACTCCAAACCTTGTGTTTCCATCTAACTAAATACTTCTATGTGGTTGCCTTGCAGGCACATCAAACTCACAATGTCCCAAACTGTTCTTTCCCCACCATCCCCAGCCCTCCCTTTCCAAGATTCTCTAGCTTTAATTAATAATGTCCCTTCTTAACTAGAAACCCGAGTCTTTCTTGATACCTCCTAAAAGCTTGCCATCTTTGATTGATCACAAATTCTGAAAGATCCCTCGAATGTGCCCTTCCTGATAATTAGTACAGTACTTGTAAATGTAAGATTCCTACTCTGCGGATTTTTACCTATCGCAGGGGTGGGGGTGGGGAGGTCTAGAATGTAATATCCGCGATAAGCGAGGGATCACTGTATTATGTAAATTTTTAAGAGGCCATTCTTGTAGACAATCTCTTAAACCTCATTCCCTGCCTCTCTCTTCTGGTCTGTTAATGCAGAAACCAAATTGGCTTTCTCTTAATTCCTTAAACAGACCAGTCTCAGGCTTGTCTCTGGAATATTTGCAATTGCTATTCCTTTTTCTCTAAGTTCTTCACAAAGGTATTTCCTTCTCTTGTTCATTCAATCTAAACAGGTTCTTTCTTATCCCATTATTCCCTATTACTAGCTTACTGTTAATAACCTTCATTACACCTTATCAAAATCTGTGAATATTTTGTTCATTTGGTTATTCATTTATCATCTGTCTTTCTTAGTAGAGTCTAAGCTTTTTTATTACTTTATGCTCAGCATATTATAGGTATGGGGTAAATACTGTTGAATAGAGACATGAACGATGGAATGAATAAACTAAGCCAGGGCTTTTTGTCTTGTCTCCCAGGTCCTCTGTATTCTACCATCCACAAATTTGATCATGCCAATATCCTGCTTAAAATCCTTTGGTGGTTTTCTATTTTCTGTAACACATTTTGACACTTAGCAAGTCTTTGTGAGATTTACATTTGTGGCAAGGACAAGGGTTCAGAATCTTAAGTTTAAATTGATAGAAGAATTAGCTCTTTACATCACCTCTGGGCCCAAAGAAACTTCAAAGCCTTGAGCCAATGTTGGTCAAATAGTTGTTGTTTTAAATTTTGTTACCAGGAAAACAGGGAAATAAAGAAAGCATTGAACTATAAACCAGAGGATCTGGGTCTTAATTCTTGTTTTTTGCTTGACCTTTCCAGTTATTAGTTTTTTCAAATATAAAGTGAGATTGTATAGTCTCTAATGCCTCATTTGGCTCTATAACTCTATGATTCTACTATGTCCCAGGATTATCTTTTGATTATCAAATTAAATATGTAGACTGTAAAATATAACACAGATTGTACTGCTTTTGCTATGAGTGTGACACCTTTACTACAGAGCAAGTTATACTTGGGCTTCAGAAATTGTCATTGACAATGATGATATGTAGGTTCTAAGTATCATTTGTTTTGTTTCTTTTTACAAGTAGTTTCAGGCCCAGTGAAAATAAGTGGTGTTTAGAAATGGTAGTAAATGGGATAAGAGGTGAAGGAGGACAATATGTATTAGGTACCTTGTGTATGTTGTACGTTAAAACAGGCTTTTCATCCTATTTCATAAAGGAAGACAGTAATGCTCGCCTAAAGACTCCATAGCTGGTAAGTGGCAGAGTACTTTGGAACATAGGTCTATCCAGCTCTAGTCTACCAGTTCTGCCTGCAATCCTTTAATACACCAAAGCATCTGGTGCCAAATGTCAGCTCTCTCTCTCTATCTCCTATCAATTACATGAACACCAACTCACTTCTCCAAGTAAAGGGATATACATAAGCAGTACAAGGACGCCTTGGAAAAAGTGAATAGGATTAAAAAGAGAACTCTTGGTTGCAACCTCACCTCAGTTTAGGAGCTATTCTTGGATAACGGAGGTTGTTTGAGAGCATCCCTGGTCATTGCGGTTGGCCTTCTTCTTAAGTCTGTCATTGAAGTCTAGTGGTGAGAGAACCTGGTGCTACTCTGAGAAGGATCTGTTACTAGTGTTCAGTGCTCATGGGCCCCAATCTGCTTTAGAGAAGGAGACCACACAATGAGGAAAGAGCATCCAACTATTGATTAACTCTTAATGCAACATCACTGGAACAGATTCTTTGCTTTTGGTTGGTTTATTTATTTATTTATTTAAAGAGACATTCATATCATGATTCAAGTCATTTTCAAGAAAGCACAATCAAGGTAGAACATTAGAATTTATAGAGTGGAATTCAGTATAAGGAGGGGTGATCTAGCTGAGTCATTGTGGAGACGTGTGAATCTTATCTATAAAACAGGCATAAATAAGGACCTTTCAAAAGGCTGAGAGCCCACAGTACTCCATTCAGGATGTAAAGCATTGTTATTTGTGCCTTAGGTAAGCTACAGGAACAGCCAACAAAGTAACAGTCAATGAATGAATGCCATCAGGCAGTTAGAGACAAACATCTCAAGAAAAACTCATTATTGCCAAATTCTTTGCTTTTAAATATGGAAGGACAGAATTAAAAAAATCATACTCATTTTTCTCTTTCTTCTCTTATGGTATCACTCTGGCACCTACTTTCATAAGGAAGCTGAGAAAGTAATCTATTGTACTAATGGATCCAAGGGTCTTAGAAAGAAGATGATCTCTAATTCAATTATTATTTTTTTTTGTGATAAATGCTCGTTATAAATAATTCAGTGAAAGGTGAAAACATTTTCTGTTTTAATAGTGCAGAACATTCGAATAAATGTCTAGTCAACTATGCATTAAAAATTCTCATAGTTTATTCAATATATACCTAATGGTACCTGACATTTTAGTTAGAATTTTTAAAAGGCAGAGCAGTCTAATAATATTGGTCAGTATTTTTGGTCTCTGCATAACACATTCTCACTGGCTACTCCAAAGCTTGCTAAGCTGTTGGATAACAAATGGGAAAATATCACACCACAGGCAATATTTACCCATCCAACAGGCCAAACAAGAAAATGGAACTGAGGCCTAGAATCCTCTAGGATTAATCAAGGCAAATTACTTCTTGTCTTCTGCCCAGGAGGTCCCATGGGACATGAAATATTGATTTAGGGATTTGCTGGGCATGAATGCCTGTGTGTTGCAACTATGTTCTTTTATATAACTTCTTAATATATGACAAAATGTTTCTATGTATGCTATGATAAGGCGAATAAGAAATGAAATCTGGCTGTTTAATAAACATGAAATATAAACACTAAACTCTTCTTATAAATACTAACTCAGGGTCATTAAAGTTCACTTCATGGTGTGCTGGATTGCATAATGATTGTTTTATATCCATGTCTATCTTCATCTCTTCCTTCGTCTCAGCACAGCCTCTGTTACATCTCACAGACCTGATTCCAGTCTTTCTGGGAATGGAATTTGGAGAGTCTGGGTATTCTTCATGTTTCACTTAGGGCTTCTGGAAGCCAGGGCATCCTCAAAGTTGGGACTCTAGGTATTAGGGAGGAGCTGAAGTTGGCCCAAGAGAAAGTTTGCAGTGTGAAGAAGAGCAGGCGCTGTTCATTATCTGAGGAGAAGAGGATTCTGGAGTGATTGTGAAAGGAAAAGAAAAGCCATGAAGCATAAAGAATGGCAACATGCAAAGTTATTTCGTCAGTTAAAAATTTGCTCTGTATCATCCTATATGTCCATATAATATCTGATATTAATCATACTTTATTCAATATACACCTAATGGCACCTGACAATTTAGTTAGAATTTTTATAAGGCAGAGCAGTAAGGGTTATACATTAATCCACAGCATTAGTATTTATTTGGCTGTTTGTTCTACTCACTTGGTACTTCCCATGTAAAATCAGCCTAACAGTTATTGAAGACTCTGGAGTCAGACTGCTTGGGTTCTAATTCAGCCTCTGCTTCCTTCTAAGACTGTGATCTTAACTTCTCTTGGCCGTAGTTCCTCATCTCTAAAAGGAAGATAACAAAATTACCTCTCTTATAAGATTATTGTAAAGGAAAAATATATAGATACAGAATAGATGATTCATTTGTATATGTGTATATTACATAATACATATATATCGTTATATGTGTATTTTATATTCACCAGAGTGTGGCAGATATCTCAATCAATAATGTTCAATAGACATCAAATTCACTGTTGTTTTATAGTTTCCATTTAACATCTCACACGCGTAGGCCTTGTCTTTCCTCCTGTCTATAAGCTCCTTGAGAGTTGGGAAGCAATCTTACATTTTGTCATGGCTTCATGTTTTTTGTTATCTCATTTGTTGAGGGTTCACCCCCCCTCACCTATTTTCAGTCCATATGATTTAGTGGCAGGTGAATCAGGTCTCGCCAATCATTGTTGCATTCATCTTGCTAGAGGGGGGATATGACACTCAAGCTTGGATATGCAAGTTCTCACCAGAGAAAGATCTATTGATGTCTGAGATGGCTGGCTGTAAGGCTTTGTAAACTTGCAACACTTAGAGTGGCCACCTTTGTCTCCTTTGGGGAGAGCCTGCCTGAGACTAGAGATGGCACAGAGGAGCACAGAGCCAGCAGATAGAGAGAGGTGGCCCCCGAGGACATTGGTTTCAGTCTTGCCTCAGGACAGTGCTCTTTGGATCTTCTGATTTTAGGAGGAGATAGATTCTGTCTTTAGTTTATTTAAATTAGTTTGTATTGGATTTGCTACAAAATTATACTAATATGTTTTTTTCAGATCAATTTGGTCTGCATAATCCTCTTTGATGCCATTGACCCATATATAAGTCCCTGTGCATAGAAGACAACCAATATATACTTATTGCACGTATGAGTTAAAAAAGTTGAAAACTCTCCACAAGTGTATTAATTTAATCTCCTGTGCATTATCATACTCTCCTGGGCAGTTCAAGTTCAATTTAAGCATCTCTACATACGAACAAACTATCTTGTAGAGAAACACATGATATAGTCCAGAGGCTCAATTTGGATGAACCTCACTGAACACCGTTCTTCATTCACAAAATGGGAAAATAATATTTACTTCACAGGGTTGATGTTAGGCTCAAAGGAGCTCATTTGATGTGTGAGCTAATTATGTTGCAGGTGTTATTTGTTGAATTTTTCCCCCAGATACACCTATTTCAATTGGAGATGGACACACCTCTTCCAAATCATGAACCCCGACGTTTTTAACTGTTTTTTCCGTAAATAAATAAATAAATAAATAAATGGAGGCACATTTCAGAAGAATATATGCAAACACACGTGATCATATCTGGGTCTAGGATATGAGTTTTGTGGAAACACTTAGTGTCTTCCTCTGTAAAAGGAATGATTTAACTGCCACGTTATCTTCAAGAATCCCTTCCGTTTTTGCTATCTCAGAACTCCAGAGGGCAGATGAGATGCTGGTCTTAGGACAAATTCCTAAAATGACCTTTGGCCATCCCGGCAGCTCAGTACCTGGGAGCAGCTACTTCTTGAGGTGTTTGGGTGGGTGTGCCAAGAAGCACCTGCTCCCGGGTTCTCCTTGAATCTTGTTCCAATCCCCTCATTTTAAGGGTGTAGCTCTGCAGTCTCTTAGCTATTCCCTCAAGTGTGCTTTATGAGATCCTGTTTCAGTCCCCTGGTGGGTAGCTCTCAGGTCCCGTTACAATTCCCTAGAGCTCCGTGTGTGTGTGCCGGAGGGAGAGAGCCAGGGAAAGACCGATGAGGGGACCAAGCTCCCGGGCTCCAGTTACTGCCCGACACAGTCCCCGCTCCACGCCGCCAAGTGAGCTGCGAGTCCGGGGAGCGCCGCGGCCCCTTTAAGAGCCGGGCCCAGGCCGGCCCGGGGGCCGCGGGAGCCCAGAGCGCCGCGCGCCGCGGAGGAGTTGAGACCAGCGCAAAAGTTTCCTCCCAACTCCGGCCCCGCGCGCCATCGCCGCCGCCCACTCTAGCCCGGGGCCTGGAGCCGACCCCGCCGCCGCCAGGGCCAGGACCAGAGCCAGGGCTGGGTCGGCTCGGCAGTTTCGCTTTGGTACGCGCAGAGCGGCCACCTCGGCCGGGCCCGAGCTGCAGCTGGAGCCGGAGGAGGAGCCCAGCGTTGGTGCCGCCGTTCCGGCCCCCCCTCCCTCCATCCCCCGCCACCTGGGAGGTAGCCCTTCCCGCTGCCTTCCCTACCCCAGATTCCCGCCCCCCCGGAGGCTGCCTCACCGGAGCGAAGGGGCACAGCTACGAGCTCCGGGCCCTGAGGGGGCGCCGGGGAGAGGAGCCCCCGGTCTCCGGGCCTGCCCGTGCCGTGCGTCCCCAGAGAGTGGGGGCTGCACCCGCGGAGCCAGACACCTGTTCAGCAAGGCCCAGCGTGGTCGCCGGGGGCCAGGATGAAAGTGACCGTGTGCTTCGGCAGGACCGGCATCGTCGTGCCCTGCAAGGAGGGCCAGCTGCGTGTCCGGGAGCTCACGCAGCAGGCGCTGCAGCGGTACCTGAAGACCCGGGAGAAGGTGAGCGCGGCGCTGGGGGCGCGCGTGGGGCGGAAGAAGGGGGGCGCGGCTACGGGCGGTATAGCCGCAAGCGCTTGGAGGCCAAGACACCTGCCAGGTGCCCTGAGGACTTGGTGCCGACTCTCACGGGACGCAGAGCTCCTATGCAACTTGATTTGTTACTACCTGTGGCTACAACTTTTGAATGTTGCTGATATAAATGAACTGGATGTCTTTGGGAGTTTGTGGGCCTTGCTTCTCAAAGGATGGTGGGAGGAACCGCAGCATGGGAACCACTTGGGGGTTGGTTAGACATGCACAGTCTGGCACCCTGATCCAAGCTCACTGCCTCAGAGTCCGCATTTAAACAAGTTTGCAGGTGATTGGAATGACCATTGGAGTTTGAGAAGCACTGCTTTAAAAGTTGTTTGAGGGAACGCTTTTCAAGAGAACTCTTGAAGGTGCTGCTGACCTGAGGTGTAATTTTGGACCCACCAAGGCCCGCCACACTCTTTGGAGTTAGGAAATTGATTGGCGCAAGTAACATACTGGGAAGTTAGAACTGATGGGGCCCTTGGAATTTCAACCTCGTGAGCTGTCCTCTCTAATTGGGCAGGAACTTGGGTGGACGGATTCTATTTGCTTACACCAACTCGTCCATATGTCAAGTGTTTATAGTTTAATGCCACACATTTCATGAGCATCTACTATGTACGGGGTCTGTATCATGTCCTGGATGGCTATTGATATGACGACCTAGACTGTCCCTAACTCTGTCCCTGAACTCAGAAACATGTAAACTTAAGTGAAGCTCAGGAAGAGTGTTTTTTAGTGTGGAATGCATGTTCAAAAAGACTTGGCTGGACACTAGTACTCATGTGAGGTTTTTGAGTCATACACTGGACTTCTGTGTATTCAATGGAGAAGAAAGCATTGAAGGCATTCTGAAAGAACATCTTGTATGCCCCAAACCCTCAGAAACAGGCATGTCATAAACGCTTGCTTTAGAGGCCCATTGTTCTTTTCAATATTTGTTCTCACACTGTGAGAACTGTAGAAATACTGTGTTGATCAATTTAATGATGGAAAGATGTCATTTATTTTAATGTCTTATAGGTTATCCAGGGCATAAAAATAATTTTGTTTCTCCCAAATATACAACTTGGCATTTAAGAAAACCCTCTGCACCTTCTGTGCCTCCACTAAAAATTATTATACAGAGAAAAAAATTACTCTGGATAGATACATGTCTATGTTGCCTTGATCAGCCAAGCATTTGAGAATTGTTTAGTGAGAGGACTGTAAATATATTAAATATGGTATTCCAAGCTGAAGTCTTTACTAATAGAATTGAGGGAGAGCAGGGAAAATAAACAAAGTGGCCTATAAAACTAATGAGTACCCTAATGCTTTTTTTCATTGTTACAATAGTGTGTGTTGTTTACATTGTGTAATTCAGTTAAGTTGAGATTTACACATGTAAGCAATTGTCTTTGAAGTCATATTTTACTAACTTCTGAAAGTAAGCTAAGATTAGTAGTAACAAAGTTATTCTAGACTAATTATTAAAGTAGATCTTATCAAAAGGTTGTCTTAATGAAACGATGACTTATTTTTATTTTTAACTCATTATTAAAAATAATTTGTGCCCTAAAATCATATACATTTAGAAGTTTAGTACATGGAGCTAAGTAATAGAAGTAAGCTATAAGTTATAGCTTAAGAAGTAAATTATAAATAATAAACAGGGAACTTAACTAGATGATATTTAATGTATTATAATTTGCTCTTAAAAGGTGTTAAAAAGCTATTGATATTCTGGACTGAAAGCATAATTTATAATATCACAGAACCCATAATGTAATTGTATTGATCCAGTTACCATTATTACCAGACGTTACATTTTTCTGTTTACATTTATATATTACTGAATGTGGCATTTAAAGGTCACCTGCAGCTTATAAATTCTCCCTCCCTTCTTTGGCTTTTAAAATCTTAATTTAATAAGTGGCAAGTGATATTTTTCCCCTCCCCAAATATCTCTCTCCCATAGTTTCATTTTAAATAATATTGTAATCATAATAAGGCTTAACTAATATTAAATGGAAATTCCTAATGGAACTAAAATGTCAAGAGATACTCTGACAAATTCCATGCTTTTATCCACTGAATTTAGAAAATAATGGGAACAGACCGAAAATGTCAAAATTCTATTTGAAAAATAATTTCTCATTAAGTTCACTTCTTTAAATCAGTAAAAACAATGTAAAAGGCTTGTTTCCCTGGACAGCAAGGTTTTAAACCCTGCATGCAGTAGTAATAACTAACATGAATTGTACTTACAATATGCAGGCACTGTTCTAGGAGCTTTACGTGTATTAAATGATTTACTCCATGAGGGTAGGTACTATTATTCCCATTTAATAGAGAGGGGAAGGGAGACTGAGATGTGACTAGTACATGGTGGAACTGGGGTTTGAACCCAGGAACTGTGTCTTCAGGTCATTATGCAGTCATGAACTATACAGTTCAGTAGGCTATTATGCATTGAATTTCCCCACCTTGTTTATTTTTTACAGTTTGTTTTAAAAAGACATTTCCATCTGAAAACTGCTACAATAACATAATGATAGCTATTTTGTTTCTGGTGGAGAGGTGGGACATCCACAGTTCCTCTCAATTATCTTATACTGTACACATCTGAGGCAAATGTTGTGGGATTTGCAAATCAAGTATGAAAAATCTTCCTCTTAGGCATCCAGGTAGAGAGTGCTGTATAGAAAACAAATTTGGCGGGAACTGAATGTAATTAAGTAGGTTTCTTCTGGGGCCCTGAATAATTTAGATGGGAGAAAGTCAGATTTCAAGATTGAGGATAGATTCAGGGTTTCTAAAGTTTGGAGGGTAAGTGAAGGCCAAGGAGGCCATTCTGGATTTTGTAGGCATCATCAGAGAAGTATTCACCTCTTGCTGAGAAAAAACAGAGAAGACTGGTATTTGTGGAATGTGGGGAACCAGCTGATTCAGCATCAGATAAAGCCAGAAGAGGTAGGATGCTGAAGAAGCTGATGAAGGCTTTAATTATGTTCTGAAATCTGGGATGTGGACATTTCTGCCGCCTCCTCACGCCCTCCCATTTCATGCACTCTAGTGGGGGGGTGGGTGGTGGAGTGGCAGGGGGCCTGAATTGACTAATGGGTGAGAATTATGGGATCACTTGTCTTTGGATTCTGGTAGTTTATCAGTGTCCCAGGCTCTAAATCCAATTTAGTTAAGTAGTTAGTGGAGAGGAGATTGTCTTCTTAAATAGTCAAGATGGGGATCATTGAGTAATTAGTTTAATTTATCATCAAAATTATGTGTCACAGGTGAAGGGGTAATCAAGACATATCCTGCAGGGGCTCAACCCTGGCTAATTATTAGTCACCTCTAATTTTAACATTTAACATTTTAAATAATACAAATGCCTGAGTTCCTTTCTCCAAGATTCCCACTCACTGGCTTTGGAGTGGATCCTGAATATAGGTATCTTAAAAAGCATTCTAGGTGATTCTAATACCCAGCCAGGGTTGAGAACCACCAGTCTATAACCACTAATATGGGTATCACCGAACTCATTTTAAACTCTTTTCATGGCAGATTCTGTGTCTCAGACATCTATAGAACAATCTGTCACTAGCAATTGTCCCTCTCAGCAGGTGCTCAAACAATTTATTAAATTGAACATTTGTTATATACACACACATTCACACACACACTAGATGAGGACGAAGTGCACAACCTGTTTAGTAATGAGTGTGTGGTGTATTCAGGAGTTAAAATGGTTAAAATGAATGAGATAATATGAACATTGAGTTTATAGGATAATGGGTGTGCTGGTATTTTTCAGAAACTGATTTGTGGATCAGACTGTATGAGAAAACCTTTTTCTTTTTTTCCTTTCTTTTTAAAATTAATCAAACACTTGATAAACCTTTCAAAATGAATTTCTTCTGTGTTCATACATTTTGAATAATGTGTTTGTTTACAAGTTGAGACCAACTTCTCAGATAGGAACAAGTCAAGAGCAGCAACTTTATTTCTTGATTAATTGTGGGATCAGAATCTAATCGGTAATGAGAATCTGGTATGCTACTGTACGGGACTAGTGTGGAGGACTAAGCTAGTACTCTTTCAGCTTTTGATGCCTTGTTTCGTATTTTAAGGTTTCCTTATGGGTAAACTAGGACCAGAACATTGAAAATGCTTTTGGGGGCACTGACTTATTGAGAGCTTTATTTCCTGTGCAGTTTTCTCCTCTTGTAATGTGTGGACTAGGTGTTCTTCCCAACGTGTGGATAGGACTGACTCACCATAAGCATGGCACTTGCTTCTAACTCGGTTTTGGTTCTGCTACTTGACTTGTACTGATCAGCCTCTAGATTTGCAAACACAGGGCTCCTGGGGACCTGCTGTGACCCACAGATGCACTTTTACAGTTCTGCTCAGTGTAATAGTTTTCACTTAGTTGTCATGTTTAAATATTTTGAGATTTCATGCAAAAAAAATACACATTTCTATCATTTTTGGGGAAAACCAAAACAGAAGCACTGACAATTCTGAGCTTTACTTTCCCACATAGCAGTCATTAGTTGGAGCCGAGACATCCATCTCTTTTCTCTTTAGGAGGGATGCTTTAGTTTCTATTATTGCCTCCCCAAAGTGAGTATACATTATTCTCTTCATGCTTAAATTTTATCTCATTTTTATTTGCTTATGGCCCACTTAATGCATTATTGCTATTTGACTGGTCTACTGGGAGGCTTTTGAATTTGTGAACCCCGGACCTTTCTCTCCCCATCCCTCCCCCCGTGTATAATCCAGTGGCCTACACATAGGGTTTGCTGAGCAGTCCCAAACCTTTTTAGCACCAGGGACTGGTTTCGTGGAAGACCATTTTTCCATTGGCTGGGGGGCTGGGAGAATGGTTTCGGGATGATTCAAGCGCATTACATTCAAGTTCACCTTCTGCTGTGTGGCCCAGTTTCTAACAGGCCTGGACTGGTACCGGTCTGCAGCTCGGAAGTTGGGGATCCCTGGGTTAGTTCACCTGAACTAAGTTAATTGTCCCATGTGGGGTTATCACAACTCTGATTTGTAGTTTAGAGCACTGTGCTCAAATGGCTGTTAACCAGCTATTCATTCCCAGGGTATTTGTGTGGGACAAATGAGAATGTCAGGTTTTTACGAGACTGTGTGTGCTGAGGTGATTGATTATTAAAATCATCTAAGGGGTGTATTAAAATGCAGAACTTTGGTCCTCTCTTGGAAAGTCTGAAGCAGTGCAGCCCAATAGAACTTTCTGTGATAATGGAAATGTTCTATGTCTGTGATTTCCAATAGGGTAGCTTCTAGCCATGTATGGCTATTAAATACATGAAACGTGGCTAGTGCCACTGAGGAACTAAATTTTAAATTTTAATTAATTTAAATAGTCTCAAGGGACTTACCTTAATGGACAGTTTGGGTCCAAAGCTCCTCCGATGATTTCTCTCAACTGCCTTTGCAAACCACTGGTCTAAAGCTGAGATCCCAGGCAGTCCTTGACCTGACATTATTATAGACGTTGCTGTCTGTTCTGTTGAGAACCTTGCCATCAGAAGGGGATCTTTATTTACTCCTCTTTCATATCTATAGGTAGTAGAGAGAGCCTTTAGAATCCTAAATCCTGTATCTAGACACAAGTGAAACCCAGTTGAATTATAGAACAAGATGATGTCTACATCCTCTGTTTTTGGTATTAGGTGAATAGTGGGCCAACAAGGAGTGGTGAACAAAACTCAAGACATTTCTAGTGAGATTTAGACATTTCTGGATGAGCTCATCTAGCATTATGGCTTCATCTCTTTTGAGACACTCCTGATTTTTCCTCTGAACTCCAAACTCCTTGACACCTTTGCTTGGGTGTTAAGGAGGCGCCTTAAACTTAATGTGCCCAAAACTGAACTCCGGATTCCCTCTCCAAATCCCTCCCTCCCACAGTCTTCCCATCTCAGTAAGTGACAATACCATCCTTCTAGTTGCTGGGGCCAGAAATTCTTGTAATAACCCTTGACTGCCTTTTTCCTCTTATTATTCATATGCCATCAGTATGCAAATCATATTGACTTGACTCTCACAATGTATCTAGAATCTGACCACGTCTCTCTAGCTTTTCTGTTAGCATGCTGGGCTTGCTTTCCACCCCAAATGGACTTTAGTTTTTTTTTGTTTTTGTTTTTGTTTTTTTTTTTTTATTATTTATGCTCCCGCTACAATCTCTTCTCAAGGCAGAAGCTAGAGTGATCATTTGAAATTCAAGCCAGGTGTCATGTCATTCATTCTTCTATTCAACTCTTTCAGATGGCCCGTGAAGTGCTGCATGATCTGCCTAGCTGTGCAGGAAAAAGTCAACTGCCCTGAAACTGTTAGCCTGAGCCCTACTAGCAAGGCTTGTCCTCTAGTGGCATCCAGGAACTTAGATTTGTGAAGGGTTTCCACCATTCCCTGGAGAGAATAACTCACTATGCCAAAACTGTTTATGCAAGCAATATGGTTTGTGCTGAATACCTGCTCTTCTTCTGGAGGTCTGGGATTTTTGGGATGCTAGGTAGAGGAGGTAGAGGAGGGATCTATGTCATCAGCCTCCAGTGCAAATCTTGGATGCTGAGTCTCTAATGAGCCTCCCTGGTAAACAGCATTTCACATGGTTGTTAAAACTCTTTGCTTGCAGGGGGTGGGTCCACCTTGGGAAGACCCTTGGAAGCTTGCACCTAGTTTCCTCTAGACTTCACCCATGTGCCTTTTCCCTTTCCTACTGTTGCTTTCTCTCCTTTTGCCTTAATAAATCATGGCTGTGAGAATGGCTATATACCGAGTCCTGCGCATCTTCCTAGTGAATCACTGAACCTGGGTTGTCTTGGGGACTACAAGACACTGTGTCTTACCATTCAGACCTGACTTTTACTGGTCTCACTCTCCCTCATGCACACTGATATCTTGGCTGTTACTCAAACATGCCTGACAGGCTCTGCCTTATGTGCTGTTCTCTCCACCTGAAATATTTGCCCGCAGGAATCCACCCGTCTGATTCCCTTATCTTCTCCATCTTAAAAGATTGTTCCCTTCTCCATGAAACTTTCCTGACCACACTATTTATAATTATAACCCCTCCAGCCACCCCCTGTATTGCTTTTTTCTGCTTTATTTTTCTCCACAGAGCTACCATGCTGCTTATTTTAACCATATTTATTGTCTGTCTCTCCCCACTAGAATGTTAGTTCAATAAAGGGAAATGTCTGTGTCTGTTTTGTTCATTATTGAATCCCTAGCTCCTGTAAGTGTGCCTGGTACATGGTAAGCTGTTGATAAGTTTCTCATTGAGTAAATTGTTCTCTTACTATGTGTCCCTCACCATTCATTGCAGTTATCTCTTGATACATTGCAAGCTACCCCAAGATGTAGTATCTTAAAATAACACCCAACAATACGTGGAGAGGGCTCAGTGTAATGTTTTCTAGGTCCGGGATGTTCAAGATTGGCATCTGCATTCACATGAAGCAGATCTAAGAGACAGCGCCTGAAACTAGTGCCCCAGCCAGGATAGTTTCAGTAGCTGGAGGTTGGCTGTCATGGTTTGCCTGGGAGTATATGTCTGGAGCCTTGGTTCTTGCTGAGAGCTGGATTCCTGGGTTCTCTTCCATGTATTCTTTGCATCTGATCATCTTCACATGACCTCTTCCCAGCAGGGTATTGAGACTTCTTACATGGCAGCTCAGGGGTCCCAAAGGTGCAAAAGTGGAAGCTGCCAGGTGCTTCTAAGGCTTAAACCTGCAAGTCTTCTGGCATGGTGTGTTCGGCCATGTTCTATTAGTTAAAGCACGTAACAGGTTCAGCTTAGATTCAAGGGAGAGGGTTACACAAGAAGCTGACTAATAGGAAGTTTAGTTCTTTGAAGGTCCACTAATGTAACTGGTCACACAGCCAGCCTTGGTGATAAAAATATGAAGATTCATCAGTCACTGTCGCTGGTTTTGATGAGTTTCACAACCTTCTGGGGGGATGAGACACACATGTGAATGAGCCAGTGGCGCGTTTGCTGGGATACAGTGTAGGTAAGGAATGCTCTTTGAAACAGAAGACGTTGAAGCTGTTCTGAAGCACGAGGAGGACTTCGCCAGATAGAAAGTGGGATGAGGCATTCCAGGTGGAGGGAGTAAAGTGAGAAGGCATCAGCTGGCTGGCAGAGTTGTGAAGAGTTGAGCACAGCCCAGGGAGGAGTGGTGGGGCACAGACTAGCTGGGGCCAGACTGGGACGGCCCTTGGGTGCCACTGTAATGTAGTTTTAGTTTTATTACAAATACAGTCATGTGTTACTCAATTTGCATGAGTCTAAAGATATTTCAATGAATTTAACAAGGGAGAGGATTTTAGAAAATTAGATATTTCTGTTAAGGCCTTAGTCACCCACTTGATGACCGCAGTTCCCCAGTTCTCACACCTTCCTCAGCTACACTGCTTCCAAAAAGATTATCAAGATCTGGTACCCAAAACCTGTGGGTTTCAGTCCTGATTTTTAATAAACTTCTAAAACTCTCTCTACCTATGAACTTTCCAGGATTTTAAAATGTCTTTTCTCAGTCTTTGCAGGGTCTCCCTAAATTATTTATTTTCTTGTGTGCTGGTATGTAAGGGTTCTTTCTGGCTTTGCTCTCAGTGGGACCTCATCTATTGCATGGCTTCAGCTATCCCTAAATACACACCTCTAGCCCTGAACTTACTATGGACCCCAGTATCCACCTGCCTCTGAACTTGACCCCCTTGATGTTCCACATCCGGTTCCAGCCCAGGCTATTCTCTCTAAATCTGCTTGTCCCCATTTCTCCATTTCGGATGCCATCATTCACCTGGTGGTCTAATTCAGAAACCTGGAAATTCTCCATTCCTCGGTGACCTCTCCTCCCTTCTATTCTGGGTGTTCAGAAAGTTCCTTTGGTTTCAGGTTGACAGCCTTACAGCCACACATCTGATCATGTCTAGAGTACTGCTGGGAACATTTAAGTGGCTCCCCATTGCTATTAGGTGAAAACCTGAACGTTGCTTACCTGTCTAATATCTTCTTTATCCCTTTTAAACTCCTACATGCAATTTAGTCTTCTTTCACACCTTCTCTCACCCCAGGTAAATCCTGCCTCATCCTTCGGGATGAGGCTCCAGATTCCTCTTGCTTAAAAATCTCCTCCCTCCCTCTTCCCTAATTCTTGTGTGCCCAGAGCTCCCCATGCTTGTGCTTTCATTTTGGACACTACCTCTTCCATTACTGTTTATTAGTCAGGGTCTACTAACTTAACAGACCACCCCAAGTGACAGGAGCTTATCCCAGCAAAGGGTTCTCTTTCTGGGTGGGAGGTGGGGCTCTGACCTACACAGTCTCCTTCCTGCTTTTCCCTTTGGCCTTGGGTTTTCTGTAGATCTGCACTGTGCGCACTGTTGAATAAAGAGAGTGTGGAGGTGGCCACAGGAGATGCGGGGCCTGGCCTGGAAGTGGCAGACATCCCTTCTGCTAGCATCCCACTGGTGAGACTAGTCATGAGCCTTATCCAGATGCAGTGGGCTTGGGAAAGCAGTCCACTTGGGTCCAGGTAAGCAACTCCTCAGGCTCTGCCTCATACTGCAACCATCGTGTCTTCACTACTGTTTTATAAAGTATTCATGCATAAACAGTGGGTCTTTTTAATTTTCCTATCTTGCTTTGAGCATAGTACCTGATGATAGAGTGTGAATACAATAAACACTTGTTAAATTATGTTAAATCTCATGTCGCTTTTTTCCCCCCATAAAAATGGGACCAGCCTTGTATTAAAAGTAATATTTTGTAAGTTTGGAATCTTTATAGTAGGCGTGAGTGTTTTTTTTTTTTTTTTTTTTAAAGAAGACTAAGTGCAACTTTTCTCTTGGTTGCATTCACATACCTCAGCATATCCACATTTACGGCAGGCAATGGTTTAGTGGTCCATTATATCTGCCATGCTGATTGTCTTAAATAAGAGCTTTGAATTCAGAGAGGTTGACTCACTTGTCAGGTTTTTGAGACTGAGTGCTCTGTAGTTCTGAACTTCAAAGGAGGAACATCATGTTTCTGCTTCATGAAGATTTGTGAAATGCTGTCTCTTATATTTAAACAATATTTGATTTTCAGTGTCATACTCATTAATTTCATGGTGATTTTTAAAATGATTCTGAGTTATCTCAATTTGCATGGATTCTTTACTTTTGAGAGGCATAGTATCTGTGTCTGAGGGGCTGCCTAATTAGGTCTGCCTCCAATCTCTGCTCTCAGTCATTCCTCAGATTGCTGGACCCTCACTTTTTGGATTGCAATGAGATGGAATTGTGGGTACCAAGAGACAGCTGCTTAAGAAGGTTTTACTCAATTTAGTCCCTATCAGATGCAGTGCCAAGTATCATCCAGGCAAATACCCCTCATACTGCCCCTGTCCTCTGCCTACAGGTGAGGTTATTAAACTCACCAGGTGATCCTGGGCCCTAGAAGAAGAGCTGGTGAGGCCCACTTGGTAATAGAGGCAGATAACAGAAATGTCCGCACCTCTTGGCTAAGACACTACCAGTAAGATCAGAGAAGCACATTGACAGGGAAAATGATCAGACCCATCTTATTGCTTTATGCGAGGCAGAAATTAAGGGTTTAGGGGGTGCTTCAGTAATAGACTCTGATACCTCTTTAGGGGGATTTAGGGTAAGTTTTGCCACTATTCTTTTATAGAGACATGAACCCTAGAGTGATCTCTAAGCAAAACAGGTTTTGACAAGGGGTATATAGATATAATTTGTACTCTTTCCTCTTTACAGATAGGTGGAGTGTTTTGGAGAAGGGATACAGATACAGAAGACTTTTAAGAATGATGGGAAATAACAATAGTCCCTTAATCTCATCTGCATCACATAAAATGTATGTCATATACTCAGTGAGGCTTCAGTCAGATGTCTAAGCAGTGGCTGCTTTGCTATGCTTGCCCATAACAATCTAACAATCTAAATGTCACTTCTGTCAGTAAGAGAAGATTTGGAGAGTGGCTTTGGGTCAAGCACTGTGTTTTATGCTGGACATACAGAATAAAATAAGGCACAGATCCTGCCTCTATCAGATTTTAGACTAAAAGGGCAGAGAGAACAATGTAAATAGACAAACAGTGTGGTAGAGGAGCCCTAGAGTGGGGGACATAGGCAGTGACTGGCTTCAACTTTGCCTGGAGTGGAGAGAGATGGGGAAGTTGTGCAAGTTTCACCAAGGGAATTATACTTAGGCAAGACTTTGAAGGATGAATGGACATTTGCCAGTTCAGTAAGGGTGGGGGAGGGTGTGGGGGTACTGGGTGGAGGGAGAAGAGAAAGAGAGGAAGAGAGAGAGAGACAGCCTGTATCTGACTGAAGGTAAACAAGTGGTCATTTTGAGTAGGGGAGGAGGAGAATATTATGGAAACTTTCCCAAGGGTGATTGTGGGAGGGAGTAGTAGTAGGGGATGGGTCTGTTTCGGTGAAGGCAGGGTCAAAGCCTGGAGGCCTTTGTTGTGACTAGCTAAAGAGCTTAAGGAGTCTGAGCAGGGTGCTGATATTGTGATCTGCTGTTTTGTATGGTTTGCTTTGGAGGATGGAGACAGAGGGAGCTGAGACTGGAGGTGGAGCACTGGTCCATGTCCCTGCCGTGGGAGTAGAGGTTAGACATATTGAGGCAGAATCAGAAATTGTCTTTGACATTTTGGGCAAGGTAATCAGACTGGAGAGTTGACTCTCTAGGGGTGGAAATGGGGATAAAGAGCAATGTGAGGTGTCTGTCATCACTCTTCAACAGACATCTCAATGGCCACACCCTAGTTCTTCTGTCCGAGGCCTGGGGATACAGAGACAAGTAAGACATGGTATGTGCCCTCATGGAGACCCCTAGGTAGGGATAAGACAGGTGGGAGACTGAGGACAGATAAAGGGGTTGCCTGGCAGCATTGAGGGCCTGGCTGAGCTCATAAATCATGCATTCATCAAGATGCTAATCTCTTGCATCAGTTGTTTGGCATCGGATTAGAGCCTTGATGCAAGAGTGGAATTTGAGGGCAGATGTGGAAAAAAAATGTGGCATCCAGAAATAAAACTGTTCGGACCAAGTTGATGAATGCATGGAGTATATTGGTGCTTTTTTTTTTTTTTTTTTTAAGACGTTTGTTATAGAAATTCAGGAGTCTGGAAGTTTGTTTGCTCCTCCAGATGAACTCCTAACCTTTTCCCAGCTCTCTCTGTGACCTGAAAGCCTGAGAAGTGTGGACTCTCTAGCTCTCTGGCTTCTGGTAGGGGTCAGCCCTGGGGAGGCCCTCACAGGAGAAGGGAGGGTGGACAGCTCCCTTCCTGCCAGGTCACTGTGGGCTGGCCACCTCTCTGTACTGGAGGCTGGAGGTCCCATCCGGCAGCCCTCCCTGTGTTTACTGAATTGGCATCTGCTCTTTTTCTGGCCCCCTGCTTCCTAGATGATGGCAAGGGCTCACCGCTGTTAGGAGCACTATCCTTCAATGTTTTCCCTTAACCCTGTGCAAGCCTTTATAAATAGTGCCTTTGTTATACTCCTAAGTGCCTGAGTGAACCATCTGTTTCCTGCCAGGGTTTTGACTGATAAATACCGTAATAATAAGATTTTCTTTCATAACCCATCACCTACAGTCCTACAGCACATATACACAACTGAAATAAAAGTTTCATGAGGGTACTTACCTTTACTATGAATGACGCCCTCTGGTATGTTTAGTTTAATTATTTTTACTTAAAAAAGTTGCTGGGACACATTGAATTGACTTCACTGTCCCCTAATAGCTTAGGGCCCATATTTAGAAACCCAGTGGGGCTGGCTACCTTCTGTTTAGAGGACATTGGATGGGTCATCAAAAATCCCCATAGTGCCAAGATCCCATTGCTTTATAGGTCGAGATAAAGTGTGAAGCTGAAGGTAAATTCCTAAAGTCAAGCATGTACTATAAGTGTATAAAGGAATTTTTCTCTGGATTATATGCCCAGTAATTTATATATATAGACTTGGATCTTGAGACTCGTGAATGCCCAGCACGTCAGCTTAAAGTCCTTCTGGCCTAGACCTAGACATCAGGCTGGGTTCATGAAATTTTGGAGAAATGGAAAGAGTTTTGCTTGTCATCCTATATTTCTTTTGTCATGGCATAGTAACAGTATTAGTGACTTTAAATATTAGGCTCTGGATTTCTTCCTTTTGTAGCAAATTGTTGAGGAAATGCAAGAAGGATAAATAATTCTTGTCTCTGTATTTAAAGGCACATTTATAGAGATTCAGTGGGCTTGAGTTTTGACAGCAATGTCTGATCAGAGACATTTTCTCAGAACCTTATAAAAATCTAACTGCACATCAGGAATTTCTAGTTAAAAGATTTTTTTAGTTGCTGCTACTAGAGTTGCATTTCATCTTTTTTATTGTGGGTGAGGAAGGGCTAGTTGGAAATGTGACTGGATAATGAGGGGGTCCTTCATTCTATTGCTTTTAGTTTTCTAGAATTGCCATGATGAAGTGCCACAAACAACAGAAATTTATTTTCTCACAGTATTCAAAGCTAGACGTCCAAAATCAAGGTGTTGACAGGGTCATGCTCCCCTTTCAATACCTCAGAGTGAGGAGCCTTCCTTGCCTTTTCCAGCTCCTGGTGGCCTGAGACATCTCTTAGCTTGTGGGGGAACACAGTTCAAATGATAAACAATTGTTATTCAGTTTAAGCATTTCCCCTGCTTTCACAGTAAGAGTCATTGGGGGAATTCTGTCAGTTCCTTACAGTCTCTCTCTCTCTCTCTCACTGTCTCTCTTTCCTGCAAAATTCCAAAATGGTACACAGATAACTTGCTTTTTGTTTTACTGAGAAATAAAGATCTTATGGTCTGACATCATTTAGTACTTCCCTTTTCATGAAAACATTTATCTTACCTACCTCTTCAGGTGACCTTTTAGATATTCATGTTTGCACCAAATTCCATCTCATCCTATGTCCTTTCTGGTGTGGCTGTTTCAAGTATTGATTGAAGCCCAGTGGCTTGTCTGAATTCCATTCCCATTCAGCCCATAATTAAGTTAGCTGGGAGAAGGCAGGAGGGTGTTTTTGAGCACCTGTCATTTGCCACACAGCATAGTCCCCTTTCTTTAGGGCTTTACTACCCAGTTGGAGAGACATGTATACCTATTGAAAATTAAGAAAGCCACAACTAGGTGCCAGGTGAGTTCTCTGGGCATTCAGAAGGCAGTGTGCTCACAGTAGGCTGGCATGGCAAAACGTCAAAAAATTTGATAGAATTTAGACCAGTGGAGGAAAAGAGAAGGAGGTGTTTCATGGGACAGAGACAAAGGAAATATAAATGTTGCAAAATTACTGGTCTCAACATTCCTTTTCAAACTCTTAACATTTTAGAGGACTTGAGAGTGCTTTTTATGTCGACTATACCAATTTCTATTTAGCGTATTAGAAATTAAAACTGAGAAATTAAGATACATTTAATTGATTTCATATACTAAAGATCCTATGACAAGTTAAGATCACTTATTGTCATGAATAATAATTGTATTTTTAAAACAAGAAAAATTTAGTGATAACAGTAGCACAGTGTAATTTTTTTTTCAAATCTCTTTGATGTTTGCTTATTAGATAGCTCTATTTTCAAATCTGCCTTCCCATGTAATCTGTTGTAATGTATTTTTTTGGTTGAAATAATATGAAGAAAATCTTGCCTCACACAGGTATGTAGTAGGAAGAGTGAGGAATATTTTAATAGCTTTTTCAGATAATAGTAGACATGGCTTCTGTGTTCTACATGCAAATCCAATACGTGAAGGTTTGTTTCTATCTTTCTTTCTCATACATTTATGATATCACAGTTTCTGTGGGTCAGGGACATGGGTAAAGCTTAACTGCTTCCTCTTCTCAGAATTTGACCAGCTACATTCAAGATCTCAGGCTATATTCTCAGGAGGCTTGACTGGAAAGAATCTGCTTCTAGACTCCCTCAGGTTGTTAGCAGAATTCATTTCTTGTAGCTGCAGGACTGAGGGCTGTGGCTTTTAACCTCAGCTCCTAGAAGTCACTTGCAGTTCCATATCACGTAGAATTTCCCAACCTAGTTGATTATGGCATCAAGCAAGGAGGATCTCTGAAGCAAGATGGAATCTTATATAAGATAATATAATCATGGGAATGATCTCAGTAAGTGATGGTTTCTAAAAGGTTAGTTGGTTGCAATGTGGAATCTGAAATCATACCAATGAAATTTTCAAACTCTATTGGGTTACAGTTCATTGGTTTGTGTTGTACTTTGAATAGATATTTTACCCATGCATGATATTTTGGCATAGTACATTGGTCATGTGGAAAACATTGGTTTACTGGGTTATGCTGATCTTCTAAATGCTGACACATCTCCTTATACAATTAAAAACACGACATACACTTATATTTCCATCATTTTAATCAGAAAGGTGATAGTATCGGGAAGCAATCAAGCTCACAGTGGTGGATACAAATTTTCCAAAATTTAAATTTTTGCTTTATCATTGGCAACAAATACTGTCGTTTGTTTTCCATGAAGTGCCTATGTTCACATCATTCATTTTTGAGAAATATCTATCAAAAGCTCCTGTATAAATAACCATAGTTTGTCTGTCAGTCTTTCAAGTGAAAATGGTGCTCCATGAAGATACCAGTTAGTTCAGCTCAACTCAATCAATCATACATGTGGCCTTTGTATGTCATTATGTAGAAGTACTTTTTGTGTACTTCACAGAAAGTGTCAAAAAGGTATGAAATCAAAGGTTTAAGATTGATCATACTCTTGTTTCTTCATCAAGGACTTTTGTGAGTTGTCCCTCTCTACCTTTTTAAGTCACATGAGTAGCAGTGAAGAATATGGTGACTACCAGTACTGTTTAGGCACCAGCAGTTTTACCACCATCGCTTCCACACCAGCAATGTAAGTGTTCACATCATTATTCCAAGGATAAACCATGAGATTCCAACAAGTTATTCAACATGTGGACTATTCCAGCACCAGTGTTTATTGTCAGGCATTCACATAAAAAAAAAAAAAATGCTTCCATCAGTATCAGCACCAAGTAGTCATTTCAGACCAAAGAAACCTTAATTTCAGTCCTATCTATAGATTAATCCACTTGTAAGGCAAGAGGTATAATTCTACAGATGAGATATTAACTCAGTCTTCATGTTTCCTGCCGGATCTTTCACTTGAGGAGTTACTGTATCACTGGGAGGTGGTACTGTCATACTTTTAAAAACTAAC
The DNA here is from genome assembly GCF_987537825.1 of Furipterus horrens. Taxonomy (NCBI): domain Eukaryota; kingdom Metazoa; phylum Chordata; class Mammalia; order Chiroptera; family Furipteridae; genus Furipterus; species Furipterus horrens. Next base: position 193,392,817 of record NW_028327171.1, read on the forward strand.
ATCAACTCGCAGGCGTTCCACATTGTCAGTTGTACGAGGCTTTCTTGTGTCTCGGTTATTGTGTGCACTTCTCCAGCTAATGCAGCACAATAGCTTACCTTGTAAGGTGCCTCAGTGGCTTTTTCATGTCTCCTTTCGAAAAGCTGTAATCATTTTTGGATTTTAAAAGTGCTCATCATGCCTGCATTCAAAAATATTCACTTTCTTTTCCTTTAAATTCTTAGCGATTAATTTCAAAATGACGCTACAGCTTAACTACTTGAAAATGTTCTTTGCACGAGACACAATTATGTAAATTACCAATATCTGTTAAGGACAAGAAAAAAAGAACTTTCATGTCTTTGTCTGCTTTCAGTTTTACCCAGTTGTTTTTCTTTTTCTTCTTTTTTTAGTACAGTCTTCCCTTCCATGGATCAGAGACCCTTGGCGTATTAGTTTTGCCTGTTTTTAGTATCTTTAGATGTAGATGGTGTAGCTGAGCTGTTGAGAAAGAAGGTTTTCTAATCCCCCCTTTTTATGTGCTGGACTTCTTTATTGTTATACAATATATGTAACATAAAATTTACCATTTTTCCTGTTCTTCAGTGTATAGTTCTGTGGCTTTAGGTACATTCACATTGTTGTACAACCATCACCACCATCATCCCCAGAACTTTTTCATTTTCCTGAACTGAAGCTTTTTACCCATTAAACAACTTCCCACTTCCTCTATCCTGTCTCCTGATAATCACTATTTTACTATCTGTTTCTGTGAATTGGACTACTGTAGGTACCTCATGTAAGTGAAATCACATACTATTTATCTTTTGTGACTGGCTTATTTCACTTGGCTTAATGTCTTCGAGGTTCATCCATGTTGCAGCATGTGTCAGGATTTCCTTGCTTTTTAGGTTTGAATAATAGTCTGTTGAATGTATATACCACATTCTATTTATCCATTTGTCCACTGGTGGATACCTGTGTTGTTTCCTCCTTCTGGCTGTTGTGAATAATGCTCTATAAGCATAGCTGTGCAAATATGTTTGGGTCCCTGCTTGCAGTTCTTTTGAGTGTATACCCAGAAGGGAATTGCTGAATAATAAGGTAATTCTATGTTTAATTTTTTGAGGAACTGCCATACTGTTTTCCACACTGGCTGCACCATGTTACATTTCAGTTCAGTTTCTCCAGTTTCCTGCCAACATTGCTTTTTTGTTCTTTCTTGCTTAAAAAAAAAAAAAAAATATATATATATATATATATGTATATATATATATATATATAAATAAAGCTACCCTAATGGATGTGCAGCAGCAAATCTTCCCTTTTAAACTAATGTCCATCTTTAAATATAAAACAGGTATTCATTTTCTTTTATTTTTGAATGAACTATAAAATTCTACTTGATAGTTTGATATATTTGAACATTTAGAAGTATTTTTGAAAAGATTAAAAATATTGTAAATTTGTAAAGGGACAAATACAACATGTAAATAACCTTTTAGAATTACTTGGGGAAAAATTTTGGTCCTGTGGACCTCAAAACACCTTAAGACCCCCCAGGGGTTCATAGACCTCACTTCGATAACTGTTTGGGGAAGTATGGTGTAGGAAACATGTTCACAGTGAGTTCAGATTCTGTTTCCCTAAGTAGGTAAAAGCTATTTCTCTTGGTCTGCAAATTGATGAGCTTCAAAACTTTTTTTTTTTTCATAATCTCCACCCAAGATTTTATTTTATTAAAAAGGAGTAACAAACAAATCAGTTGCCATGGAATTAAAGTTGGGAAAGAAAGAATGTTTTGTCATTGACTGGGAACCTACTTAGGATCTGGCAATAGAAGGTTGGAATAAATTGTACTTCTCTGACAACAGGAATATTTTAAGTCTGTTCCTTTTAAAAAAAATTATTTTTTAAAGATAATCTAATTACAAAAGATTGTACTTATCTTAATCTTGAAGTTAAAAGATTTCTCTAAAACAGCAGTGACAAAATTTATTTAAAATATACTGTTAGAACACCAGTTGACATCACACTATTAGTATGCTTAGAGCAGGAATCAAAATGATGGAAATCGGATTAACAGAAAAAAATTGCAACAAAAATTAGGGACATCATTTTGTATTTTACAAACCCAAATATATCACTATTTTAAGTGACGTACCAGAAATATCAACATTTAAATGAGAGTATTTTTATTTTTCATCAGCAATCCACTGAACATTGGGAATGGTGGTACAGAATTGGTTTCTCTCCCCTAAGGTCAAGGCAGTCTCCCCAGTGTCACTTTCTTGCTTTTACTTCAAAATTTCATATTTAGACTCTTTTGAAAATGGCTTCCCTAAATATTATGAATTGTCTCCATTTGTATAGTTCCTTTCTTTTATTTCGCAAAAAAATCAAAGATGATGATCACTCATCTTTACTTTCTGGTAGGACTGTAGGTGCTGTTGAAAATCATATTGCCTTTCCTTAAACTCTGATTCACGGAGAGTAGATTTGTAGAATATAAATGTTTAAATAATACTTTATATAAGTTATCAATATATAGGTTGAAATTACAAGACAAAATGTGTAATAGCAGTGATCATCACATGGCAGATATTCATGTGACTGTTACTTGGAGGATGTGGACTATGTACCATCATACATATCAAACCTACATTCATGTAGCAGCCAGTCTCAGGTGGTATGTTCTTGGTTATGGCCATGTTGTTTAGGCAGATTCTTGCATAATAAGCTCTTTAGCATATACTTTTGTAAATAAAAAATTTTTTAATAGAAATTTTAGTTACTTCCCTTTAGGCTTTAATATAATGAGGTGTACAGTTTTGAACACTAAATTTCCCATGCAGTGATGATGGGAGAAAACACTTATAAAACAGTACATGTTTGGGCAAAGGTGGGGAGATGGTGCTTAAGTGGAAATGCTTCTGTATACTTGGGCCACGCACGTGCTGCTGCAGCCTCAAAGATCAGGATGTTAAGCATTATCAAGATAGTATTAAAAAAAAAAAACCCTTTTAAATGAGTATTTGCTATGCCTTGCCATGTTTGGGCCTGGCATTTTAAAGTGTGGGGTAAAGTTTTCAAGTAGTGGTTCAGATGACCATTGGGCTGGAGGCTTGTCTGGCCACCAGCACTGATGGAGTCAAAATATTGGGCCTTTTCTGAGAAGACAGAGTTGATGAGGTTGTATAGATGAGGACCCTAGAGGCACAAAGCATGTGTGGTAAATTGAAGAACTCAAACTCCAGTGGGAAGGAAAGCATTTGGTGCTCTAAATATGGCAAACCTTGCCTCCAGAGAGTACCTGGTTCTTGTAGTGAGCTCATTACTCCCAAGAGGTGGCATAGGTGAGGAGTCTGAAGAATTTGGCTGTGTTGGCAAGGTGTGGTCAGACCAGACCTCATTGCTACAGTTGAGGTTGGAAAGACAATTCACTGCTTTGTGCCTCCTGTGACTTAGCCTGGCAAAGGACAGTGGGTAGACTGAAGCCTGACAACTTCTTTCTTGTCCTGATCAGGATTATGTCCATCTGGCTGGAATAAGGGGCTTAATTACTGAGGACTAGTAGTTGAGAATGTTGTGATTTTAGAATTTCTCTCAAGAATATCAAGTCTTGAATGCCTGGCTAAAAGCTTTATTCCAAAGGCAAGGGAAAGCAAGAATAAGGACATATTCAAAGCTATCTTGTAGGTAGATTGTCCACGGCCCAGTGTACAGCATGAAGTGGAAGTGGGAAAGACCGAAGGTCAAACAGATAGTTGTTACAACTGAGGTGGGTAAATCCTGTTGGTATTGGGTCTGATTATTGTATACTTTATTTCTAGTACTTCAGGCATTATTCTGAGTAGAAAATCTGCTGACTTAGACTGGCTGGCAAAGAAAGGCAAACAGATCCATGTGGGGTTTTGGGAAAAGCACAGGACTTGGCGTCTGGGGCCTGCGGTGTAGCACGGCAATTTAGTGAATATGAGGAACTGCTCTGAAACCATGGGTGAGACCTTGAACTCCCAAGACCGCAGACATGGAGTAGCTTATTTCTAAGGCTCTTTCCCAGCTCTTATTTATTACTTTGGAATACATATTTCTAAGGAATAACTTCTACATGATGCCAAGGAGTGGTCTTTTAGGGGCCTATTATGATGAAATATGATGAATAGATGACTCATTTACAATTAACAGTATATATTTCTATACGAACAATTTCTGAGCTCTAAGTCTCCCATAATAGACCCCCTAACTCCTTAAGTAGGGTCAAGCCCTTGAAATTTTGTTTGCATCCTGATTTATTTGGGAAATGTATATGTCTGAGATATATATAACTCACTTTCCTAACTAGATTTTAACCTCCTTGAAAGCAGAATGCTTTGTTTTATTTTGTTTGCTTGTTCGTTTTAATGCATCCTAATACCTTAAATAGCACCGTGCATACATATAACACTTACTAAAGCATATCAGTGAGTGAGTAGTTGGAGCACAAACTTCAGTTCATTGATATTGTGAACTCTGAAATATTTAAACATGAATTAATAAAGGTGTAGGCCTATGACTTATTAGTGTCCTGAATTACATAATGCGTTTGAATTTATTACTGCTGTGGCTTCATGTAGGTATGATAGGAAAGGCTAGGAAAGGTCTTCACAGTGTACCGCTATGCAAAAAGTTGGTAGGAGTTGTTTCATAATTGTATAACTTTTATCCTTTACCCTGAAAGTTTCCAGAGGTCAGTCTTTGAGTAAACTCGTGGATCCAGGACAGCACCCTGCAATTGCTGGACGGGGGATGGGCGTAGGACAAAGAATAAATTCAGGAGTTCAGAAGCAACAAGTGGTTGGCTACACAGAGAACAGAGCACTTTGTCAGGTTTCTGTCCAGAAGGAAAAGAACATTTTTCTTGAGCAGAGATGATTTTGAAAATGGAAGTTTTCCAAAATATAGGGTGCCTGGCTTCTGCTTTTAATTTCTTTAGGAACCAGAGACAAGAGAAGATAAAAGGAGAAGCTGGGAGGAGGATGAGGAGGCAGGTGCATGCAGTGGTGGTGAGAGAGAGGAGCAGCCACTGTCAGGGGAAAGGCAGGGAGGAAAGAACTGAGATAGAGGATCTTCCTTCCTCACTATGGAAGGAAACTGACCTTTCTCCGCATCACTAGTGTCCTGAATGTTCTTTATATTTTAACCTAGAACATACACTGATGTTCTTAATGATAAATCTGACCTGTGGTTAAAGCGAATGGATATGTGTGACTTATGGTTTAAGACATTGCATCAGAAGCCAGTTAAACCAGATATTTATTTAATTTCTTTATCAGAAATATTTCTATAAACATAGTATGTCTGTTGTTTTTCTTCTGATGGTACCTTAGTTACTTGACCCTTCGAGAAACTGAGTTAAATAGGTAGATGCTCTACACAGCTATTTCAATTTTACACATAAAAATTATAACATCAGTTATTCATTTGTGTAGCCAGTATTCACTGGCTGGTAGATATGTGTTAAATAGTTTGCCAGCCAATGGAAATACAATAAAGATATTGTGTGCCTCCTACCCTTTTGTGGGTAATTGTAATTCTGTCTAACAGTGCCCCTCACCTATACAGTATCACCTCTCAAGAATGACCACTCTGCTTGGGGATTGGAATTTTATATGCCCTCCTAGAAGGAATGGAACTTGAGATTTCTCTGCTGCCTTAAATCATTGACTCAAAAATGATCTTTGGATGAATTCATAGAGACCATGTGTTGAGATAGATGATATAGGGGACAGTCCAATTTCGCTGGTGGCTGGACCATTCCATTCATCTGCTCTTCTAGCCCCAGTCTGGGATTATTTTTTACCTTAAATATGATGCTGGAGTGAGATGTAGGGGACACTTTGAAATTGACCCCAGTCTCCACACTCTGTCATCTCCATACTTTCCTTATCAACACTGATTTTCACTCTTGATATCTTTCACACTAGATTGTAAGCTCTTTTTGTGGTCAGTCATGAGATCATGATAGTAATATCGATGTAGGCAGTAGTGATGATAATACCTAACATTCTTTGAGCATTAATCAGCCCCAGACAACGTGTGTGCATTATCTCAGCTAATGCCTTCAGCTTCTCAGGTGGGGGCTGTCATTCACTCCTGTCTTACCAAAGATGCCACTGAGACTTCGAGAGGTTGTGTGACTCTGCCATGTCAGTATCAGCTGTCAACATGGTGGAGTAAGTGGTCACTTTCTGTTCTTTTTGGGTGTGTGTGGATGTCTCCATATAATTTCTTCTTCCCTGCCATATTCTCATCTAGTATAGTTTTTTTGTGATAAGTACTTAATAGATGATGGATTCTCCTGTGTAAGGTGATTATGCTCCCTGGTTTCTTGTAGTTCTGGTTGTGTGCCATCAGAGTGGTCTCCAGATGCCCACAGGTGCTAAGACATTGAGATTCAGGTCACTGTTTGTCCTTCAGCCTTGATCACTGGCTCTTTTGTTCTCATTTGTCAGTCTATGAGTATAGTTTAGCACTCTCACTTGACTTCTGCTCTTGGGCATCAATGTTTGGATACCTGTTCTGTCACTGTGGCTAATCCCCAGCTGCTTTCTGCACTGCTGACCCCAGCTGAGCCCAGGGTGGACCAATCTCTTTACTCCTTTTTCCATTCCCTCTGTCTCCTGTAGAACCATTGGTATGTCTCAGCATCAATTCCAAGAGGTTGGCCAACTGGGCATTCACTTTGTTTGTGAACTGGCCAAGTAACTTTGTGTCAGAACCTCTTATTCTCAGAGTTTCTTCTGAGCTTTATCACCAGGAGGGTGTGTGGGCCCAGGGCTATTAGTTGGTCCTCACAGGGTGTTGCTTGTTTGGTTGTGTACAGCTCCCAAGTTGAAGCTGTTTAAGAACCATGGTACCAGACATGATAGTTCACAGTGTAATAACAATTAGAAACAAGACTTCTGTTCTCCTAAATCTTGATTTCCATTTCTGTGCTGCCTCTTTAAAAAATTTTTTTTTTTATTTTTGGTTTTTCAATTACAGTTGTCCCCTTTTCTCCCAATTTCTCTCCCCTACCCAACCCACCCCCTCTCCCGCAATCATATCCCTCCCCATTGTCCATGTCCATGAGTCATTTATATATGTTCTTTGACTAAACCCTTCCCTTACTTATCCCCCTTCTCTCCCTCCCCCTCCCCCCATTGACTGCTATTCTGCTCTTTTTAAAAGGAACTACAGCAGAGTTCTTTATGAACCCCAACTAATATTTATTTGTTCATAATAAATGTGACTTGAAACATGCACTTTGTATTTTAACTCCTGAGTTTGAATTATTCCTCCCTACAGTGGGCACTTTGAGTGTACCCTTTTATTTTGGTACTTAACACCCATAAGATATTACAATTCCTGGTTTTTACACAGTGTCTGAGGTTCAACACCTGATATGGGGACACCTCAGTTTGGAGAGGAAGCATGACATGTTTGTCATTTGTGTGGTCTCTGATGTGAGATTACCTAGGTTCAAATGCAAGCTCTTCTAGGTACTAGTGGTATGACCTTGGGCAATTTATACTTACTGTGCCTCAGCTTCCTAATCTGTAAAATGGGGTTAGAGCATTGTTATGGAGGACTAAATGAGTTCACATTTCTAAAGTGCTTAGAGAGTGCTGGACACACACTGATAGTCTAAGAGTATTTCCAGTATAATATTAAGGTTTCTCAAGTAGACTTTGAGTACATTCAATTGTGGCTTCTATTCCCAATAACGAGCATAGACCTTGATATGTGGTTTCCACTCAGATGCTTGTTGACTAAATGCATGACTATGTAAATAAGTGGCAAACCCTTTACTAAATCTCATTAGTCCGTTGAAGTATTTTTTTCATTGATTAAATAGTTCTGAGCTTCAGTTCTATGCTCTTTGGGTGACTCTGCTCTAGTTATTGGGTGTTCATTGATTTAATTATGATTTGTTAAGATTCTTTCTGGCTGTCATAGGAGCAGTCATTATCTACAATAAGACTAACAACATTTTCATAAAAACTGGCTTTTGGTTCTGAGTTGTCCACCAAATACAACTTATTTAGGACCATGAGGTATGTGGCTTCATTATAATCAGTATGCTGTTAAGCATGCATAGTTTCTGAAATTATAAAAATAGTCATTCCTGACTGTGTGTTTCCTAATGTTATATTTCCAATGAATTTATTCTTGCTTAACAGTTAATGGTTGTGGTGAGCCGTTAACATATTTATTTCATTTTTCTTTTTAAAGTCTATTCATTTAAAACCTAAAACCTAAGTTATATTGTAAAGTGCTTCAATATTTAAATAGCTTGGAATATGTGAAGTTTAGATTTCTTTTGTAGTTGAAGGAAAAAATGTAGATTACTGATTCTTTGAAACATACTGGTGCTAAGAAAGTATTTAAAATTTTAATCTCCTTGACTCTTGATATGGCATTTTCCCTCCCTTTTGTGTGGGATGGACTGAAGCTGGAAATGCTCTTAATGATGTGGTACTTGAGTTTGGTGTCATCTTTGTTGGAGATTCGGGGCCCTACCTGCTGTCCTCCTACTTCTCTTTGACCATTGACATTCATCAGTGCTTCTGAGAGCCCCTTCAGTGAAGTGTTAGAGACTGAGAATAGGTGTGCTTATTTAATACCCTGTTCACCTGGTTAATTCAGCTTGTGGTTTGGCCAATTCCTGTTGTTTCTTTAGTAGAATCAGTTTTTGCTGGCCCCTTAGATAACCTTGGAGATCCAAGTCTGTTATTTCTATCTTGTGATTTCTCAGGCAGTCCCATCCTTGTTACAGGGAGCCGTGATACATGACTTTTAGCTTCTGTGTTATTCAGATATTCTGGCCCTGGCCAAGCAGCTCAGTTGATTACAGTGTCATTCTCAGTACACCAAGGTTGTGGCTTTGAACTCCTTTCAGGGTACATTTAAGAATCAGCCAATGAATGCATAGATAAATAGAACAACAAAAATCGATTTTCTCTTTCTCTTCTCTCTCCTCTCTCTCTAAAATCAATAAATAAAAATTAAAACATTCTATCCCTCATTTTATGAAGTTTCTAGGTTATAACCTCTTGTATTTCCTTCTGGATACTCCTTTACCCCCAGCCTCTCTTATTTTAGGGTCCCTGCTATACCAACTAGAGTCTTGCAATTAATAGTTCTGTCCTAACACTATCTACCTTTGGTCTGATTTTGAATATTTGACTTGAAGATTTTATTATTTTTAAAGTTACACTGTAGCTTGAGGCACCCAAGACAGTGATTGGTAGAGGCTTGCCTCCTATCAGCGGCTGGGGTGCTGCTAGCTTTGAAGGCCGGACTACCTTAATCCACACTACACTAAAAATTCCACACAGGTTCCCTGAGGCATGATGTACATTTGAACATATCTCTGTGTGATCTCAGGAAAAGAGGAGAGATGAGTGGAATGGGAATCAGTATCTGAACTTACTTTGCATGTAGCAGTATTTTTTTTGTAAAGCAAGGATATCTGTATGTTGTTGTAACTCACTTCTTTTTAAATAAAAAACAAAGTGTTAATTCTGCATACCTGAAGCTGATGCTGTAGGTCAGTGGTTCTCAACTTGACAGTATCAAGTGTGTGTGTGTGTGTGTACACATGTACACACATGTAAGTGAAATAGCTAGCTGTATCATACAATGGAATCACTGGTGATGCTTTTCCACAATATCCTTGTCTAGTTTCTCCTCCGCCCCTTTCCCATTCAGTTTCCTAGTGGTTGTGGTGGGTATTTATGAGCCATCTACAAGCTCTCATCTCCGTTCTTTATATTGTGTTTGTACAGTACTCATGGGTGGGTTGTAGTCATTGGTCATGGATCATAATAACAATAAAAATATAACTACTATATATTGAGCAATTATTCTTTGCCAGGAATATTTTCACTGGATATTTTTCTCTTGTGCTGAGTTAAGCCACTTGTTTGACAATTATAACATGATAATATTAAATTTTGAAATAAAACGACTATATATATGCACACACATTCATATTTAGAGTTAATTTATTTAGGTCTTGAGTCAGCCTTTGTAATGGGGTATGGTGGTGTAAGTGTGCTTAGTAAATTTAGTTCTACAAATATCAAAGTAATTTTTCTATATATTCTTACAATACAGGCTGGGGCTAACAAGTATTCATTAATACTTCTGATGTTCCAGACTCCATGCCAGATGCTTTCATTTTATCATTTCATTTAATTCTTGCAAAAGTAAAGTACTTCTGATTTTACATCTCTAAGCTACAGAGGAGCAAACTGAAGTGTAGGGATAGGGATATGATGACAGTATTAGGTAGTATTTAATGAATGCTTACTACCTGCCAGACAAGGGCTAAACACTCTGTTGTTAATCTACTTAATCCTCACAACAACTATATCAGATATTTCCTATTATCATCACTATTTTGTAGTTGAGGAGACTGAGGCCTAGAGGTTAAGGAGATTAAGTGCCTACCCCAATATCACCTGGTGGCAAAGTGGCAGACTTGGGTCCCAAGCCCTGGCTGCCTGACTCATGGTTGCACAGTGACCCTGGAATAGAGATACGAACTTTGGTCTTCTGTCTCAACCTCTCTTAAGGGGAATTTAAAATGATTAGCAATGAGTCACAACATGTTTAGATCAGTGGGGCCTCAATTAGGACTGATTTTGTCCCCTAGGGTCATTGCACAATGTCTGGAGACATTTTTGGATGTGACAAGTATTGAGAATGTGTTGTTGGCATTTACTAGAGGCCAAGGATGCTGCTAGCCACCTCATAGTAGAGAGGACAGCTCCCCCACAACAAAGAATTACCAGCCCAAAGTGTCAGTAATGCTAAGATTGAGAAATCCTAGTTTAGGGTGGTTCTAGTACTGCCTTTTCTCTCCTAGGAATCAGTGCTCTTAGTTTAAAATCATGCAAAATATTTTTTTAAGTCTGAAAAGTAAAAATAAAAAGGGGGTGGAACTGATAATAGGTTTATAATAGGGAGGGTCTTGGCTTAGAGAGCCATTTCTGATGGCCCGAATTCATTCTCACTTTAAAAGCTGTGCTTGAGTGGACTCATAGTATCATAAATTCCAGGAGTAAAGACCTTTCACCTTCTGGAATATAGCGGGGTTTCAGGTATAGTCTGGAGTGCGTGTCTCTGGGCATCTGTGTGGTGAACACTTCTTTGTACATTGTGTGTGTGTGTGTGTGTGGTGTATAAGAGTGACTTCATAAAAGATGGCATCTGCCAGAATTCAGAACACAGCAGGTAATGTACTCACCCAAGAGGTAAGAGCATGAGTAATTCTTGTCTCATGAGAAAGATGTAAACTAGTTTATTATAATGATGTAATATTTGGATGCATGATTTATCATCCCCATTTCCAGTGATGCAAAACCTTAAGGACTAAGCAGGTTATAAAAATTCAAAGTGTGTATTTGAAGTCTGGCATTTTCCCCTAAGCAATGAAAGTGTCACGTCTGTGGATATTTCCACAGATCGTTGTTAAGAACTCACCATATGCACCCATACAGAGGAAGTTTTAGGTGTTTGTTCCATGAGAAAGGGCATAATATGTGAAGACAGGATTTACTTAGATAACAAGGCAGAAAAGCAGCCTAGTAAGGCTGTAGACACAGCATTAGAGCAGCAGTGAGATGCATATTCATCTGTGTGCTGAGACGTGAGGACCCAGGTGCAAGGAGCTGTGAGGGAGGAGGTGGCCTTTGCAGTGGATCTTGTTTTAAGAGAAACTGGGAGAAGTCTAGGTCGAATACCATCCAAGGCAATAGTGTGGCCTTTTAAGGACAGCCTGGGGAAGGGGAGATAAAAAGAAATCATAATTGTCAAGAGGAATCATGGCCACCATATATTGAGTACTTATTCTGTAAAGGCACTAGTCTTGGGGTTTCATGATGAACTCAGTTAATCCCCAGAGCAGTCTCATGGGGGTTGGTGTTATTATAATCTTCACAGAGAGAAAAACTGGTCCTTAGACAGGCCCAGTGCCTGTCCACAGTCACAAGGCTCCTGTGGACCACAGGCAACCCTGGGCAGCAGCCCTCACGGTTCAGAGTGGCAGTTCCCATTGTGACCAGGGAGTCACGTGGGCAGAGCTGGCCGTGGCAAGGTGAACGTGATTCTGGAGGAAATGCCCTTGACCGAGCTTTCTGTAACGAAGAGTATGTTTGGACTTCATTTGAGGAAATTGGCTCTGTTATACTTGGTGTCAGTAGGATTCTTGGAAATGTTGTGACCTGAAAAATTGGAGAGGTATGATTTGAGTTGAACTGGCCAAAGTGATTAATTTGGGCAATTAAGTATGAAAGTGTAACTATAGACTAAACAAATGGAAATTATTACCACAAAGCTTTCCTCCAACAGTCAGGGTCGGGCCAGTCTGGAATGTGTGGCTCTTTAGATGAGCTGCAAGAATGTAACAATAGCTCATTCTTCCCCTCCCCCTGCGGTAGGCCCCGTGTCGGGTGGATGCCCTGTATGGAAGGGGAAGAGGTATCTTTCCTTGTTTGACTGGGATAGCTAAGATTTCTGTACACTCATTTTTAGTTTCTCTTAGATTTTATACTTCCTGCCACATCACCACCCTCACGACAGTGAATCAAAGGCTTGGGTTTGGTTATAAAATAACAAGTTAAAAGTGTATCAAAAAATTCTTGGTATCTATTTGTGTTGCCCTGAGTGACTTCGTTATAGGAGATGAATTTAATTTGACCGTCAGGCTCAAAGAGAATTCAGTTCCATTTCTTCCTTCTTCATTCATTCACCGAGCATTTATAGAAAGCCAGTCCTTGACCTGGAGAAGCTCATAGTCTAGACTCTGGAAGAAAAAACAGACGTGGGAACTGTTAAGCACAATGGTGGGTGTGAAGGTGAAGTGGCCGAGGTAGAGCAAAATGTTTATCAGCCCCTAGAAGGGGGCTCCTGCTAGAGGGATAGTGGAGGGGGTAGGTGTTAGCCCTTAATTCTGGGAATTGTTTTCTCTGTTCTGTTTTATCCACTGTCATGGACTGACACCCTGCTCGTCAGGTCCTGTGTTTTTCCTCTTGTCCAGAGTGAGTCTCCCAGGTAACCCAGCAAGATGGTTGTCACCCCTTTGCATTCTCCTCGAGGGCTGCTCTCTGTTCTTCCTCATGACTCACACCCACAGCCATACCCAGGGCGCCACTGAAGTCTTCTTCTAATACTGATGAGCTTCTGCTGCCTGTGTCCCCCGTTTCTTCTGTCTTCTGACCCTGGCCAAGGTAGCCAGATGTATATGGAATATTGAAAGTACTGTATTGGACAAAACATAGCAAACATATACAAATAACTCTGCTAATGTGAGGGAGCATTTATCATGCTGGGCATCACCTCAGTTTTGAAGTGCAGGTTCATGTATATATTCCTACTTCCTATGTGCCATTTGGAAGTACCTATTTTCTTAAAAATATACTCTTAAGTATTGTTGACACCTGACCTTATTAATTTACAGGATATGGCAGGATTGTGGCCCCTAGGGCCGTGAATGGGGCTCTGTAAGAGAGGTTGTGATCTTGTCAAAGCCTGTAATAGCAATTTTTGTGACACGTAGAATGAATCCCTTCCAAGGAAAAGAGTTGGGGGAATGGAAACCATAAATTTGGAAGCAATAATGTCTTTTGTTAAAGTATGTTTTTAAATGGCAGTAATCTTGTGGAAAACAAATGACACTTCTATCTGAAGAATTTTGAATTGAAGCAGACTAGTTATTCCACTTCGAAAAGCCTTATTTTCTTTCCTAAACATCAGAGTGTATGTTATAATTATGAATCCCTAATTCTAATAAAATGCAAGCCAGTGAATGTATCCTAGTACATTTTGTCAAATCAGGGACCATTTAAGGCTTTATACAGAAGAAGTCTAACCTATTTTGAACCAATTAGTTTAATTAGAGGACAGGTTTGGAGGAACTGGAAGTTGCCTGCTGTTAGTTCTCTGAGTTCTGTGGTTGTAGGATTGTGCATTCTGTTCTAATGCCTGCCTGTTCTTTCTGAGGCCATCTAATCTCCTAATAGGGCTTTTAGATATCGAGTTGCATTTATAAGTAAATGTATGTCCACAGTCATTAAAGCGTTGCTGTGTTCTTATGTGTTGATAGATGCGCCATAATTACTTTACAACTAAGTGTTGAGCTCGAAAGGTTATGTTAAAAATAAAATCCCATCGGAGAAAGGCAGAGTGGTGGGGGAGTGAACTGTGCAGAGAAGTGTAGAAAACAGGGACTAGGTATGGTGGCGGAGAAGGGGACGAGGCGTGTAAGTCCAGCAGTCCATGTCTTGAGTATTTACTATCTGCCAGGTACTCTGTAAGGGTCTTACATGGATTCACCCACTCAACCACCTCAGGAACTCTATGAGATTGGTACTATTACTATTCCCATTTTATGGATGCAAAAATGGAGGCAGAAAAGGTTAGTTACCTTGCTGCCCAAGGTGACCCATCTAGTAAGTTGGATCTAGGCAGCCGGGTTGCAGCCCTCAAAGGTCTTGATGGGAGAACTAATTTGGAATTCCTCCACCCAAGTCCCAATCCTTGGTTCTACTTCCCAGCCCTCTGTGATTGTGGGTGAAGTGCAACCTGTCTGAATCTGTTTCCCCATTTGCAAGTGGGTGTAATAATGCGTGCAGTTTGGAGTTGTTGAGAGTTTTAAATAAGGCAATGCACGTAAGTGGTTTGGCACGCAGAAGTTGCTGGGTGAATATTGCCTTCTCTCCTTTTGGTTTTCTGTCCTGGGGAAGTGGTGGTGGTTGCTTGCAGCCCTGACTCACCCCAAAATGTCCTAGAGGTGTGAGGCACCTCCCATCACATTAGAGTGTGGCACAGGTTGTGTAAATACATGCCCTGCACAACTGTAAACTTTGTAAGGTTTCTCCTTGCTCTACTGTTTGGTGATTCCAAGGAGTTTTCCCTAGCACCTTTTAATTCTTTTTCTTAAGGGAAAATAAATGTTTACTTCTCTTTGTCCTTGACTTCTTTCTTTGGATAAGTTTTTTTTTTCCCCTGCAGGATTGAGAAGGAGGGGAAACAAGTGTAAAGGAGGAAAAATCCTCCTCTACCCTCCTAGGATCTTTGGCTGGAATTAAACTGACATAAGACAGAGTTAACAGGAGAAAAGCATACAAGTTTTTATTAATTTTTTTTGCATGTACCTGGGAGCCTTCACTAGAGAACACAGACCCAAAGAAGTGACCAGAGCAGAGAGTTTTATATCTTTGAGCAAAAAAACAATAGCTTTGTGAAGAATTGAAAACACAAAGGAGTTCGGGCTACAGGCAGTAAATTGTGGAGAAGTGACTAGGAGGTAAGGTTAGTTCAATAAAGTTTGTTTGTACAGATTTCCCAGGGCCCTGATTCTTCATCTCTGGTGATAGAATGCCTTCCTTTTTCCTGGTATAGGGAGGGTACCTTTCACATGGGAGTAGTATATCTTGCTTTCAGAAATGAAAATGAGGGTCAGAATTCCCTTCTTGCACCTGCTGTTTCCCAAGTGTCTTTAACTCAATATGCCAGCAGCATATTTTAGAGTGACATGCTCAGAACTCTTCACAAGTCTGAGTGAATATAGTATGCAATGACTTTTTTATTTTCTATTTTTATTTTTGCTTATTATTATTGGATTCCCTGAAGGGTCCTTAAAGTAAGAGGTGACACCTGACCTCAGGGTTTCTCTTCTACAGGGTGTGTAGGACATGCAGGTTGGTGTGGATCTGTGAACCAGATTGGATCATGTAGAAGCTCTGCCCTACCCCACATCACTCCTACTCTCTGCTGTCCCTGATCCCTTGGCTAGTCATATTCCTGCCAGTACTTAGTTGTAGAAGGAAGGTTTTTACACAACTGCGAAGAATAATTTAACAGGAATATCTTCATATCCATAGAGATGTCCATTTGCTTCATTAAAGGCAACAGCACATATACCTATGAAATGATTCCTCATGTGTGGTCCAAGGTCCACCCACGTAAAAATCGCTTGGGTATTTATTAAATAAAGACACTCCTCGCCCACCCCAGATT
This sequence comes from Furipterus horrens, assembly GCF_987537825.1. NCBI lineage: Eukaryota > Metazoa > Chordata > Mammalia > Chiroptera > Furipteridae > Furipterus > Furipterus horrens. The sequence goes on from NW_028327171.1 coordinate 193,408,846, forward strand.
CACTGAATCAGAATGACAGTGTCATTGTTTGTGGTTTAAAAGTATTCTTTTCATGGGTTGATCAAATTTCTCTTTGATGCAAAGTGGCAATGCAGACTTATCACATCATTCAACCTTGCTCAGACCTTGGCACAAACATTTTCTTTCACTGTGGCTCGTCACCACCAGAGATGGCCTGCTTTTAAAAGTTCCCCGTGAGCTCATTGGCGAGCAGCGCTGGGAGTGGTGGGTGGGTGAAGGTGCCAGGGAGACCAGAAGGTAGGGGAGGTGAGGCCTGGAGTATGTCGTTCATGGAATTCAATTCAAGGCAGAGGTATCTGTACTCAGGGGAGCTGAATTCAGCTGTCTTAGGGAGCAGAGGAGAGAAATGAGATTGAAACACATAGAAGGCAGAAGTAGCAGGAGGCCCCAGTGGGCACAGCGTGGAGGCGGGGATATAGGGCTGATGTTGGCCAAGGGAACTTTGGAACTAATTAATCCCAGCCTTTTCCTCATGGTGTTTATGATATGACTGGCCAGTTTAGCTACTGGGAATTTGTTTGATAATTGAATATTTAGATATTGAGTATAATGCATAATGTGGATTAAGTGTACATATTCTGTACAAGTAAAGGGTAAAATCGAAGATAGCTACTTAGGAGCCCAGTGGCAGTACAATACTAAGAACAAGCCAAGTTAATTTCTGAAAATGTTCTATTCTTACTCTCGTCGTCGGCAGCCGTCCGTCTCGAGAGACGATGGTGTAGCTTCTCAAGAGTCTATCTGCACCGCCGAGAATGGCTGTGCAGTCCAACTCGGGAGTGACACGGTATCTGTCTCCTCCCGTGTTGAATCGACATCTTGCGATGACGCTGGCGTGTCCTCTCCAGTGAAGCTGAAGCTACAGAGCCTGGGCAGGGTGATATGGAGGGTCTGCTGTAGAATATCTTAGGATATTCTAGAAAACATGAAAATGCACAAGCACATATTCCAGCTTTCTAGTGCAATTGTTCCCAAACTTAGTTGTACATTGAAACCACCTGGGGAATGTTTTTAAAAATACTATTATCTGATTGAATTGGTAGGGGGTATGATCTGGACATTGGGATTTTAAAAGCTCTCTAGTCCTTCATTTTTATTATTTATTTTTGCCTTAAAAAACTTTTTATTTTTTTTACTTAAAATAAAAAAAAATTAAATTACAGTTGACATTCAATATTATATTAGTTTCAGGTGTACAGCATAGTGATTTGACATTTGTAAAACTTATGACATCATCTATCATCTCCCACATCCCTAAGTCTAGTACCCACCTGGCACCATGCATAGTTATCGCAATATTATTGACTCTGTTCCCTTTGCTGTACTTCAAATCCTTTTGACTATTTTGCACTGTGAATTTGTACTTCTTAATCCTTTCACTCTTTCTCTTTTTTTGGCCCAGCCCTCCGAACGCCCTTCCATCTGGCAACCATCTTTAGATGAGGAAATTCAGGTCTAGAAAGATTATGAATTTTTCCAAGGTCACATGGTTTTAAGAGCAGAGACAGGATTAAATAAACAAAAGTCTCCTGACTCTTAGCCCAGGGTCCAGAAATCACTCCTGGCCTCCCAAACAAAGGGAATTGAAAACAGGGCACTGTCGACATAGATGATGCAAACTGGAGACAGTAAGGCAACTCTGAGACCAGAGACAGCAGGAAGCAACTACATCAGCCCTAGGTCTGGAGAGATGGTGGGAGCAGATGGTGTTTGTGGATCCCAGATGCCAGAACAATCTTGGAGGGAACTAGAACTGTGGTGGGGGTGGAGGGCTGACCATCAGGAGCAGAGACTAATAGAAGGAGCTGGAGATGCCGCCTAAGCAGAAGGGGACAAGGAGAAATGTCCTTCTATCTCTCCTCTTCACCCATGCTCTCTAGTCTTGCACTGGGACTTCCAGTTGGAAGGTGTGGTTCCCTCCAGAGCAAAAGAGGGACTGGACCTGAGAGAAAACCAGCAGATGACCAGCACTGTGGTCTTTCCGATGTGCTGAGCTCCTGTATTTGGAGCAGACCTGTTTTTGGATGGTGTTTTCATAAAGGAGAGTTTTATGAAAGTTTCTCAGTAAATTCTGGGTGGAGTAGGTAACAACTTTTTTTTTTTTTTTTTTTTGGAGGAATAATCATTTTAAAGAAGATAATTATGTTGATTTTTATCCGTGGTATGATCAAAAGGCTTAATAAAGGTGTGTACCTTTTCATTAATATCCACTTATTATTTCAATTCAGGTTCACATCTCTTTCCCTTTGATATGTTTATAGTTTTACAGCCTTTACATATATATGTATATGTTTAGAAAGACCATTTGGTAAACTTATCTGTGCTAAATCTTAAGCATGTATTCCTTTGAGGACTAGTTACATACTTTCTAGAGATATTGCTAACGCCTGATGATTCCATGTGTGTAGATGAGATGGTAGACTGTGTTTTACTATATCATTTAAAGGCGTTTTTAAAGAAAAATGGAATTATAATATACTGCATTTTATTTGTTCTGCCTGATGGGCCAAGTACTTCGCACCCAGCGGAGCTAAGCCCTGCCATCCTGCTGTTCCCACTGTAGCTCCCCTGCAGAGCACAGTGCTCTTTAGACTTTGATAATGAGTCTGGTGTCATAAGGGAGCTTTATTAAAATAAATACAATACCATATTTCTTTTCTAATGGCATTCTGATAATTCCATTTTAAGTGCATACCTGACACTTTTTTAATTGTTGTTCTATTACAGTTGTCCCAGTTTTCCCACATTGCTCTCCCCTGTCCTGTCCCCCACTCAGCTCCCACAGTCAATCCCCATCCTGCTGTCCATGTCCATGGGTCACGTATACCTGTTTCCTGACTAGACCCATCCCCTTCTTCCCTCCCTTCTCCCCCTCCCCTTGTCCCTCTGGTCACTGTCAGTCTTTGCCTTGTTTCTGTGCCTCTGGCTCTATTTTGCTCATTTGTTTAATCAATAGGGGTACCAGAGGGGCTTCAGTTAGCAATACGAAAGGCATCAAGTGTGTTTTTTAACAGTGTATCCTTACCCCAGCATCAATGTAAGTGTTTGGTATCTCTGTAGGTCATAATCTGAAGACCCGTTTCTATTTGAACCTATTTCATTGAACTGCCGTGAGAGTAATTAAATACTAAGGCCTGCCCCTGTTTTGAGGATGAAGCTACTTAAATAGAAAGAGATTGAATGCTTCCCCAAGGCCACCAGCAGAGGAAGGTTAGAACTGGCTTCCAATTTCTAGACTTTTGCTTGAATTGCCAACTACAGATTCCAGTAATGTGTTCTGACTTTGTTTTTTCTCAGAATTAACCTGTGGTTAATGATAGTTTTTACAAGCAGAAAGAACATGCAGGCCTGGAATTTATGACTTTCATAAATATTCTTTTTCCAACATATTCATTAGGAAGGTTTACCAGGGAGTCAGCTCCCGACATGTCTGTTATCCTTCAGTTAATTGGATGGTTTCTGGTTTTGGGACATTTTGTATTTTGATGTAGCACACAAATTATTAATAGTAAATATTCAACATAATCTCAAAATTTAAACATTGTGTCGTCGTCGTCGGCGGCAGCCGTCCGTCTCCAGAGACGATGGTGTAGCTTCTTAAGAGTCTATCTGCACCGCCGAGAATGGTTGTGCAGTCCGACTCGGGAGTGACACGGTATCTGTCTCCTCCCGTGTTGAATCGACATCTTGCGATGACGCTGGAGTGTCCTCTCCAGTGAAGCTGAAGCTACAGAGCCTGGGCAGGGTGATATGGAGGGTCTGCTGTTGCCCATGCAGCAGACCCCCCCTCTCTTCACAGCTGAAGGATCCAAGGGAAAGACGGAGTCAATACAGCTTGGCTTCAGGTGCGCCGCAGGAGTTGCCGGTGTTGACTACAACGTCAAACCGCCTTAGGGACTCCGGCTCCGGATTTTCTGTCGGGGTTTACTCCCTTAGCCTTTCCCCTGAAGAGGTATGCCGCAAGGCAGCGGAGGTTTTTTGGAATCAGAGTTTTCCTTCTCTGATGTGCCCTGACTGGAAGATCGAACCAGCGACACTTAGCTCGCAGGCCGACGCTCAATCCACTGAGCCAAACCAGCCAGGTAAACATTGTGTATCATTACCTAATTTAAAAAATACATATGACTAACATGAATATGGTATGTTTGTATAATTTTTTACTTCTAATATCTACTCCTAATAGAAAAATTAGGATGTAGAGTATGTAACAGTTTCTTACTAAGGTATACAGAGGTGCTAGATAGTGGCACGAAACCAGACAGTATTGTATAAGTGCAGTTATAAAAGTGGAATGAATGGAAACACTTAATTTTAGGAAGCTACTGACTGTTCATGTCCTGTAAAATTTGTGTGTGTGTGTGTGTGTGTGTGTGTGTGACTTTTTTAAACACTGGGAGCTATGCCACGGGTGCAGCAGAGGGTTTGCCAGTAAGATAGAGAAGACATAACTCATATGGAAAAGCCAGAAAGCTCATTATAAGATAGATGCTTATAGGATAAATCTTATCTTTTACAGAACATAAAGAAGATAAAAAGCTATTTTATGATGGTTAATTCTACTCAGATTACTGCATTATTTAAAACTGAGTGAATCTTTAAAAAAATGAATTTTATATTTTCCATATACCTTAATTACTTTTAGGGGGCTTTTATCCATCATAGGCAATGAATTGTCCACAGATAAATGAAATTGTTGATAGATGCTTCCATTTTGGAGTTTTCCTATAATTGAGATGTGAAGGTATTTGAACTACATTATGAGGACATTTAAATACGAGAAATAGCATTTCAAGTATTGAAAATACAAAAAATAACCACTTCACTGATTTTAAATTCATTTTAAAGCCCTGAATTACCAAAAATAAGTTCATTCAGTTCCAACACAATTTTTTTCTGTTTTGCTCTAGGGGTGACTAGCAGGTCCTGGGTCATCTCAATTGGTTTTTTATTTGCTCATACACCATCCATAGTACGCAGAAGGAAGATGTACATTAGAATTATTGTGGTATTGATTGAAGTAGAAGAAACACACTGTAACAAGACATAGTACCTGACTTAGAACCCAAACCAATTTTCTCATGTTGCTGTGTAGACTCAGAGAATTGGACTTTGGTAGGTTCTCTTGGTGATGCCAGATTTACAATTCTGTCATGCAGAACAAGCTAAACAATATGTGGGAGTTACAGGAACGCATTTATCACACAGATGAGATAAAGCTGGCCTATAATAACACAATGGTTTTTTAATATTGAGGATGCCAAAAATTTTGGAGTAAGCAAGTAACCTGTATATCTAATTGAAGGAGTGAATCATAAGAATCATCTGGGGAAAGGCCCTCACTATTATTTAATGCTGGATCTTTTATTGGTTCCTGCAGAAATTTTCATGGCCCAGTATTCAGAATGCAAATATTTCCACTGGACTTTTGGTTTCTTTTATGATTTCAAAGAAGCTACATCATTGTATTTGGTCATTTCATTTACTTTGAAAATAATTTTTAATATTTATTTTTAAATGAAATTCTGTTATGGAATATTTTAGTGAAAGGTGCTTTTTAAAAAATACTTGGGATGTATCACTTAAAATAGATTCTCAAATTTACTTTAAAAATAAATTTAAATGCAAATTCTATTCCTCTTTTCTCCTAAATGAAGAAAAGTTCTATGGAGAAAGCTTTTTATTATTTTTTACTGTAATCATAACATTTGAAATTGGAAATTATCTATATCAGTTCTCCTTTGATGAAGAAGTCTTTAAGCTCTGGTTTCCAGAGGCCGCAGAGAAGGCTGGGACAATCTTTACTTCAGTCTAAAAATTCTGTGTTCCTCCAACATCAGTCCTAAAATATGGTTTCCAGATGGCTCATGGCCTTGGTTTTCTCTCTCTTTCTGAAGCTCCTTTGGATGCCACATTAAAATAATACTTAGAAGGTATGATTAAAATTTTAAATTTTAATATAAGACCAAGTAAGTGTCTATAAAGCATCACCAGAAGGCGTAGGGAAGATGGATGTAGGTGAGACCAGTGGAGGCTTTGAATAGGACCCTCTGTCCTGAAGGAGCTGCGTATAGTTGAGATGGCAGCACATGTTCATGTGGTATAATTAAGACAGAATATAAAAGATCCTGTCATTAGATCATTAAGTGGAAAAGCAATATGTTAAAATATAAGTGCTGAAAGCAGAGTGGTTGGGAAATGGTCATAGGAAAGGAAGGGGCAGTGCTGAACCTTGACAGAGAGATAGCAGAAGCATTGATGTGATAATAGATATTGGAGCAGATTTGCACAGAGACTGATCTAATTGAACAATATTCATGGGGGAAGGTAGTAATAATAAGATAGGATAAATAAAGAGGACCAAGTACCAAGAGTACTCAGATTCCACAGGGCTAACTTTGAATTTGACATTAACATTACTGGGAGCCATTATAGGCTTTCTAGCACTGGTGTGACCAAATGAAGACAGTACTTTTATTTATCAGTATTAACCTACTTGGTTATTTGGAATGCCCTGAAATTGGAAGAGAATGGACTCTAAAAGACTTGATAGAACTACTGCTCAGGGTTGTTGGCTCTGAGTTCAGGTTTGATTGAACCAGAGAGGTTCAGCCTAGGATAGATGGATCAGAAAGGAAGATAAAGAAGATCAAAAGGGTTATTGGAGATAGTCAATGAGAAATAGAATTTAAATCTCAGATGGCCATAGTTTTTAAAAATTTTATTTTATTTTATTGTTGTTCAATTATAGTTGTTCCACTTTTTCCCCCATTGCTCTCCCCTGCCCCTCCCACCCTACCTCCCACAGTCACTCCCCACCCTGTTGTTCATGTCCATGGGTCCTTTGTACTTGTTCTTTGACTAGACCCTTCCCCTTCTTTCCCCCGTTACCCCCCTCCCACTCCCCTCTGGTTGTTGTCAGTTTGTTACTTATTTCCATGCCTCTGGTTCTATTTTACTTGTTTGTTTTGTTCATTAGTTTCCACTTATAGGTGAGATCATATAGTATTTGTCTTTCATTGCCTGGCTTATTTCACTTAACATAATACTCTCCAGTTCCATCCATGCTGTTGCAAAAGAGTAGGAGTTCCTTTTTTCTTTCTGCTATGTAGTATTCCATTGTGTAAATATACCACAGTTTTTTGATCCACTTCTTTATTGATGGGCACTTATTGTTTCCAGCACTTGGCTATTGTAAATAACGCTGCTATGAACATTGGGGTGCATAGGTTCTTTTGAATTGGTGTTTCAAGATTCTTAGGGTATAATCACAGTAGTGGGATTACTGAATCAAAAGGCAGTATGGCATTTCCTCAAAAAACTAAAAATGGAATTGCCTTCAGATGACCATAGTTTTTATTGGCAAGGAAAATGGTGCCATTGACAGAATGGGAGTATTAGGACTGAAATTATTTTGTTTCATATTTCACTGTCGACATATGGAATTACTACCTGTATGTGGCTTGGGCAAATCAACTTTTCTGTATTAGAATCTACTTACCCTTAAGATTATGGTGGGGACCAAGTGCAAGATGATAATATTTTTAAAGGAGGTGAAGTGGTAGGCAAGAGGGAAATGGGGTGATATGAAGCATCAGGTGAAGGTGTGATTATCTGACTATCTGTAGTTTGGTTGTAAAGACTGAGTGAGGCTCTCCAGATCCCCTTTGGCCACAAGCATCTTTCTAAAAACAGTTCTGGTCCTTTTATTACTCAAATTATTCCCTACTCCTGTGTCTCATTGTCCATATCTTGAAACTCTACCCCCTGAACAAGGCCTCAAGGTTCTTAACGTTCTACCCCCTTCCCCCCAAAATCATATACTGAACATTATTTAAATGCCCAGTCTATGGCAGGCGCGTTGAGCTGAATTCTGAAGGTACAGAGGTCAGGAATGTAAGGCAGGAGGTTGAGTCCAGGGATCTCGCTTGGATAAGCTTAAAAAAACCATAAGGAAGACCAGATGGAGCAGACGTAGCCTTTATTACTCACATTACAGGGAACACTGACTGCACCTTCCTGAGTCTGAGACTTGTTTTAAGGGGTCCCAGACAAAGGAGGCACGTGCTTTGCATGTGACTCTAAACTACATGACCTCAGTGTGTACGTGCAGAAAGAAAGGGTCAAGAAGCAGTCACAGGACAAGAAGCTGCTCCCAAAAGGAGGAAAGGAGGGGATTACAATCCGTTTCCAAAGCAATACACATTCCTTCTGGCCAAGGGCCCTCTGGCCAGTCTTCCATTATGGGTGTTAGAAGAGCCATGTCCAGTGTGACCCCGCAAGGAGGCACAGCCTGTACCCTCAAGGAGCTCACTGTCTGGTGGGAGGGGCAGATTAACTGTAATATAGCTGGATATATAGGAAACTGTAGAAAGAGAAGCAGAGAAGCGTCTAATGAAGACATCCTCTCTGGTAATAGAGAAATGGCTGAGTATTCAAGAGGGCTTCCTAGAGGAGGTGCCTGAGCTGAGTTTTGGGTAGAAGTAGGAGTCGTCCTGGGAAGAAATGAGGGGTATGGGTGGGGAAGGATGTTTCAGAGGGTTGTGTTTAATATCCTTTGAACCCTGTCACCCAGGGGAAGGGAAGACTATAACCAGAATCCCTCCCGACAGGTATACACAGGGCAACCATGTAATTTATTATTCAGACTGAAACATGTTGGGGAGTAAAAGGGGGCTGTTAGTAATTGTGCCTGGACCACAGGAGTAAACTGGGACTTTCCTGGGCATATTAGAATGCTTGGTTGCCCTTGGCAGTGAAATTCCTTCTGCTGTGAACACGCTGTCATAGCAAGGCTCTAAGTTGGCTGTGAGGTCCCTCTGCACCCTGCTCTTTGGGATGGGTCAAGACCCATCTCTGCAGAATAGCCTTCTTAGAAGTATTTAGAATTATGGGAGGTGTGAGGGCTGGGTATGGAGTACACTCTCCCTAACCCCCACCATTTTGGATGAATGGGTGGCTGTATAGGAGGCCTGATGGGCAACAAACCCAACAGAGTTCCTAGTTTCAAAGGAGAGATTGGATCCTGTAAGCTGATTGCGGGTGGGAGGGAGAGACTTGCTTTTTGAGAATCTGAGCTCTAGTTTCTAGTTCACCATTGATCAACTGCTCTCCTGAGTAGTCTCTTCCCTGTCTCATTGTGACTATGAAGAATGCATGAGGAAATGTTGGTGAGTATACTGTTCAAATGCAGTTTATGCATGGTTTAGTTTATTGTTGTTGACACTGGTGCTGATGCCAATGATCAGTCATTAAGAGCCCCTTTGTCCTGAGAGTACAGACAGTGAGATTCAGACTTTCATGCCTGGGGTGGGGAGAAAGGAACTGGGAACATGCCATGAGGGACCTCTCTCTCTGGTGACTATTCCTGCAGCAAGACAGAATACATTGCTATGGCCAGAGGCAACTACAAACTGTCTCCAGGGAAATGTAGCTTATAGTTACCAAAACTTTTTTTTTGGGAGGACCACGACTCAGCCATTTCTATAAACTGCCCGAGTCTGAGTCTATGATTGTCTCTCTGTGTTGAAATACCTCTTGTAAGGTAGAATTAGTCAAATTATTTCCCCTTTAGTTTTTAGGAAGGACTGAATAGCCATTCTCTTCCCCCGAAAGCTGAGTACTGAGAGACAATAATAAAGATTAAAAGGTATTTTCAAATTATATATACAACATAAAATAAGGTTTTGTTTTAATATTGGCAGTCAGATTATGCTCTATTTTATTTTATTTTTTCCAGCATTTTATAGTAAATTTGATATCTCCAGTTAGGGTTCATGTAACTTAAATGGGGAAATATTACAATTTTAATAAGCATGTGTTGATTGCCTACTTAGTTTTTTATATTAAAATGAATGTTTCAATTACCATGTATTAATACCTAGGAAACTATGTTCCCTTTTTTCATTTAGAACTAAAAAGTATTATTTATAAGCAGGTACACACAATTTATCCTGGTAAATAAAATAATTCTAAGTGTGCATGTATATGTGTATTATGAAGCCATCTTTCAGAAGCACCAAATGGAAAGAGAGGGAAGCTGATTGTCTTTTATTGTTGAGCTGACAGAATGTTTATTAATGGCCATGGATTTGAAATGAGCATCTTACTAAATGGAAGTCTTAGGCCAACCTCTGACCCTTTTGTCTTAAAGGTTTGAGAACAGATAATATGAAAGAATACCAGCTTTTTTCCAGATGGCTGCATGCCTGATGTTCCTTTATGTTTAGCTGTCATTCAAATATGAATGCCCAGTGATTATAAGTGTCTCTTTCTCTTTTCTGGAGTGAAATGAAACCTTTTATGCATTGTGTGTTAAAACAGATTAACTGTTTGGCTCATCAGTAGGGAAATTAGAACAATAGCTGCCAACTCAATGGTATAGTAAAAGAATGTCCATTGGGGCTTAGGGGCTAAAGTTCATAAGCAAATGGTGTGCCAAGTGTCAGACTTGGGAAAGATGAGTGAGTAACAAAAATAAATCTGTATTTTAATTTTATAACTGCATCTGGATGAGAGGAGTAGTATCTTTGGGAGGCATGCAGGATTTGGATAACATTTCCCAAATTTTACATATTTTTCATTTGGGACATTATTATTTTCTTGGACTACTACTGTGCAAGATGAATTAAAAATGCTGTGTTCATATGTAATGGCATGTTTTATTATGAAGGCAGAATGCAAAATTACTATATAAAATGTTTTTCTACCTTTTAGTGCACTAACATTTTCTTTTAAAAACAGATATATTTGATAAGATACCCATAATGGGTAATTTATATATCTTTTCCCCCCCCTACTAGCACTGGTAATTTTGTGATCTGAAATGCAAGTAAAGATAGGCAGTTATCATTTAGGTTTGGTTGAAATACAAACCTGCCTGGAGGGCAGGAGAGAAATGGTGACCCCTTAGTGACCTCTGCAGTTGAGGCAGTGTGGGAGATGGCTGGAGGCCAAGGCCTGAGGGGACTAACCACATCCATTTTAGGAAGGTAGAGTACTTTGTAAAGAAATGCTGAGCTGACTCACATTCTCAGCAGTGAGGAAAATGGTGGCCCTCATTTTCCCCTGGAAATCCATAAAATGAGTTAAATACAATATTTTTATGACCCAGTGAAAGGAAAGGAGCATGTCTGATCCATTTATTTCAGTGCTATTTAAAATGATTATTTTTGTAATAAAAGGTGTATGTATTGTTGATAGAAAAGCATATGTTGTTTTAATAATTTTGTTCACTAAAAAACCCAGAAGAAAATAAGCTTAAATGAAATAATCAGCTGTTCCACTTTTAACTTCTCTTCATAAAATATTTTTGATGTTTTAAAATTTTGTTTTATGTATACTTTTTATGATGTATGTCCAGTTTATTTTTACAATAGCTATATTAAGATATAGTTCACATATCGTACAACTCACCCACTTAAAATGATTGATTCAGCTCTGACTGGTGTGGCTCAATTGGTTGGGTGTTGTCCCGCAAAGCGAAAGGTCGCTGGTTTGATTCTCAGTAAGGGCACATGCCTGGGTTGCGGGTTTGGTCCCTGGTTGGGGCGCGTACAAGAGGCAACCGATTGATGTTTCTCACATCAATGTGTCACTTCCTCTCTTATTCTGTCCCTTCCCCTCGCTCTAAAAATAAATAAATAGATACTTCAAAAAATAAAATGATCAATTAAATGATTTTTAGTATATTCTCAGATTTGTGCTTCTGTTGCCACAATTTTAGAATATTTTCTTCACCACTCCCTCCTGCCCTCCAAGAAACTCTGTTCCTCTTCGTTGTCATTCCCTAATTCTTTCAGCCACTGACAACACCTAGTTCACTTTCTGTCTCTCTATATTTGCCTGTTCTGGACATTCCAATATGCAGTTCTTTGTGATTGGCTTATTTCAGTTGGCATGTTTTCAAGGTTCATTCATGTTGTAACAGTATCAGTACTCATTCCCATTGTGGCTGAATAGTATTCTGTTGTGTAGCTATACTACATTTTGTTTATTCATTTATCTATTGGGGAACATTATTTGACTTCATTTAATTTTTCTAGGTGAATACTGAGTCGAGTAGGGAATCATCTCATTTGCCAGCAACTCTGGAATTAGAAATTACTTGGACTCACTTCTAACCAGCAGGGTCAAACTTGATTCCAGGTTTTAAAAAATGCAGAACCTCTGCTTGTTCTCAAATATCCCTTTGCTTACACACCTCTCTACCTTCTGCCTTTATCGTCCCTATCCCTCTATCCCTCTTTTGTTAACCATGACCAGCACACTCTAGAACTTTTGTAGTGGCATCTAAGTGTTTTAGTGTGAAATGACTTTACTGAAAACTCTCACTAAGGAATTTAACAGTAGTGTCTTGGCTGCTCTTTGAATCTAAAACTCTGTCTTAAGTATCAATATAGTGTTAATGAATATGGCACTCTAAGATGTCACAAAGTGGTCCCATCACTCTTGCGTCCAAAACAAATGTCCAGAACTGAATAAATGAAAAGGAGTCTCAGATTAATTAATTAAAATAAAACAGATATGGGTAAAAAGGGCTTTGTGAGGTTACCCTCATTATTACAGGATGAGATCAGTGTTAGGGCCAGAAGATTCATGACTTCAGATCTGCACACCTTAGTCATTATTTTGCTCTCTCACTCATTACCATGTCTTCTTGTGCATTTAAATAAACATAACATCTATTTATAATAACATCTGTCTTGCATGATGAGAAATAGACAGTGCGCAGTCCTTTTCTGTAGAGTTTACCAACGTATATCCTCATAATAATAGCAAAGCATTAAGACGGATGTCACTCTAAGTAGGATGTGAAAGGAATTCAGAGAATGTGACAGTAGTGACCATGTGTGCAGAACCTACTGTGTTAAGGAATGTGCTGAGGCCTTGCACAGATATATAAAATCCTTAGAACCATCCTTTGAGTAGGAACTCTTATCTTCATCTTGTATATGTACAAGCAAGGTGTAAGTTATTTTATCCAACCTCTGTCCAGCGGTGGAGCCAGACTGCACCCAGGCTGTGGACCTCCAGGGCACATGCTCTGGATTCCAATGCTGAACTGCCATACCCAGCACGTGAATTCCTAATCACCCTTTCCCATCACCACTGCGTGCTGCGAACGCGCTTTCACAGTGAAAGTGATATTTTCCTTTTTTTTCTTTTAGATAGCTCTATTGGTGTTTTATTTCCTGATCTATAAAAGTAATGCACACTCACGGATGAAAATGTCAGAAAATATAGCACAAAGAAAAAAATAAAAAGCACTTGAAATCCTGCAATGTAAATGTCACAGAATTAAAGCGAGATAGAGGCCCCAGTTGTGATGGTGTCTCTAAGGTGGTTTAATCAGTTCTCTGTGAATTTTTTCCACTATTCCTGTCTTTAAGGGTTCTTAGAAGTCCAAATGTTGCCTGCAGTAATCTGCCTTGAGAAATGCCTATTCCTTGGGGTCCTGAGTCTACCATGGAATTCTTGCTCTAAGAATTTTCCAGAGTTGTTTGCAAGTTTGCCCTTTGTTTCACAGGATGCTCAGATGTTGCATCACTTCGACAGAACTGTTTGGCCAGCGCTGTACCTGAATTACAGCTTAGTGACATGGAAGTTTTGCTTCTCTGGGAAAAATGCATGTAGAATGCCTGCATGTGGTGCCAAGAAGGCCTCAGCTCCCTTTACAGCCCCCAGAGGAGAGCAAGTCTAGCCTGCCCTCCCTTCCTCCAGCCCTCCCCTGCCGACAGTGGGAGTTCTCTCTTTCTAAATCATTGCTGGTGGATCCCATGATGAGGCCGAGCATGGAACAGATGAAAAACTGAGATGGAGTCTGAGGGTTTGGGCGAGGATGGGTACCCGAGGGAATAGCATGTTCAGGACACTGGCTGCCGGTTTGGCTCTTGTCACTCCCCTCCCAGTGCTGGTGAGGTTACTGACTGTGTTGGTTCAATATTGGCCATGGGGAATGAGGGGGGCGTGAAAGAAAGAAGTTGGGTGGGAAGAAAGAAACAATTTGTAGAGGAATACCAATCATTATTGGTGTTTATTAAGAGGTAGGACATTTACATATTTTATCCAGTTGAAAACAGTCATTTTGTAAGATCTTTTCATCATTTTGTGACTGAGAAGTCTCTTTAAGAGAGTCACGTATCTTTGTGTTAAACCACATGAATAAAATGAGTGTATATTTCAAGTGTTTCACTTGTTCTTGCTTTTTCTTATGTTTTGTGATAATTAGAGCCCTGGTCAAAATTGAGATTTAGAATTTTATTTTTAAGGAAAATGAGAGAATGATGTAGTATGGCTCAATTTGAATTCTCCGGGGAAACAAAGAAATGGGATTTTATTCATTCGTTGGGCAAACTTTCTTTTCTTTTGAGCAACTGATCATTTGCAGGTGCTATTCTAAATGCTCTGAGCAAGTCATGTGCTCTGCTCTCATGAAGCTTTCTGACTACTGGGGATAAAGACAATTAAGTTAAAACAATACAGAATTATAATGAGTCTTGTGGTGGGTTTTTTTTGATAGAGATTAAATTTCATAAATAATTACATTTAAAATTATGAAGTCATGAGAGATAAAGGACTATAAAGTCCTCAGTTTTTATGGTCTAATAACCATTATTTCCTCCTTTTTTCATTAAAAAAAAACTTTATTGGGAAAAATTTCAAACTTATACATAGGATAGATTATGAGCCCCTCACCTCCGTGTAGCCATCACTCACACCCCCCACCACCACCACCAAATCATCAACCACTGGCACACTCGGCCTCATTTTTTGTTCTTTTTCTATCTGTTTTGTTCCTGCTTCCCTTTCCTTGGAGATGCTGACTCGTGGAGCGGGGCTTCCTGTGTGATAATGGAATCTTATTGAACATTATCTTCCAAGTAACTTCTTGTATGCTTCTTATTTTATCAGGCTGGAAACAAGGAATGCTGGCCAGCTGCATGGCTATTTTTATTTTTATGTTTTTAGTTGCTCAGCAAAAAGGCAATAAAATGGTTAGTTGACTTCCAGGTTCAAAGATGAGTCAGTCCTGCTGCTCATAAAGGGGGCTGCTCTTCGCTGGCTTTGGAAAATTAGAGGTTTGTTTGCCTCATGGTAAGGTATACATACCCTTACCAGGTACAAAAACATAGAACGCCCTCCAAATAATCTTTCAAGTAAGCAAAGCTTAGCAAGAAAAAATCATTGCAGAGAATGTGTATATTTGTGGTCTACATTTATATTGTAGAAAGGCAGAAATTTCAGGCTTTTACAGAATTATGCTGGCTGGGGAGCTGGGTATGGGTAATTAACCTGCCTAATTCATTGGCTTCATTTTGCTCATGATCTGTGATTAGGGCACTATTTCATAGTACTGTGTAATGCTTCCACAAAACTCATTTCCAAGAATGGACTCAGTTCTTATGTGGCAGGGGTTGAGGCAGATCTTTTTCTGGTACAGATATGAGCCATTGTTGCCTGTAAGTAAGGGGTTCCATGAATAAATAAATCCTCACTAACAGGGTCCTTAAAAGTTATCAAGTGTGGATACTTTATATTTACTACTGAGAGTCCTCCTGAAAATGCTCGCTCTCTCTCTCTCTCCCTCTCTCTCTCTCTCTCTCTCTCTCTCTCTCTCTCCCTCTCCCTCTCTCTCCCTCTCCCTCTCTCTCTCTCTCTCTCTCTCTCTCTCTCTCTCTCTCTCTCTCTCTCTCTCTCTCTCTCTCTCTCTCTCTCTCTCTCTCTCTCTCTCTCCCCCCTCAGATCTCCAAGCAAGGGAATGAGAATTATGGAAACTGTGAGAATCCAGTACAAGTATGTAATATCAGTTTAGTCCTAGAATGTGGAGAGAAGGCAGTTGTTTGCATAGGATTACACTGTGAACATGTGTAAAGGTGCTTTGCAAACTTATTTCAGTCCTTAAACATCTCAATTAGAGAAACAGGAGAACAGATGATATTGACCCTTTCCTACTCTTGAGTAATCTGTCTTAGGTGGGCCAGAGAGGGGCAAGCTGGGACCAGAACTCAAGTTTTGTCTGTGTTGTTGGTATCTCAGGGAGAGCGTAGCATATTGTAGGCCTTGATAATTGAATGAATGAACGA
This sequence comes from Furipterus horrens, assembly GCF_987537825.1. Taxonomy (NCBI): domain Eukaryota; kingdom Metazoa; phylum Chordata; class Mammalia; order Chiroptera; family Furipteridae; genus Furipterus; species Furipterus horrens. The sequence goes on from NW_028327171.1 coordinate 193,424,949, forward strand.
GTGGAAATGTTACAAACCAGCTTTTTTTTGGAGTTTTCTTTATAGAGCTTTGGAATTATGAGGAAATCTTTGGAAGAGTTCATGGACAAATTAGCTGGGAAATACTAATCTCTGGTAGAGTCACTGAAGGTTTGTCTTGCATCAAAGAAACCATTTTACCTTTCTTAATCCAGGGTATAAAACCATATGATCGTGGTGCCTTCCAATCATAGCACATCTTTTTGTGTCTGGTGGAATTGCTGTTATGTATAATAGTCTTTGGAAATACAGCTCCAAATGAATGGCTTTCTAGAGTATTTGACATGTACCAGTTAAGACCACAAAATTAAAACTTCACCTCAGACCTTGGCTTTCTGCCTTTGCCTTCAAGTCATTCCTTTTGTTCCCATTTTGAAGGCTTGACTGTTATCTGTGTTTTCATTATTTGGATTTTACATTTCAATCTCCACCTATTTCCTGGGTTATTCTTTCTTTCTTTTTTTAAGATTATTTATTTGTTTATTTTTAGAGAGCTGAAGGGAGGGAGTAAGAGGGAGAGAAACATCAATGTGTGGTTGCCTCTCACATGCTCCTAACTATAGACCTGGTCCACAACCCAGGCATGCGCTCTGACTGGGAATCAAACCTGCGACCCTTTGGTTCACAGGCCACTGCTCCATCCACTGAACCACACCCACCAGGGCCTGGGTTTTTCTTTAATTTGTGTTTAAACAATTGTTCTCTTATAAAAATAATGCATGTTCAAGTTGGAAAATTAGAAAATATAGGTAAGTACAACATGACTTAATTCTATTTTTACTTCCACTATCAGAGATAATTGTTAGTTATTATATGTTATATATATCTTCCAAGTGCTTCCACTTGCTGGCTGGGTAGCTTTAGGAAAGTTATTTAGCCTTTTGCCTCAGTTCCTCATCTCTAATATGGTGATAGTAATGTACTCATGTAATGGAGTTATGAACCCTGGCTGGTTTGGCTCAGTGGATTGAGCGTCGGCCTGCGAGCTAAGTGTCGCTGGTTCGATCTTCCAGTCAGGGCACATCAGAGAAGGAAAACTCTGATTCCAAAAAACCTCCGCTGCCTTGCGGCATACCTCTTCAGGGGAAAGGCTAAGGGAGTAAACCCCGACAGAAAATCCGGAGCCGGAGTCCCTAAGGCGGTTTGACGTTGTAGTCAACACCGGCAACTCCTGCGGCGCACCTGAAGCCAAGCTGTATTGACTCCGTCTTTCCCTTGGACCCTTCAGCTGCGAAGAGAGGGGGGGTCTGCTGCATGGGCAACAGCAGACCCTCCATATCACCCTGCCCAGGCTCTGTAGCTTCAGCTTCACTGGAGAGGACACTCCAGCGTCATCACAAGATGTCGATTCAACATGGGAGGAGACAGATACCGTGTCACTCCCGAGTCGGACTGCACAACCATTCTCGGCGGTGCAGATAGGCTCTTAAGAAGCTACACCATCGTCTCTGGAGACGGACGGCTGCCGACGACGGGAATGGAGTGATGAGCAATAAAGGAATTAATATTTGGAAAGTACTTAGAATAGTACCTGGCACATAGAATTTATATAAGGACTAAATTAGAGAAATATTGTATGTACACAAAAATGTATATGTGTATGTGCGTGTACAATGTTATATTGTATACATATACCACAAATTAAGTAATGCACCATTGTTGGATATTTCGGTTGTTACGGATTTTTTACAATGATGAACAGTTCTGTCATGATCAACTGTTCCTCAAAAATTTTGGGTAGGCATAATTATTTTCTTAGGTTAATTTCTTAAATCAGAACCACTGCATGTTCTTACAACTTTGGCAGAGTCTTCTACAGAACTTGGTAAGTGATCCAATCAGTGTTGTTTAAAACTATCTTTTCACATTTTTGTCAATATCAGGGGTGTAAAATATTTTCCTATTAAAAAGAAAAACATTACTAATGAAGTTAATTTTTGCTGTAAGGATTGAGGACCACTTGTGTTTCCCCTTTGGTTGTTTACAACTCCGAAGAAATAAATGGAAAAAGGACCAAAGTTTTCCTTCCTCACTCCATCACTCCATCCCTTCTTTCCTTCCTCCTTCCTTCCTTCTTTCCTTCCTTTTTTGTGAGAACCCCCTTCTATATTAAGGATTTTAATCCCTGGTCATTTGTTGCAAATATCTTCTGCATCCTTTCCCCCTTTTATCTTAATCTTTCTCCAAATTCTCCCAATTGCTTTACATCATTACTTCAATCTAAACATTTCTACTTTTCTTTGCATGTGCACGTGTGTGTTTGTTTTTTTTTAGTCTAGCCTCTAGTATAACTTAAGTGAGCATTTATAAAATATCATCACTAACACTCTACAATATATTTAGAAAAGGAGTCTGCAGAGATGATATATCTGTGTTGAAGGGCATAGGACAGTTTTTAAATGAAATTTGTCTAGAGAAGAAATGTCTTTGAATTTCATTTTGGTTCTAGAACTGAAGTGATAAGGTTTCAGCTTTTAAAGTAACATCTCATTCATATTTGGTGCTTTTTAAATGTTGACCAGTACTTTATAAATATCTCTCCACTTTTTTATTTGCAAAGTGAGTTATATGGAATGTTAGACCCACAATATTAAATGATTGTTTTGTGTAGACTTACTGAACTAGACAGTTTTTGCTCAATCATATAGTTTAAAATAATATTTTTTCCTGAATAAATCTGTTGATGAACTTGAGGTTTTTGTTTGTCACTTCATTGGATAATAATAGAGTGGAGATATTTCTTTCAAAGACTGATCTTTAAGCACATTTTCTGGGTATGGACCTTAAGACCTTTATTTTATAATAATGGAAGTAAAATATTTGATGTATTGAATCCTCTCATGCATATAACCTCGTTTTCTACTCCATTTATTTGGTAATTGTTTCATCATTTCAAATTCAATTTATAATAGCAATGAACACTCTTTAATATTTTTCTAATAGGGATTAGTTGGAAAGGTTAATATGGTCAGAAATTTAAAGAAGCCCAGAGTCATCTTAATGAGTGTCAGGTAATTAACCTACATGAATAGATTAAAGAAATCAAGCAGCACACTGATGGGTTTTGCTTTCAAGTTCAAATTTAGAACATCATCTGTGCAGTGGTTAGGTCTTACACATTAAATGGTGATTGCTATATTGTTTTTTAATGTATAAAAAACTTAATTGTGTAACCTTATTAGAATTCCTCATCAAATTTGATTATTTGAAGAATGATTATATGTGATGTGAATTTTGAATTCTTACATATAAATTATATATATATAAATGTGTATATATATATATATATATATATATATATATAAATAAAATAGATGGACTCTTCCAAATGAATTTCTTTGTGAATCAGGAACCAGTGCTTTAATATATAGGTTTCCTGTCACAGAAAAAAATTATAATTTAAAACTTAAGTAGTTTATGAACTGCTTAATTTAAGAATCTAAGAAAATTGGTGAAAGTGATTATCACTATTATTCTATGAATATTATTGTTCAAATTTGCATGAAAATTTGTCTATTCTTGTGGTCACTATCTGATTAAAAGACAAGTTCTGGAAGTAATCATTAGTGGTTCAAAGGCAAACTTCATCTTCTAAATTATTCAAACAGATGATATTCATCTTCTTCTTAAGGAATTCTAGAAATTGATAGAAATTTCTTCTTTGTTTAACTAATTACAGTGAAGTTGATATAAGCAATTTATTTTTCTGTGCCTACTGGAGGTGGTGTGCTAGTCTTTTATAATCACTGTAATTTTTGGCCACAAGAGACTAAAACCCAGTGTTTGCTGGTTTTGATCTGCTAGTTGCAGAGAGGTACTTCTGGTCTAGCTTAGATAGCACCATCTTGGGGAAGGAGAGAACATCTGGTTTGTACCCCAGCTCTGCACTTGCCATTCAGTCCTTCTGCCTCAATATTATGCTTTGTATAATGGGTACACAAACTTCATCACATGGACAGAATAAATGAGGACTTGCTTGTGAAAATACTTTGTAAATGTACTATGTAATGTAAATACCAGATGTGTCTTTGTTTGCATTCTAGGTGAAGCTTTACCTGTCACTCTTAGGTATGTCTCCTCCAAGCTAAATATACTTCTTTCATTCAACAGTCTTATTTTTCATTCTTTTAATTCACTCCTACAAATTCTGCCCAATAAGTTTCTTAAATAATAACTCAATGAAACAGTAAAAATCCAACTGGTATTGAGTTCAAGAGAAGGTAGAATGTTATAATTAGATCAATATAACCATTCCTAATCTGTGATTAGTAAGATGTCTATTTAGGTCAGAATGTTGGTTTTTAAACTGAATTTTGTCCTGTTTATATTTTCCATTGTCACAGACTATATGGCCACCTCTCACCAAACATCTCATTAGTAAGAGTCCCTATTTAAAAAGTCTTATTGTGTGCACAGCTCTGTGCTAGTTGTTATGGTTGGGTTAGATAAAAGGATAAAAAAACCCACAGAAACCCTTAAACTTTTTAGTCTGATTAGGAGTTGCCATATTATATACAAGTCAGAAGTTGATATTAAGTGTCTCTCAATCACTCATTTGGTCATTTGGGTTTCATAAAACATTCTGTTTTCCCAGGGGATGGGCAAGGAGCTCTCTTTATACTTCTTTGTATTGCTGTATTGATTAACACAGTTTTTTCCCCTTAGCAGATGAAACAAGCTGTAGAACCAGGATAATTATTATACATCCCTCTTTACCTTCAGAAAAACAGTTGATAGGACAGATATTACTGATGCTAGGTTAATAGCAGCCTCTGAAACTTTAAGGAAAACAGATTTACTTCTCTGAATTATATAGTCACATGCTCACCTCTCTTTTAAAGTGGTCAATAAAATAGCCTTTTTGCTCAGCACAGGAATGAGGACGTATAGATGGAGTAGTCTTTTAAATCAGAAAAAGTGAAAATGCTGAATCCTTATCACATAACCGAAGGCATGAGGAAGTATAGATGGAATAGTCTATTAAGTCAGAAAAGTAGAAATACTGAATCCTTATCACATTACCTGAGGCATCTAAGTTAATTTTCTTTTATGCCTTTATAACTCCTATTTTATTAAATTTGCTGTCTGTCAACGTCTTTGAGAATTTTCTTTATTTGTCTGGATCTGACTTTCTAATAGTGCATTTTGTATCAGAAAGAGAGTATTTTAGATACGGTTGAAATAATTTGTAGGTCTTGATTAATTCTCCAGTATTATTTCAGGAATCCTCATAAAAAGTGTTTTAGTGGTTATTGTTTGTTAATTTCTCTACTGGGGCAAATTAAGTGTTGAGAAGTAAAGGTATCCGCAAAGCCTGCATGAACCATTTGGGTCCTGAGTACCATCAGAAGCAGACAATGAAAACATTGAAAATTTAACCACCACCACAACTTCAGTATTATTTTTCTTCAGATCAGACCATACTACATTTTTCATTGCCCTAATCACCATGTGTTAAAAACATGCAGAACCTTAATGCCTGCTAAGTACATTCTGATAAAAACTGTGCCCTATAGACGATATAGACTAGACTTGATTCATCCCAGCCACAGGTGCATTTGTCTAATACCAAAAAGGACGCTGCACAGACTGTGCAGTATGCAGTGCAAACCCAACAGGAGTATTGCCACAACACTTTAAAGTTCCGGTAACGCCTCATATTGCTGTGAAAGACATTTGTTCACTTTCTCACTTGGTTTCCACTTGAACAGAAAACCTCATACCTTTCTAGGATAATTGCTCCTGGGCACAAACTGTAGTGTTCATCTAGTTCATTCAGCCCTCTTTTGGCAAATCCTTGGGTGATTTCCTTTCATCTGATTCACTACTACCTGGCATATAGTAGCTACTATTTGCTGGGTGAGTAATAAATATTTACTGAAGAATATTTGGTCATTTCCATTCATACTCAAATAACACTTGATGAGGCTGAGAAGACAGCTGCTGAGATGATTACATTTATCATTAATGGCCTCATTTTCTAATCCCTGAATATTAAGTGTTCAGAGAGAATATCTGTTTGATAGGAAATGGCCTACTGTCTTATTCCTTTGACATCCTGAATGTTTTTCCTCACTACTGAAGATTGTCAAGGGCAATGCTCTGTCACAAAAGCGATGGAGGTTATTTTGATTCCTTTTTGTATAAACTCTATGTATTAATATTCTTTAGATTTCATACTGGAATTTTCACGTTGAAATAAAGTTTGGATACTAGCTCACTGAGAGATTGCACTCATGTGGTGGGGAGTAGCTTGGTACATATTAGCTAAGCTTTTTTCAAATTAAGGTTTTCCTTTAAAAGCTGTCCAACATATAGTCTTTCCAATAGACATTTTTAAAGAAGAAATATAAATCTATTCCTGAAAGTCATATGCTTTAAACTGCTTCCTGAAACATGCTCAGAGATTAAAAAAAAATGACTTTATATATTTAAAATAATACCAAAACGATATACATATGAAAGTAATTTTAGAGTTTTGGGGAGGCAAGATGTTGTAATTCTTTCTGATCGCTTTTACTTAAGTGGTGCCTGGAGATCATCCCTGCAGTTTGAGGAATGAAGCCAAACCTTTCTTTGTCTTCTGAGTGGTTCTTTTGGTAGGAAGGTTTTTTAAATACCTTAGTTGCTCATAAAGCAATAAAATATTAATGGTTAGCTGTGAACCAGCAGCTCTTAATCCTGGCTGCAAGTTATAATCACCTGGATATTCCTCTCTCAGGTTTAGGGCAGGGCTTGAAACTTTGGCAACATTCAAGTTTCCCAGGTGACTCTTAGGGAAGCCAGAATAGAGAGTGATTGTGGAGGGAGCGGGAGATGAGTAGTAATGGACGTTTTCATGTATCACTCATTTTGTGGTGAAACAGCCCCTTTGGTTCTATTCTTATTGTGTAAGTGGTTTTGATTCTAATCGTCTCAAACTCTAATGTAAGAAACACTTGTGAAGTTTGATAAATGCTGGTCCTGGGGGCCATAGGCACAAATTCTAACTCATTCCGAGTGAAGTGAGGGGCAGAGCATGCTGAGGGATTTGGGATCTTCAGGGTTCCTTTAATAAATGCCGTGTTCCCATTACCCATTCCAGTATAACAAGCCATTCCAAAACATTGTCTTAAGGTCCTTACTTTATGATATCGCGTGGGCTTGTGGGTCAGGGATTTGGCCCAGTTGCCTGGGAATGCTTCTGTTCCACACAGAGTCAACTGGCGTCACTTGGTGAGATCAGCTGGTGGCTGGTCTGGAGGGTAAAAAAACAGCTTAATTCACATCTCTGGCACCCAGGCATGAATACCTGGGAGGCGGGCCTCTGCTGAGCCCTCTCCATTTACTCTTGGGGCTTTTAGACAGAGTCTCTTAGCAAAGCATTTGTGTTTCTTACAAGATTACTCAGGGTTCCTACTGTTTTGCAGGCAGGGTGCCTCAAGAGAAGTCAGGCAGGTGCTGCAGGGCTTTTTATGACCTAGTGTCAGAAGTCCCAGAGCATCATTTCTGCCAGTGTATTGGTCAAGCAAGTCTATGAAAAAGTCTAGATTTAAGGACAGGGGATTTAGACTCTCTCTCTAAATGAGAGGAGTAGCGAAGAATTTATGTCCAGCTTCCAACTCTCACACAGTAATAGGCAGAGGGCATGTCACTATGACCCTATCATGAGTTTCTGAATTATTGATCCACAGTTACTGGTGACTATCTTAATGCAGGGACTTATTGCCTTTTACCTGATCGGTTTCAGTTGATTTCTATACACCTATACACCTCTCTCTTTTTTTTTTCTTTGATTCATATTATGCATGGCAGAACTAATATTTCTGAAGCATGATACTAATTAAGGAGATTCCTTTCCCAAAAGTGTAAATGGGTCTCATTGCCTATATAGAAGATAGTCTAAATTCTGTGGCTGAAAGTATAGTGTAGTGGTTAATATCACAGACCCTGGGGTAAGGCTGGCTGGGTTCAAGTCCTGGTTCTGCTCCAGGCATACCTTCTGGATATTTTGGGATTCAGTTCCAAACCACTGCAATAAAGAGAGTCTTGTAATAAAGTGAATTATAACTTTTTTTTTTGGTGTATGCGAAAGGCAACATCTGTGAAGTGCAATAAAGTGAAGCACAATAAAACAAGGTGTGTCTGTACTTAGTCCCTTTGTGACCTTGGGCAATGCACTCTACCTGCACCTTTCTATATAATTTCTATTTTACTGAATAAAAAATTACCTACTTCAGTGGGTTTTGTGACAATTCAATGAGTGATTTATGTAATACCCTAAAATGTGTTGGTGTTACCATAGATAGTTAGGTAGATGTTAATAAAGAGAGCAAAGGGAATTAGACATTGAGTTTAATAAACTGGGGAGCATAAGCCTCTTTGCTTTACTAGGAAGTTACAGCTTTTAATTTGAGGGAATTACAGCATTTCTCTGCTAAGGGGATTAATGCTCTTCTCTCCGCCTCGCTGGTACCAGATTGTTGGGGGGCAGGGTACAGGGGAACGTACTTGACCATAGAGGACTGTCAACCTAACTAAGGGTGGACCTATCAAAAGTTGATTGGCTATTTTGAAAAAGCACTTGGTACATCTCAAACCCAAGCTAATATAATCCCACTCAATCTCAGTCTCTTTCTCTCCGTCTCTCTGTCAGTGACCTGCACTCGTCCTTGCCTCTTGCACATTCTCTCTTGCTCCGGGACATGTGACCATGTAGGACTAGCAGCCACTGGGACCCACGGCAGACTGCATGCGCTCCAAAAGGACTGAGCTTTGATATGAGGCAAACTCTGGACTTTGGCCTTAGTTTTGGCTTTGCTGAAGACACAGTTGGACTTTTTCCATGGCAGGACAGAGGGAGATGGGACATTGGAAACCCAGGGGCAGAGTTCCACCTGAATAAACCTCGCCAAGTCACAGTCTCCTGTGCATGGGTCCTTGGAATGCTTTCCTTGCTATCTCATGGAAGAGCCTCATTTCTACTGACAACATTGGGACATAGTGGTTGTTTTTATTATTGTTGCTCTTAACATTTTTAAATCACTCAAGGATATGTTTTATTGATTTTTTTTTTAAAGAGAGAGAGGAATGGAGGGGGCGCAGAGAGAGCGAGAGAAGAGAGAGAAGAGAGAGAGAAGAGAGGGAAACATTGGTTAGTTGCCTCCGGTACACACCCTGACCTAAAGGTTGAACCGTAGTTGTGTGCCCTGACAGGGAATTGAACCTGCAACCTCTTGGTATACGGAATGTTGCTCCAACCAACTGAGCAACCTGACCAGGATGCTCTTAACATTTTCACAGTGAGGCATTCAAGGACTGTCATTGTCTTTGCACCTTATATTTCCAACCTTATTTTCTATGACTGCAGTCTCACCCAATTATCTCTTGTCATGTTTTTCTGTCTTTATCTTTACTCACACTGTTGCTTGTCAATGGAAAGCTGACTTGTTTCCCCCTCTCCTTTAGAAAATGATTTTTCCCACAGGTCCGGTAAAGCACTGTGCCTTACACATTGGTGCTTAAGTTTAGTTGTAGTATCAGGAAAGGTTAAGTTATGCTGCAGTAACAAAATCTTAACACCTTTGTGGCTTCAAATAACTAGTTTAAATCTTGGTCATGCTATGAGCCCATGGTGGGTCGTAAGGAAATCGGTTCATTTTCTCATTGGGGTCTCAGTTGTTAGAGGCTCTATCTTAAAACATGCTTCCATGGTTACAGATAATTAGGGAAAAGAGAAGTGTAAATCTATTTACTGGCTCTTAAAGATTCTGCACAAACAGGCCCATTTTATTTCGGTTCACATTCCTTTGGGCGATACATGATCAGACCCAAGTTCAAGTGGGTGATAAAGTGTGATTGGTCTCAGAACATGAGAATTAACAATTTATGAACAAACTCCAGTGGCCATCACAGATAAATCCCTGCTCTCATTACCTTCCCATGAGATGCTGCTAGGTTAATAGGCCCAAGTATCTGTAAAAACTACACCTGTGTGCACCTCATTAGGTTAGAACATTCAGTTCAGGTGAGTTTATAGAGACACCCTTTTAGACCAATTTGGATGCTCTGCTACCTAAGGAAGACAAAACAAAATCGGTAGCAGCAGTTATATTGGGTGTATGGTTTTTCTTAAAAATATGGAAGACTCAAAAGTTCTCTCATTTTTTTCATATATTTCTCTTTAAAGAAAGACATTTATTCTCCTTACCCTCTACTTTGATTCTTGCTTTAAAGTGAAAACTAGTTAGCAAAATATGAGGCATAAAACTTCAGCATCCTAGAACGACAGAATAGATTCCTGGGCATAGTCACTAGATTTCTGGGGTTTAGCACATTGAGCATGTTACATAATTTAAAGTAATAATGATTTTAGCAAATTGGAAAGATAGTCCTTATATGATATTGTTCAGTAGATCAAAGTTTTAGATAGTAAGTCAAAAGGAAATTATAGGAGATTACCATATACTGTATAAAAGATCAAATTTATTAAATCACAATGATTGGAAAGTTTTTTGTTTGTTTTATAGTGTAAGCCTTATGAAGGTTTACCATAGAACTGCTTTAAGGAATTCTAAGATCTACACATTCTAGAGACATCTTAATGTCTTCAGGAATATCTTATTCGAGGTAAGAACGGCAAATAAAGGAACATGGGTCATAGCTGACAGGTTAAATATACAGCAGAGTAGGGCTTCTACCAAACATGTTAAGTTGGCAACATTATGCTTAATTGGGTCTTGGAAGGACCAGAAAGTAGTGCTTGTATATCTACTTGTCATTTTGTTAGTGGTCTTAAAAGTAAAAAGATTGAGAAAAGACATAAAATTATAAAATAAATAGTACAGTGGAAACAAAGGATTTGAAAACCAACGGAATGAAGGGTATGGGAATGCTGCACCTGTGAAACTGTTTGGCTGGTCTTAATTCTCAGAGAACTAAAGGGATGTAGGCTCACGTTCCTATATGAGACTTCCTGAGAGGGGATTACCTCTGAATACGTTGCCTACAGTCCTCCTGTTTAGGAGTTTTAAGGTGACTGAACTAGATGACTGGAAGAATCTTCTAATGTACATTGTGACCTATTAATGTAAATGGTAATCCCCTTAAAGCCATAATACCTTTTAAATACTTGGACCCCTCTGACAATTGGGACATCTAGTAATCCTCTGTCCAGAAAGATGCTCTAGTGTGTGCCATATTGTGTTTAATTTCAGGGGTTTAATGGGACCCGCAGTTGAGAATCCTGGCAGGGCATGCAAGGGGAAATTTGCAAAAGAGTTGGTATCCCCAGCAGTCAGCTACTTCATAAATATTTATGGTGATCTAGAGTGGATGTGTTGGTGGTTTTAGGCAGGCAATAAGGGGGAATTTGTTTGTTTTTAATTTTAGGCATTTTAAATCACACATGCTTGTGGATTTTAAAAATATTTGCTCCAACGCAACACTAAATAGTGTAAGGGGCAAGGAAAGTTTACAGCAAAGCACATTTGCTTGGGGAGAAGGTTTCCATGGCTCTCCACTAACTGTTACATGTTTATATCCTCCAGAACTTTCACTCTGGCTTATTTCCCAGGAAAGAAATATCTGCCCTTTCCCATTCTTCCACCCTTAGTGTGTGTGGGCGGCTGTGCATCTCTGGAGGGAGGGCACTGGGAGTAAAGCTGTACAGAATGCTCTTTCGCTCCCAGAATCTCAAGCCAAATGGAATTGTTCTGAATTGGCTGGGTCTTATTTTCTCAGGGTTATGCCTGGAAGGAGTTGGGAGTAGGGTGTAATGTCTTCTGAAAGCATAAACTTTTTATTAGCACAAACAAATCAATTGGTTGGCCCAACAGATTTTGGGAGTGCTGTTAAGTTTTATAAATCATTGCATAGAGGCATAGAGATGCCAATTACATGGGAAATACTCAGGAGTAGATTATGATATCCTGATTTTTACATCATTGGCTCAATACTCATCATGCTCCTCCTCCCACACACATATACAACACATATGTTTGTGTGATGGTGATGATATTGGTGAAGGGAGAGGATTTAAATCTTTAATGTACATTTCTCAGATTAACAGGGGAATGGTTTTAATGTGTTGTGGGTGAGAGAGAGGTTTGAAACTCTGATTTAAAATAAGGGTATGAGATACTTAGGTACTTTAATAATCTGAATTTGTCTTCTTGTATTATAAATCATTTCTGTTATGATGAAGTTATGGTTGTTCAGGTAATACCTTGCTATATTGTTCTGGAGTTATCCTTCTTATAAGATATCTTGGTTAAAAGTTATAACTTTACTTATACTTTCTTTCTAAAGTAAAATTTGAATGATGTTTTTAAGGCATTTTTCCCAGTAGGCTTTTGGATCTATGAGAAAGTTTTGATTTTTAAAACTGAGTCTTTTTGAGAGTAAAAAGTAAAGCATAATGTACCTAACATCAGTTCTTTAAATAACCCCCCAAATTTTGCTAAGTGTTTTGCAATTAGAAAATAGCTAGGAAGAATTAAAGTTTATATTACTAAAAAATATAAAATCTGGTAATTTTTTTAATGTGGCAAATATTAATAATCATTTAAGTAGTTTTTCAGCATAGTTGTGGCTTCTTGTTCCCCTGTCCTTTCTAGAATCACTTTGATGCATTGGTCTACTTTACAACAGGCTCTTCTCTCTCTGGATAGAAGAAGAAACATCTCCTTGACCCTCGAGCACTCTTGAGAACAATACATGGCCAGTTTGTCCAATCTATGTTACTGCTCTCCAACAATTCTAAGTATATTATTTGCATAGCAGTATTTATATGTATTGATGCATACCTGAAAAACTGCTCTTAAGGTTTTTGAAGACCTCAATGATATTTCACAATTTACACTGAAAATGGTTGTTCCAGCATTGCATTTTCTGCTTTTCCAAACCACTTTCCTGATGTCTTCCCTCCTGCAGTCAGAGGGTAGAGGAGTACCCTGCTGGCAGAGTAAATCTGTAACCAGGGCAGGCAAGCCTCTAGCAAGGGCTTTCTTGCCCATACTTTGATGTTTTGTAAACAAAAAACATAATTCATATTCTAGCTTCTGTCTTGCTAGGGAGTGGTTAGCTCAGCAGGAGCCCAAATGCATCAGAGATGAAAGGAAATCAGTTGGAGAGACTTTCTTTACTACAGGGGCCAGGTGAGAAGTAGTTAGTGTCATTTTGAAAGTGCTATGAAGAAATCCTTGTAGCCTTCTTAGGCACCCATTTAGAAACATCCTATTAAAATTTGAAATATAGTTAAAGCTGACATTTTAAAGCCTCAGAAAGCCTTGTCATGAATAATACTATGTAGAGCAGTAGATTAGGACTTTTACGTTTTTTAATTTAAAAAATTCATTGAATTTATTGTGGTGACATTGGTTAATGAAATTATGTAGGTTTCAGATGTACAGTTCCATAACACATCATCAGTATATTGTATTGTGTGTTCACCACCCAAAGTCAAGGCTCCTTTCATCCCCATTTATCCCCCTTTACCCTCTCGTGCATCCACACACCCTCCTTCCCTCTAGTATGAGACTTATACCTGTTCTCTTGCTTTCAATTCTAATATTGCATTCCATTCTCGGTCACTTTAGGTAGAATGTTACTTGGGAAGGCAGAGGTCATTTGGAGATTGTGTTGTGGCATGTAAATAAAACTAATATAAAGTCTTTGTTTTAAGGTCATACTGCCTCTCCCCTTCTTCCTCACCCCTATTGTAAGGTTGAGATCTTCCAGACTTTTTGCAAAAATAGGATTATAATATGTATAACATAAATCAAAAGTCAAGTGAAGAAAACAATAAAGCAGTCTAATTTTCAATACTTTTAATATATAGAGTTACAGATTAAATTGGAATAAGTCTCCAGTTACTTAAAAATATGCTGATCTGCTTATATAATTTCCTCTGCATGTGTCACATATATAAAGCTTTGCAATATATAGGAAAAATTAAATATATGGATGCAAGCTTGCAGGACATAGCAAAATTAAATTGAATTAGTTTATTTTTTCAAGCCTATCAACTTTTAAACTAGGAGTCTGAGCCAGATTACTGCAGGGGTTGGACAAGTAACTGGGAAACAAACATCTGTTTTATTTTATTCAATGAGAATTTTCTTCGTTTCCACAGATATATGTGATATTTCTGATTATTCTTGAATGACAGGTTCTTCTTGTTTTTTCTGTGTTTCCTTATTTACAGAGCTGTGGACAGAGAAATAGACACTACTTGGTAGTGGAATGTGTGGTGCTAAATGTTGGGGAACTGCCCGCTGCCCTTTGCTCAGCTTTGATTGGTTGGTACCTAGGTGGCATGCAGGCTGGCTGTGGCCATATTTTTGCTTTTATAAGAAAAGATAGCAGTCTGGGTTCGTTTGAATTCTCTGTTTTTAAACAAGAACAACAACAAACTGTATCAGCCAACAACACAGGTCTGTAGGTTGGGGTCAGCCTATGGGTTCCCAGTTTATGGTCCCTGGTGAATCATTAAAATTTCTTTCCAGTTGTGTCTAGTTTGAGACAAAAATGGGGCAGAAAATTTGTTAATATAGTTTACAAATGCATTTATTTGATTTTGTTAGCTTTCCATGGGTTAGATTGCTTTGTCAACAAACGTTAATAAACTCCAAATTTCTTTGCAAATGCCTATTTTCTTGGTAAATGTGTTTACAAAGTTAAAAATATCTTACCTTTCTGTTATTTGACATCAATTTAAATATTGGAAAATTTAAACTAATTGAAGTAAGACATTTAAAACTATACATGTGTTACAAGGTTTTAGACATAACATCCACAATTTCATATCCCACCCCTTCCTACTCCTTAGTGGAAATCACTTTTACTTCCTTAGGTGTTTTCTTCTCCTTTCTTAGCAATATGCTTAAGATTTTAAAAGTCAAGATGTGTTCATTTGATCCTATTATAAATTTTGATTTAGTTCTTTTTCATTCCTTCCTCCTATTTTATATTCCCTAATCCCCCGTCTCCATTCTCTGCTTTATTCATTAAGCTTTTACATTATTCCACCTTTTGACAGATCAATATTCAGATTTTACATTAGCATGACTGTAGAACATAGTTCAAAGCTGAGCCACATAGTATACTATAATTAAAATTTTTTGCTTGTACAAAAATATTTATTTTCTTGGTTTTAATAATGGTTTTATTTTGTTTAGTTATACTCCTATAAATATGTTTCAAAAACATCTGGTAAATTTTTGGAAAAGAATTCTTGGGAGCTTTATTTTTCCCCCCAAAACATTCCTGTCTGTAAACGTCTGCTTTTTAATCCTACTTGATTATCAAGGTCAGAAATTCTAGGTTGAAGTTATTCCCCTTCAGAATTTTGAAGGGAGTATTTTACTGTTTTCAGTTTTCCATGTTATTGTTGAGAATGCCTCCTCTTAACCTGTTTTGCACCTCAAAACCTTTCCATTTTTTTTCTCTTTCAATTCTATAAAATTTTGGACACTTGCTAAAGCTTTTAAGCTTGTAGACTTACCTTCCAATTTTGGCAAACATTATTTTTTTAAACCCCTTTCCCCAAACACACACACACACACACACACACACACACACACACACACACACTCACACACACATTTTCAGTTGTTCTTACTGGCTCTTGTATTATTTTGCATTTTGGAATTTCTGGATTGCTCTTCTAAACTTCCTATATATTTTTTTCCACCTATTTTTCCTCACTTTGTCTTTTTGTTCTACTTTGGAGGTTTTCTGAGGTTTATCTTTCTATTGATTTAAAAATAAATTCTTCCTGTAAAATTTTAATTTCTTGGTTGCTTTATGAGTGTTTGTTCATTTTTAAGCATCTGTCTGAGGATATTTATTGAAGTCTTTTTTGAAGTTTTATTCTGTCATTTATGCTGTCTTTGCACAGGGGCATTTATTCTTTATTTTTATTTGCATTGGTCTCTGACCTTCATTGTAGAGGATTCCACAAATGTCTACTTATTATTATCACTAGTTTATAGCTGAGTGAATCTGTGTTCTGGACTGTTGATGGGTGGTGGTTTTCCCTGTGGAATTACCTCGGTCCTAATGGACTCCCTGCATGTCAGAGGTTTGTTTTTTCTTCAGCTAGTCCATTTTTCTATAGAGTAGCAGTTCTCAAAACTTGGATCTCATGACTCCTTTACATACTAAACATTTATTAAGGAATTTATAGACCAGTACTGTGCAATACAAGTATACTGCAAAACAAAAATACAAGCTATGTTTGTAACTTCAAATTTTCTAATGGCCACATTAAGGGTAAAAGTTTGACATTAATATATTTTACTTTACCGATACATCCAAAATATTACTTCAACATGTAATCAATATAAAAGTTTGAGAGGTTTTACATCCTTTTTAATGTGATGTCTTTGAAATCCAGTGTATATTTTATACTTACAGCATATCTCAATTCAGTCTGGTCGTATTTCAAAACTTGATCAGTAGCCAATATACCTCTTGTTACCATGTTGGACAATACAGCTATAGAGCTTTTGTTTATGTGGGTTATAGCTTCCAATGTTTATGCACTAGAAACTAAAACTGGAAAAATATACAAAGAGTTACTTCACCTATTTAAAAATAACAACAGTAGTAATCTCATTACATGATTAACACAAATAACTTGCTTTTATGTAAAATAACTGTTTCAAAGACAATTTATTAGGAAGAGTGAGGTTGTTTTACATTTTTTATCTCCATAATGTATGCCTCAATAAAAGACAACTGGATCCTTATGTCTGCCTTTCCTTTAGACTGTTACAATTTGTTGTTTTAAGTAGAGGAGAAAAATCTGTTCTACACAGGCATGTAGTTGGAAAAGGGTGGGATATTCAAAAGTCTTTTTGGATAATTGTGGATATTCTTCTTTGACACTACATCAAAACTCAACAAGTGGTTGAGTTCTTTTGTAACAGGCATTGGTCATTTGGAAAATACTAGTTGATTGAGTTGGGCCAGCCTTCCAGATATTGACGCATATTATACAAGGCCATGCTGGTGGATATAACTTACCCCAAACCCTAATTTTTGCTTGAAAGTTCAAATTTTATCATTGGCAATAAGTACTCTCAGTTTTTATTCTTGGAAGTGGCAGGCTCATGGTGTTCATTTTTTCAGGAAATGTCTGCCAACCACCCAAGTCTGGAAAACTGTGGTTTTCTGTCAGTCATTTTCTCAAGTAAAAATGGTGTTTCATGAAAAGAAGCCACTGGTTCAGCCTGCAAGTCACACATTAGCATGCATCCTTTTTCTGGAGAACAGCAGAAGCGCTTTATATATACCTCTCATTTTGTCACACAGAACATTGAAAAGATGTGTAATCCAAGGTTGAGATTAATAAAATAATTTTTACTGCTTCATCAAGATCTTGATGTGAACTCAGTTCCTTAAAATTCCGTGAGTATGTCATGAAGAATTCAGTGAAGAATATGGTTTTGTGCCATTGCCTTGATTCTGGCTAAGAAGAGAGAAGCTTTTCCCACCATTGCGTTTGTACCATCAATGCAAATTTCAACAGGCAAAAGGCAAATAGTGTCAAAGTAGTATTATAAAAATAGTTATAGTTTTATAGTCCTTTCTGTCCCTCCCAATCTGTTGATCATACCTGGCTAACCAGTGTCCAGGTTGCTGAGAGTGAGAAGTGGGCCAGGGGAAGCTTTACACATTTTTAATGCATACTTGTACTTAATTTCTCAGTGGTTACTCTTGCTCTTTATCCCTAACAACACCCACAAAGATTTTATCCCTGTCTGGAAACAACCTAAGTGCCCATCTGTAGAGTGGATCAAAAAACTGTGGTACATTTATAGAATGGAGTATGTACTATGTAGCAGAAAGAAAGAAGAAACTTCTATCATTTGTAACAACCTGGCTGGTTTGGCTCAGTGGATTGAGCGTCGGCCTGCGAGCTAAGTGTCACTGGTTCGATCTTCCAGTCAGGGCACATCAGAGAAGGAAAACTCTGATTCCAAAAAACCTCCGCTGCCTTGCGGCATACCTCTTCAGGGGAAAGGCTAAGGGAGTAAACCCCGACAGAAAATCCGGAGCCGGAGTCCCTAAGGCGGTTTGACGTTGTAGTCAACACCGGCAACTCCTGCGGCGCACCTGAAACCAAGCTGTATCGACTCCGTCTTTCCCTTGGACCCTTCATCTGCGAAGAGAGGGGGGGTCTGCTGCATGGGCAACAGCAGACCCTCCATATCACCCTGCCCAGGCTCTGTAGCTTCAGCTTCACTGGAGAGGACACTCCAGCGTCATCGTAAGAGGTCGATTCAATACGGGAGGAGACAGATACCGTGTCACTCCCGAGTCGGACTGCACAACCATTCTCGGCGGTGCAGATAGACTCTTAAGAAGCTACACCATCGTCTCTCGAGACGGACGGCTGCCGACGACGACTCTTGCTTAGCTGGGCTTAATGTCTGCAAAGTTCATTTCCTAAGTTAGAAGTCTTTTCTTTATTTCTCCATTTTTTATTTGGATTGGGGGAGACGATTGCCTATGCAGAATTCTCTATTTTTAGCCCTTGTCTCCACCTTTAGGGTACCTGGTGCCTCCTGGTCCTAAATCTTTGGTTGCTTCTTGTTGGCTTTCCATGTTGGCTCAGCTATCTGTTGTCTCTGCTTTAAGTCATGGAGTTTGCATGTACCTGCTGTCAGCCTCCCAAATTGTGTTGCCGTCTCTCATCTGTGATGATCACCACTTCTGTCCTCTTTGTGTGATTTGAAATATCTTTATTTTCATGAGACTTTGAGGGCTGGGGTGCATAGAGAAGTTGCTGAGAGAAATGCCTGTGTTCAACTCATGAGGATTGTCTAGAAATCATCTTCTTTTGGAGTTGTCTTAGTCTATTCAGGCTGCTGTCACAATGCCACACACTGAACGGCTTATAAACAACAGACATTTTTCACAGTTTGGTAGGCTGGGAAGAACAAGATCATGGCGCTGGCAGGTTCAGTGTCTCCTTTCTCACCGATTGCCTTCTTCTGGCTATGTGCGCACATGTGGAAAGGGGTGAGGGAGATCTGTGGCATCTCTGATAAGAGCACTCATTCATTCATCAGGACTCTACCCTCAGGACCCAAGCCCTTCCCTGAGGCTTCACCTCCCAATACCATCATGCTGGGCATTCGGTTTCAACATGCACACTTTGGGAGGGGGCACGCACATTCAGTCAGTAGCAGAGTTCAGCTGAAGAAAATTTTATTGACTCATCTTTGATTTTAGACAATTCCAAATCCCTTCTTTATGTGCATATCTCTTATTATTTTCAAAATTTCCTTTATATCTTTCTTTTTTTTCATGTAGCTTTACAGTGTACTCATAACGTTCATTGTTTCTCAAATGTAAAAATCTCTCAGTAGAGTAGGAGGTCAAGTTTCTGATTTGTCATGCTACACCCTTCTTTGCGCTCTCGGTTTCCCATTCCTTTTCAATTGTATGTAGCTGTCATGTTGAATAAGTGAGACTCAAGGGGGATAATTAGACAACAGCTTTACTTTGTTTCCCACTGTCTCTTTAAATTTATTCCATATGGATAGTTCTTCCTGTGTTCTTGGATGAAATGTAGAGCAAATCCTAAGACTCTTCTGGTCAACTTGAAATAATAAAATGCCCTCCTCTTGGTAATTAATCTAGTCTAGTGTAATAGGCAAAAATTCAAACTTCATTCACAGCTAATGGTAATGCCCGTAACCCAGTTCAGGCCTGCTCTGAGATGTTACTTACAAGAGGAAAAGGGATACAGCTAGCCTCTTTTCTCTCCTCTAACATTTCTGTTACTCATTCCCCAGCTTGTTAACCTCAGTGTCTTCATACTCATTGCTGGGGTATGGAGGAAAGGGCTAGTAAGTAGGGTAGTGTATTGTTTCTACTGCTGCTGTTAACAAATTAAAACAAACTTACTAGTTGACAGTTCTAAGCTTAGAAGGCAGTCTCACTGCCTAAAATCAAAGTGTACCTGGGCTGCTTTCTCTTCTGGAGGTCCTAGGGTAGATTCAGTTTCCTTTCTTTCCATTTCTAGACTGCCTGCATTCCCCACTTGAGGGCCCTGACCCCACTTTCAGAGTGCTTCTCATGGTGTGTCCCCATTTCTCTGACTCTGTCCTCCAATTTTGTCTTCCACTTCTAAGAACTTTTGTGATTGAGCTGGGTCTACCTGGATAAACCAGGATAATCTCTCAGTTTAAAATCAGCTGGTTAAGTGATCTTAATTCCAATTACAACCTTAATTCATATTTGACATACAAAATTCCTAGGTTTGAGGGATAGGAAATTATTTGGGGGGGGAGGTCATTAGTCTGTTAACCAATGGCAACAAAATTATTGACAAAGACTATTGAGTACTTTTGCATATGGGCTGTCTTGGAATGGCTGATGTTCATTCTGACTCTTGCAGGCTTCTTGAGTTCTTGGTGGACCATCCACCTCCAACCCCCATTGCTGAGAATCTCACCTGCAGTTCTCTTGTTGGTGAAACAGCTCCTTCCCCAGCTGCTGAGAATCCAGCAGTTAATTCTCACTCCCTCCAGGGTTTCCTTCTCAGTATACTAGGACTGCTCTGCAGAGATCTCCAACCACTAGATGCCATCTCCCCTTTTTTTCCTTGGTGTGGCTAAAGGGGTAATTAAGAGCCATAAACTGGGTTTTCTCTGAGCTTCTGTGGTAAGCCCTGTGCGTTGTGGTCTTCAGATTGTGTCCTCTAGAGTTGGGGGACCTCTACTGAAACTGACAGGAGCATACCATTTCAGCATTATATTTGGCCAATATACGTGTATAATATGTGCTAAGTTCTTTCTTCCCTTAAACTTTGTCATTTGTAAACTATTTTTGTTTCATCTTATGCCTTTGTTTCTAAACCTTTTATAGTTTGTATTTCTCCCTTTAAAAAAATCTGACATGTTTTTCCTTCTACAGTCATTTAGATTTCTCAGACATTGCCTCCTCTTCTCCAAGATTCCTCATTTGGAAAGTTGCAGTGCTGTCTTAATGTTCCTTCTGGTTGGAAGAGGGTGTAAGGGGGATAAATGATAATGGAAAAATAATACAATAAAAAACTATTAAAAATTCCTTCTGGAAAGCTGACAAGGTTAGGGGTTACTGTAAGGTTGGTGTACTTTCATACAGGTAAATGGTGTCATCTGCAGCCTCCTGTAGAAACCAGGTGTCATCTCTTGCTAATACTTTGACCTCAGCCCCTTTCTTTCAAGTCTTCTTCAGCCTATAATT
This sequence comes from Furipterus horrens, assembly GCF_987537825.1. NCBI lineage: Eukaryota > Metazoa > Chordata > Mammalia > Chiroptera > Furipteridae > Furipterus > Furipterus horrens. The sequence continues at coordinate 193,446,192 of NW_028327171.1, forward strand.
GTAGATGGGCTCAAATCACAGAACGTACAGTGAGCCTTTTCTTTGCCACACAACTCTTTTTCCTTCAAGGCACAGTTCAAATGCTTCCTGTTTTCTGAAACCTTCCCAGGCAAAATTCCTTCACTCCCTCCTGGAGGACATAGTCTGGGTCCTTTTGGGGGAGACGGACAAGTCCCAGTCTGCATACCAATGTAAACCAAGAAGAAGGCAACCAGCATAAATGAATATACTGTAGGGATGCTCTCCAACATTTAAAACCATATAACCTCACTTTTCCCAAAGTTATTTCTTCCAGTGACAATGGACAGAAGAGAGTGTTTTCTCTTCTGTTATCTCTGTTTGTTAAACTATTTGTTGTCTGAACCATAGTTCTTCTTACTGGGTCATATTCATGTCTGTAAAATTCCACCTGGGATCACAAACAAACCTTATGAGGAAGTGGTGTGTCTTGATGAACCTGAGGCATGGAATGTATCGGGCAAACTCGGGAAGCACAGCACACTGGATTGGAAACCCTGATCTGCCACTTATACCTCTGACAAGCAATTTGTTCCTCTCATTTTCCACATCTATAAAACGATACTTTGTTGGGTAATAGTGAAGATTTAAGTAAACAAATGACTGTGAATAAAATGCTGCTTAGAGTACTTGGAACACTGTGATCATATGTTGAGTGGACAGGACCACAACTGGGAAAATGATGATGCTACCCGAATGTCTGAGTCGGGGAGCCCCTCTCCTAGCGGAATTCTTTGGGTCCTTTCTAATTAACTTCCTTTACAGTGGTAACACTTGGGAGCAAGAGATCAAGCTACAAATCTCCTAGTATGACTTCTTAGAGTATTTTGTCAGTTAAGGCAGCCAGAGATTCTAGAATCCTAAGACATGAAAGAGGACTTATGAAATGCAGAACAATAGGAAGGCAAGAGAAGGTGAGCCTGAACCCCTTTAGTTTTATCTAGGAATATGTTGTGTTGCAGTCTTTATATTTGTATGTGTTTAACACCTACACATATAGCTGAATACTCCTGGTGGATACGTTTTTCCTTCTTTATTATGCTTCTGATTTTTTTCTTTCTCTCATTTTATGTTCATTTGGTAATTATGCAATAAATATTTTCCTGAAAAAATGATTCTCTTTTTGTTTACCATATTCCTAACTGCCTCTACATTTGTTTGTCGGTGTTTCTTTCTTGCTCAGTATTTTCTTGCTGAGATGCTTCCTGCCCTAAGTCACCTGGACTTCACATTGGGCTGCGCCTTATTTGTTTTGAGAGACATTTTCTCCCTTACCTCCTCCTGTTCCCTTTTAGCCAAGGACTGGCTATTGGTTTTGTGGCTGTTCATCAGAGTTGCAGAGACTGAAGGAGGTCACCACTGGGACATCACTTTACATTCTAAATGTGTGCAATTCAGTAGCCTCGTCACTGCATGACCACTGCTGAGCTCATGTCTTCCAGTTCTCAATGAAAGCTAAGGAATTGGTCGCGGAATTAATTGACGGGCATTTTATCATTGTTCTTGGTCACTGAATACAGAACTGTCCTTTTCTGGTTCACTCACTTCTTTTACAAAAGTACAAAGTGTCTTGAGCCTGTATTAAGTATGGCAGTTGACACTATTATCAAGCAGTTATGTTTATAGCATCCTTTGCGACACGGTGAGTGACATGACAGAAATGAGAGCCAAAGGTTATTTTATGAGGGAGACACTACTCTAAGTGGATGCAGTGGTAGGGAGGAATAAGCCAAAAATTTTTTTTGAAGCAATGTTGCTTTATTTCAAAGTTGAGTGTAAGCTACCATCAGAATGACTTGTGGGCATTCATATATAAAGCCATGTGAACCAATCTTATGATGTCAGGAGTCCTAAGAAAGCAATCTGGTTTCCTCCTGAAATTTATATACCTTTTGAAGACCCTAAATTGGTTATAAAACTAATAAAAGCCAATCACATACATTGCGGTACCTTATAGAGATGGTTCAATTTTGTGGTCTTAAGATGAGCCAATCTACCTGCAGCTCATGAACCCTGAGACTCAACTACCACCTAGCAGGGAAAAACACCATTAAATGCATACTGTTGGTAACTTTCCAAGGGTCTTTCTCATTAGGCACAAGGGTTTAACAGTCTTTTAAAAATCTCCATTTGTGGCTTGCATGCTATTGTCAAATACCTCTTAACATGATGTAGTCAGCCGTATTCCTTAAGCTGCTTTGCCCTGTGGATCAACAGAGGGCAACTGCTTGTGGGTATTCAGTGAGGTGTGCTCCTAAAGTCAATGTGCATTAAATTAATTTAATGCAGGGGTTTTATTTGAGAACCTGCTATTATATTTATCAATTGATTATTTCTGAGATATATTAGGATAATTTAAGGGTGAACTTATATTTAATTGTTATATTAAGCATTTATTAAGCGTCTGCTATTTTGCACTCCTGGGTATTAGGGAAGGGCACATAGTGGAATATAATAAAGTCTTTAGGACCTAATACTCTGGGGGCTGCTTCCCCTCTAATTTTATCATTTTAGTCACTTGTATGCTTAAAATTTTGTCAATGCATTTATACTTTATTCCCAAGAAATGATATTTTTTGAAAGATTCTGCATATCATAATCCAGATCTTTTTATTTGGCACATAACAGAACATTTTCCAAACTTTCAGGTCTAGTGGATATGTTGTGAAATGTGAATAAAGAGTGATAATTTTTATAACTTTTCTGTTTTTGTTTCAATTATTGATTGCAATTAATAAATCTTAACATGTAAAAGGATTCTCTGGGATATTCTCACCTATAGCAGGATAAGAAAGAAGTTATTTGATTGTTTTCTTACACAAAAGAACACAAAAGATAAGGAAAGGATAGAAAGCAAGTTTGGGAGCCTCAGTATTTTCCTTCCTTCTTTCCTCTCTCTCTCTCCTTTCTTCCTTCCTTCTTCACTCCCTCTTTCTTTCTTTCTCTCTTTCTTTTTCTTCTTCTTTATTTTTGTAGTAGTATTAGTAATGAGAAACCAAGTAATTCAGCACCAGGGTGACCAGCCTGAGACAGACCTGGGTTCTCTAGTATTGTTAGTACTGGTTCTAAAAGCTCTTCTCAGCACTTATAGGGCCTCCTTTCTTCAACCCTGGTGTGGTTTGCAGAATTTTGGAAAACTTTAGTGACCTTATCATGTCCACTGGCATTTTGGAGTAGGAAATGCCACTTGTGATATTTACCACCCTCCCCCCAGTTCTGTCTCACAAGGGTGATAGGTGTAGCCCCTTCCACTTTGATATCTCTTCCAGTCTCCTTCCAGTTTATCTCAATTCCAACTATTCTGTGCCCTATCACTTACAAAAATCTATATCCCACAATTTGTAGCAGTGGTTATTATTTAAGAGAGAGTTAAAGGAGGAAGGGAGTCAGGCAGGGTTTTGCTTTGTTGCCTGTCCTTGGAGATTTCTTCCAGAAAATATGTTTTTTTTTCCTTGAGTCCCCCATAACCAGGATATATAGCCCCAACCTCAGAGAAGGAAAACTCTGACTCCAAAAAACCTCCGCTGCCTTGCGGCATACCTCTTCAGGGGAAAGGCTAAGGGAGTAAACCCCGACAGAAAATCCGGAGCCGGAGTCCCTAAGGCGGTTTGACGTTGTAGTCAACACCGGCAACTCCTGCGGCGCACCTGAAGCCAAGCTGTATTGACTCCGTCTTTCCCTTGGACCCTTCAGCTGCGAAGAGAGGGGGGGTCTGCTGCATGGGCAACAGCAGACCCTCCATATCACCCTGCCCAGGCTCTGTAGCTTCAGCTTCACTGGAGAGGACACTCCAGCGTCATCGCAAGATGTCAATTCAACATGGGAGGAGACAGATACCGTGTCACTCCCGAGTCGGACTGCACAACCATTCTCGGCGGTGCAGATAGACTCTTAAGAAGCTACACCATCGTCTCTGGAGACGGACGGCTGCCGACGACGAGCCCCAACCAACCAACTCCTTAAAGCCCTCATCTGGATGAAGTAAATTCTGGTATTTCAACCCCAAGGATATTAAGTGCCATCATCCAACATCAGATCTGACACCTGTACATCCAAACAAGAGGAATGCCAAGTTTACATATGCCTCTCTCTCTTTTTTTTTTAGAATTTGAAAAGAATTTCATCTCTAATAGCCCATAGTAGGCATGCAATACGTACTTACTTAGTGAATAGATACAAAAAGCTATTAAATGCTCTAACATAAAAGAATGTGACATATCACTAATAATTCAAAAAGTAGGTAGAAAATACTCAGAGCTATAAGGGGAACTAAAAAAGGTTTGGGTTAGAAGAACAAAACTTCTAAACAAGTGAAAGATATCCGTACATACACAGACATTAATTTATGTGTATACTATATATATTTATATGTATATATATTTTTTCTTTGCACTAAGTCGGATAGTTAGTAACTTACTCAGTTTCATATATGTATTTTCTTCCACCTATCCTATCAAACCTCTCAAGCACTATGTTTTAATAAACTCTAGAAATTAACCTTTTGCTTAATGATATTTTTACTAAATAATACAGTCTAGTCCCAAATACCCAACTTATAATCTTACTGAATTAATTTTGACTCTGTTTAACATATCTTGGGAATGGAGAAGTACAATAAAAAATTATGTCTTAAGTTATCAACCTGACTTTTCTCCATTTTGAATCTATAATATTTTTTAAATTTGTTGTAATCAGAGCCATATATTTCACTTTCTAGTTTTATTATAAAACATGATAAAACATTTCTAGAAATCCTTTATCTCGTTTTTTATAAATAGATTTTTGTGGTCTGTCCCATTATTTCTAAGGCTTTCTTTGAGTCAGGGAAAGAAAGATAGAATATCCTTCAGCATTCATTCTAAACTATAGCCATTACTAATATATTTGGGCAATACAGCTTTTATTTGTAAACAGTGATCAATGAGATCTTGTGTCAGTACGGTATGTCTTGGGTTGTGTAAGCTATAAAACACTTTAGCATTTGAATGTGTCAATTTGTATAATCATGATTCTAACATCAGTCAGTTCATCGGTTTCTACTTTATCAGGTGGTTATTTCACCTCTGACATTGGTCCTACATTAGAGAGTAAGTGTATACTGATGATTTCATACTCTTAGCAAAGGAAACATTTGGTCATGGCCTGGTCTGGGACCCTGTGAAATTCGAGCAGGAGTCCTTTAGCCTGGGTTCCACCTTTGCAATTAGCAAGACTGGACAATTTGAGCATGCCTCCCACTTTCCCATCTTCCAAGTACCATGTATATGATACCCACTGATTTGAAAAACCAGTATATCTGTCAGTTTAAACCCTATACACCCTTCAAAAGCCACTTACGTGCCATTTCTTCCACAAAGCTGACATCACTCTATTGTATCTGAAATGATCTCTCTCCTCTAAACTTCTATAACAGTTTGTGTAGTCCCTGTATGTCATTCTCTGTTGAGTACATATAGACAATAGTGTGTAGTAACTCACTTCCTAATTAATCAGAAGTTTTCTGAGATAAAAATAGCTCACATTTTTCAGTCTTTGTGTGTTCTGGTTGTTAGGTTAAACATGTTACATAGATTACCTCATTTAATCATTATAAGATATTCAACTATAATATTATTTTCTTTATATAATTGTAGTTAATTACTTATATAATATATTTATAATACACATTATATTTATTATAATACTATTATTTTAAAAATAGCAGAATAGTCATAAAAAGCTTAAATAACTTGTCCAAGATGGCATAGCGGTATCTGGGCCAGTTTCTGAATTCAGACTATCCAATGAAAAAAAAATTTAATGTTTTAGTATTTATTATTTTTTTATTACATTTGTCCCATTTTTCCCCATTGCTTCCTGCTACCACATGCACCCCTTCTTTCACATTCAATCCCCACCCTGTTGTCCATGTTCATTGGTCATTCACACTAGTTTCTTGACAGACCATCCAACTTGTAACCTTAAACGCAATCCTAGGCTTCATCCTTATATTCCACAAAGACTATTGCATGTAGTAGATTATCAATAAGTATTTTGATTAGTGCTACAACTTATTTAATATATAATGAGCTAGTGAGTAGATCTGTAGCTTACGATCAAAGTGATATTTCCCATTACATTTTATGCCTCTTTCATTTGCTTTGCCAATCCTATCTCAGAGATGATAGACTATAAATTTCATCTTGAGTTCTGAATTTCTAGAATTCAAATTAGTTTTTCATATTGTGTACTAGTAGTTTGTTGCTGTATTTTTAGATAGTAGTTTGTTTATTTTTTAAACAAAATCTATTTTAAAATAATTATAGATTTCCAGGAAGTTTCAAAGGTAGAACAGAGAAGTCCATTTACCTAGTTTCTTCCATTGGTTGAATCTTAAATAGCTATAGTGCAATATCAAAACCAAGAAATTGGCATTGGAATAAAGTGTGCATTTAGGTCTATGCCATTGTATCACATGGGAGATTCATATAGTCATCCCTTACAATTAAGGTACAGCCTATTCCTTTACCACAAAAATCTCTCTCATGCTACTCCTTTACAGTCACACCCACACCTTATGCCACCCTTCTTTTACAAAGTTTGCCCTTGCAACCAGTAATCTTTTTTCCATCACTATAATTTTGTCATTTCAAGAATGTTGTATACATAGATTCATATAGTATGTGACCTTTGAAATTGGCTCTTTTTTATTTCACTCAGCACAGTGCCTTTGGATCTATCCAAGTTTTTACATTTATCAATAGTTTATTTCTTTTATTGCTGTGTATTGTAGTATACTACAGTTTGTATAACCATTTGCCTATTATAGTATATTTTGGTTGTTCCAGTTTTTAGCTATAAACAAAGTCCATATGAACAATTATGTACACATTTTGTGTGGACAAATGACAAAGTTTTTATTTCTATCACACAATGTCCAGGAGTGTCATTGCTAGACCATATGTTTAGTGTATATTTAGTTTTCAGGCTGTCAAACTGTTTTCTAGAACAGCTGTACAATTTTACTCTTTACCGGAAATGTGGAAGAGAGCCAGTTTATCTACATCCGGCATTTGGTGTTGTCACTCTTGTTTTTTTCTTAGCAATTTGGATAAGTTGTAGTGATGTCTCATTGTGGTCTTAATTTACATTTCCCAAATGACTAGTGATGTTGACCATCTCTTCCTGTGCTCATTTGCCTTCAGTGACATGTCTCTTCAAGTCTTTCTCCCATTCTCTAATTGGACTATTTGTTTTTTTACCATTGAGTTGTGAGAGTTCTTTATATAGTCTAGATATGAATCCTTTTCAAATGTCCAATTTGCTAATATTTTCTCCTTGTCTGTAGATTGCCGTTTCTTTCCTCATTTTTATTTATTGGAGATAGAGATGAATATTTTGCCTGGACCATGGTTATGATTTCACAAAAACAAAACTATGAAAGGATGCTAGGTGTGCATGCCCTCTGCTCTGTCAGAAGTTCATGGACAGCTGTGTCAAAGGAAACAGTGCCCTCTACTGAAGCACGGGCATCACTTCTCCAGCACAGTGACTAAAACAGGGAGTGGCAGGGAACATGGTCCTTCAGAGTGCAGCTGGAGAGGGCCGTCCTCCATTCTGTTCACATAGAGAACATTGCTGTTGCTATTTAGTTGAAAACCACCATGGATCCTTGACAGGATGAGAGATTCTTGTTGCCTTAGTATAGTAAATCTGTTAACAAAGAACCAGAAACAAAGGTAATAAATAAAAGGGATGACATCTGTACCAGATGATTCTAGACATCTCTCCCCTGCCTCAGCTTTGTTTATTTCAGGTAATTAAATCCCTCTCTCTAATTAAAACAATGCATTGCTCTTAGCTCTGGATGTATTTATAACACATGCCTTGAAATGGCATTTGCAATGAAGACTGATCTAACCTTTGTTTTTGAATAGATTATTTATAGATTTAACTTTTATTAAATTTGAACACTCATTTTGTAGAGGTATTTTTCTGTATATGCTATAATATGATGAAAATTCCTTTTAGAAGATGAATGTAAGGATTTACTGCTATATCATTTATAGCTGCATTATCTTTCCATACATTTTTAATTCCTTGAGACCATAAATATGCTTAAAATTATTAAATTTAAGTTGAAATCAGTTCAGTTAGATATTTTAAATTATTATGGAATGGAAAATTCTAGTGTTCTGTGTATGAGATAAATGACAGCTTTAATATTTCTGGAATAAAGACTTGACAGTTGATTTCTGGAGAAATTAAAGTTTTAAAAAAGATTGACTTTAGTTTTATAGTACTACTTATTTAGTAAGTGAACAGTTAGAAGTAATAATCCCCATAGATGGATAATTTGGGTGAGTTTTGATAAAGGGGCAAATGCCTTTATATAACCAGAGGACAGTCTGACACCAAATTATGTGTTTGGCATATCAGCTTAGTTAAGTATATTTAGGCATGAACTCCTTGCCATTCTCTTACTCTTTCCATGAGTCTATTTACTGAGAAACAATGTAACTTTGCTTTTTTATTCGAGTGCTACTACTGTGGCAAATGTTTCCAGAAAAAAATAAAAGTTTGATATTGCTGTTGGAAGTACTCATGAAGTAGATGTAATTATGTTATTTGGACAACACGTAGAAAATAAATAAGACTTACAAATGGCTTTTACACATTAGAAAAACAAACCCAGATGGAAAAACAAACCTGTTAGAAATACGAAGCTTAAAAAAAAAAAAAAAAAAAAGATCTAGAGTAAATGTATTTTTTTTCCTTTTCTGTATTTCTTATGTTTTAAAAATCTGTTCTCTCAAACTTTTGATAAATACAGTTGAACTTTTCTGTAAAGATAAGCAAAATTTTTTGTCCGTATTTTACTCTCTAGCTTTCCCCCACTCCCATTTTAGGAAACTCAGAATTTAGCCCCCGCCCCAACAGTTTTTGATCGAAATGTCTCAAAAGTAGAGCGCAGTTAAAAGAAGTCTACTGGAATGCTGATATATTTAACATCTAGTTTATGCCTATTAATCCATCATATATTGATGTATTTCAAAGTAAATTGTATTTAGTATGCAGATCATTGAGCTCAACACTTATTTGTATTTTTATTTAAAATTTATATAATAGAATTCACAAATCTGACAATTATGCTCATCCAAACTGCTCTCAAGAAACAGAACATTGCTATCACTCCCCAAAGCCCTCTCATAGCCTTTGTTTCCCCTCTTTCCACAACCTTAGAATCATCTTAGGAAATGCCACAGCAAAGTTTGTGTGTAGTGTCTAAAGACTTGGACTTAAATTTTGGCCATTCTTTTTCTTTATAGAAAAAAATGTAAAGTGAGTTTTTAGTCTGTGAAGCAAATTCTATTAGGGCTGTTGGTGCTAATGCTGGTGAACAAATAGGATTAGTGAATAGTTTTGCAAAAACTTCATAGATGCCATAAGGATGGTGTATACATGCATGAACTTAAAAATAGGGAGAACAGGAAAGTAGTTTTAAAGAAAATGGTTTTGAAGTGTTTCTGCTGGTTCTTGTTCTGTAACATCACTAAGGGTCATAACTGCACATAAGCACCTAAACAACTAGTCATGCATTGCATCATGGTGTTTTGTCAACCTCAAACCACACATACAATATTACTACTGTGGTGGTTCCATAAGTCCATAATTGAGCTGAAAAATTCCTGTCACCTTGTGATGTGTAGCCATCATAACATTGTAGCACTATGCACTACGCACCTGCTCATGGTGATGATGGTATAAATAAACCTGCCAGTCATGTAAATGTGTAGCAGAACAATTATGGAAGGTACATAATGCTTGATAATGATAATAAATGACTGTTACTGGTTTCTGTATTTATGATATTTTAATCATTGTTTTAGAGTATGCTCTTTCTACGTATAAAAAAAGTTTGCTATAACACGGTATGCCATATTACATGGACCAGCATCATACATCTTGCGTTTACGTTGTCTCTTGATTGCACCATTTTCTCTCATGCTTGATTAACCTCATGTTGTTTTGTACAGTAACATGCTGTACAGGCTTGTAGCCTAGAAGTAATAGGCTATATCACAGAGCCTCAGTGTATAGTGGGCAATTCCATCTAGGCTTGTGTAAGTGCACTCTGATGTTCACATAATGACAAAATTGCCTAATGACACATTTCTTAGAAGATTCTCCCATCTTCATTATTAAGTGGAGCTGGAGTATATTTTCAAAAGTGATCAGTGACTTCATTTTTGACCATGGCACTCAGGGATAGGAAAAGGTGAACTTACTCATAATGGCATCATGTTCTTTTTTTTTTTTTTCCCCAAGCTCACAAAAGTACTTTTTATTTGAGACAAGAAATCTGACTGAAAGGATTATAGTTTCAAGGAGCCAACATCCAGTTGTTAGTGACACTACTTTTCACTTTGTAGATTCAACTTAGAAAAGGGTATCAAGGTTGTATTTTCCCCACTGGACAAGAAGGGCAAGGAAAACTGGGAGAGACCTCTACTCAGACTGCTCTTTGGACTCAGTGTCAGGCTGGCCATGCCTCACTGGTTCATCCGCAGGTGGCTGTCCCACCGCTGAGGGACACGGGCCATGCTATACTCCATACAGGAAGAATGAGGCCAGAAGGACTGCAGCAGGTCACGTGGGGAAGAGCGGGCCCCCACATCTTCAAAACACTTCATTGAAGGGATCTTTCCCGTGTGAGACACAGCTCCCCAAGGCACAGGCCCTCCAGCCTCATGTTTTCAACACATTTTTATATAAGTAGAACCTTCCTGGTATGCGTTTTCAGGCTTGGATGATTATGTGCTTATCTAGGAGATCACCTTTGAACACTGTTTGAAGGTGCATTGGTAATGTGATGTGAGGATCACAATATCTTGACATCCTGATTGGGGCAATTTCTGTGGAGAAAGAAACCATGTCTCTAGCATAATGGGGCAGGGACAGGGAAGGAGACACCCTGTAGAGTATAGCAGTTGTAAAATATATATGATAAGGCTGGTTAGGTCTTTGCCTACCTAACAGTACATTTACTTGGAAGAACTTGTGGAAAATAATAATTGGTAAATATTCATATATGGTTCCAAGAGGACGTGCATCCCACTGCATAAACTTGCTTCAAAAGACCTCATGAAGTTGGACACCCTCCAAAACTTTTATGAAAAAACAAGATATGGTCAAACTTGTAGCTGTTCAAAGAGAAGCAAGAAAAGAATAAAATAATGACTTTGAAATCTATAGAGAACCTCAAGTGGAGAGATGATGTCCTTTGAAAATCTGTTAAGAAGAACAACAGAAAAATTAGCTTTCTAAGAATTAGAAATTTGCTCCCTGCCTACTCTGTTTGACCTTTTTACATATCACGTTCCTGCCAAGTGACTTGCTTTCCTATTTGTGTGGATGGTTTTACTCTTCCTTGCATTTTGCTTGCATTGTTTCTCCTATTGGAAGAGCCTTTCCAAACCTTATACAGACATCGTATCTACAATCAAGCCGCACAATTTATCCTTTCATTCATCAGAATTAACAATAGATTAATTTTTCTACCTCTTCTGTATTTCTATATCCTATTCATACTCTTATTCTTTTTAATCACAGCTTCCTGGGAGCTTATTGCAGCTAGAATAACTTGCAGTAGCAGCAGTGGTGGCAGCAGTGACCGACACCTGCATGCTGTCACTCTGGGACAGACATGGTTCTGAGCATTTTGAGTGACAAATTTCATCTCACTACCTCTCTATAATGTAAATACTATTATAATGTCTAATGATGTCTCATTGCCTAAAATGTTGTGATTTTGAATTATATTACATTTTAGATTAAGCTAGTATCTTTCTGAAGCTTCTCTTTAGAAAGAACATTGATTTATCCAATATTTCTTATAAAATTATATACCGAACACTGTAGACCTGGTCAGGTCAAGAAATAGTTAACAAATATATGCCACCGCCCTCCACCCCCCAATCTTAATGTTTATATAGCATTACATATAGTGATGTATATCAAAAGTTGAGAATGAAGCTAGGTCTAGAGTACATATGTTCCTAGCCTCTGTATACCTGAGATAAGGAATTATGCTACTCTAACTTTCAGTGCCTTGAAACGAGAGCCTAAATTCCTGAGCTAATGATTAGCATAGGCGATATAAACCAGACCCCACCTAATATTCTCTATCCTTTATGTTAATAGTGTTGTAGTCAGTCTGTTCCAAACTGGTTTTTATTAGGCAATATTAGCAGCTGTGCTTATGAGGTAAAGCAGTAACAAGGCAAAGGGGATAGGGCTTGTGTGTGTGGGGTAAACAGCATAAGAAGGCTGTAGGGGATCTGAAGCGCTGATGTTAAAATAACGCGTTAACTGTATGCTTAGGGAACTTTGAAAAATTTTGGAAACACATGAATGATTTGGGATAACAAATTTTCATAGAAAAGAGGGGACTAGACAAATATTTGTGATTTGTGTTTTCTAACATGTTATCAAATTTATAAATATCTTAGTTTTGGTTAGAAATTAAGCACTTTGCTTTATAATGATTTGTTCCTGATAAACTTTATATTGCATCAAAAACTTTAGGTTATTGCCCATATACATTTTTACCAGGTAGTTATGTTTTTTTATTGTGAAAGGATCATATTAATTTTTTAAGTATAATAAAAAGTTATGTGGTAAAACATTTCCTATTTATTAATGTTCATGTTTACATTACTATTCTAATATAAGTTTTTGTTCAGGAAAATGTTTTTTTAATTTTGGAAATAAAATTGACAGTCATTAAAAATAAAATCCCTCAGAAGCCCTGGCTGGTGTGGCTCAGTGGATTGAGTGACAGCCTGCGAACTGAAAGGTTGCAGGTTTGATTCCCAGTCAGGGCACATGCCTGAGTTGCAGGCCAGGTCCATAGCAGGGGTGAGAGACAACCACACATTGATTTCTCTCTCCCTCTCCTTCTCCCTCCTTTCCCCTCTTTCTAAAGATAAATAAAAATCTTAAAAAAAAAAAAACCCACTACAAGAGAGTTTATGTGTTTCCACTGAGTTCAGAACAAAGGATAAATGGGTATATATAGTAGTGAGCAATTTCTAATAAAGTATATTTTATAATTATGGTAAAATTTAAACTTACAAATAAGTAGGTAAGAGGAAAACATACCTTCTGCTGCATTATCTTACAACTACCACAGCCACTTCCTGATTTTGTTTATTTGAATCTGTAACCTATGCCCCAATATCCTTGGCTCAATTTGAAGCAAATCTCAGACATCATATTTCTTTCATAAATATTTCTCAATGTAGCTCTAAAAGATGAGGATTCTTTTAAAGTATAACCTAGTATTTCAAACTTGTAAACAATTAACAGTTTAATATCATCAATTGATATATCAAGGTTTGAATTTCACTGTCTCACATATTTTTGTAGTTAGTTTTTCTTGAATCAGGATTTAAACAAGGCTCGTAAATTGCATTTACTTCAATATCTCTTAAGTCTCTTATATATGGGTCCTCCTCTCCCCCTCTTTTGGTTCTTGGAATTTATTCATTGAAGAAACAGTATCGTTTGTCCTCTGCTGTTCTATGTAGTCTTTCTTTTGTTGACTGCAGTGTTTAACATGTTTTTTCTGATGTCTCTTTCTTTAAATTGATTTGCTCTGAAAGTTCAATCAAAAAAGTTTTGAGGGTGTAGGAATACAGTAGTCCCTCTCTATATCGTGGTTCACTTATCATGGCCTCACTGTATCACGGGATTTTAAAAAATATTATATTTAATTATTTATCGCGGATTTTTCGCTATATCATGGGATTTTGCGGTACTGTATACATATGTTGTTAAAGTTACATAGGTTTAAGAGTGTAGAATAAATGTAAGGTTCCTACTTCGCACGGGGTCTAGAACGTAATACCCGTGATAAGTGAGGGAATACTGTATTTCATAGTTGTTTCCTATACTCCAGATATTGCATAATATAGTTACATTTCTCTCTGATTTTAGTGGCTGTGGATGATCATTGCCTAGTGCCATTGTTTCATTACTTATTTGCAAAAAGGTAATATTTCATTAATCTTTCCACATTTATTAGTTGGAATAATACTAAAGAGAAATATTTTCATCAACTGTTTACCTACCCTGAGAGACAGGTACAAGACTTGATACTTTTGTTTTTTTGCTGGTTTTCAGAAAGTAAGTTGGTTCCCTAGATTCCTCAGAGGTAAGTAGGAACCTTATAAAAATATAAATATTATTATGAACATATGGGTAATAAACCTATTATATTCTTTTTGCTTTAGTTTCCTCATCTTTTAGCCAGTGGGAGCTTCTGCAGGTTGATAGTCTTTGAAGCCTTTCTTGCTTTCTGCTATGACAACATTTCCTAGGCTCATATTGGACCTTTTCCACCCCAGGCCGGGGCAAGCTGTTCTCCATGGAGTACAGTTTCACACTGAAAGATACCAGGTCTCCATAAAGAGCTGGTCATTGTGTCTACGCCGCCCCCCCCCCCCCCGCCCGTGGATAGACCTTTTTACAAACAAAGGTACCTCTTGAGTTTATGCTGATGTTTTCAACCAAAATGTAAGGTTATATAGTTTCACTTAACTTGATTTTATATTTGCCTCTCTTTTTTCTAACATATCTTTCTTTCTAAAGAATCAACATGATTTGTTTGGAAATGCTGTATGTTCTTCCTTAAAAGAGATAGCACATTGATTCACAGGTCATGAGGCTACATATGTTGAGAAGGAATTTCTCATTCAATTTCAATGAGGGGAAGATAACTGGGCAGTATTCCATATGCCACATCACTACAGGGAGGTGTTAAAGACAGATTATTTAAAATGAGTGATAGAAGGGATACTGGATTGAGGTCTGAGGTCTGGCTCTGCCAACTTACCCATCACTTGCTTCCAGTCTTGTAAAATTGGGGTAGTAATAATCTATATCCTAAGTCTTTTATGGAAGATAATACATGCGAGAGTGCTTTGTAAATTATTAATATATCATAATAGAAATCATTTCCCCATCTTATTAAAAAATAATGAGTCTTTGAACCATTGGACTTCTGATTAACTTTTTTTCAAGGTTTGTTTATTCTTTCAGGGTATATTTTTCTTTTTTGTGAGGTTGCTGGGGTAGCCTTCATAATTTTCTTCTTTAATGGAACTTCTTTATAGTTCAATTTATATGTTTGTAGGCTTCTCTTGAAGTGGATGCTCGATGGCTAAATATTTGTTTGGCTTACATATCAATTTTTTAAAATTATATCAAGTGAGTACAGAAAAAAGGATTAAAGTAGAGAAGACTTTTTCAGCAAAGCCTGTTCCTTGTTTTTGGTAATGCTTCCTTTCTTGTACTCAGTGCCATGGATACTGTAGACACCAGAGGTGTATCTCTGTGGGTATATCTAACTAATCTTTTCCTTTGGTAGAACCTGACTTTAGAGTTCTGACTTCACAACATGGAAACAAACGGCAAGTGCAGGTCAACTGGATGCAAATGTTACCTGCCTGGTGTTGCGAGGCCTTGTTATCATTATTTGGCTCAGAGGCTTTCTTAGCCAAGACTCTAAAGATCCAACTGGTATTTTTAAAAAACAATTCTTTTAATATTCTCAAACAGGTTTTTTTGTTTGTTTGTTTGTTTGTTTTCCTATCTTGGTGCTGTTTATCCATTTGAGATTGATAAAAATTGGCTAGCATATCTTCCTAACTGGAGAGGTGCTTCTCTGGCTCTGCCTTCAGGAGCCCTGTTCTCTTCCCCCGCCCGCCATCCTGTGCTCTTAGGGCTCTGAATTTAATCTTCCCTCTGGTTTTATAGCTTTACTTTATTCTAGCCTACATTTCTTGTACTTAGCTTTCTCTCTAACTTTTCCTACCACAGGTCAATGAAAATTTCTAAAACTTACAGTTTATTGTTTTACAGCTACATTCTAGCCCTACCAGCATTTTAGCCAAACTATGCAATTGGCAGTGGCCTTCTCTTTGTAGCCTGGGCTTCTGAAACACCAGAGATGTGAGGCCATGGAAGACCCTGGTAGTAGAGGCGGTGGGAGGGAGGGTGGCAAAGTAAAACTACTCTTCTGGTGTTGTTGCTGGTAAGAACCTATGTCTAAGCTGTAGAAGTGTCAGTATCCTATGTTAAGGAATAAACCCGTGACTGGATTATAAAAATGAAAAAGTTAGATCCTCAGCAATCAAGCTGTGCATTTGCTCATAGAAAAAAAAAATGGAAAGCTACAAGCAATGGTCTCTAAGTTTATAAAGAATAGATTGTGATGTGTATATCTCACTGAAGATGTGGTCACCAGGCTTCAGAGTTAGGAAGCTACTGTATGTCAGGCACATACAAAAGCAGATGTTTGCTATTCCCCAGAAAATCATTCAAGATTGCTTAGCAAACCTGCAAATTTATGAAAATGATTTCACAGATATCATCCAATATCTTATGTAACAGTGACCAGGCATGCCAAGTTTGTTTGAATGAACGTGGTCATGTGAAGATGAAGAACTGGAGAGCTGTGATCTAGTGTTGCAATGTGGTGAATTGGTTTTCACACATTGAGTATTACTGCTTCATATGTGTGTGTATATATATGCTTTATATATATACTGGCTTGAGCTAAGTGTAATTTTGTTATCTAGAGCAAACTGGACTTTGGAAGTGGTATTTTTGTCACCCATTCAAGACTGTAGTAACAACATTTTACACATTACTAATGAAAATAGACTTGTTGACTGTAACACTAAGCCATTTCATTATTCTATTGGTTATGCCATCAGAAGCTATGCTAAGATTTTTTTCTTTCTGGCCTTCAAATGACTATGCATTAATTACACCTTGTCCGTGGTACATATTCTATGTAAGTGCTCTGTTATACAAGACTCAGGCTATAGCCTGAAGGCAGTGATAACGTATAGTTCACATGAGGCTGCTTTACAGACTTCTGTACTCCCTTGTAGCTGACAGTGTCGTTCTTTAATTCCAGGACCTAGGCTGCCCCTCTTTATTTATTAGGCCTTTAGTTCCTCCATGGACAGTTGACTTGGGTGCTCATCTACCATGTGTCCTTAGGCAAGTGTCTTTTTAACTCTTCTGAGTCTGGCTGTATGCCATAAATCATAAATTCCAACAAATCCCAGCTCGCTGTTTCTGACAGATTGGTGCCAGCAGTACTCTGGGAATTCCAGCTGGAGGGGCAGAGGGCAGTGAAAGACCAAGCCTAAGGGTCCAGAGACTGGGAAAACTGAACACCAAACTCTTTTCTATGTGGGGTGGAGTTTGGAGGAAAACATTCCAAAAATAATCTTAAGATTCAATTCTGATTCAGATAGGCATTTTGAGGGGAAGGTGGGGAAGAACTTAAAAATGAGATATTCTAGGTGCTCTTGTTGGTTGAAGACCAGGATTTTTAGAACATAATTTCTAGGAAGTATTATTTTAATAAGGGTGAAAATAACTATTACTGTTATTAATAACTTTTGTTTAGTGCTTACTCTCTTCTAGGCACTGTGATAAGTAGTTTACATATGTAATCAAATTAATTCCATCACTGGTGCTTTTTGAAGACAGATATTCTTATTATCTTTCTCCGATGCAGAAGCCAATACAGAAAGCTTCACTGTTGGGCTGTCCATTGGTGGGGATATGAGATGAAATGCAGGCTGCTGTCTGAATCTAGTGCCTGCAGTTTAACTGCTGTTCCACGCTGTCTGAGTTGTGTGTCCTCTACTTGTCCTTCCAGATACGCCCTTTACTTACGCTCTTCCTCACCACACTTCTCTAGGAAGGGTGGTGACCCTTCTGGAATGCATTTAACAGTACCCTTGTGCCTGGCTTCCAGAACTCTTCAGCCACTGGGAGGTGTACTGAAGGGAGAACATGAGGCAAAAGGAGAGAGTGATTAGAGTGGTCAGTATCCTGGTTGCCTCCCTGCCAGGTCAGCTGTGTAACTTTACCCACGGCTCCATCTTTCGTGAGGCAGCCCTTCCAGGATTCTGGTAATTGCTCTCTCTCTCCTTTCCCTTTCAAGGAGTGGTCAATTCTTGTTACAAGACCTGACACACTGTACTGTCCCATTTTGGTTACCATAAACACTGCCCATACATTCTGTAAATAGGCCCTTATTAAATTTTCTCAAATGACTCAGTTGAGCACGTCATGTCTTCTTGCCAGAATCCTGACTGATACACTAGCTCTCCCATTTCAAGCAAATAAGCCACACTAAGATGAATGTTTGCATGTTAGTCAAGCAGCAAACACTCATTAAGTATCTATCTACAAGGCTTGAGGCACTGTGCTAGGTGTAGTAGGGTGACTGAAGAAGCAGGGGGAATGGGCCCTGCCCTTTAAAACAACAAAAGGTTATCTAAGAAGACAGTGCTTTTAAAATGATAATACAAAATAGCATAGGCTAAATGCAACATGAATTTAGGGACTAGAGAGCTCTCTATGGCTAGCAGTGGAACAGATGGGCAGATGCTTAGTTGTGTTTTTGGATAATGAGTAGGTAAGTCTAGGTGGTGCTAAGGGCTCCACTTAGGAGGAATGGTGGGGGATAGGTGAGGTGTGCACTTAAGTGTTGAAAACTCTTTTTTTTAAATCTTGATTTAAAAAATGTCTGTACCCAAATCAGTGTTCTACATATGGTTGTTCATGCCTGTGATAAATTGAAACTGCTTTGATGTAACTAATAATGCCTAGACTAGCCCCCCTCCCCTTTTCTTTTTGGAGAGGAAACCAAGTTTCTTTGAGTATATATTGACTCTGTATGTCGGCCTGCTGTTGTGTTTGGACACACCATGGTTGTAATTCATACTCTGGGTTTAACAACACTTCCATATATAATTATCATTAGTTTGTAATTACAGCAATAAAATGTATTCTTTGGGAACTATTCCAGTATTGAGAACACTGAAAATAGTGTGCTTAGTAGCAGTTGTCACAAAGATTTTTCCAATGCTTGAATTTCTGAGAAATCAGCTTCCATTGTACTTTAAAACAAAACTGTTGTTTAATAAAATTCCCCTTTTGGGGATGGCAGCTCTTTGTAGAATCTAAAAAGGAAGACTTCAACAAGAAAGAATATCCACAAAATGACTTATGTTCTTCTATTTAGAAATATTGAGAGGGAAGAAGAAGTCATCTAACTATCTCAAAGAAAAACATCTGGAGGCTTAAATTATCTTGAATCACTAAATAAGGCTTTACCTTATTTAGAAATTAAATTGCTTCAAAGGGTAGGGTGGAACTTGAGAACTTGTATGTATGCTACTGGTCAGCCCATTTGATCCTCTGATTCCTCTTGGTTTCTAGTATTCCTTGGGAAGCTACATGGGATTCTACCTGAGCTTGTCTCTGTGTGACTGTCTGTTGCTGCACTGGTTTCCGTTGCACCTAGGCCCTGGCTTAGTGGCCCCTACTGAAGCTATGGGACCAGAGGAGGAGGGGGCAGTGGGACGAGAATGTGAGCAGTGCGGACAGCACAGTGCTGCGGTAGGCTTTTACCATGCCGTGGTGCAAACTGAATCACGGGGATGGTGTTGCTTTTTATGAACTATCCATAGGAACTTAATGATGTATGTTTTTCCTAGTGATTAAATGGATATGTCACAGGGAAACCAGCCAATTCAGCGCCAAAATTACATGGAAAACTCTGTATGTTGTGATGCTAGGGAAATTTCTTCCTCTCTTTATTTTTTTTTTAATTGTTGTTCTATTACAGTTGTCCCAATTTTTCCCCAGCTTCTCTCCACTGACCCGCCTCCCTCACCCCCCACCCCTCCCCACCAGTCAATCCCTACCCTGTTGTCCCTATCCATGGGAAATTTCTGATTCCTGTCAATGGCAATAGTAGTGTATGGGCATTTATATGAGGCTATCGCTATAAAAATATGCATGTTTTTATCAGGAGATTAAGAAATATATTCTCAATTTAGATCATCCCAATATTCTTCTGGAGAAAGGTATGATTTCATCTTATCTGCCCATTGCTGTCCAGGAGGTTCAGCTATTCCCCCCTATAATGAATGCTGTAGTATCGTTCAGCACTTACACCTCATCTCCAAACACTTGCTGGATGTCATGGCTAGAATATCTCACTGCCACCTCAGATATTTCATGTCTAACATAGAACTGAATATCTTCCTGCAAATTTGATTCCTTATATCACTTAAGATAAGTTGTAAAAGAAAATACCAATCTCCTCCTTTTTGAGATTAGGAGCTGCAAATTCTTCTGAACATCTTCCTCAACAAAAGTTCATTTATACGATGCTTTGCATGAAATTCAAGGGTGATTACCAGTCCCTCCTGGAGCCAAGTCAGGAATACAACATTTAAAACAAAAATGACCCTCATTGAGAGGATGAAGTTAAAGGCCCACAGTCTAATGTTTCATGTGTGGGTGCTGGTAGACTAATACCCTTTAGGAGTCTTTCTCATCTTGTGCCCCTTGTAAGAATTCCTTAGTAACACAAATTTATTTGTTTGTCCTCTGAGGAGGGTTTGTCCCTTTGTCTGCTCCTTGGTTTACACAGCCCATTCCGTTTAGGCTGCTTTGATAGTTCCCCTTGCCTGGTGAACTTTGTCTAACCTTCAAAAACCAACCAAGTCATACCTCCCTTGAATTCTGTCTAGGATGTCTATTTTTCAATGTTTTATTAGTGTTATGTTTTCATGGAGACACATCTCTCTATTTAGGGACTGAATTCCTTGCAGACAGGGACAGTCATTTGTTCATTTCACTATCTAGAGGGCCTAGTATACATATGCAGCAAATACTTTTGGTTGATCTTGTTTTTTTTTTTTTTTTTTTCCTGGCTTTTCAGCCCTGCTAATCACTTTACCGTCATGTGTGGTCTTGAAAATCTTTATATACCAAACTAGATTTATTAATATTTATTACTACTATGTTAGCTCAAAGTGAAAAATAATTCAGTGACTCTTGTAGAAATAAATAAAAAATATGTTGTTTTACTTTTCAAAATTAGAAATATTTCCCTAGCTAGATGATTTGAACAAATATACTAAAAACATTTTTATATTGGACACTACTATATACAAATTTATTAATAAAAGAAAAAGTGGAGGGTTTCTCATAGGATAGTTTTTAAAGAAATATTAGAATACTTTGAATTCTGAGGTTTATTGTACATAAAATAATAATTTATGTTGAGTTAGATGTGCATGTATTTGCTATATATTCTTTTTTAAAAAGCAAATAGATCAAAATATATTTATTGATTTTAGAAAGAGAGAGTCAGAGAAACATTGACTTGTTGTTCCACTTATTTATGCACTCTTTGGTTGATTATCATATGTTCCCTGACCAGGGATTGAAGCCACAACTTTGCTGTATCAGGATGATGCTCTAACCAACTGAGCTACCTGGTCAGGACCTATTTGCCATATATTCTTCTGATACTTCTATAAAACAAAATATCTCTTCCAAAAGAATAGGATATAAACATTTAATAGCAGATATGAACTCCCTTTCATAGATTGGGAGCCAGTAAAATTATTTTTCTGCTCTTTATTTCCACTTCCCTAAGATATACTCAGTAAGTGTTTGATGGATCACATTTTTAAATGTTGGGTGGCTTAGGCAGGAATTATCCCGAGACTTCAGATTCTTTACAGGGTTGTGGAGAATTTTTATTTGATGTTAAAACCACGAGAATGTAAATGAAGAAGAGTCATTTTGTGTTTATTTGACAAACATCTATACTCAGTCACTGAGGCTTAGGAGGAAACTGTTACATCATTGGCTCTGTATATTTGCTTAACTATTAAATAAACATTGAGAAAACCGCAGGCCTTCTGATATAAAAATGCACTTCTTCGAGCCCAGTAATAGAAAAATAAAGTGATAAAATGTGATTGTTCATAGTCACTTGGGCAATGACTTAAATTTTTTTACTGATGATTTTTGTAATTGAGATTATTCAAGAAAAATATTTATACCTTTCTTCCTTGAGCAGTTTACTAATTATGTGAAGGGAAAATCAGTTTTGGCTTAATGGCTTCCTTAAGCAACAGCCTGTGCTTTTTCTTAACATGAAATATCTTACAAGGAATTTTTCTATGATTTTCAATTCTTCCCCCTTTGTTTGTAGATAGTACTGTTCAACAACCTATAAGTTAGTCAGATTTTGGTGTTACCTCCCTCAGACTCACCTTCAGAGTCCATTCTTGTGAGAGCACATTACTACCTAAGTATTTACTAAATAACGACTGTAATGTGATGCAAAAACACAGAGTGCTTATGTAACTTCTTTTGGCTAATTAGAACAAAATACATCTCACTAAAAATTTCAAATTCCAAAGACACTTGAGGAAAATATTTCTACCTTTTTTTGTTTGTTTGCTTTCTTGATGTGGCAACAGAATATGACTGAGATGTATTTTCTGGATAGTCAATGCCTTTTCGTGGCTTTTTTCAGTGACTTTTATCATTAAGTATGACTGCATTAATATTTCTGTCTCTCTTTTTGCCCTCAGAGGATGCTTTCTGGTTCTAGCCAATGTATTGATTTAATTTTAAACAGTCAATGTATTTGGTATATCTTGGTTTATTTGTTTTTGGATGAGTCTCTTCATTTAATGTATTTTAAATAGTTGGCACACGTACATTCATAGTATGTACAGTTTAGAAAACTATAAATTATAAATTGTATATCCCTATACATATATCACCACTTCCTTGATCAAGAAATGGAATGTCACCTGCAACTGGAATCCTTAAGTGCCCTCACTAAAACCCTTTCCCCCTGCTCTAGGGGAAACCACCAACCTAACTTGTAACAGTTATTCCTTGTTTTCCTTTATTGCCTAAATACAGAATTCTCAACATTTTAAACTTTATGTTCTCACAAAATTTTGCGTTGGAATTCTTTGTTCAACAATATTTGTGAGATTCCTCCATTTTTATATGAGGCTGTAGTTTAATTTTCATAATGGTATGAAATTCCCTCATAAAACTTTTTAATTATATGTTCTCTTGATGACCACATGCATTGTTTCCAGCTTGGGGATATTATGACCGAGTTGCAATGAACTTTCTAACACATGTATCCCCGTGAGTAAGTGTACTACTTTCCTTAGTATACAGATGAAGGGACCACAGGATCAGCTTTACCAGATAATGAAAATAGTTTTATAAATTAGTTATGCCAGTTGACATTTCCATCATCAGAGTTCTGGTTCCTCCACATCCTAATCTATACTTATTATTATTAGATTGACTGCTTTCTCTACTTGGATGAGTGTGTAGTGGTATCTCACTGTAATACTAATTTGTATTTCCTTGGTAACCAATAGAGTTGAATACTTTTCATATGTTTATTGGCATTTTTTTTCTATGAAGGTTTTGTTAGACTTTTTTCAATGGGTTGTCAGTTTTGTTTTTCTAAGGCATTCATTATATATTCTAGATGTCTGTCCTTCGTTGGATAGTGTGGTGTTACCAATATATTGTCCCACTCTATGGCTTGTTTACATCTTATGATCAGAAGCTTAGTTTAAGTTTATCAACCTTTTTCTATGTGGTTTATACCTTTTGTGCTTTATTTTGCTATTATAATTTTGTGATTATTAATTCACTGTAAAAATTTCGATTCATTTTGTCATATGAAATAGGACTGGAAGAAACATTGGCACATTGTACTGTCTCTAAACTAACCCACAGTGCTACACTGTCATCATCTGCAATATCCAATTTTAATTTTAAGACATATTTCAAAAGTGTAATTTAAATATTTTTAAGGGCTGTGGTTTCTAGAACTTTTTCAAACAGGAGCAGGGATAGAATATGCAGTGAGTAATTAAATACAATATATACATAGTGCTAAATTACAGTATTTTTGGAGCGGTAGGTTGCCGTTATGATTTAAAAGCTGTGAAACCTTACAAGGTACAAATAATGTAACTGTTAAGAAGGCAGAATACCAGTTGGCTAAGGGAAATACTAAATTTAATTTGGGTACTAAGGCCCAGCACTGTGATGTAGTCTGGAATCTCTCTTCACATTACTTGTTGTTATTATTATTATTATTTTAGTTTTATTAGGTGTGCATAGTTATATGTTTAAAAATATTTTTAGTGTTGTATGTATTTGGATAAGGTCATTACACAGTAATAAGAATGGTATTATTAAATGTGCAGGAAAGTATATGTCTTTAAGCTTCAAAGGGTGAGTTTTGAGGCTATTCAGGTATTTAAAAAATGCTGCTGCTTCTTAATCTTTAAATGTTTTTGGAATTACATTAAGACCATGTTCGTTCGTTCGGCAGCCGTCCGTCTCGAGAGACGATGGTGTAGCTTCTTAAGAGTCTATCTGCACCTGGGCAGGGTGATATGGAGGGTCTGCTGTTGCCCATGCAGCAGACCCCCCCTCTCTTCGCAGCTGAAGGATCCAAGGGAAAGATGGAGTCAATACAGCTTGGCTTCAGGTGCGCCGCAGGAGTTGCCGGTGTTGACTACAACGTCAAACCGCCTTAGGGACTCCGGCTCCGGATTTTCTGTCCGGGTTTACTCCCTTAGCCTTTCCCCTGAAGAGGTATGCCGCAAGGCAGCGGAGGTTTTTTGGAGTCAGAGTTTTCCTTCTCTGATGTGCCCTGACTGGAAGATCGAACCAGCGACACTTAGCTCGCAGGCCGACGCTCAATCCACTGAGCCAAACCAGCCAGGGCATTAAGACCATGTAATCTGTAGGTATTAGTGTATTATTTTATTTAGAATAGTTTAATTTATGTACCTTTATAGAGTTTTGAAAAATGTATATATCCCCATACAGTCATCATTGGATATGCACCCCTGGCCTTCCATTGTTGAATATACCACATTTCAGTTGTTTTGAGGGGTTATTTTTTTGCTATTATGAATAAAGGTGTTATGAAATTCATATATAAGTTTGTTTTTTAAACATGTTTCATTTCTCTTGGGCAAGTACTTAGTAGTGAAAGTTATAGGCCATATGACAAATATACAGTAGTCCCTCGCTATATTGCAGTTCACTTATCGCGGCCTCACTGTATCGCGGGATTTTAAAAAATATTATATTTAATTATTTATTCCGGATTTTTCACTATATCACGGGATTTTGCAGTACTGTATATGTATGTTGTTAAAGTTACATAGGTTTAAGAGTGTAGAATAAATGTAAGGTTCCTACTTCGCGGGGGAGTCTGGAACGTAACACCCGCAGTAAGTAAGGGAATGCTGTATATTTAACTTTATAAGACAATGCTAAATCATTTTCCAAAGCGGTTTTACCATTTTACATTTCCACCAGCAATGTCTGTATGAGAGTTCTTGTTGTTCCATATTCCTGCCTGTACTTGTGATTTCAAGTAATGTTGAACATGTTCGTTAAAGTGTCTGTGCAAATCTTTTGCCCATTGTTTCATTGGTCTGTTTGTTTTACTGAGTTTTGAGAGTATTTTTTTAAAGATGTATTTTGGATACAAGTCCTTTGACATACTGTCCTCAACAAAAGTTTAAAAATTGTAATGATAGTGTCATTAGAAGTGTTTGTCTGCTTTGTTGACTGTTTTGTGGATGTATGAGTTCTATACTATCCCTCCCCTGAAAAGCATCTCCTTACATTTTTTACTTTGTGTGTGTGGTTGTGTGTGGGAGAATGAGAAAGAAAGAAATATGACTATTATGGCAAAAAGGGTCATCTTAACACTTGGAGTTATAACTGCTTTTAAATTATGAATACAAAATGTTCAGTTGTAAATACATGTGATTTTGAAAACACACTTGTCAGGATAATGTTTTACTTTCTATGACACCCAAACTCCTAGCATAACTGTTTCTCTTGGTCTGTGTCAGCTTTGGTTAATGTTGGGAAAAAAAAAGTTGAATTAGTCATTGAAAGGGACCTGATGTTTGGGACTAGTTTGACCTCATAAAGCACTCGTTCTTAAATTTTGGGGGAGAGTTTTGAGAATCTTATGACATCTGTGTATTTTCTCCCCAGATAAAAATGACTGTTCATGAACATGCATATACATACATATGTATACAGTTTTGCATCTACTCATGAGGATTTATAAAACCCTGATGCTCCTTCACAGACTTCAGCTTAAAAAACCTGGGCCATAAATATTTCACTTTCGTGTCTTCATGGGTTACCCACATCACTGCTTTTGAAGACCCAGTATTTCTTTGTTGTGTAACCTCCTTTACCCATTCTGTAGCAAAGTCCTGAGGTTTGGTTAGTTGTGCAAAATGTAGTTTGGAGAAAGAAAGTTGAGCCCCTGCCTGAGATGCTGCTGGTTGGCTGACATAGGTGGATGCCTGCATCCTTCCAGTACTCTTTACGTAAGGAAGGAGAGATGACTCACCTGGCTGAGGAAAACCACCTGGGCATGAAAGGTCTGGGGTGACCTAATATTAGTTCTTGAATAAAAGGGATTCATTTCTAGTTTTGAGGTGGAACTAAATATGAGGGTTTATTCATATAAGGATTTATTTCTAGTATCATGGGTAAATAGACACATCTGTTTGGGGGTATTTCTCAGTGAGAGTCCTTAAGTACCATCTTGCTTAACTCTGATTATCTGATAATGACAGACTGGGGTTAAAAACTTAATTTGGTGACATTGGGTTATTCTGCCATCTTAGCTAATTTAGGGTAATGGGCTTCCTACAGGTAGGAAGTTCTCATGCCGTGGAGAGTTGGACAATGTGTTTTATATCTGTATAGTGGGCTTTGTTTTTCCACTGTAGCATGGATGATGGAGAGTTAACTCTAAAAGATATTCTTGAACTTGAGATTTTGGGAGGGGCTCTCGGAAGGAAGTGATTTATATGGAACTGGAAATCAATGTTGATCATAAGCTTTTTACTTTGGAGTATTAATCTGAAGCATAACGAGGATATTCAATAAAAATAGGTAGGGAACAGGCCAAGAGGACATCACAACATGCACAAGAGATAAAACATTCTGCACCGAGACAGAACCAAGGTGGTTGGTGGGGGGTGGGGGGAGTGGGGAAAGAAGGGACAAATGGTAAAATTTTTACAGCCCCAAGAGTACAGAGCAGACTATGTAATACATTCAGGGTAGAATTCTTAGAGACCTCTCTGACACAAGAGGATCTTGATATATACTGCTGTGGAATAGCAACCCCAAAGGAGCAACATCCCCTATCTCCCTGAAATAATTAGGTTTGATGCTTTTACTCCCTGTGGCTGTTAGAGTGGAAGAAAACTCTTGTAACTTTAGAAACTTGTCATTATTTCATTTCTTGGAAATATGCATCTCTTGTTGATTCTTCCCTTAACTATGTAACTACATTCCTTGCCCAGGTGCCAGTAAGTCTCTTTTTGGAGAACTCTTTCTGTTTTTATTTTTATTTATTTATTTTTGGCTGGGTACAGTAAACTTTATTGATGGTGCATGACAATGCAGGGCTCCCTAAGCCCCTCCCCTCTTTAGAGGGTCTAGGATGGAAATTGGAGGTCAAGAGATTCTCGGTGTGTTGCGGGATCGATTTGGGGCAAGAACTCCCCAGCATCTGAGGGCCTGTCTTCCTGTCACTGGGGTTGGTGGTCCAGGGGGCTCTTACTCCTTGGAGGCCACGTGGACCATAATGGCCACCACCCTGTTGTTGTAGCCAAATTCATTGTCATATCAGGAAATGAGCTTGATAAAGTGGTCATTGAGGCAGTGCCAGCCCCAGAATTGAAAGTGGAGGAGTGAATGTCAACTGTTCAAGTTGCAGGAGACAACTTGGTCCTCTATATAGCCCAGGATGCTCTTGAGTGAGCCCTCTGATGCCTGATTCACTGCCTTCTTGATGTCATTGTATTTGGCAGCTTTTTCCAGGCGGGAGGTCAGATTCACAGCTGACACATTAAGGGTTGGTATACGGAAGGCCATGCCAGTGAGCTTCCTATTTCAGCTCAAGGATGACCTTGCCCACAGCCTGGAAGTACCAGTAGAAGCAGGGATGATATTCTGGGCAGCCCTTCGGCCATCTTTTCACAGCTTCCAGAAGGGCCATCCATGGTCTTCTGGGTAGCAGTGATGACATGGACTGTGATCATGAGTCCCTCCACGATGCCAAAGTTGTCATGGATGACCTTGGCCAAGGGGGCCAAGTTGGGGGTAAATAAATCATTGCTGACAATCTTCATGGTTCATGCCCATCACAAACATGGGGGCATCCACAGAAGGGTCAGAGATGACGACCCTCTTGGCTCCACCCTTATTGTGAAGACACAAGTGGACTCCAAAACATATTCAGCACC
Organism: Furipterus horrens; assembly: GCF_987537825.1. NCBI lineage: Eukaryota > Metazoa > Chordata > Mammalia > Chiroptera > Furipteridae > Furipterus > Furipterus horrens. Next base: position 193,474,454 of record NW_028327171.1, read on the forward strand.
AGCATCACCTCATTTGATGTTGGCGGGATCTTGCTCCTGGAAGATGGAGCTGGGCTTTCCATTGATGAAAAACTTCCTGTTCTCAGCCTTGGCTGTGCCTTTGAACTTGCCATGTATAGACTCATACTAGAACATGGAGACCATGTAGTAGAGGTCAATTAAAGGATCATTGATAGTGACAATATCCATTTTGCCAGAATGAAAAGCATCCCTTGTGACCACTGCCCAATATGGCAAAATCCATTCACTCTGACCTTCACCATCACGTCTTAGGGTTGAGGCTGAACTGTGCAGGAAGACACGGCTGTCTGTGGAACAGGAGGGGCAGAGAGCCTCTTTCTGTTTTTAAGCATCACTTTTACATACAAGGCTGTAGATTGCCTAGTGCTTCAGTCAGCTCAGATCTCTCCAGTCATATAATAATAATACTGTCTACATTTCCATATTGTATCTGTATTTCTCTTCTCTTTCATAATTCTGCCTCTCTCTGGCTACCTCTGCTTGTCTGTTCTACATTATGTATGTCTCTTCTTGCTCCTCAAGTAGGAAAGTCATTCCACCCTTTATTTTTATTTTCTGAAATTATACTTCACTTGTTCAGCATCTATATACACAATACATTATGAGATGGGGGATACAAAAATGATTATGAGGTGGTCTTTGAGATCGTAACCCAAGATATGTCTGTGCTTAACTGTTCTGTGATGTGATAAGCATTATAAATATGTACTGTGGGGACAGAGAAAAGATGTGGTTAAATCTGTTATGGAAACTTCAAGTATTATTAGATCAGCATGAGCATCTGTATTAGGTAACAATGCCTAACAGAGCACCACAAGCCTCAGTAGCCTGAAACACTGTGGGCTGGCTGAGTTTGGTTTTGACTGTTTTTCACTCTTTTTCATATGATCAGCTACAGGTTGGGAATGTGTCTCTGCTGATCTTCACTGGGCTCTTGCAGGTATTTTGGGGTCAGCTGGCTTGTGGACTGGCCTAGAATGGCTTTATCTGGGAATACTTCTCTCTGGCGGTTGCTCCTCCTCCAGCAGAGTCGTCTGGGCTTTTTCTCATGGCAAAGCAGCCTTCCATGGAGCATGCAGAAGCACACAGGGCCCTTAGAAGTCTGTGCTCAAAATTGGCACATGATCATTTCTGCTGCATGCTGTTGGCAGAGCAAGTTGCAAAGCCAGCCAGTATTTAAGGAGAATGGAAATAGATCCCACCTTTTGATGAGAAGTGCTGCAAAGACAAATGGCAAAGTCTATGGATCCAGGTAGGGGAACAATTTGGGCCATTTTTTATAATCAGTCTACCACTGTACTGTTAGGTGGGATAGATAGCAAGCCAAGGCAGGCAGGAGGAGGGATACATATTTTACCCACTGACTGAGCAATCCTAAGAAAGCCTTTGAAACTGTGCTTTCACCCCAAGGCCTAAAAGGCTGTGGAAAGGGCGCATAGTGCCTAAGGGAAAAAGCCCATTAATGCCTTTGGGATTCACACCCCTGTTCTGGAATGCTAGCACCACCTTTACCTGTCCATCAATATGTAACTTCTTCACCTTTCCCATCCCACCAACTATGTAAGTCCTCAGAACAGAAGACTCTCTCTGGCTGCCCAGCCTCAGGACGGCCCTGGCTAGGGCTCCTGCTCTCGCCACCCCTGCCATTGCCACCCTGTCTCTTGCCTTTCTCCCCCACCCCCACCTTGGCAAGGCCTGCTCTGTTCCATGAGAACAGATCTCCAATGAACCCTACTTGCCTGCTAATAGACTCTCCGATCTGTAATTCTCGCATTGGCGAGAAGAACTGAATTTCTGGGATTTTCTCCTGTAACAGTACCACAAAGGAAATAACATTTGTATTAGGCTTTTAATGTGTAACCAGGCTTCCCTGAGGTGGCAAAGTGGGTAGAAGACATGGAACATAGACTTACTAAGAGTTCAGATGGCAAAATATGAACAATTTAATTTCAAATTTATTCCTGTTACAGCACTTTGTGGCAGTCTTATTTTCAGGTCTGGCTCACTGTCTAGGGTCTTACATCTAAGGTTGAAGAGATCTTAGGCCAGTTATTTTTCAACGAGGGACCATCTGGAAATGACTGGAGTGGACCTGTTCACTTGGATCCCCTCCCTCTGTTCTGCTCTCCATAGTTTTTTCCATGTTTCCCATTTTACATTCCTGAAAGGCAGTTTGTTTCAGGTACTGTTTCTCAGTGTGACCTGCCTTCTACACTTCAATATTATTTCACAGAATCTCTCACTGTGGGCTGACCAGAGAGGCTTGTGAAAATCATGAGGCGATACCTAACCCTCATGTACTACCACCTCCTCATGCTTAGAATTTATAAGCTTCAAATTTATTATGGTGGCTTCTTACATCGTCTCTTTCTGGCCTCTCAGCCTCTAGTGTTCTAGGCACAGTTCTGAGGTCACAGCCTGGGCCATTGAGGATAAGTAATGACGTCTCTGGGTGCCCAGAATGTGTGCCCGAGTCACAGGAATAATTTTGCCAGTGCTGCTTCTTGGGATCAGGGTCAAGTGATTGCCGTAGACTTTTGGTGAGTTCTAAACAGTCCTGTTTGACCCGCATATTACATTTCACTGCTCTGTCACTTGTTTCTCTTGCTAAGAGTATAGAAGTCTGGAGGAGAAAGAGAGGAAACTACTCCAGATATGATCAATATCATTTCACGCTAATGTTTGTACTTAAACTTCGTTTCTCACGGGTTAAGAATTATGATATGTAACTTAATTCCTGCTGGAGAAACCAAGACACATTGAAGAGAACAGGAACTGGGCCGAGAGTTTACTGAAGGCTGTGCGCTGAAATCTTTCCAAAGCCTGGTTTTTACAGGCCATACGTTTTCAACCAGTTACATGAAACAGACAAGTGAAAGCATGGTCACTCACATATGAATATTTGTCTGAAGACTATACTTAGAGCACATGCAAAATTAATTGAAACTCTTCACTATACTTAATTTTAAGTAGTGTGTATGTATGGTCATAATTTTTCTCCATCACATTATTTTGATAATGTATTTTGCTAAGCTATGGTACATGCTATTAAAACTCAAGGAGCTTTACAAAATACTTATTAATGTTTAAAAATTAAAATATATGAGCTTTTTGACAAATATATATACACATTTGATTTTTATATTTCATATATTTTGGGGGTGTTTAAGTATTTAGCTGATACATCTAGGTGCAAAGCACTGTGCTAGAAGCTGTAAATGATTCAGTGATGACTTAGGCGTGATCCAAACCTATTGGGCAAAGAAAGATAAATGTGCAACTATTATAAAATACTCTATTGTGGCAGATCATTTTTCTGAGTGCTAGATGAATTAATTTTTCATTTTGCATTTGGGACATGCTGGAATTTTATATTTTGACCTTTATTCAAAGACACTTTAAGACTAAAAATTAAAAAAGACTACTTTAATTAAATTCTTCATGTCAAAATATCGCAGAAGAGAACAGGAAAACTAGAGTTGCTTTAAATAATAAATGTAGGATTGAGTACTAGCTGCAGAGTTGGTTTATAGTTTCATTCTTTTTTAAAAAGTATATTTTATTGATTATGTTGTTACAGTATTTTCCATTTTTTTCTCTTTGCTCCCCTCTTCCCAGTATCCCCCTTCCCTCCAGCAATCCCACACCCACTTAGTTCATGTCCATGGGTCGTGCATATACATTTTTTGGCTTCACCCTTTCCTATGTTATTCTTAACTTCCCCCTGTCTATTTTGTACCAACCAATTATACTTCTTAATCCCCGCACCATTTTTCCATTAACCTCCCTCCCCCTTCCCAGCTGATAACCCTCCAAATTATCCCAATACCTATGATTCTTTCCCTATTCTGGTTTGCTTAGTTGGATTTTGTTCTTATTTTTTAAGATTCAGTTTTTGATAGTTGTGAGTTTGTTGTAATTTTAATGTTCATAATTTTGATCTTCTTTTTCCTAAGTAAGTCCCTTTGACATTTCATATAATAATAGCTTGGTGATGATGAACTCCTTTAGCTTTACCTGTCTGGGAAGCACTTTATCTGCCCTTCCATTCTACATGATAGCTTTGCTGGATATGGTAATCTTGGTTATAAATCCTTGCTTTTCATCACATTGAATATTTCTTGCCAGTCCCTTCTTGCCTGCAAAGTTTCTTTTGAGAAATCAGCTGATAGTCTTATAGGAACCCTTTTTTAGGTAACTCTCCGCTTTTCTCTTGCTACTTTTAAGATTCTGTCTTTATCTTTAACCTCTGAGTTTTAATTATGATGTGTCTTGGTGTGGTCCTTTTTGGGTCTAGCTTGTTTGGGACTCTGCATGCTTCCTGGACTTGTATGTCTATTTCCTTCACCACATATGGGGAGTTTTCATTCATTATTTTCTCACATAACTTTTCAATTTCTTGCTCTTCCTCTTCTCCTTCTGGCACCCCTATGGTTTGGATGTTGGCATGCTTAAAGTTGTCCCAGAGGTTCCTAATCCTCTCCTCATTTTTTTTTTTAATTCTTGTTTTCTCATTCTGTACTGGTTGACTGTTTTTTTCTCCCTTATATTCCAAACCATTGATTTGAACCCCGGTTTCCTTCCTTTCACCACTGGGTTAGTGTGGATTTATCTTTGTTTCATTTAGCATAGCCTCCACATCTTCTCTTTTGCATTTGCTGTACTTAAGCATATCTGTCAAGCCTGTGACCATCTTTAGCACCAGTGTTTTGAACTCTGCGTCTGTTAAGTTGGCTATCTCCTCGTCACTTAGTTCTCCTACTGGAACCTTGATCTGTTCTTCCTTTTGGCCATACTTCTCTCTCTCCTTATCTTGGCAGGCTCCTGTGTTTGTTTGCCTCTGTGTCTTAGGTAGAGCTGTCACTCCTGTTACATTGTAAGGGGCGGCGCCTTAGGTTTTCTTGTCAATAGCGGGTGACCTGTCTCACCATGTTGTGGCGCTGTATGTGGGGGAGGGGTCTGAGAAGGAACAATGTCATTTGCTCAGCACTCGCCCTTTTTCCAGGCACAGGCACTTCTCCCACTTCCGTATGGGACTGGCGCCTCTCTAGCTGTTGCCCTGGCTGTTGTTCCCACTGTGGGTGGGTCTGTGGATGTTCTAGGACCGTGGGGTCCATTTAAACAAGTGGACTGTGCTGAGAGACCAGCAGTCTTTTCCTCCTCCCCAACTCCCACTGGTTTGCACCGTCAGAAGCAACAGGGCTTTATTTTCCCCGGTGCTGGGACTGTGAGCTGTGTGGTCTGGTCTGGTCTGGTGCTGGGAGTTCTCCCAGGTGTCCCTCCTGACTCTTAAAATGTATGACTGTGCTTTCTGGCAGCCTGCTGCTGCCACCACTGCTGCCACCACCATACTGTGTCCTCTCCACCCCGGCTTCACCCCTCCTACCTGTCTGGATGAGTAGTTCTTGTTCATATCTTTGTTAGTTGGACTTCCATGCAGCTCAATTTTCTGGAACTTCTGGTTATCTCTGGTTTTGAGGTAGTTGTATTCCTTCTTAGTTGTGGATGGAGACGCAGCATGTCTGTCTAGGCTTCCATCTTGGTCGGAAGTCTATATAGTTTCTTTCACATCCCCATAGATACAGACTTTCTACTTCATTGAATTCTGCAACTTAAAGAATATGAACATGATCATTAATTATTATTCTAAATTTTTAAAAACACCTTAATAAATAGCCTGAAAAAAATTCTAAGAAGGAGTTCCTTCATTGTTTGTAGCCACTATGTAAGCCATAGCTCTTTGTGAATGTCAGTGCCCATTTCTTTTGCCAGTTACCTCGAGGTTGAAGAGTGGTTAAAGGAAAGATGTTGCAGAACATCCAGAAGATGCATTCAACAATTTTTCCTTTCCCTTTCAATCTTGGAGAAATTAATACAAGTTATTTAACAGATAGATATGATTTTTAACAGATAGATATGATTTTTATAATTAAATATGTAGAAATTATGGGAAATTCTCATGTTAGTTTCAAGTAATTTTTATTCATTTCCATTATTTAAGTTTCTACTTTAAAAAACACTCCAGGATCCAACAAGAGTATCTGAACATACCGAAGTAGCTCAGTTTTTATTTCCATAGTATAATCTGCTATTATCAATGTGTCTGAGTATTTTATTACTACCTAATAACTTATGCAAAGAAATAGTCAAGTGTCCAATCAATCCTCATGATCTCTGCAGACATTTAAAAGCTTATAGATATTAAAATGCACTACCTAGGTTCCATTTCTTTGAAGGTATATATAGCAAATGGCTTAATCCTTGAAAGTTTAAGTAGCCAGACCAGCTATCACATTGTGTGAGGTGTTTTAGCATTCTCTGGCTGTAATAGCAGTGTAGAAATGCTGATGTCAGGAAATGCTAAGTCCTCAATTTACATTCTTCGATATGTTACTGCTTTGAGTGTTATGAAATGCTCTTGATCTAAAGAGTAATCAATAGCAGAGATTTTAGCTTTCTCTTACTTAGTTGGAAGAATCCTAGTAATTTTGACAAAATTAGACAATAGTGTTGCAATCCATTACACTAATATTTGGCTCACAAAGATAGCCTCAAAGAAGTCATTTTTTAAATCTCTATTCTTACCCTGCACATTTGGTGGCTGGCACTGGGAAGAGGGATCCTCTCTTATTCTGTATGAAACAACTGGGCAGGCCAGGGTTTTTAAACTCAACCCCAGTGGAGCTGGACAGAGAAGTCAAATGAATGAGGTGAACTATGTAAAAGAATTTAGGAGCTTTGGAGACTGCCCAAGTGAAGGGTACATAGTTTGTGTGTGTGTATGTGTGTGTAATACCCTGGCTGGTTTGGCTCAGTGGATTGAGCGTCGGCCTGCGAGCTAAGTGTCGCTGGTTCGATCTTCCAGTCAGGGCACATCAGAGAAGGAAAACTCTGATTCCAAAAAACCTCTGCTGCCTTGCGGCATACCTCTTCAGGGGAAAGGCTAAGGGAGTAAACCCCGACAGAAAATCCGGAGCCGGAGTCCCTAAGGCGGTTTGACGTTGTAGTCAACACTGGCAACTCCTGCGGCGCACCTGAAGCCAAGCTGTATTGACTCCGTCTTTCCCTCGGACCCTTCAGCTGCGAAGAGAGGGGGGGGTCTGCTGCATGGGCAACAGCAGACCCTCCATATCACCCTGCCCAGGCTCTGTAGCTTCAGCTTCACTGGAGAGGACACTCCAGCATCATCGCAAGATGTCGATTCAACACGGGAGGAGACAGATACCATGTCACTCCCGAGTCGGACTGCACAACCATTCTCGGCGGTGCAGATAGACTCTTAAGAAGCTACACCATCGTCTCTCGAGACGGACGGCTGCCGATATATATGTGTGTAAACCCATGTGCAGGTATGTGTAGTGTGATGGGTCAGAATCATTTAATTACTTCACATTGGAATGCAGTCCCACTTTTGAAAGATTGCATCATTTTTTCCCCAAGAGCTGTGGGAAAACCAGATTTCTATGCAAAATTTCCTATCTTGAAAATACTGTGTGCTTTGCACCATGATCTGGACCTCCCTACGTGGTAGCACTGACACCATATTATCATTTTAAGTACTTTCATACATTATTTAATAACAGCATTGAAATAACATTAATCTGTCTTTGTAAACAGTGAGTACTATTTATGAAAAAGATTACAATACAACACCTAGATCCAGGACAAAGTTTCTTTACACTCTAAGCGCAAACTGGCAACCATTACTGTTACTCCTTAATAAAATTCTGGCAATAATGCTATTCTTTTTCTCAGATGGGAACACTCTGGGCTAAACTTATTTTCTGTCTATGTGGGGGCCTTAAAGCAATGAGGTTCTACTTGAAAAAGCCCCTACAGATAACTCCCCTCCAACCTGAAATGTCTTTGCATGTGGAAGAGCTGTGAAGTGCTTGCTGATTGCCCTCAAAGAGGTCTCTAGATGGTGTACTTTCTTTTCATCTGTTCCCCTTGGGGAAAATGCCATTCAACAAATGTTTATTGAGTACTGGACCTTCTAAATTATAAATTCCCATCCCCTGTGTTGTATCCCTTTGTCTGAAGGTTTTCTCCTTCACTCAATATTTTCCATTTTATCCTTGTTTACCATTGCAATTAACCGTCTCCTTCCAGCTGGTCTTTGCAATTTCTTTTGAAAAGCAGCAGCCAGGTACTTCTAAGATTCCTAACGAGAAATATCTTCCCCTCCCATCCCCAGCCATTTAAAACAAAGGAAGTTATTTTATTGAATACCTATTGTTTGTCAGGTAATATCCAAAGCTGGAGGGAGTATGAAAATAAATAAGACACAGAAATGTATGCTTCTAAAAAAGATTCTCACATACTGTTATGTCAGTACTGTTTCTGGCAGGACTTCAGGTGGTGTACAATTAGTCATTAGTGGCACAAGCCAAAGTCTAGTTAGTGCTGATCTGGGCTCCATAAAGTTACCAAAGTGTATTTCTGACATCACTACTCCGGTATTAAATTATGTTTTCTTAAATAAGTTACTAATTTTTTTTTTGTTCAGTAACCTCACCCCTGTTTCACCCCCTGAAAAATTATTGTTTGCCCTGTATTTTTTAGAAAAGCATAACTCATTAATTCCTGCTAAAAATAGAAATTGTGTGATGCTTTATAATTCTTAGATAAAAGTGCTACCAAAATCTAGCTTGACCTTAACTTAATATAACTTTAATTTTAAAGTATTGAGTGAGTTTGCAGAACATGCAATGTTCCTTTGTAAGATATATCAAAAATGCACCTTTAATTCTTAAATTGTCATAAAACTTTGGGAGCAGTCCAGTAGGAGTTTAAACCCTGATTTCCCTCCATCCCAGAGTCTGAATATGTTCTAATGACTGAGGAGTTGCATACTGCTGATTTTCCCAGTGAGTACTATACTGCCATCTAATTCCTCTAGTTTCTACAGCTCCAGACTCCTTTTAAGTCAGGCTAGTAGTTGGCAGTTATTCCTCTTCCTATCAAGAACTGGTAGTTCCAAGAACCTTGTTTAGGCACCCAGTTCCCCCTCAGTTATACCTTTTTGTTATTAGAAACAGGTAGTAATCCTCCCTCTTCCCTATCTCACCCTCCAAAAGAATGTCCTAAAAAGATTATCCAGTGAGACAATTCATCCTACATGGCAGTGCTTAGCTTTCTACCAGCTGTTACCCTTGTGCTGATGACTGTCCTATTCCTGCTTGCTGTTTCCTTCCTGCTACACAAGAATACCTGGAAGGAGTGTCAAGAAGTACAAATTGGTAGTTATAAAATTGTCACAGACATATAAAATACAAAATAGGGAATATAGGCAATAATATTATAATAACTAAGCATGAGGCGAGGTGGTACTGGAAATATCAGGGAGAACGCTTTGTACAGTATGTGATTGTCTAACCACTATGTTGTACACCTGAATCTAATACAAAATAATATTTTTTAAAAAAGATGTTGCTGTAGAAGGCATTAGAGTCTCTGTGGTGCATAGGAGTGAACCCAGCTGCAATTTGCTTTTCCTTTAAAACAATAATCTGTAAACAAGACATTTAATAATTAAACCAAGTCCAGCATAACTAGAGGTAGAATGAGCCTTGATGATTAGACACCCTTTCTTCAGCTGCATTTGAAATACAGTACGCTGCTACAGAGGTGTTCAAACATCTGGCCTCAGGACTCCTTTGCTTTCTTAAATCCTTGAGGACATCAGTGAGCTTAAGGTTATGTGGTTTATATTTATCAATATTTTGTGTTAGACATTAGAACTGAGATGTCTGAAGTATTTAAAAATTTTATTCATAAATAAGCTCATTGCATGGTAACAAGAGTAACATTTTTTGAGAGGTAACTATCTTTCAGAACAAAAAATATTGGTGAGGAAACTGTTTTTACATTTTCACATATTGTTTTAATGTCTAACTTAATGGGAGATGGCTGGACTCTCAGATCTATTTTTACATTCAATCTGTTTTGATATGCTTCTTTGGTTGAGGTTTATGAAGAAAGTTGGACCTCACACAGATGTATAGTTGGAAAATTGTGTATGTTATTTTCAATAATTATACCAAAGTTTGACAAGTGGCAATTTAAGTTTTTTTTTTTCTTTTTGCAAGGGGAAAATTGAAACCATATTAGTGAACTTAAAATCCATTGGTCTATCTTAAATTTTGAATGGGTGTTTTTACTTAGACATGATTTTGTAACATACATTTGTCCCTTGGAAAATATTGGTAGATATTATGAAGATATTCCAGATATGAACATATTTCATTGTATGATATCAGAATTATGTTATTTAATATCACCACCAATCTTATCATAAAGGTCTTTAAGCATTGGGAAACTCTGAAACTCACCGTGGTGGATACAAATTATCCAAAATTCTAATTTTCATTTAAAACCTGGAATTTTATTATTGACAAAAAATGGTATCAGTTTTCCTAGAAATGGTAGGTTGGCTTTATTAATTTTCAAGAAAATGTCAATTAACAAAGTTTGAAAAATCATAGTTTGTCTATTAGTCATTCTCTCAAGTAAAAATACTGTTCCTTGAAAATAGCTAGTTCTGCTTGCAACCTAGTTGCACAAATTCTTTACCTTTAGAGAAACATCATATATCAAAAGTGCTTTGTGCATATTTTCTACTTTGTCACACAGAATGTTGGAGAGATGTAGATTCAAGAGTTGAGATTTAGTGAAATTAATAATGTTTATTGCATTATCAAAGACCTTGAGTAAAACCGCTTTTCTTTTTCTTTTTAAATTGGTAATGAATAATGGTAAAAATAAAATATTTCTTCATAAATGGTTTGGTGCCCCTGACATTATTCATGCGAAGGCACTGACTGTTTTACCCACCAATAGTCCCAAGTGCAACACAATGAATGAGGCAAATAACATCACAGAATTAATATGGAAGTTATGACCTCCTAGACCCCATGAAAAGGTCTGGCGGACTCCCAGGAGTCTGTTGACCAACGTTTAGAACTGCTGCTCTAGGTACAGACAGGGTGGGACAAAAGTAGGTTTACAGGTCTTTATATGGAAAATCATACAATAATTAATATCAATACACGAATAAACTCTTATGTTTTGTGTACTCACAACTGCAAACCTTTCTCCCCCACCCTGTGTGTTCTGGACCCCTGTGTTGCATGTGCAGGGTTATATTAATACTGTAACATCACTATATACTGTGAAGAAGTGGAATATGCTACTTTTCCCTGTTTACCCAAACACCAGGACTAAGCAAACTGTTCCCTTTACATCTACCACATTTTATGAGATTGATGCACTACCTACTGCACTAACAAGGCACCTACATCTGCCGCATTTTAGTAATTCTTCCTCTCAATTTGCCATTATGGGGAGGTGGTATGAGCTTTTTCTAGGCTGTAACCTCAGTACCTTTATCCCCAGCCTGGTCCTACTTGTTGGCTCACACATTCCCTTTTGCCCATCTTTTGCCCATCTTTGTCCTGTCTCCTGAGGTCTCCCATAGCTCATGCTGAGCTCTGCATCCAGACGTACTTCTTCTGAATTTTAATACTCTTTTGGTAAAATGTCACCCTGTCCTTGATTACAGTGTCAGTATTTAAAGATATTTTGCTGAACTTACACCCATACTGTGAAATATAAATTGTAAGGTCAAGCACACTTCTGGAAGTAAATGTCCTCTCTACTATTCTAATAGGTCTGTTGATTGTACCAAATGGAAGAAATTATTTCATTAATTAGTTTGTTTTGATTTTAAAACATGAACATGAGATTGAAGGCAGCTGGGTAGGCTATGAAGTACTTAAAATGTGGGATTGGGCCTGCACTTGCAAACTCCGGGTGTGGTTTCTCCACTTATCAGCTCTTGGATGTTCTGTGAGGTGTGGTGCCCCTTGGAGTCTTCTTTCCTCCTCTGTATAAAAGAGTTAGTGATGTTTCCCTATAAAGATTGTAGTGAAGAATAGTCTCATTATGTATAACAAAGTAGCTACCACAATGTCACAAACCACAGATAACAACTATTTTAAAAATTGTAACAATTTATTAATTTGGTAATTTAGACATTTACCAGGTCAAATTTTAACTGTCACATATAGCTGTATTGTTCTAGAATGAAATGGTGCCCTTAGAAAAGTGGCGGTTTGGCATGTGTGCGTTAGCTAAAGTTGTAAAACAGATTTTTTACATGTACGTATAATGAACAGCAGATGAGAAACAAAATGCAATAAATCTTATTTTCAATATTCAAACATGACAGCAAATAAACTCATGTTTTTCAAAGAATAGGACCATAATTGTAAGGGATTTTTATTTGAGTCATACATAATCTGAGGCTAATACTGTTGCTTTGATATGCTCTAAGCTCATTACTTTCTAATCACTTACTTGTTCATTGGTTAGTCATACCATTGCATAGGTTTTATTCTGAGAATATTTTTTATTTGAGATATAATTGATGTATGTTTCAGATGTACAACATAATGATTCAATATTTGTATATATTGTGAAATAATCACTACAACACGTCTGGTTAACATTCATCACCATAGTTACAGATTTTTTCCTTGTGACAATAACTTATTTATTTATTTAATTGTTGACATTATTACAGATGTCCCCATTTTCCTCCCTTTTGCTCTCCTTCATCCAGCTCCTCCCTTCCCACATTGTTGCCTGTGCCCATGAGCTGTGCATATATGTTCTTTGGTTAATCTTTTCCAGTACTCCCCCCACCACCTCTCAATCTGCCAGTCTGTTCTGTGAGTCCATGCCTCTAGTTCTATTTTGTTCATCAGTTTGTTTCATTCATTAGATTTCACATACGAGTGAGATCATATGGTACGTATTTGTGTTTCTCTGCCTGGCTTATTTCACTTAGTATAATGTTCTCCAGATCCATCCATGCTGTTGCAGAGGGTAATAGTTCCTTATTTTTTACAGTCACATAGAACTCCATTTGTAAATGTACCACATCTTTTTTTATCTGGTCATCTACCGATGGGTTCTTGGGCTGTTTCCACATTTGGTTATTACAAATAATGCTTCTACGAACATAGGCATGCATATATTCTTTCTGATTGGTGTTTCAGAATTCTTATTAAGATCTAGTCTCTTAGCAACTTTCAAATGTGCAGTATCGTATTATTACCTATAGTCACCATGCTGTACATGACATTCCAAAATATCCATTCTTTCTTCAGATCTCAAAAGTAAATGGCAAAACAGAAAATGTCCAGGGTGATAAAGCTTAAAATGGAATTAAATAATCAATTGCTTGTTCTCAGATGCAAGACTTTTTTTTCCCAAGTAATGAAGAAATACCTTTATTTTCATCTGGAAGTATATATTATGTTTATGTATACCAAATGAACTGTAGAAATTGTGGCCTGCAAATACATGAAACAAATAAAATTCTTGCCAGCTGGGGCATAGCTAAATGCTCACCACTCTCCCTGTAACTTAGTCATTAAAAGCAAACTTTGAGCATTGGTTTAATGTATTGAGGGATGCTGTTTTTCCTGTTTGAAATGATAGTGAATGATAATGCATTGTATGAATGCACTTATGAAAGTATATTTCTATTTTCATATTTAAAAACTGATTCTGGTTTTTAAGGAACTTTCCTTATAAGCCCTTATGGGCTCAGGTGAAATCCATTCTGAAGAACTTAAGGCAAATAGCTTCTGAGAATATGAACTCATTATCAGGGTTTATTCCTTTGGCTATATTTCCTGATAATAGTTTTCTTTTAGATATGTGAATATCAGATAGTGGAAGTAGGAAGAATTTGTCTCCTGTGCTCATTAGTGAATATACACAGGATGAGGTAAAATGAGACAGTCCAAAGACTAATTGGTGTCTTCTGGCTCTCTCCCTTTCCTTACTTAATTCTTTATCATGTCTATTGGGCCTTGGTTTTAAAGCTTCTGTTTAATGGGAACTTTGGCATATGTAAATATTTTATGTAAGTATTTGCTGGGTTCAGTTTTAGCAAATTTTAGCATTGCTCTTACAAAGCAGACTGCAGAGACAATATTTGTGTTGATTTAGAAGTGTTAAGAATTTTTTGGGAGTGGCTCCTCAACCCTGCAGTGTATTAATTGTGTTTATGGCTTGTGATTTTCCTGTTTTTTGTTTTTAACCAGGCTTTTATAATTCTTTAAAAAGTCCCCACTTTAGGATTTGGAAAAATGATTCTACATAAATACACACACACACACACACACACACACACATACGTGTGTGTATGTGAATAAATAAAATTTGTGAACAGTGTTGGTATAGCCTTGGATAATAGGCTATGACTATTGACCATATGAAAGGTGGAGTCTGCCCGAGAATGCCCCACCCTACAGCTGCTTGGCTCCTGTTGAAAGGGCTACAAGGGCTCTGCTAGCAGAACAAATATATTCTTCCTGGAATGGCTCTTCTGTGCCATCTGGTTCAGGGCTGGGCCCCCACACCCAATGGCAAATTTCTTTATTTCAAAGGAAGTAAGCCATATTCCTCAACCAGTGGATATAAAATTCCAACCATTCCAACTATTCATGCCTATGACCTCTTCTTATTTATACAGAGCAAGTGCCAACTCACTAGACTAAGACTCAGAAAAATTATGCTATGATTTTGGCTCTGTCAGAGGCCAATTTTGTGACCTCAGGGAATATGTTTAATCTGGGCCTCAGTTTCCTCATCTGCAAAATGAAATAATTTGATTATAAAGTCTCACTTTGATCAATCAACCTGTGACATCTAACTGGTAATTTTCATAGAACTGTATTACAAGGAAGTAAAAATTACTGGGAAATGAGGTTGCACATTGACGTTGATTGGTGTATTTCTTACTAAGATTTAGAAGGCTTTGAGGGTATTGTGGGAACATTTGGACAATGTGTGAGAAGTGCCAAACTCTTCAAAAATTATGTGATTGTGACTTGGTCCTTGCATGGAGCCTAAAGCTGTTCAGTAACTATTTACTGAATAATTGACTGTTTCTGGTTGCCTACTAGTGCAGATTTCCTTTCTTGAACTTACTGTGGTCCTAACTATTCTTCTGATGTCTAAATAGGATATTATTTGTACAGCAATCACTACTAATTGACTTTGCTGCTTGTTGAGCTAATGCTTGTTTTATTATTCTGGGCTAGGCTCTCGAGTGGGGCAGTAAAGGGAGTATGTTAAGATGATGAAGACATTGCACCTACACTTGAGAACGAAACATACCAACAACTGACTATAGAGGCAAACTTAGATATAAGTAAAATGTGATTAAGGTAATATGGAGCATAGTAGAAGAAGAAATTCATTTTAATTGGAGATTTGGAGAAGTATTCCCATGTGAGATGAGAAAGTATTGATATCTGAATTGAGCCTAGAGAAATGAAAGTAAAGATTAAAATAGGAAGAAAAACATAAAAGTCATTTCAGGCAGGGAAGAAGTATGTTTTGGATTTGAGCATTAGTAGGACTCCAGGCACACAACTATGGGAAGGGCATGGATTATTGGAAGGAAAGAGTAGGTGATAATTAGGTGACTCGATATACCGTAGACAAAAATCGATGCTTCATTTTGCTGGGGAAATAGTTGTGGAAGCAAAGAAAAGTGGACAGATTCGAAGTTGATTCAGAATCTAGAAACTGTAGAATTCATGTATAGATTTCATATAGGGGTGAGGGAGGTGAGTATATATGAATCATAGATTTTTGGATCACAAGACTGGCATTCACTGAGAAAAGAAATACCTAGGCTGTGAAAAGTCATGCACTCAGTTTTCAGTTTTGGGCATGTAGGTGTCGTCGTCGGCAGCCGTCCGTCTCGAGAGACGATGGTGTAGCTTCTTAAGAGTCTATCTGCACCGCCGAGAATGGCTGTGCAGTCCGACTCGGGAGTGACATCGTATCTGTCTCCTCCCGTGTTGAATCGACATCTTGCGATGACGCTGAAGCTACAGAGCCTGGGCAGGGTGATATGGAGGGTCTGCTGTTGCCCATGCAGCAGACCCCCCCTCTCTTCGCAGCTGAAGGGTCCAAGGGAAAGACGGAGTCAATACAGCTTGGCTTCAGGTGCGCCGCAGGAGTTGCCGGTGTTGACTACAACGTCAAACCGCCTTAGGGACTCCGGCTCCGGATTTTCTGTCAGGGTTTACTCCCTTAGCCTTTCCCCTGAAGAGGTATGCCGCAAGGCAGCGGAGGTTTTTTGGAGTCAGAGTTTTCCTTCTCTGATGAACCCTGACTGGAAGATCGAACCAGCGACACTTAGCTCGCAGGCCGACGCTCAATCCACTGAGCTAAACCAGCCAGGGCGTGCATGTAGGTGTAAAGCATCTGTAAGACATCTATGCTGAGGTGTCAGGCTGGAGCTCAGTAATAAGTCTTGTTAGAGATTTGGGAGTCATCTACTTAAAAAAAAATTTCAGACTTTTTTTAGAGCAGTTTAAGGTTCATAGCAAAATTGAGACAGTAAAGAGATTTCCCATGTACTCCCTGCCCCCACACAGGCATAGCCTCCCCATTATTACTATTCCTTACTACAGTGGTATATTTGTTACAATTGGTGAACGTGGTTGATACATTATGATCACCCATAGTCTATAGTTTACATTATTATTCATTGTTTGTATTGTGCATTTTATATGTTTGGACCAAACTATAATGACAAATATCCATAATTTTAGTATCATGAAGAATATTTTTACTGCTCTAAAAATTGTGCTCTATTTGTCCCTCCCCTGTCCCCTCACATAGCTCTTACACAGTTTTTGTTAGATTTATACCTAAATATTTCAGTTGGGGGCTTCTAATGTAAATAGTGTAGTGCTTATACTCTCAAATTCTATTTGTTCATTGCTAATACATAGGAAAGTGATTGGCTTTTGTATATTAACTTTGAATTCTGTAATCTTTTATTAGTTTCAGGAGTATTTTTTATTTTTTATTTTTTGTTTTTTGTTTTATTTTTGTCTGTGTAAAGTTGTTTATATTGCTTTATTATTTTTAATGTCTGTTGTAGCTGTAGTGATGTCCCTTCTTTCATTTTTGATATTAGTAATTTCTTTCTTTTTTTCTTAGTTAGCATGTCCTAAAGACTTATCAATTTTATTGATCATTTAAAATAACCAGCTTGGTTTCATTGATTTTTTTCTCTATTGATTTCTCATTGTCAATCTTACTGATTTCTGCTCTAATTTTTTTCTGCTTACTTTGGATTTAATTTGCTCTTTTATTTTTCTGTTTCTTAAAGTGAAAGATTACTGATTTGAGACTTTCTTCTTTTATAATATATGCATTCAATGCTATAAATTTCCCTCTTAGCACTGCTTTTGATATAGTCCATAAAACTTCTCTCTAATTCTTCATGTATTTTATGATTTCCTTGACTCCAAGTATTACTCTGTACATTTGACTTACAAATACACATGTCTTAGCCCTAACCTCTCTTATGAGCTCCATTCCAATATTTTAATCTGCCTGTTAGACATCTTAACCTGGATCACCTGGAACTACCTCAAATTCAACACATGTAGAAACTATATTAATTTTTTCTACTTTCCTGTTTTGTCCTCCATATTTTCGTCTTTGTTACAGATCTTATAATCAACTCCCTATTGTCTTGATTTTAGTGTGTATGTGTGTGTTTTGTTTGTCTGGTTTTTGTCAGCCCCTCCTTTCATGGGGACTCACAAATAGTGAAAAACTCTTGCTTTTGTAGTAGAATCTTTATATTTCCACTATGCCTTATTCTATGTCTTTTATGTATTGGATTCTTCCTTTTAGCATATGGAAGACTTGTAAAAATTTCAGAGAAGTATAAGATATACCTAATGGGTTAGTTATAAAGGGATTCAAAACTGTGGTTACTCTTTTAAGGAAAAAGGAAAGCAAGGGATGATTTCATAATACATCTGATGTCTGTTGTGGAATAGGTGTAAATAAATAAAAAGCCTTCCAAGTCTGTGAACTGTTATTTGCTATAAAGGTGATCTAATCCTTTCCCCAATTTGAAAGGATTAAATAAGCAGAATAGAAGAGAGAAAGTTTAGTTGGAAATTTTTCCTGTTGATAAGTGTGGCTCTGAAGGTCAAATGGGGAAAGTGGGAGGCCAATGTAATCCGCTGGTGACATCTGATTGGCCTTATTAGTTGGCATTTTTTTCTGATGGTTACTGTCTCTGTGCTTTAGATTAATATTATTTTGGCTTACTTTGAACTATTATTTACTTAATTATTTTAATCCTAAGTTTTCTATCTTTATTTTATATTTTGGTTTAAAAATGAAAGCTCTTTTTGGGTAACATTCTCTGGAATGTCAGACCAAAAGTTGAATATAATCCACATTTCATGAAGGCTGAACTTATAAATTAACAGTAAAAATTTACATTATTAGACTAATTTATAACTTTTTATTCCAAATATATCTCTGAGATGGGTCTTCTAACCCACTGATTTTTATTTGTAATTAGTTTGGAATAATTATTAGAGCTGTTAGGACACTTTTTAAGAAAAGACAATATACTGTATCTGACCCCTGTCATTTACATCCTATTCCTCAGAATCTCTGTGTATGTCATGTTCCATGGGAAATTATAATTAAGGTAGCATATGGAATTAAGATTGCTAATCATTATTCTCTTCTAGAGAGTACAGACTGGAATTCAGCTCTGCTGACACCTTGATTTTAACCCAATGGGATCAGCATCAGATCAGGCTTGCAGAACTATAATAGATTTGTATTGCTTTGCACTAAGTTTGTGGTGATTTGTTATAAAAGCAATAGGAAACTAATAGTACCTTATTTATTGCTAATTGGGCTTGCTTCTCATATTTAGATACCAGGGATTTATAATTTTCCTAGAAAAAATGCCTTATTTTTACTTTGTATAAAAGGCAACCATGCTTATTTTCAAAGATTGATATGTATCTCCTATAGAAAGTTGGGCACAATTTGTTTTGCTATTGAGTATGATTATATCCACCTACATGTTATTTTGTGAACATATACACATGTATAATGTGTATACATATACATATAGAAACTATTATAAAATTATATTTTGGGATAATTTATCATATATTTTTGCTGCTGAGGTCAACTATTATAGCTTACATATTAAAGTACCCCAAATACTTTTGACAAAATGGGAAAACTAAAAATGAGAATATATTTGAATGTTCTTCTTTGAATGGCTTAGGGGTTATGACATTAACATATGACTAATAGTAATTTTTTAATTGGTGTGTGACTGAACCCTATTATCTGGGTTGACATAAAAGTTAATACTTGTCTATTGGCTTTCAACTTTTGGAATCAAATTATAGACAAAGTAGGGTTATGACTGCAGAAGAGAATGTAGATGTTTTCAACTTTGATAAAGTAAAGTTAGGATAAAGAACAGGTAGAACTGACAGAAATTAAAAATGAAAGGGCAGAAAGAAAAGTAAAAGTAAAAAATGTGATGTAATCTCTTGCTCAAAGGAAAGATGATATACTGTCTTTAGATGCTAGAATTAAACACAGAAATTTAAGTTATTTATTAAAGATAAAAGTAACTGTTAAAGGAAATAAACATTTAAATCACTCCATGAGGAGAAAGAAGGATGGGAAAGTTGGGGGACTCTTAGGTATACTAATTGCCATCAATGACATCAGAAAGTCAAAAGATGATTCTGTGTAAGTCCAGATGATCAGAAGTGCTTGTTAACAATCAAATAGATGGAATCAAATGCCTAAAAGAGTTGCCTCTGGAGAATACAAGGTCTGTCCAGAAGGTATCCAGCCATGTACTATAAAAGAGACATTTATTGAAGAAGATACAAGATACAAGAAACATTGTACATAGGACAATGGTGCCTCAGTCTGCTTCAAAGTAGGTACCTGGGGACCTCACACATTTCTCCCAGTCGCCCCATCATATTTTCCTAAAATCATTGATGTGCTGAAATCTCTTACCTTTCAAAGGTGGTTTTGGTTTTGGGAAAAGCCAGAAGTCACAGGGCACCTAATCTGGACTGTAGGGGGCCTGGCTTACCTGGGTGATTTTCTGCCCCCCCCCCAAAAAAAAATTGCAAGAAACACTATGCATGAATGGGCACATTGTCATGATGAAGCCACCAATCACCAGCTGCCTGTAGCTGCAGTCTTCTGAATCATCTAAATAGTTTCCACGGAGGAATGTTCAAGCTTAATGAAAAATTTGATGCAGATTCATTGCTCTACTCACTCAGTCACTTTGAATGTGACGGCCACACAGTACACAGGCTCACTCAGCAGTATCTGCCACCCTCCTGGCTAGTACAGTGAAGTCGTCATTGTTCACACATGTGCATTCCAGTCACTCTCCTTGGCTGCCAGGTTTCATCAATGTCACGTAAACCGTTCTTGTTATATTAGCAATGGTTCGTACAATTGAGCCACCCACCTGCACCATTTAATTTTAAAATCAATGTAATTCTAACACATGTATTAAAGCAGGGTTTGGCAAACTTTTTTTTGTAAAGGACCAAATAGTAAATATTTCAGCCTTTGCAAGCCATATGACCTTGGTTGAAGATACTCAGCTCTGCTATTGTACTGCAAAAATAGCCATACACATTGTTTTCACGAGTGAGTGTGATTGTGTTCCGCTAAAGTTTGTTGCAAACATCAGTGATGGCCACAGTTTGCTGATTTCTTGTTTAAAATGTCAAATAGTGCAAAAGGCCTTAACAAAAAGCAGTGGTCTGTTGAGACCCTCCCAACCATCCTACATCTAAGAAGCAGCCACTCCAAACCCTTTAGCTGTTTCTTTTTTTTTTTTTTTTCTTTTTGGTAATTATCTCCATAATTCTAAATAAATTATGAATCAAGGGATACTAGTGTGCTTTTATTTCCAGTTATGAATTTATTGCTGTCTCTTGATTCACCAATTTGAGACATTGTCTGTTTATATTCTATTAGGGTAGTTGGAAAATGCAACTTCCTTAAGTTTCTTCTCCTTTTCACCCTCATTAGTCCAAAATTGTTATTGGAAAATTTAGTTAAATCTACATTCAGTGTTTTTGAAACCAGAATAGTTGGTGGTCATAGTGCCTGTCACTACCAGAACCACTATGTAGGGACAAGGATTGAATCTTCATGGGTGCTTTATTCAGATGCCAGCAGTCTGAGAATATGGCAGGTCATGTACCCTTAAAAAAACATCTTAACTTCTCATCTCAAGCTGACACTTTCTGGAACAAGAAGAAAAGGTAGGTAAGGGGTATGGAATTTAGGGAAAATGGTTAATCAGATAAAAGCTGCACTATAGTGATTTTATTAGCATCCCTTCATCTGCTGATGGGTGATTCCTTACCTGCATCTTGGTTGGGTGGGGGATGTTCCCTCCTTGGAGCACAATGGCTCAGATTCTGTCTTGAATACTTCAAGGCTGAATTGCTTGCAGGCCTCCTGCAGTCAGGGTAGGTCCAGCCATACCTTCCAGTTCCCAGAACAACAGTGTTCTACCTGCTTTACTCTTGTGTTTCCCCACCATTTTCACTGTTGTAACCATGCAGATATTATTCACTCTAGATTTAATAACTATGTTTGCTTCCTGTCTTCTGCAAATTTTAATTTTCCTGGAGTTAGTTTATTTGTTTAGTTTTCTTTGAAACTCATGCTTTCTCTTTTCTTTTTGTAATTGTTGTCTGAAATGACTCAGTACCAGTTTCCATAGCGTTAAAACTGTCATAGAATCATCAATTTTGTGTTTTCCCCTGATATCATGGAGCCCTTCAGGAGTGTTCATCCGATCTGGGACAGTTGCTCCCTAAGCTCCTGCATGGCTGTCAGATTAATTGCTGTTACTCTTTCTGGGGAATTAATTTCCCATTTCTTTTGTGTTAGGTCTTCTGTTTCCTAGTTCCTTCATTTTGGTGGCACAGATTTTTCTGATCACCTGAGAGGACTGACTGGGGAGGAAGGTTGGCTGTAAGCCTGGATGCTAGTTTTTCTGGGGTTGGATGAGGTAACAGAATTGGAATGCATAGCATTAATTTTGCAGACCCCTATTTGCAGTCTATATTTTGTATTCAGCCCTTTTCTGTGCCTGTTATTTTGGAGTCTGGATCCTACTAAGGCTCAGTTTTTCAGATATTATGTCTCTTGCCTCTTGACAGGGGAGGTAGTGGTTGGGACCTAAGAGTTTCTTCATTTCTTAAATATATTTTTAGAAAATTTTTAAATTAAATTTTATTGATTATGATATTCCAGTTGTCCCAATTTTTTCCCCTTTGCCCCCCTCCAACCAGCACCTCCACTGCCTCAGGCAATCCTCACACCATTGTTCATGTCCATGGGTCATGCATATATGTTCTATGGCTACTCCATTTCCTTTACTTTACATCCCCATGGCTATTCTGTAACTACCTATTTCTACTACTTAATCCCATCACCTCTTCACCCATTCCACCACACCCTCCTCCCATCTGGCAACCATTAAAATGCTCTCTGTATCCATGATTTTGTCTCTGTCCTTTTTGTTTGCTTACTTTGTTTTTTAGATTCAGTTGTTGACAGGTGTGTATTTATTGCCATTTTATTGTTCATAGTTTTGATCTTCTTTTCTTAAATAAGTTTCTTTAACATTTCATATAATAGTGGTTTGGTGATGATGAACTCTTTAAGTTTTTTCTTGTCTGAGAAGCTCTTTACCTGTCCTGTGATTCTAAATGATATCTGTGCTGGGTAGAGCAATCTTGGCTGTAGGTCTCTGCTTTTTATGACTTTAAATGCTTCCTGCCAATCCCTTTTAGCCTACAATGTTTCTTTTGAGAAATCAGCTGACAGTCTATGGGAACTCCCCATAAGTAACTAGCTTCTTTTCTCTTGCTGCTTTTAAGATTCTCTATCTTTAACCTTAGACATTTTAATTATGATGTGTCTTGGAGTGGGCCTCTTTGCATCCATCTTGTTTGGGACTCTGTGCTTCCTGGACTTGCATGCCTATTTCCTTCACCAAATTAGGGAAGTTCTCTTCCTTTATTTTTTTCAAATAGATTTCCAATTTCTTGCTCTTTCTCTTCTCCTTTCACTCCTATGATGAGAATGTTGGAACACTTGAAGTTGCCCCGGACACTGCTTATACTATCCTCATTTTTTTTTTTTTTTTGATTCTTTTTTGTTGTTGTTCTGCTTGGTTGTTTTTTGCTTCCTTATGTGCCAAGTCATCAATTTGATTCTTGGCTTTATTAACTCTATTGTTGTTTCTCTACAAATTGTTCTTTATCTCAATTAGTGTATCCTTCATGTCTGACTAGATCTTTTTTATGCTGTTGAGGACCTCACTAAGTTCCTTGAGCATCCTTATAACCAATGTTTTGAACTCTGCATCTGATAGATTGTTTAACTCCATTTTGTTTCATTCTTTTTCTGAAGTTTTGATCTGTTCTTTCATTTGGGCAAAGTTTCTTTGTCTCTTCATTTTGGCAGCCTTCCTGTGTGTGTTTCTGTGTCTTAGGTAGAGCTTTTATGACTCCCTGTCGTGGTATCATGGCCTCATGTAATAGGAGACCTCTAGGGTCCAGTGGCACAGCCTCCCCTATCACCCAAGGTGGGTACTCGAGTTGTGCCCTTCACGTGGGCAGAGTACACCCTCCTCTTGCACTTGAGCCTTGGTTGCTATTGGCAGGTCAATGGGAAGGATTTACTCAAGCCAGTCAGTTACAAGGATTGGCTGTGGCCACTGACCACCAATCTCCATCCTCCACCCATTTCTATTTTTTATGGCCCCTTTATCTCCAGGCTGTTTCCCAGGTGGATTGGCTTGTTTTTCATGCTAGCTGTCAACATCTAAAGATACTGGGTTTGATCTTCCTCCTCCCTAATATGTCATTATTTCTTTGACCATTTTCTGTCTTTTGTATTATGCTTTGAATTGCAGATACCTCCTGGTTTCATGGAGGTAGAGTTTTTGGTTTTGTATTTAAATTTTCTTGTTTAGGGATGATTTCCAGGGAAGAAAAGATGGGATGGTGTTAACAACTGTAACCATGGGCATGTGTTAGCTGGTCATTCTTTGTTTTTTAATCCTTACCCAAGGATATGTTTTACTGATTTTTAGAGATAGGAGGAGGAAGAGAGGGAGGGAGGGGGAGAAGAAGGGGCAGAGAGAGAGAGAGAGAAACATCGGTGTAAGAGAGAAATACTGATAGGTTGTCTCATCCAGCTTGAAACCCTATGGTGTATGGGCCTGGGCTTTTTATCTGCGACTGAAAAAAAAGTATTAAATTAATTTTCTTGTACAAAGTAAAGAATAGATCTACAGTCATATCAGCTTTTATATTATATTAATATGTATTTGTGAAGGAATATATAAATATATTGAATATATATAACTAATTTAGTGATATAACTCTCAGAAACTTTTCTCAACATTTTGATTATATTTCTACAATTTTGGAAATATTTCTTTATAAAGTGACGTTTGAGTCCTTTTCTTATTGTTGTTGTTGTTTGCCTGCTCCAAATTGGCATTTCTGCTTGGGACTTTTCCATCCACTATATTTATAATTTAATAGTATAATAATATATAATTATACCATAATTTTAGGCTAAAATACATAGGTTTCAGGGTCATTATCTGTATTCTTGTTTACTCTCATGAAGTAGATAAGGTATTGTGACTAAGGTAGGTCAGATCTCAGTTTATTAAAAGTTTATATAAGTTTTAGCTAATTGTCTTTGAAGTTTGGCATGCACTTTCCTATGTAAATAATATTTAAACAAAATGTTTTCTTTCTGTAAAGGCCTGTGTTTTGTATGTCAACATTATTATTAATGTCAATGAACTATCTCAGTTAATTATGATTCTCAGTTAAGCCATTGGGTGTCAGAGGCAGATGGCCGGTGTATCCAGGGCTACTCATATTATTTGTGGTAGCAGATCATCAAATCGTTTTGTTTGTTAGTTTATCTACAGCAAATGGATAATTTTTTAAAATATAAAATTTCATGCTTACATATTATAGCAAAAAAGATCGATGTGAAAATTTTAATGGTTACTCCCAATTTTTGCATTTATTGTGTTGCAGATAAAGAACAAACAGTCCATGGACTGCATTGTTCTACACAGCATATTTTGATTAGAAGCATAGAGAGAAAGCTGGGGAGAGTGTTTTCTACTGGTCAGAATTTTGACATATGGAAAATGGGCCTCACATTCTGATATTTCTCTTTCTGGACCTTTTGCTCACTTTCCTCAACTTTCTTATTTCTCAAGCCCAGGAGGTCTTTTTGCTCTCCAAACTATCAGTAAATCTCAGTTTTGAAGAATTGCACAGGACAGTAGTAATACCAGACACTGTTTACTATACATCTGTTGTAAAGAGAAATTGTACCAGATGCTGGGATTACAATAGTATGTGACTTAGAAAGATATGGCTCCGCCATTGTAGAATTCAACAGCATGCTACCAAGAAAGAAAATCTATCTAGGTTTATACCTGTGTGCCTGTATATGTGCCTGTGTTTGAACATGTAATGAATTTATTGCAAAAGGGTGAGGGTTGATGGCACTGTTCCCATATAACAGGTGGAGTTTGGGTTTCAACCTAGTCTTACCTACTCTAATGTTCACACTTTCCCAACTAAACCATTTAATTTTGAGGGGTAGCATTGATCACCTTCTTTAGGTAGACCATGCCCAGTCACATCTGGAATGTCTTACCTCAGTAGTTTAGAAGGGAACACCTGAGGTGGACATAACATATAGACCCCCTTTTTCTATATTTCTGAAAAGATTTTTATTTAAAAGAAAAGTTACTTTTTAATATGTTTAATGGTATGGACAAAATAGTAAAATTTTAGTTAGTGTTGTAAAATTTTTACTTGCTGCAGGGCAAGGCATTCTTCAACAGGCTAGACAGGCCGTTGCTACCATTTGGTATTTTCTTGTCTCTGCCGTGCTTCTTCAACCTGACCAGTGGACTAGCTCTCGCACTGCGGTGCCCACATAAGGGATAAGGGACCCTTTTATGAACTTTTACATCCTTTATAAATGATGCAAATGGACTTGCTCAAGGGCCCTGTAGTTTGTTAGGAGAACTGACTCCCATTCTCCAGACTGCCACCAACTTGCCTCCTCACATCTTTGCTCAAATGTCATCATTTCAATAAAATCTGACCTGATACCTTGCTTAAAAATATAAGCTCTCTGTACTCCCCCTCACCCTATACTACCTTTTCTCCCAGATAACTTATCACTTTCTAGTTATTTATTTTGTTTGTTAATTGCTGCCTGTTTTCACTCCTCACTGAAAATGTAAGTTTTATTCTTGCAAAGATGGGTTTTTCCTCCTCTGTTTTGTTCTTGGATGGTTGTAGAAATTCAACATATACTTGTTGCAGAAGTGACTGCCATTAGCATACAATCCAAAGGGTTTCTACTTTCTTTCTGTTGCCCTTGGCTTTATCAAAAGGTCTAGGTAGCATGGTTCAACCTTTTATTTTCGAACAATGAGTTCTTTTCTCTTCCTCCTTTGTTATGTCTTTGTTTCTCCTTGTCTTCAATCATATGACACATTTATAAAGGATGCCAAAGTAGTTTTAGATGCTGGGGATATGAAAAAGAAGAAGTTTCTGTATCATGGAACTTACGTTCTAGTCAGGGGAGAACAAGAAATAAAAATTAACAACCCTCCTCTTCTTGATGGGGGTTGGGCATGTGGTCTGATCCCCCTAACATAAGAGGCAGACAGAAAGGACTCCAGCCCACTTAGTGTCATGTCTTCTGTGCCCACCTTTTCCCGTCTGCTGATTCTATTCTCATGCACCAGCGCATGGGTAAAAACCAAATAATTGAATAAAATAATATAATGTTTGATACTGTCAATGGGTAAGAGAATCAGCTTTAGATTGACAGGAAGGGCATCTTTGAGCAGGGACACTTGAGCTCAACTCTTCCTACTCCCTCACCTGTGCTTTCCATGTTCTCTTTAGCTGAATCTGTGATCCATCTGTATCATTCTGGAGGAATGACTGTTGGAAAAACAGAATGAACAGTAGTGGACAATAGTGTCCCAATACATTTGAAAATCAGAGACAGAATCTTTCACCATTCCTATTACTATTATACTGAAAAGAAGTTTTATAAACAGTGAGCAGGAATAAAGTTGATGAGGTCTTTATGTGTATTTTAGAGTTAACTCATTTTTATAAACACTGCCATCAGTACCTCTTCTGATGTAAATTAAAATTCTCTTTTCTGTGTCTTAATTTCCTCAGTGATGGAGCATAAAACTTTGTGTTTGAGTAAAGAGTTAGAGGTCACAGTGGTTTCTTTACACTTTCTTCTTTCATTCATATATGCAAAGCTACATATACATTTGGCAGTATCTGGGAAGATATTCTTTGGAGTTACTTTAAAAAAGATGCCAACATCATAGCAGCAAGAAAGTTGGAATTTAATTGGCTGCATTAAGTAAATCCTGAGTTGTATGAATTTGCATTCTTATATTCTTACTAAATCCCATTTTGTAGAAGAATACTTTTGGGAGTTCTTTAATGAATAAATCATATAAAGTTTTCTAGCTTGTCCTTCCTTGTCTTTGGGGATATGGCTGCTTCTGTTATTTGGTTGAAGGCTTTGCATTCCTTTGGACCACACAAGCTTCTAAAACCTTGGCATCCACATCTTTGGACTATAAAATTTCACTGAAAACAATGAATGGAAAGCAGGATTTTTAAAATAGCTGTTTTTTAACACTAATTTGAAACATTGTTTTTCTGTGTTATTAAATGAATAATGGTTTAATGTTTTAAAAATCATACTGGGGATCTTTTGAAATAGATATATCAATTAAAGACATGTGTAATTTTTATTCATTTCAGAAGTTAACATTTAATTTTTCTGATAAAACTTTAATTTTAAGATTATAGTATAATTAATCCTGAAGATTTATATAAGGCTTAATACCTTTTTGTATTTAACTCTCATATCCATAGGAAAAGGAAATTTACATATTCTTGTGAAGAGTTAGATTGTGCTGTGATGATAAATTTGAAAATAATTGAAATTTTTCCTTTTTAAAAAAAAAAGTTCTGATCTAGATATCTGAACATTTTTTTTCTCAAATAAATTTAGGTTAATACCAGAATGTAAAACTAAAGTTCTTTATATAGAGAAAACTTCTGAGATTATGGATACTTCACAAAGCTTAATGAAAATGAGATGTCATGACTAACGTTCTTTTTAATATGTTGTTTATTTGGTAAATAAACAAGAAAGTGAAGTGTGTGCTTTGATGATTAAATATATTTCCTTCTGCTTGAAAAGGAGAGTAAATAATTTTATCAAAACTTGGATTATGAGATAAAATAGAAAATGTCCTCTGAAATTGTTGGTGCTCTTATATTGAGACTACTTCTGTTTAGGATCACATATAACAAAACAACCACTTTCCTTGTGGCTTGATATTTGTATATTCTGGTTTCCCCCCTGTAAAATGGGTCAGCTGGTCTAGATGGTCTGTGGACCAATGAATGAATTTCTACCTGTTTTTGAACTTATGAATTTATTAGTCAAGGCTTTAACGACAATTTTTGGGGGGGAGGAGGGCAGTGAGGAGGAATTGTTCTAAAGTGAAAAATTAATCTGTTTATAAATAATGTTAAGTACTATACAGTTCTCTCTTTCCCTCTCCCAGAGTACTTCTTTATGTTGGAGATGGAAGACTTTTTAAAAAATTTGTATATAAATTAGTGAATTTTTAGGTCATACAGAAAGACACTAATATCAGATAGATTAGGAAATTTAAAATATAGTGGTTTGCTCATAGACTTTCTGCTCAGAGATGCACAGTAATTGTGGAATCATGTTGCACTAGTGAAAACAGTATTCTTATGAAATAGAGGGTTTTTGTTTTTTTTTCTTTCAAGAAGTTTTTATCACTACAGATTCAAAGTCCTGAGGAACTTTAAAGGTTCTAGATGATATAGGGTTGAGAGTTGGAAGGGTCTTTAGGATCATATAATTTCTGCTCCTTATCCTACAGCATCCTTGAGATATGGCAATCTAGCCTTTGCTTGACTCCTTACAGGAATGGAGAACTCAATATTTCATCACACAACCTAATCCACTATTAAAACAGTTCTTTTTGAAAGCTCTTTCTTATGCTGAGCTTCAGTCTACCTCTTTACTGTCTATGTAACTTTTCAGGATAACAAGTCAAATCTTTCTTGTACATGGCAGCCTTTTCATTTGATGGGAATCTCACATGGTCATTTAAAACTTCTACAAATTCATCTATAAAATATAAAAGTTCAACTGAAGAAAAAGAAGGGGGCAAGAATTTGAATATTGTAGGTAATTTAACTTGTATGAGAATGAGTGTGTATTCCAGGGGAAGCATGAAATGAGCGACTGCCACACCTTTGTTTTCTCAGCTCCCATGTGCTTTTATGGCCAGAGTATGATTCTAAGGGTCTAAGATAAGCAGTTTTCACATAATCCTCCCACATGATCTAGATATTTTTTTTTAAGTATTTTATTTCTTTTTAAATTTTTTTAGAGAGAGAGGAAGGGAGAGAGAAGGAGAGGAAGGGAGAGAGAAGGAGAGGGAGAAAAACATCAATGCGTAGTTGCCTCTCACATGCCCCACACTGGGGACCTGGCCCACAACCCAGGCATGTGCCCTGACTGGGAATCATACCAATGACCCTTTGGTTTACAGGCCGAGGCTCAATCCACTGAGCCACACGAACCATGGCTGATCTAGATATTTTATCTGGTACTTAACTGAAAAGACAATAATATGCTCCAGTCTTGGCTGAAAACAGGAAGTGTCGGACTTACTAAAAGGAGATATGTTTACAGTATGGTGTCTCCCTAAGAGATTTCCAGGGATAATTTTAACAATAAGAAATTTGGGCCTTACCAGGTAACATTGAGGGCTCAGTGCCTTATAAACGGTGGATCTTTTTTTTCCCTTTGTGTCCTCCAATGTAAGCAAACCTAAATTATTCTTTTGATGAGTGAGCAAACCTACTTCTGTCTCCCATATGGGTGCTTCTCAGTTTGTTAGTAATCACCCCTTAAATTTTGAAAAAATACTCTAAATGTGGTATGACCACTTAGCATAGAATGAGATTATTACTTGCTCTATTCTGGACACAGTACTTCTATTATCATAGCTTAAGGTGGTGGTGACATTTTTCGAAGATCTGTCACCCTATTGACTCATTTGAGCCTGTGGTCCACTAAATCTCCACCATGACTCTTAGAGGTTTTCAATAATTGGTGGTCAGTGAGTTACCTGTTCTGCTAGTGGGATAATCTGGCCTCTCAAGTTTTTGAGACTTCTACATTCCCTTTCTTTTATTTGCATTAAGATTCATTCTTATACTTCTAGAGAAATTTATTCGAAATGGCTTTTTAGTGTTCTTTATTTTGTTTATTTGTAAAAATGTCATGTGTGAAAGGAACTATTAGGTGTTACAGTTTAAAAAAGAAATCTCATCTTTTGAAGCAGTAGTTCTCATTTTTATGTAAACATTTTTTAAAAGTATAACACATAGAGAAGTACTCAAATAAGTATAGCCAGTACACACATCAAGAAATAGACTGTTATTTGAGGAGCTTTTGTGCCCTTTTGACTCACTGCCCTTCCTCTCTCGACTTGTAACCGATATCCTTACTTCTAACATCGCGAACTAACTCTGCTCATTTCTGAGCTTATCTGCATGAAATCACACATAGTATGTCCTTTTTTTTTTTTTTTTTTGTATTTGGCTCTTTGATTAATGTTATGCCATATAGTCACTGATATTATTGCATAAAGTTGTGTTATAGTTTGTTCCTTCTTGTTGATGTTTAGTATTCCACTGCAATGATATTATCCATTCTACTGGTGATGAGTATTTGGGTTATTTGCAGATATTTAGGGATAAGGAATAATACTGCTATGAATATTTTAGTACCTGTCTTTGGTAATTGTATATATCATATTTTTGCTCCATAACACACACTTTTTTCCTCCCAAAGTGGGGGAAAAATGTGTGTGCATCTTATGGAGCAAATATTGCATCACAGACCGTGATGTGTATTACCTGACCTGTCAGCAGTGGCGACAGCTGTTAGAAGAGGAAGCAGTGGGCCTATGCAAAACCGCTGGGGACACTTAAACGTCCCACTTTACTGCTGAATCTCAGGGTGTCTGGTCAGTATGAATACAGTGAAGAAAGTTATATCAGTGATTGTGCAACTGAGCTTCATAAATTCTGACACTAGTGATGATGAGTTCTTCGGGTTCCCAGAAAACTAGAAGAATATTTGAACCTTAAAGTCTCTCCTCTTTTGTTAATGACAGTGATGATTGTTCTTAATACTGCTGTTAACTGCTGTTCACTTTATGTGGTTGGAATATTATTCTGTTATATTTTATTAAATATTTTAGTACACCATTGGGTTCAGAATAGTTTTTTTCTTGTTTTCCTCCTCTAAACCTAGGTGTATTTTATGGTCAGGTGTGTCTTATAGTGCAAAGAATATGGTACTTGTTTTTGTTGAATATGTATACATACTTGGGAGTGGAATTGCTGAGCTATGTGGTATGTTTCTGTTTGGATACTGCCAGTTTTCCAAACTTACTGTACAAATATACACTCCCATCATCAGTATCTGAGAATTCTGGTTGCTCCACATCACCACAATCCTAATCCTAACCTTAATTAATTCAGGCAAGGTCAACTTCTTCATAATATTGATCTTTAATTTTCACAAAACAAATTTCAATCTATGAAACTCTTCTTGAATTTTTTCCAGTGCTTTATAAGTCTTAATATAGATGTTTGATACAGTTTTTTAGACTTATTCCCAAATATTTTATTTTTGATGCTACCATAAATATTACTTTTAAAAATTTCATTTTTCTGTATGTCATTGGCTTGCCTTCTTTACTAAGATAATTTTTATTGTGAATTGGTGGTGAATATTCTCAAGTGCTTATATTTCATCTCCTTTGATGATCATCTAATTTTTATGCTTGTTTTTCCCCTGTTAATTTGGTGAATAACCTTGGTTGACTTTTGAAATTCAAACCATTCATGCATTACTGGAATAAATTGTACTTGGTCATGATTTATTATTCTTTTTACATATCACTGAATTAGATTTACAAACATTTTATTTAAGGTTTTGCATATGTATCATATGCATATTTTTGTAATTTTTATAATTTTTCTTGTAATGTCCTTGTAAGATGTTGGTATTAATATTATGTTGTTCTCATAAGAAATGGGAAATTTTTTGTCTTTTTCTAGTTTCTAGAAGTATTTGTATAATATCAAACCTATCTTCTTTAAACATTAGGAACATTTTAACTATGAAGTAATCTGAGCCTGGTATTTTCTTTTTAATTTATTTTATTTACTTTACTGTTTTATTGAATTTATTGGGGTGACATTGGTTAGTAAAATTATATAGGTTTCAGGTGCATTATTCTGTAATACATCATCTGTATATTGTATTATGTGTTCACCATCCCAAGTCCAGTCTCCTTCCATCACCATTTATCCCCCTTATACCATCTTCTACCTCCCCCACTCCCCTTTCCCTCTGGTAATCACTATGCACCATACTGTTTTCTGCGTCTGTTTTTTTTTTTCTGAACCCCTCACCTTTTTTATTCAGCCCCACAACACCTGTCCCCTCTGACATCTGTCAGTCTGTTTTCTATCTATAAGTCTGTTCTATTTTGTTAGTTCAGTTTGTTCATTAGAATCCAATATGAGTGAAACTATATGGTATTTGTCTTTCTCTGACTGGCTTATTTCACTTAGCACAATGCTCTCCAGGTTCACCCATGCTGTCACAAAGGGTGAGATTTTCTTCTTTTCCTATGGCTGAGTACTATTCCATTGGAACCTGGTATTTTATTTATGGGAAAGTTTTAAATAAGTAGTAGATTCAATTTATATAATTGTTGTTTTTGTACTATTATAGTTTCAATTTTTACTTTTAGTTTCAATAATTTTTAAAAGATTTTACCTATGTGTATTTAGAGATGGGGAAAGAGTGAAAGAGAGGGAAAGAAACATTATTTGTTGCCACTCAGTTGCCTCTCGCACATGCACCAACCAGCCCACAACCCAGGCATATGCCCTGACTGGACATCGGATTAGGGGCCTTTCATTTTGAGAGATAACTCTCAACCAGGTGAGCCATGCCAGTCAGGGCTATTGTCAGTTTTGATAAGTTGTATTTTTCAAAGAATTTGTTTATTTTATATAAACTGTCAGTTTCATAGCTCTGATGATCTGTAAGATCTTTGACCCTGCTCCCAGAGTCAATCCCTGCCCCGTTGTCCATGTCCATGGGTCATTTATACCAGTTCCTTGACTAGACCCTTCCCCTATTCCCCTTCTTGCCCCTCTTCTCCCCTCTTCCCTCTCCTCTGTGGTCACTGTCAGTCTTTTCCTTGTTTCTCCCCAAACCATTTCACTCCATTTTATGCTTCTGCCCCCTTTGTCACATATTAATTGACCCTAGTGACCTGGGTTTATTTCTGGGCTCTCTATTCAGTTCCATTGATCTATGTCTCTGTTCTTAAGCCAATACTGGACTGTTTTGATTACTGTAGTTTTATCATATAGTTTGATATTGGGTATTGTGATCCTTCTTACTTTGTTCTTCTATCTCAAGATTGCTGAGGCTACTCAGGGTTGTTTTTGATTCCATGTAAACTTTTGAAATAGTTGTTTTAAATCTCTACAATATGATATTGGTATTTTAATAGGGGTTGCATTGAATCTATAGATTGCTTTGGGTAGTATGGACATTTTAATTATGTTAATTCTTCCAATCCATGAATACAGTATATGCTTTCATTTATTTGTATCTTCCTTAATTTCTTTCTTCAGTATTCTATAGTTTTCTGAGTATACATCTTTTACCTCCTTGGTTAAGGTTATTCATAGGTACTTTATTTTTCTTGTTGCTATAGTAAATGGGATTTTTTTCCTAGTTTATAATATTTCATTGTTGATGTACAAAAATGCCTTCAATTTCTGAATATTGATGTTGTATCCCACTACTGTGCCAAATTCAATTATTAGCTTAAGTAGTTTTTTGGTGAAGCCTATAGGGTTTTCTATGTACACATAATGGAATCTGCAAATAATGACAGTTTTACTTCCTCTTTTCCAATTTGGATGCCTTTTCTTTCTGTCTTTCTTTCTTTCTTTTGTCTGATCACTGTGGCTAGAACTTACAATACTATGTTGAAAAAAAGTGGTGAAAGAAGACATCTTTCTTTTGTTCCTAATCTTAGGGGGAAAGCTTTTAGTTTTTGCCTGTTGAATATGATGTTGGTTGTAGGTTTCTCATATGTGGCATTTAATATGTTGAGGTTTGCTCCCTGTATTCCCTCTTCTTGAAATTTTTGGAATAGTTTGAAAAGGATAGCAGTTAGCTCTTCCCTAAATGTTTGGTAAGATTTGACTGTGAAGCTGTGTGGTCCAGGGCTTTTGTGTGCTGGGAATTTTTTGACTACTACTTCAATTTCACTAGTTGCTATTGATCTATTCAGGCTTTCTGCTTCTTCTCGATACATTTTTGGGAGATTATATATTTCTAGAAATTTGTCCACTTACCAAGGTTGTCACATTTCTTGGCATATAGTTGTTTGTAGTAATATCTTACAATCTGTTGTATTTCTGTGGTGTCAGTTGTAATCTCTTTTGTTTCTTTGGATTTCATTTATTTAGGTCTTCTCTTTTTTTCTTGATGAGTCTTGTTATAGACTTGTCGATTTTGTTTATCTTTTCAAGGAACCAGCTCGATTCATTGATCCTTTAAATTATTCTTTCAATCTCTATGTTATTTAATTCTGCTGTGATCTTGTTTATTTCCTTCCTTTGACTCACTTTGGGCTTTGTTGTTGTTCCTGTAGTTCTTGTAGATGTAGGCTTATGCTGTTTACCTGATATTTTTGTATCATTTTACGTAGACCTGTATTGCTCTGATCTTCCCTCTCAGGACTGCGTTCACTGTGTCTCATAGGTTTTGGGCTGTTGTATGTTCATTTTTACTTGTTTCCAGATTTTTTAAAAATTTCTTCATTGATCTCATTGTTAACCCATTTATTATTTAATAGCATGTTATTCAGTCTCCATGAATTTGAATGTTTTTGAGTTTTTCCCTTGAGGTTGGTTTCTAGTTTCAAGCCATTGTGATCTGAGAAGATGCTTAATATGATTTCAATTTTCTTGAATTTGTTGAGGCTTGTTTTGTTTCCTACCATTTGATCTGTCTTTGAAAATGTTCCATATGCATTTGAAAAAAATGTATATTTTGCTTCTTTAGGGTGAAAGGTTCTGTATATATCTATTCAGTCGATTTGATCTAGTACTGTTCAGTGACACAATATTTTTGTTGATTCTTCACTTGGAAGATCTATCCATTGTTGACAATGGGGTGTTAAAATCGCCTACTATGAATGTGTTGCTGTTGATACCTTTCTTGAAGTCCTCCAAGATTTTCCTTATATATTTGGGTGCTTCTATGTTGGATGCATATATGATCACAAGGGTTTTAACTTATTGATAAATTATTCCCTTGAGTATTATGTAGTGTCCTTCTTATGGCCTTGATTTGAAATCTGTTTTGTCTGCTATAAGTATTGCTACCCTTGCTTTTTACTTCATGTCTGTTTGCTTATAATATTTCTTTCTATCCCTTCATTTTGTCTATGCAGGTCTTTTGTTCTGAGGTGTGTCTCTTATAGATAGCATGTATGTGGGTCATGTTTTCTTATCTATTCAGCTACCATGTCTTTTGATTGGAATGTTTAATCCATTTACATTTAAGGTTATTATTGACAGGTATTTATTCATTGCCATTTTTTCCCTTTGTACCTGTGTTTGTTCTCTCTCCCTCCCTCTCTCTCTCTCTCTCTCTCTCTCTCTCTTTCTCTTTCTCTCTCCTTCATCTTCTTAAAGCAGTTTCTTTAGCATCTCTTGCAATGCTGGTTTGGTGGAGATATATTCTTTTAGTCTGGAAAACTCCTTATTTTGCCTTCCATTTTAAATGAGAACCTTGCTGGGTAGGTAGTCTTGGTTGTAAGCTTTTGCTTTTCATTACCTGGAATATTTCTTGCCATTCTCTCCTGGCTTGTAGTATTTCTGTCGAGTAATCAGCTGATAGTCTTATTGGAGCTCCTTTGTATGTTACTAGCTGTTTCTCCCTGTTGCCTTTAAGATTCTCTCTTTGTCTTTAAATTTTGCCATTTTAATTATGATGTATCTTAGAATGGGCTTCTTTGGGTTCATTTTGTTTAGGCTCGCTCTGCTTCCTGGAGTGGTATGATGTTTTCTCTAATCAAGTTAGGGAAATTTTCTGTGATTAGTTTTTGAAATAGGCTTTCTATCCCTTGCTCCTCTTCTATTCCTTCTGTTATCCCTGTGATCTGGATGTTATTACATTTCATGTTGCCCTGCAGCTCTCTTAAATCCTCTTCATTTTTTAAAATCTTTTTTTGTTTTGTTGCTCTGAGAATATTTTTCTACCTTGTCTTCCAGCTTGCTATTTAGATCCTCTGCTTCATCTAGCTTGCTTTTAATTCCTTCTACTGTGTTCTTCATTTCATATCTTGTATTCTTCATTTCTTCTCAGCTCTTATTGATAGTTTCTATGTGCTTTTTCATGCTGGTGTAGTTTTCAGTAACTTCCTTGTAGCTGCCCTAGGGTTATTTGTAGTTCTCACTGAGCGTATTGAGCATCCTTATAACCATTATTTTGAACTCAATTTCTGATTGTTTACTTGCTTCTGTTTCATTTAGCATTATTTCTGGGGATTCCTCCTTTCCTTTCGATTGGAGGTTGTTTATTTGTCTTTCCATTTTAGGTGATACTTCTTGTATTTTCTTGCTTCTTAGATTGATCTGCTTTGACTCTCTGT
This sequence comes from Furipterus horrens, assembly GCF_987537825.1. Classification (NCBI taxonomy): domain Eukaryota; kingdom Metazoa; phylum Chordata; class Mammalia; order Chiroptera; family Furipteridae; genus Furipterus; species Furipterus horrens. The sequence continues at coordinate 193,511,355 of NW_028327171.1, forward strand.
CATTGTGGTGTGACCTTATGTGGTATAAGACCTGTAGGACTCAGTGGGGCAGTCTTCTTTATCTCCTGAACTTGATGTTCTTGGGATGCCCTTTATGCCATTTATGTGGGCTCTCTGGTTGCAGATGGGTTTTGGTTGTTGTTGGGTTCTTCTTTGGTGGGTCTTTCCCTCCAGCTGGCTGACTGAGAGTCACTCCACCACCATGTCTTGTATGCTGTTGTACAGGTGCTGCCAGAACAAAATCAAACAGCCCAGAAAACAAACACACAGCTTCCAAACTATCCCACACTCACCATCACAACTCAACAGCAAATGAGCCAATATTAATAAAAGTGTAAACAGGCCAAGACTGTTATAAGAAAGAAAGAATGAATATAAGATGACTAACAAAGAAAAATGATTTTGGGAACGTACAGTGAGGAACAATAATGAGAGTAGGGAATAGAGACAAGGTGAAGAGAGAAAGTAAAATTTACATCATAAATAACAGAGGGAGGAACAAAGCAGAATGGAGTAAGAGAACAGATGCATATGTTTAAACAGAAATTTAAAAATAAAGTGATAGAAAGAAAAAATAAGAACCAAAATTGGAGAAAAAGATCCACCACAGCACTATCAACAACAAATGAGCAAAGATTAATATAAATGAGATGGGAATAAGAGGGAAAAAATAAAGAAAGAAAAGTTTAAGAGATCTCTACAGGAAAGAGAAATGATTTTGAGAGGATAGAGGGAGAAGGAATACTAGGTATGAGGAATGAAAACTATGCTAAGACATAGAAAAATTAAAATTTAAAATGAGTAAAAGAAAGGGCAGGAGGAAGGCAAAATAGAATAGGGGAGGGGAACAATAAAATTTGAGATTTGAAATACAAAAGTAGCGAAGATCTAGAAATAAAATTGATGAAATGCAACAGTCACGATATCCACAACCAATGATCAAAGATTGATACAGATGGAGAGAGAATAAAGGTATTTTAAGAATGGGTAAAAAAAATGTGAGATGACAATGAGAAGGAATTGGTTTTGAGAAGCTGGGGGATAGAAATAACAAGAGTGAGGAATGGAAACAAGCCATAGCAACAGAGAAAATAAAATTTAAAACAAAAGTTAGAAGAGGAAAGCAGAAAATAAAATGGAGTAAGAGAAAGGAGGAGCTAAATTGAGATATGAAATAAACTATAAGATAAAATCTAATGACTTAATTGGTACACACTTGAAGGGCATGAAATGAGTGTTAGAAAGCAATGCAGAAGAGAAAATAATGCAAATAATGAAGAAGATCATGGTGGAATCTATCTCAGTAAAATATAGTGTTTATCACTATTTTCTCTTTCTGGATTTGCCCCTGGTGGTGTCAGATGGTGTCCCAGTCAGGTCCTAGGCAACCTGTTCAAGACTACCAGAGATCTACAGTCTTCGGCTGTCTCCTTCAGTTGTTAATCTATTCAATCTGTAATCTACAGTGTGGTTTAAGAACCACAGGGTGGGGCAGAGTAATTCCCATGGGCAGGGCTATTTCGTCCCCTCAGGTTGAGGCAAATTGGAGGGGACTGCTCTGCCTCAGCAAGATGGCTCCTGCAGAATGAGGAATAACTCAGCACAGGGATCCAGGTGGCTGCTTCCTCAGTTCTTTCACCAAAGCCACCATCCCCAGACTCTCCTCAAGTATCTCTAGTCCACTCTGCATCCCCACTCCTTGCCAGATTCTAGGGTTAGTGGCTGCAAAAGAAATTTTATTCATTGGCCCTTTAATAAGCTTTCTCTGTCTCCATCTGTCGCTTCCTAGCAGACAAAAACCTTGCCACTCTTCACAGCTGGATGTTATCTGGGATGTTATCAGTCACGTTGTATTGAAGTGGTTTCTTCTGTCTGTCCGTAGTTATAAGGCTTCTCTCCAGCTACTGTTTAGTTGGTTATTACAGATAATTTCTCTACAATTTAGTTGTAATTCCAGACTGGTCGTGGGAGGAGGTTAGTGTAGCTTCCACTTACTCTTCCACCATGTTGGATCTCCTGACTACCTACTCTTTTCTAGCCTCTTGCTTTTAGCACTTTTTTTTTTTTGCTAATATTTGCATAAAGGTTCCATTACACACTGCTTTAGTTGCATCACACAATTTTTGTTTTTAATTATTTTTGTTAAAACTACTTTCTAATTTTTATATTTTTTAATCTATGGATTATTCAGAACTGTATTTACTGATTTCCAAACAACCAGATATTTTCTAGATGCCTTTCTGCAGTTGATTCCACAGTGATAAGTGAAATATTTTGAACTAGTTCTAGACTTCTGAAATTGCTGTATATTTATTTCATGTGCATTTATAAAAAATGTATTTTCTAATCTTTTAGGGTGCAGTGTTTTAGGTATATTTATATAATATAAATAATTTAGGTTACTTTATTAATTGTGTTGTTCAGGTGATTTATATTTTATTGGAATTTTTGCTTTCTATTTTTCTATCAAAAGTCTGACACTGTGATTGTGAATTTTTTTAATCTATTCATTTTGGCAGTATATATGTATTGAAATTATACTATCAGGTTCATGTAGGTTTAGAATTAAAAAAATTTTTTCTGTTAGATATTTCTATCATCATGGATGTCTCCCTTTACTTGTAGTGATGTTTCTTAAAGTCTCTTTCACCTGATGTTACTATGGCCATATAATGTTTCTTTTAGTTAGATTATAGATTTCTAAAGCTGGAAGCAGATTTATGATTTGGTTTTTCAACTCTCTAGGTATTACTTTCAACCTAGCATAAAACCACTTGGTCCCTTCTAGTTTTCCTGAATTCTTTGGAACATACTTGATTAAAGTCACATCAGCTCATCTTCCTCTCCTAGTCTTTTCTGAAGTTTGCTCTTGGTTGATTTATTTCAAGAAGGCAGAGGCATATTCTGAAGACAGGGCTAACTCATAATAAGGTATATATTCATTTGTGCATTTTCTGACTTAATTCTTTCCTTTCATGTGTCAGTACTGCTCTGATAGTCTTTGCTCTGGCACCATTTTCTGGAACTTTTGTTTTTCCCTGTCTGTGCTTGGTTATTCCAGTTTCCAGACCTGCTTGGAGCACTATGTCTTTCCTGAGTGTATTCTGGAGCATCTGATTTTCTTCTGTTCTTGGATAGAGGGGAAAATAACTTCAGAGGATTATGACAGAAATAGTTAGTTAAAATGTGCATGCATATAAAACTTCATAATCCTCTACCCAACTTCTAATCCCCCAGCTTCTTCCTTAGCAGGAAAATCTTTTTCTTTATTGCTTACTGAATATTTAATTTCATGATTTTGAGGATTTATGTTTGGAACCTTCCCTCACTTGTGAAAAACTAGAGACACTTATGCAAAGACTACAGTTTTCCATTATTGTGCTCTTGTGTCCTTTACACTTCGATGTCTATGTGGTATGTTGTGCAGAAGGCCATAGATCCTTTAGTTTCACTAATGATGAAGCAACTGAGGCCAAGAGTAATTATTTACTTGGACCCACACAGTTAAGTAGCGATAGAAATGGATACCCTGCCTTACTCTTAGACAATGGTTTTTTTTTTGTTAAGTTCTTTCATCTAAATTTTTTTTCTATGTTAAAAAATGCACCTTTGTTTTTGCTGTTTATTAAGCATCTGACGTTGAATAAGTGAATTTACCTACCTATGCCTTGCTTTCCTCGCCTCTAAATTGGATTGATAACCACTTCATGAGTCTGTTTGAGTTCATCATATAAAACATGCAGTACCTGTTATAGTCCCTGGCCTATAGTAAGTAGTAAAATAAATTAACTGCTATTATAATGATGAAGATAATAATGCAAATGTTGAAATCTTATTTTATGGATATATTGTACCAAATTCACAGAATTAAATTCTACAAGGAAAATTCTAATTTTCCATTAACTTTCATTTTACAGTTGTTCTTATTTCACCGTGGATAACATTATTCTTGTGAAAACACAAAGCCATAAAGAACTAGTTGCATTACTGAGCACTGTAATTACCACCACTGGTAAACACATCCCTTCTCCAGACATCGGCTTTGGCTTTGCAGAGATTTCCTCTCTTTCTGATCTTGTCATCATTGCAGGGTATTTTTTTCCTGTTGAACCCTAAGCATTTTATTTAGAAACCTCCACATTTTTCCTCTTTTGATTATTGACATAGTCTCAGTTCTCAATAGTCACAGCATTATAGTATCTGGCTTGCCAGTTTACTCCTCCACGTATTGTAGATGGAAAATTTTTGTTCTTTAAAGCCATGGCTAATACAAATTTTCTAAGGTATAGGGATAAATTTCATGTCATCTACCCACAGTGAAGAATATCTGTTGCTATTAATATCAGTGCCTGCTTGGAACAGTTTTTACATTGATCATTAAAAGTACCCTGTAATTGTCTTCTTCCCATAATGTATCTGTTTTAGTTGCCTATATCAGTTCACCCTTGTAGACTGTTATAAAATCCCAGTAGTGTTTAAGTTAACCATGCATTATTTAAAAAAAAAAAAAGATGATACTATAAGAAATGGAGAAAATATAATGTATATTATGTGATTTTTCAGTACTTTAATGATCCTAAAAGTGTAAGTAATAAGATTTATTTCATAGCACATGTACTAGAGACACTTTCAAAATAATTAAGAAGTTATATGTATTAGGTATTTTTATAATCTAAAGGTAGATTAAGTATCACAGTCATGAAAAATGCTGTACTTTTTTCAAGTCATTGTGTGAACCATGACACATATGTGAACACCTTTTCATGTTTGATCTGTTTTATTCCTAATGGTAATAAAAGCAAGTAAATGAAATGTAAAATGTTTACTGCAAGGTAGTGGTTGAAATTTTTACATGCATAGAGGAGTCAGGGTGAATTTATGATCTTGTGATAGCTATTGACTGTTAATATTCTTTGTGTGTTCTTATAGTGATCTATCACACCATGGCCAAAGTACCATGGGGACAAAAAACATAGTTGGTGTGTAGTGTGTGTGTTGATTTACCTCTCTTGGATGTGTAAAATATTAACTGAGACTGCTTTCATATAGCATATCTGTTTTTGTTCAGAATTGCATGTGTGTTCACAATTAGCCTTTCCTTCTTTGGAGTGAATAAAATGCAGTATCAATGTGGGATGGGGAGAGTTAAAATTGCACAGTCTTATTTATATTATGGCACCATGCATTTCACTTAAAAATATTTTGGGTGGGGGCTGAATATGTGATGCCAAAATTATCAAATTACTTTTGTCACTTTAGTTCTGTAAAACTTTTAAGTTCTATACTATTTTGAATCAAAATTAGAGAAAAATATGTCTTAGTTTCAAGTTCTGTGCCTCATTTTCCAGAACATCTTAGATCCCACAAGTTTTTCGGAGAGAGAGAGAGGTTATGTGACATAACACCCCCATCTTGCTGCCACTGGTCTGCTGGTCCCTTTGCCACTGACCAGATCCTCTCCCTTGCTATTTCTTGAATTTCCCTATTTTCAATCAGTCTTTGGTTTTTGTCTGTTCCTACTTCCAGGCAGGAAGAGAAGTATACTTTAAACTTTGTACTGTTGTTGAGGGGTAATTGTTTACTTTAGTCTTAGCTGATAAAATCTGCTTCTACAAACTGAACATGAGAAAAAAAGGAGACAACCTAATAGATGTCAACTTTTAAGTAATTGAATATTAAAAAAGCAAACTTTTTAGAATACACCATTTTTATAAACATGTTTAAAATCAACAAATTTTATCTGTAGCATTAATATATCAAAAACTAACTCAATGGAAGTTAATGGAAATTAATTAAATTGACCTCCTTTGGTAAGAAGGCTATTTTACAAGGAAAATGTAATACTCCATAGATTTCAGCCAGAAGTCCTGGGTAGATTTGTAGAAATATGTTGCTCATGGCATGGCCGTGGCAAAAAGATTCACTTCTGGAAGATTACTTGGGGAAGTTCTTTCTTGCTCTCTTTTCTGTATAGTCTAATGGCCATTCTATAGAGTTTTGTCTACCCCAGTACTCTCCCTATTTAGAATCTCGTCGTGATCGTCGTCGGTAGCCGTCCGTCTCGAGAGACGATGGCGTAGCTTCTTGAGAGTCTTATCTGCGCCGCCGAGAATGGCTGTGCAGTCCGACTCGGGAGTGACAATCCCTGCCGCACTTGTTACAGGTGAAGGCAGATGGCTGTTGTTGCTGCTGTTGACGCTGCTTCCTCCTCAATCTTTTCTGGACCGCCTCCTCGTTGCGCGCAGCCTCTGCGCGTGACGTACCTTGCCTGACCGCGAGCCTCCAGGCTAGGCGGTCGTCTGCTTGAACTTCCCATGTGTTGAGATTGATGGAGCATTGTGTCATGTCCTTTTTGCAGATGTCTTTGAACCGCAGTTTTGGGCGCCCTGTCATCCTCTGGCCTTCTGCTAGCTCGCCGTAGAGGAGGTCTTTGGGAATACGGCCTGCATCCATTCTTTTGACATGGCCGAGCCACCTGAGGCGTCTCTCGCTAAGAACTGCATGCAAACTGCTCATGTTGGCTCGCTTCAGCACCTCGGTGTTGGGGACCTTATCCTGCCAGGCGACATGCAGGACGCGTCACAGTCACCTCATGTGGAAGCTGTTGAGTTTCCTTTCGTGCCTTGCGTAGGTGGTCCACGTCTTGCTGCCATAGAGGAGAGTGCTGAGTACGCAGGCTTGGTAGATGCGCAGTCTGGTTTTCTCAGTGAGGCTGGAATTGTTCCACGCTCGCCGGTTCAGTTTGGCCATAACTGTGGCTGCCCTGGCGATTCTCCGGTTGACCTCCAAGTCGACTGACAGAGAGCTCGAGATGGTGGACCCGAGGTAAGTGAAATCGTTGACAACCTCCAGGGTGTATCCGTCGATGGTGATGCATGGGGGAGTCCCCGTGCCTTGAGCCATAACGTTCGTCTTCGTCAGGCTGATGGCTAGTCCGAACTCCTTGCATGCGTGGGAAAGGCAAGTGACTAACTGCTGGAGTCCCTCTTCGGAGTGTGATGTCAAGGCTGCGTCATCGGCGAAGAGCATCTCACGGATGAGCACCTCTTTGACTTTGGTCTTGGCTCGTAGACGGGCCAGGTTGTAGAGCTTGCCATCGGATCTGGTGTGAATGAAGACACCCTCGCTGCAGTCCTTAAAGGCGTATTGGAGGAGCATGGAGAAGAAGATTCCGAACAGCGTAGGCGCGAGGACACAGCCCTGCTTTACTCCGCTGCTGACTGGGAAGGCCTCAGAGGTTGCGCCGTTGTAGGACACCGTGCTGTGCATGTTGTCGTGAAAGGACATGACCACAGCAAGCAGATGTGGTGGACAGCCAATCTTCCGTAGCAAGCTGAAGAGTCCGCTTCGACTGACCAGATCAAACGCCTTCGTGAGGTTGATAAAGGCGAGGTAGAGTGGTTTATGCTGCTCGTGACACTTCTCCTGCAGCTGGCGTAGGGAGAAGATCATGTCCACTGTTGATCGGCCAGCTCTGAAGCCAGACTGGGACTCTGGGTAGACGCGGGAAGCAAGGGTCTGCAGGCGGGCAAGAGCGACCCGGGCGAATACTTTGCCGACGACGCTGAGGAGAGAGATGCCCCGGTAGTTGTTGCAGTCGCTGCGGTCTCCTTTGTTCTTGTACATGGTGATAATGTTGGCGTCTCTCATATCCTGGGGGATGTAACCCTCCTTCCAGCAGAGACAGAGTAGATGGTGGAACGGCTGTAGCAGGACTGGTTTCCCGCTCTTTAGGATTTCTGGAGGGATTCCGTCGCTTCCTGGTGCTTTCCCGCAAGCGAGGCGGTCGATGGCTTTGCTGAGCTCTGCCGTAGTAGGTGGGGTGTCTAGCTCCTCCATGACTGGTAGGTCTGGGATGGCGTTAAGAGCAGTGTCTGTTACGGTGTTCCTCGTCGCGTACAGCTCGAGGTAGTGCTCGGTCCACCGCCGCATTTGCTGTTCCTGGTCAGTGATGACCTCACCTGTCTTGGACTTAAGGGGGGCGATCTTGGAGGGGACTGGGCCTGTTGCCTTCTTGATACCCTCATACATTCCTCGTGCGTTGCCTATATCGGCGGCTTCCTGGATGCTTCTGCACAGGTTTAGCCAATAGGTGTTGGCACAGTGGCGGGCGGTCTTCTGGACTTTGTTCCTGGCAGCCCGTAGAGCTTGAAGTGTACTGGGAGTGGGTGTGGCCTTGTAAGCCAGTAGGGCCTTCCTCTTAGCCTCGATCACGGGTTCCATTTCTTCCCAGTGAGCCTCGTACCAGTCAGCGTTCTTCCGCTCTTTCTTCCCGTAAGCAATAATGGCGGAGTTGTATATGGCGTCGCGGAGACGTGACCAATTGGATTCGATAATGTCATCTGCCGCCATTCCCTCGCCGAGTGCATCTTCCATCCTGTTGATGAATTGCTGGGTCTTAACTGGGTTGCTGGCACAACTGGTGTTGATGCGTGGGCGACCCTTCATCTTGGAGTGGTGCAACCTCTTCGACGTTATGCACACCTTGCTTACCACAAGGGCATGGTCCGTGTCGCAGTCTGCACTGTGGTAGCTGCGAGTGAGGAGGGTGCTGCCAATATCCGTTCTTCTGGTGATGACGTGGTCCAGCTGGTGCCAGTGGCGGGAGCGGGGGTGCCTCCATGACACCTGGTGGATCTCTTTGCACTTGAAGAATGTGTTTGTCACGCACAGGCTGTGGTGACACAAAAGCTCAAGCAGTCGCTGACCATTCTCATTGATCTTTCCTCTCCCAAAGTTTCCGAGGCAGGTGAGCCAGGCCATGTGGTCGGCTCCTACTCTTGCGTTGAACTGTCCAAGGAGATAAAGAGCGTTACTTCTGGGGATCTTGGATAACGCTTTGTCCGGTGCATGGTAGAACTGTTCTTTCTCTTTGGTGGTGGCGCAGAGGGTTGGGGCGTACGCGCTAAGAATGCTGACTGGGCCGAAAGTTGTTGACAATCGGAGGGTAAGTAATCTCTCTGTGCCTCCTGTGGGTGGCTCTATGGAGTTAACAAGCGTGTTCTTCACATCGAACCCAACACCGTGCTGTCTTGGTTGGTCCGGAGACTTCCCTTGCCAGTAGAAGGTATAGTTGGTTTCTCTGATAGTTCCGTTGTTGGCCAACCGGGACTCCTGTAGAGCCGCAATGTCGATGTTTAGTCGTGCCAGTTCCCTGTCGATGACGGCAGTTTTCCTGGCATCATTGATCCACAGAAGGTCTGCAGTAAGTCCGGGACACATGGTCCTGATGTTCCAGCTAGCGAGGCGAAGAGCTGGAGGCTTCTTTCTTTTTTTTTGCTTGGAGTTGCCTGGTGCGAGTGTTTTGTGGCCCACTTTTCGAGAGACGCCTCTCTGATCCCCACGCACCCTGTGGGGCAGGCGAGCCATGGCGAAACGGCACCTAATTGGCTGGGGGCTGCCCAGCTTGAGGCGGGCGGTAGCTGTCCAGTGAGGTGCAATGACCTCTCCCACTGTCAGAGGAGACCCCTGGCGCTTGTTTCCTTCGCCAATCGGATGAGCTTATAACCGGTATCTGTCTCCTCCCGTGTTGAGTCGACATCTTGCGATGATGCTGGAGTGTCCTCTCCAGTGAAGCTACAAAGCCTGGGCAGGGTGATATGGAGGGCCAGCTGTTGCCCATGCAGCAGACCCCCCCCCTCTCTTCACAGCTGAAGGATCCAAGGGGAAAGACAGAGTCAATACAGCTTGGCTTCAGGTGCGCCGCAGGAGTTGCCGGTGTTGACTACAACGTCAAACCGCCTTAGGGACTCCGGCTCCGGATTTTCTGTCGGGGTTTACTCCCTTAGCCTTTCCCCTGAAGAGGTATGCCGCAAGGCAGCGGAGGTTTTTTGGAATCAGAGTTTTCCTTCTCTGATGTGCCCTGACTGGAAGATCGAACCAGCGACACTTAGCTCGCAGGCCGACGCTCAATCCACTGAGCCAAACCAGCCAGGGTTAAATTTAGAATCTAGTCTGTTGTTATTAGCCCACCTTTTATAGCACAATCACCTTGAGTTTGGAAAGATCTCTGATTAAAGATTATGATTGATGGGTATCTTACACTTTTCTTACCTGGTTGTATAATCACTGCTCATGTCTTTGTGGTCTGCACCTGGGCAATAAAATCAGGCAAAATTTCCCAATAAATTATTAGTGTTTCTACTTATAAGCCCAGTATTAAAAGCAAAAGGAATTCCTTTCATTTTGCTTGGAATAGCTCTTCAAATACTTTATAGAAAACTTAATTTTAAAATATCAAAAGCATAGCTAAAGAGAATTTCTTTCTATTTTTAAAGCCTATTACTTTATCAAGTCGGATTATTGAAAAGCTATATACTTGGGCCATATTTCAGTAGCCTTTTGCATAGATGCTTTAAAAGAATTATTATTTAATGGCATGCCCTTGACTTATTATTTAATAGTATGAGGCAATTAAAAAGGAGACTGTATGACAACTGTTTCTATTAGTTTTTGTAGAATCGCACTTGAATTCTGTGGGTAATGTTTGTTCTTAATACTTTATATAAAGATTTATGTAGTAAAGGTTTAGAGCTTTATCCTAGAAGAATTTCCATTTCTTCTCACAAACTGGTATCTCTTTATTGGAAACTGAGTGATTTATAACTCAAAAGTTTCCCAGTTTGAGAGGCTTTCTAAGAGTCACAGAACCAAATTGATTATCGCTTTGCTATTCTGGTAAAAAACTTGACTAATTTTTTTTTCATTGGTTCATATTCTTGTCTCATTAGTATAATGCTCCACTTTTATACCTTTTCTGGAAATGGGCAGTATATAAATAACTTAATGAGCTACATTACTTAATTCTAAGCTGTAGTATCAGTGTATCTAGCCATATATCAAGTTGAGGAAACAATTCTTTCCTTAAACCTTACACTCCTAAGCAGTTGTTTTAAAAAAAAAAAAAAAAAAACACTTGAAAATCTCCTAAATTAGTAACACAATTGAGTGAACCCCCGCATTCAACTATGACACAGTTTGAGCTGCTGTCATGCTACAGTAAATGGAACCGAATGTGGGAGCTCTTGTTCCCAATATAACTGAATCTTAGAGCTGAGGACATGCAGAGAGCATAGCAATCCAAACAACAAAGCATCAGTGGTCACCCCACTTCATTCATATAATTCCAAAGTGACAGTGATTGCCACCCCAGATTTCTGCCTTTTGATTGTTTTTCCTCTGCAGCTTTGGGATCTCAGTTCAACTTCCAATCTTTAGCCTCAGAAAGTACTTTCAAGCAGATCTTTCTTTTCCAGAGTAGTTTTAGGATTACCTAAATTGTAGATTATGCTTTTCAAAGAGTTGAGCAATTTATTTTTGCATTGCAATTTATCTTCTAGGAAAATTAAATAAATAAATAAATACACACACACACACACACACACACACACACACACACACACGCTTTGATTTACTGATTTACGTTAAACGGGATAAAAATGCCAAATATTTATCGAAGTAAATGGATAACTTTTGATTTTGGTGTTTAAAATTTTTATTATTACTGGAGCATATTTTTAATGAGCCAGTTTATTTCTTTTAAATTAAAATGTATATTACTTTTTTGATGGTTCTACAGGATCCTGGCTATTGGGTAAAGATTCATCACTTAGAATACACAGATGGAGGAATTCTGGATCCAGATGATATCCTGGCAGATGTCGTGGAAGACAAAGATAAGGTAGATGACTAAAAATATTTCTCTCTGTTTTCTTTTTAGTGTTGTATGTTTTTCCAGAGATTTAGAGTCTTAACAAACTCATGTGTCAGTTATTATTAAAAGGTACCATCTGTTCAGGTTTTACCTGGACAGCCCATAAATCAAAGTTCTCCATCAGGTGTTTGGAAAAACTTTGTCAAGATTTGGGAATCATTTTATGGTAGCCTAATTAGCAGATACTTCATTCCCAAGAGTTCCTGATCCATCTCAGTAAATTAGTGTCAGGCTCTAAGGCTGTTAGAGTTTTCACTGTCGTTGATGTGTCTGGAGTTTATTCTTGGCCCTTGCTAAATATTCAACTTAATGCCTGAGATTTGAACATGTTTCAAAGTTGATAATAAAATAGGGAGGAAAGTCTTGTAATGAACTATGGTGAAGACTTTTCCTGAAGTAATTGCATGCAACTATCTTCATGATAGTTTTGTTTTCATTGCTAAAGTAAAACACTGAATGTTCCAAAAACAGTTTGAACATGTTTTGCCACCTACTTGGGAATAATCCCATTGCAAAATCTTGTTTTAATGGGATTTTTCTTCTAATGCCAAACTGAAAAAAGTATAAATTAAAGTACTCATTTGCAATAAACTGGATTATTGATACTGGGACATTGTTTATTACTACTTCTGTGCTAGGCTCCTCTAATCAATGGTTAATGTGTCCTTCAGAATTGAACTATAGCTTCCCGGAGAGATCCTTGCCTCAAAGTTTCCTCTGCCGTGCATCCTTAGTGCTGTGTGCACTTGGCCAATTTGTGTCTGTAAACATGTTTCTCTGTATTGTTTTTTGAAATCGCAGGTATGGGTATGTGTGTATAAGTGTGTGTGTGTATGTTTTAACTAACTGGACTAGAATGTAAATTAGTAATTTATTGAACAGCATGTTGGGTGTTTCTATAAGATCTTTTTGGTTTTTCAAATTTAATTAGTCTTTGCAGATATACTGCCCACTTATTTTTTCAGTTTCCTGTTGGGACTCAATACGGGTTTGCCTTGCATTGAAATTAGCTACTTTATAAGGGACTTGTCTCCTTAAATAGATTGTAAGCTCCTAGAGGACATGAACAAGGAGATTTTTATTTCTTTTGTGTTCCTTGTATTTTAATATCTGGTATAATATCTTATCCAAACTTGATTCTCAGAGAACACTTACTGAATTAATGAGTGAAAAAGAAAGCTTTATTCTCTACAGTTGACTCTGGCTGCACATGGTTTTAATGCACACTTCTTTTTTGTGGTTTGGTCTCACAGTAAGTAACAATGTATTGTTTATGTTCATAACTTTAAAGGATGACTTTGACTTTTGTATTTCACTGTCTCACTTTCTGCTGCTTCTCTATAGCCACCTTATTCCTTTGAAATACTCTAGGCACTTTGGTTGTTAATAAAGAAGTTCTTTCTGTCTCAGATTTCACTGATGTCCAGTGTATTAACATGAAAAGCCAAAAAGTGACAAGTTTAAGAAAAACCTGAAGAAAATGTCTCACCCCAGCTTATCCAAGACCTCATTACAAGAAGGATGTTTCCATGAACAGTGCCGAGGGAAATAATTTGTTCTATAGAGTTCTGCCTTTTAGAGAATTCTTTTTAACTATCTTGGCAGTGTGCTTCTCAATCGCAATCCATTTACTAGATCCAGAAACAGCATTGTTATATGTAATATCCATTTTAAAGGGACTTCACCATCACTACTAAATGAGGTGAAAAGGTGAGATAATCAGTTAAAATCCTAGCAAAGGACTAGTGCTGTTTGACTTTAGATTTAGTCATTCCCGTAATGTACTTTTCTCTTCTACATGAAGTCTAACTTGTATTGTTCTACAGAGTTGATGGGAATTTATACTTTTGATACTGCCTGAAAATATTGTACTCCTGTCTCTTTTTTAAAATGATGTGAGTGGCAAAGAAAGCATCACTGATTTTTCTTTCCCTGACATCCTCTCTGCAGTCTTAAGATTTTTTCAGTTCATATGTGTAATGTGAAAGGAAGTTTCTGCCAGACTTTATTTTACCATACTTTTTTGTCATTTTAGATTAAGAAGTAAGTATAAATGATGCTTCTGGATGTTTAGTGACATATGAAATTCACCCTAGCCTTTGAGACATATTGAGCTTAGATAAAATTACAAGTCACCTATTTTCAAATTGGCTATTTAACAATCTATTGCATTTAGAGTACAGATAGAACGCAAGCCACAAGAGCCATGATGGATGTACTTAATCCTTGTGCCAAAGCCCACATAACTCAACTCCTAGGAAGGACTCACTACAGGTGAAAAATTTTAATTGGAAACTTTGAGAGCTTAACTGGAAAGAATGAAGTAGGAAAAGCAGAAACTTAGAGAGCAGTATAGGCTGTGGCCATTTATTTAGTATATAGAAAAGCCATGGAGTATACTCTGTAAAGACTAAAATTATAGATTAAATGGCATTTCACTTAAAATGAGACATGGGTTAATATAGTTTAGACAGTTTTCTAAATATAAGAAATGACTTTCTGAACTTTTGGCACCAGAAGTGGTTTGCCTTTGATCTTACCTCTGTTATTCCTTTGGCTAGAGCAGGTTTGGAATTTTGCATCTTACGATAAATAATAGTTGTATAAGATTTGTGCTGAAAAGTAATATTTATCCAGTTTGGCAGTCACTTTCAGAATTCTTCAGTTTTATGTATCAGCCTGATAATTCAAGTTCTTTGGGATAAATATCTAAGAATTTACAGCTTTACACCATCGTCTCTTCTCTGACTGCCTAAGGCTACTGACTTAGTTCACCTAATAACAACTACTTAATATTTTCTTGAGCACTAACAGTGGCCCAGAATGTGTTTGCACTTACATATTCTATTTTAGAGCAACCCCGTGGTCAGGAGCTATGTATTATCCCTATTTTTAATTTCTGAGATTAGCCACAGAAACTTTTAAGTGACTTGCTGAAGACCGCAAAGGTATAGTAAGTGGCAGAATCAGACTCTGGAGCCTAGAATTTAAATTTCAGCACTATTTTGTTCTTCTTCAATGCGCCAAACAATGTGTTGGGTGTTTGTATCTATAATTTCTAATTACAAAAATTCATCAATCATAAATAATAAAAAATTTGTTTTTACACAGGTACCTGATTGTTAAGAAATCATAACAGAACTCTGGAGTATAACAAAATTAATTCAGAATTAGTAGGTCATGCATATATAGTTAGCTTCAACTGTCTTTGCTTGAAGCCTGCATCTAATTTCCTTTAAATGCCTGCCTGTTTTACCTCTATTGCTTTCTCTGGCATCCCCTTTTTCAGATCCCAGTTCAGGTACAATTTAATTTCAAGTGGACTTTATAGACTACATTTGTTGTAGAAATGACACAAATAAATAAACGCTATATTCCAGTAACTACTTTTCAGATGCGTTGCAGAATGTGCACAAATCTTATACTGTTCAGTCTGCAGGAGACAGAATAATAGCCCTAAAGACATCTACATGCTAATCTCTAGAATTTGTGATTGTATGTTCCATGGCAAAAGGGTCTTTGCAAAAGTGATTACAGATCTTAAAATGGGGAGATTTTTCTGGATTGTTTGGGTGAGCCCAGTATAATCCCAAGGGTCCTTATAAATGAAGGAGAAGGGCAGGAGAGTTGGTATTAGAGAGACACAATGTGAGAAAAAGTTGATTGTCTGGTGCTGGCAGAATGTAGACAAAGAATGCAGTCAGCTTCTAGAAGCTGGAAAAAGCAAGGGAATGAATTCTCCCATAGAGCCTCTAGAAGGAACACAGTGCTGCTGACCCCTTGATGTTAGCGCACTGAGGCTCATTTCAGACTTCTCACCTCCAGAACTGTAAGTTAAGTTCGTGTTGCTTGAAGGTACTGTATTTGTGGTTATTTGTTATAGTAGTAATAAGACACTCATATACTGTCTCTTACCCAATTTTTTAACTTTTAAAGTGATGATGGCTTTCTCAAGTTTCATACTAACTGGGCTTTTTAGATCTTGGAGAATAGGAAAAATATCTTACTTCAGATTAGTTTATTGGTATGTGCATTCCTTCTAAGGTCTATCACAAATTGGTTCTCAGTTCATCAGGTGAGCCTTCACTCTTTGAGACTTGAATGTCATGCTGTTGTCTTGTATTGTGTAGAAGTCATTTCAGTGCCATACCCAAGATCAAGTAATATATTCCTTTATCAGTTTCTCATTGCAATACGTAATGGCCCTAAGAAGTCTAAATATTAACACTTAAGTGCTGGCTGGTGTGGCTCAATGGATTGAACACTGGCCTGTGAACCGAAGGGTTGCTGGTTTGATTCCCAGTCAGGGCACATGCCTAGGTTGCAGGTCAGGTCTCCTGTTGGGGATGTGTGGGAGAGGCCACCAACCTCTCACACAATAATGTTTCTCTCCCTCTCTGTCTCCTTCCCATCCCTCTCTATAAAAGTAAATAAATGAAATATTTTAAAAAATTAAGACTTTATAAGCCCCTGCAAAGTTTGTTCAGTAATTGCTAATTTTTGATTGTGAGAACATTTGATTATTGAACTTTTTAAATGATTGTTTTCCTTGTTAATTGACATTATTTTATCTTGACTTTCTTGTAGAAGACATTGCAATAAAATACCAAAATGCAATAATATAAAACTTGTATTATGTAAATTGGATTACTGCCATGGTCTTACTAAATATACAAAAGTAAAAACTATATTATGTGGTAAAGTACAGTGGGAGAATGTCTCTATTTTCCTCAAAACTTTGACTGTCATCAGAGTTTATTTTGGAGAGATGCCAAAACCTCCTGGACTCCAGCTAGGGCAAATTGGTCTCTAGGGGGTGAGTTGGCTTCCTGGATCATATGTGATATCTGGTACTGAAATATTACAGTTTCAGTTCAGCTTTATTCATTTTTAGTTATGTCTCCTTGGGCAAGTTTCTTCATTTCTATTAGCCTCAAGTTTCCCATTTGTAAAATGAGTAGAATGTTAGTTTTTATCTTACAGGGTTAGTGTAGAAAAACTATCTTAAGTTTTAATTACAGTATGGTATATAGTAAGTACTTAAATGTTAGCTGATATATAATAATATTATGGGATTATTATTAGCATTTTTTAACCTGTGTTTTGATTTAACCAGTAAATGTTTTAAATTTTAGTATTAAAACATCAAACTATTTCACAGTACAGTCTCTTTTTAAAAACCCTCATTAAATTTATTAAATTGTTTTAATTAGTCATTTTATGGGAAGATTATTATTATGATAAAACATTTGGATTTATGTACTAATGAAAAATCAAAATGCCAATATGATTGAAGTTAACAATAGAATAAGAATAAGAGTGCTTTTATCAGAATGTAGTGTTCTGATATAAAAAGCATTCAGGTATCAAATGTGTTTTTGAAGTGGAGACTGATTTGCACATTGAATGAACTGTGACCTAAAACCAGACACTGTCCTAAGTTGCGTTCTGAGCGCGCTCTGTTGCCCTCTAGTGGAGTCTGCAGCTACTTAGGAACCACCTTATAGGAGATCCTCCCTGAATGTGATGATGTATTCAGTTCTATTTCATTCTAAATCAATTTAACTATATTTTAAGGAAAACCCACAGACTCAGTCATGGATAGTAAAATCATACTTTATATTTCAACCAGTAGTTTTCATTTCTTCATGGTCTCCAATTGTACTGGTATTTACCAACTTTTGTGAGTTTTCTTAGAAGGGCTAATGCTAAATATTTGCATTTATAAAACCCCTTCTTTTGGTGTAGACTTCTCATCTTCCTGTTCATGAGTTAAAGGTTAATGGTTGGTTGTGATGAAGTATGTAACTCTTTCAGTGTGGAGTTAAAAAAATTTGTGAGATATATTGTTTTTTTCTGAGGACAGGGGATGCTAAATTAAGTAAGACTCCTTTAAAAAGAGGGTCCTGAGTTAATTACTTCATTTTTGAGTTCTCATTTTTTCAGTAAGACTCCCATTTCAAGGAGACACACCTATTTTAAACCCTTGATTTTTAACAAATCAGAAAGATTTTTAATATTGTTTTATTACAGTTGTCCCAATTTCCCCCATTGTTCTCCTCTCACCCCCCAACCCCCCACTCCTGCAGTCAATCCTCACCCTGTTGTCCATGTCCATGGGTCAGAATTTGGGGTTTTAGATTTTTCTTCTAAAGTTTTATTCTTTGGTTTATGGGTGTTGAAGTTTTGAAACCATATTTGAGACAAAGTGTTACAGAAATGAATACAGAAGCCACTAAAACACAAAAATATTAACTTGGCCAAAAATCCCATGTCAAACTTTAAAAAACTATTTTCTGTTTTTAGAATTAGAGTTATAGAATCATAGACCCTGAGAGACCTCAGCAATCATGTGGTCTAAGCCCATCATCTTACAACAGAAATATCTGAACCAAGAAGAGCACTGTATCACCAGCTGTGTCTTTCCGAGTCCATTTCTGCCTCCCCCCCGCCCCCCCCCCGCCCCCCCCCCCCAGAAGGCTGGTAACATCTGGTGCAGATCAAAACTACGCAGTTACCTCCCCCCAAGCTGGCTTCCTCCATTTCACTTCCTTGTTTCTATATATAAAAACATTTTTCCTGGTCTTCCAGGATTGAACATATACTTGTTTTTAAGATTTAGTTTCTTAACAAACAATTCATTCTTTTCTTTAACCTGTCTCATGTGTCTATTCCCCTCTTTGTATTTCCACAGCCACCAAATTTAAATCCATAAAATCTCAGGTAGGGTTACTTAAAGGGTAAGGAATGGGTGGCCTTGCCTTTGCTTCCTCCTTACCCATCACGTGTTCTGTGACATAAGAGCAAGCAGAGGGGCCAAGAACTTGGATTCTCCACAGCAAAGGCAGTTCTTTTCTTGGCTCTGCTATGTGTGTCCTTAGTTCCCTTACAGGCAATTGGAGCTGAAAATAGTACCATTTTTACAAGTTCATACATGTAAAGTGTTCAGGAGAGTATCTAGCCATCAGTATGTTAGGTGCAATGAACATACTACTGTTTTTAATGTAGATTACCTTATTCCTAAAGTAACGGTTAAGTCATACCATTTTTTATCAGTGTATACTAAATCAAGTCCAAACCTCCTGTTTATACATTATATTTAGAGGCCTCAGAATCCCCCCAAACTATCTTTTTAAAATTCAACCTTCTCTAACCTCAACAGTAATGAAACTATTGTACTGACTCTTCTCTAATGTGCTATGTGCTTTCTTGTTCTGTAGCTTTCTTAATGTCTCATTTGTTTAGTGTGTCCTTATTCCTACTCCCTGCTTATCCAAGAGTCATTCTATATATTATAGAATGTAAACTTCATGAAGAGAGGGCCTTTGTTTTCTTCATTGCTGTAACCTTAGTGTCAGGAGCAGTGCCTGGCACTTTATAACTGTTCAGATAGCTGTAGAGTGGAGGTCTTCAGCAAGCCATTTTACCATACTAAACTCCAGTTTTTTGCTTGATAAATGAGAGTGGTAAGTGATATCTTTTTCACAGTATCACCGGGAAGGTTGAGAAGTTGTGTGTGAAAGTACAATGAATAAGCATTATGTACATGTAAAATGTATTTATTTCTGCTGCTCAATTCTTATTGATCTTTTAAGATCCAGGTCAGATTGTATTTTTTTTTCCTACCAGTGTTGTCTACTCTCTCAATCCTAAGTGATTTCTCTGTGCTTGTAATTTTATAGAAATAATTAAGTAGTCTTTAAAAAAAAATACTATTGCCTAGTAACATTTATGTCACCTTAGAAATCTTAAGAATTTTATCATGGTGTAACTTGAGTCTTAGTTTTGTATCCCCAAATGAATTACATGCTTCTTTATAACTGGAATGGTCTTCTAAAATATTTTTTAATACCTGTATTTCTTACCTGTGCTTTAGTTTTTAATGTTGGCAGCCGTCCGTCTCGAGAGACGATGGTGTAGCTTCTTAAGAGTCTATCTGCACCGCCAAGAATGGCTGTGCAGTCCGACTCGGGAGTGACACGGTATCTGTCTCCTCCCATGTTGAATCGACATCTTGCGATGACGCTGGAGTGTCCTCTCCAGTGAAGCTGAAGCTACAGAGCCTGGGCAGGGTGATATGGAGGGTCTGCTGTTGCCCAAGCAGCAGACCCCCCCTCTCTTCGCAGCTGAAGGGTCCAAGGGAAAGACGGAGTCAATACAGCTTGGCTTCAGGTGCGCCGCAGGAGTTGCCGGTGTTGACTACAACGTCAAACCGCCTTAGGGACTCCGGCTCCGGATTTTCTGTCGGGGTTTACTCCCTTAGCCTTTCCCCTGAAGAGGTATGCCGCAAGGCAGCGGAGGTTTTTTGGAATCAGAGTTTTCCTTCTCTGATGTGCCCTGACTGAAAGATCGAACCAGCGACACTTAGCTCGCAGGCCGATGCTCAATCCACTGAGCCAAACCAGCCAGGGTCCAGTTTTTAATAGACATGTTTAATTTTAGGTAGTGATAGAATTGGAACTAGAATAAAATATTTCTACTAGTTCTTCTTTTTCTTTCACTGAACTGTGTTGTCTCTTTTAAATATTTCAGTAGGAGGCAGTTTGTGGGCATGTCTCAACCCCAGAGGGGCACTTTTGAATCAATGCCTTTGTGACCTTACTGTGGCAAAGACAAATAGTGCTGGGAGATAGTGACTTAAACCAAAGTAGTCCAGATGATGGCCATGTCAAATATGTTGTCCCTGGTGCCTTCTGCAATTTAGTAGGTTGGCAGCTAGAGTTGGGGGGTGGGGAGCAGATCTGTGCACAGATGTATGCATGTAGGAAGTGTGTGTGTATCTGTGCACAGATGTATGCATGTAGGAAGTGTGTGTGTATCTGTGCACAGATGTATGCATGTAGGAAGTGTGTGTTTATCTGTGCACAGATATATGCATGTAGGAAGTGTGTGTGTGTGTGGATCTGTGCACAGATGTATGCATGTAGGAAGTGTGTGTGTGCTCATTGTGTACATGTGGGGTGCAAAGTTTTCACTAGAGGTTAGAAAGAAAATATCAAGCCTGATGGTGCCTGTAATTTAGCTAGGCTTTTGAGTACAGTGAAGAAGGAAATATAAGAAAATGTTTGATATATGTGTAAAACTTCAAGTTTGGTTGGAGGGTAAAAGACTATAAAACTTGAGATTACAATAATGCTTTACTTAGAGCTAAAAATGTGATTCTAAAAAAGAATACCCAATGAACATTTTCACCATTACCACATGCCTATAGCAATATGTTATGTTATTGGACCCAGTTCTTCCAATGTGCTCTCTCACTTAACTTCTTTAGAAGCTATTCGTATAGGCATATCGATGCCCAAGAGGCATGGGGCCATTACTTTTTAAATACATCTACTTTTGACTTATATAACTTATAAATGGCAGTTTCATTAGAATACCTCGACTTACACCAAATAGAAAGCTACATAAGTTATGTAATATCCTCTTTGAAAAAGGCCAGTGCCTGTGGGTGCTAATTGGGCGTCCATCAGAAGTAGCTAGGTGTATATCATTTAAATCAGATTGCATTTCCCGAACATCTGGCTAAAACCAGCTTCATTACAGGAATATTGTAGAGTGTTATATGGCAGAGCGTTGGGCTTTGGCAGTTTGCATCTAGTTTTTTTCCAATTATTGCTCTAACCTCTCTCAACCACAGTTTTCTCAGTTGTAAAATCAGCTGCCCCTGCCCCACCGTCCCCACCGGGTTTGGAGGCAGATCAAATGAAGTTAAGTGTATGGTGACACTTTGAACTCTGATGTACCAAACAAACATAGCTCTTTTGTTCTTATCCCTTGCAGCAGGGATTTAAGGAAACATTTACTTGTTTGTCCAGGAGGAATTATGTGGTGTAAGAACAGTGACTCAGGAGAGAGGGATCTGAGAGAGGTTTGGAAGGAAGGAGGTGCTTATATGAAAAGAACAGTCTTTTCTTGTCATCCAATGAGGTGTTTGGGAAAAAAGGGACTTTTTTAACAGGAAGGAGGGCAGCGGTGGGGATTGTGAGAAGTGCAGGTTACTGAAAGGAAGATTGAATTTGCCCTTAGGAATTTAATAGGGGACAAGAAAAGATATCAGAGCTCCCACATACAGACAGCAAGGAACACATTGCAATGCAAGGGCACTTTCCCAGAGCTTCTCAAGATTCTGGAGCCTGTTACAATTTGTGTCTTTGTGTTCATGACCTGGTTCTCCTTAATGATTAGCAATAGGTTTCTTAACATGGAAAAGAACTAGGTAAGTCTTTGAAATGGTCTGTGTGTGTGTCTGTCTGTCTTAGGATAAGAGAGGTTTCAAGAAATAAGATAAAATATTATGGAAAGAAAAGAAGAGAAGCACTTTAATATCTGAGGTCCCATGATTTAAGGGAAAAAGAAAATATAGGCCAGCAGCAGGGATATTGCCCAGAACTGACAAATGACCCCTGAAACTTAAACAAGTAGTGATATAGATCCTTGATATTTTCACCAAGAGGTATTAGCTATTGGACTATTTCATGAAACTAGCCTGTACCAGACCCCTAGTTAATCTTCTACTGTGCTAGGTCTTCTCTTCCCATGAGCTCAAACTCACTTTATATCATTACTTAGCTACATTGTAAATCAGTTGGACTTTCGGGGAGGGCTGCTCTTAGAATCAAATTAAGGTTTATAACACTTCTGTTGAGGCACTTGTTCCAAATTCCATTTACATGTACAGATGTCTTACATTTAATAAATTTTTAGTAAATAAGAATATTTAATTACCTTATACTTGGCTTCTGAAATTGTAGCTTTTTAAAGTCCTATATGTATATAATTTTTCTGTTTAAAATTAAAGTATATTATAGAGCCTTTGGCTGGATTACCAAAGTTTATATTTACTGCTTTAACTTAAGTTCTCTTTTTAGCGGTTCCCTTCTTTTGATGTTATGAATCAACTTTGGAGGATCAAGTGACATTTCCTTAGCAATAAAGAAGAAAAGCTCCTTGTGCAGCCTTTAATCAGAAAAATAAAATAGCATGGAAGGTTGTTCATATATAATATCTTTATTCATCTTAAATTCAAAATACGTTACAAGTGAAACACACATATTTACACAATACTTAACCATTAACAAACCAGAAAGACTGGAAGCTAAGATGATTTGAGATGATTCCAGTAGCCCTACAATCTGAAATGTGCAGTTATATATATGAACAAAAAGTTGAAGAATCTCATAATTCCTGATAACAAGAGTTAGAAGTTGATGTTCTAGAATGCTAGCTTAGTATAGCCACTGAGTACCAGTTTGAAATGAAAGTAACATGATGGTACAGTGTGGTGTTCTAAAGAGCACACTTTTTAGAGGGAAATTTGACAAAGCTTTTGGGTGATTTATTTAAAAATGGAAGTACTTAATGTTGCTAAGACTGAAGAAGCTAGAAGTGTACTAGATAAAAGAGGGCTCAAGAGAACTTACTATCACTGTCCTCAGATATTTGGGTGATTATAGAAAAGAAGGAATAAATTTATTTACTGTTATCCCAAGAAGTTGGGCCAGTGAAGTGTTAAGGAAGTACATGTCAGGTCAATAAAATGGGAAGCACATGCTGCTTTATAAAGCATAGTCTCTCGGTCATTGAGAATATATAAGAAAGAGTTGAGCAGACTTTTTCCAGGAATTCTTCTTTTAGGGTTGGAGTTTGGTTAGACCCTCTGCAGGCCCACTATGAGCCTATGGGACATGAATTTCAACCTAGAAACTTAGGATTGACTTATAAAACTTATTTGAGCACAGCTCTAGTTTTGTGTGCATACCCAGCATCCATCCTTCACTTTCTCCTTCCTTCGAGAACTCCCATTTTGTTCCAGTATCTCTCTCACTTCAGTATGCAGCCTGTATGGTTTGGTCTGTATGACCACCCACCTCCAAGCGTGAGTCTGGGTGTCTCTCGTCTGAGATCTAGTTCCCTGTGCCAGTGATTACTTTAAGAATGGTCATGGGATTGTGCAAAAATGTTCAAGAAGAGGTTTGCTGAGGCCTTCTGGTAAAGTGCTTCTCTTCGTCTTGTGGGAGAGGTTTTCCACGAATTTATTCAGTTAGAGGCTTAGAGCTGCAGCAGCCATCTAGCTCCCAGCATGAGATGGGACCTGTCATGGAAGGGGAGCTCGGGGACAGGGTCTGCGAGCCAGTAGATTTCATCAACTCTGAAGTCAGTCCATTGAAATGGGGAACCTCCAGTTATACGAAGCATATGTTCCCTTATACTTAAGCCTGTTTTGACTGTATATATTCTGTGACTCACAGATTAAAGTTTCCTCATTATTAGGCATTATTATGGGAGTTTGGGCTTCATTTTCCCACTCCTGTTTATTCTCACCTGATTAGCACCTGTTTGGTCTTCCCTCTTTAGTTCTATACAGCTTTAATTTGAAAATTTGTCTGAATTTTGTTTATGCTTCTGCTAACTTACTTAGCTTCTTCCTTTCAGAAATTTTTGTATTGTCAGTGAAAGAACTAAGCCCCTCAGGTTAAAATATATATTTCAGTTGTTTAGTTCGCAGGACTTTGACTTAGGAAATATAAAATTGAAATTTTTTTATTTGGTGAGAGTTATATGTTTTTATTTTAAGTTCTTCATAATCTATGGTTGTTGATTTTGTAAAAGGAAACAATTCATGATATTAAACTATTAGATTCATGTTTATCAGAAACTCTCATTATTTCACTCATTCTTTTCAAAATTAAATATTGACAGCCAATATTCTAAGTACTGGGGAATCAGAAAATCCTGTTTTTGGCCTTTTTAGATACTTAAAACATAAATAGCTAAATTGTGTGTGTCTTACAGAGGAACACAGAGACTATTTTTCCATAAAAAACCTTGACCTAGTCTTCCTAATTTTTTTTGTTTTAATATCACAAAGAAATATTTGCTGCTAATCCTGAAATGCTGGGATCTCTCCTTAATTAGACGTAATCTTATTTATATCAGGAAATTGGAAACTATGTTTAAAATTTAAAATAAAAAATTTTAAAAATAACACTCAGACAGTTTAAAAGGTTTGCCAGAACTTGGAATGAAGTATAATAATCCTTTAAATAATTTCTACAATGTCATGAGAAAATGTTCTTAATACTCCAGCTTCCTCTGAGTAGTGATGTTTTCAAATTATCAGAAATTTCTGAAAACATCTAGAAAGAAATGGAGCCCTTGAGCTGACATATAGTTCTTTTCCTTCTAACCCTTACCTAAGTTATAGACATGTCTAGGTGTCCCTGATGGAGCAAGAGCGGTCCAGGGAACTAAATGGGGCAGAATGGGGATTTTTTTCTTATCACCAAGGTGGTGGGAGTGCTCACAGTGTTAACATTGGGAATATTTTCGTGATAGTCAATGCATTTTATATTCATGTAACATAAAGACAGTGGTTCTTAAATCATGGTCATTGTTTCTTGAAATAGCTACATGGCAGTTAAAATCAGAATTCTTTTGAGCTAGCTACAAAAGTTGCCCCTCTCCTCAAACTGCAGGGGATATTTTGGTGTATTTAGGAAGATTCAAGGTTAAATGAGTGCTGGGGTTGGGGGCATGACTGTGACTGGTTAGAAAAATAATCTGCAGAATCAGTGTGCAGATGACATGGAAAAAAGAAGTGCTGTGATAAACGTCAAAATAAAACAAGCAAGAATAATATGAAGAATAAAGTGATAGAAAAATGATAAAATAATTGTTGACATTTCCTTAGGGAGGCCTAATGTCAAAGGCATAAACACTCAAGCTATTTAGATGTCTCTTTTCCAAATGGAAACTTCTATTTAAGGAAGTATTTAACTGCAATGATTGAATATAATGGATGAACTATTTTGCACTTGACAGAAACTTCAATCTGAGATGAATTTTGTACTCATATATAATGCATTAAAATATGGAATGCAACTTCTGGTTGGCCAAGTTTTAATTTTAAATTGTAGTATCTTTTGAGTATATAAACACAAACAGAAAATTTATCAAGTTGTAATGTTTCAAGAAAATTTAGATTGAGAACATGTATACTTTTTGCTACATTGGTATTTGAAATGAGTATTCAAATAAAAGTAGAATATTAAACATCCTAAGGTACTGTTCTTTATATCTTTACTGTTCATTGCAAATCGCAAACTGAAAATAAATATCAGACTTATTGAAATGAATACTTATGGAAGTCTGTTTCCTGGTAATTTAATTGAGCATACTACTTAGATTTTTCCAAAATTAAATATTTTCCTCTTAAATGGAAGAAATTTTCTTTTATTTAATTATAGTATCTGATGGCCCAATGTCACCAAAAGTAAACATGATAATTTGGAATTTAATTTTTTAAATTTTAGCTATAACTTTACTTGAAAATTTAATTTTTAGACAGTGAAATTAATTATGACTGGAATATTCAGAGCATTATTTTGACAGTAGTAGACCTTATACAAAGTAAATAACAGATTTAAATTGATATTGTCTTCATATAAGGAGAGGAATGCAGCTCTGGCTTAAGTTTTTTGACAAACAATCTTTTATTATGACATTTAGTTGATTAATACTTCAACCAAATCGTTGTTTTAAAATCTCTGCTTTCACTGTTGATTAGATCTGGAGCTGCGAGCATTCATGCAACCTGGCATCCACTTTGTACTCCTCATCACTCACTTTGGGACAGTGCCAGTGCCTTGGTTATGGTATTTAAAGTATAGTCTGAATGCTTTGTTTTAAGAATTCATCTAAGTCCAGACAACTTTTATATGTGACTTTCTTGTTGCATTTGAGTGACACACACATAATATCAAAACAATATTTTAAGAATGAAAGGTGGTAGGAGAGGAGTTTTGAACAAAAGACACTCTGCAGGTTTTTCCCTTTGATGTGAAATTATACAAAACTATTTCGCCACTAAAAATTTAATACCTATTAAACCTCAAAATTAAAAGTACAATAAAAAGGATACCAAAATCACTTGTAATCACATCAGGCAGAAGTAATCATTATTAAAAACCAGGCATATAAATTTCTTTAATAAAGATATTCAAGCATATAAAACTGATACATTTACATGCTTTTCTTTAACTTAATAGATCATTTTTCTATGTGTTTATTCTTTGAGAGGTAATTTTAATGTCAGTGTAGTGATGTTGTCTTGTTTGAATGTGGATTTTTAGCATCTTGCTTTTTGTCTGAAGTTTTTGCTATAATTATGGTCAATAATTACTTTAAATACTGTAGGTAAGCTTTTAAAAATTCTCACCTGAGAACATGCTCATTGGTTTTAGAGAAGGGAAGAGAGGAAGAGAGAGAGAGAGAGAAACATCAATGTGAAAGAGAAACATTGATTGGTTGTCTCTTGAGTGAATCCCTACCGGGGCAGAACCTGCAACCCAGGTATGTGCTCCTGACCAGGAATCGAACCTGTGATCTCTTGGTTCACAGGGCATTGTTCCAACTAATCAAGCCACAGCACCCAGGACTGTAGGTGAATTTTGGAATCAAGATGTATTTTCAGTATAAAAACCTTGGCATATTTTAGGAAAATAAGTACAGCATAGAATTCCTTAAGTGACTATGTTAATGGGGCTTACTGAGCTGATTGCTTACCCAGGCAGCTATGTATTGGTTCTGATTTCTGTTACTGTGTTTGGAAGAATATTCACATTTGTCTTACAATAGTGGTAAATCGTTAGCTGTAATTTGCTTTAAAAACATTTTACCCTTGAAATACATATATAAGGGGTTTAAGGCAGGTCTAAAGTTTTAAAAATCTTAAATCTGTTTTATGTTTAAAATATCTCTTTTCTGTTGAGTGTTATTTTGTTATTGATTTAATCATTGTTTAGCATTTTAATAATCCTTAGAATACCTTTTCTTACCAACTAAAAAGAAACATACTTGCAGGTGTCTTCTACTGAGGAAGGTATTGTAAACATGAAAATATTTATTATAGAATTACAAGATTGTGATTAGAGTACTATCTATGATTCTAATTAGAATTTATTATTGAGAATTTACCAAGTATGAGCCACACTACTAAAATACTTACATTATCTCATTGAATCTGTAGGATTAGCCAGTGGGGTAGAGCTGTTTTCCTCATCTTACAGTTGAAGAATCTACTGCTTAGAGAGCAGAATTAAATGGTTTGCCTACTGTCTAAGAGCCAGTGTATGGCTGAGCCAGGAGTCAAACTCAGATGTCTAAAGCCAGAGTTCTTAACTTTATGCTTAGACACAGTTTGCTTTTTCATGTTCATGATATTTGGAACTCTGTTCTCTGCACTGGATCATGTGTAGAGTCTTTGTGCCATGAATCCATACCCCTGATGTAGTTTATGTAAAAAGCAATAAGATGCCTCCTGTTAAAGAGACAGAGTGTACAGAGAGAGGGATCGAGCTGGAGAGTCCCAGGAAGTGACAACTAATTTATTTCTGTTGCTTTTTGCTCTTGTAAAAAAAAAAAAAAAAAAAAACAACTAGGTTGTGAATTTCTTTTATGAAATGTTTTAATTTCTGTAGAGTTGCCATGCATTATTCAAGATTACGTGATGATTTGAATTTCAGGAGCAGACAGATTTTTTGATGAGGATTTCAAGCTGTGTAATTATGAAACCCATATAGGTTAAAAGTTCAGAACTCGTTAGCTTAATCATTGAAAAAATAACCAATTTGTAAGCCTGGCATTTCATTTTAGAGGGGTGCAGTTACATTATCACTTACTGAGGTACTTTCGGATTCTACCTCATGTCCCACCACTTACTGAGAGTGTCTGTGACCACCTACCACAAAGCTCATTCTATATTACTACATAATTTATAAAAAAAATTCATAGTTATGGTGATGAATTTGATGCTATAAATTAAGGCACATTTCTAGTAATTTCTTTAACAGTGCCAAATATCAAAAAGTTTCATTGAAACCTGTTACAGGTGTCAGAGCATACATTTAGGAAATGAATTATAAAATTCCTTCACAAAAAGTGTAAATATTTCAGAATAAAATATAAGGAAATTAATGTTCAAGTAAAAGAGCTAGCTCATAAAGGAGTATTTTTTATTGTGGTAAAATATATTTAATAAAATTTACCATTCTAACCATTTCTACTTGTACAGTTCACTGGCATTAAGTACATTGATTACAATTCATCTATGAAATTTTTTGTCTTATGACTTTTTTATTTTGAATTCATAGAGGTACTTCGAACGTTTAGGGCTTTGATTTTTCAATTTATGTAAAAATTAACTTTAAAGTTGTAGTTTTTGTTACTTCAGGTAAGAAACATGACATCCAATGACACAAGTGAAATCTTTGCTCAGCCATTGAAATACTGTCAGTCTTGTGCTTATTTTCTTTGGGATGCAAGGATATTAGGGGAAACTATATTCATGTAAAAGCAATCTTATATAGAACAATTTGAGATGGTTAAAGATACCATGATTATGAAACAGTTAAAACGGAAAATAAGATATGGTGTTTATGAGATTTTTGACTGGCATGAAAATTTTCACGCACATTATCTTGCTTTGTTAAACAAGGTGATTGAGATGCATTTGCCTGTTAAAGAGAAATTGCTTTCACCTTATAGTTATCAGGGATTTTACATTTATCAACTTTTCATTTGAATGCCACATAAACCTTGCCCTTTGACTCTGAGGAGGTCACTATTTTCTTTTTCCTTAGGGTACTACTGTTGTATTTTGAGAATATATGTTTTTTAATGCTTGGAGAATGATAACAAAAAAGAATTTTTTATTGGTTCATTTCATGCTTGGTAAGATTCCAACTGTCAAAATGTTATAAAATTTTGAACCTAGAGGCACATTTCATCACCAGAGTACTAATTACTGCAGAGAACTGGAGCAAGTTATTATGTGGTAGTATTTATTAGAGCTGCCCAATTTTAATGTTTTTTGGACCAGAGACACTTTAATAAAAGGTTAAGCTGTTTTGGCACAGAAGTGGGAAGAGAAACGGCATAGTGCATGCAATGCTATCAAATATGATACAGGAAGGGTGGAATTAATTGAAAATTAGTCACCTACTTGCTCTGAGACTTAACATCTTATTTTCAGGGATGCTGTGATCATGGCAGATCTTATTCTTGATTTATCTTCATTTTGTTTAGTGTTGGGCACCTGTTGTGTGCTAGGTACTGGGATATGAGGGAAATATAAAGGACAGTGTCTCCCTTAGTGGAGCCTCTATGCTTGAGGGACAAAATAGACAACAAGCAAAGCAGCAGCAATGATATACCATGTAATGCGTATAAAGACCAACACAGCAGAGTCAAGGGATAGGAGTGAGTCTTTGCAGGGGGTGGGGGGTGGGGTGTGTGTGGAGGAAAAGGCACTTTAAATAAAATAGTTAAAGGAAGCTCTTCTGAGGATATGACATTCCAGAAGAGTCATGAGTGAAGGTCATTTTGAAATATTAGTCATAAAATTTTAATAGATATCGCTCCTATACTATACATAGTGTGAATAAACTTACTATAAAATATAATAAGACAAATAAAGCTATTAACTAAGCAAATATAGTAATACTCTATTTAAGGGATATTTATTAAATTCCTGTCATGTACAAGACACTGACTAGATACTCACTAGTCTAAAGAGGCGAAAAGATAAACGTATCTCTACATTCAGGAAAATTGCAGTTCAATGTCAGTCATTGTAAGAGAAGAGGAATGAGCAATTTAAGGCAAAGTGTGTGGGATATAGCATGTTTCCTGTTTGGCCAAACACTAGCAAAGTGTATTTATTATATGGTAATTGTTTATAGTTCTGTCTCCATGTCTACTGCTCTCTCCTCTCTAACCAACACTATGAGGCCCTTCAGTGATGATCATATATTTATTCCGGGTACTCGGTGCGTAATGGGTGCTCAGTGAAATCTCTTTGATTGTGTGAACGGTTTGAGTGAATGAAAACAGAAGACAGACTGTAAGCTTTTATAAAATAAGGTTTTGAAGAAAAGTAGAGAAAGTGAGAGAGAGCATGCTTTGCATGTATTTGTAAGGATGAAATTTACTTAAGAGTAGGAAAAAAAAATTCCATCACAGTTTGAAAAGGAAACAAGGAACAGGGGAGAGGACAAGTCAAGATTCAAATAAAGAGAGGAATGGTTAGAATATGACTCCAGAAAACCAATGGGGTGTGGTCACCAGCCCAGGTAGGGATTGATCATGAAAAGTTTGGCATGACATTTTTCCTTCAAAGAGAGGAGAAAAAAAAAATAAGACAGGTAGAATAGGTGAAAAACAATTTTGATTTATAGAGGTCTAGGGTTACAGATTTAAAGAAGGAGAAAGGGACACCATCTGAAATAAAGAGAGATTAGAAGCTCTTATAGATAAATGGGTTTTGGAATTTGGAATTTTTCAGATTTTGAGAAGGCAATAGATGCATGTACCATATACTTAGTACTACCTCACCCCATAGGTCTGGTGCAGTACCCCGTAAGGATACACATTAACATTTCTTGAGCAAAACATAGTAATATTTACACCTACTGGGATAAAGATAATAAATGGCCTCCATTCAATGTAGTTTGTAGCAAATTTATTAAAAAATAAAGAAGAACCCAACTGGGTATTCAGAGTACTTTGGCTGTTGGAGTAATAGATAAGGCATTGTGGACCTGTGCAACTTGCATTATCTGTTTTTGTTCACAGGAATAATTGAGAGGATCAAGGTATTTAAGATTTGAAAAGCACCAGGTATTTTGAGCAAGGGAGTATTTAGGGTAGCTGCTGGGATGTCTGAGATGGCAGAGTGGTTGCTTATTGAACCTCAGCACCACATCCCTGAGCCTTTCTCTGCATCCTTCCTGAACACACGCGTGAGTTCTGATGCTGACAACCTGAATGGTGATCCAGAGCGAATTAAATAACGTAGGACTGCAAGTTAATTCTTTTATCATTACGGCATGGCATGCATTCCTCTGGCATGGAGGGTCTTAAATTGTGAGACAGGCATACAGTTTAAAGTCAGAGTTAAGGAAGGGATGAAATTATTGAGATTTTTAAGAGGCTTTTTTAGGAAAAACCTATGTAGGCCATTGTGCCTGGATATACATAGTAGGTGATTGGGTACTAAATAAATGAATTACTATAATTAGTAGAATTATGAATTATTATAATTTATTCTAAATGAATTATGACTAAATAATTTTTGTGGGTTTTTTTGTGTGCATGCTTGTGCACAATCCTTTTCAAAAAAGAATTATGATTTATGTTTCAATATTAGTGTAATTTCACACATAATTTCCATGTCAATAAAGAGTTGTTCTAGTCGATTTTATCATCTCAAGTGAATGCAATCTAAATACTAAGTGGTGAACCCTAATATTAAAAAATTTTGAATGTTAATTGGAAAAACCCTTTCTATGGGTACAATCTTTTAGGCTTTTTATTTCACTTTGAAAGTATTCCATATTGAAGATTGTGAAGTTCCACGCTGAAGGGGGTCATTGGAGAGACCTGCAGTGGAAGTCCTGGGGGTACTGAGGACAGTGTGAGAGATCACTTTGGAAACTTAGTCAGCTGGTCAAAAATCTAGACCAACAAAAGAACTAGAGTATAACTCATGGCTCTAAGTCTTTGAACTGGGAGGAGTAAGTCTCCTTTTATAACTGGAGAAACCTGTTTGACTAGGTAAAGAGAAAATATTCTAATTACGAAGGGAGATTTTCAATGTGCACATGTGTTTTAATGGTGCATTATTTTTGATTATGGAAGAAGTAAATGTCCTTCATATAGATAGAATGAATAAATATACATACTTTGCTTTTGACATTATAAAATGAGCACTTAAACATTTTGGTCATTGGATTTCAAAATGATCTTCTAACATGAGAATGTA
The DNA here is from genome assembly GCF_987537825.1 of Furipterus horrens. Classification (NCBI taxonomy): domain Eukaryota; kingdom Metazoa; phylum Chordata; class Mammalia; order Chiroptera; family Furipteridae; genus Furipterus; species Furipterus horrens. The sequence goes on from NW_028327171.1 coordinate 193,543,892, forward strand.
GGCACAAATAAAGATAATCTAGGCTTGGGAATTCATTGATTAAATCATTATAATAGTGAAATGATATAATTGTATAACCTTCACTTTTATAAAATAGTTTTTAAATTCTCAGCATCTCCAAGAACTTAGATGTTTGTCATATCAGATAATTTATTTTTTATTTTTTCTTCCTAGGAATTTACTTTCAAAGTATAATGTAAACCTCTTCTCTTAGAGAATTTTACCAGAGCAACTTTGTGTGTAGAAATGTCTTCTTGAGGGCATGTTATATCCTTGTATGTTTTCAATGTTGTTTTAGGTCAGAAACTACAAAGTCTTTTCATGGTTGTGTTTCTTTCAAGAAGCTATAATCAAATATATCTACATTGATAATAATTTCTATGGAAGTCTTTCAAAATATTTTCTTAAGTGCTTTAATTTGTCCACCTGTATTGCTGAATGATAAAAGAAAATTCTTTTTTCTTTTCTTTTTTATCTAAGAACTAATTTTTAAAAATCTTATTTTGGTGGATGGGATGTTGTAATTGAGCATTATGTACTATAAATATAGATGATGGCTGAAACTCAGTTGAAATAGATGTAATTTTTCTTGGAGCAAGATACATAGAGAATGTGAAAATAAGTTTGTTGTATTCCTATTGCTATATTTTATTCTGGTTTCCAGAACTGTAAGGGTATTCTGCAATGCTTAGATAGCCCCATGACTCTGGTACAGTTATGACAGGAGGATTTGAGAATTTTTAGGTTTTGACTTACATCATGTGAGTAACTAATAAATAATATCCACAAGGCGTAGAACACAGTACAATGCTTTACATGAGTTAAAAAAATGAACAAGAGGGAAAACATAAATGAAATGCTTCCTAGCTATTAGAAATTTTCTGTGAGTTTGAGGCCAACTTTTCTCATTCTAGAATTGTACTTGTTTATGTGGAAGGTACTAGTCTTAAGACTGTTAGTCTTAGCGTCTGTGTATTTTATCACTTTACTTAATACTTTCTTCTCTTGTTTTTATGATTTCTAGATTGCAATATCATTGTACATGCAACCTTTAGTTCTCTTTAAAGTCAGCTACTGTTAAACCCAGTGGACTATCTGCTTCATGGCTGGTGAAGCAGAAGATTTCTCTGTGGTAGTGTCACACAAGATATATCCCAGGTGTTCAATCTTTAATGCATATCTATATGGGTTAGAACCCAATTTCTGGAATTCAGCATGGAGATAGTTTAATGCTAAATAGAAAAACGTCCAATTTGTAATATTATGGAGTTGTAGGCCAAATTTTAAGGATCATTGCATGCTTAGAATTTCATATTTCCCTCAGGATTAAGCATTTGTCGAATAAAAGATTATTAACTTAAAAATATTTTAAATGTTGCCCTTGCTGTTATGGCTCAGTTGGTTGGACCATCATCCTGTACACCAACAAGTTGGGAGTATGATTTCTGGACAGGGCACATACCTAGGTTGCAAGTTCAATCCCCAGTTGGGGTGCATATGGGAGGCAACCAATAAATGTTTCTTTCTCACATTGATATTTCTCTTTCTCTCAAGTCAATAAACATATTTAAACATTTTAAAAAAGATTTTAAATGTTTTAAGTGATTAAGGAATAATGGTAATTACATTTTTAAAAAGTTCCATCTTTTTATTTTGAGTAGGCTAGAGAAATCACAACTAAATACTTTATTTTTTATTAAATTATTGGGGTGACATTGCTAAATAAAATTATATAGGTTTCAAATGTACAATTTTATAATGCATCATGTTTACATTACATTGTGTGTTCACCACTCAAAGTCATATGTTCTTCCTTTACTATATATTTGACCCACTTTCCCCTTTAATACCTTGCCCACCCACCTTTCCCTCTGCTAACCATTATATCATTGTCTGTGTCTATGAGTTTTTGTCCGTTTGTCTTGTTTGTTCATTTGTTGCTTTCAGTTTTATATCCCACATATGAGTGAAATCATAGGGTTCTACAAAGCAACAATAATCAAAGCAGCATGGGATTAGCAGAAAAACAGACGCAGAGATCAATGGAACAGAGTTGAGAGCCCAAAAATAAACCCACATGTATATAGCCAAATAGTTTTTAAAAAAAGAAGACAAAAATATACAATGAAGAAATGAAAGAATCATTAATAAAGGGTGCTGTGAAAACTAGATAGCCCCATGCTAGGCTGATATTTGTCATCATACACAAAAATTAACTCAAAATTCATCAAACACCTAAATACAAGACCTGAAACAATAAATTACATCGAAGAAAACATAGGTACTAAATGTATGAACCCGAGTCTTAGAGAGGATTTTATGAATTTGACCTCAAAGACCAGGGAAGTAAAAACAAAAATAAATGAATGAGATCATATCAAACTAAAAAGCTTTCTACTGAATGGGAGAAGATATTTGCAAACAACACCTTTGATAAGGGGTTAATATCCAAAATATATAAGAACTCATACAACTCAACAATAACAAAAAACAAACAATCTAACTTTAAAAATGGGCAAAGGACCTGAAACAGACACTTTTCCCAAGAAGACATATGAATGGCCAATAGATGTATGAAAAGATACTCAAATTCACTAGATATTAGGGAGATGCAAATCAAAACTACAATAAGATACCACCTCACATCTGGTAGAATGGGTATTATCAGCAAGACAAATAATAAATGTTGGAGAGGATGTGGAGAAAAAAGAACCTTCATTCACTGCTGGTGGGAATGTAAATTAGTACAACCCTGTGGAAAACAGTATGTTGGTTCCTCAAAAAAAATTAAGAGTAGAGTTACCATATGACCCAGCAAATCCTCTTCTAGGTATCTACCCCCAAAATTTGATAGTAATTATTTATAAAGATATATGCACTCCTTTGTTCATTGCAGCATTATTCTTGGTGGCCAAGACATAGAAACAATCCAAGTGTCCTTTGATTATTAGATAAAGAAGATATGGTACATATATAAAATGGAATACTACTTAGCCCTAAGAAAAAATGAAATACTGCCATTTTTTGAGAACATGGATGGATCTTGAGATTATTATGCTAAGAATATATTTAAGGTATAAGCAGAGGAGTACGTTGATTGAGATAAATATTTTCATCATTTACCAGATGACAAATTGTTTTCCAAATTGGCTGTGTCAGTTCTCATTGCCTATATGTTTATTTCCTTGTGTTTTATTGTGGTAAATATACATAACACCACTTTTACCATTTTAACCATTTTAAGTGTATGATTCATCAGCATTAAGTAAGCACATTCACATTGTTGCGCTTCCATCCTCACCATCTGTCTTCAGAACGTTTCCATTTTCTCCAGCTGCACCACTGTAATCATTAAATATTAACTTCCCATTCTACTGCTCTGTGTCTATGAATTTGACTATTCTTAGGTACCTAATATAACTAGAATTATACAATACTTAGCTTTTTGAGACTGGTTTATTTAGCATAATGCCTTCCAGGTTCATCCATATTGTAACTTGTGTCATAATTTCTTTCCCCTTTTAAGGCTACATAATGTTCCAAACCATGTATATACCCCATGCGTTTATCCATTCATCTTTGACGTTGTTTGATGATCATCTTGCTTCTTCTTTCTTTCCAGCCCTGGAATCAGTAATTTCTCCAAGTTTGGATTCCTTTTATTAGAAAATAACATTTGAGAAGATCTAGGTACTACTTGTACTTATTACTATTGACGTGTTGTTTCTAGTCCTTCTCTGTTTACAGAGCTAGGAAATGCATGTTTATTAACACATGTATGCATGTACTAATTCCAACCCACTACTGCAGACTTAATTTTAGCCTTCCTTCTCTCCTTACATCTAGTTTCTTTCTCTGAGAATGAGAAATCTGGCTATCAGTTTACTGGCTAGGGTATTTGTATATTTAAATATTCTTTTCAATTTTAAGCTTAGCAATAATACATTTATTAGACCAGAAAAAAGAACCTTCTAAAAATCAGTATACAGTAAGTGTTCATATTTCTTGTTTGCCTAATGAATTTTTTTCTTACAATTTTTTTAGTTTGTGTAAAAATCTAAATAAGGCCCTTGCCCTTTCTGTAATTAAGTTATATGAGCCAGTACTTCAATTTGCCTATATTAGCCTGTATCTTTCACTTGTTACGAACCCGCCCTGACAAAAGCAGAGTGATTGGTCAGTCGTCTCTGTCATTCCACAAAGAACAATAGGAGAAAACTCTTCTAATTTAAGGAAATTATCTCAGGAGAAGAAACCAGCTACAGTGAAAAAATGTACATAAGCACTACAAATTATTTGAGAACACTCCATTATACCCTTCCGTTATCTCTGTGATATCAAATTATATGAAATGAAAATTCTGATAACTTCTTCACTGTAATTTATATATATATAAAAACAATCCCAACCAACAAAACAAAAATCATGGCAAGTCATCAGTATCTCACACCTAATCACTTTGCTTGTGGATTCACCATTCACTTTCCAATTTGACAATATGTTATAGTGTGATGTGCTATAATTTTCATTTTAGGCTATACAACAGAAATAATATTACATTTAATGGCTAAATAGCTTCCATGTCACAATTAGAGGTATCCAAAGCAATGAGAGGTTACAAATTATCCTTTAAAAACAAAATTACAGGACACTCATAAAGAACTAGCTTTTCAAAGGCTTACCAATAAGGCATTCTTGAAGGGAATATGGAGTATGCCTCCTAATCTCTACTAAACTGTTTCAATTGAGGTTATAGTTGCTTTTCAAAGGAATGCTCTATAGAAATCTTAGTTTTCAGAAATCATGAGTGAGGAACTATTGGAGATAATAAAATAAAGTAGATTAGTAGTTATGAACCAATCATTTTAAAAATTTTAATTTAATATGGGATTTCTGTCTCTGATGACTTTGTAGTAAATCCTAGTAAAGTTTAAATCCCTGTGACACTGACACATTTTAAGAACAATTTTTTAAAATGTGCTTTTTGGAAATCAGTCATTTTCCCAGTGGGTGGATTCTTTTTCCTCTAGATTTTCTAGACAAGAATTGTAGTTGTCATTTTAAAAATATGCTTTTTAAGCTATTTCAGTTTATTCAACATTTTAAAAAGCAGATGCTGTTTTTCTCTCCATTTCTACTGCTGTTGACTATGAAACTTATTATTCCTGGCATTTAATCAATTAAAACTTAAATTGTAATCCAGACTACTTTGTAACCAGATTTCTGTGCAAAGTATATTGGAAAACCCAGTTTGAAATTTGCAAGACATTTTAGAGAAGATGATAGTCTTCTATGAATGAGAAAAGACTTTGGAATGCTCAGTTCTTTGTAGCTGAATTAAGGCATCTCAACTCCTTTTGTCCATTTGACAAAGGATTTAACAGATCAAGTCCAGAGTCATGGGTCTTTTGTGATATTGCTTTTAATAATCTATCCAATTTATTTTCCACACACACCTTCATCCCATTCCTGTACTCCACAACTCTCACCAGAGTTGGCTTTTAGTTTTTCTTAGCTTGAGAGCCAGCCACGATCCATCCTTACTACTGACCCTTATACATGCTCCTCTCTCGCTTCACTGCCAGGTACATTCATTTATATCTTCTGCAAATCTGCCCCTGGTCTGAGAGTCCCATCATCTGAGCTGCCATTTCACATTGCATTGAATAAAAGTCAACCTGTCACAGAATTTTGTAATTACTTGCCTGCTCCACCAAAGCAGTGTTTCTCAATGTGGATCATCAGACTTGCCTGACAAGCACACTTGTGGGACTTGACCCTGACATTCTGAAACTCTGTCTCAGGAAGTGAGCCATAGATTTACATTTTTAACAAGCACTACACAAAATTCTTGTGTGTATTAACATTGGAACATTACTGCATCAAAGTGTATCCTTTAAATGTAGGGACCAGTTTTTATTTGTATTTGTATCAGTGCTGCACATTCGTCAGATGATCCGTAAATGCTTGGCGGTTAAATATTAAGATGTGGAGCCCTACACTGTCCCTAAGATGTAATCATTATCTCCAGTCCAGTTGCTGTTGGCCCCTTAAATATGGTATCGAGTTAAGATATAGTGCTTCGCTACTCAGTGTGGTCCACAGGCCAGCAACATCTGCATCACCCAGAAATGCAGAACCTTGGGCTCCACCTTACTAAGTCAAAACTTTCACCGTAATAAAAACTCATAGTGAGTTGTATGTACATTACAATTTGAGAAGCACGCTCTTAAGGGGTCAGGGTTACAATCCATCCTTGGAATAGAGTGGGCAGGATATTAATCCATTAGACAAGGAGTGACCATTTAATGAGACCATAGAATTTGAGTCATTAAAGAATGTGTATCAAAAGATTGGGTACTTTGAGGAGAAGGTAATGGGAATGGACTATTATAAAAATTAGGATGTGCTGTTGAAGAAGCATGTATAGATAAGGTTACCTGATTTCTTTGTATAGATGAAGATTGAGTTGGGACATTAGGGAAAAACTTCATTTTTACATTGTTTCCATCAGGATTTCCCTCAATGGGATGTGCATCTGATTCCCTTAATAACTGCGGAATGTGCCAGTTAGTAGTGATTGCAGGTTTAATAAGGTGATCTAAGATTGAGAAGCATAAAGTAAGTACCTTTGTGGGAAACAGACATTTTTCAACTGTAGGAAACGGATTCAATGGCCACTTGAGACTTGGGTGGACAGGTCTGAGATATTTTGGTTTACTATTAAAATATTTCTAACTTCTGTAAGTCTAATCAGTATGCCTACATAATAATTAAATAATTAAAATTTGTTAATTACTTCCATAGGATTTTTCTCTTATTTGAACTTACATGCTTGTAAATGCTAAATAAAGAACTGTTACTTAAGTCTTTCTATTTCTTCTCCTCTTTAAAGTGCTCCTCCCATTTTTTGCCCATATTTGTTAGTCCTGCCGTGCAAACAAGTGGAGTTTCTTTCCTCTCTTTGATTTCAATTTAGGCAGTTTGGGATCTTGTGAGTTCAGTGGTGGCATGGACTGAAGGCAGAAACGGCTAAGGAACTAGGGAGTGAACAGTCCAAAAGACACCCAAAGTAATGCTGCATAATTTAAATAAGTGTGCTACTATAAAGTGAGCACTAAGAACTGCAGTAATCCCTGTGCTAACTGAATGTGGGCAGGTAGCCAGAGAGCCAAACTGGGAAACAAAGAACTCGAGGGTAGCAGAAGCATCGGGAGAGACGGCTGCAGTGGTGACGGGTCATGGATGGCACGTTTCCCTGAGGTAGATGGAGCAGCAGGAGCCAAGGTGTAGCTGCTTGTCTGTCTGTCAGCCACTGACAACCAGGAAGCCACAGCTTCAGTTTAGTGAGCTCTCATTTTCTGTGCTCAGTGGCCACAGTGATTGACATTTGTGATGACAGTTCTGCTGAATCACCTCAGACCAAATTTATATGTATTGCATCTTTTTAAATGTAATGTGAATGTCCTAATTATGCTGCTCTTTGTTTCAAGGGGCAGAATCTGGCTCACACTAGTTTAAAGTATGTTATTGTAATGAAATATGGAAATTTCATGGAACCCAAGGGCAGGAAGGTAGCCTTATGAGAAATGAAAGTAGAAATGGGGATGTTTTCAGGACCCGAGGCAGTTATTTTCTCGGAATTTACATGGTTTTATTCATCTGTATGTTTTTCTTGGGGATCTAGTCTCTGTCTCCTGTTTCTCTTCCCTTTTCCCATTGATTAGTTCTTACTGCTTACTGACCTTGCACATGGCCTCCATCCCCAGCATTGTCATGACTTATTAGGTTCAGTATCCACTGTTGACTGGCAATAATCTCTTGAGTCTTGGATCAAATTCAAAAGGGAGTGAGAGTACCAGATTTCTTTGTTTTGTCTCTATAAGCCAAACCAAACAAGTGCTGGGCTGCTTTTGAGAGATGTGCATCCCTAGTCAATCAGCTTTATTGAGTTTGGGGTAGGTCCTATGGCATGTAAACCTGTTCCCTCAGAGATTGCAGATGCATCAGGTAATAAAATATATATGTGTTTTAATTATGAATACCCATGACATAGCTAACCAATAATTATACAGCTCTGACTCATTTCAAAAAGCACTTGGTAGAATTTACAACCCTGAATAAAATACACCTTGAGAAAATTTATTATCTAGTAGAGACAAGAGCTGACTGACCTAAACAGTTTTGAAAATAGTGTATTTATAGTTGTATTTTATAATACTGTTGAACTTCCTACTCATTATCTGACCTCATTTTGTGAAGAAATGCTTCAAATGAAACTTTTCAAAAGCACATATTGTGAATTACTTTAGTTGAAATACTTTCTTATACTAGTTATAATGGAGTATTTTATGGCAAACAAGGCTAATGTGGAGTATTTTTAGACTGAGGTATATTTTCAAAGCCTAGTGGATTAGTAAACAGTTAAGAAATTAGGGCCAGATGCCTTCAAATGCTTGTCTATTTATTTTTGAAATTAAAGCTGATATTTGAATAGATAGAAAATATAAGTGAATATCTTTGGCCATTTTAATAATAGATACATATCATTAAAGTATAAATTAACTGCTGATTCAATTCATCATAATGCTATGTGAATCAATGTGTTTTTATTTAAAACTGATAATTTTGATGAAAATATGCAAATTTTTAACCACATGTAACCTGTTGGTTATTTCTTTTTACGTTTTCAGACAGTTCTTTTATAATACAACTTTTATTTATTTTTTTAATTAGAACTTTTTTCATTGTTTTCAATTACATTAAAATGATGAAGAGAAACCAGAAGTATTATTATTCACATAGGTTTTTTTTTTATAACCACAAATTTTAGGATGATCTATACAGTAATTTTTAATGTACTTCTAAATTAGGTTAATATTTCAGCTCTTCATAGAAGTTAAATTATAGGAAGTTAATAACCACCTGAAACTTTGTTGTGGAAGCCAAACTATTTAAATACTATTCTACAGTTGTGAATAAATCCCAGGAAAATATGTCCATTTGTATTCTACTTCCCTACTTCTTTTTTTTTGTTGTTGTTAAAGTAAAAATTTTAAGCATCTGTCTCTTGAAGTTACTTCTTTAAAAAAGTTTCTTTGTTAGTCTGCATGAAGTATATAACAATGCTGCTTTTATAGGATTTTTATAAAGGTCAAATGAAAACATAGTAAACTGTCATTTGGCAGCACATTAACTGTATTTGGATTATGTTAAAGTGATAATACAAACTTTATTCTTAAGATTTTAAATTACTGTGAATCAGCAAAAACATCTATGTATGAGATGGCAGCTCTTGTTTGTATTATCTGTAACAAGTAGAAGCCGCATTAGGTTCATCAGCACCTGCTGCTCCAGCCGGTCCACAGTGCAGCTTTCATAGTCATGGCCGTAATGGTGCTTTTGTCTGCGGTCTGCCCCAATTTGAATGAAAGGATGGTACTTAGCCTTTTAAAAATTAAATGTGATAAAATAACAAACTAAGATATTGGAGTCAAGGCAAAAACTGTATATTACTTAACATTCAAACAACAATTAAAATGATAAATCAGTTGAAACAGGATATCATCGAACAGCTAGCTGTATAGTATGGGAAAGGAATAACAGGTGTATGATTGGAAAAAGAAAAAGAATAAATTGATGTGTTTTGTTTTTTTAGTGAGTTCTTGAAGCAAAAGGGAAAAAATTAAATTTAAACTGAAATCATTTTTCCAATAATCTTGATCAGGCAATGCAGGCTTGGTTCTATCAGCAAGCAGTAGGCACATGAACTTTAGCCAGCATCCCGATGATTCATTGCCGACCAGAAGGGTTGTGTTAGCTTATGAGTTCCACTGCTTTGACAAAGACCAGATGACAGTGTTTAATCAAGATATGTTTATTTCTCTCTCATGGAGAAGTCTGAGAAGAAGGTGATTTGGGAGTGGAAGCCAAGCATCTCTGCTCTCAGAGGACTGTTTTATCACCCTACCATGCTTTAGCAGTGGTTTTTAAACTGGTCTATGCATTAGCTTTATCTGGAGAGCTAAAAAAAAAAAAAGATTCCTGGGCTTTATATAAGATTATAACTTAATCTCTGACAAATAGTAGCACCCCAGGGCTACTGAATCAGAATCTGTAGTTAGAACTTAGTCGTCAGACCTCCACTTAGCTGCAAGGGAGGCTAGGAATATAATCTCTAGCTGCAGGCAAGCGTGCAGCTAAAACTTGGTTGGTTTTATTATTGAAAAGAAGATAGATAGTAGGGGATGATTAGTTGGTTATTTACCTGCAGGTTAAGAGTTTGAGATACTCAACAATAATAATGACTTGAAGTCAATTGGTAGAGAGAAAAGACAGTGATGGAGTGTGAGGCTAGTTAGCATAACACTGGGGTAGTAGTATACTGAATACCTACAGGAGGCACAAACTCCAGCCTGAGTCAAGCATGTGGAAAGGGCTAGATCTTTCTGAAATTGGAAGGGCTCCTTTAAAATGACAGCTCTACCCGTTGTTACCATTTAGGAAAGTGGACTAGGTCTTTTAGATCCAGATAGAGAGCTAGATATTTATTGAAATATCAGCCAAATTTAACATATCTTTAAGTTGGATATAGTTTAACAGCTGTTTACTTAGAAATTGTGACCTCATTTTTATAGCACAGTATTTAGAAGACAAAGAGAGCGTTTTTCTCATTGACAAAATTATATTCCTCAAAATTCATTCTAATATTTAAAATTATAATAAAAATTTTGTTAAGAATAGCAAAAGATGTTATATTAATAGGCAGTTACCTTTTGGGCATTTTAATAAAACTATATGTGATATTTTGGTATTCCTTAAGTTATTATACTCAAATTAATTTTACATTTTTCAATGAAGTTTATAGGACTCTAATTATGGATGAACTTTTAGCAAATAAGCTAATGGATTTTGGCTGCTTTTGTTTTAACAATGATTTTGTGATATTTGTGACTGTTCAGTTTGTCTGCAGAGGCACTTTGTAAACTGTGTAATACTATACTGATATTTTTAGTGCTTTGCACTGTATTTGGCACAAAAGCACCCAATGAATAAATGATACCTCTGTTAAATAATAATTAGTGTTTTCATCCCTAATATAAGACCTTTACTGATTTTAAATGACCCATGAACATGGACAACAGGATGGGGATTGACTGTGGAAGAGAGGGGTGAGTAGGGCAGGGAAAAGCAACAGGGGGAAATTGGGACAACTGTAATAGAACAACAATAAAGAAAGGCCTTTACAGATGTTAATGAAACCAATATCAGTAGGAAATAATAAAAAATATTTCTGGAATGTTCTTTTCAGTTTTACAAACTTGTTAGATTGAAATAAGCTTTTTATTCATTGACAAATATTGGATCTCACAGACTGAGTTCATTACTTGGTAGAAAGGTAACTCTTTTGCTTGGTTGGTTAAGACATTATTCAATAAATTCGTCATGATTTATAATGACATAAAATATATTTCTAAAAGTGTCTGACTTGTATTTTGGAACACATTTGTTTATCTGGTAAAATCTGGTTGTCAGATGCTTTGGCAGTGGCAGCTTCTTGGATGGCAGTGCTATTGGATTAGAAGGGCTTACTTTCTGGGCTTACTTCCTTGGTTACTGTGCCCATTGCACAAAGGGAAATGTACTCCTTTTGTCTAAAACAGCTTTTGTCACTAAAATGCTTGATTAGCGAGACAAGAGATGAGGCTTGTGGGCTGAGAATGTGCTCTCAGAGTTTGGGCAGGTACTGTAATTTTTTACTTTTATTGATTCCATATAATATCGCATTTGTTAATGTAGATGAGGAAAAACCACAACTTTTCTGATTGTTTCAGTTTCTCAGGTCTATAATGCATTCACTGTGTGGAGCTCTGTGGAGACATCCTCTGAATACATGCAAGCTGTGGTCCTTCTGTCCCTTGATCATTTGAAGAGGGACAGAGGCTGTGGCATCGGCACCCCACTCTCACGCTCTGCCTCCTGCTGTTTTCTTTGGCTGCAAATGGTGGATCAAGGATGGTGGCTGATAATTAGTGTAGAAAGGGTGATTGTTTCATCAGCATTTAGTAATTGAGTATAATTTCTATAAATGTCACTGTTTTGACACTTTACCTATCTCTGGGAAATGAATGGTTGATATCCCATATATGTCCATTTAGCCACTCTTGAATATGGAGTAAAGTATCTTTTGAGCCAGCTATCTTTAATCTTTTTAAGAAACATTAGCTAAAGTTGTTAAAATTCATATTTTCACCCTAACACAAACTTGCAAGTGCTGTTGCATAAATTTTTAACAAAGTACATTGGTTTTAAGGTGACTTAGCCATTTGATGATTCAGTTCATTTCATGTTTATTTAAGAAATGTATTAAAAAATCAGGATGGTTCATTAATGGTGAATGTATCAATTGCTTTGAATTAGCCAACATTTATTTTAGTCATAATATATATGTTTTGCAATTTTTGAAAAATATTTTAGCTTGATTATATTTCTCAGAAAACCAATGACATTCATCTGTATTCTTTCAGATTTGTGAAAGGACAAAAAGGAGATTTTGTCTTTTGGTTTATTGGATTTTTCACTATTCTCTACATCATCAGTCAGAAAATAAATAATTTTTAGGGAAAAAAAAAGAAAATAAATAATTTTTAGCACTTCACTACATGTTCTGAAGGGAGTTCTTCTGTTGTATGTTTAGCTTATAGGACCTCAGGTTTTAAAGCCACCTTCCTCTTTTAAAGGAAATCAAAAGCAGTCTTGTCACTTAAAATGGCAAATGGGCTGGAAATCAGGAGTGGGCGAAGAGGACAGGGTGATAAGTCACTTACTACAGGGAGTTGGGAGATGGTTGACGTGATGAAGGTCATGAGGATTTACAGGAGAAGGCAAGCATGGTAGCAGTGAATTGAAGGTTGAGCAGGTAAGAGTTTTGAAGGAGGCCAGCCTATGAGTATTCACATGTTGTTCTAGCCTAATTACATTTATGACCTGAGAGTACATTTCAAATTCCTTCTGGCAAGAAATAGTGATTTTTTTTCCTACGCTAGTAATAAATTTGCTGATATTCAGTTCTTATATATGCCTTCCAGGCACAAAACAAGAACATGAAAATTATTATCCTTACAATCACTAACCTTATGGCTAATGCCTTTGCTTCCTTATACTGGTCTCATTATAGTCTCTTCTTGGTCAGAACCCCCTTATGTACTGCTCTACTGGCAGTTTTGAAATTATGTCTGACATTCCAAAGCACCTTTCATTGTTCTCTGTCTCTATCCACCTTATAAAAGAGCAGTACCTGTAGCTACTTTCATGAAGGAACATTTGACAGGCAATCATTTATTTTTCTCACTTATCGTTGCTAGTCAAAGTCTTACATTTTAGCTTCTTTTGCATTTCAGCTTGCCTTTTTTCTGGCAAATAATTAATATAAAATGTAAAAAATATAATATCCTCCATTGTTATGGTTGATTCAGAGTGAAATCTTTTATGCATTTTATTCCCCACATGGAGCAATACTCAATAATGTATTCACAGCAAGAATACACCTTAGAATTAATTATTTGTGTCATTCATCCAGGTATTCCCTTACTATTAAATTATTGCTTTCTCATTCAGTATGAACTTGCTTTTCATTTTGTTAGGTATGACCTCTGTCATTAGTGGATAGTTAAAAATCCCTTCCAGGAATTTCCTCTGATTATCTACAACATTTTGGTTTGAATAATAGGCCTGCTGCATAACTAGGAGAGGTGGCCTTTTGATATTCAGTTTATTAATTATTTATGGAGTGACTTTGTGGAAAGGGGAGTATTAGAAGAGACAAGTTGGTAGAAAATACTGTCCTTGCTTTCAAGGAGTTCATGATCTTATTGGGGAGACAAGGTGTACTTTGAAGTCTGATTATGTGCGTAAAGAAGTAATATAGGCCATGTATTCTATAGGATGGGTGTGGGTAAGCATGAGAGAACTTACAGAGAGGTAAGACTGATCTAGTCTATTTATAATTGTTAGAATTTGACTGGGCCACCAGGTGGGCAAGAGGGAGTAAGAACTGGGAAAGTGGCATTGTGTCATGAATAAGTACAGTGTGATAGAAATCGCTACACTGAGGTACAGTGGGGAACACATTTAAAAACACAGGAGATTCACTATGAGGAAATTCAATATGAAGAAAGACAAATGAATCTAAGTTTTCTTCCTGGAAGTTTTCCATTTTTCTTTGAACTATGGCTATTTGAATAATCCATTTCAAAATTCCACTAATCAAACAGGTGCAGGAACTCTTTGGAAGACATAAAGACATTGTTTGGCAGACACAAGTAAGGATATAACTTAAAGAATAAGGAATAACGAAAAAGGTGTGATCTTTTCTTACCTGGAAAAAGCAAGAGAGAAAGTGCCGTGAACATATATATGGAAGTATATTTTAATGTTTTCAATTTAATAAACATGATAGAAAATATGGGTAATATGAAGAGCTAAAATGAGCATAGTAATTTTACCTATTTCAAGCGCTATAATCTGCTTAATTTTTCATACATTAGTTTAGAGTCTGTGAAATCTACTTGACATATTTTATATTTTTAAGCAATTAGGTATAAAGCATTAATAAATTTGAGGCTCTGGAATGTATTCATCCAGTATATAGTAAACTCTTGCCTTCCTTTATTAGGGGGTCTCAGTGAGAATTTCAAAGAAAAATCAGAAAACCAGAGAAATACTCTTGCAGCCAACTTTATAAACTTGTGGGAGGTGACAGTAAGTGTTTCAAGGACAATCTGACATGATCCCCACCAGTGTCACATAGGCACTGACATCTGGGAAGTGACAGTAGCTGACAGACCATGTTGGCACAGTGGAAGTCAGAAATGGACTAGCTCAGTTGGATGAAAAATGTCATGCTGACTAGGAGGCTAAGAAGCAGAACACAGCAGTGACAGCCTGTGCAAACAGTGGCTATTAACATTAACTAAGAGACAGATTGAATACAGTGTGGCTGTGGGCCACCCATCAGTGGCTCTGCCACGCTCGCAGACATTGGAATTTCTTTACTGTCAGCAGTAACTTCTCTGGTAAAGGGAAGAAATGTTTATGTTCATTGTCACGCTGGACAGTGACAGGTAAGAAATGCACCTTTTGTTATGAAGAGTAATGCAATTTTAATGTGAATTTGGCCTTGAAGGCAAAGAATTGCTGAGCCATCTCTCATAGCATTCTTTGAAGTATATTCCTAGCTCAGCTGCTGGTTCGTGCACATCCACCCCTGATCTCACACTTTTTCAAGATGGCAGCCCGGGAGTTGGGGTGTGTTTTAGGGGAGTCAAAGGCCTATGGGTTCTGAGATTAAAATCACGGAGATATTGTCTGCTTTTGCTATTCCGTCATCTATACCTTGGCTGCTGAGCATTCCTGGAGAAAATCATCAAAATGATTTTTTAAAGTTCAATTTATTGGGGTGATATTGGTAAATATAATTATTTAGGTTTCAAGCATATGATTCTCTGATACATCATTTGCATATTGCATCATGTGCCCACCATCCAAAATCAAATCTCCTTCACCATCCACTCGACCCCCCCACCCCCGCTCTATCCTTTATTGCCTCCCACCCACCGTTTCCTCTGGTAACCACCATAAGGTTTCCTGAGTCTATGAGTTTTTGTTTGTTTATTTGTTGCTTTTGGTTTTATAGCCCACAAACTGGGTGTTTTTACTTGGCTTGATCCCTCTATTTTCCTTCAGTTGTGACTCTGAAACCTTACCCCTCTCATTAAGCCCCAGCTGCATCCCTGGCCTCTTAACTCTTAGTTGGTGATTCCTAACTGCCTTACAGAAAAAAAAAAAAAAAAAAAAAAAAAAATCAAAGACCTTGAGGCTTGAATAAACTTTCTCAATCCCTTACCTTATTGTCTAAAATAGTTATTAATTTCTGACCTTGGCACTTGGAACTATTTCTCCTCAAAATGGATTCTTCTTCTTGCCCTTACCCTCTCATTTCCTTCCTTCTAACCCCAGACCTTTTAACTTAACCCCTTCTCTCTCTCCTTGTCTTCAACCTTCCTACTATACTGACTCACCTTGCTCTGTGTTCTTAAAACCAAACAGGGAAAACAAATAACAAAACCTTCTATATTTCCTCCTTTCATTTATTTATCTGCAATTTCCTAATCTCGCCCTTTCCTTTGTTAGACAAGTAAGGTGCTTAAATTAGTTGTTTACAGGAGAGGATGATGACTCAGGCCACCTCTTAATCCTGTAATTCTGGTTTCTTCCCTTATAATTCACTGAAGCTCATTTGAAAAACGTACTAAGGATTCAGTAAGAGGAAACGCTGCATGGCAAATAAGAAGGTCATTAGGCCAGAATGGGAGACTGTTAGGGTTGATGGGTCCTGACTAGCTAGGTAGGTAAGGCCACCATTGGTGTTAAGTGGTTTTTTTCTTGACAATTTCTTTCCATTCAAATGACCACCCCTAAGTACCCACTAATGGCCTAGACTTACATTTTTAATTGGATCTACCTTACCGTCTCTCAGGAACACTTTAAATCCAGTAAACTAAAAACATTTTCCAGGATTTCTGAGTCAGTTATGTAGAAAACTACATAATGATGACTTGTTTCTAAACATGGGTATGTGAATTATTTTCAGTCATGGTTTTTCTACAGTTTTTACCATAGCAAGTAAACATGTGGATTATCAGTGAGGTATCCTTATCCATTATGTATGGTTTGTTCTCAAACTCATTCCAGAAAGTCCTTGGATAAGTGACTGTAGCACAGCTTTACTACCACAGTGACCAAGCAGAAGGAAAGTCAGAAGAGGTTAAGGAAGACAAGGGCTTTGGGAGGGCAGACCATGAGCAGTGTTTCATGTGGAGCGGGCCACGGGGCTGTGTTTAGTGGAGTGTTGAACAGTGTGAGAGCTTGCTTCAACAAAGAGTAAGAGGTATCAACACTGGGGCAGTAAGTGTCTACAGCTTAATCAGGAAGTTTGGGTGTACAGCTTACAAAATTAATATCCAGAAATCAGTTGCATTTTTATATGCCAACATTTAACTAACAGAAAGGGAAATTAAGAAAACAATCCCATTCACAATTGCTACAGAAAGAATAAAATACCTAGGAATAAACCTAACCAAGGATGTAAAAGATCTGTACTAGGAAAATTATAAGATACTGAAGAAAGAAATTGAAGAAGATACAAATAAATGGAAGCACATACCATGTTCATGGATAGAAATAATTAACATCATTGAAATGTCCATTCTACCCAGAGCAATCTATAGATTCAACACAATTCCTATCAAGATGTCAATGATGTATTTCACAGAACTAGAACAAATATTTCAGAAATGGGCAAAGGACCTGAATAGACACTTCTTTAAAGGGGGCATACAGATGGCCAATACACATATAAAAAGATGTTCAAAGTCACTAATCATCAGAGAAATGCAAATTAAAACCACAATGAGATATCATCTCACACCTGTCAGAATGGCTATCATGAATAACTCAATAAACAACAAGTACTGGCAGGAATGTGGAGAAAGGGGAACCCTTTTGCATTGTTGGGAATGCAGGTTGGTGCAGCCACTGTGGTAAGCAGTATGGAGATACCTCAAAAAATTAAAAGTGGATATGCCTTTAGACCCAATAATCCCACCTCTAGGAATATATCTGAAGGAATCCGAAACACTAATTCTAAAGAACATTAAGTACCACTGTGTTCACTGCAGCGTTATTTACAATCACCAAGATATAGAAGCAGCCCAAGTGTCCATCAGTGGATGAGTGGATAAAACAGCTATGGGACATTTACACAGTGGAATTTACTCAGCCATAAAAAAGAAAAAATTGTATCCTTTGCTACAGTATAGTTGGACCTGGAGAACATTATGCTAATTGAAATAAGCCAGTCAGGAAAAGACAAATACCATATGATTTCACTCATATGTGGAATCTAATGAACTGAACTAACAAGCAAAAATGGGGACAAATTCATAGATGGAGAGCAGGATGACAGCTGGGTGGGGTGTTAAAGGATGAAGGGAGTGAACAAAAGGGAAAAGGACTCGTGGACATGGACAAGAGAGTGGCGATTGCTGTGGGGAGGGAAGTATAAGGGAATTAAATGCTAATGGAAAAAATACAATAAAGGTTAAATAAAAAAAGTTTGTGAACTATAAAGGAGAAATTGGATATTTGTTAGATTGAGGTTGGTCATATTAACAATTTATTATGTATTATGTATTTGTACTCTACAACTTGCAAAGCATGCTCACATTCACTTTTTCCCTCTTATTTTAGGTGTAACAGTAAAATTGTTGTTATCCCCATTTTATAGATGAGAAAATCACTTCAAAGTGTGAGTTACGTAGACCACGTAAGTATAGAGTTAGGAGTTGGGATTTGAATGGAGGTTATCTTAATGTGCTCCTGTAATTTTTATGCTTTATGATTCTTCTTTACTTCTAACATAAGACTATTTGATACAAAAGAAGAAAGAAGGGAACTTCTGAAGATAATGAGAGAGGAGATGTTGGGAAAGGAAAGGCTGATTTTTGAAGACACTGTCTTTCAGGACTTGGAGGAAACATTATCTTTCAAGAGGAAGAAAGATGTTCATTCTCTGTTATTTTAGGACAGGGTGATAGGCTGAGTATAGAGTCTGGGATTTGGAAGTGTCAGGTAAGGAGTCTTGGTAGGTGTGGGGTGAGCCCCCATTCCGTACATTGCCTGGGGAAAGTGTGGCACAAAGCCTTTAGGGAACTTTCTGTGGTGATGATACACAATAGTACATTTGGCTGAAAGTTTTAATTAGGTCTCATATAGTTATGCAACTGTGTATTTGTAGCCACTGTTCACCAATCTTCATGGATCAATGAAGTATAAAAACCAGGCACTTGGCTCCTTTTGTTGCTAGGTTTTTCCTGCATTGATCCCAATATTTCTTTAAGAACCAGCTTTTGCAGGATAACTAACTTAGAGCTATGTAAGCTCTCACCATGTTTCTTGGATTCTTGCCTAACTCCTGGATAAGAAGAGGCAAACTGTGCTTCTGGAGGCATTAACTGGCTCATTCCCCAGACTCTTGTATCTGTAATGCTAAAATTCTCATGCTGATAAATCTACAAATGACTGTCCATTTCACAGATGCTTAAGGTTTGATTTTTATGATATAATTTTGAAATGTGAGACCAAGTAGACAACTCTCATGTCAAAATTATTAATATATCAATAACATCTGTATTTCCACTTTGTTTCTTAAATTATGCTCTTCAGGTATTATTACGTGATGAACCCTGAGAGGATGACAGCTGTATCACTGTATCATGTAGCAGAGCATCATTTAGGTATTTGGTAAATGCTTTGGTTTTACTTTTAAAAGCTCTGGCATACCCTGTTAAATTACTTCTTATTTTTATAATCTGTCAGTGACCCACATTCTTCATTATATATTTGTTTTGGTTAACTGTTTTTTTTCCATGTCCTGTTATATTCCACCCTGAAAAGGCAAATAAATTATTTAACTTTGACTTCTGTGATCAGTGATTCCTTCTTCTTTTTTGTTTTTTCCTTTTTACAGGAATCATTCTTTTCATTTCCCTCTCCAGTTTCAGACTATTTAATATATCTTTCTACATATATATAGATATTTATCTATGTATATATATATTAATATGTGTGTATAGATATTTGTATCTATCTAAATGATTATATGCCTTTGGTTTTAGACGGTTAATTTCTATAGCATATTCTGCTTTGTAAGCAAATTTCCTGTACCGTAGCATTTTGTCATATATAGCAAAATTAGTATGTAGTTTTGCAAGGCCTCAAATTGATATTAAAAGTAAAGTTGGAAGAGTACTAAGCATTCTTTCTTAAACTTATGCCATTCTCCTAAAAGCAATTTTGCAGATAGACGAAGAGGAAAAAATAGTGGAAAGGCTATTGTCTTTCAGAAGAAAAAAATTGCACAGTGATATTCTGAATGGGCCTCATTGAAGAATAAAGGATGCAATCTCTGTATTAAACACAGATGGACTATTTCAGTCTCAGCTGTCATTGAAGAATCTCCACATCAGTTTGGATCGAGCACCTTTGGGGCATGAATAAATGACAGTGATAAAACTGCCTCTTTCCTGAGCTGGTGTGCACAACAGCCTTTATCTGTGCCATCTGGTGCTACAGAGGATGGCAAATTCTCTCTGCCATGATTTGTCTTTCTTTGGAATTTGTAGACATTTTTAGCATAGAATATGTTTGACCAAGATCAGACTTTCAGTGGCTAGATTTTGATGGCAACAGTTTTAAAAAAGAAATGGAATTCTAAGAGATTGGAAATGTGGGAGGAGGCAGAGAAATTAGTTGACACACTTTTAGATATTTTGGAGAGTACTGGTTATTTACAAATGGGGTGCTTTGTAAGCCCTTGCCATATCTCCATTTCTAGTGATGGAAAGCTGTTCCTACTTTTGTTTTCACAAATTTATTTTGCTACTATTGCTTTTAGAATAATAACACAATTAATGCTCTGGTTCTCACCCATTGAAGCAGTGAATGGTGATCATTCTGCCTTAGGGCTCTTACTTTATTGTGGATTCTAAAAATTGGTTTACAGTGCTTATCACCACTTACTCAATTTATCTACTTTAAAACCAGTCAAAAGATTTATTGGCTGTTGATTCTTGCAGTAACTTGTGTTCCTTTATTTTCTACCATTGTCTGTGATTAAAATCAAAACAAAGTTAAATTACATTTTACTAACAAAAGAACATTCCTTGTATGAATTATGAATTAGTGATAGAAGGTTTATAAATGATTACATTTTAATATTTTTCCCCAAATTGGGGTTAGATTATGTGAAAGCAACCTAGACCCACTTAGGAGTTTATCTGTTGTCACAAAATACCAATGACTTTTCTCTGGATTCATAGTAGAGAACTATATTGGGCAGAACTCTATATAGTGCTCATTAATACAATCACCTTTGAATTGACTGAGTCAGATATAGTCATGAAAATGTAAATGAAAACATTTAGTCAAGCAAAATTTGGAGCTCTTTGAGTTACAGCTGAATAAAATGAAATGAAATGATTTACATTTAAGTTAAATATACAATTATGTGTGGTCTAGTTGAAAGTTACGTTTGTTTTTGAGTTCTTAGTATAAAGTCTGGCTAGAACCTGTTTTGACCAGATCAAGTTTCAGTTCTGCTCCACAGCTTTCTTAGCTCTGAGCACAGGAGGTAACATTACCTGAACTGACACCCTGTTCAGTTCCCCAAAGTTATTTACCTTCCCCTTTTCACAAGGGAAGAATACTTTGTACCAGTTAAGTTCTCCCTTTCAGTCTTCACCTGCAATGGGTTTGTTTCCTATAAGCCTGCTAATTTACCCTTAACTCACCATCCTCTTTCGACATTAAAAAAAATTGTATGTTGTGGAGGGTTTGGGGGTAATGGTTTTCAGAATAAAAAAGTGACATTGTTTACCAATGTATAAGTTGGTAAAAAGCTAGAAAAACACCGCCTTTATTATGTCCATTGCCACTGACAGGCAGTTGTGCAAAGCGGAAGGGCTGGGATTCAGACACCTGACATGATTCTTAGACACAGTATCACTTCTAAGACCTACTTGGCAAAGGATCTGGTCTGCAAGAAGATTGGGTCTGCAGAGGGTGTTGGGAGCGGAAATGGCAGTTTTACTCTAGTCCTGGTTTTCTATGGTTATTGTCAGTGCCCCAACAATCTGGTGCTGGGTGGGTAACCAATGGCAGGAGACCATTTATCTTTAGTCTAACATTGCGGTATATCTGTTCACGAAGGAAGAAATGAGGATGTCTTGTTTTTTTCCCATTTGGACACTCTTCCCAATTTAAACAATTAGTAGAATCTTGAGAACACATTTGGTCTAGGTAAAACCCCATTTTTTTTTTTTTTTTTTTTTTTTGTCTAATTCTAGTGATATATCTACCTTAATTATGGACTTTTGGTCACTAGGTAGATATTAGTATTTGGATCCTCATCTCTACAAACCTGAGTGAGTTTTATGGTAAGGATAGACTGTTGGAGAAAAGTATCTGACTTAATACAAAGATTTTTTTCAATGTAGGAATGACCAATTTCTGCCTTTTAGCTTAACTTCACAATGAGGGGACAAATGTCATTCCAGCTGTGTGCCTCACTCAAGTTTCCATCTCCCTCCTAGCAGAGTGCCTGCCATTATGATGCCACTCCCAATGATTTTTACAAGGAGTGTTAAATATTTGTTTAAGGTGCTAAAGGGATTCACAAGGGAAAAACGAGGTAAGCTTGGGAAACTTGTTTCCCTAGTCTAGAAGACACTCAGTTGATCAGGTCACCTCAAAAGGAATCAGAAGCCAGCTGGACAGAGCTTGCATTGGTACAATTTGGAATTTGAGCATCAAAAATGAATAAAGACTTTAAATAGTAAATAGTAAATAAAAAAAAATTGAGAGAGTAGCAATGCACATAGTGATATACAATAATGGCATTTACAGTAGCATCATAAAACATAAAATACTTAGGGATAACTATAACAAAATATGTGCAAGATCTGTACATTTCAAACTATACAAAATTGCTGAGGGAAATGAAAAGGGACCTAAAAAATGGAAGAGAAAGTTTTTATGGATTAGACTACTCTGTTATTAAAATGCTTATCTTTCTTAAATTGATTATATATAGATTCAATGTAATCCCAACAAAACACAGCAGGCTTTTGTGTATGCGTGGGTTTGTGTGTGTATGAATTGCTTTTATAATTTATATAGAAATGTAAAGAACAGAAAATAGCAAAACCAGTTTTGGGAAAAAAATTAAGGGAACTTACAGTACCTGATTTCAAGATCTATAAAGGTATTTAAGTAAAAACAATGTGGTATTGACATTAGGATAGAAAAGGAGATCAATGATATGAATAAAATTCAAAAATAGATCATATTTATATCACTGTTAATTTTTGGAAAAGATGTCCATGCAAGTAATTAAATTTATTGCCTTTCTCTTTAGTCTAACATTACAATACATCTGTTCATCAAATGGTGCTAGTAAAACTGCATATTTATATGCCAAAAAACTTCTCTATCCATATATAAAAATGGTTTTAAATAAGTCATATATTTATATATTTATAGAATTTCTAGAGAAAATCATTGGAAAAAACATTTCAGTTGTAGGTTAGGCAAGTATTTATTACTTACATGGAACATCTGAACCATAAGAAAAATTGTAAATTGAACTTTATCAAAATTGACATCTTTTGTTCTTTAAAAGGCACTATTAGGAAAGTGGAAAGACAAGCCAAAGACTGTAAGAAACTATTTGCAAAACATATATTTGATAAAGAACTAGTATCTGGCATTTACAAATAACTCTTACAATTTAATGAAAGAGATCATCCTGATTAAAAAATGGGCAAAAATTTTGAACAGACACATCACCAGAGAAGATATGGAGGTATGTATTCAATAAGCACATGAAAATGTGCACCATATCTCTAATCATCAGACAAATGCAAATTAAGACTACAGTGATATCACTATATCCACTTAAACAGTTAAAATTTTTTAAAATGAAAATAAGTATTGGCAAGAGTATAGAACAACTGAAACCCTCAGATACAGCTGGTGGAAATTCAGAATGGTGCAATCATTTTGGAAAATGTTCTGACATTTTCTGAAGTTAAACGTATGCTTGCTTAGCCATTTCATCCTTAAGTGCTGCCCGAAAGAAATGAAATACATGTTCACACAAATACTTGTATATGAATGTTCAGAAAAACTTATTTATAATATCTTCAGACTGGAAACAACCCAAATGTCCATCAGCTGGCAAATAGATGAACACATTGTGTTATATCTATACAGTACAATGAAATTCTGCTCAATAAAACGGAACAACTGTTTTTACATGAAGAAGCATGGACGTATCTCAGAAGCATTTTGCAAAGTGACAGAAGCCAGACACCAAAGACTGCAAACTGTAATATGATTCCATTAAATGAAATTCTAAAAGGGCAAACTATAATCATGCAAATTAGATCAGTGGTTTCTTGGGGGTGAAGTGAGTGAATTAACTGCAATGGAGCAGGAGGGAATTTGAGTGGCAGAAATGCTCTGTATGTTGACCATGGTGATGGTCGCACAGTGGTATACATTTGTGAAAACCCAACTTTACCATTGAAATGGGTGAATTTTATTGTATGTAAATCATTTATCAATAACATTGTTTAAGATCATACTATTATTTGAAAAAGAATTCCCTCCAGCAGTCTGCCAATTAATAAATTTAAGAGGAATTATAGGATTTGTAAGATCACCATTTTGAAAATCATAAAGCAGTGATTGATTCAATCAAGAATCACCAGTGACTGCCGAAACCATTTGGGGAGGTTATTGGAGAACAATACATTTGCAGATTACCCTACTAACTAGTGACTACTCTAAATGGGCAAAATGTGCCCTTCCCTATGGTAACCCATGTTTGTCATCAAAATTTGCATCACTGGCAGTGTACAACCTGACACCAGGAGCTTCTTGAAGTGTACCCTGATAAAAAAATGTTCTTGCCCAACCTGCCTAACTGGAACCTAAACCAAACTTAAATCTAATTTTCAATTAGAGATATCACGGATAGAGGAACAAGTTAATTGACACCATAAGTAAACAATCGTTAAAATTCTAAATGTATATTCTACAAGACAATTGGACTAAACTATTCAAAAAGTTGTATCAGAAAACATTCAGGAGCGTTAGGGGAACTATTCTAGAGCTAAATCATTAAAAAAGAAGACAGTCAAATGCAATGTGTATAATTTGACTGGATTCTGACTAGGAGAAATGAAAGTCATAAAAGGCTTTTTAGGGCAAGTGGGAAAATTGAAAAATATAGGTAGTTGGGCCATTAGCCCAAATGGAATTCTGTATTTATTTATTTTTTTTTTTGACATGACGTTATTACCATGCCTATGATGAGAATGTTGTTATTCTTAGGAGAAACATGGTTCAGTATCCTGTTGTCTGCAACTTACTTTGGGTCAGAATAAAAGGAACCATATATACCCACGCATAAATTAAGCAGCTGTGGCAGAACATTGATTGTAAATCCAGGCAGATGGTTAAGAGTATTCATTTTACTCTTTTTTTTTGTCCCTCATTTTACTCTTTGTAACTCTTCTATATGCTTAGGAAATTTTATGATAAAATGTTAAAAAAAAATAAGATCTATACTCTCCTTTTTGGAAAGGTAGTTCTGAAATATCATATACCTCAAGGAACTCTGAAATTTTTAGTTCTTAAAAGATATGGCCCCTTAAGAAAGTACATCTCTCTTTTCCTCACTGTTCTTGAACATCACAGTTTTACTAAATCAACAGTTTTACTAAAAATTTATGTTTCTCTATAAAGGAGGGAAACCTTTGAGTAATTCGATTAAAATTTGTTTGAGAAACTAAAGGTTAACTGATCATTAAGTTATTTTAGATAAATAAGAAAATATAACTAGTTAAAACAAAGACTTAAAACTTTAATTTTTTATATGGATGGAGCTGGTGAGATTTGGGTCAAGGGTATATTGCCTATAACAAATTTCCACAAACTTCCCTGCTTAAAACAAGACTGGTTTATTAGCTCACAGTTCTGTAACTGAGCAGTTTGGACAGACTATGCTGGCTTCTCTGATTAGGGACTCACAAAGCCAAAATTATGGTGTCAAGCCAGGCACAACTTTTATCTAGGGTCTCTGCGAGACACTGTTGGCAGAATTCAGTTCACTGGAGTTGTAGTTCTGAGGCCTCATGTCCTTGCTGGCTGTCAACCAAGGGTAGCTTTCTGTTTCTGGAGGCCGCCTGCATTTTCTCTCACATACTTCCCTCCGAAAACTAGCATCATTTTATTTGTCATAATGATCTCTCCTGATTTTCTCTTCTGCAACCATTAGGAGAAAACAAAACAAAAACTCTTTCCTTTTTAAAGGGCTGACATGATTGCATTACATCTATCAGAAAATTTCTATCTTAAGGTCAACTGGGCCATATAACATAAAATAATCACAGGAATGATATGTCATCACACCCATGGGTTCCACTTATACTCAAAGAGTGTGCTTATACAGCAGTGAGCATCATTGGGATCATTCTTACAATTTGGCTTAAGGATTTTTTCTTTGAGTTCTAGGAGACAAAAATTTTTTTTGTAATGATGAATGAATTATATCTATTTAATCTGCTTTTTAAAAATAAGAGACATTTTAATTAGAAAAAACTTTTTTAAAATTTATTGTTTTTCTATTATAGTTGTCCCACTTTTTCCTCCATTGCTCCCCCACCCCACCCACCCCTTCTCCCACAGTCAGTCCTCACCCTGTTTTCCATGTCCATGGGTCATTTATACTAGTTCCTTGACTAGACCCTTCCCCTTCTTTCTCCCCTTTGTCTCCTGCCCCTCCCCCCTGATCAGTGTCAATCTGCTCTTTGTTTACATGCCTCTGGTTCTCTTTTGCTTGTTTGTTTGTGTTGCTCTTTAGTTTCCTGTATTAGGTGATACCATGGTATTTGTCTTTCGCTGCCTGGCTTATTTCACTAGGCATAATACTCTCCAGTTCCATCTATGTTGTCACCAAAGGTAGGAGTTCTTTCTTTCTGCTGCATAGTATTCCATTGTGTAGATGTACCGCAGTTTTTGATCCACTCATCTACAGATGGGTATTTAGGCTGTTTCCAGCACTTGGCTATTGTAAATAGCGCTGCTATGAACATAGGGGTGCATAGGTTCCTCTGAGTTGGTGTTTCAGGATTCTTCAGGTATAATCCTAGAAGTGGAATCACTGCCTCAAAAGGCCTTTTCATTTTTAGTTTTCTGAGGAAATTCCATGCTGTTTTCCACAGTGGCTGCACCAGTCTGCATTCCCACCAACAGTGCACTAGGGTTCCCGTTTCTCCACATCCTCGTCAGCACAAGTTGTTTGTATATTTGTTGATGATGGCCATTCTGACTGGTGTGAGATGGTATCTCATTGTGGTTTTTATCTGCATCTCTCTGATGGCAAGTGATGTTGAGCATTTTTTCTTGTGCCTATGGACCCTCTGTATGTCCTCCTTGGAGAGGTGTCAATTCATTTTTAATTGGATTGTCTGTCTTCTTGGTGTTGAGTTCTATAAGTTTTTATATATTTTGGAGAGCAAAACTTTGTTTAAGGTATCATTGGCAAATATATTTTCCCATATGGTTGGTTCCCTTTTCATCTTGCTGATGTTTTCTTTTGCTGAGCAGACCCTTTAGTTTGATGTAGTCACATTAGATTATCTTTTCCTTTATTTCCCTTGCCCTAGGAGATACATTGGCAAAAATATTGCTACGTTGGATACCTGAAATTTTACTGCCTATGAAAAACTTTTGGTTTTAATACAATGTAAAAGGGCAGGCATTTGTTACTTATGAAAAATACCTAAGCTTTATTTTGTAATCATATCACTAATAGAAATATGAACATTTTAAAGAAAATATGTAATGTTCTTTATGTAGTTCTTTGTATTGTAATTTCAAAGTTATTCCCTAAGTATTAGTTCTCTTTATATCTTACCATATATCCTTTCAAATTGCTCTATATCAAATCAAATTCAGCCATAACTTCTCTGCTAGCATGCTCCAGATATCTGTTCAGCTAATAAGCCAGCCCAACCATAAGAGTGTAAAACAAAAACCATTTTGTTACGCTCATGGATTGAATGGTTGAGGAATTTAGTCAGGGAACAGTAGGATGCCTTGTCTCTGCTTCAGAGTGTCTGGGGCCTCAGCTGGGAAGGCTTCCACTGCTAGGGGTAGCTCAAAACCCTGGGTCCTCACATCACCTGGAGGCTCTTCACTCTCATGTCTGTGTTAGGCCTGGGATGATTCCCAGGCCTGACTCAGCTGGGACTGTACACAGAGTGCCTCCACATACCTGCCCCATGTGCCTTGACATTCCTCATAGTAAGGTGACTTCAGGGTAGTCAAGTTCATGCATGACACCTCAAGGATCTCATTACAAATGAATGTTCATCTAAAAATCTTATTTCACATTTATTTTAAGTGAGACATGTCTCAACATTATTTTTAATGTTTGATAGTTGGTATACAACTTTCTTAAAGTGTTTTCAGATGTTCTAAGTTGATTTTGTCTCCAGAGAAAAAGCAACTATGACTTCTAAATCATAAAATTCAGACTCCTGGATGGATGGAAAAAAAAAATTAACTATCTATGTTATTCATAGCTCAGTAGCATTTCTTTTTTTACTAAGTAGCATTTTTATTTCATTTAAAAATAATTGGCATCAATTTGCATAAGGCATAGATTTTGTGCTTTAAGAAGATTGCAGCATAATTAAATATGGCAGGTTTTGCTGTGTTCCTGTGTCATCACTAATGAACTGTTAGGATTTTGTAGAGAAGCTAGCTATCGACTTTTGGAAATAAGGGGGTGGATAGTGCTAGAAAAGATAGGAGAAAAATCATAAAATCAGTCTTTATGAAATCAAATTATATTTGCCTTGTCCTGGGTTTCTCACATAACAGAGAGCAGAACTTTTTCTTGTGTTACCTAAAGTGGGAGCCAATGAGGCTGAGTTCTATGACAGACTCTTATGACTCCAGAAATTAGGACTCCACCTTCTTAAATCTTCATGGTTCTTGAACAGAAATCTGTTAGAGCAGCCACTTGCACTACTAACTTACCTCAAAAAAATCCCTGATGACAGACTTAATTCATTATTTAGGTGTTTTTTGTTTTGTTTTGTTTTTAACAATTCTAGTGTTTTATTTAAACTTAGAGCCCCACATTTATTCTCCTATATCTTTAGGTTATGGAGACTATGTTTATTCTTACTAATCTGAGAGGAAAAGTCTTGGAAAAATCTTCAGGATTGACCTTCCATTTCTGTCACCTTATAAAAAAATATCACATCTTCTTTTTGGGTTTCTGTTTTGTTAGTGTTTAACACCATAGCTTTTACATTATGCTTTTTGACACTTAGAAGTTATAATGTTAAGTCAGTTAGATGGTTGTCTCAGAAGAGATACACTGTCATTGTTCTTTCATTACATATTGGGCTTCTCTGAAAATCATTTTTTAAAGAATTCAGCAAACCCCTGAGTTAGAACATTAGGATTAAGTGATGCTGACATTCAGAGTTCAGAGGTTGTCAGTGTGGTTCATGGGCTCCAAAGCACTAATATTACCTAGGAATTTGTTACAAATGCATGTTCTTAGGATTCAAAAACTCAAAAAACTCTGGGAGTGGGGTCTAGCAGTTTGTTTGAACAGCCATTACAGGGGGTATGCATGCTGAGTGTGAGAACAGCTGTCTAAGATTTTGCTATTGGTTTTAGCATTTAGCATAAATTTTACCTTCTTATCCTTTTGCATAAGTATTAGTAATTATCTATGTAAGACAGTTTTGTGTATTATTTTAGTTATTACATATGATACATATATGTATATATACATGTCAATATATTTTCTTGATTTTATATATTAATTAAAAAAACAAAACAAACAAAATAATATGATCTCTGCCATTGTCCCCTGAAGATTTTGAGATAGAAACAAAATCACATAATGTAGACAAAACTTGACCAGGATGGGACTCTGTGGAGCTGGAGATTGACAGCTAGCTAAAGGGTGGAAAGACAGTGCTGAGAAAAGGGGTGAAATAAGGGAAATACGAGGGCATTACTTGATGTAGGACCTGTGTTGGGAGCTGAGCTGAGAACACATCATCAGGACAGCTAAGTGGGAATACAGTGAAAGCTGATGCTCTGCCATTTGCTTTTAGTCAGGACTCTTCCCTTCTGGTGAAAAGGGGGAGGTGGGGTGGGGGGTTGAATCAACGTTCTTTCCTCAGGTGATTCAGTCGCTGGATAGTCAAGAACTGCCTTTGCCTTCAGCCTTGTATAAAGTCACTCCCACAGTAAAATAAGATGACTTGAATGATTTCACAATTGTCATTAACTTGTATTCTATATATTAGAGCCCAGAAATGGATTGCAGTGTTATAGTATATATTGTAGAATACATTGTAGTGTGCAGATTATGGTTGTGATACTACTGTTAGATTAAACAGAGGTGGTGTCCATCTGAAAAGAGGCATCCATGGCATCCATTGCTTACTTCAAGAACATAATATTGTTTCATCAAATGAAATATTTCACTTATTGTTTTTTTTTCCAAGGCTTTTTCTCAGATTTTATTTTGTTGGAGTCCACACTTCCTATCTCGCAGTAGCTTGGGAAGTAACATGGCTTGAGTAAGTTAACCCTTTATAAAATTTGTTTATTGATTTTTTTTGAATCATAGTTATTATTCTTAATTTCAGTCTAACCTAAAAATGTAATCTTTACCCATACTGGGTTCCTACTAAATAAATACTGATTAAATGACTGAATTTTCACTTTTTAAATTTAGTTTACAATTCTTTGAGAAAGCTTTTTTTTTATGTTAGGAAGGGACTTGGAAATATTTTTGCGATTGTTCTGAGTTGATTTTTATATTACATTTTTGTAGTTAAATATTGATTTCTTTTTGAAATTCTTAATTGCTTATGGATTTTTAAAGTTGATCTTTATTTTATGCTTCTTTGTTTTAAATGTTCCACTTAATTTCAGATGGTGAATTTAAAACAAGCTCTCAACTAGGATATATATTAGGGGCATGTCTTGAAAACTATACTATTATACAGGTGCATACTATGGTATTTGCTGGTAAGATTTCTCATGATGTCAAAATGGGGTGAGGGTAACCTGTTATATTGCTTTAATGGTGTTGTAAGAAATGGCAAGAATTTCACCAGACATTTTTTTACCAGCAGACTCATT
This sequence comes from Furipterus horrens, assembly GCF_987537825.1. NCBI lineage: Eukaryota > Metazoa > Chordata > Mammalia > Chiroptera > Furipteridae > Furipterus > Furipterus horrens. The sequence goes on from NW_028327171.1 coordinate 193,574,765, forward strand.
TGGGTTTCTGACTTCTTATTGTGTCTAATCTCTCCAGCAGCTTCTAAGTGACCTTTCAAGTTGTTTTTCTTGCTCTATATCCTCACCTTTTTGCTTTCCACACCACTCCCACCTTAAATTTCTCTGACTCTACTCAGTTATCACCTATAAGGTAATCTCAGACCATTTCCAAGTTCTTCCCTTCCCTTTAGCCCTGCTCTGTGATCACTGTGACATTTTAGAAGGGAAAGTGTGACAGGGAACAGAGGGAGAAGTTCTAGTTTCTTTCATTGAGAAATGTTTTGACTTTTTGGTTGGTAGTAATCAAAACGTGACTTAAGAATCTAACAAAACCCAAAGATAAGGACTTAAAGCCATAAACCTTACAAAGGGAAATGAAAAGTTATCAGGAAGCTGGATTTGTTTGTTGCTTCTATCTGTAGGTCTGCTCCATTCTTTTCTCTAGCTTGCACTTGAAGTTGACTCAGTAAGAGATGGTTAAACCAGAGCCACTGCATTGTAAAATTGCCTTCTTTCATAAGATTATGCCTGACTGAATTATCAGATCTTTGTACCAGTAAAGTCGCTGAGATTGGCCCAACTTGGATTATATATTCCCTCCCATCCCACACACTGTGGGTGAGAGATGAAGTCTACTGTAAGCATAGGGTGGGCTCTCTGCAGCCTTGTTCCACTGTGAGGTCGTATCTGCTCTGACTCAAGCTGGGCTGAGGGAGAAAAGAAAAACCTGAGGTTTGTGGTTTTAATTGGTGCAAACCTTTTTGACTTTCACATCACATTTTCCTAATTAATTGCCAGTTTCAAACTGTGAGTTCTTGTTTTTCAAATGGGAGAAACAAATGAATGTTCCTAATCAGCAAGAAATGAGAAATTGGGGAGGAAGCAGCTGAAAGAATGTGAACAAGAGATAGGGTTTAATGGCTAATAGAAGGTCCAAGAAGATTCAGGAAGAATGTTGTCCAGGGCCAGATGAGTTGTTGGCCTTGGGCAGAAAAGATACATTGTTCTCTGAGACCAGGGAGTATCAATGTGACTGTGTGTCAGAGTTTGAGAGTTGAACATAATTTCTGAGTAGAAGCATGGATATCAGGAAAAAGTGATAGGATCGGGTAGGGCCTGGAAGAAGATGGTGAGGTTCAAGGTAACTGAAATGTGGAATAGAACCATGAATAAATTTAAGGATTTCTGAGGTTCCATTGTAGCTGAAAATCCAGTATCTGGACCGATAGGTACCACTTTGCTCCATTCTCCCTTCAGAAGTGGGTAATTACTGTAGGGTGGGACTGTTCAGTCAGATGCAACAGAAGGACTAAGAGAAAAGAGGGTGAAAAAAACGCAGTTGGCAAGTGAGAAAGTAGAAATACTTAGCTGTGAGATCTAGTCTAAGTAGGGAAGCGAATGAAAACAGAAAAGGGCAAAAGCTTTGAGGAACAGGACAGCTTTAAAGAACCTGAGTGTTTCAGTGGTCCAAGCTCACACTTAATGACAGAGATGGAAGAGAGAAAGTGGAATTTCAGAACTGATGATGTTGGAGGTAAACCCATCCTGGGTAATGTTGAAGTCCAGGTTAAAGCCAGTAATTTTTACAGTGATGGTCTGTCCCTTGGAAAAAATCAAGGAATTTGGATGTTGGGCTCTTAAAAGGGCTATTCACCTGGACATTAATAACAATAGCTAATATTTCATGACAACCTTTTCTGTGCTGGGCACTGTTACCAATTTTACATATGTTATTTCTAATGATTATATTAATCCTGCAAGGAAGCTTTCATCCTTCATTCCTTTTTTATGCTTTTCTTCATTACACAAAATAATTTACAACCAACAAAAACATGTAATAACTCAGGATTAAAAAAAGAATGAGAAATAAGGGTAAGTAGGAAAAGCAAGCCCCCCCCCCCCCCCGCAAATCCTCATAGACACAGACAGTAGCATAGTGATTACCCAAGGGGAAAGGAGTTGGGGGGGAGTAGAAGAGGGTAAAGGGAGGATAAATAGTGATGGAAAACTTGAGGTGGTGAACATACAATACAATATATAGATGATATAGTATAGAATTATATGCCTGAAACCTATATAGTTTTATTAATCAACGTCATCCCAATAAATTCAATAAAAATAAATATATTTGTAAAAAACATATAATTAAGGATAAGTTAATATACAAACTTATGGTATTAATTTTAATACATATACTAGGCTGTGCCCTGGCTGGTTTAGCTCAGTGGATTGAGCGTCGGCCTGCGAGCTAAGTGTCGCTGGTTCGATCTTCCAGTCAGGGTACATCAGAGAAGGAAAACTCTGACTCCAAAAAACCTCCGCTGCCTTGCGGCATACCTCTTCAGGGGAAAGGCTAAGGGAGTAAACCCCGACAGAAAATCCGGAGCCGGAGTCCCTAAGGCGGTTTGACGTTGTAGTCAACACCGGCAACTCCTGCGGCGCACCTGAAGCCAAGCTGTATTGACTCCGTCTTTCCCTTGGACCCTTCAGCTGCGAAGAGAGGGGGGGTCTGCTGCATGGGCAACAGCAGACCCTCCATATTACCCTGCCCAGGCTCTGTAGCTTCAGCGTCATCGCAAGATGTCGATTCAACACGGGAGGAGACAGATACCATGTCACTCCCAAGTCGGACTGCACAGCCATTCTCAGCGGTGCAGATAGACTCTTAAGAAGCTACACCATCGTCTCTCGAGATGGACGGCTGCCGACGACGACGACGACTAGGCTGTAAAATTGGCTCTTACCATTTTAAGATTAAACCTGACGGAAAAAACACAAATTACCCAGCACTCACGGTTGATAAGATAAAAATAACCTAGTTCCCTCAGAAGATTACTTCTAGTACTGAGATGTGGGAATGACAGGCCCTGTGTAATGTGATAAACAAAATCTTCAAGAATGCTCTTTAGATAAAAATAGCACTACGTTTTATTGAGTTCTCTGTGATCATATGTCAATGTAAGAAAAGTAAAGTTAGTTTTATGCAGGTTAAAACAATGTGGTTGAATACAATATTCAATAAAATAAGGGTCAGAAATGTAGATACACCTAGCCAGATGCCAAACTTTATAAAGATTGGTAGAGGACCAGATGACAGCTGAAGATGAGTAGGAAATGTCACAGCAGAATAACAAAAACATCAGCCTGCTGATAGCAGTAAGATGGACTGAGTAGAATGGGCTGAGCTTTGGAATCAACTGCTGCTGTTTCTTGATCTGAGTTCAACTCTTCCCTGAGCCTGGTTAGCGCAGAGGACAGTATTTACTATGACATCCAATATATAGTGAAGTAGGATATGAACTCTAGGGGGATGAGATCAGATTCTTTGTTTTTGTTTTGTTTTTTTTCTTTCCTTTTTGTGTTTGAGTACTTTTAAAATGAGGCATAGGGATATTGTTTCATTTTAGAATCTTTAGGGCAGTGGTTCTCCAAAGTTAGCATGCATTTGAATCATTCGAAAGGCTTGTTAAAACACGGATAGCTGGGCCCCATCTCCAGAATGTCTGCATTAGTAGGTCTTCAGTAGGGCTGAGAACTGCAATTCTAACAAGGTCTTAAGTAATGCCCATGCTGCTGGTCAGAGCCCACACATTGAGAACCATTGTTCTACTGAGGGGAAATAAAATGGTATTGGATGATAATTACAAATATTAATACTAAATTAGGGGAATGTCTTACATTGTCTTTTCAGAAATGTTCTTGTTTTTCATACACGCATGTCTGTATTAGTAAACTAATGAATGAGAGTGGGTTCAAAGGTTTTTTAAATAGGACTCCTTTTAATTTGTTGGAAAGGATCATGTATTAATTCCTTGCAGAAGACTTTATCATTTAATGCTTTAGTGTATTTGAGTCAACCCCCTTTTCACTAATAATATCAAAGGTAATTTTTTTATAATCTGTGTCAAATTCACGATGAATTGAAATTCTACAACTTCACAGGGAATTTTTGTTTTTTTCCTTCAAACTTATCTGTTAATTAAAGTACAAAAGTTCAAAGATTGTAGCCTCTTTCCTTAGAATGATAATACCACCAAGGGTCATTTGAATATAAAATGAACAATTTTTCAATTTGTGCAGCGTTTCAAAGGCATAGTTTCCATGGGTATTGAAATAGCTCAATTTAATGACTTTTTCTCTCAAGACTTCCATATCAATTTTTGGTTTAGGAGAATATTTTTGGTATATTTTAACAATGTTCTGATATAGCATTGAGCTCTTAAGAAATGCTTCATGGGTTTTTCTTTCTTTTTTTTTAGAATATCTTAATAAGAGAGATATCTCTGAAATATGTAGACTAAATTGCATTTAGGGAAATATTATAAGTTCATAGGGAATATGAGTGGTAAAATGGATGGTTCAGAGTTGTGGTTTCCTAGTTTCCTTCAGATTGAGATCCCACCAATTTAGGTTTGAGCTAATGAGACTACAAAGTAGGTGTTATCTTTTTTTTTTTTAATTCTGAAAATAAAGATGCTCTGGAAAACATAAATTAAAAGAGCGCAATGAGATTTGAATTATATTTTTCCTTGGTTCTTGCTGTAGTTTAGGAGAAAACCAGAACATGTGTGAGAACTTCCTGTACTTACCTGATAAGAGCATGTGGGTTAACTATGCTTGAGAAAACTTGAATATAATACTCCGTACACAAATATCTGATAGTTGGTAGAGGAATTTTCCAAACATAAATAAACAGTGTCCAGCTGACTGACTCATACAGAGTGCTAATGGCTCTTTTTCTTCCTTTTTTAGATATTGTTTTAATGCCTAATAAGATGAAGTTCTACATGTGGAAAATATTAATTAAAAACATTTGGCTTTTTTGCATGTATTTTCTAAAATTAACTGTCTTGTTAACACTCATCTTTCTTGTTTCTAACTGGGTTGAAATGTGTGAAAGAAAAAGAGCTTTGAAATGGAACTATTTTTCAAAGGATGACTCCACTGTACACACAGAGGAGCAAATAGATGTGGCCTTCAAAAAGTTTCTGATATCAGCATTTTCACTTAGGTGGCAAATAATTAAATAAGAATTTGCTACATTTCAATTAACTAAAGTTTGTCATATATTATTTAGAAATCTTAATATCACTTTAGAGCTTAGAGTCAAAAGATGGTACCCCAAGACCTGATTCTGAAGAAACAGTTTATCCTATTTCTTTAAAATAGTCTTATTATCGTCTAATTTTTAATGAAGAGAGGGGACTATATTAAGTAATTTGCTTTTCTGAAAGCAGATAAATACTATTATTTTCTTATTTCAAGTGTTCTACAGCTGGATTGTTTTGCTTGACTGTCTCGAAAATTGTCAGGAAGAATTGAAAAAAATATATATGAATCAGATTAATGTAATTTGAGTAACTTTTACAAAGGCTTTGCATTAAAAAATTCTTATAAACCATGATTATGCTACAATTTCACCATAGGCAAAAAGCCAGTATATTAAGACAGTTCTTAGCATTTTTTGAAGGTTGTATTTTACATAAAAACAAGGTTATATTGTATGCCTGTGGAAAAGTTAATACTCATTTTTTCTATTATCCTGTGAGTTTTTATTAAAACTGCTACCACCTGTCAGCAATAGGTAGGTGAGAATCACAATGAAAGGAATTAATACTGAAGTAAATGTCTGAAGAAAAATAGAATGAGCTTCTTCTCTTGAACTGTGATATGTACCATTAGGCTCATGGCTAATCAGTATTGCAAAAGTTTGAGAGGATTTAAAGTCTTAAGGGAGTCAGCAAGGGCCATAACCAGGTGTGGTGGGCTCTGAAGCATATATTATTTGGGAGTTTTCTTTAAAGAAAAAAAAACCTGAAAATATTTTCCTTTGGAAATTTATGAAAACCACTAAGTGAAAGCACTGGATTTCCTCCCAGGGCTGGGAAAGGGTATCTGAGGGGCCCTTAAGTACAAGCTTCACAAGCTTCAAAGTAAATACTACTTTTCAGGAAAAAAAGGAAGGCTGTAGGTCCTGCTGATGGGCATGAGTTGGCCTCCAAAGATTTTTCCGCATCTGGCCACATTTTTCAGACTGCCACTCCCAACTGAAAAGGTTTTCTTCTGTAAGAGAGTTTCCATCTCAGCTTCTTGTGTCCTGGTTTACAAAGCTGAAATCTTCAAATGAAACTTGCTAAGTAGATATTTTTTAATTGGTCAGTTAGAAGTTGACTGAGATTTAGAGCACTTAGCCAAAGTTGTTGAAAAGTGAGATAAACTGTGTTACAGAATCGGTTGGTACTTTTTTGGATTTTGCCATGTTTTAATGTGTTAGTTTAGCATGCCAGCAAGCAAAGTATGTGAATCACATTATTCCTAGAGAAATGTAATCAGACTTATAATTTAATGTTATGTGTTATAGCAGCTCAATAGGAGACCCATCTGTGGGAAATGTATGTCTGAATCATAATCATTACATAATACATGTTATCTGTCAAATGACACGGAGTATGTATCCTTCTTGCTGATCCCAATATCTAGTGTGTCCTAGTAGATATTTGCTTAGTGAAACAGAAGTGTTGACTTAAAAAAAATACAGGCTTTAGTATGTAAAATATTTAAGTATAATCACCATACCTCAGGGGTACTTTCTTATATCCATTGTAAAACATTTAGAAAATATGCTAATTTTATGTATTCAGAAAGAAGGATTACCTTCAAAAGTGTGGATTTTGGAGGTAGGCCCAATGTCTTTGGGTATATCACTTACTAACTGTGCATTGGGCAATCTTTATATCTTTGTGCTCCCATTTTCTCATCCGTAAATGGAGGATTCCTATGGTTCTTGCAGTGGTTAAATAGTATAATAAATGTGGGGTGCTTGGTTAAGTGTCTGGAATATAGCGAGCCCTTCCAAGTGTTTACCTAGTGCTGCAGCTGCTGTTTTGCCATTGATTCAGCATTACACAAACACACTTCTGGTAAATTCCTACTCTTAGCAAGTAAGTAAAAATTGGTGTTTTTATAAATTTAAATGTTTTTCCTTATCAGAAAATTAGAACTGTGTAACCCAACCTATTTTTATTTTTATCTCAGATATCAGTGAGATTGGAGCTGAATTTATTACTGTGGTGGCATAATTTGAGTCTGAGAATAACTACTTTGCTTTCCTCAGATGAAATTCTCTTTGATTCTTTAATTTCTAGTTTTATACTATCTTAATCCATAAATCACTGCCAAGTCTTTGAGAATGGGAGTAACTTGTATGAAATGTTCTATCCCAATTCTGCATTAATATATTTATCATGTTCAGTTGCATGCAGCTTCTCATCTGTGAGGTCTTAGTTGTTTTAGATATTGTACTAAGACTTAACTGGGACACTGGCCAGCCCTGCACACCATCTAAGGCCTTCAGTAGTGCACCAGCCAGGCTAATTTTATACGAATACCATACTTCCTGACATGGTTTGAAGAGCAAAATGGAAATAATCATCTGCTTGCTAAGTGCATAAACTTTAAAACAATGTGTTTTTGAAACTCAGTTAAGTCGTTGGGTAACTTTAAGGTGAAACCAGAAGTTTTATTCAGAATTTTAGAGCCAAAACTTATATAGGAGGTATAAAACACAGTTTTGTCAATACCCTCAGGCCTTTGGTTTGTTTACTTGCTTATAGTTTATATTCAAGAATGAATCACCATTAAATGAGAACTTAGGTCTCATTTCCCCAAGTGAGAAATTTCCACTGAAAGATGTAATTAGTCATATTTTTATTACCTAAGATTTTGGTAAGCTGGAAATACTGCCTTTTCTCTCTCTTTAGCTTTTCTCCCACATTGCAGCTAGCTGCTCCAAATATATTGAAAAATTTCTATTACTGAACGATATTATGGATGATACGTTACTAAGGAAACTTGTCTATCTGACAGAAACAAGGCATCATAGGTAGAGATAAAAATTTGGAATCACAAAGTTCTGTGAATTTAGAGCTGAACATATTGCATGTAGTTATTTAAAAAAATTCCAACTCAATTTTGGAAATTTTTAGTTCAGCTATTATTCAGAAAATTGTTGAATATAACTTACTTAGAATTATGAAAGGGTAGTGTAGTTAAGCAAACAAAATAACGCACAAATCTCTGTTGGTACTTGACTAGAATACCAATGGCCTAGGCCCAGCTGTGTCACTCAACTCTTATGTGATTTTTGACAAAGTAAGTTAATCTCTGTATGCCTCAATTTTCTCATTTGCAAAACAAGAAAGATTAGGTTAAATGGATCTCTAATTTCCCTTTCAGCTCTAATAGGTTTTGATTCGATTGTCACAAAGTAGCATATAAAATGCTTTATTCAAAATTATATGGTGCAATATTATTAAGCATTGGTTCCTGGAACGTATTCAGTGGTCAGGAATGAAGTTCACAGTTATGTATAGTCTAAATTATTCATTGGACATTTGAAGATAATGACCAACATTCCTGTTATTGTTGAACTTCTGTCCCCAATTGATGGTCAGGTTGGTTCTACGTTTGTGCTAAAAGCAAGGCTCAGCTTGCAGTTGGGGCCATGCTGATGCAGGCATCTGTAACATGGTGGCGGCTTTCTGCTTGCCCAATAGGATTCCAGCAGTGAGGACATACTCTGGAAAATAACGCCACTGTGAGACAAGTTAAGTTCCACTGAGAACCTCAAAGTGGGTCCACGGACTTCTGTGGTCCACTGGGGCCCAGCATTGGGGAAGAAAAGAACAATGAGGCAACTTTGTTCACAGACATTCCACAGATTTTAAACGTTCATAATTAACTATGACAAGCAGTATAGCATATTTAATTATGAACAAATGTTATAGACAATAGATAGAGCCCACAATGGTTCAGAAAGGGAACTCAGGAGCCAGTCTCAAAGGGTTCAAGTGGGAGCACCGCCTCTCAATGGCTGTGTGATTTTGAGCAGGTTGCTTAACATTTTTGTGCCTCTGTCCCCTCACATGTAAAATGAGCATAATAATAGCACCTCGCTTATAAGGTTGTTTTAAGGGTTAATGTGTTACTAAATATCTAAAGCACTTAGTATAAGGTCTGGTACATATTATGTGTGATATATTATTGATATTGTTAACATTATATTCTTTTCACAGAAAACTTATAGTATTAGTTAAGAATAGATTTAGGCACAAGTAGCTGCAAATCTTTAAATAGCAATGATGTAAGCTAGCAGCTTATTTCTCTCAAATATTACAAAAACAAAACAAAACAAAACAAAGTTCACAGGTAGCCAATGTCCCCTGGTGTTAGGGACCAGGTTCCTTCATTTTGTTTTGTTCTGACCGATCAGTCTCAGTGGGTTTTGCTTTCACCTCCTGGTCCAATGTGGCTGCTCAAGCCACCTTGTTTGAATTCTGGCCAGGACAAGGAAGGATTGGAGGGGATGTGCCTTTTCTTTAAACACAAGTCTTAGAGGTCACACATGACCATTTGGTTTACATCTCATTGTCCAGAACTTAGTCTGTCCATGTAATTTAGCTTCAAAGGCAAATATAAAATGTGCTTTTTAATCTGGGGGGCTATGTGAGGAGTCCAAAATAATTGTTCTATTCAGCATGAAAGGGTATATTTGGAAATAGCTAGCACCTCTCTACAAATCTTATTCCATGTTGAAGATTAAGTACTTCATTTTTTTCAGTAAAGCTCTAAGTTCTTTGCTAAAATATTTTATATTATTTGCATGTGATTTGTATGTTTAAATATTTATTTTATGTTCCTTTTATTGTGTTATTTCAATTCCTATGTATACAAAAATGGATTGATGTCTCAAAATTTATTACTTAAAAGACAAAAATAGAATTATTAGCATCAGAACTCTAGTTCAAATACTGAATTCAAACCTATGTAAGTTGGGAGAAGAGACCCTGCTAGTGTCCTAATTTACCAGAGGCTTTGGAATAAGGAAACATGGGAATAGCAAGTATGGCAATGGAGATCTAGCATTCAGATTTTATTAGACTGGTGATCCATTGACCCGCTTGTCACTTGTTATAAAACTTGCAAAGTAAGTCTTTCCAATGATATAAAGTTAATTATCTCCCCTGCCCCCCAAAGATTGAGGAAGATGGAGGCTAAAATCCTAGAGACATCGTTCAGAATGCCCATACTTTGTGTGACCTGTCACATGACTATCAAGAAACTCATCAACTAGCTCAAACACTAATTATAAATGTATGTAGAGGGAAAGCATATTAATTATTGGCAACACCCTTTTGTTAAGTGACATATTAATGTGTGAAGGAACATTCACTATTTTGTATGCTAACATTTTCTTCACAGTGAGGCAAAAGAACAGATTTGGAGACTGACTCATAGTTTGGAATGGATGAAATACATACATTCATTTATTCAACAAATGTTTTTTGTTTTTGTTTTTAGAAAGTCTACTCTATGTTGGGAAGTATTTCACACACTGGAAATATGGCATTGAAAAAATGAGACAAAACCCTTGCCCTCTCAAAACTTGTTATTTGATAACTTAGTATTAGGTACCACTTAAGATTCTGTGCCACGGGTAAATGGAGTGATTATTTTGAGAGTTCTGGTCTAGGTTTAACAAGGAAGATTAGGATCTACTGAGATCTACTGAGAGAATAAAACACTTTGTGATGGGAGGGGGAAGGATGGCATTTGCTTTGTAAATTAGAGTTTTACCTGAGTACTTGTCCATCTCCTGTTTTTTTTTTTTTTTTTTTTTCTTTCCTCTCTTTTTTTTTTTCATCCAAAAGTAGTTGCTGGTCATTAATCTGCCTCCTGCTCATGACTCAAGGATGAAGAAAATAGTGAAAATTGTGAGTAGGATAGAATTGCAGTCACTGAGTATATATCTTAGCATGCTGGGCAAAGAAATATAAGATCACTTTTTTCCCTGCTGAAGAATGCTGGCTGGCTGGCTGCTCAGTGGCAAAGGGGTTCAAACAAGATTATTTGGAAAATGGAATAAAAGCATTTCTTCTTGGCCATAGATTCATTTATTTATATTATTTCAAGTAGTTCCCTGGTTGGTATTTCTCTATAGTGATTCAGTTTCTTGACTAGCTTGACCCTACCTTTTCATGGCTGCATTATCACAGTGTTTAAACTTGAAGGATTAACTTATTGGGGGTTTTGAAGAAGACTGATTCCAAATGGTTCCTAACAAAAATTTTATTTTTTCCCTATAACTTGATTTTTTTCATGTAGATGAAGCTGAACAGTATTTAAAAATTAATAAAAATGCTGAAGCAGGATATAAAGATGTATTTATATTGAAAGAAATGGTCAGTCTCATTTTACATGTGGTAGGTATTTCCACTGACTTCCAAGGCACATATCAGTGAGAAACCGCTCCAAAATTTCTCGATCTATATTTGCTTCAAATATTCTGAACTGAGAGAATCACAAAACACTTACTATTGCTCCTAATACCCCATAATGGTAAAAAAGGAGTTTCAAATTTATGTAAAAGAATGAGTAAGAAAATAAAATGAATAGATGAGGAATCTGACCTTTAGCTTGTGTTCAGATGAAGACACTTTAGTGAAGCATTGCAAACAGCTAATAATGTCTCAGCAAAATAAACTTATTATTAACCTGAAAACTTTTCATTTTTACTTAAAAATTCTGATGATTTTTTGTTGTTGTTGTTAAATAGTTCCCCTTAAGTCCAAGAAATACTGCTCTAGGCAGAGTAACAGAAATAAGGTGCATAAAGAGAAAAATTATCAAGGCTGAGAAAAATTAGACTTGAGCATATATAACTTTTTTAAGGGGTAGTGGTGAGCCCAGGATCCTGTTTAAGGACTAATTGTAATGGTTACAAGTTGTAAGTGCTTTAATTATTCATTGGGTAACAAACCATTTTAAAACTTAGTGGCTTAAAACAATGACTTTTATTATCTCACAAATCTGCTGGTTGACAGGCTGGTTTTTGCTTCACATGGGTTTCAGTTGCGAGTTGGTCACTGCATCTGTATTCATTCAGGCTTAGCTAGGACCTGTTGGCTTTCTTGCATGCAATCTCTCTCTCCAGCTGGATTTACTTAAAGCTTGGCAGATGGGTACCAAGATGGTTTTTCCAAGAGAGTAAGCCCAAAAGCTTAAGTGCTTGCCTGTCTCTTAGCTAAAACAAGTCATGTGGCCAAACCCAGAATCAATATAAGAAAGGGCTACACAAAGGAATGAATACTTCAGTTGTGTTTCACTGGGACCCACCAATGAAGCAGCCTATGACAAGTGTGGGAAGAAAGAAGCTTCTGAGGGAATTATTTACTTCTGATTAAACCTCATCTTGAAAGATGGGGCAAGCTTAAACTATGAAAGTTTGAATTACTCTATAAATGTGAGAAACAGGATGTTTTAGGGCGGTGGTTCTCTGCTTGGGCTGCACACTAGAATTACTTGAGGAACTTTGAAAATTCCAGATGCTTAGATTGCACCCATGCCAATTAAATAAAAATTTCTAGGAGTTGATTTGGAAAGGAAAATTCTCAAGCTCTCTGGCAGGATTCAAGGTTGAGAATCACTGTTTTAGGGGTACTTTCTTTCAGATTGAACTTGAAGGAGGACAACCATATCTTTTCTTGGCATCACTGATAGATAATGTGTTTGCCAAATGTGCAATAAATAAAACCTCAAGCATGGCATTCTTTATGATTTTTGTTGGGCTCCAAGTTTATGACTTCTTCCACTATTCCAATCATATTTTTTTCCTGAGATATCATCGGGATTGTATTTGTCCCCTTCACAGAATGCTAAAATGGTTCAGTATTTTCCCATAAGTGACATTACAATATCTCATATGGATATCTTTGATTTCAGTTTCTCAGTTTTCCTCCTCTGATGTTCTTGCTGCCCACTTATGTCTCATGTAGACTTAACATTTTCTTAGGTCTGCCTGTGTCAGTCTAAGTTCTCTGGCTCTTCACTTTCCTTCCCCTTCCCAGAGCAGGTGCCTTTGTACAGTGTAAGCTGTGTGGCAGTCTTTCATTATTGCCCTTCTTTCTCCTTGCATTTTTTCACAGAATAATTCTTCATGAATTCAATCACTTAAATAATTTCTGTAATCTGACACTTTATTTTTTGGTTCTTTTTTCCATTTGAATGCATACATTTGTATATCTGTGGTTGGACATACCTTTATATTTATATGATGTTAATATGTTTCTAACTATGATATGTGTATTTGATAAATCAAAACTTGTCTGATAAGTATAACATAAAGAGAAAATTCTATCCATGCTAATCAACAGTTTAATTCTATAGAGGAAATTATTAGTGCTTTATTGTGTTTCCAGAAAAATGTCAGGCATATATCAAAAAATATATATTTTTTAAAAATATATATAGCAATAAAAGTAACATAGTTTTGGAAAATTTTAAAAATTTAATATATTGTAGAGATCTTGCTACTTTTGGCTTTTAAAAATTCATTATATTTTGTTTTCTGGCTATAACATAAATTATTTAAATTATATTCTCTTGGTAACCTTTGCATCCTTTCTGGTTAATTGTTATTTTTAATATATATCAGGGGAATTGCTGCATCAAATAGTTTGTATACTTAAATATTGATAGCTATTGCCAAAGTGCCTTCCAAAAGATGCCACTAATTTTATATTCCCTTAAAAATTTATAAGAATACCTGTTTTTCCATATTCCCATCTAACCTGTATTTTAACCAATTTTTTTAATATTTTGCTTTAGTTTATGTCCTTATTATCTCAGCTGCACTACTGCAATCATCTATTTTCTCTGTTTACCCTACATAGACATGAACAGTAACCAATGGGAAAAAGTCATTGCCTGACTCAAGACACCATAAATAAAACTCCAATGCCCACGTTGCTGTAACTGACATCTTTAAAGAAAATCAGCCCTGACCAATGTGGCTCAGTTGGTTGGAGTGTGATTCCATATACTGAAAGACCATGGGTTCGATTCCCAGTCTGGGCACGTGTCTTGGTTGCTGTTTAAGTCTCCAGCTGGGAGGGTTGGGTGCATACAAGAGGCAACCAATTAATGTTTCTCTTTTGTGTCAATGTTTCTCTCCTTTTCTTTCTTTCTGCCTTCTCCTCTCTCTAAAATCAATAAGCTTGTCCTTGGGTCAGGATAATAAAAAATCAATGTACAACTAATTCCTAATTCAAGGCAAATCATAGTCATCTACAGATGCATCAAGACTCAACTATAAGTTTACTTCTATCTTAATATAAAACCCGCCTCTGGAGTTTCTAGAAATTTATTTGATCTAGCTTTAGAAAAATATTTATTAGACAATGCTTACTTATTAAAAGGAAAAAAAAAGATTGCGGTCTTAATGACAAGATAAGACATTTTCCTCAAATATTAAAGGCAAAGACAACATCTATCCCAGAAGCATGAGAGTAAACAAGAGATTTTTAAAATTGAAAACCTGAGTCATGTAGCCATCATGACTTCAAGTCAAAATATGTAATAGAGATTACTACACCATATGCTATATTTATGTTCCAATGTATCACAAAATTTAAAACAAGTTTTATAACTACTTATGCCAAATACATAGTTGACATAGTAGTTCATTAAAACTGATATAAAAAAATTCCTGGCCTTAAATATAAAAACCAGATAAAGCACTTAGTCTTTGGTCTTATAAAAGAAGTTTAAAAATATTTTAATATGTATGAACTGTGATAAAAAAAAATAACTGAAAATATCATAGTATGAGATTACACTTTAAAGAAACTATAAAAATCTATTTTTTTTTTTTTTATAATTCTCACATAGAAATACAAGCTCCCTTTATCAAAGAAAACCTATGGGAGAATTTAATAAATGGAACAACAACAACAAAAAGAAAATAGCCAGCTCAAAATTGGCCACAAAGTAGAATTCTTTTTTTTGTATCTAATTCCTTAAAGGTAAGACAGCACGAAGAACTGATTCAGTAGCTTCACATTATCTACTTCTGCTCTCAACTGAAGTGGATTTATCTCAGAGGCTACTTTTTCAGCAAAGAGACTGGTGTGCCTTTGAGCAATTCTGCATTAAAATAGGAACTGTAAAATTTAGTTATTCCAATTTTTAGCTTCTGGAATATCATGAAGTCAAGTGGCACAAAAATGTACAGAAGACAATGGAAAACTAAAATTAACTCTTTGGAATCTGACTTGCTGATCGAGGTTCATTCTTAGGCGTGCAGAGGCTATGGATTTGTAGCCAGGTTTGAATCCTAGATCTGCCCGTAACAAATTCTTTCATCAGTGGCCAAATTACTTAACCTATTAGAAGTTGAGTCTTGTTAGTCATAAAATGTGATAACAACACTTGAAGGGGCTCTTATAAAGATTAAATCTTAAAAATCTGCAAAATACCATATATAAATACTGGAATATATAAAGTAGTTAATAATTTTGGTAGATATTACTTAGAAGCTCTCGTATAACAGGCAGAAAGGAATTCCGCTAAAGAGAATTAAGTACTTATAAATAAAAAACAAATAATTCAGACACCTTCAGTTTCATGAATCCATATTAAGCATATAACTTCATTCATATCAATGATGGATAACACATTTTGAAAAGGAAAGGCATTTGATAGCATGCTACTCTTTCACTCATTAAAAGTAAATAATATCCTAAAATATTTCCAAACAATAAATATTTCTTAAAATCCTAAAGAACATAAAGCTTTCTACATTTTCTATCACCCTCAAAAAATGGCAAGATATTTAATAGATAAGTTTAATTATGAGCCAGGAAAACTGTATTTGCCTCAAAGTAAAAGGTTAAAGTTTTTCTTTAATTTCCTTATTAATAAAACAGTTTCAATATATTAAAAGAAAAACTACAGAGGCCAGATATGAAATGTAATTCATAATATCATGATTTTTTAATCACACTATAATAAAATACTTCTCAATGCCAGTTTTTCATTACATAAGGTATAATTTTTTCTGACTTTCCTAAATATTCTACTACCTGTGTCAGACTGTCTTTTCATTAGTCATTTACTCTATTGTTTTTTATATAAGAGGAAATCTGCACAAAATCCAGATAAAGAAACATATTTTCACTTCATAGTTAAAAGGAAATACACATATAGACTATTTAAAACTGCCACAACGCACCACGTGCAAAGTACCATACCAGTCTCATGCCAGTCAGTAGATTTCTAGCACTTTATATTTATGCACACACACACCCCTGATACAGGATATTTGGTTACTTTTATTTCATTATAGGGTATGGTTTCAAATAGTGCCAGGGAATGTCTGTATTATACTGAACTTTTAAAACTTTTTAATGAAAGCAACAATTTTCTAATCTGCTCTTCATTCTTAATGTTGTCCATAAGTTCTATGACCTTAAGTGAAATGACATAACAAAACCAGTTTACCATAGGCTAATTGATATAAACAAGAGTTAATTTCTGATGCCATCTCATCAGTGTTACAATGAAATGACTTGAAATGGAAGAGAGAGACCAGCTGCTGAACTTTGCTGACAACTGCTTCTCTTGCTCCAGTTGATAATTAGTTTTCCTGTGCTGCCACTTGCCTGTCATGTTGTGCAACCCTATAGCATAGCTATATGATTTCTCCCTAGATATGCACCTCTTGGCTTTACCTACCAGGTAGTGAGTCATAAACTATATTTCACTGTTGACAACACCTCTGCTATTCTATGCAGCTAAATCTGATCTAGCTAACACAAAGCCAAAGTATCCCTTATGTAAAGGTACCATATACAGATTAAGTTTGCTTTGTGTTTGTTTTTAATTTTGTTTTACAGATTAGAGTTTTGATTCTATTTGACTATTTCGAGTAACTGCACTTTTTGGTTCTGATACATAGGCAACTTTGCCTGGATAAATTGATTTCCTAGTTAGATTAGCAAAAGCCTCAAAACTCTTCAAAATATAGGAGTTATTTTTTTCCAAACAGGTGCTAAAGTAGTTTCCAGCAAACCGAAGTGGATTGATCTTATGGAAAGTAAAACTGATTTAAAAAATATTATAGGTCTTTATAAATTGATTTTTAAAGAGATAAAGTATACATTGTTACTATCAATATTGGAAATTACTAACCAATTCACAGCCTGAGTTTTTTTTTGTTTTTCTTTTTTTAAAAATATATATTTCACTCCATTTGTTGAAGAGGCTCTTTCACTCCATTTTATGTTCCTTTCCCCTTGGTCAAATATTAGTTGACCATATAGACCTGGGTTTATGTCTGGGCTCTCTATTCTGTTCCATTGATCTATATGTCTGTTCTTATGCCAGGACCAGACTGTTTTTACTACAGCGGCCTTATAGTACAGTTTGTCAGGTACTGTGATTCTTACTATGTTCTTCTTTCTCAGGATTGCTGAGGCTATTCAGGGTCTTTTCTGGTTCCATATAAATTTTAGAAGTATTTGTTCTAGGTCTGTGAAATATGCCATTGGTATTTTAATAGGGATTGTGTTGAATCTATCAATTGCTTTGGGTAATATGGACATTTTAACAAGGAACAAACTGACAGTGACTAAAGAGGAGGGGGAGGGGGGAAAAGGGTGGAAAGAAAGGGAAGGGTCTAGTCAAGGAACTAGTATAAATGACCCGTGGACGTGGACAACTAAATGGGGATTGATTGTGGGAGAGGGGTGAGGTTGGTGCTGCAGGGGAGAGCAAAGAGGGAAAAATGGGACAACTGTAATAGAAAAACAATTTACAAAAGGTATTTCTTGGGCACATAATGCCAGACAATGAGCTCTGAAGAATATCTGGAGCACTGTCAAGGATAATATCCATGCTTGAATATTGAATCTTATGTGAAAGGCTAATGTGTATTGGTCGTTGATTAGACCAAAATTTTTTTCATGCTTGTAGAATAGATTGATTTTCTTAATCTACAATATATAATATCTAGGAAGTGAATATTTGGTCTATACTTAAGATAATGACTTCTAGAGATCAAGTTTTTTTTTTTTTCTGTGAGAAGATTCCTTCACGATTTTAATAGGTTTTTTAAAAAAATTCTTTTAAACCTTGAAAAACTAAAGGAAAATACTATATACCTGGATATTAATATAACGACTTCAGTCTGGGCAAGCTGGCTGCCTGACCATGCAGGTGGATGTGTGTGAGGTGCATTTTTTAATTTAAATTTGAAATGTTTGGGTAAGGCAGGCATTCTGCAGGTGCAGTAGTTAACTCCATCTTCTCTCATGTAACACTGGCTTGCTTCACTCATTTGTATTACCTGCCTGGCTTATAGAATCAGTTATGTTTTGACAAATTATTTTGTTTTAATTGTTTAGGAAGAACTGATGTATTTTATGAAATTCCATTGGGATTTGGGGGAGAAGAGGAATGGAGTTAAAAGTCATCTGGATCCTTTTCTGGGTTATAGAGAGAAAGTGAAATGGAGATTTACCACCAATTAGATGATGAGGATGAGGATGATGAGGATGATTAGATCAGCAAACCGAGTTTTAATTAACTGGGGAAATGACCTACCTTATTTAACTGGTTTGACTATGAGAATAGAGGTGAGGAAATCTGTTCCTCTGGGTTGATGGTGCTTGTGCAGGGGTTCTCAACATGTAGTCACCAAAGCAGCATCAGCATCACCTGAGAATTTGGGGGAGACTAAGCCCGATGCAAGACCTACTGAATCAGAAACTCTGGAGGTGGGTATTTGCAATCTGAGCTTTCACAGGCTGTGCAGGACACTCTGATGCTCTCTAAAATGGGAGAACCATTGGTCTATTCAGTCTTATTATTGCAGTAACTTTAGTGGAATGGGGTATTGTTCCTTGAATTGAAGAAACCTGAGTTCTGGTTTTAGCCTCTTACCAGTTTTGTGTGACCTGGCCTTTCTGGATCCCTGCTCCCTTATTATAAATTGAGGGGATTGTGTTCTGTGACTTTCTTTCAAATGTCCCAAGGCATTAATCACTTCAAACATCTTTCAGCTGTATTATTTCTTCTGTTATTGCTACGCAATTAAAAATACAAAGCCTGAAAGAAACATCATTCAATATTCCCCAGTTAAAGATGCTGTGGGAAAAGGAAGTAAAGCATTTGTCAGGTGCCCTTAGGCTACAAACTAATAATGAAGAAATGGCCCTGAGTCTTCCAGACACCTCTAGGCCTTGCTTAAGAAGACACTTGACAAGAACAGTTAAAATATTTAGTGGTACTTGATGTACTGGAGTATAAAACCAAGTGTAATTTCAGCAATTTAGAGCCCATTGAACTTGTCTAGCTATTGCAATTGGTATAGCCAACAAATGGTTATGAAGGAAGCAATTAATATTGATGGCTTCCTGTACTACTTGGCATGTTTTAAAAACGAATGAATTATAAAATTCTTTGCTCGATGTTAGTTTGTTGTGGCTTTCTTTCCTCACAAACTTGATATTTGTATTGTGCTTTAACTTCTAACATAATTCTATAGAGTTTATTTTATATGATGTCCAGAAAGAAACATCAAATAATAGGTTATTAGAACAGTAAAACAGATGTAAAAGCTCTTCTGCTTTATATAATCAATACCTGACAAATCTTAGAAAATATCTTTTTAAATTTTTTTTAGAAAAAGAAAATATCTTTTAAGTCTTATTGACTGTTTTATGTGTTTTAAATAGTACATAAAAATTCTTTTTAAAAAATGTTTTCACACCAACTTTATTGAGGGAAGGGAGGAAAAGGGATTAGAGGTAAGAGGGAAACTCCCAGTCCACCTTGAGGGGCCCATTGGAGCAAGGAGAAGGGGGAAAAGGAAAAGGGGAAGGAGAAAGGAGGAAAGGGGGGAAGGGAGAAGGGGAAAGGGGAAGGGAGAAGGAAGGGGAAGTGGAGACTCCTGGTTGCCCAGAAGGGCCCGTAGGAATTGCCTCCTGCCTATGCGCCTGCAGGTGCCATCTCCACATCTTTCGGAACATACATTTTGGTTAGGGTGAGTTTTACCCATCAACACATTCAACAGGTTATTTACATTTTCCTGCTTTTCCCCAAGCTGTATGTCTTGCTAGGTCCATCAACATTTCTTCTGGGAACAAGCAAAGTCCATAGTGTAATTATAAAAGCGTAAGTCCTTTTTGTAGAAAATTCACATATTATAGAAGTGTGTAGTATAAAAAATAAAAGCCCCTTGGAATCCAATTTCCCTACATTTGGCCACTACCCAAAGTAACCATTGTTATACATTCCTTTAGATTTTTTTCTAAGTTGTACTATTAAAAATGCTAGTGTACTATATTCTTAATGAGTTATTATTGTTACACTTTGTTTCATGTTACACACATAGTCCAAGTTTCAATTCCTTTGACAAATCTAAGGCAGAATTTTAGTATGTTGGTGAAATCTTTATATTCATCCTCCTAAAATGTAGATATGAACGCCATCAAAAATAAAAGCCAAGTAGAACTAAAATAAAAAAAAAATGTTAAGGAAATAACTAGCAAACTCTAAAACTCATAAGGCAGAAAGATACCCTTTTGTAAAATGATATATTATGAGATTTTAAAAAGGCATTGATTGAAGGAAATTATTTTGCAGACTTGGTTTAGTAATTAACTTTTAATAGTGATATTCCTGTAGGAAGGTCTGGACTGTAGTACCTTGCTCTCTGTTGTTGCTTGTATTTTCAAAATAATGTGGCAATGAGGTTAAAATTTCAGAACGAATCATTCACTGTTTATTAAGTCAGTTAATAAATATGTTTTCAAATCTGCTATGCATTGGGCATGAAATGTTTTGAGAGGTTTATGCAAGATTTTTATTTCTGTGCGCCTTTGAAAGAACAGATCTATCATTCACATCTCCTGGCACTCCTTGGCCCCATCAAGAATCAGGTCACACCCACCCTGTACTCACTGCTCCCACTTGCATTAACACCTGGCAGGCAACTTAGACCGTCAAGGGTCTCTGTAGCTGTTTTGTCATTGACCAAGATATGTTTAGAACAATTTTGATCTCTTGTGTGATTTTGACAAACAGCAGTCTGAGCTCTGCTTTTCCTAACAAATAACTTGCAGATTGTCATGTTTCTGTTGGGAGAAGGAAAAACATCCAATCAGAACAGAATTGAAATGATACAAATGAGGCCCATTGTTTAGCAAATCGCTGGTGTAAGGTAAGAATTGTAGACAAGAATAGCGTGGGCCCTCTTAAGGATCAGAACAGGCATGTGTGCATGCATGAGGAAACCAGGCCTTTGTTAGTATCCTTTCTGAAATGGCTATTAAAGTAATTACAGTAATTTATAGAATCTTTCTCCTTCCATTTCAAAATGGGTTCCATTTTTTGTCTTTTGTCTTGAGTTCCTCAGTTGGAGTGTGTCTGTGTGTAAGTTTGTGCTGGGTAGCACTCCTACAGTCTGTGAATTAATCCACACCCAAGCTGATGAGGTGTGGTGCCCACCAACACCCAGAGAGAGCGCTGCCAGCTTTGCTGTGGGGAAGCTCGGGCCCTTTGAGAATGATAAGAGAATTGTACTGTGCAATACTGTGTCTTAGTGGTTAATTATAGTTTGTCATGCAGCCATTTAAAATTGATGTGATTGATTTAAAGAAGCATGTTTTCCTGAATGTCTTAAAAATACATTTATTCATACAGCTATGGATTTTATTATTATACTTTGTTGCATCTTTATGCCACTGATGCCTGTGTATAAGAATGCTAATACTTTCTGCATATGACTTCTAGAGAAGACTTTAAAAATCTATTGACCACATACGTGCTCATTGTGCAAGCCTTGCAATATTAGTAGAATAGAAAGCAAAAACAATTTTATGTAGCAGTCTTTTTCTGTATTATTTTTGAAGTAGCTTCAGTAGTTTCAAATCCTAAGAATTCCTTCTAACAACTTATGCTTATTTTCCTTTGTCTTTGCCTAAACAAAATAAATTGGTGAGAGTGACTTTCTTTTTAACAAGTTCATATTGAATATGGATATTAGACTGTGTCTCAATAAGCCTTGGCATCATTATTGTTTACCATAGTAGTTAGTATTGTGTGCATATAATTTAATTTTTGGATTTTACTAAATGAGATATTTACCCTTATAATGACATTTCACACACAAGAAGACATAGTATATGTTATTTACCTTCTTAATTAGTTAGAACTGAAAGGGTTAAGGTTTTCGTAGTCTGTAGATTAAGCATTGTAACCACAGTGACCAATTTACTCTTATTTGCTTACTCCTAGCAGAGATGGAAAGTCAGTGGTAGAAAAAGTCTTAATTCACAGACAAGTACAACTGTGGTTGATCCCAGGGGGTGAAGATTCTGAGACAAAATTAACTATTTGTGGTTTTAAGACCCGCTGTTTTAATAGGACTACATTGCATTTTATTTTTCAGGAGGTTGGATTCCCCAGCAACCACTCAAATTTAATATAAAGGAAGTTTATACATTTTATAGTTCTCATTTTCATAAGGGAACAGTTGACAAGCACATTTTTAAGAAAGCAGAGAGGGAGATAGGATTGAGAGTAAATAAGAAAAAAATTAAACTTAAATGATGGCAACTTCAATTTCTCCATAAAATTACAGTAATACTGAGTTTTCTAAAAGATGTGAATGGTAAATTTCTAGTATTCCCACGGAAATGCAACAAATGGAAAATTGTTGTATTCTGTGTGATTTGCATAAAACAGCATGTGTTATAGATTGTTGTGAAAAATAAATGGACATATGCTAGCTAGAGCGGTTGAGGCTACTGGGAAGAAATGAAGCTTCAAATTTAGTATGTTCAAAGCCACTCCCATTTCTTCTCGAGTTTCTGCCTCACCTTAGGTGCTTTATGCAAAAGGGGATTTTATTATTTTGACCTTATGTATTTTAAGTCAACATTAAGATGTTTTTCCCGGGAGAATTGAATATAATTGATATGAATAGATTTATTAATGGTATATTTTAAAATAATTCTGAAGGTCTTAACTTTAAGATTTTGGTAAATGATGACTTTTTTTTTTAATGTCATATTATATACTTGGCTTTATGTCTGAAATATGAAGTTGGCTTCACCTTCAATTCTCTCCAGAAGCCAAATATTTCTTGTAATCTCCACTATTGCCTTGGACAGTAACACAAGCCATCATCATCTCTCTTGGACATTGAAGCAGCCTCCTGACCTCTCTCCCAGCTTCTTTTATCCTGACTTCCTCTTTCCCTCCATGCCCCCACATGCCTGCCAGAGCGACCTTTTAAAATTATAAATCTGATTATGCTACATCCTGCTCAGAACCATTTAATGGCTTCCCGCCTCACTGAGAGAAAGGTCTGAAGTGTTTATCATGGTGTGGATCCTACCTGCTGCCCCGGCCTCATTTTCACTCCGTCACTGAACTCCTGCCACATAGCTTCAATGCTGCATTTTTGAACTTACAATTTCCCCAATAAGAGCTTTTGCACTTTCTGTTTCCTAGGCCTGAAAGGTTCTTCTTTCAGATATTCAACAGCTAGCTAGCTGATGCCTGGCCGCATCCCAATTTCTGTTTAGATGTTCAGTTTCTTTGGGCAGCTGTAGCAAAAATACCATACACTGAATGGCTTATGGATAACAACTTTATTTCTCAAAGTTTTGGAGGCTGGGGAGAGCAAGATCAAGATGTTGGCAGATTTGGTGTCTGGTAAAAGCCTGCTTTATGGTTAATTTTCTACTCACGTTGTGGAAGAGACAAGGGAGCTCTGCGGAGCCTCATTTATAAGGGCACTATTCCCTTCAATTGCCAAATGGCCCCGCTCTAATGCCATCCCACCGAGCATTGTTTCAACCTCTGAGTTCTGGGGGGCACACAGGCAGTTAGTGTAGGCCTCCGAGAAGCCTTCCTTCACCACCCTGTCACATAGCCCCTCTCTCCCTCTTTATTACCTTGCTTTATTTTCCTTCACAGCACTACTCCCTGACATTATATATATTTGTCTTCTTCCCTCCATTAGAATGCATGCTCTGTAGGGTGGGGAGTTTTTATCATGTCCTCCTCTGAATTAGCAGTACCTACTTGTGGCATATAATAGCTGATGCAGTTGTTTAAAAATGAATATTCAAAAGAACTAAGCTTGAGCAGGTATAGAAATCACATTTTCAAATAGATGATCAAGAGTAGATTTAAAATACAGGTGGGGTTGCAGTTAAAGCTCGGCAAGTGCTGGTCATTTTAAAGCTCTTTAGATTCATCACTAGCTCAAACGCCTGTCCTGAGTGTTGTCTGTCCCATTTGTGCTTAAACCTTGTTCCTTTTACTTGTTGAATGCTTATTTCTTGGAAGCGCCTTTTAGAATAATGCTTTTTGATGTATTGCATGTGAAACAGTTATCATACTTGTAAAAGCCTTACTATGTAAAAGCCTTACTATGAAAATTTTACCATTTTATCAGTTCTTATATTTCTAAAATCCACCCACAGTCAGAATTTGCCCAATACATCCTTTCTCTTCTGTGTCTCCTTTAGTATTAGTCTTCAATAATTTATACTTGGGAAGAAGGGAAAAAAAGTACATATATCCCTACACTTGCAGAGATTAGTTACTCTCTTCATTTACAATAATCTAGGAAGAAATATTTTACTGAAGTCTTTCTAAAGACCTAAAAATGCCAATGTATATCCTCAGGATATGTAATTTCCTTTCTTATTGTCAACAGAAATACCTGTTATCTGAATTTCTGGATTACAATAACCTTGAGGTTTTCCATTCTGCTCTAATTATGCTTAATGGAGATGATATTGTTGGATAACTTAAAAATCCAGTGGTTAAAGTAATTTACTTGGTAAAAACTCCTAAGAGAAGTCTCACCTGTGAGCTCCGAGGAAATGAGGTGCACAGCATAAAAGCATTTTTTGGGGGGGAGGGGGACAATGAGAACATTAAGCACTGCTCTTGGGCAATTTTATAAAATTTTTCTCCTTAATAAAGTCTGTTATATTAAATATTGATCACAGATATAGCTAATAATGATTTTAATAGTAATTGAATGCTTAAGTGGCAGAAACTATCCCAGAATTTCACATAATGTCATCTCTGTCTATTTCCAAAACCTCTATGAAGTGCCTCTTATGCTTGAGGAAGGGGAGAGTTAATTAACTTATCCTTGGTTATGCCGATGGAGATGATGAGTCAGGATTTGAATCTAGGAGCTCCTAACTCTCAAACCCAGGATCTCAACCCAAGGAATCCTCATTCCTTGGCTGAAGTTCATGACGAACCCACTATTTCTTTCCACCAAAATAGAGTGCAGCCCTCAGAGTGTGTAACCCTCTTTGTTCACTTCCCTTTTTAAAGCCCCAGATAGTGAGTGATTCTGCTGATTCAGCTGTCTCTTTTGGTTGTTTCTTAGGGCTTTGGTTTCTAACAAGTGCCCTCAATGTGCAGAATCTGTTAGCTCCCTGCCATTTGAGGAGAGAAATCAAATAAACAGCGTAGTTCATTCAGTAAGACTTATTCGTGCTATTTAAAATCTTTTGGCTTCTGTGTACCTCCAATTCTCTTGGGGAAGATTTTGTAATAGCATCTGTACCATAAGCCTGAGTGCTGGAGTAAGAAGGAGCATTGCTATATTTAGCTCTTATAATAGAAATTTACTTTTCTTTCACTTGTTTGTTAGCGAAAACTTTGGAATTTCTGCAGCTTTGCTAGCTAGAGAAAGCTGCCAGTAACCAAATATGTGGTCTACTGATCTTCTAACAGAACATTTTGCTACTATTTCAACTTTTCTTATGAATATTATTGAATGACATGATCTTTTGAGAAATTTTGCTGAAATGATAGAAGATAATCTTCGGATAGCAGATACAGTCGTTGATATATTTTCTAGCTTTGGGACTAACCTGAGTAAGTAGAAGGGAAGTTGAAAACTTTGAGGGTTTGCAAGAGTGGTTTGATAAGATGAGAAACATTGCTTGAATAAGATCTTTTATATGAAGGTGACTTATTGGAAATAGATTCCGAATGAACTTGTTAGCCTCAGAGGTGAGGTAATAGAATAGTTTTCTCTTTAGGTTACCTGTGTGAGCACAAAATAGTTTATTAGTGATAGAATATCATTTTGTGGTAGTCTGGTTTCCAGTAGTAATATTTTATTGTTAGTTAGGACTTAAGTAGGCAAGTGGCCGTTTCTCAAAAGCAGAATTATATGCAATATTTATGACTGTCTTTTCTAAGCCTATTCTTTTCCCCCCATAGACAGAACATAATTGTGAAACTTTGCCTTATGTATAATAAAACTTGTCTACTATTCTATAGTTAGACATAGGGAAGTGGGAAGTTTGCTAACCATCGCCTTGGGCCTGGGCAGCCAAACCACAGAGCCACCATGGTAGGAATCTAAGTTGAACCAAAGGCACTACAGAGAGGGTGTGAGAAATTTGGTATATGCAGTGATCTCTCTTCTCCCTCCTTCCCCTGAAGAAGGCAATTTTAAGCCCAGGTGAAGACAATTATGTTAATCTTTAGTTATGGCGAGGCTGTGTCCAGAGATCTCAAGGAGATGACTGACATAATGGGGGTGAGTAAAGGAGTTTGCCTGAGATAAGGGAAAGAGAAGTCAGTAGATGGGAAGCCAATGGTTTATATCTGAACATTGCCTGATGTACTCTTGACAGCAGCTTTACCAAGTGAAGATGATAAATAAATTCAGTGATAAGCCCTGGCTGCTGTGGCTCAATGGATTGAGTGTCAGCTTGTGAGCCAAGTGTCGCTGGTTCGATTCCCAGTCAGGGCACATTACTAGGTTGCAAGTTGGGGGCACGAGTGAGAGGCAACCACACAGTAAAATAAATAAATAAATAAATAAATAAATAAATAAATAAAAATAAATAAATTCAGTGATATATTTATTCCTGTTGTGGAGAAAGTTGGTTTTTAAATTAAGGAAGACTAAGAAGAATCAAAGTCCAGAAAGACAACTATAAAAAAGTTGCACAGAACATTATTAGTTTATCCAGTAGTGGTCAAATAACTCTGATGGTTAGAAAGCATTTGATATAAGAATAGACAACTAATTGTTTCTTCTTTGGAGCTAGAACTTGTATGAACATTTAAAGGCATTGTACCATTTGGTTATCACCCAGACATCCTGATTTCAGGCAAGTACTCTTTCTAGTACATTGCTTTGCTATGTGTGGGGGCAGTGGGGGATGGGACACAAAGAGAGTAATGGAAGGAAACATGAAGATTTCTATGAATTTAAAAGAAGATGGCTAAAATAATGTCTTAATCTCTACCCTTGAATTTATCATCCTATATATTCTTTTTTTGTGTAGTTTTATTAAAATACAGTTTAACAAAATATTTTCTGCTGAATTGGATGTTATTGTGTGTAATTTATTCTATTGTTAATTGAGAGCCATTGAACATTTTGAAGCAGTGAAATTAGAGTCAACTTTGTGTTTTAGAAGAAAGAAGCGCTGGCTGAAAGGGAGAGATTGTGTTGGAATTGAGAGAGATTGTAGAGATATAGGACATTTAGGACAAGTTTGTTGAACCAGGACAGTGACAGTGCAAATGGAGAAGGCTTGTCTACCTGAGACATGATTTTGCGGAGAATGTGTTGAACTTGGATGATAGTAGTAAAGTGTATGATGGAGTCCGGAATTTCTAGTGTGGTTGAGAATATAGCAACTCTACAGAACTAGAACTAGCTAGAGCATCTCCTCTCTCATTACCCGCAAGACGCTCGTTGCCAAGTCCTGTTGATTAATGTTCCAGAATACATAGCAAATCCTTCCTACTGACTCACACCCATCAGTAATCCAAGCTGTCATCTTCTACCCGGACTACCACAATATCCTATCGACTGGTGTCGTGGTATCTGCTATTTCCTCCTTTCCTTCTATTTTTCTATTAAGCAACAGTGATCCTTTTAACATGCTCTTCTAATCAGGTCACTCGCCTTCTTAACATTCTTTAACATGGCCTACAGAGCTCTACAATGTGGGCCCTGCCTGCAGCATCAGCCTCATCTCAAACCGCTTTGCTCTGTTTATGCAGCTCCAGCTGTCCAATCTTTCAAGGTGTCAAGCTCTTTCCAGACTTGCTGCTTCTGCACATGCATTGTCCGTGCATGAGATGCTTTAGCCTGTCCTTCTCATTGGCCAACTCCTTCTCCCCTGTAGTCTCTGATTTTATTATTTTCCTCATCAATGGCTTCCTTGAGACCCTTGACTAGGCTTGTTCACTTCTTTTCATACTTCATCGTCCTTATACAGTTATTTGTTTAGAGAATTATACTCCATGAGAGCAGGGAGTATTTCCAGTTTTTAAAATTACTAAATCCCCAGTGCAGTGCTTGATGCATAGCAGCCCCTTTATTAAATATATTCTAATGAAAAGATTAATGGGTTTAACAGAACTGATATGAATTAGTTATATGGGCCATAAGGAATATTTAGTAAACTGTCTAGTAATTACCCGTTTCTTATATCTCTCAATTAAACAGAGGATATAATGTAGTTCATGCTTGAATTGATGGTTTTTTGAAGGTCAGAATAAAGTCAAACATGAAATATTCTGATGATCTGATAGGAAAGTATAAGCCAGAAACAGAGGACTGAAGACTTAATCTTTGCTCTTTCTTATTTTCTACCAACCACTGTATTGATCAACCAGGGTAATATCACAATAGAAATGCCCTGTTAAGCAATCCTAGGGTCCCATGGCTAATAATCGATAGAGTAGTCGGTATTCTTTCTAACTCCCAAATCTGGACTCAGCCACTTACCTGTTGAAATCAGGTATCATCAAGTATGCAAAAATGTTTTGTGAGCTGTGAAACACCAAGCAAAGTAAGGTCTAGCATGCAGATGATATATCCAGTTTGCTCTTTGAAGTAACCATAAAATGTATATTTCATTGAATACTAGAGGAGAATACTGAGTTTTGCGTATAAGGCTATATTGAATGAACCAAGTCGAACTATTTTGCAAAGGCTTCATTATGATCGCATGGCTATATTTGCCAAGCAAAGAATTCCTAATTTCTTCTGCTGTGAGACTCCTAAAGAGACGTTTATATTACTAATACTAAATTTGCAAACCTGAATTTTAAAATTTGGCTCTATTTGTATTCTGTGTCTCTCTGGGAGGTAGTCAGTACATTATGAAATTCTGTGCTTTTACCTCCTGCTAAGGGTTTGAGTTCTTAGCCTAATTAATCATTAAGTGTTGTCAGTCTATCCTGATGTGGTTAATTATCAGAGAGAATGTATGTGTTTCAGACAATCATGACCCTTTCCTGGGTAACTATAGAAACCTTAGCAGTACTAGTTATTATCTAAAATTATAGAATTTAGTGTTTAAACCATTTTAGCCTTTGATAGTTAGGGGAAATAAATAATTGGTTATGATCTAGAAAGAAAGAAAAACTTGGCATGAAACAAAGATTTTAAAATAATTTCTATGTAACAGAAATGTATTCTAAATAATTTATAAATAATAGAACTGTGTTCTATAGGATATTTCTGACTGTAAGTTAAAAGGCTTTTATACCAATTCTATATTTGTTACAGAGCTTTTTTCATA
Source organism: Furipterus horrens (assembly GCF_987537825.1). Classification (NCBI taxonomy): domain Eukaryota; kingdom Metazoa; phylum Chordata; class Mammalia; order Chiroptera; family Furipteridae; genus Furipterus; species Furipterus horrens. The sequence continues at coordinate 193,604,212 of NW_028327171.1, forward strand.
AGCAATCTTTCCTCCCACCCCCACCAAAATGTTTAGAACCATCTAATACAAGTCTACAGTAATTCTTGACTTCCATTTGATACAGTGGTTTTACAGTGCATAGAAGCTGCAAATCAAGGTGGAAAACAGCTGAATTTGGGAACGTTTATATATGTGTATGTATACATATATATGTGTGTATGATATTTATATACATAAACAGGCAATACTGACATTGCAAAATTGTTATTGGTATTAATACATTCTTGAAGTGATAGCTCTTCAAAGATGAGAGCAGACATAAAAGATTCTTTTATTTTCTGTTCTGAGAAATTTCATCTAGTTCAAAAAGAAAAAAATATGTCATTGTACTTTTAAAGTGAATCTTAACAAGGATTACAGTCTGAATGGGGGTGAACATGAACATGGGAAGTGGCAATCTGCCGTATTTGTACTGTCCTTAGTATGTCATCTTGTCCAGAGAACGGGTAACATGCCCTTTGGAGGAGGCAGTGTGTAAGTGTGTTCTCCACTCTTATTGGTAGAGGGGATTTTGGTGACATGTAACAATAGTGATGCATTTTCATGTTATAATACATAAACAAGCTTACTTTCTGCATTTTTGCTCAATTATAAATTCTTGGGAATGTATTAGAGAAGATTATTGCCTCTTACATACAATTGCAGATGATATACACAAAATATCGCAATATTGGTAAATAAAAAGTTAAGTCCCAATTTAATTCTATTACAATTTTTAAAATAAAAGTGTACATGTAAACATCTGTCCTTGAGACTTGGATCAGTTTGCTCATTTGCACTGCACAATCTAATTCTTACAGTTAGTTTAGTTCCACAATTGTTTGTATTACAGAATAAAGCTAGCTTTAAAATTGATTATTTACTTTTCAGATCAAAACAAAGATTTGGCAATAGGATTTAGACATAGTCAGTGTACAACAATGGCAACAGTTGCAACAGTTGCTTTCCATTGTTGAGCTTCTACTAAAAAATTAAGTATAATTTATTTTTTTCAGAAGTGTGAGTGACTGCATATATTAATGATTTATTGACTTAAAAAACAGGTGTTTTTTTAAAGGTTTCCAACCCTGTGGTATGTTCAGTAGGACTATACTGTGTAACGGATACAGCTAACATGAACCTATTGTTGGCTCTATTTTTGTTAATGTACTTTTTAGTATGATTCTGCTTCTGTGAATCAAAGTGCTTCATCGTCTGTTTTTGTTGTTACGGGGGCATCACCAATTATGCCATTAAAAATATTTTACTATGTACTAATGGCTTTTTCAGCTTTGGTTTTTTACTCAGCTCTTAATGTTTATCCATTTCTTACTCTACCAGTTTCTAGGCTAATCATGCTGTTCAAAGTTTGCTTGATGAGGAACAATAAAAATTAAATCTCTAATGTAAACAACTGCTGTCACAAAAGTTGTGAACTGAGAGTGTGTTAGACTGTTTTGGAGAGTGTAAGTAATGTCACTGGTTTTGTTAAGCCAGAATGTTGATCAGCCTAATTATTTAAGAATCTCTGGTTCTCCAACATGCTACTACAGCTGTGACTTTCCCTTCGTCTCTGAAATAACTTTCTTCCACACTGCATATGCATGAGAGATTTTTTTTTCATATTAGTAATTCACTTATGAGTTTCATGCCTTGTTAAAATGATACTGTTTACTAAATATATATTAAGACACTCCTGGTTGTTTATCTGCATGAATAAAGCCACACCAGTCATCCATTTATATCATTTTAAATTATCCATATAAAAAGGAAATTCAGTGCAGCTAAAGCTATTTTTAATAATTCTGCAAGAAAAAAAAAGTAGTTCTCTATCATGTCTTTAAAAATTTGGAAATGCACTATTTATCTCTTGTTACAATGTCCTTATCCTCCTGGATGAAGTATGAATATTTTTAATACAATATGTTAATTTTTTTATTTTTGTACTATGAGTTACTAATAATAATTGAAGCCACATTAGATGCTGGTTAGTTCAAACTACATCTAACAAGAGGAAGGGTGGTATTCCAGATTTGTGATTATTTTATACTTTCAAAAGAATGATTGTGCTTTGAAAATTTCTGTTCCATGTACCTGTTGTGGCCTTTTTGTTTCATTTGGATTTAACAAGAAAATGCCTATCCCATAAACTACTTTTCTTGTTGAGCTGGGCTGGTAGTGAGAGAATGTTGGCTGAGTTGGCAAACCTGATTTTTCTCACAGTGACTTCTTACGTGAACTCCTCATGCAAGGGAGACAGCTTAGTTTAGAACATGCTTGTGACAGTATGGAATGATCAAAGCTGACCTGAATGGAGAAAACCTGGAACAGGTATAATCCATGTGTCTTAGTCAGGGATGGTTTTTGGTGAGGTCTCTCTTCCTGGCTTGTAGAGAGCCACCTTCTTGTGTTTTCACCTCTGTGCACACATGGAGAGAGGCCTCTGGGGTCTCTCCTTCTTCTGAAAGGACTCTAGTCCTCTTGGATTAGAGCCCTACCCTTATGATCTCATTTAATCACCACCCTAAGGATTTCGTCTCTAAATACAGTCACATTGGGGGATAGGATTTCAACTTATTGAATTTGGAATACGCAGTTCCATTCATAATGCATTGCTAATACATAAGAAACATTACTGTGTGCCAGGGACTCACTTACATACAACCTGTTTTACAGAGGAGGAAACTGAGATACCAAGTGATTAAGTATCTCACAGAAATTCAGATAATAGGGGAAGAGTTAGGATTAAAACCCCTGCAAGTCTGGCTTCAGAACCTGTGTCCTTACCTATTTCTTAGTCTGTCATTAAAATACTAGTAGTATATTTGTAGCTTTTCCTAGTTAAATTTACTTAAGATCTAATATTATATGAGGTTTCATTTGGCTTTTTTTGTATAGAGTATAAAGTTGGTTTTTAGGTTTATTTTGCTTTTTTTGGTGGGAGGAATAATTCACATTTTGTCTGCTGTAACAGTTAATAGGGCAGACTCTAGAGCCTAAGTTTCCTGGGTCAAAGGGGTTTTCTGCTGGAAAATAGGGACTAGGAATCAACGACCTGGTTGGGACGTTGTCATAGTTAAATGAAAGAACATGTAAAGGGCTTGGAAACCAGCACAGCGCGCAGTGCACTCAAGCGTGAGGGAATATTAAGATCGGATAGTAGTAAATAAAAGGTGATCTCAGGCCAAAGAGTTGTTTTTTCTACCTGTCTTAGGGAAGGCTTGCCTTGTGGAAAGTGCTTTGTTGTAAATCTTACATGCCTGCTTACTTGGGGCAGCCCCGGCTTGCCTTACAGAATTTATATGCTCTGGCAAACTTGCCAGGTAGGCACGTCTCTACAATGTGAATATGGTTTTCAACTTTTTTTTCTCTAAATAACTGAGATATCAAGAGAGTGTTTTGGTTTGTTTGTTTTGAGTGGTAGGTTATTAAATTCCTAATAATCCGGAAGATCTTTATAAGTTTTATGCTTAAAGGACAGTCCATGCCTTTCTGGTATAAGAATAGTACCTAAGGTATCTAAAATACAGATGCACTCAACTTTCATGATTCCCCGGCATGGTTATCTGTCTGGGGTGCTCCTTCTGCACCCACTTGTGTTTCCTTTCACTGCCACAAATTCTACTTCTGCATGAGCAGATCTGTCACTGCCCTCACTCAACAATATCCCTTCCCAGCTCATCCCCAATTCATTTTCACAGGATCTGAAGCAGTAGAATGGGGACTAGGAAGGGGAAGGAAAACTCTGAAAGGAGAGGGGAGAGCCAAGGCAGACCCTTCCTGCCTTCTGCCTCTGTTCTCCTGGGATGGTGGGCACCAAGAAAGCAGGGAGTACTTCTTGACTTTCTCTTAGTTCCCCCAGGGAAATGTAATATGCAAGTCTTCATTATAATATTTTATGTGCCAAGGGTCAGGCTTAGTGGGTTCACAGCCTGATGGAGGGAAGTGACATGGCAACATTTATACATTAGTGTACTGAATGCCAGGGATGAAGGAACTAATTCTGCTTTGAGGAGTTGTAAGCCATTAACAAGAAGAGAAATTGTGTTGGTTCCTGAAGGCTGATTGCCAAGTTCAGTGGTTGCTAGGTACAACTGAACTCACCCTTAGTTATCTTATGTGGCAAATAACCATTCCTGAGCTAGTCATGGAACCAAATATCAAGGATAATTGATATTTGGGAAAACTTGTTTCTGTTTTAAACATTTTATTTGCAAATGTAACTTCGGTATACAACTTTTTTATAAGTTGGTATGACTGTTTATTTTTATAACTACTCATATACTACTAATACTCCATTGACAGAGCTGAGATTTCTGGTGAAGTTCACATTGAGGTTTTTCAGCATTGATAATGGAGTTATACTGCCCCATTAGCTGTAACAAATTAAACAGTTAGTTAAATACAGTGACCATCAAGCTCTTAAGAATCAATAATGACAGGCAGTATACAAACAAATCACAATGCAAATACTGATAGAATAAGTACCCAAGCTGAAAGTCTGATTGTATTTTACCTATTGTTTATACCATAAGAAAATTATATTTCTAAAACCTTAATCAGTTTTTACTAATAAAATTTCATTAATCTGTGATAGTCCCTTTATATCTTGTAATGTTTTTCTCATCATCTGAGGTTCTCTAATCTATCTCTTTTCCTAGGAATTGTGTAAGCTCTATTCCTCCTGTGATCTGGCCCTGCTTTATACCTGCAATATCCTTTCTCCATTGTCTCCCGCAAATTTTGGAATCCATAATATTGAATTTAGTGCTGCAGGCGCAGAGGTGGGCCAGACTCTCTGATCTCTGATCTTTCCTGCCTCCCCATCCCCATGCCCAGCTTGGTAGCTCTTCCTCTTCTGGGACTCAGCTTAGGAGTCACGTCTCTTTGGCCATCCTTCGTTGATGTGACACTTCAAGGCTACATATGCTCCTGCAGTGCCCTACAAAACTTACAAATACCCTTGCCTGTGCCCTGCTCTCATGAGTTGCACATGTTAATCCCCTTATCCAGAACATTAGACAGTTTTCTTCCCATTATTTCATCTCAAACACTTTAGCCCTGACATGTAGGAGGCACTCAGTAAATATGTGTAAGTTCAATAAATTAGTAGGTTTTTATTTTTACCTCTTCTCTCATATGTGGAGTGGATTATTCAAGTGACATTAGAAACTGGTATATGGTGACAGGCGTAGCCTGCTTTTACTGGCTCTTACTGTCAGGAAATTCAAGGTATATTTTTTACATAGACTTAATTTACTACTTGAATTCCTTTATTTTGGATTCTAAAAAATGAGTCTCAAACAAAGAATGCCTTTCTTGTGCTAAGGTGCTTCCTGTTTGCCTTTTGTTTGCTTGTTTGATTTTGCTCCTTTCTGGGAATTCCTGGAGCTCAGAGCTCCAGCAACCTGCTTGCACTGCAGACTCCACACAGTGGCCTGAATTTACTGCCATTTCCTTGGATGGCAATAAGCTGAACATTTGAAAAATTACTGCATCTCAGGGCACCAAAGGAGGTCACTAGAACTTAGTCTAGCTAATAGGTTTTTTTGTCCTATTTATTTTCCCTTGTCAGTATTGCTCTGGGCTCCTTAGGAATTTATGAAGAGTATGGCTTTTTTTTTTTTTTAACTTAAAAAAATCTACATTGATTTTTCTTTAAAGAGCAAATAACAAAATATCACATCTAAAATAAGTTATTTTAGAGATGGTACATGACAGTCCCACCAATGCAATGAAAAACTATATTCATCATAATATAGATACTCTGAGCATTAAATACTTTGAAAATCACACGCATTTTGCTCCTATTCTCAACATAATAATGACAAAAATATCAATAAGACTGAAAACTATTTTCCAGCCATGGTCTCTGAAATGATTGTGACTTACAGGACTGCTTAGTTCTCTAGGCACATAGGACATCAATATTTTGTTTTGTTTTCTTAAGTCCAGATCAACTAAACAGACTTGTTTCTTGTTTGTTTGCACAGCTTCCACCATCAGTTCATCAAATTTAAAAGGATTCTTTCTTTCTTTCTTTTTTTTTAATGGCAGCCTAGGAGTTCCTCAGCATATCTTTTCAAATCCCTACTATTAAGAAACACTGCATTTCTCATCCTTAGGGTAAGGGCTCCCTTCTCTCGGGGCATGTTTAACTTGCTGCCCTGAAATTCACTCATGAAAGTATCTGCTATTATATTTCAGTTTTTACCTTACTCTCTCCCCTCTTAAAAACTTCTTACCTTTTGTCAGTCTCTCGTGTGGGAGAGAGAAAAATCTCCCTATCATCAGGTGTTGAGGCAGGAACATTAAGAGAGAGTGTAGCTCCAACCCTATTGGGAAATTCTATGTGAAACATATAGTCTCGGCACCATTGCCATGAAGGTGGCAATTCTGGAAGGCCACCTGTAACTCGGGACTGAGTTTTATCTAGTTACACTTTATACGCTCTTAGTAAACAGGGTTTCTGGAGAGTAGATAGAATATGAGCAAGACTAGCCTTGATTCCCCTGACCACATGAGTTAGGAGTTGTACAGTTTTCTCATTTTAGTGTAGCCATTTCATGATTGGATCTCAGAATTTTGGACCTTCAATATATTCTTAATTGGTGTAAGTTAACTCTCTTCTGCCACTTTTCAAGGAGAAAACATTTTTAAATAGTCAATTGCCTTTAAAGGAAAAGAACTTTGGGAAGGACTCTCAACACTGAATTTGATATTCTGTGTTCTCTCTCTGTCCTGCCAACCCTGGATGTGCGCCTCCTCCTCCAAGTTCTTCATCTTGCAGAGTGTGACAGTTGAACTGGATTTGTCTGTGGATCCTGCTGGACTGAGCTCTTTGTGGCATCCTGACTATCATTTTGGTACATTTGTGCAGTTCCTTGTCTGTAGTAGATGTTTAATACATGTTTTATGAATAAATTTGCTTTTATAATGACTCCTGAATGATTTGTGTAACAAGTCAGAGATCAATCTTTTTTCCTAATGGTTATGCTTAGAATCCGAAGTACCCATCTGAATATCCACTCGCATTTTTCTACGTGTGCCGGGGCAGTAAAATGCACATACATTAATGTAGCCTGTTCCATAGGAAAACCAAACACCCTAATCAGAGGGCTAAGATATGCTGATACCAGTGAAAGAAATTAGCCACCCTCCTCTATCTGAAATTCTACTTGAGCAGAATCTATGGGAAATATTCTTCCTTAAATCCCTGCTTCATTACTCCATAGGGACTATTGAATAGAGCCTAGAATGCAGAAAAATAATAACAGGCTACCTGTTTGTCTGTGGATGGTTTTGTGATGTACACAGTGGAATTCTTAATCTGACTTGTTCTTTTGAAAAAGTAAGCTATCCAAGTACAGATGATCTTTTCTTATATCAAATATTTTAGACCTAATAAATTGAACAGCCTTTGGAGGTCTTGTCATTTCTGACCGTGAGTTTCGTTTTAGAGAGAAAAACATTTGAACTTCCAGTAGGGAATTTGGGGTTTTAGCGCCAGATCTTCCCCTTGTCCTCAGATACAGGACACACTTAAAGGCTCTGGGCAATGCCTTTTTCATCTAAAACTATTGAGGTAAGATGTGCATAAAAATAGTCAGGAGAGGACAAGATACATAGATTATGATGCAGGTTAAAGTAATAGCAAAATGCTTGTGGATATATTTTCCAAACACAGAGATCATAGTATATTTAAGAGCATTTTATAAAGTATTGTTTACATGGTATTATGTATATTGTACTGCATATGATGTAAGAACATTTCCTTTTTTGCTGTGTCTCATGAATTAAGATGCCAATTTTTAGAATTTTAGATAAATGTGTCACTCATTCACTTACATTTATATTACTTAGCTTTGTTAAACAGTTGTCATGTCCTATTATAAAATAGAGTATATTTTTAAATAGGTGAAATGTTTTTTAATTTGTAACAAGTATTAATATTTGTAATTTTAAATATAATTATAACAAATACAATGTTGTAAAAATGAAAAGATATTTTATATTTATTTTAAATCTCTTAAAAGAAAGAAGACTTATGTGTCAAATACATAACACAACTATCGTCGTCGTCGGCAGCCGTCCGTCTCGAGAGACGATGGTGTAGCTTCTTAAGAGTCTTTCTGCACCGCCGAGAATGGTTGTGCAGTCCGACTCGGGAGTGACACGGTATCTGTCTCCTCCCGCGTTGAATCGTCATCTTGCGATGACGCTGGAGTGTCCTCTCCAGTGAAGCTGAAGCTACAGAGCCTGGGCAGGGTGATATGGAGGGTCTGCTGTTGCCCAAGCAGCAGACCCCCCCACTCTTCGCAGCTGAAGGATCCAAGGGAAAGACGGAGTCAATACAGCTTGGCTTCAGGTGCGCCGCAGGAGTTGCCGGTGTTGACTACAACGTCAAACCGCCTTAGGGACTCCGGCTCCGGATTTTCTGTAGGGGTTTACTCCCTTAGCCTTTCCCCTGAAGAGGTATGCCGCAAGGCAGCGGAGGTTTTTTGGAATCAGAGTTTTCCTTCTCTGATGTGCCCTGACTGGAAGATCGAACCAGCGACACTTAGCTCGCAGGCCCACGCTCAATCCACTGAGCCAAACCAGCCAGGGGATAACACAACTATACACCTGAGGAAAAGTGATATATCGAAGGCTTGATTTTAATACTGTAATGAAGCAGGAACTACCAAGAGAGCTATCAGTGTTCCCTAGTTAGTTAGTGAAAATTAAATGTTTAAACTTTAGAAAATTCCTAAAGCTAATCTATTCTCAGAAATTTTAATTGATCGCATTATTATTGTCAATAGCAGTTTTAGTCCCCCATTTCCAAGAATTTTGTGGCCTCCTCCAGTCCTAAATTCTATAACATGGTGAAGATGAATTTTGAGCTTTATAATCGTTTTGAAAAATAGAGAGTTCATGGAACAATTTAGACCTCTTGAGTTGCATCTTTCTACCAGCTATGTGCCTCAAGTTGGTTGCTTTGCAGTTAACAAGGTGGTGGTGGCACTATTCCAAAACTTTCCTTGTAGTCTTGGGAGCCCCAAATCCTACCTTATATATCTTTCATCACAGAGGTTTATTTTAGTGACTCCTCCCTCAATGGGGGTTACCTAAGTCACTCTCCTGTTTTTGACAAACCAACAAAGACTTTGAGTTGTTAAATATATCCAAGCTTTGGGAATCATTTCATTTGCAGTTGAGGTTCAGAGAAGCGGTAGAGACCCGATATGTAAAAGGAAGTCCTCTGGGTCGTGATGTTTCCATTCTGGTACCAGTGACTGTTTGAATGAATTTTCTGCCCTGCAGTTGACATCATCTTATTCCCAAAGCACCATCTAAGAATCTACCATTTTGAGTCTCTGCAGAGGAAAGAGCCTCTGAGATAACCAACCAGTATAAGAGAGAATGAAGTTTTCCTAAAATCATGGCCTCTCGGTTGTTGTTTTTATTTTTTACTTTTTATTTAGTGTTTGTCAGTGTCCAGAAGGGTCTAGAAAATGGAAGATTGCCCTGAACTTTTATGGCTTAAGTTTGTAGTATAAGAGAAAATACTCATCTGAAAGGAAATAGAAAGTAAAACCTTATTTATCTTAGAAATGGAGCAAGCTCAAAGGCCTTTCTTAGTCATCTGACAGCTGTACGGAATTATGAACACTTGAATACAACAGTCACACTTCTGTCTTGTCCCCCATCAGAATGAAAATGATAGCAGTTCACTCCAGATTTAAATTTAGGCCTTGTTTTCTATAGTATTATTTAATAATATTTTCTATAGCATTGTTTCCCATTGACAGTGTCTTACACATATCATTCCCATCCTATTTATACATATTAAAAAATTGTCCTTCATAGTAATCTTAAAATTCATTCATAATATTTCATAATTAATAATATTTTAGCAATAAGAAAACATTGGCTGTTTATTGAATGCATTTCTAAAATAATTTTCACTTTACATTTTGCTTTCTGAAAGAAGAGTTTTGGCAGAATCAGAGGATTTTAGGAGTGGAATGCATCTTGGAAGCCATTTGGATAATGAGGCTCAATTTGCAATTGCAGAAAGTGAGACTGAGTTTCAGTGACTCACTTGAGAATAATAAGTTCATGGCAGTGATAACTTTAGATCCCAGTTTTCTGGTTACTTTTCATCGCATTGCTCTTTTTGAGTATATCAGATTGCCTTGCTTTTTTAAAACAAGGATTGTACCAGTAATCAGATTTTGCTAGGGTCAGGGCCATTATATCATTGACTTTGTCTATTACTTATTATTATTCCCAGGTTATTAGAGTATAAAAAATGAAAGTGCTTAACTGTGATTGGTTTTCACTATTCCTGTGCCTGTGCCTGTTTATTAATCCACATTACTTTTGCCCTTGAGATCTGAGAACTAGAAACTTTGTATTTGGATACTTTAAAAAATTCTTTAATGGTAATATTCCTTTGCCTTATAGAGCCTGAAACTTACTTTTATCACATCTACTAAAATGTGTACAAGGATATGGTTTCAGAAAGAATGCTAGACTATATCTTTTACTTTAAACAAAAAAAATTCTTTGGAGCTAATGCCCCTGGGACAGCTGATAATGAAAGTCAGAGGGGTGTTAAAAATCTAATTTAGAAAGACTTCACCAATTTGGTAAATAGAAAATTCTGAATAGCAATTCTGAATCTGGTAGCAAATATACATTTATTAGACTTTTGATTGGTTATGGATATGTGCTGAACTTTATAGATAAAAGCACAAATATCAGAACATATTGTATTTCTTCTCTCTTACATTTTTTCCTAAAGTACTTAAAATATTATCCCTTTGAACCTGCTTCACTATTTTTGCTTATTAAAGAAAACAGCAATAATGGTTTTAAACTTGAAATCTTAAAACAAATCATTGGGATCAGAGTTTTTGTATTTTTTACCAAGTTTTATATTGACAAAAGACCAATAATAGGTACCCTTTATTTTCCTAGTGATTTATTGTAAAGAAAACCAGACAAAGCCCTGATTTTCCTTTTGAAATAAGGCTGACTTTATTTTTAATAGCTAGAGAAGCGGAAGGAAAAAAAAACACTTGGAATTTAGTATTTTTCACATATGATCACGTATTCTCCGGCCACCACTGTCATCCTCTACCCCCAAGACTTCCACTTATACCCAACACCCCTTGTACTTCAAATATCATAAGCAAAATAAAAACTCAGTCCTATGATGAAGTATTAGATTTTCTTAAGTACTCAATTAGAAAGGCCTATGGTTTCTAATGCTGAGAGTTTACAACCTGGTGTGTTTCAGCTACTTTTAATTCTTTTAGATGTCTTGTACACAAATTACTTGATTACCTCCTACATCTCTTTTAATCTGGGCTACTGAACATAATAACAAGGTTTCCTTTCTTTATATAGACCCCTTCATCCCTGGGATCTGTTAGCACTTCACAAACAGCTGGTGGCAAGCAGTAACACTGGCATTGTTTTAGAGCTCTTTCGGTTCCTTTAAAAAAATTTTTTTTTAATTGCCCTTGACTGTCATGAGCCTGAATAGGGAAGGAAAATGGAAGACCGGTTTTTGTTTAAACCCTGGTGATCAAAAGAAGTCACTAATAACAGTATGGACTGATTTTGACAGTGGCTTGTATTTGCGAACTGTATGAGACTTGCTGTACTCCCAACTTTTTCTTTTTCTTTTTTTCCTCTTCTTTTTGATGGAAAACAAGTTTTAGTTTTAGCCAGAATATTTCATTCATATTTTAAAGGACTATTTTCCTTTATCACCACAGGGACTTCCTATCAATTCTCCTCTACCTCATTTGACTTGTAAAATATTCCTCATTTTTCTTGAAAGTGAGCAGACTCCTTACTTAATAATAAGTGTATTTTGGTTTTGTATCAGTGCTAATAAAAATATATGTACTTTTAGGATTATAAATCTGTAAGGTCATCCTTGAAGTGAGAGTATAGTTCAAGTATTTCCAATAAATCCTGTTAACTTTTTATATTCTTACTTATCATTGACCTCTTTTAGTAGAACTCTCTCCCTTCTTTTCTTTTTATCATTACATACACATCAAAATAATTTTTTGAGACTGAATTTTTTTACTGTCTTTGAATACACTCATATGGGGGCATGTTTTTTTGTAGTGTTTTGTAACTTATTTTTCTGGCCCTTTATGACTCTGGAGATCACCCTGGATTAGTATAATCTCCATAAGAATCTGTTTAAAGGTGATGGAATTTTTATAGAACTAGGGGAGATTGAAAGAAGCTAAAGCTACTACAGTCACAAGTGGTTAGTAGACTTGGATAAAATCAATGAAAGTACTTTGGGATTTCATAAATGCTATTGGTAATGTTCAAAGAATCGCTGCTGTTCTTTTTTGAAGGTTAGAATTTTCTTATCCAAGAGTTTTAGTCAGTCTTGATATTAAGAATAAAATCTCTGTAAAGTTCATGTAACCAAGGAGATGTATTGTTACTTCAAGAAAAAAAAAAAAAAGAATGGCAGTATTGCAGAGTTTTTTTTTAAATTTGGCATTAGCAGTACTTCAACAATAGTAACTGGCATTCTCTAGGCCATGGTGACTTGACATGGTGCTCAGCTCATTTTGGTTAAGTGTCTGCAGTGGTGTGTTGGGAAATGTTTGTCAACCAGTGCTCAAGGCCGAGGTGAGATTGGGTGGGACTGTTCTGCAGCACTGTGCCAATTACCATGATAAGAACACTCCCACTATGGGCACTCCAACCTAATAACATGGTGTTACTGAGTGGAAGATCAGTAAAAACTGCACAGTAGCACATCATTATTCAGTCTCCCCGTTGTACTGATAATAGTGGATGTAAACAGCCTCAAAAGCACAGATGACAGTAAAATGTCAACTATTTTGGAAGTGATGAGTTTTGAGATTTTTTTGCATTTGTTTTTAACATAATTTTTTAATTATAATGTACACAATTAGATGTTTAGTAAAGGTTATGGTTTAACAGCTGGCTCACAAAATGCCTAAAATACTACAGTCAACTCCTTGAGTTGGTGTGAGCGAGCTTTAGTGTACCAGTGTAAATGTATTATGGCACTGAGTTGTTACACATGTGATTTGTTTCTTTGATTGTTGTCCTTGCCTTTGAAAACGCCACCACCTATTCTTTCTAGATAATTTATATTATTTTATCATCACCATTCGTCGTCGTCGGCAGCCGTCCGTCTCGAGAGACGATGGTGTAGCTTCTTAAGAGTCTATCTGCACCGCCGAGAATGGTTGTGCAGTCCGACTCGGGAGTGACACGGTATCTGTCTCCTCCCGTGTTGAATCGACATCTTGCGATGACGCTGGAGTGTCCTCTCCAGTGAAGCTGAAGCTACAGAGCCTGGGCAGGGTGATATGGAGGGTCTGCTGTTGCCCAAGCATCACCATTAATATAAACTGTCTTGATAAACTGATTGTTTCCATGTAAAGTAAGTTAAATATATATGGTCATTGTGCCTCTGAAACTTAAAACCCAGGATAGATAGTACTAGTCATGGAAAGAATGGAAGTATTCAGAATGTAAATGCTGAACAATAAGTGAGTTAAATTTTCATAGTTTCCCAAGTTTAGACAAGGAAAATATGTTCCCTTCCATTCTGATTAGTCCAGTAATGCCTTTGGTGGATTAAAATAACATTTTATTGAGCCTCAGCCCTTCCTCTTTCAATTTTTGTACAAACGAATAGATAGTGATTTGGGGGACATTTCTTTGTGTTCCAAACAGGAAATGAGTGTTAGTCATTTATACTCTTATTTGCCAGATTAGCTTCAAAGAACAAGGAAAACTCCCACAGTCTGTCTAAGAGGGACTTCTGAGACCAGTGGGCAGATATGAGGAATGTTTGGGACTTGTTAGCAAATAACGAAGGGAGCAGGGGTTTCCTTTTACTAAAGAAAAATGCTCAGCTGGTTGGTCAGAGTTGACAGGAAGATGCCAGTCTTGCTAGTTGACACCACAGTATATGAATTTCCTTTCTGTTTCCAACAAAGAGTACTTGGTAGCAACCCAAGCTCTCTCCCAAGAGAGGTATTCTACAGAAAAGTCCAACCTTTTACATGATTAGATCATTAAAGAACCTACTAACTAAGTCTGCCCAGAAATGCATTTCCAGAAGTCTATATTATTTTTACTTTCAGGACAATTGTAAGCAGCAGTTAAATATTTTTCTAACTTTACATTTAATATTCTTATATTATAACCAATGTTAGGAATTATTTTCAGAGTTTGCTATAGCAGGAGGTAATTTCTTTCTCTTATAGCACACTTTTTTCTTTTTTCTTAAGATAAGGACCCTATGTGATGCATTAATCCTCCGATTTTTGTCTTGGAGACCAGGAAGTGAAAGTTAAGTCCATGTTAACAGGTGTGATTGAGACTTATTTCCTGGTCACTCTACATGTTTTGTTTCTCCCTCTTTTGTATCTACATCATTATTTATAAGCAACTTTAAATATTCTAACAGAAGGTAGGACATAAGTCATAATCACTTTAGTTCAAAGAATCATTAATGGAGAAAGTAGTAGTATTTGTAATGCCATCAATGCCATGTTAGTAAGTATTATTAGTTGTCTGTGATCCAAGTTGCTCTCCCAAGTCACGATCCTCTTCTCCATCACTTCCTGTACTAGTGTGATCCCATGACTTGCAGCATGACATGATTGACCTGTTATGTTCAGAAACATATAACATAATTGAGTGGCTGTGTTTAGAAATGTGGTCACTTAGTATGTCACAGGGAGTAATATGGCATTGCACAACTGGTCTTGTATCATAGATAGAAAGATACTATACAGAAAAAATGGCAGGTGTGCCTCACATCCCAACAATGGGAAGCACATGGATCCAGTCTGGAGAATGCCACCAGCATCCAGCATACAGGTCAGGGAACAGAATTTCACCACCCCCAAGACTGAGAAGCTGTTTCAGAGATTAAATTCAATGGCCACTTCTTCCTCTGAATTTCTCAACATAGACCATTCATTTGAAACTGAGGCTCCTTGCACATAGTGAAGTGTTATGATCCTTTATTCTCGTTGTGAGAAATCAGAAATGCCGAGTAAGCATAACCAGGGAAGCAGCACCCCAGCATAATTAATGTTCATTGCATTACATGCCGTACAAGTTCTTGTGAGGCCTAGCAGGTCTGCTAGTTTCCATACTGCTCTTTTCCTGGATGACAGTTGTAGTCAGCATGCTAATCCAGTTGGTCTGGTGATTTCTAGTTTCTGGTCTCATGTAGTCAGATCCAGGCGCTATGTTTGGAATAGACAGGTGCCTCTCGCTCGCCTATATTTAGATAAATTTGAATTGTTTTTTGACCATACTCATTTTTAACTATTCATTAGATTTAAAAAGTTACGCTATTAAATGGTTTTAGTTTTCACAGGAAAATAAGTTGATGTGTATATCATTAATAATTTAACAACTTAAGAAACAGTTATAGCATGTGAGAGAATGTTCTTCAATTAAAATGTGGTTATTCTGTAAGAGTCAAGGTATAGCATTCTATTCTTTTTATTTAAATAGACTACTGAAATTAATTCTCACATTTTATTGATAATTTTATTATCTGAAAGAAAATTAATCAATTTAGAAAACATTTTGCAACATGAGAATTTAACTATGTCTCATTTTGCATGGTTCTTTTGTTATTGTATTGTATTTTTCTAATAAAGGGAAGTTATTAAAATAAATATTATACCAGGAAAGTATACCTGTAAATAATACTGACTTACAGGAAAAGCACATTAAACATGGATACAAAGAAGAGAGCTTGAACTAATAGATTAAAATATCTTCACTTAATAAAAGACATTGCTATTTAACTGCTCTTGGTAGTTTATTTGCCTTCCCTTCTTTGTGAAATAAATATATTTCATATCAGCATATGAGACATCTTATATATCTGAACTTTTTCAAATGAAATATATTGCGATATCAAGTGTTTCTATAATAGAAGAGTTTTTTTGGAAGCATGCCATTGGCCAAATGAGATAGGAGAAATGCTTTGTATAATTTAAAAACACATTTCTTTTGGTAACTTAAAACACTAAGGAGGCTATTTTAAAATTAATATAATTCTCTTGGGAAATACCATCACATTCATAGATACTAAAATGATCTGCAACATGTTCTATAAGAAATTCATTAAGTTTGGACTCATAAGAACTCCCTGTTGGGTTGCATTTCTATTTGTATTTGCCTTTGTAAACCAGTTATATTTGAAAGAGGTTTTTAGCTTTATCTCCACTGTCATACTTGAGAATGAAGTCACCTGTCTATATACTCATTTTGCAGAGTTGCGGATCCCTTGCATGAATCTATTTGTGCTTTGCATTTGTATTCATGAAGTTCTGCCTGAGTGTTTCGTTTCCCCTTAGGTTGGGGGTGGGATGAAATTTTTGTGTCTATTGTAAGAAAATATTTTGAAGTGCTTATTACAGATTGCCCATTTTATTCTTTGTTTCCATATTGCATCATACTCTACTGGTTTGTGGAGCCTATGTAATGTTTGAAGTCTCTCTTTCATCTCTCATGGTGTCTGGGGCAAGAGAGAAATAGAAGTTGACCTGTAGATTTCTAAGTACAATTGGGCCCATCAGTGCTGTGGAATTTGGTGTAGGGTGAGATAGATTCTTAGGGGCTTTCTGGTTTCCTGATTGGCTGGATCAAAGTATTGGACATGCCTACTGAAATGAGCATGCAGGGTGAGATGGGATGAGAGTTTGGTCTCTGGAAAATTGTCTGCATAGAATCTAAGCAAATAAAGAAGGTAGGTTTGTCCACAGACCTCAGAGTTTACTGTTGGCGATCCTTGGTATTCTCTTTGTTACTGTTGACTTTTCATCATGCTTTCCCCTTGTAAGCAGTTGATGAGATTAATTTCAATAATTAAAATTATTTTCTTAATTATTTGAATATACATATAGTTCTGGTTCTTTCTTTATACTTTGTCCTATCTGAATTTGTATTGTTTTAAGTATGTTTATTCCTTTTCT
This sequence comes from Furipterus horrens, assembly GCF_987537825.1. Lineage (NCBI taxonomy): Eukaryota > Metazoa > Chordata > Mammalia > Chiroptera > Furipteridae > Furipterus > Furipterus horrens. The sequence continues at coordinate 193,621,230 of NW_028327171.1, forward strand.
TTTTTGTCTTTTTTCTTTTACCTTTTCCTTTGTTCTAGGTAGGCGTTAACATAGAACATAATAGCTCTGTGACTCTGCCTCATGCTTTCTTTCCTTTTCTCTTCTTTTGTTTTCTTACATCTTTGGCACTGTACTTGATTGTGCGTGTGAAATTAATCTTATGGAACCTCACACCAAAAACTGGTTAAAATGGTGAACTTTACAGTGTGTATATTTTACCAGAATACAAAAAGATATTATCTTTCTGATAACACACTAAAAATGTTCTTTAGATTAGTAGCCCCCGATATAGCATGTATTAAATCTATTGAAGATAAAAACATAGTAGAGTACAATCCCAAGGACAAGGATCGGTAGCTTCATATATCCTCACACATTGAAATTGCAGGAGAGCTGTTAGTTCTTCAAGCAGGACAGGGAAGTTTTTCTCCAGCCTCAACTCTTCTCACCTACATTATGAACTAATGCTTTTATAAGTCTCCCCCACTTCTTTGTGCTATTTCTATTATGGCTCCTACTAGCACTTCTGAAGATATTTTGCCTGGAAATATATGTTCTGTTGGAGTATTATTTTTTTCACATGTATTTACATTCATGAAACTTCTCACCACAGTCAAGTTAGTAGACATATCTATTTGGTTAAATGTTTCCATGAGCTGTTTTATAATCATTGCCTCATGCACTCCTATCCCATCCATGAACTGCATTCCATCAATATGCATTATTTTACATGTTCTCTCAATTTTTATATAGATGGAAGCATGGAGCATGTACTCTTTTGTGTTTGGCTTCTTTCACTCAATTTAATTATTTTGAGATGTACTGATGCTGCAGTCTGTGATAAGTAGTTTATTTCTTTGTGTGGGTAGACTACAATTTGTATATTTATCTGTTGGTGGATAATTTTCTTTTCAGTTTTTGACTATTACATTTAGGGCTGCTATGAATATTCACATATGAACCTTTTTATGAACATATACTTTTATTTCTCTTGGGTAAATATCTAAGGGTAGAATGGCTGCATCATATGATAAGTGTATATTTAAACTAACAAACTGTTTCTGGAAGTGATTGTACAATTTTACATTTCTACCAGTATTGTACAGTATTCCCTCACTTATGGCGGGTATTACGTTCCAGACTCCCCCGCAAAGTGGGAACCTTACATTTATTCTACACTCTTAAACCTACGTAACTTTAACAACACACACACACACACACACACACACACACACACACACACACACATATATATATATATATATATATATATATACAGTACCACAAAATCCCACGATATAGCGAAAAATCCAGGATAAATAATTAAATATAATATTTTTTAAAATTCCACGATACAGTGAGGCTGCGATAAGTGAACTGCAATATAGCGAGGGACTACTGTATTAGAGTTCCAGTTTATCTATGTTTTCATCAACATTTGTATGGTTAAGCTTTTTAATTTTAGCCATTTTAATAGATATGGATTATAATTTGTGTTTCTGTTGTAACTAAAGATATTGAGCTTTTCTTCATGTGTGTTTTTGCCATTTATGTATCATATTTTATGAAAAAGTCTATTTAAAGTTTTTACCCATTTATTTCATTGAGTTAATTGTTTTCTTGTTGAGTTTTTATTGTGTCTGGGTAAAAGTCTTTATGTGATACATTATGTGATTATACTTTAGTCTGTGGCTTACAGTTTCATTCTTTTGGAAATATAGGAAGAAGTTTTGATTTGCATGACTTCTAGTTGATCCATTTATTGTTTTATGGGTCATGCTTTTGATGTCATAATAAAGAAACCTTGCCTAATTCCCGGTTGCAGAATTTCATTTTCTATAAGTTTTATGGTTGTAGGTTTTACATTCAGGTCTGTGATCCATTCTGAGTTGGTTTTTGTATAATGGGTGAGACATAGGTCCTAGTTCACTTTTTTGCTCCTGTATATCAGTTTTTTCAGTACCATTTTTAAAAGAGACTATGCTTTCTATACTGTATTGCCTTTGCACTTTTTTTGAAAATCTGATGTCCAGATGTGTGTGGGTTTATTTCTGAACTCATAGCTGTCCTGAATAGTGTAACTTTATAATATTAGTCTTGAAATTAGTGGTAGTCCTCTAGCTTTGTCCTTTTTAAAAAATTGTTTTTGTTATTCTAGATCCTTTGAATTTTTATATGAGGCATGTCTTGCCATTTATTAAATTTTTCTTTAATTTTCTCAGAAATCTCTTGATTTTAGTATATAGATATTTCATAGTACTTACCTGGTTTATATTTGTTTTTCATAATTTTAAATTTTATTGTAAATCATATTGCTTTAAATTCCAATTTAAAAAAAATTTTGTTGCTAAAATATAGGAATGCAATGACTTTTATGTTGATTTTGTATCCTATAACTTCCCTAAACACATTGACTATTTATATATTTTTTCTATTGGATTTTCTGCATAAATTGTCTTGTCCACTGTGAATAAAGAAATGTATTTCTTCCTTTCTGCACTTGAATGCCTTTTATTTCTTTTGCTTAGCCTTATTTTGCTGGCTAGAACCTTCAGTTCAGTGTTGAATAGGTGAGTAAATATCCTTGTCTTGTATCTGATCTTAAAGGGAAAGTATTTAATCTTTCATCAAGTAAAATATTAGCTGTACACTTTCTCATAGATGCTTTTTCTCTGGTTGAGGATTTTTTTTTTCTACTTCTAGTTTGCTGAGCAGTGGTTTTGTTTTGTTTGGTTTTGTTACTTTTAAGAGCAGGAATGGATGGATGTCAGATGTGTCAAATGCTTTTTCTGCTTCTATTGAGATGGCCATATGGCTTTTATTTTTTTAATTTTGTTAATGTGGTGAATTATATTGATTAATTTTCAAATGTTAAACTATACTTGAATACAAGTAGATATGTAATAAGTTCAACTTGATCATGCTATATTTTTTATACATTATTGAATTTGATTTGCTAAAATTTTGCTCAGAATTTTGGCATCTATTTCCATAGTTTTTCTGTTTCTGTAATGTCTTTGTATGGTTGTCAGTGTAATATGGACCTCATAAAATGAGTTATGAAGTATTCTCTCCTTTTAATTTCTTGGAAGACTTCAAGTAGAATTAATACTATTTCTTCCTTAGTTGTTTGGACCTGGAGTTTTCTTTGTAGGAATGTCTTAAAATAAAGATCCAATTTTTTTGTAGATATAAGATTGTTCAGGCTATCTATATCTTTTTTGAATGACTTTGATAGTTTGTGCTTTTCAAGACATTTTTGCAGTTAATTTAAGCTGTTAAATTTATTGACATTAAGTATTCATAATATTCTCTTACTGTAATTATATTATCTGTAGACTTTCTTATGATATTTACCTATGTTATTCCTGTTATTGTTAATTTTTGTTTTAATTTGTTTCTTCTTTTTTTATCATCATTAGATGAGCAAGATGTTTGTCCTTTTTAAAAAACATGTCATAGAATCAGCTTTTCAGTTAATTAATTTTCTCTATTTTTTCTGCTTTTCTCACCTTCATTATTTTCATTTTGCTGCATAGTTCTCAGTGTCCTCTTATTTCATCTATTGATTTAAGTTTGAAGCTGAGATCACTGATTTTGAGTTCTTTTCCCTTTTTTAATATATGCATTTATGTAGTGCTCTTAATTACCCCTATGAATTGCTTTAGCAGCATCCTGCATATTTTCATATACTTTGTTTTAATTTTCACTCCATTCAAAGAACTTTCTAATTGCATGTAATTATATGTAAATAAGAGAACTCATACAACTCAATAGGAATGAATAGACATTTTCCCAAAGAAAATATATGAATAGCTAACAGGTACATGAAAAAATGGTCAACATCACTAGTTATTAGAGAAATGCAAATCAAAACCACAATGAGATTTTACGTCACACCTGTTATAATGCCCATCACAAAACAGACAAGAGGGAACAAATATTGGCAAGGGTGTAGAGAAATAGGAACCCTTGTGCATGTTGGTGGGATTGTAAATCGGTGCAGCCACTATGAAAAAAGATATGGAGGTTTCTCAAAAAAATAAAATAGAAATACCATATGATCCAGCAAATCTACTTTTGGGAATATATTTAAAGGTAACAAAAAATACTAACAAAAAGATATCTACACCCTCATGTTCACAGCAACATTACTTAAAATAGCCAGTTCATGGAAATAACTTAACTGTTCATTAAAGAATGAATGGGTAAAAAAGTTTTGAGACACACACACACACAGAGAAATATTATTTAGTCATAAAAATGAGGAAGTCCTACTATTTGGGATACCATGGATGGACATTGAAGGCATTATGCTAAGTGACATTCTCTGTACGAGGTCTGTGCAGAAAAAGTCCAACCATTGTTAACGTAATGAGAATGGTTTGTGTGACATTGCTGTAACATGGCAGCCAAGGAGAGTGGATTAGAATGCACATGTGTGAACAATGACGACGTCACTGTACTAGTCAGTAGGGTCAGTAGACGGCATTGAGTGAACATATACTGTGTGACTGTCACATTCAAAATGACTGAACAAGTTGAGCAATGAATTTGCATTAAATTTTGTATTAAGCTTGAATATTCCTTTGTGGAAACTTTGGATGATTCAGAAGTCTACAGCTATGGGCAAGTGGTGTCTGGCAGCTTCATCACTACAACATGTATGCACATGTATCATGTCTCATACAGAGTTTTTGGCAAAGCATCAAATCAAGTGGCTCAGCCCCGCTACAGCCCAAATTTGGCACCCTGTGACTTCTGGATTTTCCCAAAACTAAATTCGCATTTGAAAGGGGAGAGATTTCAGACTGTTAATGAGATTCAGGAAAGTATGACAGGTGATTAGGAGAACTGTGTGAGGACCCAAGGTGCCTACTTTGGAGGGGAATGAGGCGTCATTGTCCTATGTACAATGTTTCTTGTATCTTGTATCTTCTTCAATAAATATCTTTATTTTTCATATTACATGGCTGGATACCTTCTGTACAGACCTCATATCTCATACAAAGCTACCAATTGCCCATAGTGGCAGGCTTCTGAATCATCCAAATTGTTTCCAAAGAGTAATGTTCAAACAGTGCAAAATTTGATGCAGATTAATTGCTCTACTCACTCAGTCATCATGGCCACACAGTACACATGCTCGCTCAATGGCATCTACCATCCCCACTGACTAGTACACTAAAGTCTTTATTGTTCATGTATGTGCATTGCAGTCCATTCTCCTTGGCTGCCAGGTTACATTGATGTCGCGCAAACCATTCTTGTTATACAAATATTATATAAGAAGTTGTTAAGAGAGTAGATCATAGGAGTTCTCATCACAAGGAGAATGTTTTCTCTTATTATTTGTATCTATATGAGATGATGGAAGTTAACCTATTGTATTAATTGTTTTGTTTTACAGCATATGTAAAGAAAACAATTATGTTGTACCCCTTAAACTTATATAGCGATGTATACCAATTATTTCTCAATAAAACTGGAAAAAATAAAATAGGTTTTTTGCAGATAACAAAATTGTTAAGTGGAGCCACATCAGTACTCAGTCTAAGTCTATTTTACATGACTGAGCCTTGAACCTTCTGTATACTCTGCCCAGTTCTCGGTGAATTTTGAGGTGGATTCAGTCTGCCTGCTGGGAAGAAACACTATCATGAGCCTTGTGTATGGCCTAGCATTGTTATTTCTAATCTTTAATAGACATGTGCTGATCAATACTCACCTGAATATTTGACAGAGACTTTCTGCAGACCTTTGGAGTCACTTCTTTGCACAACTCCCATGTCTTTGCTATGAATTCTGACTCCCTGGGACACCTCGGTCTCAGCTCCATCTTCTGAACAAGAAGTCTGCTGAGTTTCTCAAGGAAGCATTCCCCCTGATATGTAGCCTGGAAAGTCGTTGAGGACAGTAAACTGAAACAATTGCTGGGTTCACCATGATCGTTTCTTGTGTATCAGGTTTCTTTTCCTGATAATTAAATTGCAAATTGCTGTTCTGTATATTTTGTATTTTTTTAAAAATTGTTTCAGAGAAGCAGATGCAATACCTAGTTCCTGTTAGTTACTCTTGGCTAAAGCAGAAGTCTACTTGAAATATTTTCTTAAGGGTGAAATTGGCATAAAGGTGTATTCCAAAACTAGTCTTTGTATTGATTAGTGAAGGTACATGCTAATGGCATAAGCTGCTTACTGCTAAGAATAATTTGACTTGACAGATGTACATGTGTTTTAACATTTACCAGTCATTTGGATAAATTGTGGAATGACTTACTCTCAAAGGCTCTCAAGTGATTATCAATCCAAAAAATATAGTAACAAGAGTAAACTAGTAGTTCTTCCCTTAGTAAGAGAGCAAAGGGTAAAAGGAATTGGATTTATAGCCTTGACTTCCATTTAAGTCATGCTTGACCTTGAGAGTATTATGTATCTTTTACCTATAATCTTCAGTTCTATCAGGAATAAATGAAAATGTTGTTTTAATTAGCTTATGAGTACAAATGAAAGTAGTTATTAATTATTCACATGGAGGTCTCATTTTGAAGATATAAGATGTTTGTTAAATACAAGCCGATTTTTTAAAAATAAGGTTTATAAAAATATTGACTTCTTTAGAAATCTAGAATACAGTTAAGTACTGTTTTTATATTTACCTGATTGTGCTCATGTAGTTTCAGTGATTTTTGTGGGATGATCATACAGTAATTACAATTTTAAGTAGTTCATATGTCTCAAAATATTATCATTGCATATATTAATATGATACTATTCTAAATACAAGTGTAAGAACAAATATGAGGGAAATTATTAAATAATTATCAGCCTGAAGTTGAGTTAATAGGTGTGACATCCAATTATAACTTGCCCCTAGAGAAATTTCAAGTGAAGGCTGAACATTTCAGTCTCAACTAAAACCCTTGCTTGTGTTAAGTTAGACTAGGTAGGATTCATAATGACAAAGAAAATCTGCAGTAGTATCTCTTATAATTAGTACCTTGATATAACTTGTCTTATATATGTGGATTGAACTATCAATTGGAAAATCACTCTTTTATTTAAAAATCTTGGTATTTTCATAGGAGAATATGTAAAAGTACATTTTAGGACTTGTTGAACTTGAATACGCTAGAGTGAAAGGTTATAAATAAGCAAAGAGAGACTAGAATGATCCATGTGGTAACAAATTAGAGTTGGAAACATCAGTATGAATGCATGTTAAGCTTAATACAGATGGAGATAGTATTCATACACGCATACATATATACACAGGCATGCATACATATGTATATATGTATTATTGGTTATTATGTCTACATACATTTCCTTGCTTTGGAGGATGAGAGTACTTAAAGGCAACACACCAGTAGCAACAAGCACTCCTAATACCCACATCTTGGTTTTTAATAACATACAGTAGTCCCTTGCTGTATCGCGGTTCACTTATTGCGGCTTCACTGTATCATGGGATTTTAAAAAATATTATATTTAATTATTTATTGTGGATTTTTCACTATATTGTGGGATTTTGTGGTACTGTATATGTATGTTGTTAAAGTTACGTAGGTTTAAGAGTGTAGAATAAATGTAAGGTTCCTACTTCACGGGAGGGGTCTGGAACATAATACCCGCAATAAGTGAGGGAATACTGTATTTGAATAAAAGGAATCAAGAGTTCGTAGAAAATGACTAACTTTAAGCCTAGAACAAGTAATATACAAGAGAGCCTAAGTCATTTGTAGTGCCAGAAAGAAAGTAAAGTTTTTGGAGTGCTCAATAAATTCCCCAATGATAGGGGCATGTCAGATTGACACAGGGGCCAAATGGGACTCTCAGAGGCCAACGGTGGAAAAATACAAGCAGCAGTATAAAAAATATGTTTTGGGAATATAACCCACAGTGACAAACAAATATCCAAAAGTCTATACTGATATAAGTTAATTAGTAAGTAAATAAATAAGAATACAATCCCTATGTAGAAATAATTTGTGTAGATACTCTGTCCTCAAGAAGGTGAAGAATAAATACCATATTTTTCGTACTATAAGATGCACCTGACCATAAGATGCACCTAGGTTTAGAGGAAGAAAACAAGAAAGAAAATATTTTGAACCAGGTGGTGTACCAAAATATTTAATAAAATATAACAGAATAATATTTTTCAACCATGTAAAGTCAATAACAGTCAACAGCAGTATTAAAAACCATCATCACTGTCATTAACAAATGAGAGTTTAAGGTTCAAGTACACTTCTAGTTTTCTGGGAACCCCAAGAACTCATCATCGCTAGTGTCAGAATTTATGAAGTTCAGTTGCTCACAATCACTGATATCACTTTCTTCACCATCTTCATACTGACCAGATGCCCTGAGATTCAGCAGTAAAGTGGGACATTTAAGCGTCCCCAGGGGTTTTGCATGGGCCCCCCGCTTCCTCTTCTAACAGCTTTCGCCACTGCTGACAGGTCAAGTAATACACATCATGGTCTGTGATGCAATATTTCCTCCATAAGATGCACAGACATCCCCCCACACACACACTTTTGAGGGAAAAAATGTGTGTTTTATGGAGTGAAAAATACAGTGGTTATATCTTAATGTGGGCTCCTTGTAAGGAGCACAGTGTGGAAATGGGGAAACAAAGAATAACCTTACAGTGGAGAAAAATGGTAAGTACTTCTTCAGCCAGATGGTCAAGATTAGCAGTGCTAAGTCATGTTGTTGATAGTACAGGCCCTTGATATGATGTGATGAGAATATCACTTTACCTCTGTCGTCTTCTTTCCAAAAATCCAAAAACCTAGTCTAATCATAAGCAGGACTTCAGAGGAATTCAAAATAATGAGCATTCTGTAAAACACCAGATCAGTACTCCTCAAAGCTGTCAAGACGTTAAAAACATAGAAAGTCTGATGAATTGTCATAGCCAAGAAGAGCCTAGGAAAACATGAAAATAACTATTATCCTAGCCATCATAGAATGGAAATAAGACATCAGGGGGTAAAAAGGAAGAAAACAAATAAAGTATGCTTTTTTTGTTAATATATCAATATTGGTCCATTAATTATGACATATTAATGCAAGATGTTAATAACGGGAAAGTGGGTGTAGGGTATATGGGGCTCTCTGTCCTTTCTTTACAATGTTTTTGCAAATCCAAGTCTATTCTAAATTTTTTTAAACTATTTAAAAACTTAAGCTTATCTTAGCAGTTAATGAGTTTGTAGTGAAACAAAATATAAGCAGTCTACAAATAGACTTTAATATTCAAGTCCAATAAACTTATTTCAATGGATTTTATCTATATAATAAACATCTTTCTTAAGTTGTTGCATAACTTGTCCCAGTTATTTTGGGTTGAATGCAACACCCCCACCTTTCTTTATTGATAGTACTGAGTAAATACTGAGAGAGAAGAAATGAGAAAAACAGATTTAGCTCATTAAAAGTTGTTTCAAGCTGTGTAATGTGGAATGTATTTTTCCTACTAACTTCCTTGATTGAGAACAAAATATTTAAGCTGCTGGGTTGCCTTTTAGAGAAGCATTCTGCCACAATGGAACTGCCATTTGAAACAGTTTTTACAAGTGGCAACTTTCTTCATTTTTTAAGGTAAAAGTATTAATTAGCCACATATTGATTAACTCTTCAGCTTCATCCACTCTCAGCATGACTTTGGAATCCCATGTCCTTCTGAAGGAATGGGATTCACTAGATTTTAAAGTTTCAGATACATTTCAGGTTGTTTCTAATTTTCCACAGCAAATTTTCCCTGTATTTTTAACCTCTGTTCTTGTGCTACAGAATGATATGTCCTTTGCAGGTTTATTATGTGACATTCAATTATCTGGTATTCTTAATTTATTCAATCAGTTATCAGTAGTATAAAAGTTACTGGTGTCTGTGAAGAGTAAGAACCAAGAAAGTATATGTGTTATGGTGAAATGCTTAGGAATTATTCCGGAATACATATGAGTATCATTTATTTGTAACATGAGGCATGGAAATGCAGAGATAAGGGATAGCAATTCTACCTTCATGGACCTTGCAGTCTAGCAGATACATATACATCACTATAATTAATACAGGAAAACCAATAGTACAAGCCAGGAGATACTGCTTACTGAGATGCTCTGGATGCTTACTGAGAACTCTTAATCTTCTTGTCACTGATGCTTATTTTCTTACTATTATCAGGAAGAAATAAAGAACTGCAGTGGGGATAGCAAGAATTAAAAAGGAGAAATCATGAAAATGAAAAAGATAAAGAGGAGAAAGAAGTTAGGGATGGGGATTCTGATGATAAAAAAGACAACCATGCAAATCTGAGCTCCAAACAGAAGCACTATGAGCCAGATCAGTGTACAATTTTGTCCTTTTCCCCCCCAAATCTCCTCTCTACCCTTTTTCATTCTGCTCTTTGCACAGGGAGGCCGACTTTTCTAGCTCCCTTCTTTCCAGCTTGCACTTGAATCTAGCTAATGAAGAACTAGAAAGAAATGAGAGTGAGGAAGGACGTGATGTTAAGGGTTTTTTTCTCTCTTGCTCCCTTCTCCAGGGGTTCCCCTTGGGCTGGCTGCATTACTCAATCAAAGATTATGCTCATATTAAAGTAGCTCTTTCCCCAACTCTCTCATTCCAAATCTTGGTACCCATTCCTCTTACTTCTTCAGGCTCAGGTATGCTAATAGTCCAGGAGTTACTACCTCTGGGGGACTGACTTATCTTGAGATTTCTCTATACCTGCCCACACGTTTGGACATAGCCCTTATCTTAAACTTTTCTTGAATTTTCCTTATTCGAGTGAATCTTAGGTTTTCTAAGTGGCACATTCAGAAAATCAGAGCTATAAGATGCTTAGCATCATGCAGCCTTCTTCCCACTTCATTCTATCAATGAGAAAAATGAGGCCAGAGGAAGTTCAACTTTTCATAAGTTTTTAAGTTAATGGTAATGGCTGGTCTAGAATCTATGCATGCCAATTTCTACCTACCTAGTTATCATTTCCCATCTGCTTTGAAATTATGGAAATATATTACATTTTTATTTACAAATCCAAAGCTTCTGGAAGCAGAGACAATGAACATTTCAGCATTCAGCTTTTGAGAATGTGGGAATAAAAGAAGACCACCCAAATGGGAACAAACAGAGACTGTTTATTCAGAGCTTGCAATAGCATGTAACTCCTCTGCCGTGACTTTAGTCAGGCAGAGACTCCAAGGCAGGCAGGAAAGTGGAAAGCTTTAGTGTGGGGAGAAAATTTCTATATATGCTCTGATTGGAGGTCATTGACATGGTAAAGGTGGAGGTGGGGTAGCAGGAGTGAGAGATCTGATTTGATTGGTTTGGGAGCACATTTGTTTTTCTCTGCCTGGTGCTGAGTTAGAAGCAGGGGAAAAACAAATAGGGAAACTGGTCATCACTGTCCAAGTCCTGATTGTTCTGGGGTGATAACTGCAGGGTATGTGGGTCAGAGCTGTATTGTCATATATGATCCAGCTATTAATGTAATCAGTCTCTTGAGCATGAATGCAATTGATTTGTTCTTAGGCTTTCTTATTCATTATCTGAAGGAACTAGGGCCACTGAGTAGCAGATAAACTATAACAGCGGATTGACTATAGATGTTTCTAGGGAACAGTTCAGCAAATCTAGGACGAGAAAGTGTGGCTGGCCCTCTGGAAGATGGTGGAAGAGAGAAACAAATTCACCATACCTTGGAGCAGTTCTGTTGACAGTGTGGTGGACTGAGGCAGATAGGAATAGCACTTGCAGTATCTGGGGTCACACATATACCTCAGGGATGTGGTTTTAAAATAGCTGATTTTCTTGTGTAGAAACTTTGTCAATCATTAATGCGACCGGGATACAACTTTGCCAGCTCTTTTGTTATGTGGGAGGCAGCAAAATTTCTCATAAGAGCCAAGCAGAGAAAAGTTCATTCTCATCTGAGAATCTGGAGTTGGGGAATGGCAACTATGTGAGTCAAGAATCAAGTGTGGACAAAACCATACATTCCATGCTTTCATATCATTTCCTGACAGTTAGTGGCTGCAGCTGATATGAACTTCAACCATATACTAGAAAAAGGCCCTGATTCCACCTCATCCTCATCCAGAGGAGGGTACCGAACATGGCTTTTAGGAATGAGATAGTTCATGGCTACCGTTTTTATGCATCCTTGACTCCTGCTCTACCTGGTTTTTTCGTTGTTGTTGAATCACTTCCTTCTTCCACAACAGCTTTTGCACCTTAGCATGGATGGCTGCATAAGCAAGCAACGGCGTTTCCTTCCTTCCTAGACTTACTCCCACCGAACTTTTGCTTGTTATCCTATAATGAGAGATTCATCTCATGTGAAAATAGATTTAAAAAACTAAGATGAAAATGAGTCATTAATTGTATAAAATTTGAATTAAGCAATGATCCATATTCATAGTTGTTGAAGTACTGTGTATTAAACTATGCTAGCAATCTAGCATTGGCAACATCATGCCTTATATATTTACAGGTTTTTGCAAATCAGTGTAGTGATAGAAGTGCATGAAATTACATAAGGAGAGCTTTTTATATGAAAAAAAAAAGCTGGTAGCAGAGGTGAGGAACTATTCATGTATTTCATAGAAATATTAATTTAATTGGTTTCCTTTAAGACCTTTGTCAGAATGGCAGTGATAGTTAATAGAAGTAGGAAGATTGTTCATGCTTAGTTAAAGAGATATGGCCTTCTCTTTTGTAAATGAATAACTTCAAAGCTGAAATTTGCATTAAGAACATTAATGCAATAATTTTAAAAGTACCCATTAGTATGACATTTTTAGGATAACAGAACTAAATTCTCATGAAGTTGAGACATGTGGAAGAACAGTGGTAGATATTAGGCAAAAAATAATCTGATCACAATAAAAATAAGCTTTTGCTTGAAAATCTGTCAGAAGGAATTCCAAGTATTTAAAAAATGCATGTTAAATGTGCTTTCCTACAGTTTTGAAATAGGTTAAAATTATGCAAATTAATGCAAATCATGTGGCTTGAAGATTAAGTTTTGAAGTGCTATCTTCATTCCCTGGAGTAAATGGCTGTTGAAGAATGGATGTGTAAATATCTTACTGGCTGGCTGGCTGGCTGGTGGGCTGAATGAAAGAATGAATGAATCTTTTTTTCACTTTTAAACCTGGTACATTTTCTTTGCCAGATAGTCATTTTTTGATCATATTCAAAGTAGAGTCTAGAATGTGGGAGGTTACGACACCAAGTTTAACCTAATCAATCCAGTTCAACCCTGTGAAGATTGTTGACCCTGAATGGTGCTTGTCCAGTGTAGTATTCCTAAGCTGTAGCGTATCTGAGCCCCGGGGGTAGGTGGCTTTTCTTAGGACTCACCCATTCAGTACATATCTATTGAGCACCCACTAGGAGCCAGACGTTGTTTAGATAGGCTTCTCTCCTCCTGTCTCCCAAATTAGATGCCTCACCGTTGATCTCTAAACAGTTTTTGCAATTGTTTTTGCCACCCAGTCTTTCCAGAAATTTCCTCTTTCCTTGGATTCTGCCAGATTTCATTTTCCTGGCTTGCCTTCTACTTCTGTAAAATTTGCTTCACTTTCAATCTCCTTTTCCAGCCTTGCCTTAGGCGTTCCCTGAGGCTCAGTTTTTGCCCTCTGTTCTTTATGTGCTCTGGTGATTCTTAAGCCTGGCTGTGATCACAGCCTCTGGGGTGAGGCCTGGAGCATGGACACATTTTAAAAGCTCCGTAAGTGATTCTGATGCACAGCTAGAGTGGAGAGCTGTTTTTTTATACTATAACCCAGGGAATTGTTTGTGTATCAGGACTTCACTTTTGTCTTTCCTGATTAGTGTCGTACCAGTATCTGCTTTCACTTAAGTGCTTGTTCTATGCCAAGAAGATATTTCCATTTAGAAATGTCATTTCTCTGCTTTATCTCCAAAATATCTTTACCTTCTGATTTCTCTTTATTTTTAATTCCAGTTCAGAAATGTCAATCTTTGGCTTTCCTTCCTACTTCTATTCAATATCTTTAGCACACTGTGAGTAAAATGGTGGAGCAAGCTAGTAATAGCTACTCATTTACCCAAATGCTGTTGCCTCTTTGTCGACTACAGGGTCAAATTAAAAATACTTACCATGGAAGAGAAAGCTTTAAAAATCTAGACCCAGACCCATAGGTAACCTTCCTCATAGAACACCTATTTAGCCTTTCATAGGAGGGCCTGTCCACTCCCACCTTCTGCACAAAATCGTCCTTGATGTCTTCAAATAATGGCTGCCTTTCCTTCCCTAGTCTTATTATAGTATAATGCACTGAAACATGTACTCCTTTTATCAAGTTTTGCTGTTGCCTAGACAGACTCCTAACTGATCTTGTCCTGAAACCTAACTGTGAATATGTACTTCCTTTTGTTTATCACAGACATTTTTAATGAATAAGAAAAGGTGATTAGACATAGATTATGTACGATAGCAGCAATGTGTAAGGAATGGGAATGTTAGAGGCGGAAAACGCATATTTTAAAATATTTTTACAAATTCCTAGTCAACCAACATTTACTGGATGGCTTTTATGTGCTAAGAACTTATTTCATCTTTATGTAAAATAAAGTAGTATCATCTCAATTTTAAAATGAGAAACTGAGGCCCAATATATTAATCCATTTTTTCATATTACAGGCATGACTAGGATTCCACTTTGGGTGTTCAAAGTACCAACCTGGGGCTTTGTCTCCCTAACCTAGTTAGTAAGTTCTTTGGTGGGGGGCAAGAATTGCACACTTTTACTTTATTAACATTTTTTCCCCTGAAACTCACTGAATAATATAATAGGTAGTTATTAAATAAAGGAAATGTGAGAAGGATCATAGGGTAAGCTGGATTTTCCAAATCACCTTCTGAAAGTCCTTTTAAGTTCAGTCCCAAGCAGAAGGGCTACCACTGGCGGAGCAGCAGCTTTTTGTATTGGATTGTTGGAGTTGTTTAAATAATGCCTTGTTCATGGGCATGATGCTGAACAGGCTATAAAATTATCCAGCATATGAAATTTCTAAGAAGCCATTTGAATGAACATGGATTCAAGCTCCACCTTTTCTATTTGAGGATTTAGGTTAATGGACGATTCAAGTCCATGTAACACAGTTTACCTCCTTCAAAAGGAGGGATCAGTCTTCCCACCACTGTCTCTTTGAAATGGGAAATAAGGCTGGTGTCCCATAGTAGTTGCTGTCCAGCTGACAATTGCATTCTCTCAGGGCACAGGAGACCATGGATGCCTTCTGTCCTCTGTAACTGCAGAGAAGGGAGGAGGGCACGTCCCTGGGACAAGTGCTGTCCAGTTAGTTCTCTGTTATATGTGTGAAATATACTTCCTAATCAGGACTTGGTGAGCAAACGGCATTTAGAATGAAGAATTCAAGCCACCTTTGCCAGAGTATACCTATTATACTTTAAAAATAATTACCTACTTCTATAATCTAAGTAACTGGCTAAATTGAGTTTTTATACTTACCATTTAAATTATTAATTGAGTAGATTATAGGCTTTAGCTTTCAAGGTAAGCAAATTCTGGTATCTGAACTCCCCTTCATTTCCTAAATTTAGCCCAATAGTTTTATTTACTTAGATGCTATGTAATTTAAAATTTTTACTTGAACTTTGCTATGAATAGAAAAATTAGGGGTAGGAAAGTGTACTTCAAAGAGAAATATAATGTTACTCTTCAAGCTACGGAGCTGAGATCAAAAGCATTTGAGAGGTGACCTGGGTAGCCATTACAAGTAATTGGAAAAGAAGTACAATTTCTTATTACTGCATCTAAAATATGAGGACAACATTCTTTAAAAATCACATTTATACAAAAGCTTGCACAAACTCAATCCACATGCTTAATTGGAAGCTGCTATAAAGACATTTCATTGTTTTCATAACTGTGTTCAGAAATAAAACTGCTCTTAAGCCTCACATAACAGAATTATTAAAATCAAATCTAGAATAGAAGAAAATGGTGATGTGCCAAAAATGCCTAAGAACAGAGTTTGATTACAATTAGAGGGAAACAAATTTTTATGCACCCAAACCAAATCCCCTGAATAGACTTGGCTTATTTTTGTACATATTTGGCAGCTAAAGAGAATGGCTTGCCTTTCAGAAGAAAACCTCACTATAGTGGTTCATTTCGTAGTTCTGACTTTGTAGTAATGAGGCCTTCCTATTTAAGAGGAAACTATACTAATCAACAGGAGTATATGGATTTTGTGAAAGAAGATTTCAGAATTCTTTCTACTACCATATAAATTGTATTGAACAGAATTTGTTAAACCAATTCTATGGACTCCTGAGTATATGTAGATGCTAATTTGGAGAACCATGAGTGGAGTGTCCCATTAGCATTTTAATGGTCCTGAACATTAGTCATTATATTCTGCACTGTCAGAATGATTTTTAAAAATTGTACTTCCATGAGTTTCAGTGTCCTTGCTTGCTTTCATGTTTATAATTGATTCAGTGGTAGTTGATTTTTTTCTGTATGGACAAGAATTAAACAGCCATTCAAATATAGAAAGTGAGGGAATATCGAATCATCTCACGGCACACACCTTGTCTGTACATGAACTGTATTCATGTTGGAAAGAGCTGAATTTCATAGACAGCAAGAATGAACATGTCACATTAAAAGAACAGCTAGAACAGAAGCGTTAGGGGTATGCTGTGGACATAACAGAAGACTGGTGTGGGAGATGAGGTGAGAGTAACTTGCAGGAGAAAGTGGATTCCAGGTTGAGGCTGGTGCACTGGGGTTGAGGTGTGAGGAACTGCTCAAGGTATCAGACAGGTAGACAGAGCTATGACACAGCACCGTTGTAGTGTAGAAGGTTGTTTCTTCCCCCCAGTGTAGTGCATTTCCTTTTCAATGACAGTTCTAACTGATAGTTATTAGCTGTCTTGAAAAGAAAAATAACACTTGCTTATGTAGCAAAGTGTGCTGGGCACTGTAATGAGAAAATGGAAAATGAATGTCCCTATCATTAGAGAACTAATCAGCTTTAAAACGGAAGTACTATACAGATGTAAGTTAGCATTATTGCTATAGTAAAAGAAAACGCATTGTTCTAAGCAGGCAATTAAAGTTACAGAAGAAGATTTATTGCACTGAAAATACCTTCAAATTCTAGCTTGTTACCTAACAATGCATTTATTTATCATGAAAAATGGTGAGTGTATAGTTCATGCCCTATTATGGTTCGATCATCAGGAATTTCATAGTCACACAAATGGAGACCATGTTGTGGATAAACCTTGGTAAGTCCAAGTATTCAACATCAAAAACACTTCATATTCACTGGCATTTTTGAATGTTAACTCAGTTGTGGAAAGGCCAAAAGACATTTGAGTAGCCCCATGTTTCTTGGCTGCTTTAACAGAGCTAGAGCTCTAAATTGAGACTCTGTTTTCCAGACCAATATTGGAAGCGGTTTAATTTAACGAAAGACATATATCAGCTTATATCTTCTCTGTGTTTTAACGCTTTTAATATCGTAGATTTACCTAGAATATAATCCAGGGTCTTTGGCATGGCCCTCAGTCCTGAGGGTCCTGGCTCCTCTACCTCTCCAAATTCATCACTGTCACTTTTCTCTGTTCCCCTGCCCCAACCACAGAAGCTGCTTTTCCCTTCTTCCAGCCTAACAGTCCCCCACATCAGAAATATTCCACCTACTTCAGCCCAGTCACCACTCCTCCCCTTCTTTCTGCTCATATGCAACATCATTTCCTAAGGAAAGCCTCTCTTGATCTTTCACACTAAATCAAATACTCATAAATTATCAAATTTTTCTTCATAGTAGCTCTTACTATTTATATATATATATTTCTATTTGCTTTACATGTTTCTTCATCTGGTCTGAGCAAATATGTCAATTTTGTATAGTACACCCAGAGTCCTGCCCAGAATAGAGGCTCAATAAATACATTTTGACTGGTGTTTGGACAGGTGGGGGGAGGGGTGTAAAAGGTTAAGGTTCAAGTAATTGGAAATAAATAATAAATTTAACATTAAATAATCAAGCAATTGTGTGCTGAGATAAGTTTGAATCCTGCAGAGGAGCTACATTACAATGGTACTGGACAAAATATCCTTCAGTGAAGGTAAAAGTAGATATATCTGGCCATTGCTAAAGCAGGAGTAGAAATATAAAAATAATCTTAAAATTATTTTGAGTAGCATGCGTATATTTACTATTATCTTCATTAGGAGAGCAACATAGCTCATTAAGAAGAATACATTTCCACTCTGGAGAGGCATTTTGGCAATTAATAGACTGGATCTGGAAAAAGGAGAATAAGAGCAAAATCTTAAATCACAGGGAAAGAGGAAATTTCTCCTACCACTCTCCTCCTCCCACAGTTCAGCAGAGGAGTGTTTATTAAACCAAAAGTGATCAAATTACTTTTCCTGTGTCAGCATGGGCTGAAAAAGACACCTGCATTTCATGAATTGATGAGTAATTGTTTTTAGTTCTGATTCTAAGTACCCTGTTGATTGCAGTAGTTGATGTGGTTGAAAAAGCACTAGGTTTAGAGCTAGAACACCTGCATTTAAGTTCTGGCATCACCACTTACCTTATATATTAGACCTGGGACAAGTCACTCAGCCTAACCCAGGGTGATTTTACGATATTTATGTAATGGTACCCTGCAGGAGCCTTGCATGTATCAAATAAGATAATTACAGGAAAGCTCTTGGAGGCCTGTCTGCAGTACTAAAATGAGCTCTTTAGAGTAGGTATGTATCTAAGTAAATGCACTTTGTGCAGATGAGGGAGTTGCACCCTGTGCCCTGCTCTGGACAAACTTACATTCTTCTTGGTAGATGACATGCACACCCAAAAAATGTGCTTTGGTGCAGAAAGCGGCATAATGCAGGTGTGAAACAGCATCTTTTTTATCTGCCCCCTCTTCTCCTTTCCCTTCCCCATACTTGTGTTGGAAAAGCAGTGTGATGGTTTGGAAAAGGGAGATTTATTGATCTAAGGAATGCACAAATTCAGTTCTGGAAAATACTCAATTTGCACATCTACTAATATAAAAATATTTTAATATTTATCAAAACATCTGAGAATGAGGTAAAATCAACACATGCATTTTCTAGTATACTTTGAAATTAACATTTAACATGAATGAAGCTTTTAGCTTCATTTATAATTTTTATGGTCTTATCCATTGAATGATTAAGGTACTCTTTAGGCTTATATGTGATAATTAAGTATATATTTAGATACCATTGCATTTACTGAGGGAGATACTTCAGATGGTAATATTTTACTATGTTTTAGAGCAGATTATTTTGCATATCAAAATTAGAATTAGAAATATCGGTGTCTCTTTCCTTCCCCTCCCTCCCTCTCTCCTTCCTTTCTCTTTAAAATCAATAAACATATTTTAAATATACTAAATTCAAGTGAGCATCTTGATAGCCAGGACTGTGTGTTATATTTTTACAGAAAACTGTAAGCCTCACAATTACACATCAGTCTCAAACCCATTAGAGAGATTTATTGTTTAAACAATTTTTTTCCAAATTATTTGTATAGATAATAATTGATCCGAAAAATATTTTTGAAGATATTTTTCATCCTTCTCACCTATAGAAACATTTGACATATAGCCCTATATAAAGTGGAAAACATGTATGTGATAAAACAATATACATAATTAAAAGACAAGAGACAAAATGGTAAAGAATACCTGCAACCTATTTAACAGTCAAAGGATTAATATTTAGAATATGGTAGAAGGCCTTATAAATTAAAATGGAAAATAATCAAAACAATAGGAAAGGAAAAGCTTTTGAACAGTAGAGTTACAGGAAGGAAAGGAATGATAAGAATGAAAAAATAATCATTTACACTATTTATCTGGGAATTAGAATTTTAAACAAAGTACTGTGAAGACTGGAAAAATATATGAGGATTGATAATATCCAGTGCTGGCTTCCTTACACTGCTGTGGGAAAGCAGTTGCTGCCCCATAGCAATAGTAGGAATGAAAAATAGTAAAGCCTCTTTGGCAGGGCAGTTAGGGAGTAGCTGTCAAAACCAAAAATATGCAAACTTTTGATCCAGTGTTCAAATGCTAGACATAATCCTAGAGAAGTACACAGGTGTGTACTCTGCAGAATTGTCATGGCTAAAAAAAATAATAATCCCTTATGGTCATCAATAAGATGTGTTTAAATCTATTATGCTGATCATATTGTAGAATATTAGACAGTAGTTAAAAATAGTACTTAGGCTTCATATGTCTGAGAACATTTCTTATCTCATTGTCTTCTGTGTGTTTTTGGATGAATGTATTACCTCCTTGTTGAGAAGAAATAATTCTTATGCCAGAGGATTCTGACTGCCTGAAATGTGTCCAAATTTCTGAACCACATAAAATACCAGTGTCTGTTCTCCTGCTCCTTCTCACCTTCTTAGCCTGGAGATGAAAGGACGGAATTACAGAACCATAAACAGTGATCATTCTCTGCTTATCAAGTGCATTGCGTATTTTAAATACTCATATTTTAATCTTGTTAGTGTTATTGTGAAACACATATACCAAAAACTACATGTAAAAATTCATTCACAATTTCAATAGTATAATAAACAATCCCATGTACTACACAGATTAAGGAATAGACAATTACTACATATTTCTATATCCCTAAACAATATATTGTTTGCCTAGACATGTTTGTGTCTTGATGGAATTTTATAATACCTATTTTTCTGTAACTTACATTATGTTTTTAATTCATCCATGTTGATGATGAGTAAGAAGCTGCTGATCATGCATTGATCATGCAATGCTTTTCAATTAGTTTTAACCGGCAACCACTACAAGAAATATGTCTAAATGACAAATTAGAGCACACACACACACACGAAATTGAAAGTGAAGTTTCACACAATACCTATATTTACTATGAATTGAGCTTCTTGTATTTTTCAGTTCATCTTACTTAAAAAAAATTGATTGCAGCTGAGTAAATTGATTTCAGCTTAGCTATTACATAATATTTAAGTGGAGGAATACATCCAAATTGATATCTCATTTGTTTTCTTGTTTATAGACATTTTGGTTGTTTTCTTGAAGATATGGTTTGGTTGTTGTCTTAAAGATATTACATAAAATCATTAATCCACCTATAATTGATTAAATGTTATGTGAATTAGTGGTCTACTTTTATTTTTTCCATTTGGATAACTAATTAACCCTGAAAATTCACCCTTTCCCCCAGTGATCAAATATGTCATAAATGGCATGGGTCTGTTTCTGAGATCTCTAGTCCATTGGTCATTTTTTTCTATAGCTTTAAAATCCTCATTTTATATATTTATTTAACACATTTATTGAATACCTGTATGTGTCAGGCACTTTTCTAGATGTCTGAGATAACCCAGCAAACAAAACAAAAATCCTTGCCCTGTGGAGCATATATTCTAGTATGGATCCATAAACAATAAATATTAATTAGCATGTTAAAAGATGATAAATTCTAATCTCACTTCTCAGAATAAAATTAAAGCAAAGAATTGAGAAGGACAACGTTGGGAGAAGAGCTGCAGTTTTTAATTCTGTAGTGTAGACTCATTGGTAGGGCAGGTCTCCTCATCTTGTTTTTCTTCAGAATATATTATTTATTATTTAGCTATATGATTCTCCCGTAAATATTTCAGAATTAGCTTGTCTAGATTCATTTTTTAAAAACTAGATAATTTAGCATGCATAATTAAGTGTCTTAAATAGTAAATTCACTCATTTTTATTGTCTCTTTTATTTCTGGTTTTAGATGTTAGGTTCAGTTGGTATAGGGCTGTAAGTTAACAATCACTTTTGGCTCATAGAAGCAGTCCACTCTGTTTGACTTTCGGGATTGCTGTCAAGATATCAGCTGTTCGTGTACTTACAATTCCTTTGTAGTTGATCTATTTTCTTATCACTGTTTTTAAATTCTTTTTTCTTCTGGAGTTTTACTTTAATGTATATAATTACAGGGGTTTTTTTTGTGTGTGTGTGTTTCAGTTTTATCCTCTTTGACATTTATTAGATATGAAGTTTGATAACTTTTGGTAATTCTGGAAAATTTACAGCAGTTAGCATGTTGAAGATTTTGTCTGCACTATTGTCTTTCTGAAACTTTGACTAGATACATGTTATCCATTTACCTCTGTCTTCACTATTTTTTTTTTAAGATTGTATTTATTTTTAGAGAGAAGGGGAGGGAGAGAACCATCAATGCATGGTTGACTCTCTCACACCCCCAACTGGGGACCTGGCCCACAACCCAGGCATGTGCCCTGACTGGGAATTGAACCTGGTGACCCTTTGGTTCGCAGGATGGTGCTCAATCTACTGAAGCACACCAGCTAGGGCTTGTCTCCACTATTCTTGATCACATATTCTTATATCTTGCACCTCTTAACTTACAGGCGCTGCATCTGGATTATTTCTTCAAACTTACTTCTGTTTCACCAAGTTTTTCTCCAATAATTTCTAATGTGTTATTTTACATATTCATCTTATTTTTCATTTGAATTATATTTTCTCATTCTATGTAGGACCAGCTGCATCATGTTTATGGTGTCTTATTTTTGTAAAGCTTTCTTTTTATTTCTTTAGTACATGAAACAGTTCTTTTACATCCTTAGTTTGTACATTCTAATTAATGTGTGATATCTTTTAAGACTTGATTCTGTTGTTTCTGCAATCTCACAGTCTCATTCATGGTGCCTTATAATTTTTTCTTCTTCTCTTTTTTTAAGCTATTTTTTTTTTTTTTAGAATTCTGTGGCGATTATTTGAGAATTTGTATGTGTCTTTCTTTTCCTGCCAGCCATTTGGGAACACTACTACCAGAATCAGTTTAAATTAAATTCTCACCTTCTAGTTTTCAGAATTCAGTAAGTATATATTCAGATGTGATTCCCCCGATCCCCATTCACCTACTGCCAATGTCAAGCTAGGCAGGTTTATTTGTTGATCTCTTCCATGGGATATAGATTTTTTTATGTCCTAGCTTTTTGTCATATCTATTATGAAGGCCTGCTATGAACTCTTGATTGTCAACATTCTCTAGGGGTTGTTTCCTTTCTCTTATATCCTGTGCCCATGAATAATGTTGATATTACTAAGTATTGTCATCTACTGTCAGAATAATATTAGGCTTTAGCATTTACTAATTTTCTGGGCCCATCTTTCACTTTGATATTTGCCTCTATTGATGCTTTATTGTCTTTGATTCAAACTTTCCTTTTTTCAACTGAAATATATTATGAGGATGTATATTCCTCATTGCAAGTTTATTTATCTTACTAGAAGTTGAAATTTCAAGCTTATTAACAATCTTTAAAACCCATGTTTAAGATTTTTTTTAAGCACTTGTTAAAAATTTTTAAGATTATTTCTTAATTTATCTCATGATTGTACCACTCTAGGTCTTTGATTTAGAGGTTGCTTGTGTATATAAATTGACTTTATAAGAATTCTTGCAAAACGTAATTTTGGGGAGGAAACTTGTCACAAATGAGAAGTACTGGCTATTAGAGAAAGGCACCCACTGATTTAAGAGTCTAATCTGGGGTACATTAACCTTGACAGAATAATTAGAATGCTGTCATTTTTCAAGCAGATAGAAAAATGAATACTCTGTAAGATGTACAAGACACTCAATCTCCAGAGAATTATGATTATTCCTAATATACAAAACACTATATGTATATTCTTTAAAAATAGAAACTCTTTTGGTTAATATATTTGTATTTAAGACTTCTGAACTAAGCCACTCTGCTTTGCTGTTTCAGCATCTGTCTATGCTGCACCCTGACCTAGCAACCTTTTAAATGAGTGAGTGGAGTTTGAGGTGCTGATCTAACATGAGAAGCATGCTGGCATTTAGGAATTAGTGAAGCGCTGACATCTGTGTAATCTAACTTTTGAACCTTTTGATGAAATTTAGATGTTGGTACAATGTTATTATCTCCAAACACTAATATAAAGAATCTTAAAATACTATATTTTACACATTAGAGCTTCATGAGCATCTGATTAATGACTGATTTGTGACACTCACTTAAAATTTTTAAGAATGGGATAAACCTCAAAAAGAAAAGAAAAAGTTTTTTAAAACATTTTTTTTCTATCTCTGATAGTAGGTACTTCCTTATTATCACTATGACCTATACTTAAATTAGCATTTTTTTTTTCATCTGGCCTAAGTAATCCTCAAAAAGTGGTGTTAAATGAGTATATTATTTCAGAGAAGAATAAGCAGATTGTCATTTAGTGTTTCTGGAAATAGTGGTGATTTCTGCTAATGGAGAGATTGAGAATTAGTACACAGAGAATGAAATAATTGGTATTTATGTTTCTAATAACTGAATGGTTAGCATACATTATATATGCATGTCTATCTATGACTATATCTACACACATATAAATATACAACTCCTTTTCAGCTGACACATGCTAGG
Organism: Furipterus horrens; assembly: GCF_987537825.1. Classification (NCBI taxonomy): domain Eukaryota; kingdom Metazoa; phylum Chordata; class Mammalia; order Chiroptera; family Furipteridae; genus Furipterus; species Furipterus horrens. Next base: position 193,645,757 of record NW_028327171.1, read on the forward strand.
TCAGTCATATCAAACAATTTGGATGGTTCGCTTTGGCAAAGCTCCAGTATTTGGTGCTTGCAGATTTGCTACTTGAAGCTTAGTTTACTTTTTCATCTCAGTATTGTTTCATTTAAAACCTTATTTGATATGTTATTTAGATATATGACATTCCTGTTCTGTTACTTTTTCCTTCTGATTTTCCTATTAACTAAAGTGGGAAAGAAAACATCCCATATTGAATTCATCCTTCCCATAGAAAAGAAGTAATTGAGGCCATTATGTCCCTTTGATATTTTGCAGAAAGTGAATATATTTATTGAGTCTGGGACTCATAAGCTTTTGAGAAGTGAACCTGGGTGAACCACCTTAATCAGTCCAAGTATGTGCATGCATATATGATTAATGAGGTGAATGTGATGAAAGCATGTAAAAGGCTGGTGAAGTTGTTACATTTGGTGATCCTGGCTCAGCAGGAAGTTGCTGATATAAGTGTGTGCCACAAGCTCACTGTATTTGTTTAATTCCAGTAGGCAGTGCTGGGAGGATTTCCCAAAGTCCCTGACTCCTATTTTGGTACATTGCTCTTCATCCTCATCATCTAAGCAACTGCTGACCAAATGCTGAAATACATGATTCTACCTGAGAGTCCGTATACTTTGTGAGCTAGAACAGGAACTGTGCTTAATGTATTTTTTATGGTTTTACATAATGTCTTACAGAGCTCCACACATGGTGTATGTTGTCTTTGTATTGGTAGCTTGATCATTATGACTCTCTGGCAAATTGCTCTGAGTGCTGTTCAAAGAATCATATTGTTACCATCTGGTGAAGTAAGAGAAACAAGTACAGAAGCACTGTGGTTCTCCTCACTTCTACACTACAGAATTTAATTAGGCTTGCCCTTGGTTATTAGAATATGCTTATTTTTCTAATAGGAGTTATCCTGAGAGCTGGGAAAATGCTCCTAGAGGTCAGAAAAACTTGAATAATGCAGAGTTCCTAAGTGGAATATCAGTGATGTAAGTCATTAGAAAATGTAGCCCAGGGACTTACCCTAGTTTATACCAGCGTGCTCCTTTATTTCCTGTTTATTCTTCTTGGTGACACACATACTTCCCTTTCTGCTTTTCCTCATCAGTCACCAATAGAGATTAGTGAACAAGAACAGGAAATATTTCAAATCTGCCTGCCAGTGTACCATGTGATTTTGCTGTTTGTGAGCTCTGGAAGAATGTGGTAAGGATAACTATTGCCAGTACCACCCCCCTCACCCCACATGCTAATCCAAGGAACTTTCTCCAAGGCTTTGGGAATAATAGATAATCCAGAAAATATTAGAACATTATAAGGATAGATTTTTACTTCTTGTCAGCATGACTGGTAAATAAGCAGTGTACCAAATTAGATTCGGAGTTTAAAAATTGTTTTATGGCTTTTTATTCTAAAAGTAACTTTAGAACAAGATTCCTTGATAGTTATCATTTTTTGATTAAACTGTATTGGACTTTGCCATTAAATATTTTACACAGGTTAAATAGATTAGCAAGCTTAGCAAATGGACACATTGCAATGAAATCCTCATTATCAACTGGACAACATTATGACCTCAAAAAAAAAAAAAAAAGAACAAAAAAGCACATGGACCAAGCATGAACACTTTTTTAATAGGTGGTCTTAACTGATGAAACAATTTGAGTATGACATTGTTACAACTCCCACAGTGTGATGTAAGTAGAGGTATTAGAAAGTAAAATGACAACATTGTTTTACAAATGGTTGCCTTTTAATGCATTCGGGAGATATTTTTTAGGTTCTTGAACAAGTTTTGCTTGGTAAAAACTGTTTGCCTTTTGAAGGGTTTTTTTTTCAATAGTGTTGTAGGTGATTGTTCTGCTTTTAAATTCCAATGGAGTACAGCGTTCTTTAATCTCATAATTGCAATTATGCAAAATATTATATATAATGTATGTTTATAAGTAAGGCTAGTTAAGGCTTCTTAATGACTTCCTACAAAAATACAGAAAGGTTGACTGTCTTGCATTTTTCCCTAATATTTTAAATGTCCATATGAAAAAAAAAACAGTCATACTTTTTTGAGACACAAATTGGAATAATGTGATAAACATTAAGCACAAATTTTATCAGAGTTGATATTTAAATACTATAAAAAAATCCATACACACAAAAAGCTCCTCTAAGTAGTGGATTTCTAGGGATTAGTGTATTTCCCAAGAGGCTAAGGTACTATGCCTCTGGTTGCAGTCTTAATGTGCTTGAACCATGCCATAATTCTGCAGAAAGCCAATGCTCCAGAGTGCCTTATTTCTTAATTATAAAAGCTGTTCTAATTATTCCATTTTAAGTGCTAACTTAAGTTTTAAGGGCTCAGCAACTCAGCTAAAATTTCTTTAATTGAGATGGAATGAAGACTGTTAAATATAGCTGTGTCACTAATAAAATATGCAATAAAAAGGTACCCATCACTATCTTAGTAATAAAGTTAACATGTTGAAGTTCTTCCAGTCCCCAAGTCATTCTATGGTATTTCTCAATTGTTTGTCTTTATTCTTACCAAACGTTAATGTCTTATTAGAGTTTTGAGAATTGTTTGATTATCTAAATAAACAAAGATTTGTTAGAAAGAGTCTACTACTTTCTGCCCATTGACATTATTTTGGTGTTCTATTTATAACCACATTTTTAAAGCATTATCATCATGGCATCTGATCATTTATCAGATTCCATTAAGTATTGCTATATCCTAGGTTCAATTTGAACAATATATTTTAAATAATTAAGAGCCTCTGAGCCCTGGCTGGGTGTCTCAGTTGGTTAGAACATTGTACTGTGCACCAAAAGGTTGCAGGTTTGATCCTTGGTCAGGGCACATACATAGGTTATGGGTTCAATCCCTGGGAGGGGGCACTTATGGGAGGCAGCCGATTAATGTTCTTCTCATGTCAATGTGTCTTTCTCAACAATAAACATATCCTTGGGTGAGAATTTTCAAACAGAGAGCCCATGAAAGGGACAGTTGGATAAGTTTTCAACTATGAAACTATTTGAAACCTATAATAACAAAATAAAAAGGGGATATTTGAAATTAAAAACAAAAAAGAGTTTCAGTCAGCTTGGGGAATGAGGGAAGTCCTCTTGTTGGATGCCACATTTGGGCTGAGCTGGGAATAACAAAGTAGTGTTGGCTTCCTGAAGACTGGATGCATGAAAGAACTAGCACAGAACAGCAGGCAGGCTCGGGGAGTTTGGGGAGTCAGTACTGGAACTTCTCACGTACACAAGCTCAGCCAACTGAGGGGCATGCTCGCACCCGTAACAAATGGCTAAATGAGTGATGAATGAACTACGGAGAAAAACAAAGTGTAAAAACAGCTTGAAAATTCTCAATCATTCCCCTCCCACAGACATCAACTGAGTACTTTTTACATACTCAGCATGGTTCTAGAAGCTGAGGAGACAACAATGAACATGTAGTCAATGTGATCTTTACCCACATGGGTGTCACTCTTGCAGGAGAAATCCATTTTAATCCATCATTGCACAAATAAATGTGTAATAACAAGTTGCCATAAATGGTAGTTAGAAAAAATAAAGGATTTGACAGAGGATAGAAAAGTGTTATCTGAATGTAGATAGGGGGTCACAAAAGCATTTTGTCTGAAGAGAGAATAGAAGAGACCTGAAGGAAGAGATGGAGACAGCAATGGAAGAGCGATTTAGGCAGGGAGAAGGGAAACTGTGATGTAAGGCGAAGCTAGGGAGGGATAGGTAGAAAATAACTCTAAGGGATCGAGAGGCTGAAGATAAAGAGTAAATTGGAACAAAGAAGTGAGGAGCCAACTCTTTCAGCTCTGTAGAGAAGTGGCACAATTCAGTCAGAGCTGGGGGTCCCTTTCTTTTATTACTCTTTTACAGACGAGTTTCTTTAATGTAATAAGGAAGGTGGAGCAGTAAAATAAGAGTGATGGGAGTAATCTTTACTGAGGGTGCAGGTTAGAAGAGAGCCTCTTAACTATTTGGCTGAGAAAATTGAAGGAATATAGTTTGAGATGAGGAAGGGAGTAAGGGCAGCAAGGCTGTCTAGACATGCTGCAGAAAGACAGTGATGAGGAAGCAGAAAACACAGATTTAAACAGAAGATTCTGGTGGACTCTAATGATGGTGCCATTATTTTTTACCAAGAATGGGTGGAAAGTGCCCTTCGGTGAATATCCCATGGTGAAAGCATTATGCTGTCCACATAGCAGACATTAACTTTCAGAATGTTTGATGTCCTTGGCATACAGGGCTAAATGTATCCTCAGCAGAGAATATTCTATCATTCTATTCAAAAGGCTGAATAGTAGAAAAAGAAATATTAGCCTATTTAACATAAAGGTATGTAGACTTCTAAGATTTCAGGTTAGACAGATAACAATGGTGTGATGTCATGGTAGTATAATTAAATGACACCCCCCCACACACACGTTTTAAACTTAAAAAGAATCCCTCACTCATCAGTTATTGCTAAAAAAAAAAAAAGTCAGCAGAACTCAAAATGTATTTTTGTATCCGTATTCTAATGGTGCATATCATTCCCCTGGAGAACTCTCAGCATCTTTTTGTCAACTTCCTTCAGTTAATGTGACTGACAGGATTAGGAAGGCATGGCTTCTTCATCACTTCATGACTTTGTGTCATGCATTTTAAGATTTATTTACATATTTTTAGATATAGGGGGAGAGTCAGAAAAAGAGGGGGTAATAAACATCAGTGTGAGAGAGAAACATCAATCCGTTGCCTTTTGCATGCACCAGGATTTGGGACCAAACCCACGACCCAGGCATAGGCCCTGACTGGGAATTGAACCAGCAACCTTTGGATTTGCAGGACAATGCCCAACTAACTGAGCCACACCAGTCAGGTCTGTACCATTCATTTCAAAGGAGATCCTCCTCACCAGAAGGTAACTCATACTTCTGAGAACGAAGATCGTTTGTATTGGTCTCTCACACTATTGGTGCCTTTATGGATGATCCTATTTGGAAGAGAGTCCACCCCAAGAGAGAAGGAGTGAGGCAAAGATATCCCCCAACAGTCCTTAATCATTTGAGAAGGTTGGTTCTGAACACTTGCTATTTTTGGTTTGTCTTTCAACCCAGTTCTCAATGGAATTTATCTGTTTTTGTTTAAACTGCTAACTTCACATTAACTTATACATTGATTCAATAGTATATTAGTAAGTTTAAACTGATGGAAACTTCTTGATCACTTTATTAGATAATTTATTAAGACCATCATCTTAACCTCTTTAATTTTCATCATTTGGTAAAATCTCTTTCAATTTCAAGGACCAGAGAGAATCACCTCAATTTAAAACACATTCATTTATGATTTGAACTAGAATTTTTAAAAACAATTTTATATTTCAGAATACTTATGGCTTTGCCCTTCACAAAATTATGTATCTTCCTCATGTTTCTGATTTTCTACATAGCTTTGTTTAAGTATTTGAGGAAAATTGGAAGTCTTTAAAAACTTTTCAATTTCCCAATTTTAGTTAACTTGAAATGTAAAATCTTAAATGTGAATTAAATACTGTTTTTATCTAACTTTTTTTAGAAATATATTCTTCACGGAAAAAGGTATATGTGACACTTAAGAGGAAAATTTAATACCTAATTTTTTTTTTACTTAAAATGAGCAGAATATAGATAATGATAGCTATTGTGAAAATTTACTTAGTGATACTCATAAGTGTTCAACTATAAGCGATATTTACTCTTCCATTGCAGACAGAGTCTTGGTAAATTAAAACTAGAAACTTTTTACGACACACACTTTTGGGATAGGAAACATGGCATATTTTTAGAAATCGATTAGAATAACCATATGCCCCAGCATCAAGATCTGTGGTTTATGAAGCTAAAAGATTTAAAAGAAATGTGAAGGTTAATACAATAAGAGCACCCTCCACCATTTCTAAAGGTCACACATGCCTGCAGAGAACATTACCAACTGTTTTTAAAGATTGGGGAGCGTCATATTTTGTGTATATTTTCTGACATTTGGGTAGAATGATACCATTTCTTATAAGTGAACTTGATTTCTGACATTCACGTAAATGCTAATTTAATTTCAGTACTGGGATAGTCAGGGCTTCCAAAATTCATGGTAGTTGAGGTATTCTGGGATTCTGCTGAGTGATTAGGAATAAAAAGAGCCTCCCTCTGAAGCCTGGTCAGTGATGGAGACATTAGATAAATTTCCAGCAATAACAAATCTAGAAAGAAAACCTCTTGAGCATAATCCACAACAAAGCCTGAAACCCTTTTGCTTTAAGGGATTGCCTGGTGGCCTTCCTTAGGCTTAACCTTGTTAAGAGACTGTTTTGCAGCTCTTGTTTCTGCTTTAAAGTCAGGAATTTTAAGTAGATTAGAAGAAAGAACAGTGCAGTGCAGCATAAAGTTAACATTATACTGTTAATAACCTTCAACTGAATTATTAATTTCTACCAAAAGTTACTTTAAAAATGATCAGAATTAACTGTAAGAATAAGGATTGTTTTCTCCTCTTTGCTTCTTTATCCACAGAGTGATTTATTATAATTAAGAATATATTATAAAAACAAAAAGGGAATGTAGCCATAAAAACCTGTTATACTAATGAGTAATTATATTAATGCACTATACCCATCTAATTCTTTATTCCAGTGGGGGGACGGGACTAAAAGAAATTGTTACCCTTCAAATTGTTGATCCTTCTGTTCTCTGGAGGACCCATGGGTTAGATAACGGTTTTTGGGATGATTACCAAGAGTGGTTAAAATTGAAAGGTTCTGGTTTGCTCTTCTCTCTCTCGTCTGGTGAAAGAGCCATTTGAAAGAGCACACGGCAACATGGCCCGGACTCAGGAGCAGAGAGGCTGGCAGATGGTAGTGCAGGCTGGAGAAACTGCTGGCAGATGGCATGGACTATTTGAGCAACAAAGACGCGTTTGGCTACCAATGCTAAGAGTTGGAAAGAAAGAAGACAACTTCTCTAGTGTTGCCAGCTTGTATACAGAAAGCGTTTTGGCACAGGGGAGACTGATAAAAGATATTCAATTGTTGGCTGCTGGGAAAGCAAAGAATTATTGTTATCAAGTTTTCATAAAGTGTGCTCCCTCTGGTGTAATTTACACTTAGTTTCACAGGGAAGAGCCCTTTAGAGATCATCTGAACCAACTATGGTGACTGAATATTTGGACACACTCATTCTGTTTTTATTACTGAACAGGTACCTCTTCAAAACTTTATTTATAGAAAGTGTCACCCACTTTTCCTTTTTATAAGGCTTTAAAAAATCTTTATTGATGACTCCGTTTCCCTGCATTTATATGGTATAATAAAACTAGTTTTACATGGTAGGGATTAGGAGTGTGGTTCTCGTTTGTCAACCTAAAGTGCCCTTCAGCCGTGCTCGGTGTGCTGAAATAATGTGTGATGAAGTCAGGTTTGGCGAACATGACTTATAGACATAGAGTGGTATTAGCAAAGGGTGTACGCAGTTGTGTCACTGAATTACTTTGGGGGTTACAGTCATTACCACATGTATCACATTTGTTTTCTGGAGGCTCTGGAGCCACCTGTAACAAATAGGCATTTAGCTCCTAATGACTTCATTGGGACTGCTACAATTTTTCATTTGTAGCTTTTTCACCTATTGCTACATAATATCTCTCCCTCATATGTGTCTTGTTAGATAGTATGTTTCTAAAATTAATTGATTTAGATGACTTTTACCTAATACATTATATCCACAAGCAGTACTTTCAACTGAAATATGTAAGTTGATTGTTATAAAATCATTATTTTCATATATCAAGAACAATATTAAGAGGAATATGTAGGAGTGTTTAAAGTCAGATTTTTTTATTTTTTTTTATTTTTTTATTTTTTTTATTTTTTATTTTTTATTTTTTTTTATTTTGATTTTTCAATTACAGTTGTCCCCTTTTCCCCTAATTTCTCTCCCCCACCCAACCCACCCCCTCTCCCGCAATCATATCCCTCCCCGATTAAAGTCAGATTTAAAATGAAAATGCTAGAAATAGAAAAAACAATTTTTATATATATTTCTAATAATTATTTCAACTTTGTTTACTGAAGTTTAAACTTTTATTATCTCAATTGTTCAGAAAATTGCTTCTGGACATAATCTAAAGTGCTACTGAACTCAGATAAAAAGAGATAAGTAAGATATATTCAGAATGATGTCACCTGGAATGCTTCTGAACCACCAAAATTGACACGATAATGATTATTTAACTTTGATAAGCCCTCTAGTAGAGCTTTTGGACTCTTACCTTACACAGTATTCTCAGTCTTTGTGATCTGATTTCTCAGTCTATAGAAGACTAGAAAGATCTGATTGGAATTAAAGGGCTTTAAGAAAAAAGCATTGGCCATGAAGCCCAGCTCTAGCTTAACATAATGGAGAACACATAAAATGATGAAGGAGTAAAATGATGGCTTAAAGAATTCAAGGGGAAAAAAAAACAAACTTATTTCAGTAGGCTGTAATTAAGAAATTTAAAATAAATTTCTTCAAAATTTGGTCAATTATTTTGGGCATCTAAAGGGAAAACATTAATTTTCTAGAAAATATGCTGTTTTTAAGTGGGAAACACAGCCAGGTTTTTATTCAGTGTTGCTGGTAAGTTGCTTAAAAATAGTTATTATTTTTAATAAAATGAGACACTATTCTATTGTTTTAAAAACCTACTTGTGTTGGTGGTTTACTTAGTGAAACTGATCCAAATGTTTGGCTGCCATTGCACTGCCATTTACTAATTTGAGGCATGGCACTTGGAGGACATTTAAGAGATGTTTATTGTTGGGTGAGTATACCCAAGCAGGGTATTGGTAGTATCTGCTTAGAAGGTTACACTGCCAGTTTTCTATTTTAGCCTGTAAATGCTGCCCTCAAGACTGTAAAGGAGGAAAGAGGAAGGACATCTCTAAAATCAGAGAAGGAAAACTCTGATTCCAAAAAACCTCCGCTGCCTTGCGGCATACCTCTTCAGGGGAAAGGCTAAGGGAGTAAACCCCGACAGAAAATCCGGAGCCGGAGTCCCTAAGGCGGTTTGACATTGTAGTCAACACCGGCAACTCCTGCGGCGCACCTGAAGCCAAGCTGTATTGACTTTGTCTTTCCCTTGGACCCTTCAGCTGCGAAGAGAGGGGGGGTCTGCTGCATGGGCAACAGCAGACCCTCCATATCACCCTGCCCAGGCTCTGTAGCTTCAGTTTCACTTGAGAGGACACTCCAGCGTCATCGCAAGATGTCAACTCAACACGGGAGGAGACAGATACCGGTTATAAGCTCATCCGATTGGCGAAGGAAACGAGCGCCAGGGGTCTCCTCTGACGGTGAGAGAGGTCATCGCACCTCACTGGACAGCTACCGTCTCGCCATGGCTCGCCTGCCCCACTGGGTGCGTGGGGATCAGAGAGGCGCCTCTCGAAAAGTGGGCCACAAAACACCCGCACCAGTTAATTCCAAGCAAACAACAAGAAAGAAGCCTCCGGCTCTTCGCCTCGCTAGCTGGAACATCAGGACCATGTGCCCCGGACTTACTGCAGACCTTCCGTGGATCAAGGGTGCCAGGAAAACCGCTGTCATCGATAGGGAACTGGCACGACTAAACATCGACATTGCGGCTCTACAGGAGACCCGGTTGGCCGACAACGGAACTATCAGAGAAACCAACTACACCTTCTACTGGCAAGGGAAGTCTCCGGACCAACCAAGACAGCACGGTGTTGGGTTCGCTGTGAAGAACACGCTTGTTAACTCCATAGAGCCACCCACAGGAGGCACAGAGAGATTACTTACCCTCCGATTATCAACAACTTTCGGCCCAGTCAGCATTCTTAGCGCGTATGCCCCAACCCTCTGCGCCACCACCAAAGAGAAAGAACAGTTCTACCATGCACTGGACGAAGCGTTATCCAAGATTCCCAGAAGTAACGCTCTCTATCTCCTTGGAGACTTCAACGCAAGAGTAGGAGCCGACCACATGGCCTGGCCCACCTGCCTTGGAAACTTTGGGAGAGGAAAGATCAATGAGAATGGTCAGCGACTGCTTGAGCTTTTGTGTCACCACGGCCTGTGCGTGACAAACACATTCTTCAAGTGCAAAGAGATCCACCAGGTGTCATGGAGGCACCCCCGCTCCCGTCATTGGCACCAGCTTGACCTCGTCATCACCAGAAGAACGGATATTGGCAGCACCCTCCTCACCCGCAGCTACCACAGTGCAGACTGCGACACGGACCATGCCCTCGTGGTAAGCAAGGTGCGCATAATGCCGAAGAGGTTGCACCACTCCAAGATGAAGGGTCGCCCACGCATCAACACCAGTTGTGCCAGCAACCCAGTTAAGACCCAGCAATTCATCAACAAGATGGAAGATGCACTCGGCGAGGGAGTGGCGGCAGATGACATTATCGAATCCAATTGGCCACGTCTCCGCGACGCCATATACAACTCCGCCATTATTGCTTATGGGAAGAAAGAGCGGAAGAACGCTGACTGGTACGAGGCTCACTGGGAAGAAATGGAACCCGTGATCGAGGCTAAGAGGAAGGCCCTACTGGCTTACAAGGTCACGCCCACTCCCAGTACACTTCAAGCTCTACGGGCTGCCAGGAACAAAGTCCAGAAGACCGCCCGCCACTGTGCCAACACCTATTGGCTAAACCTGTGCAGAAGCATTCAGGAAGCCGCCGATATAGGCAACGCACGAGGAATGTATGAGGGTATCAAGAAGGCAACAGGCCCAATCCCCTCCAAGATCGCCCCCCTTAAGTCCAAGACAGGTGAGGTCATCACTGACCAGGAACAGCAAATGCGGCGGTGGACCGAGCACTACCTCGAGCTGTACGCAACGAAGAACACCGTAACAGACACTGCTCTTAAAGCCATCCCAGACCTACCAGTCATGGAGGAGCTAGACACCCCACCTACTGCGGCCGAGCTCGGCAAAGCCATCGACCGCCTTGCTTGCGGGAAAGCACCAGGAAGCGACGGAATCCCTCCAGAAATCCTAAAGAGCGGGAAACCAGTCCTGCTACAGCCGCTCCACCATCTACTCTGTCTCTGCTGGAAGGAGGGTTACATCCCCCAGGATATGAGAGACGCCAACATTATCACCATGTACAAGAACAAAGGAGACCGCAGCGACTGCAACAACTACCGGGGCATCTCTCTCCTCAGCGTCGTCGGCAAAGTATTCGCCCGGGTCGCTCTTGCCCGCCTGCAGACCCTTGCTTCCCGCGTCTACCCAGAGTCCCAGTGTGGCTTCAGAGCTGGCTGATCAACAGTGGACATGATCTTCTCCCTACGCCAGCTGCAGGAGAAGTGTCACGAGCAGCATAAACCACTCTACCTCGCCTTTATTGACCTCACGAAGGCGTTTGATCTGGTCAGTCGAAGCGGACTCTTCATCTTGCTACGGAAGATTGGCTGTCCACCACATCTGCTTGCTGTGGTCATGTCCTTTCACGACAACATGCACAGCACGGTGTCCTACAACGGCGCAACCTCTGAGGCCTTCCCAGTCAGCAGCGGAGTAAAGCAGGGCTGCGTCCTCGCGCCTACGCTGTTCGGAATCTTCTTCTCCATGCTCCTCCAATACGCCTTTAAGGACTGCAGCGAGGGTGTCTTCATTCACACCAGATCCGATGGCAAGCTCTACAACCTGGCCCGTCTACGAGCCAAGACCAAAGTCAAAGAGGTGCTCATCCGTGAGATGCTCTTCGCCGACGACGCAGCTTTGACATCACACTCCGAAGAGGGACTCCAGCAGCTAGTCACTTGCCTTTCCCACGCATGCAAGGAGTTCGGACTAGCCATCAGCCTGACGAAGACGAATGTTATGGCTCAAGGCACGGGGACTCCCCCATGCATCACCATCGATGGATACACCCTGGAGGTTGTCAACGACTTCACTTACCTCGGGTCCACCATCTCGAGCTCTCTGTCAGTCGACTTGGAGGTCAACCGGAGAATCGCCAGGGCAGCCACAGTTATGGCCAGACTGAACCGGCGAGTGTGGAACAATTCCAGCCTCACTGAGAAAACCAGACTGCGCATCTACCAAGCCTGCGTACTCAGCACTCTCCTCTATGGCAGCGAGACGTGGACCACCTACGCAAGGCACGAAAGGAAACTCAACAGCTTCCACATGAGGTGCCTGCGACGCGTCCTGCATGTCGCCTGGCAGGATAAGGTCCCCAACACCGAGGTGCTGAAGCGAGCCAATATGAGCAGTTTGCATGCAGTTCTTAGCGAGAGACGCCTCAGGTGGCTCGGCCATGTCAAAAGAATGGATGCAGGCCGTATCCCCAAAGACCTCCTCTACGGCGAGCTAGCAGAAGGCAAGAGGATGACAGGGCGCCCAAAACTGCGGTTCAAAGACATCTGCAAAAAGGACATGACACAATGCTCCATCAATCTCAACACATGGGAAGTTCAAGCAGACGACCGCCTAGCCTGGAGGCTCGCGGTCAGGCAAGGTACGTCACGCGCGGAGGCTGCGCGCAACGAGGAGGCGGTCCAGAAAAGATCGAGGCGGAAGCAGCGTCAGCAGCAGCAACAACAGCCATCTGCCTTCACCTGTACCAAGTGCGGCAGGGATTGTCACTCCCGAATCGGACTGCACAGCCATTCTCGGCGGTGCAGATAGACTCTCAAGAAGCTACGCCATCGTCTTATTTTTTATTTTCATCAATAACTTTATTGATTTGGATATTTTGAGTATTGTTGGCCATCTCCTGCATGGTATAATGTTAATTGTTCTCAATGTCTTGATTTGATCGCTATCAGCTCCAACCGGTCTTTCCGACCAGAGGGCATGGTCCAGCAAGAAACCTCCAGCATGAAACTTCACAAACCACTTTTGACACATTCGATCAGTCACAGCACCTTCTCCATTCACTGCACAAACCTTTTTTAGCATTTTCTTGAAATAATAAAGCATAATATGCTGAAAATGTTGTGTATTTTCTTCCTTCTTCAATATTAAAATGGCTACACAAAAATCCACCAATTTCGATATGTTTGTTTTTTAAAGCATGCTGATAGGACAGTTGTCACAATGCAATTTAACAAAATTGTTTCAAGTGAAGTTTTAAAAAAACTAAATGCTGCTAGAACCATCTTACAGAAAAACCAAACTAACTTTTTTGCCAACCTAATATGTAAGTGAAATAGTAACTCTGAGTGGGCATGTAGGTGGTGCTTAAAACAAGAGAGATCTCTTCTCACCTTTCTTAAATTTCTCAAGCCATTTCTGTGTGTGTGTGTGTACATATTCATATATTCATACCTCCATCCATTCAAATGTATATGGGTAAACATTCAATAATTGACATAGTCATTCAAAAATATTTATTGAACCTCTATTTATCAGGGTCGGCACTATTCCAGGTGCTGGAAATGGAACAATGAAAAATAGTACAGTCAACAGTGATGAAGATCTCAGGTGTCTTCTCCACTCAGTTGTGTATAGAGTAAAAAAATAATTGAAAATTATTCTATAAACTATCAATTCTGGCATATGATCATGTGAACTGTTGTGTCATGAAAATACAATTTCCACTGTGTGTGGAAAACACGTTTCTTTTTCAGAAACAATGAATGCCAAATATTGAAAACCTGAATGTTTGACCTAATTAATTTTAAACTGTTGACCCTGACAAACCGGAGAGATTTAACCATAAAAAAACAGAAAAAAATCTTTCAGTTTGATCCTCTTTTCTGGCTTATTGTACTTCTCATGTTAGAGGTCTGCTTCAGTGGTGAAGAACATTTCTGTATTATCTGGAAATTCCTTGTATCTTCCTGTCTGAGAATATTTGGATTGTACTGAATTTCCTCTTAGGGAGATGGATGTAAATAACTTTTTGCAAAACATGACTGCATCATCCCTGAGCTCCATTACAACATGCTTAATGGGCTGTAATAGTATTTTTATTGTCTTATAACTTTGGCTTCCTTAACGTTTTGAAGGTTTTTAAAATGCACCTTTGAGCATTTGCTCCATGTGCTTTGTGTCCCCTGAATAAATATTATACCCCTATTGACTTTTTAATTTTGAAATTTGATAACAGTAATGAAAGACAAATCCCTGACCGTTTTATACATTTTGCCGCTTCGTTTCACATAGCTTCTTTTACTTTCCAGGAATGTATTTAGCAGACATTTGTCTGTTTTGAATGGCTGTTACTTGGTTGTGTAAAAAAAAAGAAAAAAAAAAAAGAAATGGGAAAAAAAGAAAGAAAATAAAATCCTACTACTACTCAATTGGTCTTTAACTGGTGCTGTTAGGCAAACTGGAAGCCTGAGATTTGAAACAGACTAACCTAGACATTTGACCATCAAAAGCATAGGAGAGGAAGGGGCGTCTTGAACAGGCAGGGCATTCTTAGGGACTAGGTCTTAGAGAGACTGGGTTGGGCCTCAAGAGTAAGTCCTCCCGGAGAGAAACATTTCAGGTGCCATCTGGTTAAAGCGTGAATGAACATTGTGGAAAACATCTGCACATGTCACTCACGTCTGGAGTGGTGAAGGGCTTATGTGAATGACTTCACGTGGGTCTCTACCCAGCTGAGTTATTAGATTTTTCCATGGCTTTGGCACAATTGAGCTTTATAAATGTAAAGAAACTGTGCTTAACTGCCAGTGAATATGACATTTTGTTGAGAAAAGTTTAAATCAGACTATATATAAATAATATTATTTATTGAGAATTTTCAATGAGCCAAACAGAGTGGTCAGATGCTTTAAGAGCTTTATTCCATTTAACCTTCACAATAATTCCACTAGGATGATACTTATGCCATTATCTTTATTTTATCAATGGGAGGATTGAGGTTTATAGTGATTAAGTAACTTATATATAGACCCAAGGCCTGTAAAGGATGCAGAATGTAATATATAAAGCTTCAAATTATTTGTGGCATGCTGCAGTCATAGAATTTTAAATTTAGAGAAACCTTAGAAATCATTCAATCTTTTCTCCAGCCCTGCCCCCCCAACCAATATTTTAGATGAGAAGGACCCTGAACTTCTGAGAATTTCTGAGTTTTCTTTCGGAATGTCCTGACCAAGCAATTTCTTTAATAAATTCTTAGGAAGGCTTTTGCTTTTACTGAATTTTATATTAATATTCCTTTATTACAAGCACTTTAGATTTATACAGGGTATGGGTATATTGTATTAAACTGGTAATTTAGTTTCTTGATCTGTTGAGCTGGGATGAGTTGGGTTGGGTAGATGTTGAGTTGGGTGGGGCTGGTTGAGTTGGGCTGATCTGCCCAGACTCTGAATTGATGGTGCAGATCCCACGCCATGTCAATTAGGTAGAAAGGGGGTGTGACTACTGGTTGCCAGTTAGTATTCAAAAGTCAATAGTAGATAATCAGACTACATCTATCCACTTATCTATGAAATATGAAATCACCACTGACCGCTGTAATACATACCCTTTAGGCTTTTGATGTACATTTTTTCCTCCTAAAGACTTTTTTTTTTTTTTTTTTTTTTTTTTGCTACCAATGATCTACTTTTACATTGATCAAATGTTACTTGTAAAAGCAAAGGGCATTATATATGATGTGATTGGTATGGGACTCCATACCTCCATTAAAAATGAATCTTTTTGGTCTTTTCTGTCCATTTCATTGTTTTTCAAACTTGTGGATGGAAACCCACTTGGGGAACATGTTGAAAGAATTTCATTTTAAAATTCTGGGACGGGAACCAGGAGTTTTCCTTTGCTCCCTTATCCCGCCTCAGGAGATATGGATGTGACTGCTCATAACCAAACTTTGACAAATGCTGAATTACAGGGGCCATTGTGCTTTTGATCTCTCTGAAAAGAAACATTTAGCTTATTAGACCACAGGTAATTTTCTTTATTGCCAAGTATAAAATTAGAACCTTAGGACTGAATTTATTTCTAGAGAGACTATAGCAATACCTGGAAACCTAGGAAAACAAAAGATTCTGATCACTTCTTTTCTGCAGTAGGAGGTTTTCTTTTCAATGTAGACAGTTCTGTTGGCTGTGATTCTTTTTACTCAGTCTTGTAGCATTGGACTGAGACGTGGAGGCGATTCACATTTTTCTTTGCCAGAATCGCAGAGTGCTGAGAATGGTGAGAAGAAACCAAACCCTGTGGTCAGCCAGTCTTATTTCTCCTCTGACTTGTTGCATTCCCTTCCGTTGCTCCTCCGGTGTTTTGGAATTACGTTTTAAAAGTACATTTGTGTTATTTTAAGTGTTTAGTTCATACTTAAATTTCAAAATGCCCCTTTCTGCGCAATTATATATAATAATTGTATAATGGCTATAGGCGAATAATATCCCGTTGGCTCTGTTTTCTGTTCTTTTAGCCCTTGCTTAGCGTGGTGTCTGCTGTCAGGGCTACAACTAGTATGAGAGTGGATGCAGAATCCGCTGCCTCACCCTGTCCAGCAGTTTCCACACCTACCCAGGCACACAGGTAAACAGGCTTTTGTTCCCATTACTCTCTCTTTCTCTGACTCTCTTTTTCCAAGGCCCTCAAAATGAGTGCTTTACAGAGGGATGAGGGACGTGTGCAGAGAAAGTCCCCCTTAGATTGAGAAGTGAGTAAACTTAAGTCTTTTGTCAGGCTTTCAGCCAAAGAAAGTGCTAAGCATGACAATTAATTGGATAACTACCAAAACACCTCTTACTGTAACTGTAATTCAGAATTTCCTTAGCTGGAGTTAAAAAAGAAATGGTATTAATTAATTTGAATGTTTCTAAGGGTACCCACCAAATGTCTGCAGTGTTTGCATGTTAGGTTTTAGTATTGCAGGCAAGGGAAGGGATGGATAAATAGTGCGGCTCTGGCTTGGGCTGGGGATTACATTTTCATGACAAGCAAGGAAGTGTAGATAGGCATGTCTTCACATCATAGGTGAGGAAAATGAAGGTCACACAAGCAATGTGTTTATATCCAAAACCTATGCCTTTCTCATTACTTAACGGTACCTCTGAATGAGTCAGGGTGATGATATCACTAATAATAGAGCTGTGATTTCTATGTTGAAGGATTTGTATTCCAGCAAGGGAGAGAAGTCACACACACAAATCACTGGGCTTGTACATTTTTATTAAGGGGCCAGTGAGCCATTTAGAAAAAATACTATGGGGATTTTGAGGAATGAGACAATACGCTGGGCTGGGCCATCATGAAAAATGTCATTGTAGAAGTTAGAATTGAAATGAGTCTGAGGGAACAGGAGGGTCTCTATTAATTAACAGAAATAAAAAGGCCCTTCCCAGTATGGAATATACTTCAGTCAAAGCAGAGATAGAGAGTTGGTTATCAAGGCTGAAGGACAGCTCCTGTGGTCGGGTGAGCATAGAAGACTCTGGGACAATTGTGAATGCCTTGGCAACTCAAGTTGACCAAATTGGGATGTTTCATGGTTAAAATGGGAGGATTTTTATGTTACTGAACAAATGTCAGTTAGGAGGCATACCAGGATTAACCACGAAGACATGTGCTAATTAGAACTGAGAGGGAGAATACAGGAGGTCTGGAGAGATCACTTTGGAGACTTGTTGCAGCAACCTAGCCTTGAGATGACAAAAAGAGGATCTTAGAAAATAGAGAATAGACAAAAAAAGATAGATATGAAAGATGAATGACAGAGTTACTGGCTGACCAAAACCAGAAAGACTGATCAAGTAAAATAGAGATGCTGCCACACAGAAGTGAAATTAAATACATGTAAAAAAAAATTAGTTTTTTACCAAAATGCTTTATCTCATTTATCTGCCATGTGTAAGAAACACGTCCATGGAATTGCAGCTGAGAGACTTGGCTGGAAATTATAATTATGCCCGTCTTGTTGTATATGTAGAGGTTTTCATGGTCCTGTAGGAACTAACCTGTAAGTCCTGACCCAATTGGTATGAGCATTAGAGGCCAGAACTGTCCTGGCTGATTAGGGTCATCTGCTCATTCTGCTAAATAAAGTCGCAAGATGTACATTCATGTTGAGGAGTTTGCAAGGATAACAAACAATGAAACACATCCTTTTATACAAAGCTCTATAAAATGAACTTGGAGAATTTTGCAATTCAATTGAATAAAAAAATATACAAAAATGAGTTAGTGCTTAAAATGAAGAAAGAAGTATACAGAATGTTTCCTTTCTGTGTTTTTTTGAATATTTTATTTTAAATCTCACCAGTCAAATTGGTATAAACACCAATTTGTTTTGATTTCGTGTGTGTTTTGAGCTCCTCAGCCATAAAGGGTATTTAGAGAAATGTAGAGTTGCCTGCGCATTAGTAAAAGATTTTAAAATGTTTGAAAACATTTTAAAAAACATTATGTTACTGTTTAATTGTGTAATATCAAGTGCAAACTCCAGTTTCATGTTTTGATGTAGTATGATTTGATTTGAATTTACTTTGATAAATTCTTTGTTTTACATGTTCTTCCTGGTATTTCTTCACTTTTAGGCCCAAAGTTTTTTCCTAGATGGATTTCCATTAATTGTTTAATATTTTACTGCTTATTTTTTGTGTTTTCATATTAAAAAGGTATTTGTAGATTGTTCATGAATTGTTCGTGAAATCCCTTTTGGAGGCTTTGTGTAAATTTCCTTTTGATTTATTTTGGACTATAAACAACTCAGAACGAATTCTATTGTTTGGATTTTAAAAAGAAACACTGATCAGGTCAGATTTCTGCATCATATCCTGTTTTATCCTTTAATTTTAATGTTAGAAGTAGATTTCTCTTTGTTTTCTTGAGCTCAAGAGAGTATTCAGAACATTGAGAACACTGTGAGAAAGAAAGACATTTTCAGTGGTGGAAGAAAAAAAATTAGTTCTAGTCATCTCACATATCTGTTCTATTTTTTTTTTTTTTAATGAAGTGCTAAAAAAGCAAATAATGATACGAATGGTTTCTTTATTGAGAAAATCAACTGCCAATTAACTAATGAATATTCTTTTTAATCAGTGTTAATTGACACATTTCCTGCACTTACAAACCCAGTGCTTGCATAATGGCTCATTTGAATTGTTCCTGGTCTCTCTTTTATGTTTTGGTTGTCCTGTTGGGTATAATTGTGTCTTCCCTGAATTCCCTCGTCTGAAGCTAGGTGGAGCTATGAGATCTTCTGAAAATGTATAGCTGGCAGTGGCTCTCCAGGTCTCTGTGTAACAGTCAGTGCCTGATGCTCACATTAAAGCCTTCTTGCCCTTTATTCTTAAAGAGAATGTGGAAGAGAAAGTCTACACTATGAAAACAGTCATTAAGATGAACAGATAATCTCAAAGTTCTCTAATTATCATTTTGTAGATAGTGGTAAAACAAATATAAGAATTCCCCAAAACAAAGCTAAAAGAAAAACACACATACATGCACAGATATAACTACCCTTAACACTCATATCAGATTAAATGTTTTGTCATTAAAAATACATATATTTGTTTTTGTATCCAAAAGAGTATAATTTTCTGAAAAATCTGCAAAGTGATAGGAAAAGGAGCATATGGCAATTTTTTCAGGACTCATTGCTAAGTTTTATACACACACGTTTGATTGATAGATGCAATTATATACATAATTATATACATAATATATGTTTTTAATATATGTACACAATTATATATGTACAATATGTGTATATATGTATGTATATACATATATATAATTATTTAAGAGTGTGAAAAATATTTCAAAAGGAGGGCAAAAAGTTTTGCCTAAAGGTTTTGGTTAGAATTCAAATGTGAGTGACTTTGAGAGTTGCCCTGTATACAGGGTGCTTTAGAAAGTCTCAGCAGTGACTCTTGCCCATGCCTACAGGATAGTCAGGAAAAGAATGTGATTTATTTTGTGTGTGGTTGTTTTGTTTTTCTCTCGGCTCTCTATTGGGCCGGCCATGCAGTTGTCTGGATTTGTTATTCAATGTGTTTAGAGCCTGAAAAATATGCCCAGACTTCTGTCTCACTGCTGACTGTCTGTTTGGACAGAAGTTGTTAAAGGTCATCTGATTACTTTGAGAAACTAATTGTAATAAATTCTTCTGTGTGCTTCTCTAATTGGATTAGCTTTAGCTCTATTCTATTCAGATATTTGAATGATGGTGTGGATGATTTTCATTTACCTAATTTGGCAAATACTACTGAAATCAAATACTTATTTGAACTATACACTTTCTTTGTCTTATTTAAGTCACTTGTAGATTTTAACCTAATTCCTTTATTGGGAATTGCATCTTTTTAAATTTCATTCTCCCTCTGTATTCTGTCCTTATTTGCTTTTCAAATTTAGAGGAGTAAACAGTATTTTAAACAGTTTCCAAAGGCTGAAAGGGGTAAACAGATGGTTCTTGATTTGGCTTTAATAAGCACTTGACTATAACAGTATATTATCTAGCTAGCTAGCTAGCTGTTAGATAAATTATATAAACAAATATATTGTAACAATGGTAAATTATTTAAAATAATAAATAATAAAAATTAATAGATCAGTAGAGGTCTTACATCTATCTGAACGACTAAAACAATTAAAATATGTATAAGAAGGGTGGCACTAAAGCTTATATCTGTTACAGGAAGAATCTTATTCCAGACCTACCTGTGTGTTCTTTACAATTTGAGCTTCATTATCAGCCTTTCCCTAAAGAAGGCTGGAAGGCCATTTAATCCTCACAGCAGTAATATATGTTACCTGTAGTATAGTACCATTTTAACAAGTAGGGAAACTGTAGCTCAAAGGGCTCATTCCCATGGTCTGAATCATTCTGGTTAGTAAAGTAGGAGATTTAGGCTCAGTTGCCTGATTCTCAATTCAGTGCTTTCCCTAGCCATTTGTTACTCATTTGCCCAGCCAGACACCCACCACCCACCCATCCACGGCACTTTCTTAAGTATGTATTTTGTGCCCAACACTCTTCAAGTTACTGAGCATTAAATGATAAAATGACACCAATGAAGTTTGCTTGTAAAGGGAGATAGATAGTAAACAAGTTGGAAAAATAAAACAATATAAAAGTATAATATGGTAATAAAGAAAAAACAGGATGTTGTGTGAGAAAGTGACTAGAAACAACATTGGGTAGGTTGATCATGGAATGTCTCTGCAGAAGTCCCACCTGAGTCCACATTATGATTCTAGATGCAAATTTAAGAAAAAGAAAAGATAGTAGGCAGCTGGCAGTGAGAGAAGAGGCAGGCTAATAGCAAACAAGTAACAAAGATAGGAATACAACAATAATGCTGGGAGTGTAGGAGCTCTTATTATGGAGACAATACGTAGCCCCTTCTAACCTTCCTCTGATGATATCCCTGTGTTCTAGGAGAGAACTCTAAGTGATGCTCATGATGATTAAAGTTACTTATACAGATATTCATTTTACAGAAAGTCAGTACTTGTATAGAACTTTATAAAAAAACTAATAAATTTAGAATAAATAGGTTTGAATATTAAAAATAATAAGCCACCATTGGTAGAAAATTCACTTCAAGTGAATACCTGACAGTGACAGAGTAATGCAACATTTATATCTTCCAATTTTTAAAGGGCTTATAGGATATATGGATGTATGGAGTGGAGTAAGATATTTTGTTGTTATTGTTATTAACTTGAAGTATAATTGACATACAATAAAAGACAAAGGTTTTAAATAAAACTTTCAATATGGTTTACCAAATGTAATCACACTTGCATAACCACCACTCAAATAAAGAATGGAGAACTTTTTTGTCACTCCAATAATTTGCTTTGTGTCTCTTACCAATCAATTTTCCCCTCCCCAGAGGCAACTACTGCTCTGATATTTATCTCCCTAGCTTAGTTCCAGAACTTCATATCAATAAAAGCACAGTTTATAATCTTTGGGGCTTAGCTTCTATCATTCTGCATAATGATTATGAAATATATCCATATAGTTGCATGCATCCATTGTTTATTCTTTATTGCAGAATAATATTCCATTGTATGACTATACTACAGTTTATTTATTTTCCTCCTTAGAGAGTCTAGTTGTCATGAAGTGGTATCTTGTGGTATTTTAAATTTACATTCCCCTTATGACTAATGCTATTTGATCATTTTATGATTTTAAAATTTATTTAATCTATGTTTTTAACAGTTTTACTGTTGCAACCCGTAAAGTTCACCTATTAAGGTGTGTAATTCAGTGGTTTTTAGAATATTAGTAAATATTTAGTATATTTATATTTAGTATATTTACAGTTTTTAGTATATTTACAGTGGTACAACTATCACCAATCTAATTTTAGAATATTTTCATTACTTCAGAAGGAAACTTTTACCTATGAGCAATCATTCCCATCCCCAATCTATATATTTTAAAATGTGTTTATATATAATCTATATCATATATATAGTAATGAGCCCTGGCTGGTTTGGCTCAGTGGATTGAGCGTCGGCCTGCGAGCTAAGTGTCGCTGGTTCGATCTTCCAGTCAGGGCACATCAGAGAAGGAAAACTCTGACTCCAAAAAACCTCCGCTGCCTTGCGGCATACCTCTTCAGGGGAAAGGCTAAGGGAGTAAACCCTGACAGAAAATCCGGAGCCGGAGTCCCTAAGGCGGTTCGACGTTGTAGTCAACAACCCACAACTCCTGCGGCGCACCTGAAGCCAAGCTGTATTGACTCCGTCTTTCCCTTGGACCCTTCAGCTGCGAAGAGAGGGGGGGTCTGCTGCATGGGCAACAGCAGACCCTCCATATCTCCCTGCCCAGGCTCTGTAGCTTCAGCTTCGCTGGAGAGGACACTCCAGCGCCATCGCAAGATGTCGATTCAACACGGGAGGAGACAGATACCGTGTCACTCCCAAGTCGGACTGCACAGCCATTCTCGGCGGTGCAGATAGACTCTTAAGAAGCTACACCATCGTCTCTCGAGACGGACGGCTGCCAACGATATATAGTAATATATATTACCTTAGTCTTACTAAAGAGCTCTATTGTCTTTATGTCTATTCCCAGTGAACATGAAGATGGAGTATTTCCTAATAGTTTTATCTTTTCGAATTCCTTTGTAGGTGATGAGAAAGTCTTTGGATGGAGTGCTGTCAAACTTAAATGTGCATTCAGATCACTTAAAGATCTTGTTAGAATGCAGATTCTGATTAGGTAGGTCTGGAGTGGAATTGAGAGTCTGCATTTCTAACAAGTTCTCACGTGCCCACACCATAGGCCCATGGGGCTGCTTTGAGCTGCAATGTAAGAGATTTTGGTTAGTTTGAAGAGGAACAGTATACGAGAGAATGTATACTGTGTTTAATATTCTTTATCTGATGTTTTATATGCAGATGACATTTTTATCTTCAGAACAGTTCCTAATCTATTTTGAATTTTTAAAAAGTTCATCACATCTCTTTGTAAGTATGTAAAAGGGAATGGACTTCAAGAATTTTAAAGGCAGGATTAAGAAAAAGGCTCCCTAAATCTTACAGCATGTCATTAGTTCATTGATAGCTTACAAAGGACCCTGATAAAGAATGAATGAGAAACAACTATACAGGGCGAATCCTTTAGGTCCCTGAGGGTGCTAGCTAACGAACACTAGGAATTCTTCAAAGCCCTTTTAGGGCTTTTCCTCAATTTCTGGACCTACTTCCTCACTGTACTCTCCTGGAGTTTTTTGAAGCCCTGGGGTGAAGTAGGAATTGTATGCAGGGTTGGAGCCAGTTGAGGCATGTGGGCCTAGGCCTCCCAAAACAGAGCAATATCCACCTCTCTCTCAGTCTGGCAGTGGGTTGTTAGTTAAATAGTGAACAAAAGGTCAATACTGGACTCAATAATTGCATCAAAGACATTAAGTTGGACTTAAATATTTTGTCTCATAATCCAGGGGTTCATTTAGAAAGCCCTCTTTGCAAATATAATGGCTTTAACAGAATCAACCTTTGGTAGAAGCTTTGCATTGGTACTTCTAGCATCCATTCCCATATTTCCTTGAAGTTGGCTTGTAATGTACACTTTTGTAGAGCAAACCAAATTTTTCTATCATTTGTCATCAGACAGTTGGAGAGATGTTTATATGGGCAAAATGATTATTGGATTGAGTTAAAGGATTTCAATTTTCTACAAAAAAACATAGAAGTGGCAAATACCTCATGCTGCTCTTAGCCTTGGCAGATGTGTAGACTTAACAAATAAAATGCAAGGAAGACTATAAATCTTGACTTTTTTGTTTTTAGTTATTTCAACAAGCTGCAGCTCTGCCTTTACTGTGAGAATCATTCCACCATGTTCACACAGATCTCTCTTTCCAGGCCTGGTGATCTCTACTCAGAATCGCTTCCTTGAAGTGATTTCCATCATGCCCAATTTTTAATGAATTTTAAATTGTATTAAGGTGTTACATTTTACCAGTAGGGGCCACTGCCATACATTGTCTAAAGTCTTGACTGAAATCCCTTAATTTGAAGATAAAGATGATGTAAATGAAAGCGCTCCTCTGTAGAAATTTTGTATAGTTAGTTTATTTAAAGTGAAGTATATAATTCTGCCAATCTACCAAAGAACAACACCAAGGATGCTAGTATTTTATGAGGGCTCAATATGCAATGACTTTCTAAAAAAAACAAAAACAAAACACTACTAATTTGTTTAAATAGTGAGGGGTAGCAAATTAAGATTTATTTAGTAATGACAATAATTGCAGTGCGTTTGCAGAGAGAAAAATTCTCTTTCTACTCAAGTCTAGCCAAATACCATGTGTTCATTTGAAACATCAATGAGGTGCCCTACATTGTTATTTTGTTCGTTCCAGAGAAAATAATTCCAGCTACAGCATTTTAACTATGATTGTGTGTTCTTAGAACTGAGTAACTTCCTTGGGCTAAATATATTAAATTAGTTTCAATTTCCTGCCAAAATTTATAGACAGGTTGTAAATGAAAAAGCTGCCTCTGCTCTTCATTATCACTATGTATTATAGTTTTTTAAAATAAAAATGTTATTTACTTGCACCTACTGTCAGATATTAAACTACAGAGGCATCCATCAACAGTTCAGTTGGCACTGTAAAGAAAAAAATCGTGTAACAGCGCACCTGGCTTTAGTGTTTTTTTTTTTTTTTAATTTTATTTTATTTTTATAGAATAGAGTTAGTGTTGCAAGGTGACTTTGATATGTCAGGAAAGCTAATTATGTCCCATCAAAGGACTGAAGAAATTGCCTTTTTTAATGAAAAGTGTTTTATAGAAGGTGACAATGATCTTAGGCAAAGCAGTAAAACTAGGCGTATAATTATATAAATTCTTTAAATTCTTATTAGACTTAGCTAATTGACATGTTACTGTCCAATAATGTTGAAAAGAAAATGGTCAGACATAAAAACTGAAACAATGGTTTCGGACTACAGAGAAACAGACTAATCTAAAATTGAGTCTACCTCTGTTTTTCTAAGTATAATCTCAGTTTTCTCCTGACACTTTTTTTCATAGCCTTGGAAGTTTTATTTTATATTGAAATAAGAATATAGAAGATTTTAATAAGAATAAACTATTAGTCAACAAAACTAAAAGACAACATACAAAATGGTAGAAAGTATTTATAAACCATATATCTGATATGGACCTGATAGAAAAGTGTATAAAGAACTCATACAACTCAATAGTTAAACAACAAAAATAAGTCAATTAAAAATTGGCAAAGGACCTGAAAAGACATTTTTACAAATGGCCAACAGGTACATGCAAATGCCCAATAGATACATGAAAAGATGCTCGACATCACTAGTCATTAGGAAAATGAAAATCAAATCACAATGAGATATCACCTCACACATGTTAAAATGGCTATAATAAAAAATACAGGAGATAAAAAGTATTGGCAGGGGTGTAGAGAAAAGGGAACCTTTGTACACTGTTGGAGAGAATTTAAATTGGTACAGCCATTGTGGAAAACAGTGCTGAGGTTCCTCAAAGAATTAAAAATTGAACTATCATATGATTCAGCAATTTCACATTTAAGTATATATGCAAATGAAATGAAATCAGCATCTCAAAGATATATCTTACTCCAGTGTTCTTCGCAGCATTATTCATAATAGCCAAGATATGGAAGCAGCCTAAGTGTGATAGATGAGTGGATAAAGAAAACATGATGTGTATATATGTAAGAGTATATTGTAGGTGTATCATATATATATTCATGTTTATATATGTATATGTGTATGTGTGTATTATACACAATGAGCTGTTGTTCATCCATAAAAAATATGAAAATCTAGCCTTTGTAACAACATGGATGAACCTGGAGGATATTGTGTTAATTATTGGGTTGACCAAAAATTCCATTTGGTTTTTCTGTAAGATCGCTCTACTAGCACTTAGTTGTCTTTAACTTCACTCAAAACAATTTTGTTAGATCGTATTGTGACAGCTGTGATAGTGTGCATGAAAAAAACATCAAAATTGGTGAGTTTTTGTATAGCCATTTTAATATTGAAGATGGAAGAACATATGCAGCATTTTTGGCATATTATGCTTTATTGTCTCAAGAAAAGTAAAACACAACTGAAATGCAAAGAAAGATTTGTGCAGTGTATGGAGAAGATGCTGTGACTGATTGAAGCTGTCCAAAGTGGTTTGCGAAGTTTTATGCTAGAGATTTTTCGCTGGACGGTGCTCCACAGTCAGGTAGAAGAGTTGAAGTTGACAGCGATTGGATCGAGACGTTGATTGAGAACAAATCAGCATACCATTGAGGAGAGAGCCTACATTCTCAAAATATCCAAATCAATAAAGTTATTAGTGAGAATGAAAAAATGTGTTTTTTATTTTACAGACAAATAAATAACTGGACTTTTTGGCCAACCCAATAAAATAAGCCAGACATAGAAAGACAATTACTGTGTGATCTCTTATGTGGAATCTGAAAGAGTTGAAGTCACAGGAGCAGGATGTAGGATGGTGGTTACCTGTAGCTGGGTGTGGGAGCATTGAGGAAAATGAGAGATGTTGTTCAAAGGGTATAAAATTTTAGTTATAAGATGAATAAGTTCCGGGGATCTAATGTACACCATGGTGATTATAGTTAATCATATGTATTGTATACTGGAAATTTGTTAAGATAGTTGAATTTAAGAATTCCCACCACCGCTTCCACCCAGAAAGGTAACTAAGTGTGGTGAGGAGACGGATGGGTTAATTAACTTGATTGTGGTAATCATTTCACAATGTATAGATATATCAACTCATTACATTATATACCTTAAATATATACAATTTGCACTTGTCAGTTGCATCTCAGTAAAGCTGGTAAAAAGAATAAGCTATTAGATATATATATATAGGCTTCTGAAAAACACTATATTCATAGCTAAAAGTAATAAATTGCACAAGTATCTTTATACTTTTAACATATGTATGTGTATATATGGGAAACTTACCATATGCATATGAATTTAATTTTTGAAGAGCCATATCAAGGGTGAATATGAAGTGAGTCCTGCTGTTCTGTATATATGTATATATGGATTAAGAGCAGAACTTTTTAGTGTTAGCTTTGACAGAATGTATGTGATTATTAGTGATGTCTTTTTTTAGAAAATTGTAAATTATAGGACTGCTGCACAGGAAGAGAGAAATGAAGCATACGGTAGTTATTTAGGTTTACAAGATTGACAATGATTTTTTTTTTTTCACTTTACAGAAGGTTCAGTACTTAAAGCAGAAAGCTGTAATTGTTGGTTGCTTTGGATGCCCTTAGCTATTTGGGATGTGGAAAGATGTACACTATAAATGTTTCACTCCTGTAATTGTCATCACTTCAGAATGGTTCAATTATAGCTGTTTTATAGGAAAGGTACATGAAGACATGATTTCTGGAAGCATTCTATAATGATAACCATTCAGTTTTTAAAAATTGCTAATGTGAAAGAAATGAACCCATTTGTGTTACTAGATGCTGCATGGCTTTGGAAGCTTCCAATTTCTAAGCTGAGACTGTGACAAGGCAACCGACAGAGGAGTTGTTTTAATGCTTTCCAGGATATGCTTAATCTATTTGGATTTATGATTCTGAAATCATGAAGTGAAACAAAGATATTAACCAAGCCAGGTGATAGAGCTCAGGTATGTGAGGACAGGTAATCAGGCTATGTTTATCGCCATCTTAATTCATGTTCTTTGACATGGACCAAATCTTTCCTTTCCTTTGAGTATCTTACAATGCTATGGTCAGCTCTAAGTTTGCTTAGGTAGTGTGACAGTTATGGAGAAAACCTGTTTAAAATATATATAATTTATAAAATAGGTGAGAGCATTATCTTGGGAACCAAATGCTTTAATGGATTGTAAGGGTAGTACACAATTCTAATATAATTCTTGATTGCTCACACTGCATGTCCTCTGTAAGTCTATTAAAGATTGTCTCTTATCAGCATTAAAAGATTAGGGATTGAATATTTGGTTGGAGGTGGTTTGGCTTGTATGTATATTCTTATACCTAATCAATTTTTGTATTTTCAGCTTGTAGCTTGATTCTGAAATTAGGTTTGCAAATCCTGGATATCACTGGGCTTATTCTTTTTGCCAATGATGGGTTGATTGGCCAACAAAAGCCAGATGCCAGACTCCAGTCAGATTTAAATGGACTCTAACTAATGATTAGTAGAGTTTCAGTGGGGAAGGAAGGCAAGGTTCTTTTAACTTTGATTGTTTTATTAAGTGTGAAATAGCTAAGCATCCTTTTATATTGATCAGACTTAATGTGACTGTTCTAACGGATTTATTTCTTTGCTGTACCTGGATTGTGTTTCTCAAAGGGAATAGATTGGATCCACAGCTTTCTTTTCCAGACTGCCAACTTCTGCTATGTGAAGATTGCCCTATAAAATGAGCCCCTTCTCTCAAAGATTCTTCTCACTGTTTTCAAAGGGGCTGTCAAAGCCCCCCAGAAGAAAAAAGTTTGCTGTTAATGTCCTTTTAGAACGTTTGGGAGAGTGGGTTATTCTTTACCATCATTTAGCGTGTTGGAGTTATCAGCTGCTCTCCATCTCTAGCTTTGGCTGGGTGCCTGCAAGTTTTATACAGTATGTAGCAGCTTGGAGTACAACAGAGTATGCAAAAACCTTGTTATCTCCCCAAAATGTACAGCTGATGTGGAGCTGCACACAAATGACTTTCCCATGGACAGGATATCTGGTCTAACTACTTAAAAAAATTGCATAATCCTATAGGGAGCCCTAGCTAACTAATGCAATAATTATCCAGGAGTGGAGCCAACATCCTGTGATTATAATAGAACAAACGTGCTGCAGTGTTTCTGTTTCTGTATGTCTCTTGGCATCTTGAATTAATATTTTATCATATTTCATTAAGAAGAAAATAAACCAGAGAATCCTTGGATCATTGGAATTACCTGTTGTGTAAGGTTAGAACATTTCTATGCAACTTTTTCCATCTCAATGAAATAATTTCATACTGCTGAAAATGATTCATGTTTATATTACAGCTAAGTAGAAGCATTTTCTTGAGGTCTGTGTTTTAGAAAAACATGACCTATTACATGTATCTTTAGCTACTTCATTTTCTTCTAATATTTTTTAATCGTTATTCTATTACAGTTGTCCCAGTTTTTCCCCATTTGCCCTCCTCCGCCCAGCCCACCCCCTGCTCCCACAGTTAATTCCCACACTGATGTCTATGTCCATGGGTCATTCATACATGTTCTTTAATTAGTCTCTGCCCCTATAATTTTTTTTATCTGTGTTGATGTCACAAACCATTTTTAAAACTATAGTGAAATTACTTATTTTTGGCTGAATACAGAGCAGCTTAACCAGATCAATATCTACAAGTTGGTAAACCTAAATGGGCAGCTGTTTCTTCAGCAGGATGCTATATATTTTCTGCATAACTTTGGTTGTTATACATCGACAGTGTAACCTAACCTTTAGAATTTTGCTTAATTAAATTAGCAAACAACAAGGAAGATTTAAGCTTTTTTTCTTTTAGTCATGAATGACTCACTATTGTAATTTTGAGTGGCTGGGGAATTTAGTGGTTTTAACTTCTGTATCTCAGTCTAAAGATAAAAACTCTTGGACTTGGTAGATGATCCCCACAGCAGCATGCTGATGCTAACTGAATGGGATACTTTCAAAGGCAAATTCCCGGTGAATTCCAGGCCAGGCTAGTGGCAAAGGAGGTGTAGATTGTTCAGAAAGAGAGCAGGTTTATAATTGGAAGTCAAGAGTACTACTGGTATGGGAAGGCATCCGTGTAGTCTAGGCAACAGTCTTCCACTCACAGAGCTTTTTCACTGTTCCTGAATCTTCAGTATGTTGGGGAGGCAAAGCTAGAGCTGGGTCCCAGGAACTAGGGCTATGCTGCGGTTCTCATTCTTGGAGGCCCAGTAAATAGCTGACAGCCTTGAAAGAAGCATCTCTGAGATACATTTTGGTATCAGGCAACACAAAGACCTTCTTAGATACACAAACAGTCTTCCTTTTTACTTTAGATAAAACAGAGTCTCAGCTGCACTGAAATTTGAAGCTGTGAACCAACCTTTGCTGCTTTGGAATGCAATGGCTAGGGTTGGTTGTAGTTTCAAAACTTTGTATATTAAAAAAGCAGTATTGCAAATTCCTCATGTTTAAAAATCTGTACCATTCCTGTGTTTCCTGGAAGTAGGACTCCAGTGAGAAATCTTTCTTACCTGCCAAAACTTTAGTCCCATTACATATACAGTGATCTTTAAATTTGGTGCTAAATTGCTCTAAATATTTTTCTAGATTATATCTTCCATGAGGACAACAATCAGATAATCCTTTCATAATCCCTCTAAAATTTAGCATGCTATTGGGTAATCTAGAAATGTCAATAGACTACTTTACCACTGGATTGATTTGTTTTCTGGCATATGGCTGATTACGAAAGATTTGTCTGTAGATTTCTGTTTTATTTACCATTCTTCTTTCATTTCTTACAAAAGATCACTTAATGTATTGGCAGTCAGGCTCCTTGACAACACATCCACATTGAAGTCTACAGGTTGATTCTTCGGGCTTCAAACTAGGGATCCTGCTATAGGATCTTTTCAATGTTATGGCCTTGGTTTAGAATCTTATTATTCAAAATGTGGTTTATAGACCATATGACAACATCAACATCTAGGAGGTTTTTGGAAATGCAAAATTGTGCCCTTCCTTTCAGTCACTGACTTGGAAGCCTTTCTCCAAAGATTCAAAATGGCTATAATAGAAACTTAGAGAGTTAACCTTCAGTACCATAAAATACCATTTAGGATGAGTTTGGGAGTTCTGGAGGAATTTGGAGGATTATTCCAACCCCATTTTTAAAATACAACTTTACTGGGAACAACAGACTAAACTTTTCTATGAACGGAAATGAGCTTCCATTGTTCTTGTTAAGACAACTTGTAATTCACATCTAAAAAGTATTCCTTAATTTTCTCTAATCTGTTTGGAATATCATACAAATTAATAATTTCTATGTTTTCTCACTGTCTCTGGAAATGCTAGTAAAAATAAGTTTCCAAATGGTTGTTGAATTACCTTTGTTTTTTTTTTCCAGTAACTATTATGTTGGCATTGTGAAGTAATGGGGTGAGTATCGGCTTTGAACCCAATGGAAACTGATATAAATTCTGGATTTACCACTTATTAGAACTATGCAGCCTTGAATAAGTTACTTAGTCTCTCCAAACCTTAGTATTCTAAACTGTAAAATGGGAATGTGAGACCAACTATTTACAATATCTTTGCTTCACTTTGGTTAAATATTTTACCAAGGAAGGATTTGAGAAGATCTATATACCTTATACATAGCATGTATCCAGGCAATGGTAGAAATCATCACCATCACCATCATCTCCTTTTCCTTCCCCTCATCATCCTCACCAACTCTTAGAGGGTCCAGTGGCAATTATGTTAATGTTTTATTTTTCAAAATGCTGTTGAGACCTAAGTTGTTGTTCAGTGTTTCATTTTTATTAATTAATATGTATTCTGTATTCAGATGCATGAACCACATTTTCTTTGTGGGAATAAATACAAGGTAGTAGCTAAGTCTACAATTTCCTCCAAGGCTAAGAGTTAGGCTTCTCAACCTTTGGGAGTGGCAAGCAGAAGGTAGCTAAGAGCTCATTTAGTCCTAGAAGACCACTGCAATGTGGTTGTTGCTAATAGTTAAGAGCCGATGGGGTAGAAATAGGAATAGATTATGCCAACAAATTTGAAATGCAACTGTTGAAATAACTGAAACAGGGCTACCTTACTAAGGATTAAAAAAGGTAGAGTTCTATAATTTAAATACTTTGTAAATAGAATTGTGGCTTTATAACCAATAATAGAGTGAATCTTTTTTTTAACCTTCTGTATTTTTTTTTTTCACTAAAGAAATAATGAAACTGTAAACAGAATAGAAATTTCCTACCGGCAATAGCAAAATGTTCTCTACAAACAGAAAGCAATTGCATGTGTAAACGTGTGCATAAATTTTTCTTCAGAGAGAACTAATATTTATTGAACACCATTTATCCTAGCCATGGTACATGCTTAGTTTCATCTTTATGAGTCCTGTGAAATAAATTGTGTTATTCATCTTTCAAAGGCAAGGAAATAGTCTCAGAGAGTAGTAAACTGGAACTTCCTTCAGGATTCATGCTTGTTCCACTTAGAGTTTGACTGTGAAAAAGAATGTTGGAAAAACAAGAAAAATGAGATTTGAAAGAGAGTTTATTGGACTTCATTATTAATTGTGGAGAACATAATATAATGTGTTTCAGGTTTCTTGTTAGATTTGAATCATGAAAACTTTGAAGATTCAGTGACTCTAGTTTTATATCTCAGGTAGAGCCTGGCATACTTCATAGTTGTTCAAAAACCATTTGTGACACAGATGGTGCATGAGCCACACATAGCTCCTGTGAACAGTCTGCAACCTATAGACATAGGATTCACTTCTCCCATGGATATCTTCAAAGAGGAGCTGGATGGTAAACTCACTTTTCAATAGTTTTCTTCTGTCCACAATTTTGAGGCATTATAATATACTTCTTCAAACTATTGAAAGCTTTTGGTTTTGTTTATGGAACCTACAAAAAGCATTTGCCATACTGAGCCAACTATGAAAGAAAATAAGACTCAGCCATCTAATGAGTCTTGCCCGGATGGTTTGGTTATATCCTTATGTAGGAATATGGGAAGACAAGTCTTAACCTTGGGCTTTTCTAGAAACCAAAGTAAAAAACTAAGTCCTGTTTTCTCAATCTATTTTTATGAGTTCCTGTCATAAATCATGCCATTGAAACATAAGCATTTGACCCTCATTATGAGACATCAAGAGAGCTGTCACATCATTCTAGCACCCATATCTCCAGTAAAAATTGGGAATGCTCTGAGATTTCACTTGGTGAATTCCTGGGTGTTGCTTGCCAGTGCTTTGGGTCTTGATGTTTTATGAATTTTTCCTTAGCCTCTGTATTTCTATCACGCTTGACAGTTCTGATTAATGGTCCTTAGGCCAAATACTAGTTTTCAACAAGGGAAAATATTTGATATTATTAAGCAGGACCTGCTTTGATTTGCTTTGGGGATGCAGGAAACAGAAATTAAAAATATTTGAAATTGGTGTCTAGGCAACATAGGAAATTATACAACAAATATAATCAATAATATCTCTTCGGTGCCAGGAAAGCCTCATGACAACTATTTGGTTCATTTTGAGCTGACTGGAGCTACTGAAGAATAAATGTCTTCTGTGGACTGAGAATC
Source organism: Furipterus horrens (assembly GCF_987537825.1). Taxonomy (NCBI): domain Eukaryota; kingdom Metazoa; phylum Chordata; class Mammalia; order Chiroptera; family Furipteridae; genus Furipterus; species Furipterus horrens. Next base: position 193,679,563 of record NW_028327171.1, read on the forward strand.
ATATAGTGATGAGGACTCTTGGGGATTCTTGTCCCTTGAGGAATAGTCAGAGAGTTGGTCTGTTTAATATCAGGGTGTCATACAAAGGCAATTTTTTTAGATGTGACTTTAACCTAATGGCTGTGACTGCCTAACAGTCACTACTGGTGTCAGCAGACAGTTAAGGCATTTTCAGAGGCCTGCAAGGTATGTCATTATGCTGAGCATTTTATGCAGCAAGCACATTAAGGTATTTGGGCATTATTTTTAAAAATCAGTTTTCTGTTTCATCTGTTCAAAATTAGGTGAACTGGATCTCTTAGGTTCCTTTGTTTTTTGGTTAGGGAAAGTTATCTGTTCAATTGAGATGAATAGTAATTGGATTATATTACTGTAATTCATTTATTAACAGAGCAATAGAATCCACAGCAGTGTATTTCCATCTTTGAACCCACAAATTACCAATTAAACACAATCTTCTGTTCTAAAACAATGTGATTATTTTTATTTAAGCCTATTTTGGAAGCTGAGTCACCCATAGCTTGCATATATCTTTGTTTAAAAAGCATTAGTGGAATATTACCGAAGCTGAAGTCATTACTTGTTTGTGATTTACAGGGGTAAATGGTAATAGTTTTTCATTCAGACAAAGCCCAACCACGTTTGGGATGTCTCTTCTGCATGTTGGCTAGTTAGAGAAAATTTTAAAAGCAACATACTCAGGAAATTATATGACTTTAAAAGTAAAATTAATTTATTTGAGAATGGTGGTAAACTGCTCTATAAATCCAAAGAAGGCCAAACTACTGTAGATGAGAATGCTGTTTTCTTTGATTTAGCGATATTGATTGAGCACTCTTCTTTACTTGGCTCTATTTCATTCCCTTTGGGAGTTTCAGCAAATTTAAAATTACATCCCTGTCCTCAAAATGGAGACAGCATAACTGTAGACATAACATGAACACACATGAAATGCTAAACAGCGATACAGGACAACTCTACAAGAGGCATAGGACAAGATAGCATATGTAGAGTAGCAAAGGGTGGCAAGATTTGGGTGTCCTGAATTTATGACAAAGACCTCACTGCCGATTGGAGTGGCCTGAAAAGTTGTCAGAGAGGTGGTGAAATGTTGAGCTGATCTCAAGGAATATGTGGGAGCATAAGGCCCCAGCATCCCCTTGGGGAGAGGTAGTGTGAGAAGGGCAGGAAGCTGTATGGCGTGATCACTAGAGAGAGTTGAGAAGCATGAGAGTAATGAGGAGGTTGGATCGAAAGGACAGAAGTAGGCTGTTAGAGGCACAAGCACTGGTTTTGAAGGGAGGAGAGAAATTTAGAAGGATGAAATGCATGATTTTCTAGACACTCATGTCGGCATTGTCACTGAACATTGGTGGATGTGTAATGAGATTCATCAATGATGAGACGGGTTAGGATGCCAGTCTTGAAGCCTTCTCAGCAGGGGACCGAGATATCTTTCTAGAAGAGAAGACATGATAGCAGTCAGAGGGCAGATAAAGCATTGAGAAAAGTATTGTGTCTCACAGCAGAAGGAGAAGATAAGGCCTTGAAGTCAGTGTCAAAGGAGACGTAAATATATTAGAAGGTGTGGAGGTGCCAAGATGACAAGGACTAAGAAAATCCATTGATCACGACCGTGGAAACCTTTGAGAATCTGGGAAAACAGTAAGAAACAAACAATTTAGTTGGCTTAGGAGAAAGTCAAAGGATGTTTTGTGAAACATTAAGACTGGTAGAGTCTATAAGTTAAAAAATTATAAATGCTACTTTTAACTGGGTGTTTATTTCCCAGATAAGCAAAGGCAGAGGAGGAATATTATGTGCGAATAGATAAGTAGACGTGGTGTCATTGGGTTCTCAGATGTCAGTGCTTCGTGAGTCTGATGACATTCCCACATTTTAGGGAAACCATGTCTCAGCTGCATTTCTCTTTAATGTTGCCTCCCAGCTACTCTCGATTTATTTTCCAGACCCTTTAATTCTTTGGGGCCACTCCAGTCCAGAGGTGAGCACGCCTAAGTGATTGCTTCACACCCTTTAAATTCTCGTGCTTGGATCTTTCTAAACATCTTTTCTGCTCCTTCTTTATCATTTCAGTTCTTCTTACATTCTTAAGAATTAAAGACAGAAAAGCATTTTATAGTGAATGCCCTTTGGGGAATCAGGCAGTTCTGTGTCTTTCTACTGCATACAAAAGGGTTGCTGATGTTTGCTACCTTCCTCAGGGGGCAGTACCAACTACATTATTTGCAGGACACAGTGTAAAATGAAAATGCAGGCACATTATTGAGCACATACGACGATGTTAAGAATTCAGGACAGCAACAGCAGAACATTAGACCAAGGAAAACATGGGCTCTTTGCGTAGGTTGCACATCCATGAAGCCAGCCCTAACATGAACTAGTCAAGGCCAGCAAGATGGCAGTAACCATTCCGTCACCTTAAGAAAAAAAAAAAGGAAAAAGTGATGGGAAGAATTATGAACATTTGAACAAAAAGTGAATATTATTGTCTGGTGATTTCCCTTAGCCAGCAGATTTGACCAGGTATACCTCTGATACTCACTTACGGTGTCAAAATAGTTACACTTATTTTTTTTTCCATTTAGTCTACCATTGATGTCTCAAAATAAGCAGAAAAGGTGATGAGAACATTGAAAATGGTAGGACTCTTCCAGAGTAGCACAACTGAAAGTCTCCTTCAAGTACACTAAGGAATTTTTTTTTTAGTAGCCATGATTCTTCTACTCAGTTACCCAAAATTGCTGATTCTAAAACCATCTGAATTATGTCATCTCTTTTTTCTTCTCATGGAGAGAGGTATGAAGTCTTTTTTTTTTTTTTTTTTCCCAAAAAACATTTGATTTCACTGTTGGTATGCATTCTCTAGGGCTGTTGGTTTTATTGTAGCTGAATGTAGGATTTACCGTGTTTCCGTGGCCTTTCCCATGTGCTGCAGCCGGGGAGCACTCACCACACTTCCAATCCACATGGCTCCCAGCTGAAGTTTAGGTGCCACCATAATGGTTCAGGGGCCCGAGGATGTGCAGGGAGATGTGCTTTGCTTCAGCACTGCATAGAGTAGTCATCTCAGAAACTTTTATTGAATAAATACATGGAAAAGCTTCATTTCATATTTTATTCATCAATGTCTTTTCAGCAGAAGATGACACAGCACAGAACAGCCTGGTAGTACTAGGAACTACTCATCTGCTTTCTAGTAGTAAGAGATACTAATTTTCAGTCACCAGTCAAGAAGTTTTATTTGCCTTCACATCCAACGGTAGGGATAGATATAAGTTAATGAAATATAAGCTTTTGCCCAAATATGTGTACATTAGACATATATTAAATTCAGTGAGTAATTATTTAAAGGATCACTATGTTAATGGATTTTCCATGTTTTGGGCATACCATTGATTTTTCCCCACTCATTGTCTGTCTGAGAATTTTGCTGTAAATGAAATTAGCTGAAGAGAAGCCAGGAGACATTCTCTCTGAGAGTGTCACAAAGCGAAGGCTGAGATAGACAGACACATGGCCTAAGGCCTGCTAGCTACTGTGAAGCAAGGATGTCCCCACTTGTCCCACCACCCATCCCACCCTGCCTTGTTCATTTTTATTAAGTGATAGCACGTTTTACTGCAGTTACTACAGCATCTCTGCTGTCTGGAGGATTAGAATGTTTGATGTGGTTGTTGTTTGGATCCAAAGCAACTGTGACATTGATCCTTTTCAAGGGGCAAGAGATATTATCTCCTGCCATCATCCACTGCCTCCACTAGGATATGCTAGGAATCTGTATCTAATTACCTGTGCAGCTAATTACCTCTGCCATGTTAAGCAGCAGCAGTAATCTCATTTCCCTTTCAAGTCCATTTTATGGCATCAAACTGTATTATATTCCCCTTTTAACGGCTGCTGACAAAATTACAGCAGCACCCCCCAGGACTTGACGAGGAATCTGCCTGCCTATGACACAGCTGCACCTTGCATGTTTACTGTTGGTTCCTTATATTTTCTTTTACAGTGTGTTGTTAAATACCTCTCTATCTGAATCATCTCCCCATAGCTCCATTTGTTTGATTAGCATTACGATACTGTGACAAGACACTATATCAGTAGTAATCGATCTGATTAGCATGGAGATGATATAAACACAGATTGTATTGATGTTTAATAGTGCAGGCATCCAGGTGCTGTAAACACTATAGATGTTTTTGTATGCTGCATGCAAGGTCTCTGTAATGAAGACAGCAACCACAGCAGGTTTTAGAGCTCGGTGATTTATTTTCTGCCAAGTGACACAGTGGGTCTTGCATAGTATATGGCACTCCTGTGCTGGATCCACACAAAATGTTTTAATCAGTGTTCAAAATAACACAACTGTTTTCACTGGATAGATTGTAATCTTGCTTTATTAAGAGATACTTACAACACTGCAGTGAAATGCTTGCTGCAGTCTCATCGAAAACCAGCCACATTCTTCCCTGAAATATATCCTCAGGTTACTTTATTATTATAATGCATGCCATTTTTATAATGCATGCCATTTTTTTTAAAGACCTGCCAGAGTTCTACTACTTCCCATTCACACCTTAATCAAGCTTCAAATTTAGCTATTGTATCTGTTTTCACTCTGATTAAATTTTTTTGCTAAAGATCATTTATTGATCTGGATTCTGCCAGTAAAGGAAAAATCAGTAGGCCACCATTTGGGAGCTGGCTGGCTCTTGGCAGCATGTGATGAACAGAAGGGAGTCTCTGCCAAGGAATATTTTGTGTAAATTGATGAACTGTTTGCTGGGATACAGTAGAGAGAGGACATTCCTAGAAAAAAAGATCTTGCTTTGACATCAGGCATTAATCCTGTTGTCTACCTACTTCTATAAACTCTTTTTCGTAAACCAATAGAAGTGGAGGTTAGGATATTGCTTTTATTATATTTCTTTGAGAAGAGAATATATTTGGAATTTAGGGATTTTCTGATTTCATATTTATATCACCCCGTGGCCTTCTAAATTTTCTATTGAGGTTGTAATATATAGCAAAAAAAAAAAAAAAAAAAATAGGAGGTATGAGTAGAAGATCCTAACCATATTCCTAAGAATTATGTCGTCATCCTCATGTATATACATATACACACATATATTTTGTATACATATATGTGCATTTCTTGCATACCTGCACCCATACAGATATATCTACACACATGCATGTACATTTGTTTTTATTATATTTATAATTATCCTAGCATGTGTGGGTCCTTTTGTCTGTATTTCCTTTTCCCATCTCCTTTATATCTCTCCTTTCTACATAGACACCTAGATAGAGCAAAAGCAATCACTTATTTCTAAAATTGACTTTTCTCCTTTATCTTTTTGGGCCCTTCGATAGTTGTTTTATTTTCCTTGGGCTGTTCCCCACCCCCCCCCCCCTCATCACTGCCTTACCTGAAAAGCTATCATTGCCAGCCAGTACTCAGCCTCAAGTCTCCCCCTTGGGAGAGTTTTCCTGAATGTGCCCCTCCTCCAGCCTTCCGCAGTTAGGAGTGCCTTCACTGAGCACCCCCAGAGCACTGTGGATGGCCCCTGTTGCAGCACTTCTGACCCTCTATTTATGTGTCCATGCCTGTCTGCCTTGGAATGAGGAGTCCTTGAACGCAGTGATTAATATTTACATATCTGTGTAGGTGGCAACTAGTGAAATGCTTTGCATTTATTTTTTTGTTTAACACAAATGTATTGAGTACCTCTTGACGCTTACATTCAGGTGAGAAAGGGAGACAGTGTAAATAAGGTATAACAGATGGTGATAAGTGGATAGGGAGAGCAAGAAGGGCCAGAGTAGGATGGAAGCTATTATCTTATCTGGGGTGAGGAGGAAGGCCTCACAGAGGAAATGTGGGCACGGTGGCAAGATCAATGAGGGCAACGGCCCTGAGACTGGTCTCCTGCAGCAGTAGCAAGGGAACATCTGTAGCTGGAGTTGACTGGGAAGAAGGAGGGTGTGAGCAGGTGAGATCAGATAAGTGTGGTGGGAGAAGAAGAATTTTTAGAGCATTGTAGCCACAGTAGGGACTTTGACTTTTACTTGGAATAAATTAGATTAGATGAGAGAGTTTTGAGCAGGGAAGTGAAATCATCTGTTATATCATGGCAGTTATAGAATCACTCTGGCTGCTCTACTGGGAGTCAATGATGTGGGTAGACTAGGTAAGAGGTAAGAATCAAGGTGGGAGATGTCTATGGCTTAAACCAGGATGACATCAGTGAAGGTGAAAAGATATGATATGATTCTGGGTATATTTTGAAGACAGACTCCATAGGATTTAATGATGGATTGTATGTGGGGAAATGAGAAGAAGAAACAAAGGCAATTCTAAGAGTTTGTCCCTATAACTATAAGAAGGGAGTCTCCATTTATTGAGATGAGGAGGACTGGTTGAGGGGACCTGAACTGGGGGGAGGGAGAATCAGTAAGTCCTTATTGTATATGTTTAGTTAGAGATAATTATTATACATCTAGGGAAAAGGGTCATTTCACAGATAGTTACAAAAGACTGAAGTTTATAGAAAAGATCCATATGAAGAAAAACATGTACGTATTTCAGCATAGAAAGGTTTTTTTTTTTTTTTTTTTTTTTTAGTATGAGACTGGATGAACACCCTTAAGTGGTAAGTATAGGTCTCTGACTTGGTCCAGGATTATTCCAATATCTAAATATCAGAAGGAGGTGGGAGAAATGGAGGAGCTGGAACTGGAGGAAAATCAGAAGATTTTTACTTGGTGTCCTGGCAGCCTAGTGAAAAAGCATTTCAAAGAGACACTAATGAACCGTGTAAGATAAGTAAGAGGAGGGTAAGAATTGGTGACTTGGAAGTCATAGGTCTCCTTTAAGAAATCTGTTTCAGTTAAATGGTGAAGAAAAATGAAGGCAGTAGAGCTAGGTTTTTTAAGGGATTATGCTATAGTTAGATAGAGATATGAGAGCCTACTTGGAGAGAAATAGTCAAAAGTGATTTTTATAAGTTGGTGCTAAGTGACTAAATAAATTGTATTTGTATGACTGATGAACAAATGAATAAATCAACACACTAGAAGATTCCAAAGATGTGCTGTTCAGAGGAAATAGCATGTGAACAGTATATGTAGTTTTAAGTTTTCTAGTAGCTACATTAACATGAAAAAGGCCAAATTAATTTCAATATTTTTTATTTATTTCACTATATACAGAATTATCATTTAAAGACATAATATAATAGTTATGGAGAGAATTTATGCTCTCATTTTTATACTAAACATTCAAAATTCAGTTGTATTTTACATACATATATAGCACTTTTCAATTCAGGGCGACCACATTCCAAGTGCTCAAGAGCCACGTGTGGCTGGAGGCCGCCACACTGGACAGGACGGTTCTGTGCCTCGCTCTCCAAAGTGAGACTGACCTATTGATAAGGGTGAAGTAGAATAGTTTTTATTAAACTATACTATTTATTCAAACTATATAATTTATACCAATTAATGCAAAATGAATAAGAATTTAAAATGCTGTATTGAGTTTGTTGTATTTATATAAGTAAACACTATTTTAAAATAGAAAACATGACTGTGCCCTTTTCAAAGACACTAAAACTTTATCTTAAACTTTTTATTTTAGTAAAAAAAATTAATTGCCATTTCAACAGTGTGGTTGCAGTAAAATTTGAAATGGATTTAATGTTATTTATAACATTTATAAAGTTTTGGGTGATTTAAAGGGCATTAAGGGTTTCTTTGATGAATTATACATGCTGGCACTCAGAGATTAATGGTGTCCTTTGCAAAGAATGTGTGTATTCTACTTGAATCTGTTGAAATTGTAGTAATGGAATTGCATTTTGCAAGGTTGTATGTTATATAGACATTTTCTTTAAACAAATAGTTTGAGGTGAGGAAAAACAGAAAGGAGTGCAAAGTAGGGTTGGAATAAGTTGAAATTCGTTTGTTAGGATTACTAGAAAAATATGATTAGAGCCATTTTTATTTTTATTTTTTCACTTAAATTTCTGCACATGAACAAGTCAGATATCCCTACCTCAGTTTATTCATTAAAAGGGGGAAATGGACTAAATGCTCCTTAGGACACACAATTCTGTGAGTCTCTGAAATGGGAGTGGTTACAGTAAATTGCAAGTTTATATAGTAAATTATAACTGTTGGATACAAATGGTTTGCATTGAATGATGAAAGTACGAAATAAGGAAATAAACATTGTGAAACGCTGCTTGGAGACCACCCCTGGGTTGTGTTTTCGGTGCTTCAGAGATGGACTTCTAAAATGAATTTCATGAAAGTTCCTCAGATTTATTTTTTCATATTTTAAAAATATTAAATATATTTATAGACTACATAGATAAAATAAGATATTGGAAACAATGTCTTTCAAACAGTGATAAAAGGAGGGATAATCAAAAATAATAAACTTTATTTGGAAAAATAAAACTAAATTTGTTAAAATGTAATATAGGCTTTAGTCCCTTAAGGTTGAGACAAACTGGCTTAAAAATGTTTGGACTGAATTAATATATATTTTTTGAAAAGTAGAAGATTAAGGAGAAAGGCTTTTCTTTTAAAATATATAATTCAATGTGCATAGAGCAATGTAAAGGGAAGGGTGTGCAAATGTGCATTTCTGTTAATCATGATGTTATGTCCCTGCCAAAGTTTGTCACTTTTACTCTATAATGTGTTTAAATGCTATCTGTGAATGAGATTACTTAAATTTACATTTATTTATCCTGCAAACATCCATAATAGCTTGTGGTATTTTGGCAATAAAAGCTAAGAAAATACGAGGTCTGTCCAGAAGGTGTTCAGCCATGTAATATGAAAAATAGAGACATTTATTGAAGAAGATAAAAGATACAAGAAACATTGTACAGAGGACAGTGACACCTCAGTCCCCTTCAAAGTAACCTCACACAGTTCTCCCAATCAGCATCAGCTGCCCCATTGTATTTTTCTGAATCTCATCAAGGATCTGAAATTTCTTCTCTTTCAAAGGTTATTTTAGTTTTGGGAAAAGCCAGAAATCACAGGATGCCAAATCTGGGCTGTTAGGGGAGCTGAGTCACCTGAGCGATTTGATGTTTCGCCAAGAAAGTCTTTACGAGACATGATGTGTGAGTGAAAAAGTTGTGATGAAACTTCCAGTCACCAGCTGCCCATAGCTGAGGCCTTCTGGATCATCCACATAATTCCCATGGAGGAATGTTCAAACTTAATACAAAATTTTATGCAGGTTTGTTGCCCTACTCAGTTGTTTTGAATGCAATAGTCACACAGTACACATGCTCACTCAGCAGTGGCTACTGCCCTCACTGACTAGTACAGTGAAGTCGTCATTGTTCACTCACACACATTCCAGTCCACTCTCCTTGGCTGCCAGTATACATCTATGTCCTGCAAACTGTTCTCATTATATTAACAATGGCTGGGCTTTTTCTGATCAGACCTCATTGTTTATCATTCTTGCATTAAATTCTTTGCTAAAATTTTACTGTTTTACTGAGGTAATATATTCAAACTTAGTGAATTCCAAAAGAAAAGAACTAATATTAACTGATTCATTGTGCTTTTCCTCCATAGTATTTTATTCTCTTTAATCAGATTCTATGTATCTTTAATTTCATTATTTCTGTTCTCTGTTTAAGCTCACTTCTGCTGGCTTTTTGACTATGGGAACCGAAATTATGCACATGAGAGCAAGCAGGAGGAAAGACATTAGAAATAGATACTTAAAGGGAATGCTTGTTCTTAGTCTGTACAGGGAGTCCAAGGAAAGGAGTAATACTTGTCTTTCTTTTCTTTCTCTCTCTCTCTTCCTTTCTTTTCTCTCTCTCTCTCTCTCTCTCTCTCTCTCTCTCTCTCTCTCTCTCTCTCTCTCTCTCTCTCTCTCTTCCTTTCTTTTCTTCCTTCCTCTCTCTTTCCTTCCTTTTTTCTTTCTTCCTTCCTTCCTTCCTTCCTTCCTTTCTTGCTTTCTTGCTTTCTTTTTATTTCTTTCTTTCTCTTCCTTTCTTGCTTTCTTCTTTTTTTGTAAACAGTATCTGAAAAGGTAGACAGGATACAAAGAAAGAACAATACTGTTGACTTACCTAAATAGTATATAGTCTTCTTAAATAGAATTTGAGCACAAATAACTTCTTTGTGTCTTTTCTTCAACTTGGGTTTTGGAAATGTACAGGCTCTACTCAGATTGTGCTTGAACCAAACTTTTTCTCTGTGAGATTTTTAACACTGTTCTTTGTGCTTGTTTATTCTGTAAAATGGCATTCTGCAAATCCTAGCTGCTGTTGTTATAATTTGTTAGTGTACTTTGGGGTAATTAGTAAATGAGACAATTTGAGGTTAGGTTTTGAAAAGGAGAGTGGTTTAGATGTCAGGTTTGGGATTTTTGGATTAAAGCAATAGTGAAAGTAAATGAAGCTAAATGAAAATTGGTTTTGGCCTTCACATTGTGACCCATCTCTGTCTCTCGATATTAACTGTGGGTGGTATACTGCATATTGATGAGGTTTAGCACAAGGGCTCTGGAGTTAGCCTACCTGGGTCCCTCTCTCAATGGTGACAACTTGGATACTTTTATCCAATTCATCTAAAATTTAGTTTTATCTATGAAATGGTGATAACTTAATACTTACTATACCGTAGAGATATGAAAGGATTAACTTAAATCATACATGTAAATCATTTCATACAGTTCCTAGTACAATGTAAGAGCTTCATAAATGTTAACAATTAAAATCATCATCATTATTGTTTTGTTATTGTTACCTGGACTCTTTGTAAGAGACTAATAACAGTGCAACTTAATTAAGAAGAGGGTTGAGAAATATCTATTCAGCCCAGTTTAGTATATTAAGTAAAGATTACCTAAAGCGTTAACCATTGTTAACATCCTTGTTACTCTGAATCTCTGAGACTCAGGCTGAGCCTAATTGTTTCAAGTTCATAACATAAGAAAGGCTTTGAACTTTTGTTTAAAAGCAAAAATTGCTGCCTGGTAGGCATATGATCTCCAACACATCAAAATGAATGTATTAGTAGTTAATTGCATCTGTAGGGAAGAGAAGGTTGAAAATATTTTAGCAAGCGAATAATGATAAAAGGATGTTAATGTATATTACTGAGTATAAACATGTTCAGTGTTCCAGTGTCTTGCGCATTCATTTTTAGTGTTTTTTTTTTCTTTTTAAAATATTTTATTTTATTTTTTAGAGAGAGGGGAAGGGAGGAAGAAAGAGAGGGAGAGAAACATCAGTGTCGGAGAGAAACAGCAATAGGTTGCCTCTTGCATGTCCCCAACTGGGGACCTGGTCGCAACCCAGGCATGTGCCCTGACTGGGAATTAAACCAGTGACCCTTTGGTTTGCAGGCCAGTGCTCAATCCATTGAGCCACATCAGGCAGGGCTTAGTGTTTTTTCTTTATATTTTCATTTCATAAATATTTTCAAGATGTAAATTTAAAGATGTTTTACAAGTTTACTAGTACTTTTTATTCTCCCGGCCTTCTTTTTTGCTGTCAGGCTTAGGACATAACAGGAGAATTTGTGGATTTAGGAGGGACTGCTGTATTTGTCTCATTCTTTATTAGAAGTTTCTCATTTAGACTTTAGTGTAATTGCCATCAACCAAAATTTTGGAGGACAAAGTGTTGGTAAATAGTTGCATAACTAAACTTCATGTATTTTAGAATGAACTTATGATAAACATGGTACTATTAGTTCATTAGGTACCACAGGAGAAATGGACAGACAACTGAGCAATAGGCTATATTCTAAAACTCTGATTATTTTTTTATAATTAAAATTTTTCCTGAGATAATTATAGTTTCATAAGTGGTTATAAGGAATAATGCAGAAAGATCCTGTGTACACTTTACTGAGTTTCCTCCAACAATAATATATTGGAAAGCTGCAATACAATATCATAACCAGGATATTGGTATTGATACAGTCAAGGTACAGAACAGCTTTTTAACAGCTCTGGTTTTTGATGGCTAAGTCACCTCAAAGGGATCAATGTAATTCTGAGCTTAGTTCAAAGAAACCAGAAATTTACCAAGAGAACATCATTAACTTCTGCCTCTTAATTGGAATGTTGTGGCAGTCAATCAAGCCACACCACCAGTAGAGAACAAAAGACTATTGCTAATATCCCTTTAAAGTAATAGAAAATCTAATATATGTCATAGACCTTGACTGAGTCAACAAGCAAAATGTTTTTATAAATATTAAAAGGACTAAAGGAAAAATTTAACTAAAAAACATTGACCATTATGGAATGATAAAGGGTTTTGGAAATGAATAGTCAGAAGGCTGCATGATATTGTGAATGTACTTAATGCCACAGAACTATATGCTTAAAAATGGTTAAACAATAAATTTTATGTTATGAATATTTTACATAATAAAAATTACTCAGCAAGCGAACAACAACAAAAAATACATTGACCATTTTCTATCTTTCAACTATAGTTAAGAAGCTTTATTTTATAGAAAAACTTCCTTTTAAAAAACATCAGGATTTTTTTTAGGCAGAAAGGGTTATTTTCTTTAAAGAGCTATTGGAAATTTCAGGTATGCTTCCAGTGTTCCTATACATTAATTGATTGGCGTTTTTCACTCATAATCTCAGGGATTAAATTCCAGGCTTGGGATTTAAATATGAGTTGTAAGGATCTAGAGATACTTTCTGAGTAGCTACATGTTTTAAACTGTATACATAATGGTTTGCTATTTGTTCCTATAGTCATCTCCTTATTATTTCCATAAATGAGATGCCCTGCTTTTGTAGGAACTTTAATAAGTTTAATTCATCTCTTTTCACTGTGTTTGGACAAAATGAAGTTGTTTACCCATCAATGGCTCCTGAATTTGATGTGCACTTTCCCACAATAGACACACTGGTGTGCCACAGGGGAACTGACTTCTTTTCCCTTAGATTGTCAAAAATAAAAATAAAAATAAAGAAAGAAAGAAAAAACAAGCAAACAAACTGACCACAGCCAACACTACAATAGCTGTCTTGTGTGAATGAATAAAAATAATGCCTCTTTTTTGTCAGATCAGCAAAAACAATTTTTTTTTTTTTTTTGGTGTGCTGCAGAATTTTAGTAATTAGTTTGTGCCACATGATGAAAAGGGTTGAAAACCTCTGTTGTATTTCCAAATTGGTCCACTGGTTACTGGAATGCTGGTCACTGTTTAAAACTCCCAGAAATGTAAGTGGTGATGACAAAAAGAATACTCGAAGGCATTCTGTGGCTGGAACAAGAGTCTGAGTTAGAAAACTTGTGGGGAAAAGAGCTGGGTGAACCATGTGAATAGTTGAGGTCATTGAATGAGAGGATAGTCCGTACACATCTATCATTGTCTTAGTCTGTTCAAGCTGCTATAACAAAAGTACCATAGACTGGTGGCTTATAAGGAAGGGAAATTTATTTGTCACAGTCCTGAAGCTTGAGAAATCCAAGATCAGGTGTTGATGAATTTGGTGTCTGGTGAGAGCCCACTTCCTGGTTCATAGACATCTGTCTTCTCACTGTAACTTCACATGGAAGAGTAAGGAGCTTTTCGGGGCCTCTTTTATAAGTATATTAGTCCTCTTCATGAGGGCTCCACCCTTATATAGTACCCCTCAAAGGCTGCATATCCAAATACCATCATATTGGGCATTAGGATATAACATGAATTTTTGAGGGACACACACATTCAGTCTATAGCAGTTATATAAACCTGTAAATCTATTCTTTAGGTTTTTGTGATACTTCTAGTTTTGAGTACCTATATTTAAAATGAGAAAAGTTGTGATTCTTTTAGCTTACCTTATGGGGCTGAAAAAACACTTGGGTAGTAAGAGATGGAACAAAAGTTTGAGTTTGAAACAATTTAGCAACAGCTTGAATAAAATGTGCTTTTATTTATTACTCAAGTAAGTGTAAATATTGCTTTCCTATTTATAATGAGACCAGTGGCTAACATTTGGTATTTAAGCAACAAGCTTCTAAATACATTGTGTAATATATATGAATTTCTACCCTTGTGGGTACTTATATTTTGTTTTACAAAGTCACAAATAGCCTAAAACCATTATAATTTGCTAAAATATATCTATTTCTTTGAAACCAAACAGTTTTGCATGTATTGATAATTTCTTGATGCTGTGAATCCCACAAACCAATGATACTGTAACATATGCAAGGAGAAGCCTTCCCAATTGGTTCACAAATTTTCTGTTCTTTAATTTTCTGAAAAATTTCCTCATTTTTTGTTATTGACCTGAAATAAAATGAAGAATAAATATAATTCTGATTATCTTCTCCTCCTCCTCTCTACCTTTTCATTAAAAAAGGCAATCATTGCAGTGGCCTTTTATATGTAAATCTTGTTTTGCCTCTCACCATTACTGAGCTTTCTAGAAGCTAAAACTTTAAAAACGTGTGACAAATAGAGGAGATTTACAGAGCTATATTTACAGTCTCTATAGAATCTTCTTTAAAATTAGGTGACTAACCTCAACTCAGTGCTGAGATTATTCATTATGTTGTCAATGTGTAATTATCAGGCTACTGTTTGTAATTTCTCTGTACTACAGTATCCCATTTGCTATTGAATGCCACTTGAAAGAATCTCATTGATCTATACCACACATAAGGGTTTTGAAATCTTCCCATCAGAGGATATTGCACCCTTATAGTAAAAGAGACTCTCTCTCTCTCTCTCTCTCTCTCTCTCTCTCATTTTCTTTCTTTTTTTGCAAACACCTGCTTTATAATTCTTTAAGTTCAATTTAGTACTAGCTTTTGCTAAGCTTTTAAGAAGTCTTTATTGCTTTCTTTTGTTAAACTGGTCCTGGATTCTTCATCATCTAGGATAGTTTTACTAATGAAAATAATTTAGCTTCACCAGGACCCAACCTATTGATATTAAAACACAAATAATCATTATTAAACAAGTTAATTCAAATATTGACCCTTGCCACTATTAACTGTTATGACGGAGTCCAGATCATAGACCTTAATTTGGCTGTTTATTTGTTTATTTTCTTTTGCTTATCCTGTTATTAATATACCTCAGGTATTCATTGTTAAAGGTTATTTTCATTTATAGCCTCTTCCAAGAAATTTTATCAAGTACCTTTGGAAATTTTGTATAATTCAAATTCTGTGAGTAAACCCTTATTTCTATTTTATTTACATTAATTTTAATCATCCCCTAGTTGACAGGCAAATTTTCTATCATCAGGTTATACTCATCTATAGATTTTAATTATAGTAATTACTTTAATTTCTAATTATTTTTTAGAAATCTTGAAATGTCCTTAAAAGGTTTTTTTAAATAAGAAGTTTAAATTAAGATTGGAATGTTATCTGTGAGTCTGTTTCTGTTTTGTTTGTTCACTTATGTGTTCCTTAGATTCCACATAAAAGTGAAATCATATGTTATTTGTCCTTCTCTGACTGACTTATTTAGCATAATACACCCTGGTTCCATTCATGCTGTCCAAATGGTAAGATTTCATTACTTTTTATGGCCAAGTAGTATTCCGTTATATATATGGACCACACCTTTTACATATACTCATTTATTGATGGGCACTTGGGCTGCTTCCATATCTTTGCTATTGTAAATAATACTGCAGTGAACATAGGTATGTGTATATTCTTTCAAATTAGTGTTTTGAGGTTTCTTCAGATAGATATACCCAGAGGTGGAATCACTAGGTCATAAGAAGTTCCATTTTCACCTTTTTGAGGAACCTCTATACTGTTTTCCACAGTGGCTGCACCAATATGCATTCCTACCAACAGTGCACAAGGGATCCCTTTTCTCTACATCAAAACTAATACAAAAGAATATAGAATAAAAACTGTAATTGAAAAATTTTTTAATGATTGGGATGTTAATTGGGATATTATTTATTTTTACCTTATTAATATATATTTTTTATACTTTATTTTTTAATGAACATTAATCCTTTTGATAGACTTTTATATGATTCACTGCAGTTTTGTTATTTCACTCTATCTTATTCATAATTGACTTTGGGTCCACACATTTGATAGTATTAATAATCTTAAGAGTTAAAAAATTTATTATATACAGTGTGAGTATATTATTGAATCAGTGTTATACTGACTTTTATTAAAATTAGGACTTTAAGAGGCAACATAGTAACGTGCAAAGGGCATAGGCTTTGGAATAAGAGAACATGGGCTTGAATCCTGGCTTCTTTGTGTCCCGGGGGGAAAAAGAAATGTAAACTCCCAGTTTCTAGGTTGCTGTGAGAATAATGGAGATAACATATAGAACTCTCCGATACATAGTAAGTAGTACAACACTTAAATGTTCCTCTTCCCTCTCTTGAGTTTAACAAGTGAAAGAGAAGATAAATGTTAAAAACAAGCAGCTGGAGGGGCAGTGCTATTCTCAAAGGGTGTTGCAGAATGGATGTATCAGGTGGCCCTTGATGCCTGACATGGTGGGAACAGAGGGGAAGGAGAGGCGGGGAGTCACAGAGAGGGCTTTCTGATCCTTCTCTCTGTTCTCCACCTATTTTTCTTTAGATCTGTTTAGTAAATTGTGGTTCAGTCTAAGATTTGTATTGAAAGAAAAATGTCTTCACCACTTATTGGAGTGATATTGGAGTACCCAAATATAAATACACTTGGGATCATTAAAGGAAACTGCTTTTAAAACTTTGTACAGGGTGCATTAATACTTTTTAAAGAGGCGGACTGTTTTCCCTCTGGACTGACTTTCCACAGAGGGCACCCTCAACCTCTGAGCTGCGTATGAGTCTCAAAATCTGCTCTAAGTAAAGGGCCTGAGCATAGAGGATAGAAGTGGAGTGGAGGTGTCAAAGTTAGATTTTATTGGGCAGCTGCTCCGCACTTAGAGTGTTCAAGGTGAGTGATCTCAGCCCACAATCTGAGTAGGTTAGTCTGCGGGGGGGAGGGGGGTGTAAAGACACTTGAGGACCAGAGGCAGCCATGCAGTGGTTTTTATACCTTAAAACATTCCAGAAATGAAAAGTTGCTGCCTCAGAGGGAGCAGAAACACAACAGCTTAGGGGTTCATGTAAGAAAATAAAAATTTACATGTCCTTCTGGATGAGGTGGAAGGCAAAGGGAACAAGACTCCAGGGGCAGTTGTGGACATCACTCTGCTTTTAGTTAAAGTGATTTTGCTGATGGCTGGTATTTGGAAGGAATTCCTGATTGCAGGTTGTGATCCATACAGCACCATGTTTTCTTTCTTATCTGGACTGGGGAACAGGTTCCACACATTTTCTATGACTAAACCTAGAGGGGACAATATATTATTTGGAAATCAAAGTAACCATTTGTTCAGAGAGGTAAAATGAACCATTCCTATTTCCTCTGTATATAACTTCAACATATTCCTGTCAGAATACAACTGACTCAGATTCAGACTCTATGCTTTAATGTGTTATAATAACTCCATCATCTCAAAAAAAAAACAACAAAAAACTGCATTTAGGATACCAAAGCCCTATTTCCTCCTTTGTTTTCTCTTTTTATTGGCACACACATGTTTGAGTGTGTGTGTAAATGAATATCAGCAAGAGAGAATTCTTCTCCTATGCCAGTTGTGTACATGGACGGTAGACCTTATTATTAACTAGAGAATGAACACGTGGTTGTTGGACTGTTATTGTTAATTATGTCTTTTGCTCAGTGTGGCATTCAGGCTGTAATTTCCGTGCCTTCTCTTATGTTGGTAATTTAACTATTGTTCTGTTTAATAACCACAGTGTGAAAGATTTATTAGCTGCCTAACTAATATTTGTAAAAGGAGTGAGTCCAACATGTGTAGCCATCTTGTGCCTAATGTCCAGCCATGGGGATGCTTTCTTTGTACATGATCACCAAGTTTTGTTTTTCCCAAACTTACCTTTATCTTGAACATTTTTTAAAATCCTCAACCAAGGACTTTTCTTTTATTTTTTCATTGCTTTTGAGAAGGACAGGAAGGGAGTAAGAGAAACAGTGATGCCAAAGAGAGGCACCAATGGTTGCCTCTCATAGGTACCCAGACGGGGGACTGTATGCACACAGACCAGGATCAAGCCCGCAGCCTAGGTTATGTGCCTTGACTGGGAATCGAATTCACAGCCTTTTGGTTACAGGATGACCCACTGACTGATTGAGCCACACTGGCCAGGGCTATCTTAAACATTTTACATGAGACTTTTTAATATGTGTGGTTTTCTAAAACATTTGAATTGGGGTACTCAAGGTGATATCCTGGAGAATGATGCTATATACTGATAATGAACATCCTTTGGAAATTTCAGCATATCTCTAGAGAACTAGGTAGATTGAAAAAAATGAAGCAAAGATAATTCCTTTTGAAATATGAAAAGCATGAAAGCTTTTTTAGCGACTAGGAAAATGTCTGTGGAAGACTAGATCTATGATAGATGGTATGAATCCATGGGGCCATGCTTCTTGGTCTTATCTTTAAAAGCTTAAATTTTAGTATGCCTCTATTTTTTCATTTGAATGTAAATTATATTATGTAATAAAATCATCTGGAGGAGAATTCCTGATGGAGCTAATTTCTCTAGAGCACCCTGCTGATAATGCAGAAAAATTTATCCTTTTCAGAAAAGTTTTCTCTGAAGCTCTTTGATATTAATGCAAGGGAGTTTTTAGGTTCAGCCAAGCTCTTATTTTGATAAGATGCAGGGTTCAATTGGTGTATTGTCATAAAGTTGCATTTTTTATTTACATTAAAATACTGTCTTGAGTTACATTATTTCCCAGACTTATTTCTATAAAGTTTTTTTAAAGTTCTCTTTCTTTTTGACACGCATTGGATGCACTACAAATTATATTGTTACTAGCCTGTCTATCAAAATAATTTAAAGCATTTCCTGAGCCCCTTGAGGCTATTTTATACCAAATGAGTTAAACAGATACATTTTTTCTTCTTCAAGCTTTTAATGCAACAGAATAATGATAACAAAGGAAATAGTGAGGGCATTCAGAAATATGAACACATACTAAGACTTCTTACCCAATGTATTGTAAACATTTTTAGGTAAAAGGAAACTTAAATATACTTAAGTATAATTATCATATAGTGAAGATCAAACTGAACCCTATATAAATCATTTGCCCAAGTTCATACAAAAAGAAAATGGAAGAAATTGAACTAAAATACCAGATCTCTTCCTTGACCACTGTCCTTGTGCATAAGACTTCTAGGATAATAAAATGTCAGAAGTATCTTTAAGTTATTCTGTCAAAAAATATGTTTGGAGTTGCACATTGGGGAAAATCACTATCATTTTTTCTACAAAAATAATTACTTTACAGTTTGCATAATCTATAAAGAATAAAAGTCTAAGATATACAAAAGAATACAAGAAACTGGAACCTAGATTCTCTTGGGTTTGATGCAATCCTTGTAAAATTATTCAATTTTCTATAAACCATATGAATTAACAGCATCTAAGAGAATATTAGCTGCTACCAAAGATCCAAAAGGATTGTTTAGCCAGAAGAGCTCTTTGCTTTTTCTGTAGGTCTAAAGATTGTCTGACCAAGTAGTTTCCATAAGAATAGTATATATGTCTTAGGTAAGATGTATTAAGAAAAACAACAACTTTCATGAGCCCTTATGGCCTAGAAAAAAGCATGAATCTGAGTGACACAAAATTGAGTGCTTTCGTATGATACGTTGTGTTCTTCAGCAGGTCTTTCTTCTTTTTCATGTAACAAATTTAAGCCAAAGGGAATTTATTACCAGGAGTTTACATAGCTCAAAGTTCTACAACAAGAGTTCGGGTGTCATGCCCTTTGGAACCATGCAGGCATCAAACCTTAAAGCAAGGAAGGATGCTGTGATATACTTTTGTCAAGACTGTAAATTGGTACAATATTTGGGAGAGTGTTTGTCTACATTGATCTCTATTAGAATTGAAAATGGACATACTCTTTAGAAAATATTTGACTGGGAATCCACTCTACAGAAATAAAAGAAAAATTGTGAAAATAGGTACAGAAGGATATTTATTACAGCATTGTTAGTAATTTTAAAAAAAAAAAACAACACAAATATCCATTCATAGCACTCATATTAGAATGTTTGGAAGTATATGCCCCCTAAAACAAGATAAATCTATGTGCATTACTCTTGGAACATTCCTATCATAAATATAGTGTGCAGTGCTCACAGCTGCAGATTATGAAGCCACACTGTGTGGGCTTAATGAAAGGTTTTCCACATCCAAATCTGTGAAGTTAAGGATATGTCACTTTCCTTGTGTGTTCTTCAGTATCCTCACCTGTTTTATTAGTCAGAGTTCTCCAGAGAGACAAAACCAGCAGGATGTGTGTGTGCATGTGCACACAAAGATACATTTATTATAAGGAATTCTTTCATGCAGCTACGGAGTCTGACAAATCCTAAAATCCACAGGGTAAGTTGGCGAGCTGGGGAATCCAGGAGAGCCAAGGGTTCACTTCTAGTTTGAGCCCAAAGACCTGAGAACCAGAAGGAGCAAATTGTTTCAGTCTGAATTTGCAGGAAGAAGAAGAGCTGATGTCAGGGTCCACAGCAGTCAGGCAGAAGCATTCTCTTTTACTTGGGGCATGGCCAACCTCTTTGTTTTAGTCAGATCTTCACCTGATTGGGTGAGGCCCACCCAGTGTACTGATATAAATGTTAATCTCATCCAAAATCATCATTACAAAAGCACTCAGAATGTTTGACCAAATATCTGTGGCTCCATCGACATGGCACTTAAAATTAACCGTTCACACCTGTAAAAGAAAGGTAACCACAGAACCAGCATGAAAGTGTACATAACCAATTGTTAGTAGTGATTATGCTGTCCACATGTTGATGTCGGTATTGGTGAGTGGATTTCAGTTTTGGAAAGGACTTTCATTTAGTTTAAATCATTTTAAAATGGTGGGAATATGAGTGACTTTACTTTTGAAATCAAAAGCAAATTTGTTACACAATATTCTAGTGCATAAATCTGCTGTAATTTATGCAGTATTTTTTGTTACTAGACACTAACGTTTTTAAATCATTATTTTTTATTTTCTTCTAAGAGAAATAATGATATCCCAGGTAGAAGAAACAGCATAAACAGAAGTGTACAAGGATGAAGGATCATGACCTATCTCATCACTAGAGATGATGTAGAAGGGGATTGAGTGGTAGGAGCTAATTGGCTGATTAGATAGAGGGCAGGAGTATTGGTGACAAAACATTAAGAAAGCATGTGAAGCAAAATGTTGAGAAGAAAGCATGGAAAATTGTGAGATATGATTGGATGAAGAAAACATCAGTAAGAGTGACATGAAATGAAATGAAAGCTGTTGGGCGAATATGTAAGAGATTGTAACAAAGGCATTTGAAGGTTTTATAAAATAGGTTGAGAATTTTTATTCTTTTCTTTAGCTGAATGGATAGCTGAGCAAAGGCCCTAAGAAACTGACCTTGGTTAAATAATAATAATAACAATAATACTAATAATAATTATTATTATTTTCAGAATAGAACTTTTTCTGGTAAGGAAAGACAATTACTTAAGAAAGAGAAGTCAGAGAAGTAGAAAGTTGGGGGGAGAAAACTTAGAATAACCATCATAAAAATATATATTGATTCTCTACTTTCTAACGAAAAGAGATAGAGGTTTAGATGAAGAGAAAACAATTAAATATAACAGGATTGAATGAAAACCTGAAAAAGAGAATAAAAAATGATGATGAATCAGAAATGACCCTGAGATATTTGGCTACTGGGGGTGGGGGGGATTAATGTCTTGCCTATACCTATGAATAAGATCCATTTAGGAGCAGGATCTTTATTCAGACGGGCTGGTACATAAAAGGCGTAAACACTAATAATCTTGAGAGTAAATGAAGACCATGATTTTAATGTGATGTTACTGCATTATTTGTCAATTATCATTTCATTTTACAGTATTTTTAAAATTTTCTTTGTGTGCCTGTGAGCATTTCAAGCGTCAAGCATAAAGACGTGCTCAATAATGCCTGAATAAGTGAAATAGCAAATAAGTGCACAGACAAACAAGACTGTATGGGAGGTCATTGTTTCCAGTGTACTGGAACGGGAAGATGGAATAGACACTCAGGTGACTCCGGGTTAGAGAGAAAGCTTAAATCCTTCAGTATGTTTCCATATGTTAGGTGCCCAGCGCATGCCAGGTACATTGTACGCTCAATGGTTGGCCTCCCCATCATCAGAGGTGTTCATCTGATTATAAGGAAGTCTAGAGAACACCAATGGCCAGAAGCCATGGCACTACTTATATTTTCTCATTTCTATAGTATTTTGAGAACCAAGAGCTCATCAATATATCTTCAATAATTCAGAAAAAAGTTTTCTTTTTTAAATTTCCAAAGTTGTCTCCATTGCACAAGGCAAAACGTTATCAGAAATTTGCTTCTGGGCTCAGAAACCTTTATTTCAGTCTGCAACTGTGCTTTCCCATGATGCAACAAACATGAATTTCAACCTTGGACATTTGTGCCTCAGGGTATATGTGGCTGTTTGTCAGCATCAACAGAAAGTTAAAATTAAGCATAGATCATCTGCCCATAGCAAAATGTACTGAATATTTAGGGCTATAAAACATATTTACACTAATATAATATTGGATACAGTGAAATATTTGTTTTAATTTGTTAGTTAAAATACCAAAATTCAAAGATAGTTTGGAATTATTAAGGGCCATTTTGGAAATTCTCCCAGTATTCTAGACAAATATTTATTTGGGTTATTTGCTTAGCTTTGTCTCTGGAAGGAGCATATGGGTTATATTGGCTTAAATGTTTTAGAAACTGTTTGTGATCATTTTAAAGCAAATTCAGGTTAACTTGCAACACACAAAAAAATTATGGAAATTTGGAATGGATGCTGATTTTTGGTTTATATACCTTGGTACAAAATTATGGTAGTCTTTTAATCACAAGTTCTTATAGCTATAGATCCTCCCTAAATTTTTCTAAAGAAATAATCCAAATGAATAAGTATACAAGTTGACCTTCAGGTTACATCTGTTATCATACCATATTAAATATTTTCTGGATCATTTGTATTTATGTTTTGATTTTCATAGTGAGTTTTATCTGTTTAAAGAAGATATCACATTTAGCATAAATGTGGACTTTAATAACAGTTTCATCAAATTTAAGTATAAAGTATAAAAATTTTAAATGCATTTCAAGCAGATTTGTTTTGAAGGAATATAATCATTAAGAACCATTAAGAATTAACCTTGTAGCATACCCCAAGTGTGTTTGCCATTTGATATTGAACATTAGTAAATCTGTTAAATTATTGAGTAGTGAGAGAAAAAAAACCTTGAAAGTTTAATTTGGAAATAGTTAAATATAAAACTATATGAAAAGCCAAAAGTGATACATGAGGAATATTGAGTTCCTCTTTTACTTATCTCTAACATTATAGGTCCTTTTTAATTTTAGGTCTTGTTTTGTTCTCTTCTCCCTACATTTATCAGAATTTTTCTGTGTTCACCTGGCTGATATGAATACTAACCATAACAAATAGATGTTTGGAAGCATTGAAGTGATGACTTTCAAAGGGGCTATTATCATTTATCATGGAAATGGACTCAGCCCATTGATGGTAATTTGGCTTACAGGTAAAATGAGCATCATATGTTTACAAAACAAATTTTTCAGATGTTTAAATTTCTCAAATTAATGTTTCCTAAGGAGGCAATATTGCATTTATACTATGTTCACAGGAGATACTTTATCTCATAATTCCCCAAATTCTATGCTTATAACCATCACAGGAAGACAGTAATTGAGAGATTGATTCCTAAAAATATTCAGTGGACAGAATTTCATAACCTTTCATGGGAATATTATGTTGTATCCTTTAGTTGTGTGTGTCATCTGTGTTAGAGATTGGTGATGAGCCTGGGCTCCAGTATCAGACTCTGGAATAGAATCCAGCCCCACATTTACAAGTTGTGTGATATTACTTTAGTTTCCTGTTCTGTGGACAATAGTGATCTTATATGATTATGAGAGGATTAGTAAATCATGCAAAAGTGCTTAGAATCACAGTTCTCATGGTACCCAAACTATGAGCTGAGGTACCCAGTGTACTTCACAGTCAACTGCCAGGGGCACTGCACAGTAGTTTAACTTCTGTGAAGTACCACACAGACTACCAGCCCGGGGAAGTTTAGTTTCAATATACGTTCATACTGTATTTCTTTTGATGGTGTAATATCTTTGTGAAGCTGGGTTTTCATCAGTCACCACAATAGTAAAAACAAGTACTACACAAAGGTGATGTGGAATAGAAAATGAGGGTGAGAGTGTCTGATTTAGAAGTTGTATGGTGCCCAGTAAGCACACACATTTTTTTAGTTAGTGATTGTGTTTAAGTATTAAGATGTTTTTGTTCTCTTTATGTGTATTATTTTCTCAGATAGCTACTGAGATGTTTTAGGACAATAAATAATTAAATTCTTTGTATCTACTTAATGAATAGAAATGTTAAGAATTTCATTTGGTCTAATGGTACCATGAAAAAATGACTGAGATGCTAAAAGGCTCTGTGAACCAAGAAAGTTTGGAAGCTGCATTATCTTGTGCATAAAGGAAACTCTCAGTTAGGGTTGGCTGGTACTTCTGGTGTGGTGACGATTAAAAAGCAAGAAGCCATTTCTTTAAATTTAGCTTAAATTTCTCCCAACTTCATTCTAACTTTTCTTTTTGTGTAATGACAGCTAGAGGGAAAAGAGAAGAAGAGAAGGGAAGGAAGGAAATGAAATAAGAGCATGCATGATGGAAATTGGGGCATCTGACTGTAGGTGGGGAAATGAAAGCCACCTCCAGCAAGCAGTAGTAGAAGAGGCACTGCCTCCTACAAAAGGAGATGGGGTGGCTTATCATGTAGAAATAACTCTGGAGCCAGAAGAAAACCTCCTAGGGACACCGCCATCTAGCCTAAACACCAGGAAACGTGACAAGTCAGGAGCAGCTGTGTAGAGAGCAGGACAGAAACCAAGGGGGGCCTGGCGGGACAGGGAAAGAGCCTCCAGCAGGACTGGGAGGGGCTTATGTGTAGTGCCCACGGGTGGGGAAATCACGTGTGCTTCAGGGGAAAGGCTCCAGAACTTCTGACCCAAGGCTGCCCAGATATTCCTGGCTCCAGCCCACATCTCAGAGGTCTGTGTGGGAGTCACCGGGTTGGGTTATAATTCTCAAAAGCTGTACCAGGCTCTCATCCAGGGAGAGACCCAGGCCATGAAAACAGAAGCAGGAGAGGCAGTAGTGAGAACCCCTCCCCCCCCCCCACTTTCTTCACCTGCTTGGGACCCCTGAGTAGATTGCAGTGGTAGAGGTACTGAGAAAATTATTCAGCTATTAATCTGTACCCTTACTGTACCTCTCAGTGAATGGCCCAGGGAAACGCTTGTCACATCTGGAAAACATTTCCTAAATGGAAATAGAGAACATGGTTAGCTAATTCCTTTTAACTATCCCTATATGAACATATATTCTTGTAGTTCCCTTCTCTCAGCCAATATTTTCTCCAGGTTAAATTATATTACTTTCTTTTTATTTCATCAAAGGGCTCATTCTACACTTAATAAACTATGTAATTAATAAAATTTCATTTTAATTTTACAAAAGTTTCCTCTCTGAAGAAGCCTTCTTCCCAAATGAAGCTGTTTCATTTTAAGTTTATGAGTAATTTCCATTGTTCCTTTGGTAATAATTGCAATGCCGAAGTTGTTATGCATTGTTTAAGGAAAATTTTGAATTAAGGATATTTTAATAGTTGTTACTTTCTCATATAACTTTAGTTACTAATGTGTAAAATATAAATATATAACACTTTTAGGGTTATATATAGAAAAATGCCACTAAAGTTCAGTTAAACAAGTCAAAACTCTTTCAGCATATAAAAACCTACAGGTAAACATAAGATATTTTAGAGAGCTTAACTTTTTCAGGATTCAAATGCCTTCATAGTCTGAAATAGTGATAACAATACTTGGGGCTTTCGTGAAATCTTTAGACATTTTTGGCAAGTTTTTTAACTAATTAATGCTTGAGATACTCCCTTTACTAGGTTTTTCTGTGGTTTCATTGTCACTGATGCTTATTAATGACATCAGATAAATAAAGTGCCTTACATAATTGCTTGTCTCAGAGCATTGGAAAAATCAAATATGGACTAATTAAAAATTCATTTGTGGTTTGTAGCTGTGAATTTGACTGCTGGAAGGTTGAGGGGTGGGCCCATAAGTGTTCTTGATAGGTTTGCATGGTTGATCCCAAGTTCAGGAGATGCCCTGGTCATATTTTATAGATGGCTTCAGTGAATGCTTTTGTGGTAACTGTACTTTAAAGGCACAGATAGCTGTTGGAAAGAACTTAAAATTATCATTGAATGTAGAGACAATGTATTTTCCAAGAAAAAAAAATTAGGATCATATAGCATATAGCTATTCACTTTTTACTATTTATGAAAAACACTTTCAGATATGAGAATATATTGTGCATTTGTTTGTATTTTTGTTTGTTTTCTTTATTTTATTTTTTAAATTATTTATTTATTTATTGTTTTTCTACTACATTTGTCCCACTTTTTTCCCCCATTGCTCCCTCCCTCCACCCAGCCCACCCTTTCTCCCACAGTCAGTCCCCACCTCGTTGTATATGTTCATGGGTTATTTGTACTAGTGCCTTACTAAACCCTGTGCTTTTGTTAAACAGAAAACATTTTACTGACTGACCCACTTTTCTTAAAGATATATAATTTTGAACTTCATAGGTCTTTTTTAGATTCAGTTTCCTTAATCATATGCAGCATTTTCTGTTGTATCCACAGAATAGTTAGAGAATCTCTGAAGACATGTAATATTTTAAAATTTTCCTTGGTTAACCCAAAAGAATGGATAAAGTAATATATGAATAGTCTAATTTATATGCTAGCACATTAAATTCAAAATGCTGTTGGGGTTTATTAAAATTCACATTATTTTACTATCGGTGCAATTGCATTTTAAGCGATATATAATACAGAGTTCATTTATAAGAAAAACTAAATTAGAAAATATTTTCAGAGTCTAAAGATGTTAATAAAAAATATTCTATGTGAGGAAACTGTAATTAGAACTAATTTATCCATTTGTTTGTGAAGTTCTCTTAATGAGCACGTATATTCCCTATTCTTAGTTATTTGTAGTTTTTACTTTACCATTTACATGAATAGCTTTTCAAATATGGGTAGGACTCATACTAAGTCACACATATGAAATAAATTTCATTTCATTTCTTTATTTGACAAATACTGGGTGTCAACAAGGTTTTAGGTATTTTTCTAGGCCCAGGGGATATACAGAACAATGAACAAAATGATTTAAATTCTTGTGTTTTTGATTTTAACATTTTAGTAAAGGGAGCCCTCTCTAAAGACAAGGAAGTAAGTAAATACATACCTTGTCATAGAGTGATAAGTATTTTGGAAAAATTTAGAGTAGGGAGGAAGGGTACACAGAGAGACAGACTTGGCCAATTTAAAACAGGGTCATTAGAGAAACTCTACTAAGAAAGTGGTATTTAAAGCCTGGGAGGTAACAAGGGCTTCATGAGTGGGTAGGTCACATTCTAGGGACTCTGACTTTTATCCTGCATTCTGAGACGTCAGCCAGCGAAGGGTTTTCAGCGAAGGAGCGACATGACCTGGCTGCATCGTGTGGAGCGGAGGCTGTGCGGGCTGGGAGGCAGGAACCCTACAGCAAAGCCTTCGCAGTAATTCAGGGGGACACAAGGGGAGCTTCCGTTCCGGGTAGTCAGGTCGATTGACTTATTGGCTATGGAGAGTAAGAAAAAGGAAAGCTGAGGAGAGCGCCAAGATTTTTGTCCTGAGCATTTAGAATGAAATAATATACTCAGCAGGAAAGGCAGGGGATTGCTGATTTGATGAATGCTCCCAGAAATCTGAAATTTGGAAGGGATCTGGACTGAGATGTATGTTTGGGAATTCCATTGATTCATAATCTAGGGGCAGAATACTAACATTCTACAATTTTTGACTTCTAATTTGGGTCAGAAATGTATTAACTGACCTGTGACAAAGGTATTATTTTTCTTTTATTTGGAGCATTTCATTTGTACAAATAGAAGGTAATTGTTTTAAGCTCTGAAAGGTTATTGTGGACGATATGATTTGTGGATACTGGCTAGTGTAAGGTTTTTTTTTTTGTTTGTTTGTTTTAGAATAAACTCTGGCACTAGTAATACCAAAAGTGATTATAATCCAATTAAATGTTAAATGTTAGACCTGAAACCATAAATATCCTAGAAGAAAATGTAGGTAGAAAACTCTTGGACATTGCTCATAGAAATTTTTGTCAGATATATCTCCCCAGGCAAGGGAAACAAAAGAAAAAATAAACAAATGGGACTATATCAAACTGAAAAGTTTTTGCATAGCAAAGGAAATCATCAACAAAATAAAAAGACAACCCACAGAATGGGAAAAGATATTTGCTGATACATCTGATGAGTTAATATCCAAAATTTATAAAGTGCTTACAAAAATCAACTTCAAAAAAAAAAATACGTAAATAAATAAAGCCCAATTAAAAAATGGGCAAAGGACCTGAATAGACACTTCTCCAAAGAGGACATACAGATGGCCAATAGACATATGAAAAGATATTCAACATCACTAATCATCAGAGAAATGCAAATTAAAACCGTAATGAGATATCTCACACCAGTCAGAATGGCTATCATCACTAAATCAACAAACACCAAGTGCTGGTGAGGATGTGGAGAAAGGGGAACCCTTTTGCATTGTTGGTGGGAGCGCAGATTAGTGCAGCCACTGTGGAAAGCACTATGAGATTACCTCAAAAAAGTTAAAAATGAATCTGCCTTTTGACTCAGTGATCCCACTTCTGGGAATATATTCAAAGGAACCCAAAACACTAATTTGAAAAAACATAAGCACCCCTAGTTCATTGCAATGTTATTTACAATCACCAAGATATGGAAGCAGCCCGAGTATCTATCCTAATACATGAGTGGATAAAACAACTATGGGACATTTACACAATGGAATACTACTTGGACATAAAAAAGAAAATTTTTCTCTTTGCAGCAGTATGGATGGACCTGGAGAACATTATGCTAAGTGAAATACACCAGTCAGAGAAAGACAAATACCATATGGTTTCACTCATATGTGGAATCTAATGAACAAACTGAACTAACAAGGAAAATGGGGACAGGCTGATAGCTGGAGAGCAGGTGACAGCTAGTTGGAGGGCAGTTAGTGGGTAGAGGGACTGAGCAAAGAGGAAAAAGGACTCATATAGACACGGACAACAGTGTGGTGATTGCTGGGGGAAGGGGGATAAGGGGACTAATTGGTAAGGGAAAAATACAATAAAGATGACATTTAAAAAATACTTGCAGTTTGAATAGTGAAAGCTTTTTTTGTTAAATTAGCTTACAAGAGCTTGCATTATTGGTTAAAGCAATTAAAATAAAGCTATCAAAATTAAGACAATCCTGTAGTAGCACATATATAACCTGATACATTTTATTAAGGTTTGATAGACAATCTGACATCAGGAGGGAGTTTTTGTGGAATTGAGTTAAACCAAAGAGAGAGAAATGGTTACTTAAGTGAGTAGGAAAAAAAAAAAAGAAAGAAAGAAAGAAAGAAAGAAAACTACACACCCTTCAAATTTCTCTTTTTGAGAACATTCTTAAGGTAAGATGAAAACTGTTGGATTTTAAACATTACAAGCAGACAACATGTTTTCTTAATATCATAATGTTTGGTAGTATTCTCTCCTAAGGGGGAAATTTCCTTACTAGACTTGCTTTGAAACTCCACATAGAAAATACTCTTTTCTTTGATTTTTTTTGCTGAGGTGTGAAACTTGCAAAAGTTATGGGAAAATAGTGTAGTTTGTAAAGCTCTGACATGTCACTTGTCCTTTTTGACAGTCTGTGATTTTTCTGTTTGCGCTGGGCTCAGTCATTTGTCCCAGTCTGGGGGGCATCTAGCCCTCAGTATTGGTTACTGCACAGTAGCTCATGGCTCTGGGGACATTGTTTTTGATCTCTGATACTTGAGACACATCTTTGGTCCCACTACATTCCATCTTTATTTACAGCTCATACTCATTACCTCTCCAGTTGCCCCACACACCTTTATTCCAACATTGTATTATGAAAATAAATGGTAAATGTATAAAACAGTTGAAAGAATTACACAGTGAAGATGCATGTACTCAACACCTAGATTTTACAATGGACATTTTACTATATTTGCTTTATCACATAGCTGTTCCTCTAACCATTCTTTAATCCATCTCATTTTTGGTGCAACATGAGTGTACTTCACCACTAAAACTAGCTGTTTATGATCTTTTTCAGCTAAAATTTACATATTTCTGCAATGTGGAAATCCTAAGTGTATTATTTGTTAAGTTTTGACATATATCTCTGTAAGGCAAACCCCTGTTGAGATATAAAACATTCCCATCACCTGAGAAAGTCACCTTTTTCCTGTCAGTGTCTACTCCAACTCCCCATAGTAACCACTGTTTTGGTAATTTTCTCTCATGGATTAGTTTTGCCTGGTTTAGAGCATCAATATAAATGGAATTATATAGAACATACTCCTTTGTGTAAGGCTTTTTACACTCAATGCTTTTGAGATTTTCCCTTTGTTGGGTATATAGTAGTTAAATCCTTTGTGGTGATGATTAATATTGCATTGTGTGGATATTCTACAAGTTATCTAGTCTCCTGTTATGAGCACCTGGAATATTTCCATTTTGGACTTGCTATTAATGATATCACTGTGACCTTCCTCTTTTTAACATATAACTCCTCTTTCTTCTAATAAATAACCCTCTCCCTCCCCACAAAAAGTCTTATTATAATTCAGGGTTTTTTAAAGGGGATCCATACATTATAGCTTATTTGAATTTCTGAAAACACTTTGCATATCTGAAGCAGCTTTTCTTGGACTTGAAATGAATGGTTCCAGGGAATTCTCTGTGTCTGAAACTCCTCTTCAGCTGCCTCTTCCAGGCAGTCAAGTGTTCTCCGAAGGTCTTCCATTTAGACAAGCCTAATGGATCTCTGCTGAAGGTTCTGCTCCTTCATGCTTGTCTCCACAGTCATGCCAATTGTGGGACAACAGAAGAGCTTTTTCTCTTTCCATAAATAATATTTGTAGTAAGAAATAGGCTTTGGGGAGAATGCTTGAAGAATATATACAGGGTCCTGGGTAGTTACGTTTCTAAATGCCCCCTTCAGTTTGAAGCATGGTAAAACAGAAAGGCTTAAGGTTCATCTAAGCTCTCATCCTGAGACTGTGAACCGCCAGGATATGCTTATCTCTATTAGGTTGACAAACAAAAACGATTTTGAATATAAACTTGATATAACTTCAGGCCATCACTTTTCCTAGAGTGAGGCTATAATACTTATCCCTAACCCCCTAACATCAGAAGACTCTAGTTTGATTTTTGTACTTTTCTTTCTCAGAGTCCTTAAGAGCAAAGCACAGAGGTCATTTGGGCATGTCCTTTTGTCTAAATATCTTTTCTGATTAAACTAGCACACTGGGATGCTGTGATACATTGGAACTTTACAGCTCTAAATTTGAGCTAAGGAAGAAGACCTATGTAGAAGGTGGTGGAATATATTCACCAATGACAAATTTCTTTGAAAGACCATTGTGGCTCATACCAAGTAATTATTGTATTTGATTAAAAGTGAGGCAAAGAATCCAATTTTTGCATTTCCTACACTTGCTGATATTTTCAACTAACCATGTAGAGCCTTTTTATTTACTCAAACAGATTGACAAGATTATAAATGAGAGCTGTGTGTGGAAGACTCTAATTTTTCATAAGTAAATGAATTAATTTATCATCGCTGTTGTGTTTTATTGCTGTCTCCATGCCAGACTGCCCTGCTCCTTTATCCCCCCTTTTGCCTTCTAAACATTGGATCCATGTCATCGTGTTTGACAGGTTTCTGATTCCCCTGTCAGATGCAATTTGGTGCTAATCACATTTCCTTTGCTCAATGTCAATGATACAAGCCATGCATAATATCCCTATATGTCCACTCACTGACTTGCAGCGCAGCTGGAATATCTTGGGCATTAATCTGATAAAATGCCACATTGAAATGCAAAAATGATGCTTAAGCACTAAGATAATGTGGTCAGGCAGATGTGCAATAGATAAGTGAGGCTAAACTGGAGATCTTTCCTAAGGTTTGATGAATTTTATTTCATTTCTCAATATCTCTTTACAAACCTGAGACTAAGTAATCAGTGCTGGTTCATTAGACCTTCAGCATTTTTAATAGAATTCATCCATTGTCTATGTATGAGGGAATGAGAATTATTTTTCCCATTAAAAAGGCAAGTTATGGGTAGATATTTTTAATGTTAAAGAGTATTCCTGTCTGAGATCATGCACTTTATCAAATGTGTAAAAGTAGCTAACAATCTAGTAAAATCTGTTTACAGAATAATATGCCAGTTTCTAGCCTAGAGGAGGTCTGAAACAATAGACCTGCATTACATCATCTTAGACAAATACAGAATATGATGGGAGAATTTTGGCAGATTTGGGAATGAGGTGACTGTTGTTTATATTTTGAAATTTACTAAAATGTTTGGACAATCAGAAAAGGGGAGAGGGAGCACTCAAGAAAGAATAAGAGCAAAATCAGAGATACAGGGGAGCATTATTTATTCAGTCAAACAGTTGTTTATTGTGGTGGCAAATAAGACTAGAAAAGCAATTTAGGAGCATATGGGAAAGGTCTTGATTTTGTAGATAAGAGGGAATCATCTTTTTCTTTTAGAACAGGTCTGTGTCGTGGTTTAATTTGAATTTTTAGAAAGAAAAATGGGATGGTTGTATGAAAGAAGCATTAGAGAAGAAACAAAAGGGACATTTAATAGAGGACTCCTGCAGTAAACCAGATGAGAGATAAGGACCCAAAGTAGGACAATGACAGTGGAAATAGAAAACTTATGACACATATTAAAAACATTACTAACTAAAGTTTATACTTTTACAGCTGGGTCAGATATGAAAGGATGGGGGGAGGCAAGGAGAAGAAAGGAAGATGGAGCACAAATATCTCCCAGGTCTCCAGGTGAAACAGGGTGCTATGGATGGTGATACCATTTAAGTGAGAAAACCAACCTAAGTATCGGTGGGGGGAGATAAGGAATCCAGGTTGGGCTATGCTAAATTTGATATTCCTAGGGGCGATCCAAATAGCTATAATCAGTGGTCAGAAGGAAGAGATATTGGGTAGCCATTTTTATCTATACAATGAATAATTAAATCATGGGACTGGTTCCAGTTACCTTGACTAGAGAAGTAGCTAAACAAAGAAATCTTGAGATTAAGATATGTTTAAAGGAAAATTGTACCAAAGCATCGTCATCATCGTCATCGGCAGCCGTCCGTCTCGAGAGACGATGGCGTTGTACCAAAGCAAATTGAGAAAAAAAACAAACTGAAGTTAGCAATTATCCAGAAAAGAGAAGTATTGTGAGACTAGTGTGTGGTAGGGGATGGCCAACACTATCAAATACAGTAGAGTACTTAAGCAAATGGAAGATTAATAAATGCAAGAGACCTTTTTGCTATTTGGAGAATATTTACTAAGAGTTTGTCAAGAGCCAAGGCAATTTTGGTGGAAAAGAAGATATAGAAATCACACTGTATTTGGTTGAGGAGTGAATGAATGGTATGTTATTGAAGATATTGGCAACTCTTTAAGAGAAATCGGTGGTAGAGGGAAAAAGGAATTGGGCTTGTAGCTTGAAGGACACATGAATACATAAAATGATTTCCTTAAAAAATAGGGCAAACATTGTCAGATATCATGCCCAAAGGAATGAAAATTGATTCTTTGTGGGGAGAGAGAGCATATATATAAATGAAAATTGGTTTTAGGAGGGAACAGCAAATATATATATTTTTATATATCATATATTACAATGTGTTGTGTCCCAGCAAGGTCCAGTCTTGTTGGGTTTTCTTGGGTATCCTGTGAGCAGCATTGACTGAGTCCCTGGAAGTTACACAAACTGCCTACAAGATCAGGGTTATAGAACTATGGAAAATACACAGCTGTGATTGGAGGACTCCTAATCTATTCCTGCATCTCACAGTTGTCACCTGAGAGGTGGCCTGTGTCTGCTTGTTAGCTGCCACTGGCTGCCCTGTGGATATTTTATTATTTGTCCCTCAGTGCTTTTGTGTATGACTTGGGCTTTAAAAATAAATAAAAGTAGCTTATATCTTTTTGATTTTATACAAGTTATCTCAAGGGCTGAAAAGAAAAAATGTTGACAATATCTGAATGATTATCTAGCAGCAATATTTTTTTCTATCAAGCATAATTCAAAAGTTCAGTTCACTAAAATATATATTTTAACAATTAATCAAAAATTTCCAGTAAAGTTGATTTTACTGGAAATGTAATAATTTTGAATTATTTTTTAGAAATTTGATTATATCACTAATATGGATTTATGTAAATTAGTTTCATATGAAATTTGATAATTAAAATTTATGGAACTAAAAAAGTTTCATTAAAAGTTGCTCAGTACATAGAGTTATAAAGCTAAATTAAATGTTAATAGTTTTTAAAAAAAATATTTAGTCATGCTTTGTTCTGCATTGAATAAAAATTATAAGCCTTATACTTAATTCTTTTGATCTGTAAAGCATAGATATACATATGACACATAAAAAGATATGCAGTATATTAAAATTTCATGTGGGGTAGCCATTAGAAAAAGAATACCTTAAAAGGCTCCTTAGGGAAGAAATTGTGGAAAAAAAAAAAGGGTTGAGAAATACTTGGGTAAAAGAATCTTAATATTACTTTAATTGAACAGTGACTTACCTGTGCGATTTACTAAACAATGTGATACCACTACTACTGAGTTTACTAAATAACAACTACTCCTTTTGGGACACAATACCTCAAGAGAATACATACTTAATGATCATTTTTATACCCACAGGTAATTTTTATTTACAGAAAACTATAGCCACAATTTCAGAGGATGAAATATCTAAAAGTGCAAGTCAAATTTTAATGTCCTGAATTGAATTTTGATATAACCCAGAATTTTTAGAACACTAAGGATATACTATCAATAAGTTTTTTGCCTTGTTGATGTAGTACTTGATGGGATGATATTATTACAGGGCAAAGCTTATTAAACTCGAGAAACTCCATAAAAGCCATAACACAAAGGACTAAAGCCATTCTTAGTGAAGGCAAACCTTGAGCAATAAATATCTTCTTGAAACAGTTGAAGGATGGAAACTGTGTGATTTGACTATGTAACCAAAACAGCAATCCTACTGAACCTAAGTTTTCAGGGACTTCTCAAAAGGGAGAAGGACTAGCTATGGACGACCTGAAACAAAAACACCTTTCATTGGGGGAAGATGCTTTCTTTTCCAGGCTGTTAGAAGTGTTACAAGTGACATCTTCCCATGCAATTAGTAATAGATCATTGATACACAATGTTCAGAGCTGGTGGTAGCTTGTTTTGATCTGAGTCATTTCAAACTGGCATTCTCAAATAAATGAAGATTAATTTCGTAGATCCTTTTTAAAAAATTGCCATTCAAAAGGAAAAGTTAAAATCATATACATTCAGAGCAATTCCATGTTTTAAAAGTCTATCAAGATATCAGTTACTATAAAAGTTATTCAAGTTATCTGTGAATAGTCTTTTGCAAGATCCAGCTCCCTCTTAAATATCTCCTGAAAATCTTTGTGAAAATGGTTATTCAACAGTATTAGTCCCCACTGTTACAAAATTCTGTCATAAAATCTGTCAGAATATTGTCATAAAAACATTGGTGATTGAAAAAAAGACATTGTTCCAGCTTTTAGGGAACTTGAAACTTTAATGAAAACGCTAAAACACACACACATATAAAACTATTCACAAACTGGAATAAGTGAAAATGTAATGCAAATGACATATGTAAGTGTTGAATCGGATTTGCAGTAATGGAATGATCAGTCAAGGAGGTTAATACAAGACAACTTTACAGAAACCGAATACTGAGCAAGGTTTTCAATGAAGAGAACAGCATAAATTAGAATTGAAGAAAGAAGAAATCCTGTCATGTGTAAAATATATAACAGATAAATGTACAAGAAAGCCTACAACAGATGCAGGTATGGGAGTGGTAATCAGTTTTCCCTGAGTAGAAAGGTAGACAATTTGGGGAAGAAATAAGAATGGAAAAACCTAGTTACTCACTACATCTATACCTTTGCAGCTAGAAATCTTGAGACTGAAGTGGGTATTTTATCTCTTTTTATGACAGTGGTATGATGAAAAAAAATCAATTTTGATTATTTTATTGAGTACACTGTTTAACTTTGTAGTTGGGATTGAAACACAGCTTCCCCCATACCGCACACACATACCTGTATTTTGACATAGTAATTGTAATAATTAGAACTCTGATTCCAAGCAGCAAAAACCAACTGTGGCTAGGTCAAACAAAAGGACACATGTTTGAAAAACAGAAGGACCATAAAATCAAGGTGAGGCTAAGAATGAGAATTTGTGAATGGGAGGAATCAAGGCAAGATGGGAGTTAAAACGGCTCTTTCAAAAGAATGCTATATCTGGTCAGGATATAATTCTGCAACAAGCAAACACCAATCTTTTCTCATCCTGTGTCAGTTTAGTAGGATTTAAATTTCCAGAATAGTATTGACTGAGCCTAGGTCTCATTCCCACCTTTCGACTGAACCAGTCCAGAGAGAGGGGAAATATCTAGACCCTTTGGCTGTGGTAATGAATGCCGGGCACCTGGATCTGTCATTCAGGCAAGACCACACACAAGGGAACTTCCTTACAAAAAGGCTCCTCCTAGAAATAGGGAATAAATGTTCTTTGCCCAAATTTTGAAAAATGTCTACTTTATCTTTGGAACTTGAGTAGAAAAATAGGAGCCATTTATCCTAGTGTTTTCAACACATAAAGCAGCTATTTATCAGTTTATCCAATATAAACTATATATTTGTCAAACAACTTATTTTTCTGTAAAGAAGTTCCTCAGTGAAATAGTTCTCCAAGGGAAATAGTACACCCGTCACTACTAAGAATAGAACCTGAGTATTACTAATTAATCCCAGTTCAAATTAAGCTAATGAAACTGCTAGGGGACCAAACAGCTGGAAGTCCCAATACAGTGCTGTGCTACGCAGTGCTCCAACAGAATCTCTTTACAGCATGTGAGCTCTGTCTGTGAAAGCTTGTTGTTATTTCTCTCGGAAGCAAACCAAGTCTCCACAGCAGATTTTACATTTCTTCGGTTAATAATCTATCTCCTTTGAACCACAGAACCCCTGACTTCCAATGCAGTATCCCAGAGCCCAAGGCTAGACTTTAACAAAAATTTCTTAATATTCAGTTGTATAGCAGACCATTCAGGCTAGTTTTCTCATTACATGGTGAATGACAAATGCAAATACATTTGCCATTCTTTTGATATCAAATATTATTCTTCTATGTGATAAAGTTTCTAAATTGTGACATCCAAACATAACTGTTAGAAGATCTGTAGCTGTCACCGGAAAGCCCAGCTAACACTGAAATGGTTTCTGTCACTAGAAAGAGAGTAATTAATTCCAATAGTATGGTGGGAAATTCCTTAGAAGGACAATAGTGTAGGTAACTGGACTTATTAGTAGTAATTCAAGGAAAGTCCAAAAATGAGAGAAAGAATAACTTTTGTTTTCATCAATATTTTAGCAGAGAATCCATACATACATAGCCCTATTTAAGAATGAAGAATAGTATATCTTCATTATTGGTGATACTGAAAACATGAATAATTTCAGGAGATATATCAAGATTGACAATATAATTTTATGTATATTTGGAGAATTACTACTCTAGCTGTTTTAGATTGTAATTATAATCTTAAAAATCATATGAAGGGCTTGGGTTGATACAGGAATTCATTCCATTAGAGAGGAATTATATAAACAACAAAATCTTCTAATAATGGAATCTTCGAAACAAGTCACACGTCTTTACTATAGCCCGTTATCTCTGCTCCTTAATAAGACCTAATAATCCATTAGAAACTCTGTAGCTAAAGCATTAATAGAAATAGTTTTTTTTTAATGTATGTGTATATATACTTGTATACTTTTTCTTTAAAAATGTATCTAAAAGTAAAAGAATGTATCAGTTATCTGTTGCTACAATACTACTGTGTAATAAATTATCACAAAACTCAGTGACTTTAAAATAACAAGCAATTTTTCATTGCCTGTGCGTTCACATGTTAGCTGGCTAGTTCTGGTTTCCTGGTTTTAATTGAGTGTTCATGTATCTTGGGCAGTTGTGAGTCAGGTAGGCAAGCCTGCTGATCTAAGCTGTGTGCTTTTTCATGTGCTTGGGAATCGGTCGTCTATAGGGTGGTCTACGATGACCTGGACTAGGACAACTGGGCTCTTCTTCATGGATCTTTTACCCTCAGCAGCCTAGCCCTTGTTCTTTTAGTGATGGCAGATTTCCAAAGGAGCAAACAGAAATATGCAAGGTGTCTGAAAGCCTAGACTTGTAATAGCACAATATCAGTCCTGCCAATGCTGTTGGTCAAAATAAGTCACCAGTCTACCTGGATTCAGGAAGCGGGGAAACAGACTCTACCTTTGATGATTGGAGCTTCAGTTACACTGTGAAGGGAAATGATCTAATGATGAGAATAACTGGGGTCATTTAAAAAAATCAATTTATCACAGAACATATTTAAAGATATACCTAAAATTCAGAAATTGATTCACAACATGAATTGCTAATTTAAAAAAAAAACAGGGTCCTAAGTCGTATGTGAAGCAATTAAGAAAACATTGCTTCTGGAGAGGAGATTCATCAAAGACCTCTTGTCAGTCACATCATGTAGGTGCCATAGGTAGCTGAGCACCCCAACCCAAACAGGGAGAAGAGAGAGAACTTTGCCTGCCTTTACTCTTTGTGAGCTTTGGGCACATTGCTTTACTGTCTTCCCGGGTCCTTTCTTACCTCCGGAGAACCTGCCTTTAACTTTTGAATTATGTATCCCCTTCTTCAAGATTAACAGTGATTAGAGTGGAATGGCTGAGATTGTAACTGACCAACTGACAAACTGGAGGAGGTGAAGATGGTCTAGTATCCGAGCCATGCAATGTTTCTTAGGTGCAAACATTCCTCCTTGAAAATGGTTTCTGTCCTGACCACCCTTTCCATAATGGGGACATTGGATTATTTTCTAATATCTGCAACTGACTCCCACTCACTAAGCCCTCATCCTCCTGATGAATGGGTGTTCCACAGGTCAGGTTTTCATGATCAGAATACATTTTAGTGATCCTGAACTTAAGCAAAAATATTATCCACAAAATCACAAGGGCTCTTTTCAATATATTTTGAAAAGAATTTACAAATGCATGTGTATCGTAGTAATATGCATTTTTGGTAGGTATCTACACAAGCAGCAAAATGGTTATTTTGTGGATCAAATAATCTGCTAATGGGCACAATAACACTTAATTGACATTGAATGGTAAACATCCTTAATAATCTAAACTTCAAAATTGCCAATTGTTAATGACATGAACAGTGGATCAAGACAGGTCATTTGGTATTATTTTATATTAAGTAAACATCTTAATATTACAGTCTTATCAGAGAATACATAAAATTTATAAATTGATAATAAAATGACTTAGAGATGACTGATCAGAAACTGTTTTGGAGTTGTAAAAGGAAACTGATATTCCTCCATACTTAAATTTTTATATGGAGTTAGAGTTTCCAGCCAGGGTGAGGTTAGGCAGCAATCATTGAAGAAGATTAAATAAGCATGAATTGAATGGAAAAGTACTTCCTTTAGGTTCTGTGGACTATCAGAAGATCAACTAAATGAAATGCATATATAAGGAAGTGTCGGTTCTTGTCCAGAACATGGGCATTTGGGGCATTTGGGAGACGCTCTTTTCCCTTGAATGCCAGCAAACTTGAAAATGAAAACAAATGTGCCTCAACTCATAAGACAATTATTTTTCTTACTCACTCGTTTGACTACTCCAGACAATTTAATTCTTCCCAAATCCAACTCTCATTACAGTTTGCAGGATGACATTAACTTTTAATTTGCTGAGGATATTAAGGCTACCCAAATTTAGCTCCCTTAAGTCCCCCTTCCCTCAACATGAAAATCTTGGTGTTTTTATTTGCTTCTATTTACTGTGTCTAAGTAATAAATAGTGTTCTTCTTTGCCAAGCCCATCCCTTTAATTTATGTTTTTAATCACAATCCCCCATCTTTTTAAATCTCTGGGACTTTTCTTAAACAATTACATTTTTTCTAAATTTTCTAAAGAAATGTAAACAATTACATTTTCCTAAAGGGTTTGAAAAAAATCTTTATTTTACATATTTAATTCCTTTCTGTATAGAGTCTGTACTCCCTATACATAAAAACACGCTCAATATTTTTTGTTTCAAAAAAAAAAAACAACTGCAATCTTTTAATACATGTTGTTTTTATTCTTTTCATTTCCTGTCTAAAATTTTGAAGTATTTTGTACTTACCAACTTCATTATCTTTCTCTCTCTCCTTAATCCAATAATCCAACCTTTGGTTTTTCTAGCTGCCCTGCTCTCTCACAATTTCTGGGGAACTTCTTTCTTAAAATAATCAGTCACCATATAGAGGTTCAATCCTGTGACTTGTCTTTAAGCCATTATAACCCATAACCCACTGAGCATGTTCTCTTTCTGAAACTTCATCCTCCATTGCTTGTGAGTTCAAGAACTGTCCAGTTCTCCCAGTTCCTTATTCAGACAGTTTCCTCTTTATCGGCTGCTTTCAGTTCCCTCTCTTCCCCTCCTAGATCAATGGCTTGTCTTACTTCCTCTGCTTTCCTTAATACTATAAACTTGTCTGAAAACCAAGTTTAACACTTGCTGTATACATTTTATCTCCTCAACTAAATTATAAAGGTTTTTTTACCTTCTATGTCTAATATCTTCTATATTTTTGTCTTCTTGTTTTGCCAAACAAAAAAGCAAGCAGAGTTCTCTAGGTTGATGTGATGGTCTTTGCCTGGGAAAAGTTCCATTTACTGGCTGGATGCTGATGGAAGAAATAGCTTAGCTTTAATATAGAACCTGGCCCTGGCTGGTTTAGCTCAGTGGATTGAGCGTCGGCCTGCGAGATAAGTGTCGCTGGTTCGATCTTCCAGTCAGGGTACATCAGAGAAGGAAAACTCTGACTCCAAAAAACCTCCGCTGCCTTGCGGCATACCTCTTCAGGGGAAAGGCTAAGGGAGTAAACCCTGACAGAAAATCCGGAGCCGGAGTCCCTAAGGCGGTTTGACGTTGTAGTCAACACCGGCAACTCCTGCGGCGCACCTGAAGCCAAGCTGTATTGACTCCGTCTTTCCCTTGGACCCTTCAGCTGCGAAGAGAGGGGGGGTCTGCTGCATGGGCAACAGCAGACCCTCCATATCACCCTGCCCAGGCTCTGTAGCTTCAGCGTCATCGCAAGATGTCGATTCAACACGGGAGGAGACAGATACGATGTCACTCCCGAGTCGGACTGCACAGCCATTCTCGGCGGTGCAGATAGACTCTTAAGAAGCTACACCATCGTCTCTCGAGACGGACGGCTGCCGACGACGACGAATATAGAACCAAAGCAAAAAAAATAAAAAAAATAAAAATCAGATCTTCAGGGATATTTATGATAGCAAATTAAGAATTGTGTAAATACCATATGATCTCACCTATAAATGAAACCTAATGAACAAAGCAAACAAATGAGCAAAATAGAACTAGAGACATGGAAACAGGAACAAACTGACAGTGACCAGAGGGGGGAGGGGAGGGGGATAACGGGGGAAAGAATGGGGAAGGGTTTAATCAAGGAGCAAGTATAAAGGGCCCAAAGACATGGACAACAGGGTGGGGACTGACTATGGGAGCGGGGGGCATGCGCGTGGCAGGGGAGTGCAATGGGGGAAAATTGGGACAACTGTATTGGAACAGTAAAATTAAAAAAAAAAAGAATTGTGTAAAGAGTTAGCACTCTGGGGTCAAACTGCTTTACTGCAGATCCTACCTCTAACACATTAACTGTGTGATGTTGGTCAAATTTTTTCACTATCTTAAATAGAGATAATTGTAGTATGTACTGTGTTATGGTATTATTCATTCAATGCTCTTAGCAAGTACCTGGCTTATGGAAAATACTTAATAAATGATAGTTGTTCAGTAGGTCAGTTTTCTTTTCAACTTAGGAGTATTCATTGTAGCGTTTGGAAAAGGCTTGTTTAATTGTAATTTATTTTAAAATACACATAGTGTAATGCTGTGAGATTTTTCCATAGGTTGAATTTGAAAAACTAGGGTTTTTTTTTTTTTGTTTTTTTTTCAAATTGACAAAGGTATCAAAAGCTGGAAAGCTTGCCAACATTTTATTTCCTTAGGAAAAAGAAAAAGAAAAACAATCTTTTAA
Organism: Furipterus horrens; assembly: GCF_987537825.1. Lineage (NCBI taxonomy): Eukaryota > Metazoa > Chordata > Mammalia > Chiroptera > Furipteridae > Furipterus > Furipterus horrens. Next base: position 193,722,248 of record NW_028327171.1, read on the forward strand.
GTTTATTTTTTTCTAAGGAAAAACAATATTGGCAAGCTTTCGAGCTTTTGATACCTTTTGAAGACCTTTTAGATGCATAGATCTGATCTAGCACCAGATCTGTTACTTGCTTAATGATTTGGGTTAATTTACTTAAGTTCTCTTTGAACTATAAGTTCTTATTAAAACAAACTAAGGAAGTGAAAAAGGAATACAGTCTGGCTGCTAAATTTTCAAAACTGGAGAGTAAATTTGCAACTCAGTTTGCTTGGCCTCTCTGAGCATATGCATCTGTCTCAGATACTTATAATCAGCACTTTGTTTTGTTAAATGTTTGATTATGAGCAGTATTGAACAAAACTACACAAATCTTTTGGCATTTGATGTGGGAGAGAGATGTTGGAGAGAGATAGATATATTTACCATTCCTTTATCTGGATTCGCCAAATTCAGTCTTACATTCATTTAGGTCAGGAGGTAAGCTACACATGTTGTATTACCTTAGGATTTTTAGTCATTAATGCATTCAGTAGGTTACAGTGTAATGTGGTATATTATTTCAGTATAAATTGGGTCTAAGGTTTTTTTTTGTCGTAGTTTAGGTTTTAATTTCAGGATAATTCTCTGCACTTGATTATGTTTCATCTGTTTAGTGAGATTACATTTTTAATTTTTGTTTTCTTTCTTCTTCTCCTTTGCAAAAGAAACAGTTCTACTTAATTCTTAATTTTCCCCCTAGGGGAAAAAAATCAACATCTTTCCTTAATGGTTTCTGTTCAATTTTCATCCTAAAAATTGATTTTGCTTTTGACCTACTACTATTTCTCTCTAAGTAGGTAGACTATAATTTCTTCCTTGAAACTATTGTATCCTTTTTGCATAGGATAGATACTTAGTGTTCAGTGATGTGTATTTGCTCATTGCAAAGGAAAGAGAACAAATTTTAAATAGCAGAGGAAAATAGATACCTAAAATGATTTTGTCAAGAAAGAATGCACTAGTTAATAAACATTCTTTAACTAGAAATAAATGTCCTTGGGAATTGAACAGTAGTATAATAATTTATAATGGAAAAAAAAAAAGGATCAAAATAATGAGAAGACAAGCCACAGATGGGAGAAAAAATTTGCAAGACATATCTGATAAAGGACTGGTGACCAAAATATACAAATAACTCTTAAACCTCTACAATAAGAAAATAACCTGATTAAAAAGTGGGTCAAAGAACTTAATAGATACTCTAAAGAAGATACACAGTTAGCTAGTAAACATAAGAAAAGATGCTCCACACCATAGTTGATCAGGGAAGTGTACACTGAAGCAACAGTGAGATACCACTACACACCCATTAGAACGGCCAAAATCCAGAACACTGACAACACCAATTGCAAACAAGGATGTGGAACAACAAGAACTCTCATTCATTGCTCATGAGAAAGCAAAATGGTAAGCCACTTTGGAAGACAGTTTGGCAGTTTACAAAACTAAACATACTCTTACCATACGCCCCATGGTATTTACCCAAAGGAATAGAAAAGTTATATCCACACAAAAACCCACACATGGATGTTTACAAGCAGCATTCTTCAGAATTACCAAAACTGGAAGCAGCCAAGATGTCTTTCAGTAAGTAAATTGATAAATAAATTGTGCTACATCCAGACAATGGAAAATTATTCAACACACAAAAAAAGACCTATCAAGCCATGTATATTACAAAGTGAAAGAAGACCATCTGAAAAGGCTGCACACTGTATGATTCCAACCATAGGACATTCTGGAAAAGACAAAACTATGAAGACAGTAAAAAGATCAACAATTGCAAGGGGTTGTCCTTTAGGATGGAGGTAGATGGATGAACAGGAAGAGAACAGATCATTTTTAATGCAGTCAGTTACTCTGTGTGATACCATAATAATAATTGATACATATCATTATACATTTGTCTAAGCCCACAGAATATACAGCAGTAAGAGTGAACCATAATGTAAAGTGTGAATGTTGAGTAATTTTGATGTGTCAATGTAGGTTCATCAGTTGTTACAAATGTACCACTCTGGTAAGACAGGTTAATAATGAGGGAAACTATGCATGTATGGGGGTAGGAGCTATAAGGCAATTGTCTTTACCTTTTTCTCCATTTTGCTGTAAACCTTACTTACTCTGAAATTGTTGTCCTAATTAAAATGAAGTGTTTATCAAAGGAAAGATAGGTTAAATAAACACACAAATAAAAACCACTTTGCATTATCCCTAACAAACTGTGGTTAAACCTGTACTTCTCGATTTTACATTTAGTCAACAATATGTCATTAAAAAACTTACATTTCTTGTTTGTCAGGCTCTTGGTACCAGATGATGCAGCTATTCCTGTGCCTAGTTTGTTTGGCTTGTGAAGAACTAATAGTAGAGGGGTTATGTATGATTAGATTACCTGAAGTCTTAAATACTCTATGACAAAGTTCAAGACTCCCCAGGCTGTGAGTGAACCTCTAAGTGACGCGAACCTCAAACTCCTTAGGGTACTTTTAGTGTTAAGAACTGATTCTTTTAAGGTGTCTGCAAGGACAATACTTAAGATAGTTTAAGTGGATAACTTTTTTCATTAGAATTCATAAAATTTGTATGGCTCTGTGCAGATCTGTCTAGAGTAAAATTACTTCCTAAGCTACAGATAAATGGAACCTACCCAGAAACTCTCAAGGACGAGTAGAATTTTGGCTGATAAATATTGTGTATGGGTTTAGGGATCCAGAGCCACAATTAATTTACATTTGATTTTAATTGATGATACCCTGATATATCAGGGACTCTTTAATTAAGAAATAAAAACATAGGCAGATTGGAATATTGGTAATTGGAAATAAAGGAGGTTTAGGTAATGAAGTGTGGCTTTATTAAATGGTTTGTTCATTTTATAGAAAATGCTATATAGAACTTATTAACAGTTAACTTTCACTTCTAAGAAATACAGACATTTGGAAGATTTAGGTTTATTTAGGAAATATGTGCTCTGTTAAAAATAATGGTTGTGACCAAAAAGCCCCAATCTGCTTTTCTTTTTTAAATGTTTATTTATTCATTTGAGGGGGGGTTCCACTTTATGCAGTCACTGGTTGATTCTTTTATGTGCAACTTCGTTGCATCTGGAAGACTCTCCAACCAGCTGATCTATCCCACAAGAACCCCAAATTGTTTTTAATGTTGTACATGAACTACTAAACCACCATGCTGTATTATAACCAGAGTTCATTTTTTAGTGACTTTTGGTCCAAACCTACATTTAGTAAATCACTCTGCATCATAAGTTTTCCAGTTTAGCTAGCCATATCTCTTGAATCTGCTCAGCATCTCACTTGGAGTTATTTCTCTCTTTTGTTAGGTCTCTAATATCATTGCCTAGAAAAAGTGTTTGAAAAATGACAATAGATTATAATTTGCTGTATTATCTTTGCTGTTAAGGATTACTTTCCCTTATAATTGCAACTTACACAAAAACCTTTTTGATACTTCCATGTAATCAGAGTGATAATACCTTGTATTGAATATTTACATAGTCTTTTTCTTGTGAGCTCAATGCGCTTTTATTGTCACTCTTGTTAATTGTCACAGTGTTTCTGTGGGCAAAGCAGATGGTCACAGAAATGGAGGCTGAAGTGTAACCAGGTTAAATGACCTGTTTAGGGAGGTTATAATCAGAGACGTTGATGGGAAGGAGCCAAACCTCCTGATTCCAGACCAGTTTTCTATCTACTTCTCTTTGCCTCCAGTTTTTTTCACTTGTGACATCTGTTTCCATCATTGTCATGCTGTTAATTACTTAATATCACTTACCTGCAAGACTAGCTAAAGGGAACATATACACTCTGTTAAAAATATGTTTAATACAGCATGAGAGAAACAGTGACACTTTATGGGGACTACAAGTAGATTAGTTTAATTGGACTTTGCTTGCTTGATGAACATCACTAGTTTGGAGGACGCTGTGGGGTTATGTTTTACCTAAATGGTGATTTTTGAATGATGCACCTGCCTCGAAGTTACTGGTCTAGTTTTCCTGTGTGCATCAACTACAGCAAAACACGATCAATTGGTTCATTAGTGAATTATACTCAGTGAAGTGTCCACTGAATTAGCAGGTGTGTCTTTTTTTAATGATTTAAATTCATCATCTCATAATTTTTCCCAAAATCAGAATCAGGAAGTGGGTTGTCTTTGTCCTCTTCTCAGGGTCTCCCATGACTGAAATCAAGGCATTGGGAGGGACAGCTCATCTGATACTCAGAATCTTACAAGCCCCATCTGGTTGTTGGCAGAATTTACTGTGGTGCAGTTGTATGACTGTGGGCCAGAAAATGGTCTTGAGCCCACCCTCAGATCCTCCCCACGTGACCCTTCCTCTCACAGGATGACAACTTATTTCTTCAAAGTCAGCAGGAGAATGTGTCTCTGCTGCTTGGAATTTCTCTAGGGGGTTACTCCATTAGGTCAGGCCCACCAGGGATAACCTCCATTTTAATGGACTTCTGGTCCACTAATTGAGGTCCTTATTTTTAATGGGAGTGGTGTCCCATGTTATTCACAGGTCCTGCTCTCATTCTAGAGGAGGGATTATGTGAGGGCGTACACCACTGGAGGTCATTTTAGAATTCTGCTTCCAGATATTAGTAACTAGTCAGACAAAGCTATAGTATAGAATATTTATAACACAACTTTCAGTGTCTTAGAACAAATAAAAAGGAAGGGGACTGTGCTTAAGAAATATTTAAAAAGTAACAACTAAATGCAGTGGTTGAACTTAACTTGGATCTGGATTAAAACAGATGTAAATAATAAAACTTATACTTGGAAAAATAAGGAAAATATGAATGTAGATTGTATATTAAATTATGTGATAGGGTAAAATTGGTCATTTTCTTAGGTGTGATAATGGTATTATAATATTATGGTCATCTAAAAGAATGTTCTTAATACCTATAATTTTAAAAAATATCAGTGAATTTTAACATTCAGAAAAAATAATGAATTTTCACAATTATGTAAAAAAGCCACAATTATGTAATTTCAGAACATATTGTACACTATTTTAGCATGTTTATTTTTTCAGTTTCTACTGTAATAGAATAACAGTAATAAAACGATCTCAAGAAAAAAGAAATCTTGTATCTTTAATCAAAACATGTAATGAACAGAGCACGAAAACCGTGAACTTTCGAAAGCTGTAGCAAGTTCTGGGTAATGAACACAGATCTTCCACAGGAATGGAAACACTGAGCAGATGTATCTTTTTATGTTCAATCATCAAATATATAGTAAGGGTCTTGAGATTCTGTGAATATATATTTACAACTTGATATTGAATTGCACCCTATTAGCCATACCTTTTTTTTTTAATTGAAATGTTCTGTCTCCCTTTATTATATTAAGGTGTGAAACTGTAGCTCTTGTCAGGATACCCACATGCCTCTTCCTCTGGATGAATGACAAGTTTTAGAAGCAAATGGGACCTTGGATGTGTATTTATTAGTTTGTTAGTTTATTAGTTTAATTCAGGGGTTGCTTATGGAAGGGCAAAAATTTTGAAGGGTATATCCATCAAAGATTTCCCATGATATTTGGGTCTAATATATATGACTCATTGATTTAATAATAGAAAGAACTGATTTAATTGTTCTGACCACAAATTTATAGATAATAAAGTATAATTTGGTGACTAGAAGATCTATTATTTTTGCCCTCTTCCCCTTGTTTTCAATTTCATTTGTTACATGATGCTTGATTATAACTTGATGACCATACTTCAATTAGTCACTTTTATCTAGCAGTTTTACTTTTTTCCATGTTTCTATAGTCACTGTTTCATTCATTTTTTAATATATATGTATAAATATATTTTATATTTAGATTTATATATATATTATATATACATATATAATATATATATATATTACCTTCCTCTCTCCTTTCCACGCAAGATCACCATGTCTCTTGTGTTCGCATTTTCTGAGAGTGTGTTAAAAAAAAATATAGACCAAGTCTTATCTTTCTTGTCTCTTAAGATGTGTTTTATTGCCCTGGCCAGTGTGGCTTAGTTGGTTGGCGTGTCGTCCCATAAACGGAAAGGTCAGGGGTTCAAGTCCCAGTCAGGTCACATGCCTGGGTTGCATGTTCAGTTCCTGGGTGGGGAGCATATGTGAGGCAACAAATGGATGTTTTTCTCTCATGTTGATGTCTCTCTCCCTTTCTTTCTCTCCCTTCCTTCCCCCCTAAAATCAATAAGCATATCCTTGGATGAGGATAAAACAAAAAAATGTTTTGCTTTTGTCAAATATATCATGTGTAACCAATATATATTCTTTAGAAATTAGCTGCTTTCCAAGTCACAGGCCATATTATTTCAACTATAGTGTCTATAACATTTTGAGACTTAATTTGAATGGAGCTTCTAGTTTCCTTGGTTTCAAACATCATTGTTTCAAGTAACAGCATTGCTATAGCTTTGCTGAGTCTATAATCACAGGTTGTAAACTCATAGGTGATTGTAGGCTTTAAAAATTCACAGAAAGAGTAATTAAAAACACATTTCAAGTAATTAATATTAATTGAGTATACACTGTTAGTAGATTCAAAGAAACCCCTAAGTATAGCTTTTATCTTCAATATCGAAGAATTTTATTAAAATGTTCTTTGAAGACAGTTATAGATATTGCTTCACTGGTCTTTTTCCCAGGTGCTTCAAGAGAAACAGAATGCTTTTTGGCCTTTCCCGCTAAAGTCCCAGAATGCAGATTTACTCCAGGCCCCTGGGAGAACTACATGCTCCCGCTTGTGCTCTGAGTGTCCTCACCTAATGGTCTTCCCGGGACACATGCCATATGACCAGGGAGTCATCAGTGAAAACAGCTAGTGACTTCTCTGCTTATTAGTAGCAATAGTATTTGAATAAGATGATTCTTCAGTTTTCTCTTACCTATGGTTTCAAAATAGTGCATTACTTATAAATAAATTGACAAAGGTAGAACTTTATAGATTATCCATTAAGAAACTAGGTTATCATATTTTTTCTTTCTCATGTGCTTTGGACAATGGGTCCCCACGCCCCAGGCAGCAGAGCAGTACCAGTCAGGCCTGTTGGGAAATGGGAGGTGGGGGCGGGGGGTGATTGACGCTTGCCTGAGCTTTGCCTTCTGTCCGCTTCCCACCCCGCCCCCCGACAACCCATCTTCTAAGAAACCGGTCCCTGGTGCAAAAAAAGGTTGGGGACTGCTGCTTTAGACTATCTACTTCAGCATTTTTTTTCCTCTCTCTTGCTTTTTAAAATATTACATTTACTAAGAACTCACAATATGACAGGCACTGCCTGTCATATTTAATCTTATTAACAATTCCATTGAAAAAAAATTATATTATCGTCCTAATGTTACAGATGAGGGAGCAGAGATTTAGACATCTTAGTAATGTGCTGGTATGATGTAGAACCAGGATTTGACCTGAGGATTCCCTGACTGCATCCGAAACTGCTAACCACCAACATCAGCCTCTTACTCTTTGCTTTGGTATGAGTTCAGTGAAAACAAATATTTCTGGTGTTAATCATGATTACACAGTGGCCTGATGAGGCCTTATCAGAGAAGTAAAGAAATGACAATGGTGAAATCTTTAAAACTGTGATATGGGCATACACATAGTTTGATAGATCAAAGAAAAGGAAGTGAAAAGTACAGAAACTGATGGAAAAACACGCAGGCATTTAGTATTGAGAAAGATTATCAGTAAAAGTATAGCTAATAGGCCTTATGCACTTATAAGATGATAGGCACTGTGATAATAACACAATGTTCAATTGTGAAAATAGTCAACAGAATTATATACTGTTTTTCTCATTTAAAGAGAAAGAATTGAAGACATATAGTGCTTAAGTAACTTGTACAAGGTCACATGAAGTGAAGTTCTTTGGAGTCCCCAATAATTTTTCCATGGGTAAAGGGAATCACTGATTTAGGATGATCCGAGGACCAAGATAGAGAGAACCACAATGGCTTGTTTGCCTAATTCCGCACTGAATGCACTTGAATTCTGCATGCTGACTTTTCCCCATTCCTTCAGTTTATAAACATACAGTATTTTCAGAACTGTTCCCTTTTCTTACCCATTCAGCTGCCTGGGAGAACCCTGATTGGTACTTGACTGTAGTCCTATGGATCTCTTTTCTAGAAAGATTTTAAATGTGCCTTTACATTTTCTTCATTGTTAACCTACTGATCATTTAGCTCTTTGTTGTGGTTGCTAGTGTGTGACATTATGCTTTGTGTTGGGGTACCCCAGGATTGACTAGTTTGACAGACAATATAAGCTTTTTAGTGACATTGCCCAAGAAGGTATTGCCTAAAAATTACATGTGAATGTTTCTGGACCTTGATTATTGAAATATATCATCATTTTGACATTCTGAATATGGATTACTGATCAGTATATGTTATTGTGATGGACAAACTCCTGTGAGTCCAGCACATTCTTCCTTCTTAGCTGGTTGAACACGTGCCTCCTCTCTAGCTGTGACCAGCTATGATGGTCTCCTCAACCTGTGTCTGTACATTGTTCATCATTTACCTTTATTTTCCTTTGTTTCTATGATACTGAGAACATATAGGCAATTTCATAAATTTTAAATCCTGGGCCCCTGAGTAAATATTTAATAAATACCAGTCCTCCTTTGTAGTTATAAAATAGAATAGTTTCAGTTTTAAGAGGCTTCTCCTTGGGAATCTGCCCTGTTGCAAAGGAAACTTAGTTAGAAAATTTCATGTTGTGGTCAAAATTAGAAAGAGTGGAGAAATTCTTGCCTGACTCCTAGGTATGCCCTCAGGTTTTATAACTGCTATTATCATTGTCATCTATCACAGGAAGTGGAAAATGATGCCTTATGCCTCTTAAAATCTTGTGGATTTTCTGTCTGTCTGGCTAGCTATCTAGAGTTTTTAAATAAACTTTTAAATTTATATATTAAACAAATGAGAAAAAGTCATTGTGCTTTCTCTTAATCTGAATGTCACATTAAAAAAACTAATAATGCATCAGATAGCTTTGTCCTGCACTTAGTGAAATCCACAAACTTTCACTCAACCTTCTACGGCCCAGTAAGGTCTGGCCCCTACCTACCTCCCTGGTTACTTTCTGCAACACTTTTCTATTGCTCACTGCATTCGAGACACACTGGCTTTCTCCTGCTCTTTCTACTTGCCAAGGCCTTCCTTGCCCTAAAGCCTGTGCACATGCTGTTTTCTCCGCCTGGAATTCCCACCTTAGCACACTCTCTCTTTTTCAACTGTCATCTCTGAGCTCTTTTAAACATTAGTTGAAATACCATAGATTCGGAGAGGCCTTTCTTGACTAATTCCTCCTCAGTCTTATTAATCATTCTCATGCGTTGTCATACCTTTCCTTTACACCCCTTATAAAAGTTTATAATCATATTTTTATCTTATGCCTCTCTCATTCTCTAGACTACTGCTTCTCAAACACGGCTGTGCCTTAAAATCACCCAGAGAAAATTTCACATGCCATTGCTCAGATAAAATCCTAGGCCAATTGAAGCCATGGTTAGAGCTTGAGCATCAGTATTTTTCAAACAGTCTTCAGATGATTCTAATGTGTAACCAAAGTGGAGAACCATTAGGCCAGTTCAGAAGGAACAGAGGCAAAGGTGGTGTCTGTTGACCAATATGAATACCCACTGCCTAGCACAGAGCCTTATATACAAAGAGTCTTAAAATGTGTTAACCACATCCCAAGCAATCTAGTTATTACTATCTCTACCCTGTAAACAAAAGTAAGAAAGGATTTTTTTATACCTTATGTAAAAATAATGCCAGACCTGCACAACTACACAAAGAATTACAGCTAGACCTCAAAACAATACCTAGAACTATCAGAAAATTGAGCTATATGGAAAGCTGACAACCAGGCACTTAAAGATGCCACACACACCCAGACAGGTAGGAGGGGCAGAGATGCAGAGAGGGTAGAGAGGCTCAGAGACACAGTGTGGTGTGGAGAGGCGGCAGCTGTGAAATGGGTGGTCCCAAATTGACATGTGGTGGGTGAAAATTGGGAGGGTTACCTTGGGAGTCAGTGATCCCAGCCCCAGGCCATACTGCACAGCCCAGGGTTCTAGCACCAGGAAGATAAATCCCATAAATTCTGGCTGTAAAATCCAGTGGGGGGGGGGGGGTGGAATGGCTGAAGAAACTACCAGATTTTTGTGAGATTCTGCTTAAAGGACCTGCACAGAGTTAGAACTTAAGCAGGCCCATCCCCTCTGGGATTCAGTCCCAGGGCAACAGCTGGAAGGACACCAGTTGCATACAGAGAGTAAGTAAAGTGACTGGAAACAGAGCAAGTGCCGGGCAAACCTCCAGAAGCCTGGCAGAAACACTGTCCCCTCTCTGGACCCTCCCCCCAACACAGAACCATAAATCGGTGAAACGGGTTGCACCACCCTGGAGATTACCTAAGGCTCTTCCACACACAATTTACAGGTGCCTTTTCTACAATAGGCCACATCACTAAGAGAGTCAAAGCAGCTCGACCTAATACACAAAAGCAAACACAGGGAGGCTGCCAAATTGAGGAGACAAAGAAATATGGCCCAGATGAAAGAACAGAACAAAACCCCAGAAAAAGAACTAAAGGAAATGGAGATAACCAACCTATCATATGCAGAGATCAAAACACTAGTGATCATTATGCTCAAAGAACTCATTGAGTTGGCAACAAAATAAAAAAGACCCAGGGATGAGGGAAGGTTACACTAAGTTAAATAACAAAAAAATTATAGGCAACCAACAGTGGAGGGGAATGAAGCCAGATTTAAAACAGCGATTTGGAACATAAGGAAGATATAAGCATTCAGCCAGAACAGCAAGAAGAAAAAATAATTTTAAAAAAATGAGAATAGTATAAGGAACCTTTGGGATATCTCCAAACATATCAATATCTGAATCTTAAGGATATCAGAATGAGTGAGGAAGAGCAAGAAATTGAAAACTTACTTGAAAAAAATAAAGAAAGAACACTTCCCTAATTTGGTGAAGGAAATAGACATACAAGTCCAGGAATCACAGAGAGTCCCAAACAAGTTCGACCCAAAAAGAGGACCACACCAAGGCACATCATAATGAAAATGCCAAAGATTAAAGAGAGAATCTTAAAAGCAGCAAGAGAAAAGCAGAGAGTTACCTACAAAGGAGTTCCCATAAGACTGTCAGCTGATTTCTCAAAACAAGCTTTGCAGGCAAGAAGGGACTGGTGAGAAGTATTCCAAGTGATGAAAAGCAAGGACCTACAACTTAGATTACTCTGTCTACCAAAGCTATTAGAATGGGTGGGCAGATAAAGCACTTCCCAGGAAAGGTAAATCACCAAATCATTATTACATGAAGTGTTAAAGGGAATTATATAAGAAAAAGAAGATCAGAACTGTGAACTTCAAAATGGCAACGAATTCACAACTATCAACAACTGAATCTAAAAAAACAAACTAAGCAAACAGCCAGAACAGAAACAGAATCATAGATGGAGATCATTTGGAGGGTTATCAGCTGGGAAGGGGAAGTGGGAGAATGGGAGAAAAGGTGCAGGGATTAAGGAGCATAATTGGTAGGTACAAAATAGACAAGGGGGTGTTAAGAATAGTATAGGAAATGGAGAAGCTAAAAACGTATATGCCTGATATATGGACATGACCTAAGGGGGTGGATCGCTGGAGGGAATGGGGTACCAGGTGGAGGGGGCAAAAGGGGAAAAATTGGTACAACTGGAATAGCATAGTCAAACTTATATATATATTTAGTACCAGATTTTTTCTCCATTAACCCACATGAAATGAAAGATATGTGCTATATTGATTCCAAAGCAAGGTGGCATTGTTTTTTGCAGGAACTGTTGAGCTGTAAACTAGATCACTAGAAAGCAGGTAGTGAAATTTAGGACAAAATATGTTACAGATGTCTTTTATTCAGTATTCTGTATTATTCAGTATTCTTAAACAAACCAACAAAATAACAAAGTAATCCAGAAATTGCACTGTAAATAAATGTCATGTTCTATTTTGATATTTAAAAATTATTGTGACATATACATCACTTAAGAAATTTAAAAGATCTATTTTAATAAGCTTATCATTTTTGTCATTCAACTGAAATCTGAGGCAAAGAATATTGCATTTTAATAGTACATTGTCATTTAAAGGCGCTTGTATGTATACTGTAATATATGGTCCTTGGGCAATATCTGTAGGAAATGAAAAGAGGTGTTATAATGCCAGTATTCTCTGCATCTACAATTTAAGTGAGTTTTATAAATAGGGCCTTGTAGCTTATTACACATCATTGGTAAAGTGTTTATCTCTTCAGGGAAACTCCACCACTTATCAGAAACTTAACAGTAATCAAAAGCTATTTCCTATTTGTCATCATGTTATTATTTCTCAGTTGACATGCTTTTTTTTAGGTCATTCACAGTCCCCAAATGTACACAAATTACCCTAATCCCTGTGGTTGTCTGGTATCTCATGATAATAACATACCTGCTGTATTACCTTGGCAAAAAATTTGTAAGTTGAAATATTATACTTCTTTTTTCCAAAAATAAGAAAGATACGCATTACTTTTTAAACTGATTCTTTTAGAAAAATATTTATATGAGAGCTTACCAGGCTCTGTGGGTGTTTTTAATTCATATTATAATACTTCTAGAATGTGCCCTGACTGTTGTGGCTCAGTGGATTGAGTGCTGGCCTGGAAACCGAAAGGTCACAGGTTTGATTCCCAGTCAGGGCACATGCCTGGGTTGCCGGCTAGGTCCCCGGTGGGGAGCATGCGGGAGGCATCCAATTGATGTGTCTCTATCTCTCGCACATCGATGTTTCTCTCTCTTTCTCCCTCCCTTCTCCTCTCTCTAAAAATAAATGAATAAAATCTTTAAAAAAATACTTCTACGATGTAATATAGGAAGATTTATGCTTTTGGAGAAGAGTTCAGCTGTATTTAATAACTTGTCTAGTTTAATAACCAGACCAGCTGTAGGACAAAGAACATGGGCTTCTCTCTCAGTCATGTTTCATGTTTATTTCCCCCTTAAGAAATGTGATAATATCCTAATGGTAGAATTGTGATCTGGGACTTAGAGGGTCAGATAAAGTAGTTGTGAACGATCTCTGGGACACCCTGGGTTCCCCAGCTTGCAGAATGACAGTTAAGTGACTGCAGCAGTACAGGCTGTTTAATTACGTCCATTAAGTAACTCAAGAGCTTTTCTTTAACTCATTTATTTCATTTACACCTTTTATATCTAAAATTGACACCATCATTCATATGCGTGAATAGCATTAAAAATAAAATTATGTTGAGGCAATTTGAAGTTAAGCGGAAACAGCAACTGGTACTACTACAAGGAGGTACTATTTGAGAGCCTTGGGAACAATTCACTGGCTGTAAACATAAATGGGTGGGACAATTCCAAGGCTGGCTCTTCTGTCACAGTGATTTTGAGCCTAGTCTCAGAACTGGACATTAGGTTTAGTTGCTGAGAATAGCCTTCTCTTAACGACAGTGCATATACTCTGGGGGAGCTTGCCATATTCAAGGTGGGGGCTCACTGTTGCAGGGCCCCCAATATCAGTAGGAGAGTGTGCGTGATCTCATGTTGATTATAATTTATTGGGAGTGAAAAGAATAACTGCAGTGCAAGGAAGAGTAGAAGAGCTATAAAAGATATGTTGCGAACAAATTAATCATCTCAAAGTTAGTTGATTGAGTAGCAGATGTTCGGTGTCATATATTCTATTCAATTAGCATGGGGATGTTAAAAACAAAGGTCTTATAGTCAGTGATAAATCTTGGTATTTGCTACGTATTTATTTCCACATGTTCAGCTTTAGCCATGACATTTTGGTTTTATATCATAACCTTGAGAGCTATATACAATGTTGTATTTTATAGACATTTACATTAAAATTCAAGATTCATGAATGAAAATGACTTCACTATCATACTTTCAAAGAATGCAAAATATTTTTAAAGCTTTGTTCCATTGCTAACCATAGATTAAATTGCCCTGTTTTGGAAAGTTCTAACACATAAATCTATTAGAATGGTAATTAATGCCCTGAAAATGTATTTCACAGCCTGGTTGTCAGTGACATGAACAAGCTAATGCACAAATAGGCGGTGAAATTTTGTTTTGTTTTTAGCCTCTTAGACTTCCTAGCAAGACAAGATTTATTAGTACTGTACCTTTCCTATGGAAATCAGGTTTTCTAAATGGGTAAATTAAAGCTCATTGTAAATTGCTAAGGGTAATATTGGAGTCCTTTGTGCTTCAGGGCTTCCAATGTGGATCTTTTAACCTTTGGTCCCATTTAAAGGTAGTTTTCCTGAAAGATTTATTCTCCCTCTGATGGCATTTCTAGATGCTGGACATGACGAGCCGAGACTGCAGAGTTTGAGGGAAATAATTTATTTCTTTAAAACTGAATTTTATTTGTTTTTTTAGAGCTGTCATTATTGCAGCATTTTGAGGATATATATCTTAAAAGTTATATTTTTATATATGTTTTAAATGTCCAATATAACTGCTGGAATATTTAGTCTAAAAAGAAGTATGAACTTAAACTTAGCCATTCCTAAATTCATTTCCTTAAGTTAGTCTTTTGTGATTTTGATCCCAGGAATGATTAACTATTTAAATTTTTTTATGTTTATTTCAGGTAACTAGATTCAACTATGTGAAAAAAATATGAGTTGTAGTTATTTAGTGATTAGTACTTTGCACAATTGAACTAAGTTGGATTTTTCAACATGTAAATCAATCTTCTTTAGGCTATCATAAGCAAAGCAGGGTAAGTGTTATACACCAACTGCTAAAATGAATAACTGGAAAAAAAAATAAAATGAATAACTGGGACTAAAGAGCTTTTTGTTGTTGGTTGCAGTTAAAATGGACTATCTCTGGAAATGTAACTTTTACTTTGCCTGTTTTTATAGTAACGCCGCATTAAGATGTCAGGTCAAAATATTTTTTTCTTTCTCTCTCTGTTTTGATATTTCATTTGAGAACCAATATTTCAAAAAATGCAGTGATTTAGTACAAATTCCTTAGCTCCAGTCAGATAAATAAAGCTTACCAGATTCTGTGAACTGATTTATTGATAGGACTCGGAGGGATCACATGCCTTTTTGAGACATTAGAAACATTTCTGAATTCTAAATTTTATTGAAGTTGTCCCCAAGAGAGAAGCAGAGTGGGAGAAAAACCCTCTATTCTTTCCATAGACTTGGACATCTTAACAGAGTTTTAATTTTCCTTTTCAAAATGTCAATATTTAAAAAAATAAATAAGAGTAGTGATCATACAAACATCATGCTAGTCACCAATAACTGCTAATAAGAACAGTCTTCTGTGTGGCCAGTTTTCTGTGACCTACATAATGAGACTCAAGACTGGCATCAATATTTGAAATATGAAGAAAATCTCCATAAAGTTTTTATAACGTTATTTTTACTTCTTTGCAAACTAAGTTTATACATTTTTTTTCTCAAAGAATTAGGAAGTATTTTGTATAAAATGTACCTCTTTTAAAAATATCCTTGAATAGAAAATAAAATAAACACATTTGTTTGGAGATGATCATAGATCCAAACAGCTTTTCTTTGCTTTTCTCAAACCCAAACATCTTTTCTCTTAAAATGAATGTAATTTGAAAGACCCCCAGATGCCAACTGTATCACCCTGTGACTTGTGATGAGAAACTGACAGATTAGAGAGAGGTTGGCAGCTATTAGAGAGAATCGAGGATCCCGACATGAGCCCTTACCTGCGCTTCTTCCATGGGATCTTTAGTAGTTCTGAAGTTAACCCAGGCAGCTGATTTCGTGTCCTTTTCTGAGAGGGACCCTCTAGTCTAATATTGCCCTTGGTTCTGTGTGCCAGATTTTAGATTCTACAGACCACTCAGAATAGAGGTAAGTGCTTATGCCATGAGAAAGCAAGCAGTATGATGTCTTAAGTTCCCCAGTTTGGACTTTACTTTATTTTATTTGACTCCACATTAATAAGAGTGTTATTTGGAGGGACCAAATAAAGGGAGTAAAGGAGACTATTTTGAGCAAGTAGGAGAAAAAACCATCTTGTCCTGTTGGAGAGAATGCGCTTCTCTCTGTTGCCATTTCTACACTGTCCTATATTTGCCATGGGCAAAGCCAAGAATACTAAAGTAGCAATGTTAACTATAACACCAGAAATTAAGTTTTCGGAGGGAAACATGAAGAAAATTAAAGCTGAAAAGTAAAATATTAAAGGGAACTTTTAAAAACAGTACTAGCGATAAATTAATAAAAGTGTAAAAGGAGGTTAGACATTCAGCCTAACATCACCTAAAGGAAACTAAACTAAGAAGACTACAAATGCTTTAGAAACCAAGAATTAAATAAAAATAAAAATAAAAATGAGACAGTAGGCGATAACCTGGAAACAAAAGAAAGAATGAAAGAAACGACTGACTCTTCAATGTGAAGTACACTAGAACAAGCAAAGCCAACTGATGTGAACAGGTTAGCCTCGGAAGGAAATGTAGATGGAGAAAGGAGAGAGTGGGGTCCTTGTACACTGGTCCCCGGAACTGAGGCAGCTCCATGGCAATGGGTTCTGCAGAGATCTTTACCGGCAGAGAGAGCTGCACTGTGGAGGGTAAGATGTGCTCCTGGGGGCCTCCTGTCAATGGCTCCTGTCCCCCAGCCCCCTCTAGGATACCTGAGAGGGCGAGGAGATGTGCCCTTCAGTAAATCGCCATCCATCCTGCTGCCAGCTTCCCCTCACTGGCTTTGCACAGTCCTGAAAGCTGCCACTCCTTTGCCATCCTTTGTGAGACCCACTCCTTGAAGGAAGACCTCACATTTAGCCCAGTGTTGCTCCGGCAGGAGGTCAAGTACCGGTGTGGCTGGCTGTCCATTCTGTCATATGATCAGCTGTCTTATCACTTTATATTTTTAACATCCTACGAATTCGATATTTTGTAATCAAGATTTTTTCAAGTAAAAATAATAGTGAACTTCTTAAGTTTAGAAAAGTTTATTTTGAGAAGGTCTGCTTTCTCAGATGCTGACAATGATTTGTTACAATTGTACCTGCCATCACCTAAGGCTGCCTGCCTGTTGTTACTCCTCTCTCTCTCTCTCTCTCTCTCTCTCTCTCTCACACACACAAACTCGCTCACCCTCTTAATCATGCACCAGTCAATGTACAGTAACTTTTCAATTGCATATGCCAGATAACTCACATTTCAAGTGCCCAAACTGTGTATTGGAATCTTCCATGGGGGTTTGCTAAGATAGGGGCCATGAGAGAGAGAGAGAGAGAGAGAGAGAGAGAGAGAGAGAGAGAGAGAGAGAGAGAGAGAGAGAGAGGTGCACAGTATGCCAGTTTAACACAGTGTATCTACTTACATCTAATATTATTCCCCAAAAGATTGAGGTTGGCCTTCTTCCTGGGGTTGTTGTTAGGATGGG
Organism: Furipterus horrens; assembly: GCF_987537825.1. Classification (NCBI taxonomy): domain Eukaryota; kingdom Metazoa; phylum Chordata; class Mammalia; order Chiroptera; family Furipteridae; genus Furipterus; species Furipterus horrens. Next base: position 193,739,791 of record NW_028327171.1, read on the forward strand.
AAGTTTAACAAGCACACATTTTAAGTAATAAAACCTTGTACAAATTTTAGGAAATATTTATGTGCAAAACACTCAAGGCCCTTTATTTTTTGTCTCTAAACTTTCAGCCCAGGTTTCGTTCTTCTATTTCTTTGCCTCTCAACCTCCAGGGACCCGCACTGCAAGCACATCAAGCTAGTTGGTTGACATTTCACACACAGTGAATTTGTAATTTCCAACTCCCGTGTTTTTGTGTGTGTGTGTGGTTCCTTCTGCGTTGTAAGGCTTCCCAACCCTGCTGTCCTGTGAAATCTTGCTTATTAAGGTCCAGCTTAAATGTCATCTTCCCCTCCCTACTTTCTTCAACTGCTTTCCCTCAAACACACATAGAATGAATCTTCCCCCTCTCTTCCTTCCACGGCACTTGCTCGTTCAGCTATTTTATCATGTCACAGTGTTTATATTGACTTTGGTATTATTCTTCCCTCTTGTTGAGGAGGCTTTATTAGTCAGTGTTTTCCAGAGAGACAGAACCAGTCAAATGTAGGTAATGGGATGTAGGATGTATATGTATGTGCATGCATGCGTGCGTGCATGTGTGTGTCTGTGCTTACTATAAATAATTAGGTCACCATATTATGGGGGCTAAGTCCCACGAACTGTAATGGGCAAACTGAAGACTTAGGAGAACCAGTGCGTAGTTCCAGTGTGAGTTCAAAAACCTGAGAGCCAGGAGCCAATAGTATAAATTCCAGTCTGAAAGCTGGCAGGTTGAGACCCCGTGAGAGACAAGGTTTCAATCCAGGTCTGAAGACTGGGAGAGAACAATGTCCCAGCTCAGACGGTGAGGCAGGAAGGTGGCAGCAAGAAAATTCTTTCTTATTCAAATGTTTTATTCTCTACCGGTCTTCCCCAGATTGGCCAAGGCCCACCTACACTGGGGAGGGTAGTCTACTTTCTAGTCTCCTGATTCTAATGTTAATCTCATCCCTAAACACTCTCACAGACACACCCTGAAACAGTGTTTAATCAAATACCTGGGCATCCCAAGTCCAGTTCATTGGCACATAAAATTCACATCACGGAGGCAGTATTCTGCACATGTGTTTTGCCAATGTTGCCAGACAGGTGACTTAAGGAAATAATTCTTTCTATAAAAAACATCGCTTACTTTGCATATGATAATGAAATTAAAGTCTTTGCAAGAAGTTTGAAGTCTAGTCTCATTTGATAATTGCATATAATCATGGAAAAAGTATAGAGTAGAAAGAATCCTATATATTCTAGTCATAGAGCAAGAGTCTCAAATTAAATGATTTTAGGAGCTAGGCAAATTAATAAATCAGTACAGGATGTTGTGTATATGCCAACCCAGAATGATGGGAACTGTGGCACATAGGAGGACTCAAATCATAGCTAAAAGTATGCAAATTTATAATTTTAAGCTGTTAATTGAAACTAGCCTTTGGCTAAGTTCTTTCCCTTATTTAGGTATCAACTAGCTATAGGACTTTAGAAATTTATTTTATTTTCCTAGAACTCAAGTTATTTTATTAGACTAGATGGCTAATCTGTATTCTCAAGAACCTTTCCATGCATTTTACCTGCCGGTTAAGTTTGAAAGGTTATGAAATAACACCTTTGCTGATCTAAAGATGTCCAACACGAATTCAAAGGAAAGTGACATGTTATCTTCTGAAGCAACATAACCTTCCAGTGACACTATAGTGAATTGTATTGAAACAGTAGGTCTATAGTTTTGAAAAATATCAAGAGCAGAAATATCCCAATCATATTTTTGTATCAAAAAACCACTAGGAACATGAGTGTGCCTCCTAATGTAATTTGACAAAATCTCTTGGAAATTAGGTAGCAAGTCTCTCCAGGCATTGCCAAGTCTATACATTGCTATATGTGAGCATGCTTTCTAAAGCTTGAAGAATGCTTCCTGTTGTAAAAGAGGATGGTTTTCTATACATATGTGGTAGTGTGTACTGTTTTTTCTTGTTCAAAATCTTTTCATATAGCCCCGAAGCCTTCAAACTATAATTTAAAGCAAGACAGCCTCTGTGGATTTATGGAGTCGTTTTCGCTTTGGCTAAAGCCCTGTATGGTCACAGACCACTAGATTTAAAAAGGCAGCCGAACTCGTCCAAAGACCAACATAAATTTTCAGAGGTAGAGAAAAATGGTGCCTGCTTATTAAATTAGTGAGAATATAGTATTTGGCAGCTACAAATAAATGATGTTTCCCCCCCTGAAGTTAGAAGCAAGACCGTTAGAGATGTGTGATGTTGGGCTCACATTTGTCAAGTTTAGCTACATTAGTTGAATAATTTGCATGTTACATCATGCACTTACTTCAGACTTCCATTTGGATTTGACTAGATAAATGGGTTCACCTTTGCCAAAAGCTTCCAGTTATGAACACATTTAAAACAATTTTCCCCAGCACACTGAGACTGAACATGAGCATTGAAAAGAAAAGAAAAGGATCTTGTTGTCTCACCAGGCTTCTCTCTGGTGCTCCAGTATTTATGTTACAGGATTTTCTAAGTGCAGTCAGAATCAGGCATTCTCCATTGGTTGCCTACATCCACTTTCCATTTGTCCTCTTGTTTCATAGAAATTATTAATATCAGTCCAATAAAAATAGGGCTTTTTCCTTTGGCAATTCATTATTGGAAGCCATTTTCACTGACGTTAAGGGCTTGGGGATGAAACATGTTTATCCTTGACAGATCTTGGTATTTTTTTTATGTTTCACAGGAACCTTTCCAAGTCCTTTTTTCTATAAAAACAAAATAAATTATAAGGATGGAGACTATGGTTGATTAACTGGATGAGCTTTCTAGAGGCCTCTCTGAGAAAGTGCTGCTCAGCATTTCTAGTCATGAACCTCATGTGAAAGGATACTTACTACCTAGGGCAAGCAGCTTCACTTCTGTTTAATCCAAAGATGCTATTGGGAAATGCAGGTTTTGAAAATAGGTTCTCTTTGGAGCTGTGTTTTATTAGTATACTATGTTACATTTCTATGGAAATGTGACTTATTTCTCCTGATTCTAGTATCAATATCCCACATGCAGGAACTAGGTACAAAATGGGGAATGGAGAGTATGCTCTACTAAGAGCCTTTCCCTTCCCATCAGCATCTTTGATTTCCTTAAGAATTTTTTATTTGACACGTATCACTTGACATGGTGATATATCTACTAGTAATACTATATATCTTTTTATTTAATAAATATATACACATATTTTTGAATAAAATGTCTATATCTTTTGGCTATTAGTCTATGCTTTATAAATCAAGTCTATCTTATTAGTCAAATATTCAAATATCGCTTCAGGCTGGGAGTTACTTTGTCTCTTTAAATTGACTTTGTGAATTTCTAATTAACTAATGGTAGGGTAAATTCTTACATTTAATACATACTTAAGCACTCTCTAGATACCAGATGTTATCCAGGATATAAAATGAGTTGGTTCTTCAAGGATAAATTGGACTTATGAGTAATAATAATAATAATGATAAAGATATTTTAATGAAAGCTAGGGGCTAGCATTAAAGGAGCACTTTTTATGGTAAGTCATATCTCGTGTAATACAACAACGTGAGAGGTAAGCCCAGAGTTAATGGACAGGTGCTAAAGTTTGACTGACAGGTTTCTAATTCCGGCTTTATCACTTTACTGGCCATGTAATCCATCTAGCCTATCAGCGCCCCCAGTTTTGGAGATATTGATGGTAACTACTTTCTAGAGGTGGCAGAGGTGGTAGAGAAATAACTGAATATACAGTCTGATACTATGTGGTTAGGACATGGTAATTACTCAATAAATGTTAGCAACTATTCTCCTTATTATATAGATGAAGAATATGATTGACTCTTAGAGAAGCTATGTAACGTTCATGTATTTAAAAAGTAGTTTGAGCCAGGATTTGATCTCAGACAACCGGAATTCAGAGTCTGGTTTCCAACTACCAAGAATTCTAGGAAAGAAAAGAGTAACAGCAGATTCAGAAGCTTGATAATGTGTATGTATGTGACAGTGAGGCACAAGCAACCGTTCAATGTTTGCCTCTGACATCAATGTTTCCTTTCCTTCCCCTCCCTCCCCTCTCTCCACTCTCCTCCCCTTCTCTTCCCCCCCACCCCCCATCTCTCTCTCTCTCTCTCTCAAAAATCAGTGAATGTATCCTCAGATGATGATTTAAAAAAATTTAAAGATTAGGGAGTTTACAGAAGTGGTATCACTAGGTAATATCCTTGAGCCTTTTTTTTCTTTTTAATCACAACCGAAGTGTTGTAGTTCCATAAACTCTGCCTTGTCGTTGCTCTGCATTGATTGACTCAAGGATTCTGACTCCAGCTAGCAAAGTTCACCAGGATTCTAAGCATATGCAGAACTTTTGCTAAAGGGACTAGACATGGATATCCACTAACTGCATATCTTCTCTCTGTGGAGAGAATGATGAAGTTCAATTGCAATCAGACATTATTCCACAGGGAATATGACCATAGAATAGGGTTAGAAAGTCACATGATTCAAGTGCAGCCAACTTCATGGCATGTTACCTGTGTGGTTGCTCAGGGTCCCATGTCCATCAGGGCCCTAAGCATGGTTAAATGCTTTGCTGTCACTGCCTTGAAATTCTTAAAAATTTTTGAACAACGGCTCTACATTTTATTTTTCACTGGACCGAGATATGATGTACTTGGTTCTAGATATATAAATTTAATGGTACAATACTATAATCCTGTGTCTCATCCATTTTACGGTAAGGATATCCCTATTGACAAGACAGCAGGTTTGTACCTTAATCTAGTGGATCTCTTCAACTGGATAATGCTTAAAATGACATCGCCAGCATGTTCACCTCTTACACCATTGTCTTGACTTTTCTTACTGTCTCTTATATCACTGACAAGTACTTCTTTCACCTGCGTGTATAACCACTTAAACATTGCCTGGGTGTATATTTTTAAGTTGACTGTGCAGATTTATAAACAAACCATTACAAATTAATTTAATAGATCAATTCTGAGAGAATTCATTGTTTTCTGAGTCTTTAAGAAGTTCCTCACGTATTACTTACATGTTATAGATGAAATTAATGTATTAAGTTTAAAATTTATATGAAAATGGGATTAAGTGGCAGAGCAAATTGGAAGATAGAATATAACCAAGAGCTTTTAGGTAAATAGAGAATGTGGCTAGAAACCCAGCAGTTATCAGGGCAATAAGTTGGCTGGCCCGTGGCGACTATGCTGTTAAATAAACAATGGAAAGAACAGTTGGGTGAGAGTTAAGGACACACATCCCTTTTTCTTATCCACCACTGTTGGTAGTCCAGGCCTTGCTGGAGTATTTAATCCTTGGCAATATGATGGCCCGGGAGGCAGTTTATAGGAAAGCAACAAACATGATTAATGACTGGAGAGTAGGGGATATAGAAGAAACTTCAAAAGATAGTAGCACAAAAACTTTCTCTTGTCTGGAAAACAAAAAATATATAACTAAAGAAATTTTAGAGTCTTCAGTCAAACTGAAGGTGATATTCTAATGATTTTGTAAGTTTATCTCATTTTAATAATAAATTGGATGCGGAATTTCAACATAAAGAATTTGCAGAAAATAATGATAGACACTTGGATTGCAAAATCCTATAGCAACATTAGAATTTTATTTGTGATTTCTTTATTGTAATAGCTTGTATCTATCTGTATTTGTTTAGAATATGAAGGTATGATTTAAAAACCAAAAGCCTATCAATCAAAACATTTTCCACCTGCTCTTTCTTAGGGGGCTATCAATGCAGTAAGTTTAATGAAACCAGCATTGTTTTAGTACTTGCCCATCAGAAAGTATTACTGGTTCCAGGTGAGTAAGTATTTATGAGGGACCTTTGAAGATTTAATAGAGGGTTTTAAGTGAATGGAATGCCATGTAATGAAAATTTTACATCATAAACAAAATTGAAAGGTAAACTGGCAAAAAATAAATTTGCGAAGATTAAAAGACAAATTTAATATACCTAAAAAGAGCTTATATGCATTAATAAGAAACACAAAAAGTGAAATGGAAAAGAAGGGCAAAGGTTATGAACAGACAATCCATTGAAGAAATAAAAGTGGCTTATAAAATTATTTCCAGTATTAGTGGTAATCAAATAATTGACCTTTAAACAGGTGGATATAATTTTGTCTGAAAAATGTTCAATGACTGAAAAAGTAATACTACTGTACAAAGATAACCTCTACTTTCATATGTCCAGAATGAAAAAATGGTGAAATTATGTATGATATGGCTAATTATGTTTTGAAACATTATTCAGTCATAAATTTTCTTTATTTTTTTGCAGATTAAAAAAGAGAAAATTTCTTATAAGAAAATCCTAAGTGAAAATATCAGAAAACAAAATGGTGTGTTATGCAGTATGGCTCAAGTAATGTTAAGATAAATATGTAAATACATAGAAACACTGGAGAAAAACATCAACATTGCAATAGAAGTTTTCTGGGATTTCTGATGATCTTGTATGTCTTGACTTCTGGGTATTTTCAGAAGTCTTCCTAATGACATCCTTTTGAAGTTTTGTTCTCCTTCCTCCTTCCTCACCCTCTTCCCCTCTCCAACGAACAGGCATCGCATACTGTAGGGAACTGGGGGAGCCTGTGATCTCCACACGTCCTTGCCCCCTCACTTTACTTTTTGCGTAGAAAACATAACGGCTTGGGTAACAAAGTTAGAAAGCAGCCTTTGGGTTCAGGAGCATCAGTGCGAAGCATGACTGTAGAAACCCACGCCGATGATGGTCCTAGAAACCTGCGCTTGGGAGTCCAGTCCTAATTTTAAAACGTGTGTTTCTTTTCTTTTTTTTTTGCCATAAGTATACTCAATGTGTTTCAATTTTTCATTTGGAAATAAATCATACTTCTTATGGCTACAGAATATATTTTAGATTCTGTAGAAAGGTCTTCTGCCCTAAAGTTACAGATTTATCACGGACTTGCAAAGACCATCTTTCTACAATTAGAGACAAGACCTAAAACGCAGTCGCTCTGGGAAGTAACGTGCCTCCTGTGACTGTGAGCAAGGGCAAGGACCCCAGGCTTCTTGTCTTCAGCCCCCAATTAGCAAGACATCATTCTTTGTGAGTTTAATAAACCCACAATCATAATTACAAATCTTGACATTTAGATGCTCCCAAAGTCAACACCCACCCCAGCAGGGTTAGCTACCTTATCACTAGTTAAAGAGATGTAGAGCAATTAGAAGCTAAAGGAAAAAGGTTAGCTGTACCACTCAGATGGAGGGAGTTCAGCAGCTAAGCCCACCTACAACAGCATTGTTAATTTTTTTTAAATATTGGCTTTGAAGCCTTGTCACTCATGACAAGGAAGGTCTGAGTCTGAATGGAATGTGTAGGCAAAGTGCTTCCTTGTCTCTCACTAGGGCTGCACGCTGACCTTTCTGTGGTCTCCACCAGTTGCTCAGCTGTCAGGAAATGCCGGGGGAGGTAGAGCATCATTGGACCTGTCATGAGGTCAGTCAGCTGGTGCTCAGGCCAATTTGCTAAATGTGTCCATTCTAAAGAATCTGGTCCCTAACTGGTCAGATGAAATGTAGTACCAATTAATCCCCAGCCCATTTTCAGGGAGTTGTGCCCTTCTTCATATTTGTAGTCCACTCAGTGCTTTACCTGGCCTTGGGGTATCTCAGGCCTGGAATACGAGGCCACCTCAGGGACACGTGAAGCTGCTGAAACTTATGTTTTAGGCTACCAGAGTGACAGGCTAGGGGATACTTGCCTCAGGCCAGCACTGACCTATTTTGATTAGTATGTTCTGAGTGGTTTGCACACCACAAAGATATTGCATACAGCTCAAGTGCATGCAAAAAAATTCTCTTTGAAAATTGTAATGATATAGTAAGATCTCATTGTTTTTCCTATCAGCTTATCAATTTTTTATCTGTCTTTCGAAGGTGGTGGCTTTGTCATTATTCTCTGCAGAGGTTTATTATGTGAGAGGTGTTGTCTTAAAAGCAGAAAGGCTTCTTTTTCTTTTCTTTATTTTTTTTTAAAGAAATAGACCGCTCTATTTGTAGCCAAGTCATAAATTAAAATACTTGTCAAAATAAATGAATAGTATGTTTGTTATATTCATGACTTAAAATCACATTTGATTGCTTACTCATTAATCCACAGAATTAAGCAGTCCACCCTGGATTGCAGTCATTAGTACAAATAAGCAGGGTTCTTCTGACAGAAGTACAGGAGAACACTGTACAGTGGTGTTTGTTTCAAAACTAGGTATGTTAATGTGCAAATTAGTTTTACAATTTCAAAAGGCTTCCTCTGGAAGAGAATCAGACGCCTTAATGTAGTCCGTCAGGAAATGGGATTGGGATCATTAAATACTAAAGTGGACTTTAGATGGAAAAATTGCCAATTTACATTGATTCTTCAGTATGGGCAGAAGCTAACTTGCCCTGTATAGGACCATACATGGTAATGGACATTACCTTTATTCCTAATTGAATGGAAAATCAGGACACAGGGAGGTGGTGTCCACATAAAGTTGTAGATATTCATATAAAAGAGGCTTCACTGTCCCTTTTGGATATAGCAGAAAGCATAAATCGCTCATTTATCTGCCCCAATTTTGTCCTCCCAATCCCATGCTAGGAGCTTGGAACATAACGTCAGTTGTACTTCAGTTCTCTCATCTGTAAATTGGGGATGATAGTGCTTTTCTCATAGGGTTTCTTATGAGTATAAAAGAGCATATGTGAGCACTTCAAACAGTGCCTAGCACATGGTGAGGACCCATATATAAATATGGGTCAAATATAAAATTTTAATGATGTTACCCATGGTGTACAGTTTTCTTATAGATAGAGAAGAAAATCAAGGATCTTCGTGCCATGTGACTGGTGATGATAAAGACATGGACACAGTATTGAAGAAATGTCACAGAACTTGCTCTCAAGGGCCTCATATGGAAGATTTGAATTTCATTTTGAAGGCTAGAAGAATATATAATGAAGAAATTTAAGTTGACACAAGACCATGCCAGATCTGTGATGGAAAGACCCATCTGGCAATAGTGTTGTGGGTAAATTCAGGGGGCTGGACTGGAACTGGAACCCAGATAGGAATTGAGGCCCGTAGAGTGGATATGTGTACACCTGGCCAGAGGCACTGTGTCATGTCATTGGAATGGGATAATCCCAGAAGAGAGAAATCATCCTCAGATTCCAGTAAATTATTGCCTTTAATCTATTGACATCTATTGGATGGCTGTGGTAGCACTGAGCCTTGGCTAAGAGATTATCAAGTTGTATGTTCCTGAGACAGTTAGCACTTCCATTTTGTCAGAGAATAGAAATTGTAAGAAAGCAGGGAAAAAATAAAACTGAGCCAGTGAAATAATTTTCAACCTGGATCTTACAACATTCTAAGTGTATGTATGCTTTATAATTTACAAAATATTTTTTTCATATTCTATTTTATGTTTTGTAGTGTCAGATATTTGCTTCAAATAAAATATTCTTTCAAAAAGGTTAAATGTGTGTGATTTAGATAAGAATAACTTGAATAAAAAGCCAATTGTGTATTCATGTGTCTGTGCATTTTAAAATATCTTAACCTGTATCTTCATCTCCAGTAATGTATACTCTCCTGAGATCTCCAAAGCCCCCAGTACTGAATAAAACTGAGAAACTGTTAACAGCGAAAGGTACCAGATATCAGACCTCAGACCTTGAGTTCAGCTAAGAAAAGAATTCACAGCCAAGGAACTCATCAAATAGAAGCTAAAGTTTATTTAGAAAGTCACAAAGGTAGAAGAAGTGAGCCTTGGAAGGAGTGAGCCAGCTGGGCTGCGTGGGCTCAGGGAACAAGTTACAGAGGCCAAAGAAGGGCCCTTGGAGTTTAGGAGAAAGAAAGCAAAGAAAGAGGGAGGAAAGATGGAGGTGACAGAGAGGAAGAGAGAGAGAGAGAAAGAGAGAGAGAGAGAGAGAGAGAGAGAGAGAGAGAGAGAGAGAGAGAGAGAGAGAGAGGGAGAGAGAGAGAGGGAGAGAGAACGAACCTGAGGAAAGAAGATGGAGAAAGGCATGTGCTGATCCAGAGAGAGAGAGAGAGCTGAGTTCTGGGTCCTGTCTTGAGACGTTTTATCTGCTTTCCAAAGGCAGGAACCCTAGGGGTCCTTTCAGGATCATGGTCATTGCAGCTGGTCCTGGTGTCAAACCTGAGGTTACCCGACCTGGCCTTGCTGCTTTTCTGAGCCTGGAGCTGAAACACAACTGAGGCCTACATGTTATCTCTAGTTAGTCCAAACTCTGTCTCTGTGGTCAACAGACTGAGGTTTTGTTCTTAAGATTATTTGATTGTGGTCACAACCTCATTGTCCTGAGGGCTTAGTGCTTAAGGGAGTGGTTGTGCAAAGGCTGTAAGTCTATTCTAAAGGCCCCCTTGTTTCTCCTCTGAGGGGGTCTGCCACATGACTAGCAACATGCCAACGGCGGAAAGGTCAGGGGAAGGTCCAAATTACATAGCCAGCGATATGAAAGGTCGGGGTCTGAACCGCATGACCAGCAGTATACTAGGAGAGGAGAGGAGAGGAGAGGAGAGGTCACCCTGAGGGCTAGGTTCCACCTTACAAACTGTGTGTTGCTAGGCACCCAGGGTTTTCTACTGGTAATCTTCTGTACCTGACCCATTGGTCCTACTCTGCTGATGTCTGTCTAGCTGGTTACTCTATCAGACCCATCTAGTGGTATACTGGGTAAATGTCAGACAAACCACCCAGTGCATTGGGGTCATCTTTGAGGATTTCCCAACCAATTTAAACCAAGTATCTTCCACTTTCTTGTGTAGCTGTTATTTTTAATATGTGTAATTCAGGGATAGTGGAAATATTATTACTGACAAGTCAGGTGTGTTGAGGTTTTTACGTGTCTGACATGTGTGTTATCCTGACTATGCTTGAAACCTCTCCAGACTGCTCTGTTCGCTTTTCCTGTAGCTGACCCCAGGGTCCCCTAGGAATAGGGCTTGGTGGCTGGCACCTGACCTCCATGGACCCTTGGACCACTGCTGTGGATGCTGGAGGGCATGGAGGAAAGGGCTCCTCAGGAGTCCCCTGTGTGTATTAGACATGAGTTATGAATGTGGTTTCCTACATGCTGAGCTGTTATTACTAAGGAAAGAAGAGAATGCAGCAAAAACAAACACAAGATTCTCTCAAACTTGTCAAATGATAATGCACTACTTTTGAAATTTTAATTCAAGTCAGAGGGAAAAAAATATGATTCAGTATAAAATGTTTTAATATATACCTGACTTCTAAGTAACTTACTACATAATTAAAGGAAGTAAATGTATTTTTAGCTGAAATATGGCTGGTTTCTAATAGGCATATATTTCTATTATGGGGCAATTTAAGCAGAGTCCTCTTTAAAAAGTGATAAGGAGAAATAGCATTCTTAGTACAGTTAAATGAATCATGTTATTTTCTTTATAATGAAGCTTAAAGCTGTAAAGTTTGTAAAGGTCCCTATTATAGATTTTCAGTGCGAGAGGAAATGAAAATTGGTTTTATCTCATTTACTGAATGTTGATTGAACTTTCTGAGAATCTGAGCTGTTACACACTTGCTCTGAGGATGCTAGATCTGATGGCTAGCAGCTGATGAAGATACTAATAGTATGAGCCTGCTATTTTAAAAATTCAGATTAAATGCTTTTAGCTAACTGTCAAAATCTTATGAAGGAAAAGAAGCTATTTTCCAACCTTTGTTTATAGTGGCATAAAATTATCTCAAATCACCAATTGTTATTTAGTTACAAGCAGATGCATATATTTAAATGAAATTCTGCAGTGTTTCACTCTCTTCCCAAAGGTGATAATGTGTTTTCCTCTACTTGTGAAATTGTTGTAATTTCACAGTCTTGCTTTGATTTAATTGTGTTTATTAAGATTTGAGATAAATGATTCCAATTTTATTTTGTAGGATAGTGTTTATTCTTTGTCTTTTAATTTTACTTGATCATTATTAGAAATACAGAATATATCTCAAACAGTAAAAAAATAGCACTATGTTGTTAAATTCAACAGTTTAATCCAAAGAATTCAATACAGCAAATAAGCATTTCTTAGTAGTACATTAGTTCACTTGACATGTAATTAAAATAGAGCCATGTATTTCTCAGTGTAATTACTAATAAAAATATTTTTAATAGAGTGTATTTTGTTCTATGGGCATTTGAATCATGCTTTTTTATTCTCTATGTAGGCCAAAGATAATAGCACCAGATTATAAAAGCTCAGGCTATGGAAGTGACAGAATGCTATAGGTTAACTGGAGAGCAAACCACATCATGAATATTGAAGGGCTCTGCACTAAAGGTACTTGGTGGCATGATTATTAAAATATTTACTCGTCAGTGTAAAAAATAAAGGTGCTGGGATATTGCTTCGAGTTATGGTAGAAACAGAACAGACAACACAAACCATGTATTATCCGTGGAAGAGCAGGACTGCCTGTCTAAGAGTTGTGTATTCTTGTGTGATGAAAAGCAAGAAAAAAAAAAGAAAAACAAAAATTACCTATTTCATGTGTTTGATCTTGGTACTTTCTCTGTTCCTCTGTCAATCCTGTGAAGAGATTAAAGAGAAGCAACAAAGTGAAAGTAGAATAGGAATAAACAAGTCAAGTGGGACTCAGTCTGGAAGCCAAGAAATGTTAACTAGGTAAGGAAAGGAATTAACATTTAACCTTCCATGTGTCTCAGGCTCTGTGCTAAGCACCTAGGCATGTTAGGGATATTATCAAGAAAGTTAATATTCTACCACTACCCCCTCAGCCCCCAACAAACACACATACACCTTTGCTAGTGATATTTATCATAATAGCCTTATTGTTTGAGTATAGAAATAGGTCTGAGTCCTTGAAGAAATATTGATGGTGTGAAATTGCAAAGAAAACATGGCTCTTTTGATCAAGTCTGTTATACAGGGTCATGGATGTTGTAAATTACCCAACGCTCTATTATTTCTTTTTGATCTTTGAGTTTTTCATTGTTGTTGACTTTTACATTATTTTAACCTTTACAAGGTAAATGAGAAAGAAAAATTCTTTAAAATAAACTTTATGGGTGATATTTTTTCTAGGCCAATCCTAGTTTCAGATGTTCCCTCCAGAAGCGCCCCCCTACTCCCCGCCCAGGGAGTTAGTAATCTGGGGATACTTCTGGTCACCAAATCTAGTGCCTAATCTCTGCATTGGGAACATCATCAGCATAGGCCATTGAGATATGGTTATTGAAAATAATTTATGCACAGTTCATTAATATGTTTATTTTCATGTGTTTTTCTAAGTCTTATTTATAAGGTAGGTATGTTCCTAAAAAGTGCACTCCCCCTTGGCCACACAGAGGAACAAAACACATAAGATAAACATTGTACATATTCCTGGTGCCTTACGTTAAATGGTAATTAAAGAGGAATTATTTTCCTGTTAAAACAAGCACAGAAATATGGTAGACTCTAAAGTGTAAAATGTACTGAATTTGTAAAATAAAGCTGAGCACTTCAATTTTGAGCTCCCGGCATGCCAGTCCAGCTTATGCCTCCACTCCCCTGGAGGTCTGCTCGTGCCTGTTTTCAAGTCCCTTTCAGGCACAGGCCCAGAAGCTTCACACCAGAACCAGCGAAGTGGCCTCTTGGAGGAAAGCAGTCAAGGGAGAGTCGGGGACCCAACTGCTAACCCTGCCCCTCGCACCACCCACTGCCCACTCCCACTACAGAGCAACTGAGCAGATTCTCCTTTTCAAAAATTTGCCTGAAAGGAACCAGAAAGACACATAATCTCCATTTTAGGTGCATGATGTTGCAGAAGCAGCTTCCCCAGGTATTGAGTAGAAAATGAGGAATTTCTCCCCATAATTACAAAAGGAAAAACAAAAATAATGATGACGGCACTTTGAGCACTGTAGGGGTCGTTTATACTCACTCATTCTTTTTTTAATACAATTGGAATGTTTATTTAAAAAACCCATGAAAAATCTAGGTATCTTTTTTTGTGGCTCTGGTAGGTTTTAGTATCTGTGTTTTATCTCATTTCACTGATCTTATTCCAAGAAATATATGTTGGGTGCCTATTATGTCATATCCACTTTTCTAGGCAATGGTCATACAGCCAACCAGAAAATAGGCAGAAATCACTGTCTTCTCTGAGCTTTCCTGCTAATACTGTGGGGAAACAGGCAGTAAAATAAGACAAACAAGAAAAGACATAACATTGAGACAGTGATGAATGCTATAAAGAAAAAGAAAGGAAGAGAGAGTATAAGATGTAATGGAGATGCTGCTGTTTCTGTGGTGTGGCCAGTAAAAGCCTGGCATTACAGTAAAGATCTGAAGACTAGAGAGCAGGCCATGCCAGTGTCTGGTGGAAGACACTGTCAGTCAAAGAGAATAGCAAATGCAAGGACACTGAACAGAGACAAAGATGGCATAGTTAGGTAGTATCCTGAGAACAAGGAGAGGAGAGTCAGAACGTGAGGTCAGACATGTAACTGCGAGCCCATTACTATATAGACTATTGCAAAGACTTGGGCTTTACTCTCGGTGAGATGGGAGGTAATACAGGGTTCTGACTGTGGGAGAAACATGACATGCCTTATCTTTGAGCAAGATCACAGAGACTGTCACACTGAAAATGGACTGAAAAGGAGCGTGGGTGGAAACAAGGAGACAAGATGTTGTGATCCATGAGAGAGACCGTGGTAGCGGATTGGCAGTGGAGGGATTGAGAAGTGGTAGAACTCTGGTTATATTCTGAGATTTGTTGAGAAATTGGGTGTAGGGATGCGTATGAGAGACAAAGCAACAAAGCGGCTGAAAGGTGGAGGGAAGAGTGGTTAAGGAGAAATACAAGGACTTTTTCCTGAGCAACTGGAAGAATGAATTGCGATTAAATGGGATATAAAAATACTGTGGAAAAAGCTTTCAAAGAGTGGATTTTCAGTTTTTTCATTTTTGACCTGTTAGGTTGGGCAGTAGACCATATGTGCCTGGGATTCAGGAAGAGGCTCTGGATTGGATTGATTAGCATGTGCTTGTATCTATGCCATGAAAAAAATGAGATTGCCAAACAAATTTAAACATATTGTCCTTGACAGTTTTAGAGGTGAGGAGGAATAAGTAGAAGGAAACTTTATGAAGAGCTCAAAGTTTAAGGTATATAATATACATAATGGAACATTACTTAGCCGTTAGAAAGAATGAAATTGTGTCACTTCTGACAACATGGATGGACCTAGAGGGTATTATGCTCAGTGAAATAAGTCAGGCAGAGAAAGACAGATAACACAGGATTTCACTTATATGTGGAATCTAAAAAAATAAATGAACAAACAAAGCAAACAAACACAGATACAGACAACATTTTGATGATTGACAGACGGGTGGAAAAGAGGTAGAAATTAAGAAGTACAAATGACCAATTATAAAAGCAGCCATGGGGAAGTGAAGTACAGCACAGGGGATATAGTCAATAATATTGTAATAACTCTGTATGGTGTCAGGTGGTACTAGACTCACCTGCATAATTATGTTGTAAATTATATAAATATCTAATCACTGTGCTGTATACCTGAAAATAATATAATATTGAAAGTCAACTACAATAAAAATATTATTGAAAGAGAGAGAGAGAGAGAGAGAGAGAGAATGTATTGCCTGAAAAGAAAGCAAAAAAAGTACTTTAAAGTGGAAGTGATGATCAACTGTGTCCTAAAATCAAGCCAGAGGGAGTGGCTTTAGACTTGACAATCTGCAGGTTGCTTCTGTCCTTGACAAGACCAGTGTCAGCAGAGTGAAGGGGTGAGAACTTGACTAGAGTGACCTCAGTAAAGAAACAGAGGAGAGAATGTGGAAACTGCTCTGTGCATGGCTTTTTCAAACTTAACTTTAGAGGAAAGGTAAGAAATGGGGTGTACCTGGAGGGGATAGGAGACTGCGGGAAGGTTGTTTTTGTTTTTGCTTAGGGTGGGAGAATAAATGGCATATTTATAGCCTGATCTTCCTGTGTGTATCTGGGGATGAGATACCTAATTACTGATAGAGACGTCTGGGAATAGGAGTTTTGATTGGAAGTCAAGGCTGTGTGAACAGATCGTTTTGGCTCATGGGGACTTTGGGAAGTGTCAGTGCTGCCCTGGGTGACATGAAAATGCTGGCCCCAGCGAAGGAGAGAAGCAGGGTCACCAGAAGATGGGTAGAGCAACAGAAGAGAAAAAATCCAATCAAATATTGCTTATTTGCATTGTGCCTAGAGGTTACATTCCTGTAGTCTCTATGGGGGGCAGTGAAAAATCTTTCACGTGCCGCAAAAGTTTAAACCTTAACAAAAAATATTTTTTTAATAGAATTTCTTCTTTCTTGTCCAACCCATCTCTGTGGGAGAGGTCATTTTGAATGGGTTTAAAGGCAGAGAGAGGAAGCCATTTCTGTACCCTGGACACTTTGGAAATCAGCATGCCTTCTGTTGAGGAACTAGAACAGTGGTTTATGTTCAGTAACACATCTGTGTAACACAGTCTTCTAGGAACTCTGTTATCCAGTAAGTTAATGTCCTGATGAATCAAGTAACCTGGCTAACAAGCACCTACAACATATGGTTTAAATTACCAATGTTGAAACAAGTATAAGTCTGTGTGCATTGTAGCTGTGGAGTTGAACACTGGATGGAGAGACTTGTCATCCAGCACCTACAGTGCCAGTGACTTTGTCTGGGCACCACAGATCCAGGAACTGGTCCTTTTCCTTCCAAGAGCAGAGACTTTATCTCATTTATTCAGCACTTCATCCGTTCATTCAGAGTGGGCTCTGCAGAGATCATTTCTGTCAGTCATGGGATCAGGAGACAGACTAAGCAACTAATTAATCAAAGAGATTATGAGATTTGAAGAGCCTTCAGATCTTACTAACATCCTGGAGAAGAGACACGTACTTCCTGTATCTTCAAAGAGTAGACTCCACATTCTTTAGGGCATAACATCCTCAAGGACAACTATAAATATTACTCAATGTAACCTCTCTTTTTACAGCTTTCTTTCTGGAAAATGGTTACAGTGTGGTCTGAGACACTGGATTGAACATTTAAAAAGACTAGATTCTAGCACACATTGTTCTTTAGTTGTCACTTTGGGAAACACAATCTCCAAATTACTCTGTTGTCCCACTTTCATATATCTGTATAACATTGTTGCTGCATACTTTATCAACTTGTGTGGATATAATAGTATGGAAGACAGTAAAGTATCTTAAGAAAATATGTTACATAACAGCCATAGATAGTGATTTATTTTATGAGTTATCAATTTTAAGCTTTTGTGCTATACTTTAGATTGGTATTTTATTTTTCTCTTTGCCCCAATATTTAAGACATACCGATACGTTAGGAGTTAAGGCTATAACAAAAGGAAAAACTAAGGTATTACTCTAAACTTACATGAAACTGTTCTTAGTACCAGTATAACAAACCACTTTGCTTAGTTGTTTAGTGCATTAAAATAAATGTTACTAATATGTGTTAGAATTCACCAGTATGTAAAGTTGAAATTATAACGGTCACAGAAATAGTGATGAAAGTAACACTTCCACCATATTTTAAGAATTGATTTTATTTTATTTTTTTCAGGATTTAAAGTGTTAAACTCTTCACTTTGGCCAGATTATTAGAAAGAGATAGTTCTACGGGTTATTTTTATACTTGAATAATCTTTCATTATTAATCCATCTAAATCTTCTCTGAAATTAGTTCATTAGTACTACCAATTAAAAATAGAAAGTGTGTGTGCTCAATTTTAAGAATTAAAAATAATACTTTGGGAGGAGCATTTATTTCCTGTGGTGAAAGGATTGTCTCCATATTGGAAATGAGTAGTCAGTTATGAAAATTATTTTTGAATAGTCAATTTGCATGTCCCTAATCGTATTCATTTCTTTTGAAAGTGTGAACTTGGAATGTATGATGTTTTGATTGGTTACCCCTGCACTGATGTCGTTACTGCTATTGCCGACGAAGTTCCCTTATGAGTGGGGCTTTGAATGCCTTTTCTGAATAAATGTGTGAAGCATAACTAGGTTTGTTTTATTTAGTGACTGAACACTACGTGGAGACTTATTAGCAGTTTTCAAGTTTGCACGCACTACACTCGCTGGGTGGACAGCCGCATCCCTGGGCGGCCCACTGCCTGTGCACGTGGACTTTTCCACAGCAGGAGCGAGAGGCCTGTGAGGCTCTTGAAGGCCATGCAGTTTCAGCCCGGCTGTCCTCACTATTTACACAGAGTGTTTGCACAGTTGATGGAATGTTTTATGATATTTCGCCTTTATTTTCTAAAAAGCGACTTGGAAATTGGCAAACATTTTTATATTAATGACATGTGAACTAAAATTGAGGTGAAGATAGTAATAATTAGGTTAAAAGTGCTGATGTTTATTCTCATTCAAATTGGCATTCATTGGACTTAAACCAGTCAAATAGTCAGTCATGAGGGAAAGGAACAAAACGAAAGGCATGTATAAATATGGGTTATCTGTGTGTACAGGATAAACACAAAATCTGTGTAAATATACGCACTTTATTAATTTATTATAATTGGGTCTAAAAGGAAAGATAGGATTATGGATTTCATAACGTCTGTTGATCCCTTTCTGCATATCGAACTTTTATTTTTCAGAACAACTCATAAAAGAGATACCAACGTCGTTTTAGACGTATTAGAAAAGGGGAGGAGAGGAGGTGACCATTTCATTCCTTCCAGAGAGAGAACCAAAACTGGTTCTCTGTTTCAGGAATCGACAACTAAACCGTGGTGCTTTTAAACATAATACTGAACTAAGAGTTGTGAGTAGAGTCACATTCAGGTTTTAAGTTTCCAGAGGCCATTTTCTTTACAACCAAATATAAATCTCAGTCAGCCAGATACAGTATCCAGGTGGTACATGTGTCCTGTGAAGTAATCAGTGTTGTTGGGTTTGTTTGTAGCTGATTGCTGTGTTTGACGAACAAGAACCACTCCACAAGATTGAGAGCCCCAGTGGAAACCCTGCAGGTCGGCAGAGCCCAGATGCTTTTGAGACAGAAGTGGCTGCCCAACTGGCTGCATTTAAACCCATTGGTGGGGAAATTGAAGTAACCCCTTCTGCTCTGAAATTAGGTATGTGTATTCGTTGCAGTATGTTTTTCGCCTGGTTGATACACATCACCTTGCTGACTATGAGTTGCGTCTACTTTCTGACTTATCTTATTACCTTTCTTCTCAGAAGAATGCCTGGTTTCTTTCTCTACATTATTATTAGTGATATTATTATTTCACATAGCTCTTTGCAGCTGTTGAAGTTTAGATAAGTGGATGCAACCTTTTTCTTGAATTGCAGGTGAATCTGAATCTGAATTGTGTGCCCTCGATATATCGTAGGGGAGGGATAAGAATGTCAGTGATAAGGTACATCTGTAGCCTACAAGGATCATTTAGAAAAATAGTCTCTGAAAATGTCATTTGGAATAAACAAAGCATAACGAAGGACTCTAGACTAGAAATAAAGGTCACTTTCTGTTTTAACTGCCTTCTTTTTCTCCCAAACTATTATACATATCTCAGAGTTTGGAAAAAACATTTTGAAGTTAGTTTCTTAATTCTGTTCTAATGGTTTATTCAACCAAGAGCAACTTACCCAATGATTTTGCTCAGAATTCTTTTTTCTATTATATTTGTTTCAAAGGTGTGGGGAGAAGGAAAAAATAAATATTCTTCTCAAGTTTCAATGAATTTACAACTGTAAGAGAAAAAATATGTCAGTTTTTGGTAATACCTCTTACAGATAAATTTAGGTCAGGTTAACAGTATGAAGTTTCTGAAAATTTTAATATTTTGGTACTTAAAACAATTTTTAATTCCTGTTGAATGGATGCATATATATCTTGAGACAGCTCTGAACCCCTGTTACAGGTTAATCCCCAAACTAGAACACAGGCTTTTTCCACTTTGCTTTTTAAAGCAAAGCGTATGCTAAAATTGCAAAAACTGTATATAGTACTAGTTTTTCACGTTTGAAGCAGAATGTATATTGTCGAGTTTATTTTACATACCACAATGCTGAATATCCATATTTCGCACTGATTTTCTGAAAAGCATCTGTAGTGCCCCTTTTAAGATAGCCAAGTGGAAATTAATGATCTATAGTCTTCATGATTTTCCTCTATCTTTTAGAAAGCAAGCTAGTGAAGCAGTCTGCTGGAACACCCACACTGAGGGGCTTTGTGGCAGATTCTCTTCAAGGGAAGTGAGGTTTGTGGCTTCAACAGCCTCACAGCCCTGTCATTCATTTGCATAATGGATGCCTTTTTTATCCATTATGCAAATGGTATGGAGGAAAATTAGGCAATAAGGGAAGACGAAAGGAGAAAATTGCTCTTGCTTGTTTTAATATTCTGTTTATAAGCAAGCACTGTAGTCTTCAAAGGCTGAACCTCAGAGTACCCCTGTGTCTGGGAATTCATTTTTACCTTTCTCTTATGAGCAGTCTCAGAGAAGCAAAGTTTGTTTTTCTTCAGCTTATTCATAGTTTCTTTTGTTGAACCATCTGAGCGATACGACGTCTGCAGAAAGAGAAGGAAGCTGAGGGTTCTCTTCTTTGCAGGTGGACTTTCTACTTCTTCAATATCGATTTTTGGTAAGACAGAGATAGAAAATAATATTTATTAAATGGTGACTACACAGCAGGCTCTCACCTCAAGGCCATGCACAGAGCATTCTAATTCCTTTATTCATAACAACTCAGTTAAGCCACATCATACTCAGTTGAGTTCTGTTATTCCCTTCATGTAAGAGATGAGGGGACTGGCACAGAGCAGTTAAGTAACTCATCCAAAATCACAGAACTATTAGGTGGCAAGGCCAGAATTTGAACCCTTGCTGGCTCCTGTGTCGGGAACAATTTTTGCTGTGTCCCTTTCATATTCTATTTGTAAAAAAGATAAAATAAAACCGTCAAATATAAAATAATAATTGATATTATTTTCCTGGGATTCGCTTTGTAAATATATATCAAAACCCTGCAAACACTGAACTCTTTGGCTTGAAGTTCCATTTCCTCAAGGACTGTAAGTTAAAGGATGAGATCAGATGACCTTCACCATTAGGTGATCAGTGTTGCCTTCCGGTTACTTGGTCTGAAATCATGGCAGCATCTCCACCTCCTCCTTTTCCTTCCCACCATCTCCCCTTTCTTCAGCCTTCATGTCCATGACCATTACAGCAAGACAGAACCTCATCATTAATGAGACCCTTGCACAGGCCTCCGAATGACCTCTTTCTGTCCAGTGCTGCTTTTTCTATTCCCTGCATCTGCCAGAGCTGCCTTTCTAAATCACAAATCTGATTATAACTCCCCTGCTTAACAACCTCCAATGGTTTCCTATTGCACAGAGAACCATGTCCAAACTCATTAGCAAGCTGATGCAGATGGTTCCTCAGAAATAGCTGGAGGAATTTGGGCAGGGATGAGTAATGACAAGATCATCCCTTATCTATCTTCATGGTTCCATCAGATTGAGTACTTTTCATATCTGGAACTTGAAAAGCAAAGAAAAGAGCATATTTATGCAGTTTCTCGGTGAAATTAAGGAAGGAAGCAATACAACCAGCATTGGTTTCTACCCATTTTGTTTGTTTTCTTTGCATCGCCTTCAGGGCATGGTGCAGTGGTAGGCTGGACAGGTGTCATCTCAGGATGGAGGGCCATGCAGGGCAGCAGACCCTGTTCATGGGTCCTCCCAGAGTTGTGTTGTTTGGCCCACTGTGAGATCCTGTTTACATAAAGGGTTGGGGGTGGTTAGAGAAGGAACAGCATCTGTGTCCTGGGGATTCGTCATAACACTGGGCACATAAAATGCCAAACACGAAGTCATTAATCTCTGCTTCCCGCTCAGCTCCCCAATGTCGATGGAACTGGTCCTACTTCTCATGGGGCTCATATGCCCAGGCTGGTAGAGCAGAAACAAGGGCTTACTCTCATTGGTTTTCCTTTCTTCAGACCCCTTTGGACAAATGAGGAGCTTAATCTTTATCAGCTCTCAGGCTTGTCTCACTTAAGGAGACACAATTTAACAAATATTAGGAATCAAGTCATTTTTATGATTGGGTCATATTGATCACCAGTTGTTTTTACATATATCTGGGATTAAAATATACTCAAAGTTCAGTATAATTTTTTCATTGTTTTCCAACACAAGATAATCATCAACAATATTCTGTTAAACACCAACAACCTTTCCTACTGGCCCCTGCTGTTCTTTTTTTTTAATCCTCCAAGATGAAATATTTATGCATAGTTTATGCAGAAAGTTCATTTTCACAGGCACTTCATGATCTGGTTACTTCCTCTCCGCCCCCTTTTATTCCTGTCCGCACTGCTACAGTCACCTTAACATGCAGCCACTAGGAACCATTTACTAGTCCCCAAGTTTGCCACTTGTTTTCAAACCTCTGTGTCTTTATAGGTACTAGTCCCTTTAGCTGGCTCAGCCCTTTGGCCTCTTGTCTACTTGGTGAAGTTATGCACCTTTTAAGATCAAGCTCAAATATAACCTTGTTTTTGATGCCTTGTCCAAATCTTCAAGATAGTATAGTAGAGGTAAAATATATATATATATATGTTATGTTAATTCTTTAGTCAACAATGAAGTGTTACAAAATTCATTGAAGAAATCTTCTACTGACCTACAAGGGTCTATAGTC
Organism: Furipterus horrens; assembly: GCF_987537825.1. NCBI lineage: Eukaryota > Metazoa > Chordata > Mammalia > Chiroptera > Furipteridae > Furipterus > Furipterus horrens. Next base: position 193,762,596 of record NW_028327171.1, read on the forward strand.
TTGTATCCTATAAGCTAATGGGGTATATATTTTTAATTTGTAAGAGGAGTTTTAAATCAAGTGAGCAACCACATAATTCCAACTTCATTCATCTAAATTATTTCCTATCATTTATTTTCTAATGGATTTTCTAATGTAATGCTAAATGACTAAGTCCTGACTTGGCCCTAACTAGCAAATCATTCTAACACTTTAAGATTCTATGTTTTTAATATTGGTGGATGCCTTTTACTCTGTAGCCAAGACTATTTCTTTGAAATAGCAAAGAATCGTATTTACAGAGTCCATTTGCACTTTAAAATTACCAGACTCAGGAAATGTTCAAATCTTCTTTGTAGAACCATATGGTACTTTTTAACATGTTTTGGGTTTTCAACAAAAATTTGATTCTAGTAACTTAACAAATAACATTTATTGCGCACTTAAGTTCTAGAAGCTATTTTAATTCATTCATGTTCACTTGTTGTCCCAGCAGGGTTGGTTGTGCTTGCTGGGAAGAAAGGGATGGGAAAGCTGCTGAGTAGGCAGCAGAGAATCCCAGCACTTCTCAGCATTCCTACAGCAAAGAAACCGCCAAAAGAATTGTTAGCGCCCCTTAGAACAACTTTTATGAAATGCTTGTCTAGAAATAGCTAGTTCCATAGATTTTCTTAATTAGCAATTGTCTAGACAATTGGCATTACTTTACAAAGGAGCAAATAAAAGCTTAGAGAGTATGTGTGCTCTAACCTCAAACAACTGTTTAGTTAAAGAACTAGAATTGGAACCTACATCTCTTGACTTCTACTTCAGTGTTCTTTCAACTACATGACATTTTTGGATTAAGTTAGATTTCAGTTATTCATGTTTTTTAATGCTGTATGTGGTAAAGTAGCATCTCATCTCTTAGAATTGAGATTCAGTGTAAATTAATAAATAGGTACTGTGAATAGCTGTAAATCAAAAGCTAATAAGGGAATAAAGACTAGAAAATTAAGATGGAGAACATTTAAAAAAATCCTTCTTTAAGTTTCTGAAATGAATTTGCTCCTGTCTCTTCATCTCATATGTTTGTGCACACACCTGTGTGTGTGTGTGTGTGTGTGTGTGTGTGTGTGTGTGTGTGTGGTGTGTGTGTGTTCAGGAGGAAATTTCACCAAAAGCATTATGCTCACGGGATTCCTAGGTGATTACTTTTATGTGTTGTGGATATTGTTGTACTCTTTTTGACATTCAAATGTCTGCTTATAGGGCCTTCTGTAAATAAGACAGATTAGTGAGGACAATTAATTTTGAAGTTTGGAAAAATAAGCTCTTTAGCCTTTCCCCCGGTAGTTCCTCTGCTGCTTTTATGAGCTTGTACTGTTCTCCAAAAGACCTCATGGGGCCCAAGGTTGGCCCAATTCTTGTCCCTCGAGTAGCAATGATAGGGAGCTGGTCCCAGACCCTGCAGAATTTCATCTAGCCGTGTTCCCAGACAAGTCATTTAATCTATATCTATCAGGACCATGTTTTTCCAACCCCGCACCCCCCAAAAAGACACATTTGACATTTCATAGAAGTGAACATTCTTATCTAAGACCAACCAGGTGACTTCCTGATGCATCACTACCCCTCAGCAGCCCATAGTTTTCTCATCTATAAAATAAACCTTTCTTGCTCTTCTGGGCTATTATTGCCCCAGGAGAATTTCGTTAATACCAAGCTGAATTTAAACCTGACTCCCTGCCCCTGTCACTTTTCCTCCCTTGACTCCACTTAATTCATAATTTTATTCAGACATGTTGATAATTTTTCTCAGTACTTTTTGACTGAATTTTGCTATTTTGGGTTCAAACTTCCATGAAAAAATATTTCTTTAGTTGTAATTATTTTAGCAATTTAATTCAAACAGTATGTCAGGATAAAAAAAGTCCTTTAAACTTGGTTGTTGTTACTCTTGTGATCTATATTACCCAGATATAAAGCCAATCTGATTAAAGTTTGGAGTTGAAATGGTATTAGCTTTATTCTCCTCTTGTGTGTTAAACTTTGAAGATGAGCTACTTTCTATTTGAAAGTGATTCTTGTTTTTGAGATTTGAAAGCTGGAAGGTGCCTCAGATGCTTTATTGTTTCCATGTGTGTTTGTGCTTCTTCAAAACTAAAATGGAAATTATGATTATGTGTTTATTATAATTATTTTCAAAACACTGAGTTCTTTGCTCTTTATTTTCAGTAGTTCTCAGAAAATATTGTATAGCCATAGATTAGTGTTGGAAACTGTGACTGTTTTCTTCTGATTTTGATAATTTACTGCATAAGGGAAGCATATGGGAACATTTGTCTGAGTTTTTAACGAAACCAAATCCCTTTATGGCACTGATCTTCAGGAAAAAAATAAAGAAGGGGGAAGTTTATTCCTTTAATTAGGCTGCAGTATGTAAGTAGCTGCTGTGCCCATAATGTGAGTTTAAGTATTGGCATCTGATCCTAGACAAACACGCTCACACCACACACATAGCAGAACTAAAGCTCAGGGCTGGGCTGGGCTTCTGCCGGAGCCTTTGAATTGGAACTACAAAGCACACAAGCATGTGAGGGTTCGTTGTTGCTGGAAGCTCTCTGCTGTGGGCTGTGGAACTCGAGAGTTGAAATTACCAGGGAACTGAGATCATTTGCTTGGTTGAATCCATAACTCATAATTTGGTCCTTGAGTTTCATCCTATTTGTTTCCTGTTGTGGCTGATTATTCAAAAGTTAACAGCTAGCTACAGCATAGCTTTTCCTTCTTTTCTTTTTCTTCCTCAGGAGCCTGGTATATATATATATTCCCCCCCCCCCACCCCAGGCAGGCTTAGATGAATGATGCTGTAATTAGCTATGGTAACCTTACCGGGCTATCATCCATCAGTCACGGCCATATAGGCAACAAAGCGTGTGCATGCCTTTGGTAGGTCAGTAACTAAAACAGGACTGAGGACGCACAGCGTTACTAACCCATTTCTGGCACTGTTCTCCTTTTGCTATTGTGGTGCTGGGTTTTATTTTACTTTGTTTTCTCAGTAAGTGAAATGTGGCTTTGGGGGGCATGGTCAAGTTATACATTGCATTTTTAAAAATTTTAATACTCTGGAAAAGGGCCTGAGGTACTTGGTTAAATAAAAAAATAAAAGCAATACCTAAAGAAAAGCCACTCCTAACAAATATCAAAAGGTAATCACCACACAGGAGTAGTTTTTGTTTGTGTTAGTCAAGTACAAATTTGAACAGTCATTCAAATATGAAATTTTCAATATACCTGGCACTGCCTCCTCTGAGTGATTACAGATCGATGGTGGATATGTGCCTACTTCATAGACATGCAGTCACTTCATAACAGTTTGTAAAAGTAAGATGAGTTTTGCTTGAAAATATTCTATATTTTCATGAATGGCTTTTAAATGAGATATCATTTATTATAGAATGTTAAGCAAGAAAAATTTTTAAAATCATCATCTTCACAGAACTACATTTTTATTTTCATTTTTTCTATCTAGTTTGTGTTTGTATTTTAGTCTACATTTAATTTAATTTTCTACCACCTCCTTCAGTTCTCCTTTTGTGTCTTTAATATTGTGTACCTATATCTAATGACTAACTGTAATAACTAAATTGTTACTAAGTTTGTTATACTCTAATAAGAAATATTAAAGGGAATTTGTATTTAGCCATTTACCTCAAAATGTAATAGTACATAAAAACCAAGCTTTCATTCTTCTTCTTTTCTAGCTATATTTTCTAAGTTGATTATGTGACCTCAAAAAACAAAAAAAAACAAAACTGAGTTCACCATCCCTTTTGGCCTCTTGCCGATGCTGGGCCCACACTGAGACCAAGTCTGCAGATCCTCTCACAAACAGGCGGAATGAAAGGTCACCTTCCTACTGCTCACTTGCCAGCAGACCCCTGGGTTTTCAAACTTCTTTTGCAGATTGCTTTTAATAGCAAGTCCAGTGAGGCCATGTTTGCAGAGGCCTAGGCCCTGAGCAGTGAAAATGTTTTCAGCCATGCCGTCATGGTCAGCTCCTTGTACTTACCGGGATGACTGACAAGATCACTTGCGGTTTGTACTTCTAATAAAAGAGAGGAAAGAACCCCCACCCCACCCCACAGTCACTTTTTCCTCACTTTCCCATCCTTCCCTATAACCAGTCCTAACTTTTCTGTTCTGCTGTCCAGGTAGTCAGAGACAGCCAGACAGGACCAAGCAGAACAGCTTTTTATTTTATAAATATAAGTGCTGCTTTGCAGAGCCTGTTAGGGTTTTGCATGTCTATTACAAAATACTTTCACACTACTTATCTGTATTAAAACCTTTTTAATGATATGACTCGGATTTTTGTACACATAAATCTTTGTGGTCATAAAATAAATAACATTTATCATAAATTTCTAATCACTCCTAAACAAATTATTTATAATAACTGTGCTGATTCTCTTTTGCAGTTTGAAGTTCAAGAATCTCGCTAATAATTCAATACATGGCAAAGACTTTTTTGCACTAACAACTTAAATACAAGGTTTAGCCTTTAGGATTTTTTTCGTGTGTGTGTGTGTGTGTGTGATTTTTTTTTTTTTTTCTTTCTGCCTAGATGGGCAAGAGAAAAAAATCCACTAATTTAATTATTTACAGAAGATCCATCTTAAGGACAAGTCACTCGGAATTGGACACGCTTTTATGACTGGCTCAGGATTTTCTCATTTGCTTTATCTGATAAAGCCATATGATGAATTATGCCCCAATATGCGCACATTTGGTTATTTCCGTGCTCTATACCCAATTTGAAATTTTACTAAGATCTTGATTCAGCTCAAGAAAGTAAGATACTGAAACAGCTTGAGCTCTTCTTTCTCACGTTCCAAGGTGATAGGGAAAGGTGATAGCCTTTGCTAGCAATTGCCATGAGAAAAGCTATCTCTCTTGTGTATGCCCTTTTTTAATGTTTACCAGATAAAAGAAGACAACCTCCCAGCTATCAGCACCACACCCTGTCAATTTATCTTTGAAACAATGCATCCATCTTTGGTACATAGGAAATTGTCCTCACTCTGTTTATTCGTGGACTTAATGAGAAAAATCTTTGGTAGCTATCCCAAAATACAGGTAACTCTCTAAAAATACCAGACAAAAATCTGATTATTCTTCTGTATAAATATGAGACTATTAAACTCCTCAAACTCCTTTACATATGGAAGAAATTTTGGGCTCAATTTTTTTTTCGATGTGTAAAATTAAAGGAAATTATGTGGTCCATCTTGCTTATTTTCTTTTTGTTTATGTGGAAAACTTGGCTATGATTACTTAATGCATGGATGTAGAATATGGCATGATCAAGGAAAATAAGTGAGGCTTTTTGTGTTCCCACAACCTATTTAAAATCATGATACTTGTATTTGGTGTTTTAAGATAATATTGACTAAAGAAGCCTTTACTTCAGTGTCCATATTTCTTGAAATTGTTAGTAAGAATGGTGTTTCCATATCCTTTTGCACTGTTTGTTCTGAAAAATGGCATGGATAACAGCAAGCTGAATGACTTTGTGCCATCTGGTTCTGCATAATTGTGATGATCAATTAAACTCTTCTTGTGTTTTTAAAACAAATAGACTTTCTACCCCAGAGATCTGAAATCATGAGTCAAACTTCTTATTTCAGTCACAGTTCAGTAATAATGTCCTTTGACCTCAGGACTTCAGTTTGCTGTTACATTTAACTGCCCCTATGGCAAAGCTCAGCATTTGCACAACTAACATCTGCTCTTTTGAGATGATTGGGTTTAAGAATGTAACTGTGGAAATCAGTATATCTGATGTCAGTGCTACAGAAGATGGTGGCATGCCTGTCACTAACTGAAGCTAATCAATAATTATTTATTGCTGGCCCAATGAATGAAAAAAAAAGTATTTTGCTAGGCTACCAGAAGAATATCAAACATCAAAAGTCATGAACTCATTTCCAAGCTTCTTGCAATCTAGTTGACTTAAAGTAAATTGCTGAGTGAGTCTCTAAACTTGGTGAGGTTTCCATCTTTATCATTTACAACTGTTCTTATTATAATACAAAGCTTACAATTGGAAAACCTTGTAGTTGAAAAAGATCTTACCTCATAAGTAAATTTAGATATACACAAAAGCTTTCTGTGCGTTCTTATTAGTCTGTGCAGTGCCTCTCCATAGCTCAGTTAATTGTTTTTATTTGAATCTTTGGTTGATGAAGAGGTCTATGGAAATAATAAAACTTCAGATTCATAGACTATTATTCTACAGTTTTCATCATTCTCTGTCTTGGGCAATGTGAGTTTTGTATCCTATTAGGTAACAAGAAATAACTAAATTCCAAGTCTTCCCCACAACCACTGACAATGTCCTTTGCTGCCCAAGATGGGTCTCCAATGACCTAATGGGTTGATGCGTGAATATTTATCTATCTGTCCATTAATATTCTTATTCTTTCCCTCAAAGACTCTCCAGATTTCTGCCCTGGTGAGCTCAGCAAACACAGTATTCCAAAGAATTAGTTGTGCTCCAAGCAGGAGGTAGATATCAATGACCCAGTCCTTGTTTCTTTTCCACTGAGTACCACATACATTACTGATTAGACCCCCAGGGTGCTCTTTTCTTTTCTAAATCTATAGGCTATATACCTCAGCCTAATTTGTGTACATGCTACATAAAGTTTAAGGACATTCTATTATTAGTCTCTCTATTCTTTAAATTCAAAACACCATGCTTCAGTTGAGTGTCCAAAGTGTCTAAACATGCTTTTTCTATAAGTGACTTCGTCTACGTTGTCGGCTGTATTGAAAAGGAGCATCTTGACCATCTTGGAAAATTTCCTTAGAGAAACCTAGAGAGTGCATTTTGTGTTTTTTCTTCTTTTCATACTAGTCAAGACCTTTAAAAACTTACTCAAAAATTAATTTTATGTAAAAGAACTTCCTCTATTACTTTATTCCCTTACTATTAAAAATAATGTTTATTATTTGTTTGGTAGTTATCATATACTTGATATGATTATGTTCTATCCTTGTAAGGTGAAAAGTTATAAGATGTTAGGCAAAATTCTTGTCTATAATTCATATCTTCTTGAAAATTGCTTCTTTTCTCAGTGCCTACAATGTAACCTGAATATATTTGACTTAATTTCTTCTATAATCTCATAGTTGAGCAAGTAAGCGATGCACTATTTCTAAAAGAAATAAGGGGTAGAGAAGGTTGTGGATAATATCTACCATGTTTAGTTTATAATAGTATAGTATAAAAATTATGAACATAAGCCTTGGGGTAAGACTGCATAGGTCAAATATGGATCTGTCCTTCACAAGCTGGGTGATCTTTCAGTTTTCTCATCTGTAAAATGGCTAATATTAGTATTGGGCTAAATAACTTGTGAGCATCAACAAAACACTTAACACAGTGCCTGGCATATAATAAGTGGTAAATAACTACTAGTTACTATTATTATTTTTACCATTATATTTATATTGATCAATGGAAGAAAATTATAAAAATTATGAGGTCTCTTTGTGTTTTTTTTAATTGATATTTTGATTTTGCCTTTGTTCTCCCTTTTTTTCATTTTCAACTCACAACCCATGACATCATTTTCTCTCTTTTTCATTATGGAGCTTCTGGTCATCTTACGCCTTCTCTTAATTCAAAAAATAAATTTGTTTTTTCTCTCTTCAGGCTTATAAGATAAATGGTAAAATGGTTTATTGAAGCCAAAGCAATTTCCAGGGACATTAATCCAAATAGTGTAATTGCTGCAAAGTTTTCAAATAATATCTTTGTGCTTGTTTCTAGAGATTTATAGAAGGGTAATTGCTTTGATTTTTTTTATCTTTACTTAACTCGAGTATTTACTTTCATGTCCTTGCCCTGATTCAGCATATTGTTCATAAGAATGTTCTTTTACAATTGATAAGTGCGTGCTGTTCATGTTTGACAATACTTTACACAAGGGAATAACAATTTATTTTTAATGTTGTTCCACTCACCCAACTGACCTAGATTTCTGTATCAGTCAGGGTGGCGGCAGGAAACAGATGGCATGCTCAAAGGTGTAATTGAAGAGAATTTTAAAATGGGACTATTTGTGAAAGTGAGGTACTCATGTTTTAAAAAGATTGGAGAGCTCTTACCAGCCCAGGCCTGAAAAGGGCAAGTGCAGAACATTCTCACTAATCTGGTGCGAGCTGCAGATGCAGATGTGGGAGAAAGGGCCTTAGAGGACCCGAAGCTGTGACCTAATGTTGTGCAGTGCTGCCCCTTCCAAAGGTGGAGCTGGCAGAGAGGGAGCACAGTGGGGGATAAACATCCTGATTCATGTATCTACATTCTCATATCCCTCTCTTCCTACCCGCTGATCTCCTGCTGCTTCCCAATGACCAAACCCTACAACAACCAGAGGAAACCTGGCCTGTGTGAGGCACTGAGCCTACTGAGTGGAAGTCAACCTTCTGGGGGCCAGAGCTGGGCTTAGGACACTGGAGTGTGGCTCTAAATAGCAACATGAAGATAGACCACCACCAATACCTAGTCTTTGTGTCTCTGAGGTGCGAGGTGACTTTTTTTTTTTTAAATTTGGTGCTGGTAGAGATCAATAATACTTTAACATTAGCAAACAGTTGATTATATATTTGGTATGGAACCTACCTATTGAAACAAGTAACCATTAAAATAAACTTTTTTTTTCTCAAGTATTTACAATTCAGTGCAGTAGTTGTCACTTTTTAATTTTTCCTATTGAGACAGTTTAGGATATATATGTGTGTGTATATGTGTGTGTATATATATGTGTATACATATGTGTGTGTGTATGTGTATGTATATATATGTATTTATATGTGTGTGTATATGTGTGTGTGTGTGTATATACACACATACACAACATACTGAAATGTAGTACCCACGTTTAGGTAATATTACCATTTTGCTGACTATAATTCCACCACCTTTATAACGTAGTAAAGCACATAAGCTTTCAGTTTACAAAAAAGTATTGAATATACTTCTTTTGTCTGCCCCTTTCCAAACTTTAATAGAAATGATAGATTTAAGTAAAAATAATGTGGGGGTTGGATTAATGAAAAACACTGGAAGTGGGAAGAGGGGAAAATGGAAAGTGAGGAGAATCAGATTGACGGATGACTCAGACTTCAGGTCACCCTCAAGTAAAGGCTTTTTCCTTTTGGCATTGAGGGGCGGCCGGGGGGTGAACAGCCTGCCTGCCTGCCTGTTTCATGATAATGTCTGTTGAAGTGAGACCTATCACTGAACATGCTTTACCATTTCACCCCCCCTATATCAGAGGAAAAGTCTGTTCAGAAAAGACTAATATATTGACAACAAAAAATGAAGCTACTTGTTATTTTTTTAAAAATAATTTATTTGTTTATTTATTTATTTTTAGAGAGAGGGGAAAGGAGAAAGACAGGGAGAGAAACAACACTGTGTGGTTGCCTCTCATTCGCGCTCCCAACTGGGGACCTGACGTGCAACCTATTCATGTGCCCTGACTGGGAATTGAACCAGTGACGCTTGGCTCTCAGGCCGACGCTCAATCCACTGAGCCACAGCAGCTAGGGCCTGCTACTTGTTATTTTTAAGCAGATGAGTTTTTATGGTCAGAAGAACAAATGGGCAACCACCATTCACCAGATGTTGAAGGGCACAACAACTCAAAGTGATTGCTGGGGGGTGGGGAGTGGAGGGGGACTAAATGGTAATGGAAAAATATACAATGAAGATCAATTTTTAAAAAAAGAAAGGCAAAAAAGAGATAATGCTAGGATAGAACTGACAAGACAGCCTTGGAGAAGAACAAAAAAAGCTGGAAGAGCTACTTTACCAGATACCAAGATTTACAAAGTTATAGTAATTAATTCGGTGTGATTTTGGCACAAGGAAAGATGAATGGCATAGAATAGAAGTTTCCAGCAATGGACCCTCACAGTTTTGTCAGATTAGATACTGCTGTTCAGTGGGGTAAGAATTATGTTGAGTCAATTCAATATTTATAAAGAAGAAAAAAATCCCAATCTCTACATCACACCTTATATAAAAGTCAATGATATGTAAATTATAAATCTAAATAGTAAGGGTGAGAAAACATTTTTGGAAGATAATAAATGGGAATATGTACATACATTTGGAGTTAAATTCATTTTTTCAACAGGGCATAAAAAGTGCTAGTTGTAGTGAAAATTTTTGTAGTTGGATTATGTTAAATAAAGAACTACTGTCCATTAAAAGATAACCTTAAAAGAATGAAAAAGAAAAGCTGTACATTCTGAGAACATATTTGTAATACATATAGCTGAAAAAAGACCACGCCCAGTGCATATACAGCTCTCTCAGAAATGACAAGAGAAAAAGAGGCAACTAAACAGAAAAAGAGAAAACAACTCTAACAGGCACTCCACAAAATAAATATTAAAATTGTTAGTAAATATATAAAGGTGTTGAACTTCATTAATCTTCACAGAAAGGCATAGTAAAATCACATTGCAAACTTGACAATAAAATAGATAATGTAGCATTGGTTTATAGCTCAAAATATAAACTAAATGTGTATGAGTCCATACTGATATTAAAAATGATATTGAATAAATAAATAAAGGTCTTGGTTGTGATGGTGGTGGGGAGGATCAAATCTTTCCATCATATCAGAAAACATGACATCATGAGCAGAGCAGTTCATCTTACTGGTGTTCTTCCCCCAAATCTATAACCCCAGTTGAATCTGAAGAAAAACATTAGACAAACCCAACAAAATGCATGACCAGTCTTCTTCACAACTGTCCAGGTCATAAACAACAATGAAAGACTAGCACACTGTCTCAGGCCAGAGGAGTCTTGATGACTAAATATAATGCCGTGTCCTGATTTGTTCTGGGAACAGAAAAGCACATTTAGAGGAAAACTGTTGAGATCTGAATGAAGTCCATGGCTTAGTTAATAGTCATGCACCAATGTTAATAGTTTTGACATATGTACCATAGTTATATAACATGCTAACACAGATGTAACTAGATATTCTCCATACTATCTTGGCGACTTTTTATAAATTTAAAATAAAAAATGAAAAGTTGGTCTAATTTTTTTTAATGCAAGACCTTAATAATTCACCAGAAGTTACCAAAATGAAAAAGATAATACCAAGTGTCGACGAGGCTGTGGAGTAACTAGAACTCTCATATGCTGCTATTGCAAAGTTAGATTGTTTCAACATTTTCTGAAAACTTTTTAGCAGTATCCACTAAAGTTGAACTTCCACATTCCCGATGACTCTGCCATTCCAGTCCAACTAGGTACTTCTCACAGAAAAGGAGCATATATACACTATTCACAGAAAGCTATCATAGCCTCCCTATTTCTACTAGTCCCAAATTGAAAAAAAAAAAACTTACATTCCCATTAATAATAAAATGACATATTGTATATTCACATGATAGAACACGGCAGTGAGAGTGAACTAATTATTACAACAACAACAATAACAAACACCTCAGAAGAAACTCACAAAACAGAATAGGGGTGTTGACATCTTCATCTTTCATGGTGGGGTGAAGAGAAATACACACGGAGCCATTTGAGTCAAGCAAGTATAGATATTAAAAAGTTAAAGTGGCAATTAACCTAAAAGTCATTCAATAAATATTTATTGAGCACTTAACAATATGCCAGGCATTTTTGTAGGTGCTAGAAATATAACAGTAAATAACAAAAAAATACAAAAATCTTTGTTCTTTTGTAGTTTACATACTACTGAGAGGAGACAATACATTTGATAAATGAGTTATTTATATAGTCTGTTGGAAAGTGCTAAGAGTTTTTGGGAGAACACTAAAGAAGAAGAAGGAGAAAGGGGATGTATGGTGGTGAGAGTGGCAGTGCAGTGTCAAATGGAGTGGCATTTACACAAAAATTTGGAGGAGGTCAGTTAGTAAAGGTAGCACAAGTGATCGGTGGTGAGAGGGAGAGACTTGTACGTCAGAAAAATTCCTTATCCTTCATAGCAAGGAATCAATCGATGCTACTTAAAGTTGGAAAAATAAAGAATTATATTATATTATTAGCAATTAGCCACCAAAAGAGTCAAAAATAAAAATGTTATAAAAGACTTAACTACTGGGCGTCTGAGCCTGATAATGCAGTAGAGAAAGGAGAATTTTGTTTTTCTTTTATTTCTTCATGGTTTGAATTATTACGATGGTATGATTTATATTTAAAATAATACTTAAAATGTGTTGGCAGTGGGCAAGGAATGTGAGGGATGTTATTAGAGAACCTTAAAACCACTCTAACGATATTTTTAAAGGGTAAACGATTTGCAAAACATAATACTTATTGTTGATAAGGAATTGCTTGTGATACCCTTATCAGCTGCTGGGAAGAACTGCTCACCCCCTTTTCTCCAACTCACAGACCAAGCTGGGAGGCTCAGGAATAAGTGTGACCAAAGCCACCTCTGAGCACAGCTGCAAAGCACCCCCAAATCCACCCAAGTTAATCATCCCTGTCAGGGGCTTGGCACCATGCCTCAGCTGCCACCCAAACTGTCTTCCTGTATCTGTAGGGCTTGTCTTTTTGTTTCTTTATTTGATATTTACTTGGGAGATTTTTAAATTATATATGTCTAAAATGATATCAGAGATAATTATCTAAATCTAGAATAACTAAAAATACTTCACCTAAAATATACAAATAATTGGGGCACCTTTTGTCTTGTTTTGTTGGATTATCTGGATAATTGCCTGCACTTTCCACCTGACTTAGTGTAGGTAGATGCAGCTCAAATACATTCCGAGAGGTTGTTAAGTTGAGATTTCATAGCACAATGACTTGAAGCTGAAGGGGTTGCTACTGGGAAATGCCGGAGGCACAATGGGACTTTGGTTGTCCGGTTCGGTGCTGAATCTGATGACTTTCAGGCATTATATAAGAAATTCCTTATTTTGTAGTTTTATTCTGGAATATATTGGTATTATTAAATCCTGAGCAAATATATTTGCTATCTCTGTCATGTGCGTATTGTGAACTGAAAGTTACAAAGCTTCAGACTGTGGCTTTGGGAGAGAATGCAACCACACAGTGCATTGTGCATGCGTGTGGTGCAGACAGAGGGTAAAGGAAGATGAGAGTTCCCTTAAAGAAAGTAAAGACAAAAAAAAGGCAACATCTGATATTATTAAATTCAACCAATGAATATAGTTGGTAATTTAGAGGAGAAAATTCAGTGTGCATGGAGAAAATATTCAGCTGTTTTATTACCTGTAAAGCTATCTAAATAGACATTGTTTTAAAAAATTGAGAGGTGAGAAAATATCCACTGTATTTATAATTAATGGCAAAATTAGCAAACGAATTAATAAAATGCATTTCTTTTTAAAAGAAGTTGCATAATTTGACAAATATTGATATATCATTGTTAAAATGTATTAATATTAGTCAGGACTTTTTAATCCTCTCATTAGTCAACTGGGAATATTAAAACAATTTTCACATATGTTTAGATGTGTAAGTGCTGCCACTTTATCGCTGAAACTGTTGGAGTTTTATGTTGAGAGATAGAATGGAATTAACATTGGGAAACACTCAAGGGAGGATTTGGCAAAACGATTTCAAGGAGTTTCAAATTTAGATTAGTCATAGCCAGGGCCACTAGGAAAAGTAGAAGCTTCCCTTCTGTATTTAATATGAATAACATTAATATTAAAGATAAATGTGTGTAACAGATAAGCCAAAAAGTGATGTTACTGGTGTGTGACTTCCTAGTTTTTCTGGGAAGTGTTTTAATTCAGTAGCTGGAAATGGAATGGGCCTGGAATTTGGAGGAGGGCATTCTCTTCCTGGAGGGTGCAGATATGATTGGAAAAATGAGGGTCATTTCTGCATTTCAAGTGCGAGACTGTAATCCCCCTGTCCTTACACACTTTAGATATGGGTTTAAGTGCTGCAGGTGCATAAACTGACAGATGTGTACAGACTGAAAGTCTGGCAGAAGCAATGTAAAGGGGGCATGGACTAATTATTGGGGGGAAGAATTGCTTCCCCCTTTGCTCCACCCTCACTCACTCTGAAGGACTCCATGGTATCTTAATTCACCTACGTCCAAGCAAACAATCCTGTGCAGCTCCAATGGCAACACAATCTTCATGGCCACATTTGGCATGTCTAATCATGGTTGCAGACTTTACCCCAAAATCAGTAGTAATATTGTACACTACAAAATTAAGAATTATCTGGTTTAGTCTCCCTCCTTCTCCTCTCCCTTTTTCCTTTACCTCTTTACTTCAAGGCTTCCTTTCTTTTTTTCCCCTCATTTCCCCCTCTTCTTATTTTTCTCCCTCTCACAGTGTCTCTCAACTTTGCTTTCTCAGCCGATTATGTATTAAAGCTCATACAGCAAAGTCAGTTAACTCCCAATGTTCCTCTTTCTGATGGCTTGGGTGCCGAGACAAAATGCCTAAGTAGTTGAGTGGACACTGTTGATACCAAGAGAGAATTTCTTGTATTAGAAGGAAAGGTTTCACACACAATGAATTAAAATAGAATTGTGAAGTCGTTGAACTCTGGGAACATGCACAATTGCTAAGATTTTTCAGAAGAACAAGGAGGAGGAACTTTCACAATGTTCGCTTTGTGGTCATGCATCACAGACGTGAACATGGCTGGCATTTGACTAAAATTGGCAGAGGGTTCTGCTGAAGCTGAACTGAGTATCTGCCACCCTATCTTATATCAGTAACAGAAGGTCTTTCTTGTGCCAATGTAGTGAAATGTAAAACGCCACTTGAAGGAAGTAGAGACAAGTGATGCAGCCCTGTGTCACAAGCTGGCTTCATTTGGAGGGAGGACCTCAAAAGAGTCTGGGAGGGGCACAGGGAGAAAAGGATGTGAAGGAGGGGAAGCAGCTGGATTGTATTGAAAAAGGGTGTAAGTGGAGCCTTGAGCTAGACACCTTCATGGATGTGGCAGATTTGTTGCATCTTTTGCAGACTTTGATAGTGGCTTCTGATGGTAAATCAAATGCTATTGGATTCCTTTATTTCACTGAGCCCTGTCACGTGCCATTGCTGACTGAAGGGAAACCTCAGAGGCTGCAGGTATAGAAGTCAGCAGAAGTACACAGGGAATAATGGTTTCGAAATCAGCTTCTGAATCATTGTTCTTTAAAACATGTCTATGGAACTATGCAGTGTTATGGATAGCACAAACCAGCACTAAACTGGGATTTATTTCAGCATTGGTCATTGTTAATTTGTAATAATCATAACTTTTCTAGTATAAATCAGGATAACCTTTCTTTGAGCTCTTAAAATTTAGTTTTGTAATACAGCAAACTATGAAGACTAGTATGACGACCCCTCAATGGTGACATTCCTTTTTTGTGTGGGTCTGATAGCTATTTCTGAGTAAGAGTAAATCATCCAGCAATTAGAGTTATTGTATTTTTAGCAAGGTTATATTGCTAAAGTATGTAATGAATATTTGTGTGATTTCTTATTAATACTCTGAAGTGATTTTTTGATTTTCATAGCTCAGGATTGTTCAAAGTTTCTCAATCTGTTCTATGGAGTTTAAAAAATCTCTTGAGTAAAAATTCATAATATGGTATCAACTAGAAGAATAATTGTCAGTGTAATGACCTTCCAGTGGATAATTTGACAGACACTTGATGGACAGCATTCTCCCGTGTCTCTGCCAACCTTTTACTTCCTGCCATAAAATTCAGGAGCAACATTTTAACTCAACTGATAAGATTCTCAACAGTCATTTGTTGCATATCTCCCTTAGTGCAGTTCCTCAAATTTTGAAAGCTCTATCTCTTTTCAAGGTATTTTTTATTACCTGGAGAAAAACGTGTCATTTGGGAAAGAATGCTAAAACAATAGTACAGTTGCTGAATCAAATTTCCCAGGTGTGTAAGGGACTCTGTTGTGAAGTTGCTAAATAGTACTGGCTTGGTGTATTAAATAGCACTCTAGTGTCCTATTGTAAGTGTTAGCACAACTGCCGAAGGTGCCTTTCCTTACAAGAGAATAGCTTTGACTTTGAGGAAATACAGACTATGAAGTACCCAGTTGAAATATCCAGAAAGTAAAAAATAAAAGCACTTACTAGTAAAATGAAGGGAATTAATTTACAAATAAATGTGTTTTTAAAATGTCGCCTTGGGGCGACATGTAAATTCAGAAGACTGTTTTCTCTAGGAATGAAATCATTTTGGAAGATGTTTTTTCTTGCATTCTGAGAGTATCACTGGAATGGAAGGCTTGTTCATTGATAAAATATGTACTTTCATCAGGAATATTTCTTATGGTTTTACCTATGTCTATGAAAAGTTTTTTCATAGTTTTCAGGCACAAATTATGAAAGTGACACACGCTTGCTCATATATTTGTCTTCTCCTTTTTTAGAATATATGTTGCATGAACTGTGGAACAGTATATCTTGTACATTACTGTGTCTTTAATGCCTGAAACAATGCCTTGTGTATAGTGGTCACTCAGTAAATATTCACCGAATGATGCATGAACAAATTGAAGAAACAAATTGATCTCTAAATATATACTTAATCTTGTTTATTTTAAGTATTTTTTTTGATGTCCCAAGACTGAAGCTTTTTCATTGTCTTTTCAAATTGGAAATCTTAATCCTATTTTGCTGCTTTTCATTCAGCAAGAATGTTAACCACATGCCAGAAAAGGTTAGAAACATTATTTATGATTTCATACAGGGAGTGGTTTCATTCTATTAGCTGCTTTCTGGGGAGTTCATGGATTTTTCTCTGTGTTAATTTAGCTGACAAGTAGAATCCAAAAAGTGAAATTTAAAATGGAAGAAGTAAAACTGTCACTATTTGCAGATGACATGATATTGTATACAGAAAACCCTAAAGATTCCACCAAAAAACTACTAGAACTGGTAAATAAATTCAGTGAAGTAGCAAGATGCAAAATAAATATCCAGAAAACAGTTGGCTTTATACACCAGTAATGAACTATCAGAAAAGGAAACTAAGAAAACAATCCCATTCACAATTGTTTCAAAAAGACTAAAATACCTAACGAAAAATTTAGCCAAGGATGTAAAAGAATGTACTTGGAAAATTATAAGACACTGAAGAAGTTGAAAAAGATACAAATAAGTGGAAACATATACCATGTTCATGGACAGCAAAAAAATAACATCATTAAAATGTCCATACTACCTAAAGCAGTCTATAGAGTCAATGTAATTCCTATCAAGATTTCCATGGTATGGTTCACAAACCTAGAACAAATATTCCAAAAATTTGTATGGAACTATAAGACCCCAAATAGAACAGTGATCTTGAGAAAGAAGAACAAACTGGAGGACACATGCTACCTGATATCAAACTATACTATGAGGCCATAGTAATCAAAACAGCCTGGTACTGGTATAAAAACAGACATATAGATCAATGGGACAGAATAGAGGAACCAGAAATAAAACCAAACTTTTATAGTCAATTAACACTTGACAAAGGAGGCAAAAAATACATTGGGGTAAAAATAGTCTATTTGATAAATGGTGTTGAAGAAATTGGACAAATACATGTAAAAAATGAAATTAGACCCCCCCCTTCTACATCATACATGAGAATAACTTCAAAATGAATTAAAGACTTAAATATTTAACTTAAAACCATAACACTCCTATAAGAAAACACAGACAGTAAATTCTTACATTTCTCATAGCAATATTTTTTCTGATATATCTCCTTGGGCAAAAGAAACAAAAGAAAAAATAAACAAATGGATTACATCAAACTAAAATGTTTTTGCACAGCAAAGGAGACCATCAACAAAATGACAAGACAACCCACTAAATTAAAGAACATATTTGCCACTAAATTAAAGAACATATTTGCCAAGGATACTTCTGATAAGGGGTTAATATCCAAAATGCATAAAGAACTTATAAAGCTCAACACCCCCGAAACAAACAATCCAATTAAAAAATAGTCAAAGGACTTGAACAGACACTTCTCCAAAGAGGACATACAGATGGCTAATAGACATATGAAAAAATGCCCAACATAGCTAATCATCAGAGAAATACAAATTAAAACTCTAATGAGATATTAGCTCACATCTGTCAAAATAGCTATTATTAATAAATCAACAAACAAGTGCTGGTGAGGATGTGGGGGAAAAGGGAACCTTTTTGCACTGTTGGTGGGAAAGCAGATTGGTATAACCACTGTAGAAAACAGTATAAAATTATCCTCCAAAATTAAAAATGGATCTGCCTTAATCCAGCAATTTCACTTTGGGGAATTTACTAAAAAGAATACATGCACTCCTATGTTCATTGCAGCATTATTTACAATAGTCAAGATTTGAAAGCAGCTCAAGTGTCCATCAATAGATGAGTGGATAAAAAAGTTGTGGCGCATTTATACAAGGAATACTTCTTGGTCATAAAAGAGAGGGAAATCTTACACTTTGCTACAGCATGGATGGAACTGGAGAGCATCATGCTAAGTAAAATAAAAGGCTGGACAGAAAAGGGATTGTTAAAGGGAAAGGAAAAGGAGGGTCCAGGGAAAAGAAGTGGTCAAGAGAAAATCTGGCAGAGAGAGAGAGAATTTCTCAGAGGAAGTGAGGCATTGATGAGGCAAATGAAAGTGGAAAGAATGTTCTAGACAAAGTAAGTAACATTGTATGTACAAGGAAATAAAAATTGTCTGAGGGCCTGGATAGCCAATAAGGAGTCTAGACGTTTTCTTTTTCTTTTTTAGCCATTGAATGTTTTTTGAAATTAAATCTCAAGTAGATAAAAGAGACGTTTCTAAAACTGTGTATTGGGAATGAACAGTAGAAATGCAATGAGCACCCATATATATAACACTCAGTTTGAAAACAATGGATAATATTATCATCTTTGATGTCCTCTGTGTATCCCTTGCCAATTCCATCTAATTCACTTTTCTCTGGAATAATCTTTTTTTTTTTTTTGCTTTTCTTTATAATTTGACCACTTATTATTATTCCTAAGGATTATGCTTACTTTTATAAGATTTTTTAACTTTACAAATGGAATTTAATGTAAAAATTCATCTGCACCTTGCTTTTTCTTCTTAATATTTCATTCCTAAGAAGCATCCACCATGTTAAATATACTTGTTATCCATTTATTTTCACTGCTGCATAGTTTCCAGTTTTCTTTTAATGGACATTTGTGTTATGTCCAGGTTTTTTAATGCAAGATGTCTATAAACCTTCTTCTCCGTATATTCTGATTAGCATGTGTAAATATACATACCTGAGGATAAAATTGTTCATTCATAGATTATACCACTTTCCAAATACATCAGGTTACAATATATTCTTCACAGCAATTTTACCAATTTTTTTCCTCTACTGCTAAATGGAAAAGAACTACAGGTTTTTAACATCGTAAGCAAAACTTAATATTGCCAAATTTTTTAAATTTTCTAATTATATGGTTATAAAATATTTCATTCTGATTGAACTTAAGTATATTTTGATTTGCATTTTGTTTGAGATTTAATTGACTCCATAGATCAATGTTCAGCATTACATATTATTTTATATGATTCAGATTATTTTGTATATAAACATATCTACAGAATTATAACACACTTGTGATGTAATTATATATGTATTGCCTTATTATTTAATATTTTCTTATGAAGTTTATGAATAAGATCAGCCACTATCACTACTTCTGTTCAACATTTAAAGTCTGACATAATAAGACAAGAGAAAAAGTGTAAGGATTAGAGAATAACTGAGATAAACATTTTTTTAGGATAAGGAATGTTAAATATTACTAAACTTATTTTATATCCACTGAGGCAATTATTTATTTTGTCCTTTAACGTATTTACATGGTGGATTTTATTACTTGATTCTTCAAGTTTAAATAAAACTTGTCTTCCTGGGGTAATTCCAAATTGGAAATAAATTTTTGGTTTTTAATAACATTATTGAGCTTAGTTTACTAATATTTTATTTTTCCGTCTGTTCTTGAGTGAGATTGTACTGTAATTTCCATTCTTGAACTGTGCCTAGTTTTGTTGAAAATGTTTGATCAGGGGTAAAGACCTACTTAGTTTTGAGGTATAGTTCTAATATGGACCATAATTAGGAGTATAATAAAGTACAGTCATCTTTCATATATAGACACATATCTCATTATAGGTTGGAGGTGATATAGAGTGTTATTGGTCTATGAGATTCAACCCTAAGATGTGATGGTTTTGTAATTCATTATCTGATCGTCATTTTCCACATTCCCCAAAAATTACAAAAATGGATAGGGAATGGAAAGAAAAGCCAATGGTGCTCCATTAAGTGGAAGTATATTTCAAAATATAACAGTCATAAGAATGACTTTTTCATAACATTTACTTAGAATTTTCATGGTCGCATACTTTCTGAAATTGATTCATGCAACATTGTCTACTAGCCTCAGTAACTTGCTATAGAATATGCAGAGAAACTATTTAAAATTGAGTTTTGAACTTTGAACATGTTCCTTTTCAATCTC
Source organism: Furipterus horrens (assembly GCF_987537825.1). Lineage (NCBI taxonomy): Eukaryota > Metazoa > Chordata > Mammalia > Chiroptera > Furipteridae > Furipterus > Furipterus horrens. The sequence continues at coordinate 193,783,147 of NW_028327171.1, forward strand.
ACCTGATAATAATGCCAAGTGCCCCAAATCTTTTCTAGTCACTGGAAATGAGACAATTTCTCCTGTGATGTTTAAACTTAATTCCACAGCCGTAATCCTACCGATAATGATCCTTCTTTTCTCTATATATTAAAGTGCTCTCCTTAATTGCTGCAATATTCACAAGGAGGCTGTTGGAACTGGAGTGCTCTCAGTTGAAGAATAGTTCTGTAGGTGATAAAGTGGCATTGAGAACTACCCAATTTACATCAGTGAATTCAATCTTTCTTAGGAGGCAAGCGGTACATGATACATTTGCCTGAACTTTTAGAGTGATAAGGAAAATGTTTGGCGTGTATTCAAGACCACAGAAATTTTTAAAGCTTTATCTCAAGAAAAAAATTTTCAGAAAAATAGTTTATTTACTTATATAGGATACAAGGGCAGTATACATTTCAAGTTCTTTCAGCCTGGGAGTTTGCAGAATTGTTATCAATGAGAAATACAAGCACTACTGAAGTTGAAGTATACTTTTCTCTTGCTCTTTTGGCCTTTGTAGAAAAACTGTTCACCTCTGGGGGTAAATTGGGAGGGCAGCTCTGCTCTGCTACTGATATTGTTACTGAAACATTATCATAGAAACCAGTGACTGGCTGGAGCATATGCCACATGCAAGAGAAGTTCTGGACAGTGCAATGTTAACAGTAAGCTCTCTCCTGTCCTAGCGGGACCAGTGCTGCACAGCTTCATTTGCTACCTTAGGCTTGTTAAATTATGTTTTCAGTGAGGCCGTGGCCTTGAGTTTTATGCCGAGTGAGCCTGCTCAGGTGTCATAGATAAAACTTGTTGCTGATATTTATTGAGTGCCTGTGGTGGTGAGGGGACTAGATAAAGTTTCTGCTGGTAGCTCATGTTAGAGAAGTAACTTTCCTTCTTCTGGTTTTTATTATATTTCCCTAACAATTCCATGTTTGTTTTATTATGTATTATATATGTTCTGAATATACAGCACAGTCAAATCAAAGGTGACCCCCATTTTTCCAATGATGGTATGAAAACTTATAAAGCAATAGATAAAATAGTCACATGTCAACTTAAGTTTAATCTACTAACTTAATTAAACATATATTTTGATAATTACATTTGTAAAATTTATTTATGTTCTTTTTTTTCACTCTCACATTTTACAGAAACACGTCATACCAACTGAATACATTTATTATGATAATGCATTGGTATCATGGGACTTTATTTTCTTTTACACCAGTTTCCTGAACATATTATCCTTAGTTCCACCCAAATTTTTTGAGATACTGAACTTCTTAAATATATGCATGATACACTAGAAATTTTGGTTATAGGTACTTTCACTATAGCATCTTTGCTGCAAATATTTTCACCCTGAACTAATTGGCCATAAGGCAGTATTACTGTAAAAAAAAAAACAAACAAACATAAAATCACAACAAATTAAAGAGTGACAGTGAAAAGAGCATAATGACACATCAGAAACACGAATGGCAAAATTAAGAAGGTTATTTACAATGTGTGTAGATCCATGACAATACTGCACAAATAACTGAATTGATTTTGTAGATTGTCTCTAAGCACATGTCTTCGACCTCTGGGACAGCTGGGTCCAACCAACTGTGGGCCCTCAAAAAGGCCCTGGGCCTGTCTCCTCCAGGCTAGTGTGCTTCAAAATAAGAAAACCAACTCTTAAGGCAAATCATCATCATCTGGAAGACATGCTAACTATTCTAGGACCACCACCACCACCATGTCTACTTATCATTGTATCAGCCAATAGGAGGGCTAAGATTTCTATAGAATATAAAAATGGGGATAACATCAGGAACTTCATTGCTGAAAAAACAAAACCAAACTCACAACTAGCTTAAAGGCGTTGTCTGCTGAAGGTGGTTGAGTGGTTTGTCAGTGAAAAATGAAACCAAACAAGCAGACAAAAATACTGTGAACCAGTTATTTTACTTCTTTCATGGCAAAGTTGCCTTATGGCCAATTAGTTATGGGGTAAAGATTCTACAGTGAAAATACCAACACCAGAAACTTCACCCTAAGTCATCTTTTACACATTAGGGATGTTTGTTTTTCTTTTGTTTTGTTTGTTTTTTTAGTCCTATGTGTGTGTGTGGTTTCTACTTTATTGCTATTTATAGTGGTATTTAAATGCTTATTTGCAAAAGTATCCAATACTTATAACTGAGACCAAACCCCAGGAATACTGACTCTGTGTTAATATTTTTATTTTGTTACTGATGCATAGTCATTTGTGTCTGACTTGGCTAAATCCACGTATCTTCGTAGCCGAATACAACAGAATTCATTTTCTTTGCATATGAAGTCCACTGCAGATCTAAATCACTTTTCAGAGCAACAGTCTTCATGTGGTGACTGGGTGATCCAGGGAGACAGGCACTGTGATCTGAAGCTGAACCATCCGGACACCTGGCCTCCCTGATTAGCACATCAGAGGTGGTAACTCTGGATGGTCTTACACAGGCATTAAAAAATTTGGCTCAGAAGTTGCACCTACTGCTTCTGCTTTCCACCCATTGATCAGATCTGCTCAGTGGAGATGTCAGTGGGCAGCATGATGTGTTCCTCTGGTGTGTTTGGGAGGAGAGAGGAGAGAACGAGTTGTGGAATAAGCACTGAGAGGCTCTACAACAAAACCCCAGACTCGCAGCCTGTGTTTCAGGCTGGTGCGGCCCTTGTTAAGTACAACTAATTGAGAGTGCCCTGAAGATGAGAGAAACTTTTACTATTAAGGACTACATTGTGAAAGATGGTCTCATGTGTATCTCATATACAGTATTGATTAAGAAAGAGAAAGGCGGAAATACCCTGTATATTAAACTTTAATTGGGTTCCTTTATGAATTAAATTACACAAGAAATATCAGAAAACTCTCCCCAAACAAAAATATATTTACTCCATTCCCTAGTATAAGTAGCTATGAATAACATTCATAATACTCATGTGAGTAGTTTAAAACCCCAACCACCAGTCAATTCCCTTGAAGCTTGTCAATAGTCATGTGGTAGACAGCATTTATAAGGTGAAAGTGTATGTTCCTAGCCCACCAGCTAAACAAGTCATAAATAAATACTGGCCTTCTTTCAGGCGGTCCTGTTTCTACTTTTTTTCAGACTGTAAACTATATTTAAAGAATAAAAACTCAATCCTTAAAGAAATCATGGTCTAGCTCTGACATTTTCGAAAGACCACATCATTGAATGGTCCCCATGCTGAACTTTTCAGCTCTCTGCCCTTAATATTCTTTCTTCAGTATGAAATATTTCCCATGCTCACCCCTATCCAGCTACCTCCCCCTGACGTTTTTACCTGAAGGAAAGCATTTGGTCTTTTCAGGTCCAAATCAAATACTTTCTTTTCCAGAGAGTCATCTTTGAGTCCAGAGCAATGTCTTTTCCTCATCCTAATCATTCAACCACTTCTTATCGCCAGCTGCCTCTGATGAATAACTTGGCCAGGCGTCCCTCCTCTCTGTCTGGAACCCTTCTCCCCACAATCCTGCCTCCAGCCCTGCTGCTTCATAGTCTGTTCTTCAATTGCAATGAGTATATTTTTAAAGTATGGTCCAAATCGTGTCTTTCTTCTGCTTCAAATCATCCAGTAGTTCCTCATTTCATTCAGAGTAAAAGTCAAACTCTTACAGTAGGTCGATTTTTAATAAAATTTTTGCTGTTAAAATAATTACTACAAACCTGGTGGCTTAAAATAATACCAATTTATTGTCTTATCATTCTAGAATTTTACTGTGCTAAAATCAAGGGGTTGGCAGGACTGACTTCCTTTCTGGAAGCTCTGGGAAGAATCTCTTTTCTTGACTTTTCAGCTTAGAGAAGCCACCTGCATTCCATGGCGCCTGTCCCCTTCCATCTTCAAGGCCAGTAATGGCCCATAGGGTCTTTCTCGTGCTGTATCACTCTGACATCGACTATTGTTCCTCACTCTTCCGCATTTAAAGGACCCTTGCAGTTACGCTGGACACACCCAGGTCATCCAGGACCATCTTCCCCTAAGGTCAGCTGATTAACAATGTTAGTTTCATTTGTAACCTTAATTTCCCCTTTGCATCTAAGGTAACATTCACAGGTTCCAGGGATTTAGGACGTGGACTTCTTGGTGTTGTAATATGATTCTGCCTATCACAGTGGAGGATTTCAAGGCCTTCATGATCTAACCCGTGTTACTTTGCTGACCTGTTGCCCCACTGCTCACCCATGTGCTCCCTCACACTCAGCGCAGTGGCCTCCTTGCTATTATGTACAAATGCCTGATACGCATCCATCCTGACACTCTCTCCCCTGAAGATCCACATAGCTAACTGTCTCACTTCCTTCAGATGTTTCCTCAAAAATCACCTTCTCAGTGAGGTCTATCCTGACCACCCTTCTAAAATCCCAGCTTGCCCCCAGCCTGCGTTGTGCTGCTGTTCCATAAGCACTTATCCACATCTGATGCCATCAACAACTGACGTTTATGTTTGTGGTCTGTAATGTAAGCTCTTGGGGAACTCAGATTTCTCTGTTTCCTTTGGTTACGTCTCTGGCACCAAGTGATAAACTATTTATGGAATGGATGAATTATTTGTTTGTTGTTTGTTTGCCTTGTTTAGCAGTATTTAGATATATGTAGTATACCAAAAAATGGCACCTATTTAATGTATACATTTTGATGAGTTTGGACATATGCAAACGGCTGTGACACCATTACCACAAAGTGATTTATATACTCAGCACCTCCATTAGATTCAGTGTGCCCCCTTTCCTTTTTTGTTGGCTAGAACACTTAATATGAGCTCTATCCTCTTAACAGTTTTAAGTACATAATACAATATTCAAGGTAGGTGCTGTGTTGTACAGCAATTTTGTGAAATTTATTCATCTTTGCAACTATAACTTGATACCCATTTTGAACAAAAGCTTTCCATTTCTCCACCCCATCCCCTGACAGCCACCATTCTATTCTCTGCTTTTATGAGTTACACTTTTCTTAATTTTTTTTTTTTTTATAAATATAATTATTTGCATGCATCAGATCCTCCCAGTAACCTCCAGGAAGGAGCCATGGTATGTCTTAGGATCTCGCCTCCTATCTGCCTTGGGAATTGGCCTGTTGTAGACATTTGGTATGTCAAGGTGAATTACCAAAACGGGATTCTGGGAGTGGGGGCAGGCATAAATCCCTTTTCATTTTATTGGTCTAGACTGGATTTCAGAAACAGAATTAAGGCGTTTCAGGCAATTTCATAGTCAATGTAATTCAGGAGATGAGCTAGTTTAGCGAGCTAGTGGAAGAGTGCCTGAATTCTTATTAAAACTTGGGGTATCACTATATTGCTTCTTGAAATTACCCCCTCTAGGTCTTCATCCCTGAGGGCTCTTTTGTTCTTGCCTCATGGAGGGAGCTACAGGAGAGAATATTTAATCATTCAGTGCATTGTCAGTGTGGATGATGAGAAATAGCCTGTATATTCTAGCCTGCTTCTGAAAGACTTCTTCTCTCTCTGAGTAAATGAGTTGAGGAGTGAATATTTGGAAGCCCAGGTGTTATTTTTTAAAAATAAGTTTTTGTTATAAAAATAAATGAAATCTCTATTTTATCATTTCAATTCAGGCCCTAAGCATGCCATGCACAGTAGTTACCTTTCATGAAATGTCCTTGCAATAATGCTATTTCACTGGGCTTTGTAATGAAGCCTTGATTTGCATCTCTATCCTGAGAACTTTCTGACAAAGCTCGGTAATATTATGAAGGCAGAAGGAAATGAAATGAAATGAGGGTAATGCATGTCCATTGTGGGAAATGTTAAGTTGCCAAGGCAATGTCATATCGATAATATTTTCATAAATTAAATTAAGATACATATGGCAAATAAATATTGCATTTCTCTTTATTATCACTTCAAATACACAAGAATAACTATTTAGGATTAAAACCAGAAATTAGACACAAAGCATCTCAGCTGAAATGAAAAATGTGCTATTTATCGTTCACCCTGATGCACTCTCAAGATTCCTGTCACGTTTATTTCAGGCGTTCAGCCTCTCCCCCTCGGTGTGCTCTAGCAACCTGTCTGCTGTACTCTTCTGCTTCCCGAAGCAGAGTTTCTGTCGAGAATTAGTGGAAGAGGCGGTATAATGTTATTAAGCCTCACTTTCACACTGCACAACCAACCCTCTGGTTTCAGTTTGTTCTTTTAACAGTCAAGCTGGTTTCACTTCTCCCTCCTTCCTCCCTTCCTTCTTTCCTTCCTTCCTTCCTTCCTTCCTTCCTTCCTTCCTTCCTTCCTTCCTTCCTTCCTCAAAGGGGTATTTATGTTCATATTTTTAATGTTGTTATTGGTTGAAATTGCCTGCTTAGAAAAATGTTACTATATTGGCTCACTAAAATTACATTTTCTCAGTTTCCCTGTGAAATAGGAAATAGGTTTTCATGAAGAACAAGTGTGATTTTGCATGTAAAGAACCCAGCTTGGTACCTCGTGCCAGTAATGAAAATTCTACACCTTCTGCATCTTAAAATCACATGTTAAATAATTAATACATAATGTTGAGATAACACATTACCTCATTTTAGTAAAAGTAAAGATATTGGTAACCAAAAGGAAGAAAATAGGTTGCTATAATCCCACCACCCACAACTAAGCCTATGCACAACATACTTATATTTTGGTGTATGACTTCTAAACTCTATTTAAATAGAAATGGGACCTTAATGCATGTACTTTCTTGGCAATATACTCCTCCAAGACTCCATTAAATATACTCTAAGACTCCCAGTATCAATTTACATCTTCTAAAATATTTCTGGGAATAGCGGCAGTCATATCACAGTATTAAATATTTAGATGGTACCAACTTTACATTATTTTAATTACAAAGTGTATTCCAAATGCCTCCATATTCTTAGAAAGAAAAGTTATGTCATAGAACTAATCACACAATATAAAGTAAGGTGTCATATAAATCTGTTTAATTTGCTTTATATGAATTTATTCACCCAGCAAATATTTGTGTACTTACTATCTGTCAGGTACTATCTTTTATTTCATCTAATTATTTTATTGATTTTAGAGAAAGTAGAGGGGGGAGAGAGAGAGAGAGAGTGAAGGGGGGAGAGAGAGAGAGAGAGTGAAGGGGGGGAGAGAGAGAGACAGAGAGAGAAAGAGAGAGAGAGAGAGATCGATTTGTTGTTTTCCTTTTTAATGCATTCATTGGTTGATTCTTATATGTGCCCTGACCGGGGATCAAACCCTCAACCTTGCTACTGGGACAACACTCTAACTAATAGCTACCTGGCCAGGGCTATACTAAATGTTTTTAAAGTTTATATTTTCTCTTCTGATTGTCTGTTTTATCATCATTAGTCATAATGTAACTTGGGTTGTAGTATGCATTTATGAGACTTCTCTCATATACCTGATTCTTCAATGTAACAATAGCTTTGTGACCTACATACTTAGAAACTGTGTCATCTTAGAAAAATCACTTAACCTCTCTGATGCAAATAATTGTCATCTGGAAATCTGGGACTAATTTTACATGCATCACAGAAATAATGTATGTGGCATATTATTGCAACAAGAAATTCTAGTGTCTTATCTTCTAATATCATTTCTAGCGATCTTAAATTGATTTGAAAAGACTCGTTTTGCCCTATTCTAAACTTAAAGGATTGTTAGCTGTTATATCTCTCTTTTATCGAGGGATGTGTAAAGCTGATTTCCATTGATTGTTCAGCATTGGAAATCACAATAGTGGAGCTATCAAGTGGAAGGCAAATGGGAAGAAATGGGCTTTTCAAAAATGCATCTCTAAAAATGTTAATAGTAATGTCAAAGTTCAGTGGAGTTGATGGCAGAGACAGGCTCATTTCCTTAGTTTAAAAATAAAAGCAAATATGTTCTGAAGGTAGGGAAGGGGAATTCATCACTTTTATCAAATACTCTTACTAAAGGAAGCCTAGAAATATTCTTAGAACTGGTTTCCACATGGTCTACTCACTTCAGTGGAAAAAAAAAAAGACTTGTGCCTATAAAACAGCCACATTTCTCTATGAAGATTATGCATTATTTAATACTCAACATTTAGAGCACATGGAAAAAGTTGAAAATGAAAGATTTTACTTTACACTATGATGTAACCCCAGGTTTAAAGCCAAATCTCATTCCTTAAAAAATCTAAGCTCATTAGTAGTATGAAGATGTCCTACTGTGTCTTCTACTCTTATTTACATTTATTTATTTTTTTATTTAAATTCTTTTCATATAATAAAAAAAGTGCTATTTTTTTGGTATATATAAGTTCAAGATCAGTATATCTCATTGTTTTTAGGTAGTATACCTGTTACTATCTCTTAAATCTACTTATCATATATAGTATTATAAGCTTATATTCACCTTTACTCGTCCCTGGCTGGTTTGGCTCAGTGGATTGAGCGTCGGCCTGCGAGCTAAGTGTCGCTGGTTCGATCTTCCAGTCAGGGCACATCAGAGAAGGAAAACTCTGACTCCAAAAAACCTCCGCTGCCTTGCGGCATACCTCTTCAGGGGAAAGGCTAAGGGAGTAAACCCCGACAGAAAATCCGGAGCCGGAGTCCCTAAGGCGGTTTGACGTTGTAGTCAACACCGGCAACTCCTGCGGCACACCTGAAGCCAAGCTGTATTGACTCGTCTTTCCCTTGGACCCTTCAGCTGCGAAGAGAGGGGGGGTCTGCTGCATGGGCAACAGCAGACCCTCCATATCACCCTGCCCAGGCTCTGTAGCTTCAGCTTCACTGGAGAGGACACTCCAGCGTCATCGCAAGATGTCGATTCAACACGGGAGGAGACAGATACCGTGTCACTCCCGAGTCGGACTGCACAGCCATTCTCGGCGGTGCAGATAGACTCTTAAGAAGCTACACCATCGTCTCTCGAGACGGACGGCTGCCGACGATTCACCTTTACTCATGTAAATATCATCACTTCTTCTTTATTTTGTTTGCCTTGTAGTTCTTAACTCAGTCCTTTTTTATTTTTTTAATTTTATCAATAAAAATGTACAAAGCTTTAAAAGTCTAGTACTATCTTAAAGGTTTAATGAAAAAAGAATCGCAGCCCTAATTCCTACTCTCTACACATCAATTCACAATTATTTTGGTGGTTTCTTCCAGTGCTGATATAATGATATTTGTGAATGGAAGACTTGTGCCCTTTTTCTTATTAATTTTTCCATTTGGGACATTACCATTTGTCTTTCTAATTATGGAAGAAAAGGATTTAACCTCTTACATGAACAGCCCTCATCTTTCTTCTCCCCTTTTCCTCAAAAGTTATAGTAAAATTTGGGTTTAATCTGTAATTCCATTTATATTATTATTTCCTCTGTGTATATGTGAGTACACATATGTGTGTGTATGCATGTTTATAAACACAATCATGTGTGCTGTGTGTATATACTACAGAGCATGTAGTTAGTGTATTATATCACAGTTCCTTCATTATGCTACTTTTCTAAAGGAGTTAATGTATATAAATAAAGCACTTTTATTTAAAAATTTCCAACAGTAATACAAAATTTCCCACACTATAATCAAGGATGTCACTGTACCAGTTTCAGTTTTTTCTTGAAGTCATCCCCCTGGCATAGTTCTTGGACCCTCCTCTGTCAGTCTGTACTGGTTTTTCTCAAGTTCTTTCCACAGCTGTAATTTGTATGATTCCCTTTACCTTAATCTGGGGCTGAATCCCCTCTCTATCAGAATTTCATGTTTTTTCAGTTTTGGTTTATTCCCTCATTTTTGTAAAACACACCATTCAGTAGCTTTCTAAGAAAGATTACATGAAAGCAAACATTTTTTGAGACCTCATATTTCCAAAAAAATTTTAAGTGCTTTCATTTTACCTTTACACTTGATTTATTGTTTGACTGCATATTTAACTCTAGGCTGGAAATCTTTTCACTTATGAATTGTAAAGCCATTGATTTTTTTTATCTTCCAAACCTCAGTGTTGCTTTGGAGAAAAGTATGGTGCCATTCTCATTCTACATCCTGTGCGTGAATTTTTTTTCTTTTTTGAAACTTTTAGGACCCTCTATTTACTTCTAGTGTTCTGAAAATTCAGTGATATGTACTATCAAGTCTCTGTTTTCAGTGAGCTGGGCCCTCAGCTGGACTTTTTAATTCAAAAACTCATATAAATCTCAATTCTGTCTTGTATCATCAACTTGACATCGAATGCCCTTTTCTATTTTCTCTATATTTTTCTTTCTAGAATTCTATATTAGTTGGATGATAAAAATCTTGGATCAATCTTCTAACTTTAAATGCTTTTTTCTTTTATTTTTCATTTCTGTGCCTCTATACTACTTCATGAGATGTTTTTCTCAAATTTATCCTCCAGTACTTTTGTGGTTTTTTTTCATTTCTACCATTGTACTATCAATCTAACAGCTCTTTCTTATTTTCTGAATGTTCCTTTTTATATCATACTATTTCTATGTTATGAATACAGTATCTTTCTTTTGTCCTTAGTGTTAAGTCTTCGGTTCTCACATTGTGTTACTTCTGAGTTTCTCTCATCTGATCTCTTTGGTGACTTATTTTAGAGGTTTCTCTCCATTTTCTGTTACCCTCAATTGTCTCTTCATATTTAAGAAGGATCCCCTAAAAAAGCAGATTGCAAGTTCTGTGTATATGGGGTCCAGTGAATATAGAGCATCTCCTAAGCTGAAAGCAACCTTAAGCTCATTAGACAGACATCCTGACTTTTCACTGGGACTCCTGAAGGTCTTCATCCATAGGTCTTGTGTGAGTTATCTACAAATTACCCAAAACTTAGCAGCTTAAAATGACAAACATTTATTATCATGTACGAATTCTCAGTATCAAGAATGCAGCAACAGCTTCACTGGGTGATTCTGGCTCTGGGTCTCCCAAGAGGCCACAGCCAAGCTGTCAGCTGAGGCAGCAGTCATCTCAAGGCTGGACTAGGTCAGCGAATTCATTCTTAAGTGCACTTACATGATTGTACTTATGTGATTGCTGTTCATCTTTCACCACTCGGGTGTGTCCACGAGGCTGCTTGGGCATGGCAGCTGACTTCGCACAGAGTGAGTGACTCAAGAGAGAGCAAGTGAGCATGCATCCAAGAGAGAAGTGTGGTTTTATAACCTAATCTCTGAAATGACATCCCAATGACACATCAATACTTCTTTCTGCCATTATGTAGGCATCCCATGGACTAATTTTGATAAAGCGGGGGGAGGGACTACGAGAGTTCCAATCAAATCCGAAAAGCAGGGATCACTGGGGCCATCATGGAGGCAGGTTGTTGTGAATCTCAGTCCTCAGTTTCCCCAGAGAAGACTCCTCCTGGCTCCTTGCCTAGAGTGTTAAGCCTGGATGTCAGAGTTTTGGGAACCTGGCATGGGAAGGGAGAAGGGGATCTCACTATTCAGTATTCAGACTCTCACTTAGTTCTCTGGTTGCAGTCCAGTGCGTCATACTACCCTCTGCAATCAGCCCTGGTGTCTCTGTGTAGGTACATCCTCTTCTGCCAGGCCATCCAGCACATGTAACACTGATGCGTGCAACACTGGAGCAGCAGACCGATAGAAGAAAATGGGCCGGAACTTAACCAGGCGTTTTATAGGTTTTCTATCAGTCCACCTGCCAATCAGCCTTACCCTGGTCTTCAGAGTCACATGATTTCCCCCAGTTCTTGAGCATTGCAAGGTTTCTCCAGCTTCAACTGGCTTCCCCAGCCCTGCCGTATCTCAGTCTTCAGCTTTCTCCCCTCTGGTAAAATAATTACTTGTGTCTCCACTTGCCATCTCCAACATTTTGTTGGTATTGCTCACCTGCTCTCATTTTCCTTCCAGTTTTCTTTGTCTTTGCAGCTTTATCTCTTCTTTAGTATGTCAGTGTCTCTGTGATAAGATTTTTAGGATGCAGGGATTTCTATATTTAGCCCACCATTAGTTAGTATTTTGTGCGTGTGTGTGTGTGTTTCTGCTTGTGTAATTTTAATGTATACCTTGATAAATAGTGTTGCCTACAAAGTTCACTTGTAGAGGAAGAATTGAAGATATTAACAGACTAATCAGCTTATCCTGCCCAAAGCTTTTGAGATAAGAATAGAAAGGATATTGTTTTCCATGATACTGTTGAATTTCTGGCTGCTTTAGAATGTAAGTTTATAAGGAAATAAAAGTAGATGAAAGTGGTCAGTAGTATAATGTCTAGAGAATCAGCTTAGAAATCCAAGGATTTTTTTACTTACCTTGAATTGTTCTTTAAAGTGCCAACCACAAATAAACACTTGATAGCTTAACACATGCGACTTCATTGAGGATAATGGTTTAGCCATATAGAGAACTGAAGTATATCTGTATTTACCTTAGTTTTCAGTGTTTAAACCTGCCTGTTCTTTTCAGTGTTAGGATCATAGAAAGCTATAAACAACTTGGAAATATTTATTACAGTACCTCAAGGTGAACCACTGAAGTCCTTCTGTGGGTGATATATTGCACTGCTAGATAGATCGCAGACATAGAGACTGTCCTGAACTCTCAATGGAAGGTACCTCAAAAATACAGCATTTCTAAAATTAGTAACTTTTACTTGTCTAGCAAAAGTAGAAGAATAGATATATTTAAGGTTTAAAAAATTTTTGCTGATGGACCTAAAATCTAGGTAGTACTTTCTTGTGTCTTTGAATTTTGCTCACACACTGTCCTTCCTCAGGGAGACTAGGAACCTGTCTGTCCCTTCTTGATTCCAAAATTAAATTAAGATGCAAAAGTGCTTCCTCTGGGTGAGGCGACGGCTCCCTGTGCAAGACCTCCCCATGCAGGCAAAGCCGTATCCCAGGGTGGTTCGTATTGTTTGTACTTCAAATGCCAATTCTTATTTATTTTCTGTGGTCTTCTTTTGTTCACATGTCTTCTTCTCATATTCATAATTTATAACTGTAGTTCAATTATTCAAAATAGTTATCTTTATATGTTTGAAACTTTTTTCTTTTTTGCTTGGACTGTCTTCTGTATAAGTGTCATTATCCCCAATGAGATCATTTAATTTTCAGAAGTAGAGAATATATTCTGGAGCTCCTTTGTATATCTTGTGGTGTAGTGCAAGATTTCTTAACCTCGGGGCCACTGCCATTTGGACTGGGTAATTCTTTGTTGTGGAGAGGCTGTCCTGGACATCTGCACTGTAGGCTGTTTAACAATACCCTTGTCCCCTACCCACTAGATACCAGTGGCACTCCCATGCCTACCCCCACATTAATTATATCCAAAGTATATTAGTCATTGTAAAATGTCTTCTATGATGGGTGAGGGAGGCAATTTCATTAGTGTAGTGGAACTCACCTTGTCAACCGCCCAGCTGTAGACTTAGCTATCTAAATTATCTTGCTAACCAACTTCACTCCTGGAATTTGGAGAATTTTTAGGAAAGGCTTCCTATGTTCATATTTGCATGCTGCTACTTTAAATGAAGTAAAAGTACAAGTGAAACCATACCCTAAACAAAAATAACGACATTTGCTTGCTGTCGCTAATATCAACTAGACTCCTATGTCCTTTTCAAATAAGTCTGCAAAAACCTGAAATTTCCTGACAGCTGGACTTCAACCACAGCTGTTTTAACCTCTCTGCAGGTTCAAGTAGATTTCTGTCCTCCTGCTTTTGTGATTCTGATGTCTGGCTGTCACATGTGTGGCTATTGAAGTCCGCAGGGTAGAAGTACCTTCTTATCTGTAGTTCTCAGGTACAGAGCATGAAGGGAGAGCTGCAACAAGGGTAGTGATATCTAATTCACAGCTGGGGTGCCCCAGTTTGCATGCTGCAGAGAAGGTGCCTGAGTACCATTGTTCATCAACATCTACTTGTAGACTTTGACAGCTAGTTTTTCCCATAAGGATACTTAGCATCCTCTAACCAAATGCTCCCACAATCATCTTGGATTTAAAAACATCACTTATTCAACTAATATTTATTAAGAATCTCCTCTGTGCCAAGTGCTGTGCTAGCTAGCCGTGGAGAAAGCAGTGGAGACCAGGGCAGACACGCTGCATGTAGTCTAGTGGAAGAGGTAGACATTTAACAAGCATGTAACTGCAAACTCTGAGAAGAGCTACAAAGGCGAGAGTATTCAGGGAATGCGATTTAATTAGAGAGTCAGAGAAGACCTCTGTAAAGAAGTGGAATTTAAGCTGAGTACATTTTAGGCAGAAGGAATGTTCCTGTCTAAGTGCCTTTATGTATGTAGGGCTGTGCTATAGGCTGCAGAGGAAACATTCTCTATGTCCCACGCAGTTAGTTGTGTATATTTTTATATTAGCACCTCCCATGATATTGACATGTTAACATGTCTTTCCCCTCAGCAAGATGTAACCTGAGTCCCTGCAAAATACAAATCATGTCTTAAATATTGAATTGAATAATATTGGGGAAATGGATTACTGAGTGAATGAATTAATGAATGAACAAACTGGAGGATGCTGGAAAGGATATTTTTGTCTCCTTTGTCCTTTGCATCCATTTTTCTCATACCAATATTGTGAACCTCTTCTTGCCTGGTCTTGGACACTTGGCCCTGTTTGACATGGATGACCAGAATTGAGCACAATGCCTGCACTTACCCATTCAGTAAGCAAGAGGTTAATGAATGAAAGAATGGGCTATTTTCCTGATCATTAGCCTTATAACATAAGCCTGTTTGCTGACCTTTGAAATCTGCAGTCTTGCCTGCCTGCCTACAGCATTTCTATACTCTGAGTACCAATTAGAAAAATTGGTTATGTCTCAAAACTATCTCTTTCTCTAAGCCAAACTACCATCATCCCTCTCTAGCACAAGTACAATAATCTCCACTTTTATCTCCCTACAAACCATTGTCCACAAAGCAGCTTAAATTATAATTTAAAATATGATATGCAAGTGTAAAATATAAATGTAGAATTTAAAATATTCTACAAGTCAGATAATAACATTAAGAACTTTGATGGCCTATTCTGAACTATTCTGATACATAGAATGAAATTCAAACCCCTCCCTACCTGCCAGATCTATCTGTATTGACCCCTGTGAGTTTATCTTATGCCCTTTACCCTCTTGTTCTTTCTTTTTTAATCCTCATCTGAGGACATGCTTATTGATTTTAGACAGAGGGTAAGGGAGGAAGAGAGAGAGGGAGAGGAGCATTGATGTGAGAGAGAAACATCAATCAGTTGCCTCCTGTACTCACCCGGAGCAGGGATAAACCCATAACCCAGGCATATGCCCTGACTGGGAATTAAACCTATGACCTTTCGGTTACTGTACGACACTCCAACCAACAGAGCTACATTGGCCAGGGCTCCCTCTTGTTCTTCATGCTGCAGTCACAGTGGCCTCCGTACATGTTATGTACGTACTCAACTCTCATTCCCGAATCAGGATCCTACCCAGAATAGGCACTCAGGAGCTAATGGGGACTTGAATGTTTATTTAGTCTACTTGTTTTCAGATGCTATTTAACCTGGGGATTAGTTCTTTCCAAAGAAATTCTTTGAAGAACTCCAACAAATAAAGGAAGGGAAAGTGGTTTGACTCTGATTCCCATGGGAACAAGGGAATCCAGGAATCACCTCTTGGAGCCATTGCTTCTTTTGGAAACATAGGGCTCCATGGACTGTGGTCTGCAGGGAATTGACCAAGTCCCATGATGCCTGCTTGCCTTCTGCGTTTACTGTCTCTGGCTTCTCTGAACTTGGACTACTGTCCTTTTAGTCATGTAGAATGTGTTTCTTGTTCAGCTGGACTCCTGACTCACTCTCTTCTTAACCTACCTTCTTACGTGGCCAAGCACTCCACACTTGCAAACTTGAAACAATCTAGGTGGGGAAGTGAGATGAATGTATGTATGTTAAATAAAACATATATAAATAACTTTCAAATGGCTTTCGTAAGCATCATAAGAGTCCAAAGAGCAAGAATTTACTGGAGTTTAAGAGGTACAGGAATAACTCATGGAGTTGCTGGGACTTAAGATGGGGATCAGAAAATAGTAAAGAATATGGGGGAAATGACCCAGATAGTCTCCTATGTATTATAGAATGAGCAAAAAGCTCAAAGGGGATGAGAAAGTTATGGTAATTGAGGAAGAACCCATAACAACCTCACTTACAATATGAAATAGACTTAAAAAATACAGTCCCTGATTTAGGATGGGTCAACTTAAGATTTTTTTCAACTTAACTATGGTGTGAAACTGATACACATTTTATAGAAATCAAACTTTGATTTTTGAATTTTGATTTTTTTCCTGGGCTATGGTAATCTTTATGATACTCTCTTATAATGCTGGGCAGCGGCAGTGAGCTGTTCCCACTCAGGCATGTGATCATGAGGGATAAACAACCGATGCTCTACACTGTGCTGTGTTGTCAGCATTTTGGGGGGAGGGGATATTGTGTTCTCAGCACATTTAAAGTAGGCTAAGCTGAGCTATGATGTTCAGTAGGTTAGGTGTATTGAATGCATGTTTGACTTACTATATTTTCAATTTCTTGATACTACAGGTTCATCGGGAAGTAATCCCATTGTAAGACTGGGAGCATAAGTATTGACATAACGCTAAAAGCATCGAGTGCCACGCTGTGGAGGCAGATCCAAAGCTAAAAGTGAATGGGGCCGTAAATGTATGCAAGGTAGTTGAAGGAATATCTAAATGTAATGAATAACACTGTGTTTTGAGCAGTATCCCAAGTACTTGGTAGGAATTCTTTATCTTCCCAATTCTTATAAATCAAAGCCATAATTACTTTCACATTTACAGAAGAAGAAACAGAAGTGTAAAGACATTAAGCTGCTTGTTCAGAGTTTTACAGATTTTGTAAGTGTGACAGGCAGGATTTGCATCTGTCTGTTAATGTTCATGATAAAGAAAGCAGAATAGAAAGACCAACTGGGCATTTTTTACATAATTTACATCAACAAGTGAGAAGGATCTAAACATGGGTTTATTACTTTTGGGCTAATCAGAAACAATACACTATCTGGAATTCCCTGTTCTAAAAATAATTGATCATAGACTGGTGTCAGTAGAAATGGGAAAGGGATGTATTCAAGAGACATTAACCTCATTGTGGCATGGAGTAAATGTGAAAGTCCTTTGATCACCATAAAGTTCTATATAAATGGACCTCTCTATTTTTAGGGTCCATATGTGCAATTTTATTAATTTCTTCAAAGGTGAATAGACTTCAAGGGCCAAAACTCATGAGACATGCATTTGTGAACCTTACATGATCACTTTACTGCAGGGGAAAGATCTGTCTCAAGAACTGGGGTTGTTAGCTCAGGGAAGTACTCAGGAGACCAGATCATAGGGCAGAAGGTTATTCAGTGCAAAAAGAATTAAAACAAAGGGAATTGATTATTCATCAGAAATATTTTCATTAAGCTTAGGCTGTCTGATAAATTAACTACTATTTTCTACTGGAAGATTTTTCTATCTAAATATCTAGGATTATATGTTGAGAAGCAGAGCATCTTGTTCTCTTCAGAGCTGTGCAAATATTTTGTGAATCCTTCCTCTCCAAGCCCTGCTGCCTCTTAGTCTGCATTTTCCTATTTAGAAAGAAGTTGTGTCTGGAAAATGCTGTGGTATAGAGGAAGCAGCGTAGGCTTGGGAGTTAGACCCGAGACCTAACTCTGCCACACATATGACCTTCAGGATGTTCTCCAGATTATACATCTTCTCTGTGTCTTGGGTTCTTCCTCTATCAAGCAAGGTAATCTTATCTACCTTTGTAGGACTCACCAATGTAATGTAAAGTGTGTAATCAAGTGCCTGGCCTATGGAAATGTAATGTAAGGTATTTATAAATTCTTAAGGTAGCTGGGTCAGTTCAGTAGAAAAGACAGAACATTATACACTAATAAATGAAATATAGTAGTTATTGCTGCCATAAATAGTATAACCTGTTATGAAAAAAATATTATTGAATAAAGTCATTTTATTCATTTTTTATTTTAGTCATATTTTAATTCTTGCTTCTGAAGATACATCTTTGTTGTTCTACCATCACTTTTTTGCCCAAGAACATCTTGGCAGATGACTAAACTCATCTATTATGAATTGCTTTTTAAAGTTTACAAAGTAACCATTCCCTGACTTCAAATTCCAACATCATCTTACCAGTGCCTCATACGCACTCATGTTTTTTAGCTTCCGTGAATGTCCGCCTTAGCCTAGATTGCTCAGTAAGCTCTCCTTATTGTGCCAGGCTTTGCTTACAGGTCTCACCAAGGCATTCTCTTGCTTATCCTAACCCTTCCTCTCTATCCTACCCATGTCAATGAATTTCAATGAAATCAATGACTTGATTTCTTCTCAACTTTGAATACCTAAATGAAGTGGTTCTAGACTCTACTGAATTATCCTGTGTAAATTATTCTCTCTAAATCCTGGCCTTGTCACCAGGTGCCTAGAAAAAAGATGGGACCATTGCCAGAAACAGTTGAGGTCAAAAGAGGAACTGATGGGTGGAAAAAGATGTTTAATATATAATACAATTAATTCAAGCATGGGGACACTTCGGTGGTTCAAGACAAGGCACTAGAACTCTAGTTTGGAAATCTTATTTTTTTTAGTAATACCTGAAGATAAAGTTCATTCTTCAGGTATTAATTCTTTAAATGTTCAGTGAGCGTATGCTGTTGCCAGGTACCACGCTAAGCACTGGGAGTACAAAATGAGGGACTTGGGATCCTCGAGACATTCACTCTCTGTAGTAATAAAAAGGTGTATTTATCCACTTATTTATTAATCACCTAATTTCTTTAATATCCAGAATATGAAATGTGATTATTAAATGTGGAAAGAAGGGTGGAAGTTAGAAGGACAAACATTCTGAAATCTATTAGCCATATAACCAAGGCACTTATTCTGAGCCCCAGTTTTCTCACTTATAAACTAGAAACATTAGAAAAGATGAAATGTTTTCAACTGAGCTCTTGTAGAAACAAATGATGCTGCAAAGAATCCAGAAACATTAGACTTTAAATGCTTTGAAAAGGTGTAAGAAAAATGTATATGCTTAAGTAAATGTATTATATACCTATAATTTGCCTGATCAGGAGAGCATCATTGTTCCTGACCTAAGCTTGTAAATAAACATGTCAAAATAGGCCAAAAGGTTACCAATTTGACTTAGCAGTATAAATAAAGACTGTACTTGCAGATTAATACAAATATTGCTTTTCCAGTTGTATTTACTGTGTTTAATGCAATATTTTTCTTGACTAATAAATTCTTCTATTAAAGAAGTTCCCATCACTTGCCTGTACCTGCAATACCCACCTCAGTTCTAAGAATCTAGGACTTTTATGAGTCATGTAATAAAAGTGATTTTTACCTGAACTTATCAGAATGGATGGTTCTTTTTTCCTTTTCTTTTTTTTTTTTTTTTTTACATCTTCCCCAGAGGATATGTGTATTGACTTTTAGAGAGAGAAAGTGGGAGAGAGAGACAGAGACATCTATCAGTTGCCTCCCATATGCACCTGGACTGGGGATCAAACCCACAACCTAGGTTTGTGCCCTGACCAGGGATCAAACATGCAACCTTTTGGTGTATGGGACAGTGCTCCAGCCAGCCAGAATAGGTGGTTCTTTTGGATATGACAGCTGATTGAGATGTAATTTCTCGCATACAGTTCGTTCATTTACAGTGTATAATTCAGTAATGCTAGTGTATTTACAGAACTCTGCAACTATCATCACAATGAATTTCAGAGAACTTTCACCACAGCAAAATGATACCCTACCGCCTGGCCCCCATTCCCTAACCCAGCCTCAGTCTTAGCAAACGTTTACCTACTTTCTGTTTTTAGAGATTTACTTATTCTGAACATTTCATGTAAATGCAGTTATATAATAAGGGATCCTTTGTGACTGGCTTCTTTTACCAGGCATAATAGGTTAAAGTTCATCTTTGTTGTAGCAAATAGCAGTACTTTATTTATTTTTATTGGCAAATAATATATATAATATAATAATATTTTCTGGATAGACCACATTGTGTTTATCCATTCATCAGTTTATAGACATTTGAGTTGTTTCTAATCTTCGACTACTGTGCATAGCGCTGTTATAAACATTTACATACAAGTTTTTGTATGGACACATGCTTTTATTTCTTTTGGATATATGCTTGAGGCGGGGCTTTGCTGGATCACATGGTAATGTGGTAGTTAATCATCTAAGTACCTGCCAGGCTGTTTTCCATAGCTGCCACACTTTGATGCATTTCTACTATTGGTGTGTAGAGTTAGTTCCAGTTTCTCCACAGCATCACAGATGCTTGTTATTATCTGTCTTCTTTGTGATGGTCATCCGTGGGTATAAAGTGGTAGCTCATTATGGTTTTGAGATGCATTTCCCTGAGGTTACAATTAAATGGGTAGTTATTGAAAGATAAGAGTCAGAGTGACAAAGACAGGAACTGGGAGAAAGTGCAGAGCAAGAAAAGGATATCAGGGATGGAAATGTAGAAGTCAGTTACTTAGAGAACCAGCCAAGAAATAGGGCGTGGTAAGCAGGACAGCCTGTATTTCTGGATTATGAACATGGCACAAGCCTCAATGATGGTAAAGTTACAGCCCTTCATGGAAAGGTAGACTGTGTGTGCATATTCACAGACCCAGTATTACTAGCATAAAGCTGCTTCTTCGGTTTAAACACAGTGGTTTGGGCCTGCTCTCTTCTCCTACCCACCCCTTTTCCAACCCTACTTGCTTTGGTCGTTCTTGCCATTCTGCATTTCCCTTCACTTGGAATGACTTCCCCTGTTTTCTCTCTGTCCTAATTCCATCTTTAATGCTGACACCCAGACCACTTGCTCATTGCAAACCCTTCTGACCTCTTGGATAGCACTGACAGCACTTAGAAGGTTTGTACCACTCAACTTTATACTTCGTGATAATATCGTCTTGCATTGTTTGCATTATTTGCATTATTGTATGCATGGTTTCAGGTATCCCTGCGTGTTTGTTCCTTATGGGGTAGGAATGGGTTTATGCTACTTAATATGACCTATAAAACCAGAAACATAATAGCTGCTTAGTACACATTTGTTGAATTAAATCAATTTGTTCTTCTGTTTCCATCTAAAGTCTTCTTAAAATTTCATAAATGCACACAGATTCTCACTGGCCTTAGGAAAAATACCCTTCTTATAAATTTATTAAACAAAACAAGAGAAGAGTTTATATTTTCAGATAAAAATAAGTTTATTTTCAGATAAGATTACAACACTTTATGGAATTGAGAATTTATGAAGGATCTGGGGGGATCCATTTACACTTATTATTCAGAGGTTTGTTCTATATATGAAATTAGTATTCGAACTTCTGTGTGTCTTCAAAGTCAGGTGGGTAATATTGATTTAAGGTGGCATTTGCCTCCAAATGTTAAAACCCTAGGTCCATGGGGGTGGATGCTTCATTTAGGGATTCTACTGTTGAGTTGTCTTCAAGGTTAGTCTTTTGGAACATTGCATTCCACTTCTGTCCTTGAGCTCTCAATTTGAAATTAGAGATGGGCAAAGTCAAGCAAACAAGGCAAAGGTTAATATGGTCAGGCTAATAGGAAACAGATGGGAGTTGTCAGCCTGAAGGGAGGTCCCGCCAGAGGCCTTCCCTCCGGAGACCAAAACTGCTTGAACTGGAAATTTGACCAGGAAGGGACCCCCTTAGTGACCTTGCCTCAGAACACCTCAGCTGAACGGGTGACAGGGTTCAGAGAAAGGTGATGGGTGACAAAAGGGCCAAGAAAGCACAATTACGTATGGGTTGCCTCAAAATTGCAAATTTCTAATGTTTGCAAATAAGGCAAATGTGAATGATTTCATGAAGCCATGTAGGTAGGTCTACAGCTGGAAAGGTGTCCTGAAAAAGACGATGTCAATAGTTCAACAGAAATGCATCCACACTAGCTAAATCCCAGTTTTAAAACGCTCCTGTGGATTAAGGAACATATTATGAGTGGCTAGAATGTAATATAAAATCATTATTTAGACTTTGTTATAAAACAATAAAATGTATGGTGAATGGTAAATAAATTAAATATCGGAGGTTTTCCTGATTCTGGGCCACACTGGGGCCATAGATTATTATGGCTCACATTTTTGGGTCAACTTTTCAGCAGCTTCTTAGACTGTCTCTAGAAGGAGTAACTTTGGAAGGACTGGTTACAAAATGGAACCTCAGTACATAGGCTTGCTCAGTGGCTAGCAGGAGGGAATGACTGTCACTGGACACCTGTTATGTTGTAGGTATTTTGCTGGACACATTAATATATTAACTTGCCCTGTCTTTTCAATGACCCTGTACCTTTTTTTCTTTTAATTCTTACTTTTAGTATGAGGAAACTAATACACAACGAAGATAAGAAACCTAACATACTGATACATCAAGTAAAGAGTAAAAACACAGAGAATCTGGGTCCTTTTGATTTCATAGCACTTTGAATGTTGTTTTTCCTCCTTTAGTTTGTCATTCAGGTGCATTGCTAGGGTGCCAAATTCTTCATACCGAGCAAACGCCTCTTGCTTTTACTACAGAAAATAAAATAAAATAAATAATTCCAAAATAGCAGAAATTACCTGTTTTAAATAAACTCAAATCATAATTTTCTTTTTTAGCCAGTAGTAATTAGTAATTTAAATAGATAATGAAAACAAATATAATGACTATATTCAGTTACATTAGATATATTTAAAAGGTATGTTACTATGTCACAAAAAGTGGGTATGTATTTATGATATATCATGTTTGATATTACCTGTACATACTGCCTTCAATATATAATTACTTTATTAAATAACCATGCTGGTATCTTTTCAAAACAGTCCACATTTAAGTACAATATTTATGACTAAATTCTAACAGAAATCAGAATTTGCCAGCCAACATGGAATTAGAAAATGCCTCCATTCAAAATTTTGTACAAATGGTTTTTAAAGATGTGTTTTAAATTTTATCCTAATGAAACCGACTTAGAGTAAATCTTAATGGGCTAGAACAAAGTAGATTTGGGATTGATTTTTTCCGTAAAATATGCAGAGCCCTATTTTTAAATAGATATTTTCTCTGCAATATTGCTCCTTTAACAATAAATTTTTCTAAAGCATTCTTTTCATATTTTACTTAGATTACAATAGAATTAATGCCTTAGAATTGCCAAAATGGAAGCAAAATACAAATAAATTTTAGATTTTAAACCAGATTAATGTTAAGCCAGTGTTTTGCCTGTAGCTGTTTTCAAAAATTATGTGCACCTTTTACTACATTTCAAATTATTTTGAGGCTCAGTTCATTAGAATATTATCATCTGTTAAGCAATAGAACCATGCACAATTGTGACAAGCCAGCACACTGTTGGGTTCCACCCCCCCTACTTCTCATGTCCACCAGGCAGACTGTCTACACCAGACAACATGTATGCAAGGCGTCCCTTTACAGCTTTCTCTTTTGCATGCTTCTTGTTAGTTACAAAGATACATACTGTGCCAGGCACTAAGCTGGTTTCAACAGCTATTTATTTAGATTGTGTGAACTGGAGCTGAACTTGAACCCAATTAATAGCAACTGAACTTGAACAAACTGATATGAAATCATTACAGGCTCAGTTCCCTGGTCCATTATCCCTGAAGAGATCATCCGACAGCACTCCAGGTGCCTTTTCTATGCCACAACTTGGTGCAGTGCCCAATCAGAAGGTGCCGAGGGGATTAGAATTCGGTTGCATCGGAGTGAGCTCATTACCGTACTTGTGCTCGCCTTCACGGAGACGAGACGTGGTGATCCCACTGGGTGGGACTGCAGAGAAGGCTTTGTTTTCCACACCATCTGGCATATGGTTGGCACTCATTAATACACCATGATGTCGATTAAAATAATAATTGTCCACGGCAGCAATGCTGCTAACACAGGGCCCCACCTTTGGTCTCCCTGCTAAGAAAGTGGAAGAAAGGGAAAGCTGAGGAGTCGGCTCTGATAACTGTGGTCACTGGGTTTGCATCTTTGTTGGTGCATACACCTTCCTCAAATCATCTACTTTACATTTATTTTCATGTATTTATTTATTTATTATCACGTGGTTTTTTGTTTTTGTTGTTTGTTTGATTTTGGGGGGACGGAGGCCTGGGATTATGACGAGCTTGACTCTGTTCCAATTTCTCAAGGACCCTAATTATGGTGCTCCAACTATATACTTCGATGCCCTGTGCTGTACTGCAGCCAGGAACAATTTGCTAAAGGGCATTCTATGCAGTGATATTTCTTCAACAACTTGAATATATATAACTGAAGGTTTTAGTCTTTCCTCCTTTAAAGAATACATTAATGGATTCAACCATTCAGGTGTTTAGCAAGACTGCTGTGTCCTTCCTTAAGAAAACAAATGCGGATTGACTTTAGCATATCCAGGACTTGGTCTGGCAGCATCTGCTTTGATTTGTTCCCAGGAGTCTCCTTGGAAAGCTGCACTGTTATGGGGTCAGAGTGCGTTTGAATCCCACTTTGACTGTATTCAAGGTGTCTGGCCAGGAGCAACTTATTTATTTACCTTTTCTGTTGGTGTCAGTTTCCTTAGCTCTGCAGTGGGGTAATGGTCATCCTCAAGCTTTAGAATTGCTGCGAAGATGAGAAAGCACACAGAACCACTTAGAATTGTGCCTGATGCTGGTGAGCTCTTGATGAGGTTAGCTACAATTATATATGCATCACCATCATCTTCTGTAGAAGCTCATGCTTCCTTGAGATGTACATTATAGTTATTTAACCCCCCAACACAACCCAAATGATAGGACATCCTAGATGTGGTACTAGAGGCAGTGGTTAAGTGGACATTTGTCCAGGTATGTTGATCAACTTTCTGATGAGACACTATGATTTAATTCCTTGTCATGCTGGAACAAGGTGAGAAGAAACCATTTGATCTGGGTAATTTCCCTATAGATGTGTGATACAGTCGTACCATGATAGTTAATGAAGCATGTCATTTGTTTCCAGAGCAGACTGTGCATATCGCATACTATGGAAATTCAGTGCTATAGGTAGGTGTAACCATTAATGATCATGTGGTTTTCTCACTTGTGGAACCCTGAACAAACAGCATGCCCTCTGGCAACCTAATGATTTGTGTCCTGTGATGCTGAATGCAACCAGGGTTTTTCATTCTGTTTGCCATTTGGTCTGTAGAAAAGCCTTCAAGAAACTGGCTTGCTGCAGGAGCGTTTAAATATCATTCATTCCACCAAGAGAAGATGACAGACATTTCTGATGCAAGAGAAAGATTAAATGCATTCGGTTTAACTGGTGGCACTAAAAGCGGCTGCATCTTGCTTTGTATTGTTGCTGTTTATCTTCTTCCCAGCAGTGGAATATGGAGCTTCCCCAGGCGGTGATTCAGGTGTTAATGCCGAGTTTGGGTCGGGCAAGAGTGTGTTCAGTCTGTGACACTTAGATAGCAAAGGCAAACTGCTCACGGCTGTTAGTCAGGAGTCTCTGCAAGCCAGTGATTGCATGCTTGTGGTTCATGATCAGGGTGATTCACAGCACCCGTTAGTTGGGCTTGCTGTGGCTGTGTGTTCCTTCTGGACTCCTGTCATTGCCAAAAATGTCAGCGTTTCTCCTACAGCCCTGTCCATAGGACACACGCACTGTGTTCTTCAGTTGTGCTAAATAACTAACCGCTAACATCATGGATAACTTTTATTATCTTGGAGTTGCTTCCCACCATTCCCTTGAAGAATAGATTGGAATAAATAAATTTTTCTTCTTAATTGCTACTTTGTGACTGTTGACAGGATTTGTGCCACAATGTTTTCTCGGGTGGTCTGGTTTCCAGATTGTCTGCCTTGGTGTAACTATGCACACACTTGAGAATCTACCACGAGATGCCGTGTTTTTGGTTTCCTGTACCCATGGAGCTGGATCAGTGGTCTGCGTTCCTGCTGAGCAGGCATGTGAGAAGTCCAGATCCTGGGATCGAGGCCCAGGCATGACACCACATCCCTTACCCCCACTACCCACCCTGATCTCTTGACCCCATGACACACAGACCCTTTGTATTTGGCCTTATAAATTGATTCATGAATCTGAATTTCTGGTTTGTCATTTAATTCTGTATATCCTGGTTCAGACCCACCCGTACCCCCATATGATTGCTTAACCTATACCTGTCCCAATTCTTTTCTTTATTTAACAAACATGTATGCAGTGCCTGCAGCTTGCCAGAGTCTGGGCATACAGCAGGGAAAAGATGAACTCTGCTGTCAAGAAGCTTTCATTCTGGCTGAGTCAGAAATGATACATGTAAACAGATGCACAGAGTGTTTCTGATAGTAACCTTGCAATGAAGAACATTAAACAAGTTAAAGGAACAGTGACTAACTGAGAGGTCAGGGAAGGACAGAAGACTATTTCGAAGAGGAGCTCGATGTACAAAGGCACAATTGCAGTCTGGGTGCATCTGGAAGATCCAGAGCCATGAAGGAGGCCAGGTGGCTGAGTGCAGAAAGCAAGAGCGTGGGGAGTCAAGTGAGATAGAGAGGCAAGGCCTGATTATATACTCTTGTAAGTCTTGATCAAGAGTTGATTTTTTTTCCCTAATGGAAATGGTGAGAAATAAGGATTTGAAACAGGGAAGTACTAAAATTTGATTACATTGTCTCTGTTTCTATCCCTTTGATTTAAATCTGATCTCCGGTGCCAGAGTACTAGGCCCTATCTCGGCTCCTGCCGTATGTTTTCAACATTTAGTTTTTTAAATGTTTACAAATATCTGTGCACTTATTTCTCGATATTTTGCTCTGTCTAACGTATGGACCAGCTTTCCGTGTGTGTGTCAAAGCCTTCCTCCATGATCCACCATCATCCCCTGATACCAGCCCCTTCTCCTGCAGGAGGCCCTCTGTGCAGCGGAGGTGATCCCTCTGTCCCATGCTGTGGCGTCTCCTTGCCTGGTCCCTGCCACTTCTGTTGCTTTTCCTGCTTCATCCTGCCTTTTTCTCTTATTGGCTGGGAGCCTTTCTAAGGTAGTCCCCTTCACTTGTTCATCTAAGTTTCCCACACTCCTGCCTCTGTGTCTTGAACAAAGTAGGAGGTGGCTGTGTGTCCGTGGGTGGATGAATGGATGGATGAATGAATATATGAATACCCACTGAGACATCAAGTATCCTGTGAGCCCTCTCCAACAGCTACAATTATAGTTCTCCCTCTTGGATATCTTTAGTGAAATGGACTTATGCATTATTGTGTCAGGCTCTTCAGAGCTCTTTGGGGGTCAAGGACCATGTCATATTTATCTTTGTTTCCCCAGGACTTAGTGCAGTTTCTAGCACTTAACAAGTTTCCAGTAAATGCCTGAGCAGCATAATGTTAAACAGGACATAAAGCTCTAAAAACAGAAGGGCTCTGGAAGTAGATTATCAGACTCACTCCTAGGCTAGATGTGTTTCCTTAAAGAGTTTGTAACCCCCAGAGACTTCCCAAACCTGCTATTTAACATCCTCCAGTTAAGGCAGATTTAGAGTTTTTTTTCCCCCAAACACTTTGGCCATGACTCAAAGCAACAAAATGCATTTTACGTTGCAACCCAGCACACACATATGTATCTCACTATTCTGTAAAACAAAGCATATCTTTACCATGTGTAACAGAGTTTGAAATCCCCTGTATCATTCATGATATAGAATGATGATCATGGCCTCTTAAATTGATTTCAAGACTCATGAATGCATGGCAACCCACAGAATGAGAAAATCCTGTTTTTAAGGATCCAGAAATTCTCCTGAGGTGAACTTCAAGAAGAGCCTCATAAACTCTACCTGGCACCCAGATTCCTGGGCACACTGTGGCTACTTGTTGAATATTAGCACAACACTAGCAGTGAACATTCATCTAAGAAAGAAACAATCAATCACAGACAAACACTTAGGTTGTGTCCTGGGGCACCTTCGTGAATTAGAATTAAATTGTTTGAATGCTGAAGAGTTGTTGGTAGCAGGTCTACTCGTCATTCAGTCCACCATGTTTATATACCGCATGCAAATGTTTTACATAAATGTGTTGCTTCTAACATGAAGCCGTGGGCCCACATAGATACAGGGAACTTAACATTTCCTCTGCCAATATGTTTATATAAATATTGCTGTCGTTAAGCATACTCAAATAGCAGAACTATTTCAGTTCTTTTATCTCTTTAAGACTAATTTAAATCTGAGCATTAAAAGACTGTTTGATACCATATGTTTGTTTTAGATAGGAAACAAAATTCATTCTAAACATAAGGGTTTATGAAATCTGTATTTTAAACAGCAGGGCTTATGAAGTTAGTATCTAGGAGTAGAAGCTGTGGTAGATTGCTTCAAGCCCACGGGTTCCTCCCATCTTTGCTTGACTGACCCTTCCTATTGTGATTTTGCTGCTCCTCCCATCCAAAGGGAGAGCATGTTTTCTCACCCTTTGCTACAAAGCACTCTCATATGCTTTGCTAAAAATCTAGTATTTGCTGGGTAGTAAGTCTTTTATTATGGCCTATAAGTCTAGTGTGAAATTGCTGGTTTTTCTCTTTGAAGACCACTTATATTTGAAAATGACCAGAGGCTGCCTTGACTGATGTGGCTCAGTTGGTTGGCTGTTGTCCTGCAAAGCAAAAGGTCACTGGTTCAATTCCTGGTCAGGGCACATATCCGGGTTGCAGGTTTGGTCCCCAGTAGGGGGTGTGTGAGAGGCAACTGATCTGTTTCTCTTTCATCGATGTTTCTCTCCCTCTCTTTCTCCCTCCCTTCCCCTCTCTCTAAAAATAAATAAAATCTTCTTTTTAAATAAAAGACAATTATGAGGGGCTATAGACAAGGAGTATCAAACATCTTTTGTGAAAATATTGGGTAAACTTCAAGAACATGACCAAAGAGTGATGCAAGCTAGGAAGATACCCCTCATGCATCCCAGGTAGCTGTGTGTACCTGAAAGGAACAAATTAAATAATTTAGCAATGTCACTACACACCTGAGCAGTTGACCTGTTTTGTTTTGAGGCCCAAGTATGTCATCTGTAGAAGCAGCTGTGTGTGTGCATTCATGTGTTTTCCATCTGGCTAGATAGCGTCATGTGAGGTGACCTAGACAAGCTTTGTACAAAGACAACTGTGATAGCATCTGAATGGTTCATTTATACCTTATAAGGGAAACTCCTCCTTTTTCTCTGTCAATCTCTTTTTTTAAAAAACAGCACTGTGTATTGGTTTGCTTGCCCTGAGAAGACCTGAAGATGAGATTGTGATCCTTCATCTCAAATGACAGGAGGCTTGTCACAGGAACCATTTGACAGGTTCAAATACTGGCTGACTTAGATACTGGCCTCTTATCAGCACCTGCAATTTAATGTTTTTCATAGGTGGTAGGTCTGTGTTGTTAAATTGGGTTATCAGTTTTTCACTTATCTTAGTAGATTGTGCTTCAATTTGTTAGTCTGTAACTTCTCATCAATATCGTCTACTCCTGCTATTCCGGTATAATAAATACCAACCTAGTGTAATGCAGCTCTTATGAGTATAATGGGCCTGTGACATAAGCTAAATAAAACACATATCACTTTCAAGTTAATACACATATCTTATTCTGGTATAATTTTGTTTGTTCCTAGGACCTGTGGGGAGAATAGTGATATAAACTTACTTGTTCAGTCCCTTAAAATGGTGATGGGTTTCCAGTCGTTGACTTATTTTATTTAAATTGATTAAAACCCAATCATTCCTGTGATTCTCAAAAATCATTTTGTACGAAATACTATAAATATAAACCAAACTCTATAGTCCCCATATTTAGCACAAACAAGCTTTCTATATCTGAATGTCTTTTCCTTTGCAAGTTAGAGCTTTAATGCTGTTACCAAGAGCGGTTTGCCTCTTCTCTTGAAGAATCATAGAAACACAGTACAGTATTGTCCCTGAGACCTTTGGATGTTGATACACATTGAGTCTGCTGCCAGGAGTTACACAGCAAAGTCAATAATGGTCTGTGGATCGTGGCCTCACCCTGCCACCGGGTGAATTAGTCTACTGGTGTAATGTGCTCTGGCTTGTGTCATGGACATATTGAGTAGCAAGACAGCAGCCTTATGAAATACCTGGGTGGTCTTCCAGGGTACTTTCAGGGTGGATTAGATTTCACTTATCTAATGTGAGGTCACAAAGGCTTGGACATCTGGGGCCAGTTCCACATCATGGATTAAATATGACTCTTGCCTACCAGATGCAAAGGTAAAAGGTGCCCGAGTTCAGTGCTGATCCCTGGGTTCCAGGAGTAGCTGTGGGTTGACAGATGAGGTCTCTAGCTAGAGTTACAAATGTTAGGGAAGTCTTCATGCAGAGCAGGACAAGACAGAGTCAAATTTTCCACTGGCAATTTTATTAGACACGTTCCCTGCCAGGGAAGCCCAGTTTCTGTGTCTTCTGGATGGAGCCTCATTTGATTGACTCTTGGCAATATTCAACCTTTTTCATCACATTAACTCATTACTAAGATTCTATGGCACACCAAAAAATGTATTTTTGCCGATCTGGCAAAAAATAGGTATAATTCTGATTCATTCACACTAGATGGTTGTTGTTGTGTTGGCTGCTGTCATTTTTTTTTTTCATTTGACAGACCAAAATCACTGCCTAAATACTCAGATGTTACATATTTTTTAAATTCTTGGGGCACACCAGTGTGTCACGGCACACTGGTTGGGAATTGCTGGCATAAAACCATTTTCTGAGTGTTCCTAAGAGATAACAGTGGCTGCATAATGCAGCGCTTCTTCCAGTCCCACCAGGGACTTTGAACAGTCCAATAAAATGTAATGATCAAAGGTTTCAAATGCAGCTGATAAATCATAGAGATTTGTGCCCAGGATGCCTTAAATTGACTTGTGGATGTTTCTCATCTATCATGAAGGACTTGGTGATTTGAATTTAGTACTTTGATGTTGTCAGTAATTGTTTGCAACTGTAGCTGAATGGCCTGAGGACATTGCTGGTTGCTCCCTTTCTCATCTTGCAAAGAGATAGAAGAGATAGTGAAGTGTTCTTTCAGAGGCTGATCTCAACTCAATGGTAGCAGTGGCCAAAATTTAGGAGAAAACAGAAGTTTCATAAGTCCTTAAACCAAAATCACTGCCCTAACGAACCATTCCATATGAGCTCCATGCTGAATCTAACAAACCTCCCAAGTCAAAACCTCCCTCACTGGACACTATTAGGATTCATTTTATGCTTTTTATAAAGGAATTACTAAAGAAACCATTGGAATTACCTTCACTTATTCTTTTATTCAACATTTTTATATATATTTTAGGTACAAATGTCTTTCCAAAAACACTACAGAGCATCCCTCTTTGGAAACCTCAGTGCTATTTGAATTAGATTATCTTAAAACTCTCTCATTATAAGACCTTCTAGTAATGTTCTTCTAACCAGATTTCCTTAGTCTTCAATCGCCTTTGCCTCGTGTCACCGGGCTTATGCCTACTTTCTCGTCGAGCAGATCTTATCGGTGTCCATGAATGAATGTCCGTCTCTAACCTCTAAGACCATGAGCCTATCTGCCTTCCATAAATACCTTAGTCATAATTTTATACTTATTTACCAATTGATATATCTTCTGAATTTCAAAATTCTGTGTAAAAGTCCGTTCTTTTGAAAGACAAGAAGTAAACTGGTATTTTTCCAATTATTCCATGGGTTGCCATAAATCTAATGACTATAGATTAACCTTATAAATATCTAGGTTGTAAGATCGTAAACTATAGAAAACTGAAAGATCAACTGACCGGGCAATAGATTGCTCCATAAACCACAGTAATTGACAAGATCCTAGTCAATATTTCAGAGCCTCTCCTGGAATTGTTTAGCACTGATGTTGATGTCACTTACATGCTCATTTATCATTAAGTCACAAGGGTGATAACATATGCTGCATTAGTGTGAATGGTGTTTGTTTTAAAATAAATGTTGATGCTGAAGGAAAAAAGTGTTAGGTGAAGGGAAACAAACCTGACAGTAGCAATTTATTTACATATTGGAGGCATAGACACCTTTAATGGGGGAAAGAATGTCCTTGTCTGGGGCACTTCAAATTCCAAAGATTTCTGAATGTAGAGGTTGATCTTTGATCCTCTCACTCTCTTTAGTTCAACTCAGTATGCGCCTATGAAGTACCCCATCTGCTAGGGCCTCGCACTGATTCACTGAGATGAGCTGCTTGCTATCAAAGAGCTTACAATGTAGTGTTACCCACCTCACTCCCTCACTCCCGTCACTCTCTCGCATGTTCCTGTTGAAGAACTTGCTTCGTCTCTGTCTGAAATGCCCACACTTACTGTGTTCTTGGTTATTATCTGTCTTCCTCCAGCTATGTATAAGCTCTACAAGATCAGAACCTTTGGGTATTATATGACAGTCTATCTAGAGTGTCTGGAAGACTGCCTCAGATAATTTAGGGATTACTATTTAAGAAAAGGAACATACAATTTAAATTTTTAAAAAAAACATAAAAATTAATATTTAGAATGAGAAAAGAGATCACAGCAACTTATAAACTTAATAAAGCTAATATTCTAGGGATGTCAGAAAATATTAAAAACAATAGTTTATTAATGATGCATTACTTGATTACATATTAATTAATGCTTAAAAATAGTTCTTTTACACTTTTCACTACAATTTTTGACTGCATGTTCTTTAATAAAACTTCATATGTAACAATAGTTTTTGAACATTGAGTAAATGGATAACTTGATTTCTGCTCTAGCATGGTTAATCAAAATGTTTTTGTTTAAATTATTGGATGTGTAAACATGGGACTTCACATATACAGGCTTGTAATCTGTGAAACTGCTACAAGTTTGTGTCTTACTAGCACAGAAATTTTAATTCTATGCTGCATTTCCAAGTTCATTCTATATAGGAGAGAACTTTCTGTTTGACAGGGTATTAGTTAGAACCGAATTATCTGAATACTGGAATATATACAGTTTTATACATCAGGTGAGTAAAATAATTTTCTATAGACTAGCTTCTAGCTTTATACATTTCAAATATTATCTTCCAATACCCACACCCTTCTGCTGGTGCAAAAGAGCAGTCATTTTATTATGTCACCTGGCCCCATTGTGTCATGAGGCTAGGTGAAGCAGCACAGTGGGTAATAGGGATGTATCTATATTCTCCAGCAGGGTGACTGGCATTAACTATACATAGCAGTATCTGGGAACCACAGAAGTATAGTCCACTGTATTTAAATGAAGTATATCCCCAACTCAATTCCTCCTTAACTGAATCCCAAAAATGCTTTTGGCCACCGTATGTTCTCCCAGTGGGAGGCAGAGTGTGATGGAGGGGACATTAGGGCTGAAAGAGATGGTATTCATCTATTGCAGTTAAGCCATTTTACTTATGTGATCGTGTTGCTCAGGATCTTGTAAGGCACCCATGCCAACGAAGGCCCTGACGTTACCTTTCATTAGCACCACAATATATCTTCATGTGTCTGGGTATTCCTTTGAATTGTTTATGAACTTGAAGACTAAATGGGATTAGAACTGATTGTAGTATGAAAGAATGAGAGGGCAGAACTAGCGTGCGCTGTGAGGTCAGAGTCTGCAGGGCATGTTTAGGCAATGGCAGGTGGTCCTGTTTGACATGTACCACCTGGCAAAGCGTGCAGTAAGTTGTAATCAGAGAGGTAGGTTGGGGGAAAGCAGTGAGTTCCTTCAATACCAGAGTGAGAAGATGGAGGTTGAGGTGCACATGTCATACTTCTTCCTTTCACCTCTCTGACTCAAAACCTTTATTTGGCTTTGTTAATTCAGGGGTC
Organism: Furipterus horrens; assembly: GCF_987537825.1. Lineage (NCBI taxonomy): Eukaryota > Metazoa > Chordata > Mammalia > Chiroptera > Furipteridae > Furipterus > Furipterus horrens. The sequence goes on from NW_028327171.1 coordinate 193,817,084, forward strand.
TTTAAATGTGCTTGTTAATGTTCTGTACCTTTTCCAGGGTGTATGCCTTTGCTCATCCTGAACCTCCTCTGTACTGTCATTGTCGGCTGGGTTTTCTTTTAATCTTTTGAGTTTTACTTTAACCAAAAATGACCACTTCTGAATTCCTCCTGTCAGCATTGCTCAAACACCTACAGTGCGTTTTGTCCCTTTACTGCTTATCATCATTCTTAACATAACAACTTAGGACCTAGTTCATGTCTGACACATAGCATAAACTGACTAAAAATAACATGCGTAAGCTGATACGGTGAAGTATTTTACACAATATAGAAAATTCTAGAGCTGTATATATCAACTGTGTAAAATGTGAAAACTTCAACAGAAGGAAAGCATGTGCCCCCAGGAATGTGGCAACAATATACTTCAAGTTGAAGCCATAACCGTCTTCAGAAAAAAGTAGGATTCCCAATACAAGTCAGTTAACCCCCCCAGCACTGGTTTTTATAGCAGTAGCGCTCCAATTTAAGCAGCTTTACAAATGCTAGAAGGTACTTTATCATGCATGTGCTCACTCATACCTATTGTGTAGGTAGTGGCTATTCATTGGCCTATTTTGAACTGGAATGGTTTTTGCAATAAAATGAAAGAAAAATGATACTGTTCATCAACTGGAACTTCTTTGCTCCTTTTATAGCAATACTGGGAGTCATTTTCCTAATGGAGTGATATTTAAGACTAAAGTGTTTGGACAGCTAAAATTCTGCTCCAATTTGCCTTGGTTTCTCTTGTGTGGTTTCTTCATCAGGGAGCCTGAAAGCATGTCACAGCTGCTGCCCTCATCAGATGCCAGGCGCAAACCCGGCCGGCCACTCCTGCAGTGAAAGTGATCTCCTCTTGGTGCTTTGCCATAAATCGTGCTGCTATTGATATCATTACCAATTTTTTAAAATGGGTCTCCAGATTTCAGTGCAGTAGAGCTTGTTAGGCATTATTTGAAAAGCCCTATCAGAAACCCATAAAATCCATGCAAAAAAGAAAACCTGAATGTGCCCAAAAACAAATGATGTGCCCTTCCATTCATGTTTTTTTCATTGATAGGACTCATAGGAAAAGACTACTGTCGTGCTATGTAACTCATCTGTAAGAGAGACCATGCATACAGGAAAGGTGCTATTGTGCCTTGACTAGCGGGTCCAGCGTCCTGCCAGATACGCCCGTGTGGCTATTGCTTAATGTTTCCCTTTTGCTACTCAGTTTCCATCACCCTTTCCTTTTATCTGTATCCTTCTATTCAAGTCTTTCTTTCTGCTGACCTCTTCAGATGGAAAGAATTGCTACTGCATTAAAGAGATATTCCTCTTACTTCCACGCATCTACCCACATAGAGAAGGTGACCCCTCAGTAGAAGGTCAAGTGGATAAAACTGGAGTAGAAATCAAGTCCAAAAGACTTAGAAGCTTAATTCTCTGGACCTCAGTTTCCTTATTAGTTATATGAAGCAGAGAACTATCTCCTTGTAGATCTGGAATGGGACTTCGGTGTAGCTTATCCAGCACATTTATGTAGCTGATGGGAGGCTGGACTCAGGTAGAGGAGCTTCCTAGAGGTTACTCACCTCCAGAGCTGCCTGTAGAAGGCACCATATCTCTGGAAGACATATCTATATTTTACTGTCATATTCATTCAATGTCAAATTCATTGCACAGTATTGAAGTACAAGACAAAGGCATTTTTGTAGGTGCTGACTAGTTAGAGTCTATTAAAGAAATGTATTCTATGAAACCAAAATGCAGCTATGTATATTATTGATATTATTAATATGCTATGACTATTGATTATCTGGTAAATATATATTTTCCTGTTTATCTCTTTTTAAGTTTATAAAACATTTAACCATTTGTAATTCATTTCATTATCAATAGTTACCAATTTAGATGTATTTCAGTAGCATTTCCCCCATTCATATTTATCTTGTTATGCTAAATAGCAGTGTCAGTCGAATTGGAAGGAGAGTATGTTTTCTTTCTTCAAATAAGTGTTTTGGTGATTTGATAATTCAGCAGCACAGAAGTAATTCTTTAGAGCAAAGGAAAGTTGAAACTCTAAAACGACCAGGATTTACTCCTTTGTACAGTTTTCACGTTGACTCCATTTGCATTGTATGTGTCGTTAATGCTACTTTCTCCCATGTTTTCCTCTAGTTTATTTTTGCATCTCTGCCTGTGACTGCGGGGTCCCCATTCTTTTCCTTCCCATTGCTTTTCCAGCCTCTCTGGGCTTAAGGCCCCTTCCTACGGATGTCTCGTCAGCCCACTGCAGCATCACCTGGATGATTCTGCTGCACCTTGGTTTCAGTCTGTATAGCTGCCTGTCTTTCTGAGACAGCCTTCAAAACGCCCAATATAGTATTTTATGTATAGCGTATCAACTGTCATTTAAGCCAACTCCACCCCAAACACATCCTCTAAATGTGAAAATAATCAGTTGAGGCACATGCGTATGTGTGATATTATAGTGAAGAGACAGAACCTTGTATTTGTATAGCTAACTTAAGTTTGTATTGGCCTTTATATCTTATGTGATTCATTGATGTACAGTATGAGCCTTTTAACTGTTGCTGTCTCTTTCAAAATTCTTTTCCGCAAAATGGATTAGGTGATCTTTCCATGACTCCCTTAGTTCCATTTACTGGGGACATTAGATAAGTAACTGTACCCCTTTTAGTTCTAGTTTTACTATCATTAAAACGGTGATTGCTTGAGAATTGGAAGATGTGTCATCATTCATAGACACCTGGGATCAGAGTCCAATGCTAGTTGGCCCAAGGCCTGGGCGAACCAGGTGAACCTAGCCATCTGCTTAAAGGGAAGAACGGCGAGAGTGTGAGTAAATTTTTCCTGAGTGTGATGTAACTTCCAAATACACATGGGCAGTGCTCCATGCAAGGACAGAGTCACCAGCAGCTAGACACCAGGTCAGGAACTTTTGTGCTTGAAAGGATACAGCTTCTCTTTGGCTATATCTTTGGCTTTCATTAAGTTTCTGTGCACCTGGATAAATGAAATGGGACTAGATCTAGTCTACAGTGTGTGTGTTAATTGGTGTGGGTTCAATGATCCATACATCAGCCTCCCAGAACTCTGCACTGGTACCCATCATTCTGTGTCCTAAGATGTTCTTTGTCCTCACATCTCCTTCTCTAAAAGATAACCTGGAGGAAGCACCATGACTACTCATCTTAATATCACCCACCTTGGTGGAGTTCTAGATGCATCATGAGCCTTCAGACATTTAACTGTGTGGAAAAATATAATGCAGTTGTTTGTATAAGGCTTTGTGCTTTAAAAAGCATAACAATGTCTTATTTTATTTGGGTTTTACAGCCATTGGCTTTTAAACTATGATTTTAAGTAGCATTGCTATTCTCTTGAGCTGCACTGAGGGCTTTTGCCTCTAAAAACTAAGAGTCTTTTCTCAATTAGCTGAAAAATACCATTGAACATCCTGTTTTTTAAATCATTTTTTCTCTTAAAAGCTTTGATTTCTATGATAAGGCTATACCTGCTTAAGCAAAGGATTATGTTTTACTATTTTAATTTATGTATTATTCCATGAAAATTAACTTAACTTTCTGAAGTTCTGCTTTTTGAGTAGATAACACTGTTTACAACAATAGCAAGTGACCTCATCTCCTGTTCATGGAAGGAAGGGAGATTTCCTGCATGAAAATCACGTACTAGACAGTGTCACACATGCCTTATTTTACTTCCGCCTCCCGTCAATTCTGTGGTGTGTTGTCATTGCCAGGTTTTAAATGATGAGAGCGAGTCACTGAGCAGTTCAATGTCCAAGAGCCAGGAAAGGTGAAACTCAGTCTATTTGACCCCCAAACCCGTGGTCCTCTCCATTATACCAACACACGGTAGTTCTTAGTGTTAGTTTTCCAATCTCACTGTTAGGTTACCAGCTCCTTCCATGCAGAGGTTATGTTTTATTTACTCCCCCAACCTGGGAGGTTCATAACACCAGGCTAGTTTTTTCCTTCTCATTTTTGTTAGGCTTGCTTGTGAGGTATGGCTTTTACTCTATTACATATATCCAAGGATTTGCCCAAATCATCATCAGTACTTTTAATTCTTTGGCTTCTGTTATACACTAGGACATTCCTTTCTTTGTCTTTAAGATTGTCTTTAAGGCAGGAACTCCGTCTGTCCCTGACAGCTAGCCAGAGGAAGGGTTATTCAAAAGTCTGAGATAGTAGTTCATACTTAAAGGTGCTCATTATTCATTCTAATATAAAATGATTTGTATTTGTTATTAATACATTAAGAAAAATAAAAAAGTGACACTACAGGAGACAAAGTGTGGAATACAGAAAAAATAGAGAGGAACAAAACTTATTCCTAATGAGTTGTCAGTATGTTTGAGAGAGATCTAGCCATCTTACAGTTTGCTTTTTGTGTTTATTCCCAATAGTTGGTACACTGGTACAAAACTGAAGTGTCATCTTCTTGGAGATGCACTATAATATTATGGCATATTGATCAAATATTATGTCTTAAATAACAATAAGTGAGGAGTCACAGTTGTGTCCTTAAAGTTGAAGGAAAACTACCATGGATTCTTTAAGAAAAATATATTTATCATACAAGAAAAATAACAGGTCTTTTTTTCACACACGTATTCTACATCTATTCATATATATGTATATGACTGAGCTGAAAAAGCAGTGTAACTAAAACTGTCATTCCCTCACACTTTCATTACTGTGTCTCTATTGACCTTGGTGTATCATGGTGGTTTTACTTGCTTTTTGCTTATCTGTTATATTTTATTTATTTGTTTTTCTCCAATTTGACATGCAGTGTATGGGTCTGAAAACAAACCAGGGTTTCATGAAATTTGCCTCATTCTCTTCTTAATTTTAAACAGAATGGGTTACTTCTGGGGATATTGCACTTAGACTGACTTGTTCACTTGTTCATAGTAATTCAAGGACTTCATGTGAGAAGCAATTAGTCTTCAGCTTACCTGAAAGAGGGAGAAATACAGTGGTGCAGGACTGGGACTCCACTGTCTTTAGATTTTATGGTATTTTGTATTACTTCTGTTCCTCCTGTTCTTAACTATTTCATTCAAGCACAGTTGCCAACCATTCATCTATTGCTGTCACTTGCTTGAGAAAGTTTTTAAATGGAGATGGGGATGGGGAATAATGTAGTGAAGTGCCTATTAATAAAAAATAAATAATGGAAGGTGAACTTGGAATTTATAATACCTTTTGGTATAGTGTTTCATCCTAAGTAGCATGATAATTTCTTATTATAAAATAAGTAATTTTATTAAAAAGCAACTTTTATCTGAACAAGGATGAAAGTATTGGTAATTCTATGTTTCATACACAGAATAAGAATGTTGAAACACATAGAAAAATCAGATTTGTAAATAATTTAAAATAGATTTACCATTTTATAACTGTACCATATAAAATGAAGTATGCAATATGTTATTTTAAACTGCAGTAGTTTGAGAGAGTTGGGGGATTAATTTCAGAATATTGATTAATTAATAGGAACTCACCTTTCTACTGTTTTCCACTTTTTTTCCCCAAAAGCACACAAATAAAAACTTAATTTTTATATGACAACAATTTTAAACCACAAATGGAGTTTTTGAGAGTTTCCTCAATAGAAGCCAATTTTGAATGAAGCAAATTATTTTAGGCCTAATTGCAAGCAGAATATTAGGCCGCCAGCTCTGCTAAGGTTGAATTTCATTTGAACTTTCTAATGGTATGATTTTTTTTCAGAATTTAATAACTGATTCAAATATTTAATAGTGGAAGCTTTCATAAATTAAAAAGAAATCGGGATATATTTTTAGAAGTAACTCCTTTTCCTTGTCAGTTTTATCTTCTTTGGCAGACAAAAAAAAGAGAATGAAACCTACCTCTTTGTGTACTTAAGTAGACACTAAGGCAATAACCCCAGCAAGAAAATTATTTTTGTATATATCATCATTCAAAAGATTTGGAAAGCCCCAAATGGCAGTTGTAACTATACTTCTGCTCTACTGAATAGCAAATTGCACTGACTGTGTGAACCTCTTTACTCATCTGCTGAATAATTATTCTTTTTAGGACTCAAATGTATTTTCTAGGTCAGTTTTAGGCTGAACACTGTCAGTGTGGGTATTGCCTACCAGTTTTTGCTTAAATCCAATGACTTGTTTTGAAATGCAAGTAGGGAAAGATGAGAGTTGAAAGATTTTGTTTCCATGAGGCGTTCTGTGAATAGATGACAAAAGATCATTAAATGGATTAATTTACAAGCATCCTTAAGAAATAGAATGTTTTTTACATAAAAGCCAGTTGTAAACCTTTTTAATTAAATTGCATTATACCATGCACTCTCTTCCCCCCAGGGTTCGCTTGACCTCTCACCTCTTACTTTGTCCTACAGGCACTCCACTGCTGGTGCGGAGGAGCAGTGACCCAGCGCCTGGCCCCCCCACTGATGCCCAGCCAAGCGTCTCACACCCCAGTGGCCAGAGTCTGAAACCTGCTATTCCGGTAGGTATCTTGCTATTTGCATTTCTAATGAAATACCAAAGTGCCTTACCCATAAACAGATGTTCGGTCTTAAGTAAGTTGACAGAGACCTTTTGATAAAATACATATTAGTTATAATAATAGCTCGTATGAGCTATAACGAGTATTAGTTGTAATAATAGCTTTTGTTTATATAGCACTGATTATGTGCCTAGCAGTGTTTTAAATCATCTAAACTTGCACATCAAAGGAACAACATGTTTTTTGTCTCCATTTTACTGATGATAAAATTGAGGCAGAGGACTGTTTGGTAATTTGTCTAAAGTCAAAACTAGAAAGTTCCAGAGCCAAGAATTTAATGCTTGTGGTTTGGCTCCACAGTGCTCTTAACCAGTGTGCTATACTGTTGAATTCCATCACCCTCCTGCTTCATAAGGCCCAAGGATGTAATTGATATATTCTCAGTGTGTCAGTGAAATGCTTTTGAAGTCATAACTGGTGAATGGTGATACAGCTTCAAGATTACCAATATAATGGATATGTGGCACCGGTATTGGGTTTCTAGAATTTTATGTTGAAATTAAAGAAAAATAATATTACATACCAAAAGTGCCATAACCAGATATATGCGGTACTTATAAACTGACAGATTAAATGGAGAATAGTTTCCTAAAGAGATAATGTCCTCCTTCCATATGGGCCTGTGGGATCTTTCTGCTAAATCCTGAGTTGCTTTGAAAAGTTGTGATCGTGGCTCATTCCTTGAAATGGCCTGAGAGTTGGATTCTGGTTAATGGCTACATATCATTGTGTAAGTGAACCTCAGTAATGTAACCACATTAAAAGGTTTCCTAGAAGCAAGGCTTTTCCCCATTTTAAGTTTCATTGTCTGTAACACCTTAAGAAAAGGCAATATTTTACAGGCATATAAGGATGTTTTTTTAATTATATTTTATTGATTATGCTATTACAGTTGTCCCAATGTTTACCCCTTTGCCTCCTTCCACCCAGCCTCCCCACTCCCTCAGCCAATCCCCATGATGTTGCCCATGACCATGGATCATGCATATGTGTTCTTTGGCTACTCTGTAGCCTATACTCTACTTTATATCCCTGTGACTATTTTGTAACTACCAATGTGTACTTCTTAATCCCGTCACCTTTTTTCGCCCATCCCCGGAACCCTCTTCCCACCTGGCAGCCATCAAAATGGTCTTGTTGTCTATGATTCTCTTTGTGCTCTCCTTGTTTATTTTGTTTTTAGGGGAAATTTTAGAAGATAGATATGTATTTGTTGCCATTTTATTGTTCATATTTTTTATCTTCTTCTTCAAGACAAGACTTTTAACCTTTCATATAATCCTGGTTTGGTGGTGATGTACTCCTTTAGCTTTTTCTTATCTCGGAAGCTCTTTATCTGTCCTTCAATTCTAAATAAGCTTGGCTGCATAGAGTAATCTTGGTTGTAGGTCCTTGCTTTTCATCACTTTGAATATTTCCTACCAATCCCTTCTAGCCTGAAAGGATTCTTTTGAGAAATCAGCTGATACTGAATGAGCAAAATGGATTTTTCCACTTTTATATAAAATATTCTTATCAAGAACCTGTATCAATCTGTTTGAGGTAGAAGTCACTATATCATATCATTGGATAGTTACTAATAGGTTAGTGGCAATATTTTGGCTTATATTTTTCTGTGCACAAGGAAGCAAGTATCCTGAAAGTAGCTTAAATGTAATATTTCTTACTCTCCATCCTTTAAAGGAAATATATGTAATGGAAAATCATTTAATAAAAATTAGGTTTGTGTGTTCCACTGTAAGGATTAGTAGAAAAAGAAGCAGTATGTGCTATGTGCGTTTGTGTGTGTGCGATTGTATGTATGTGTTTAACACACACTAATTGGAAGGGGGGAAAACTATATAAATGGGATAATAATTATATAAAAGAGAAAAACTACAATTTACTGCTTATTTTTACAATGTCAGTGTACCCTAAAATGAGAATATATCTGATTGTGTTAACATTATTTACATGCAGACTACCCACCAATTCAGAGAAGGAAAACTCTGACTCCAAAAAACCTCCGCTGCCTTGCGGCATACCTCTTCAGGGGAAAGGCTAAGGGAGTAAACCCCGACAGAAAATCCGGAGCCGGAGTCCCTAAGGCGGTTTGACGTTGTAGTCAACACCGGCAACTCCTGCGGCGCACCTGAAGCCAAGCTGTATTGACTCCGTCTTTCCCTTGGACCCTTCAGCTGCGAAGAGAGGGGGGGTCTGCTGCATGGGCAACAGCAGACCCTCCATATCACCCTGCCCAGGCTCTGTAGCTTCAGCGTCATCGCAAGATGTCGATTCAACACGGGAGGAGACAGATACCGTGTCACTCCCGAGTCGGACTGCACAGCCATTCTCGGCGGTGCAGATAGACTCTTAAGAAGCTACACCATCGTCTCTCGAGACGGACGGCTGCTGACGACGACCCACCAATTAGTTCCATGTTTCTATCCCTTATGCTCTGTGTTTAGACCAATTGAAAAGACATCAGTATTGCTTTTCCTAGAGGGAGTGAGGACTACTATCTTTCTGATGATTCTATATCCTTACCAACATTTGGTATCAATGAGTTCTAAGTTGGGATATTTGGGGCGAGAGATATATTGTTACTGACAAAGATGCAAATTCTGATTCAGGAAGAAATGCTGACGTGCCAAATGCTCTTACCTAATAATATGCAAGTTATAAAACATGGGCCAAGTCCACATGTAAAAAGGAAACAGTAAAAAGAAAAACACACAATCTCTCCTTTTCTCACAGTGCTTTCTGTGAATGATGAAGTGTAGACTTGAGACTTGAAGAACAGCGTCTGGTCCTTGACCTGCTACAGAATACTGGCACGTTCTTCTTGTTTCAATTGTAAAATCGTCTTCATGAAAACTTTTAGCATTAAGTGTTCAATGTACAGGCATTGTGCCTTTTTTATCTCTTTATCTCTAGTGTCAAGTACGTGAAGGGTGCTCCGTGTGTGTGTGTTGGATTTAGGAATGCAAGATACACAGTTTTCTGGGAAAAGGCCTGGAAGGACTCAGCAGTTACCCAGCTTTTCTAACTTGACCATTCATTCTGTTCCCCAAAAGAATTTGTCAGGTACAGGTTTATGTGCTCCAGGGTTTGGTTCACCCCAGGCAAGAGATAGATAGATAGTTTAACTGCCCTATTGTGTAGGGTATGAAAATTAGTAAATGAAGACATTGAAGTGTATCTATTTTTACCTAGAAGAAAAATACATTTGTGTCCATGTGAGAGCATGTGTATTATAATTCTATTCATTTATCCCTGCATATTCAAACTTAATGGACTATTTAGAACTGCCTTGTCCAGTATCATAGCCACTGGCTACATGTGGCTATTGAGCACTAAAAATGTATTTTAAAGGTAACATGAACAGTAGATTTCAAAGATTGAAATATGAAAAGTAAGGTAAAATATCTCATTAATAATTTTCATACTGACTACATGCTGAAATTATACTATGGTATATTGGGTTGAATAAAATTATTAAAATTACTTTCACTTGTTTTTATTTTTTAAAAAATAGTTCTACTAGAACATTTAAAATTACATCCATGGATCACATTTTGTTTTATTGGACATAGCAGCTGTAGACAGAAGTAAAGTCAGATGTAGCAGTAATGAAATGGTTGGAGACCCTTGGGAGAAGCTGAGTTGTACATCATATCTGGGGTAACAGTGTGATTCGCTCTGCCTGGGGAAGTCCTAGTCCATGCCTAATTATTAAGTGTCCCCACTAACTCTCAGAGGTGTTCGTGTGGGATGACAAATTATGTGGCACCCTACATGGTAGCCCTATAGTCACTTTTATTGTTTGCTCAGTGATAAGAGGAGTGGTCTTCCAAGGGAGCCATGGGAACAGAACGACAATCTTACATTGGAGCACACTACAGAGAGGGTTCTCTCTAGCAAGGGCCTGAGCCTGGGAGAACAGAATTGGAGACTACAGATTCCTTTCCGTCTCTCAGATTCCATAATTCTACTTGGTGCTTCCTCCACAACTTCAGTGACACCATACTTCTTGATTCCCATGATTTGATAAGTGGTGATGAATATGGGGAGCATGTGATAATGTACCCATGTAGCAACTAGTATGAAAAATAATTGCTTAAAAAGCTCTTCTCAATTGCATTTTATTTCAGTATACAAAGGGGAAAAAAATCAAAATTTCCATCTCTTAAACAGAGTTTTCACATGTAAGTAATTCACAGATGGCAGAGCCCCAAGTGGGTACTGTTCAATCATTCCCAAGAAATGAAACTTACTTATAACCCAGAGTCTAAGAAGCTGTAAGGCTGAATAGTTGACACATTTGATTATGGTGAAATATTGCCTTTACAACCACAGTTGATGATGGTTATTTTTAGTTGCACTTCATTAGACTTACTGTAGAGGGAAGAGTTTTCTTTGATGCCCAGAGATTCGTGTTTTTGAAAAGTTGAAACAGTCACATTTGTTTTCTAGCTGGTTAAGTTCTTACCAATTGCTTATTTAAGATGCACACCCTCAGCCCTGGCTGGTGTGGCTCAGTGGATTGAGAACTGGCCTGCAAACCAAAGGGTCATTGGTTCGATTCCCAGTCAAGTCACACACCTGGGTTGCAGACCAGGTCCCCAGTTGGGGTCTTGCGAGAGGCGTCCACACGCATTGATGTTTCTCACCCTCTCTTTCTCCCTCCCTTCCCCTCTCTCTAAAAATAAATAAATAAAATCTTGGGGAGGGGGGAGACATACATCCTCAGGCAAGCTGTAATTTTAAAAGGGATTTAAATTAGAAAAATCTGATTACCTGCAAGCTTCAAGTTCTTTGAATAAAGAAAAGCCACCAAACCTCATTGTTACTTAGAGAACCACCAGATAAATAACATGAAAATTTTGTTTCCTTTCTTCCCCTTTTCATAAACCCATCCAGTTAATCAGAATAGCATAATTATTAATGGGCAACTAGTAATGACTGTTTTTCTTTCAAGGTAATAGAAAATCTAATTCTACTAACTGCTTTTGAATTAAGAAAGAGAATCCTGGGGGCAGGTAATTGTAGTAAGAATCAGCTTATGTGAAGTCTTACCTTCCTTGTCTTGATTGTAACCTGGTGTTCTTGGCTTCAGGGCATGCCATAAAACCAGGTTCTTGAAATTGATGTTCCTGAATTTGCCAATGGAAGAGAACTCTAAAACAGATGTGATTTTTTTTTTTTTTTAATATCCGGTTAACTACTATGGTTGTTTTGTGTTTTAATGACTGTTTATAGTTTCACATTTAACCCCTAAAGCAAAAAAGATCCTGCAGGGTGAGTAAATTAAAAAGTGGATTTCTGAACACTATAAGGCTGTGGTTGTTCTCAGATAGTGAACGGCTTTGTTTGCTCTAAAACCATTACTTGTCTTGCATCCCCAGAATAAATTAAGAAAATATTGGTCTGTCTTCTTAAAGTCCATATCAATAATAGGTACATTTTATTTCAAAAAATAATAATAACATGGCAACCTTTGAGGCTGCTAGACTGTTAAGTCCATGAATGGGTTTCACAGGGTCTGTCAGTTCTTGGAAGTTTTATGCCATAGTATGGAGAGAGAGAGAAAGAGAGAGAGAAAGGTGTGTGTATATTTCATGAAGGGGACTCTAAAACTGTTATCAAGTTTTAAAGGGAAAACAAAAGATCAAGAACTACTAGTTTTGGAGGAAATAATGTGGGAAAGACACCATTTCCCAAAGTATGATAAATGATAGAGATTAGGAAGTAAAGTGGAAATTGCCATTCCCCAAATATGTATTAAATAATTAAGGTTATTTCACCATATTATCACCTTTTCTATCCACCACGTGGTATGGAAATTCAAGATGCTAGGGTGAATAGATGTTTTTGAATTGCTACAGTGAGAGGCCAAAAATAACTCTTTAGTCAGTAGCAATGTAATTCTTAGCAACAGAAAGATTGGGGACCAAGGGCACTGACTGGTTGTGGGAAGACATAGTGTGAAATATGTTTCCTGTGGTCCTCCTTGTTCAGTGGGCATGAGAAGTGAAAGTACTGTGTTGGTTCTTTAGAGTTTCTGGTATTTTATATCAGCAAAGAGAGTGGCAGGTAGCTTTCTAGTGGGAGAAAATATTTCCAGTGAATAAAAGCATTATCTTTGTGTCTTGTGTATAATTGATTTGAGAAATTTTCCCTTGTATGCCACATATATTGAAGTTATAGTCAGTATTGCTCCTGGTTTAAGTGTTTTCAAATCCATGAAAGATATCATCTTGATATAACAGAAAAATTGAAATAGCTTGGTTTTTAGGATTAAAATAATTGAATTGACTCTGAGATGTCAGAGGGCTTTTGGTTGTGGGTTGCTGACTGTCAAAAATCCAACATAGAAAGTTAAAAAAATTCTGAATAGCCAACTTGTATATTCCTATCCATTAGATATACAATTAAGTAGCTGCGGAAACACTGGGACAAAAATAATTGTTTTGGATACAGATGCAAATTGGAAGGAGGGCTCTATCCATTGTCTTCCAAAGAAGAAAGATGGATACTGAAGAGCAAAAGGGAGAGAGAAGTAGCATGTAATATATAATTGCATTATTTAGAGATACTGAAGCCTACAAAGGTTTTTCTTTTTCTTCCCTCTCCTGACACAGTGATTTAATAATAGTCCTGGTGTTTGTTACTCCAGCTGTTCATGCTGTGTGCTGATAAGACCAGAGCTTGGAGACACATTGCAGCGATGCTTTTCATATGGCTTTGTTTTTAAGAGATAAAGCTGCCATCTAATATTTCATGGGGCCAACTGTTTACTTAGTTTGGCAAGTTTAGGCAGCTTAATTTCTGAAGCATTTGTATTTGTAAGACTTGAATTTAAGTGAGGAAAATCCAGAAGCCCAATTTATTCAGCAACAGAGATTTTCACCAAATCTTGTAGAAGTTGGCGAATCAGAGCTGGATCATCTGAATGTCTGTACCATAACTAATCAAAGAACCTGGGGAATGTGACCTCTGTTTAGGTGTGTGCTCTCCCATCATTCTTGCTGGACCTAGTCTAGGGCTGAAAGTCTAAAGAAGGTTCACTATGCAGAGGTCAATTTCAGAAATTAAAAAGGTAACCATGACATGTCGTCTTTTGCTGCTTAGATTGATCTGCAGGTAATGAAAATTGAATGAGTTTTGCTTTCATGTCAACATTAATTGATTAATCCCTTAGATGTTCAAGACTCCTGCCATGTGCCATCTGGAAAGCATAAAACATGGTCCCTGTCCTCAGGATACTTACAACCTAGTTATGAAGACCAGACCTAAAGTGGTCCAACGACCTTAGCAATCTGCAAGCGAGTATCTAAAATGATCAAACCATATATTTTTAACAATGAAAACAAGTGTCCTTTCCCTTCAGTCTGCGCTTTGCTCAGCCTCTTGAGCCCCTCAAGGGAATTGCCATGTATGGTCTATTAGTTCTCATCTCACTCAGATCCAACTGCCTGTTTCCATGTCTGTGACAAGACTGAGCTCCTCAGAGGGGTGAGCCAGGGTATTCATTTCTGTATTCAAGCCCCCAGGCGCCGTGCCTGACACCTGAAAACGCAATGAGATGATTGCAACTTTTACTTTTGAGATGGGCAAGATGCATTCAGTTTAACAACTTTTAACTCATTTTGTAAAGGTGTGTATGTTTGTGTGTATATATAGTGTGTGTGTGTATGTGTGTGTGTTTGAATTAGAATGTTAAAAATTGGGAAGTAATCTGTTTAACATACTGTTCTGTTCCTTAAGTAACTTTTTAGTGTAGAATTTTCTGCTAACAATGTTACCTGTGTTGCCAAGGGGAGAGGAATGATTCATCACAAGCTCTCCACTTAGAATTAAAATGCTACCTCATGGCCGAGGTCAGCGGTTTTGGTTGTGAGGTCCATTTCATGTTCCTACCATTCTAGAAATGACCATCATAGAAACTGGTTCTGAGAAAGAATAGACATTGTAGAAAAAGATAAACCTTGGTAATTCTAGATATTAACCATTATACAATCTGATTTTTTAGTGTGCATGAAATATTAACAAAGAAAAGAAATTAATATGCATGCAATAGAGTCCATCTGAGTTCTTCTTTGTCAACTAACCATGAGTTCTAAAGTCAAAAAGCTACTAAACTTTGTAGTTACATATTTGTGATTTTCTAATAACTTTAAAGATTTAGAAAATTCTTGAGTAGACTAGAAATTTCTGGACAGGATGCATCTCTTCTACACATAAAAATAAAGATGTTCCTCTTCCAAATTTTTCTCATATTCCAATTTCTTTAAAAAGTTCACCTGGTTTCAAGTGATGTTGAAGAAAATAAAAATCCTGGTATGTGAATTGATTCAAGAGTATGGGAACATTTACAAGGTCTTTCTTAGCAAAACACTAATAAACAGCTCAAGGTAGAAGCAGATGTAATTTGACAGTGCTGTTTGAAATTTGGTAAAGATGATGTTTAAAGTAGCTTTTTTAAAAGGTCAAGATCCCATGTCCTGGTTGCCTCCATAACTCTGTGACCCTCAGAAAATTATTTAAATTGTGGATGATTTCCTCAGAAACCTTGTGTAACTAAAAGGAAATAATAAATAGAAATTCTATATGAACTCCTGTTGTTCTTAGGGTTTCAAACATCCAAACTAGCAGCTTCAGTTTTCCAGATGTGAATTACTTAGTTTGTATGAATTCAACTTTAAATTTCCTCTTAATGTCTCAATATTTATATGTTTATGGAATGAGCTTATAATTCTATCCAAAACACCAAAATTTATTTATATTGCTCAAGAAATAGTATTAAGAAATATATATTTTTCAAAAAGCCAAATACACACACACAAAGGCAGCAGCATAATAACATACAGATGCATACACATGCATACTTACAGTCTTTGGAGGAGAGCACCACTTAAATCTGAAGACGGAAGTACAAGGTCATGTTACTTTAACATGAAAGCTCAAGGATATAGACCATGTCCTCTGTATGTTCCAGTCTTCTATATGTTCCTTCCTTCCATGTTGTGGACATTAACTGAATATTGACGGCTTGGACAGAAAGAGTTAATGGGAGTTCACCTTGAGAAGAAGCAAGAAAGAAAAGCTTCATTTTTTCCTTGAGCTTGGTGCGAGTCTTAGAAATCTCTTCTGATGGGGGATATATATTGTTTCTCACAACATAAGTTCTTCTGAAGTGCAAGTTTCATTTTGTTTTTTTCTTTCAAAATCTTGTCAGAGAATTGGCATGGTACAGACATTTAAAGGACTTTTTCTCTGGAAGGGTGGCCACTTTCCTAATAGCTCCATACTTGAAAATGTAATTCTGATTTAGATGAATCACATTTTAAAAGTAGCTACTGTGTGTGTTTTACGCTTGCGGAAACATGTAGCATCCTGGTAAGCAGTATGTGAGCTTGTCACACTGCACAGCTTTTGATGTCTGATTAGATGATCACAGGGACATCTGGAACGAGTTAGTTTTGAAGTTGCTGGTGTGAAGCAGTGGAAAATCCAAAGCCTTCTGACAGACCAGAACCAGTAAAAACATCATGACTCTTAGCAAATCTTTTTGAGTTGCAACTGGCAGACGACTTTCAGACTGACACAGCCCTGCTGTTTTCCAGCATACTCTTCCTACCAAGCTCCCTACCTTTCGAGCAAAGAATGGCTAAGTGGTATTTGTTGCCAGGATCAAAAAGGAGTACCCTCCTTTAAAAGGAAGAGGCAGAGTCTTAGGCTCAGAAGTCAGACATGATGGAGTTGCTTGAAGAAATGGAATTGTTTCCTTTTCCTCTGCCTTGAATTTCAATCACTGTGTCAATCGTCTATCTTCATTTTTTCCTTTTCATTTATAAATAAATATTTTTGACACATTGTTTTGTGAATACTCTGAAGATAAACAAATAGGCATAAAAGTGGAGATTCCACTGGTATGAGATAAATTCTTGTTGTTTGATGAATAAAATTATTATATACCTGTAAATATCTGGCTTGAAATGTTCAACCATTTCCCATGCATCCAGGAAATATTTTAAATGTCTTGCTATGGCTTTTTTCTCCTCTTTTTAAAAAAATTTTTTTATTCCGGTTCATACACATAATATTTACCATCCTAATGATTTTTGGTCTATAGTTAAGTGGCACTAAACACAGTTGTAATATTGTGCAACCATCACACCGTCCATCTCCAGAACTCTTTTCAACTTGCAAAACTGAAAGTTTATACCTATTAAACAATAACCCCCAACCCCACTCTCCTTGCCTCTGGCAACCCCATTCTACTTTCTGTCTCTGTGATTTTGACTGCTCTAGGAAATTATACAGTAAGTGTCTTTTGGTTATTGCCTTATTTCACTTAAATAATGTCCTCAAGGTTCATCCATGTCATAATTCTCTTCTTTTTTATGACTGAATAATATTCCATTGTATGTCTAAGTCACAGTTTGCTTATACATTCATCTGTTGATGGTGCTTCTGTTGCTCTCATCCTTTAGCTATTGTGAATGATGCTGCTGTGGACATAAGTATACAAATATCTCTTTCAGACCCTCTTCTGCTTATTTTGGGTATATACCCAATAGTGCACTAGAGTTTCAGTCTTCTCACATCCTCACTGGCAGATATTATTTTCTGTTTTTCAGGTAGTAACCATCCTTATGTTTATGAGGTGGCATCTTATGATCTTGGTTTGTATTTCTCTAATGATTGTGATGTTGAATATCTTTACTTGTGCCTGTCAGTTATTTATATGTCTTCCTTGAAGAAATGTCTATTCAAGTTTTGCCCATTTTTTATTTGGGTTGTTTATTTTGTTGCTGTTGACTTTTAGTTGGTACGAGCGTGTTTCATTTTCATGAGGTCCAGTTTGTCTGCTTCGGTGTTTGTGTCTTTGGTGCCAAAGCCAAGAAATCATAGCCACTGTCAATGCTGTGAAGCTCTTGCTGGGTTTTCGTCTAAGAGTTTTATAGTTTTAGCTCTTATGTTTAGGTCTATGGTTCACTTTGAGTTAATATGTGCATATGATATTAGGTAAGGGTCCAACTTCATATTTTTGCTTGTGAATATCCAGTTTTCCAGAACCATTTGTTGAAAAGACTGTCTTTTCCTCATTGAATGGTTTTGGCACTCTTGCCCAAAATCATTTGAACATGCAGGCAAGGGTTCATTTTGGTGTTCCTGTCATGACTTCACAACCTAACTTCAGCCTATATGTTTAGCTTCATCTCTAGCCACCTCACACTAGACACCCATGCGTGCAGTTTCTTACATGTGCAGAGAATGCTTCTTTTTGTGTCTCTTTGCCCAGCTGTTTATTCTTCCAGGCAAATCACAAATGTCATTTTTCTTCTTTTTCCTAGTGAATTTCCAATTTTCTTTCAAAGTCCAGTGTAATGGTTTCTGTGGCCTTATTCTTTACTAATCCTTTCCTACCCCGTCTCTGTTAGGAGTAAAAGTAACCACTTTCTACTCTTGGCAAACTGGTGTATCTTTATTATAATTCTTTATACCACATCATTATTTCCTATATTTTATATTTTCCTTATTAGACTCTGAGCCCCTTGTTGGGTGGATTTAATTTCCTTCCACATACCTCCAACATAGCATTGTGCCTAAAGAACAGGGTGCACTTGTAAAAGGTTTATATAAGGAATAGAGTACATTTTCTCATTGCATAATAGCCTACTTAAACCACAAAGCACTTTAATTGCAGTGTTAATGGCATTAATCTGTGTGCTAGGTAGGCCAACAATTGACCAGATAATACTACCCAGAGTATCATGGAAGGAGGGACTTTCTCTACTCAGTTTCCAGTTCACATCAGTTGTGGACACTTTATTATATATATTCAAATATTTTATTCTATCCCATAAAAATTTGCAAGTTCCATTTTATTGACTGTTTTGTGGATGAAGAAGCTAAGTCTCAAACAAGTTAACTCATTTTCCTCAGATTATATAGCTAATAAGTGGAAGTGCTAGAATTTTACTTCAAATAAGTCTTAATCCAAAGTGTAGCATATTTTCATTCTATGTTCAATCAAATGAGAGAACCACCCTAGCACCTTTACCTTGGTCTCATGAATGCTGCCATTGCTGAAATGCTTTGGGCAGTCTTTATTCGAAACTGCCTTCAAAGCCAGTTTATGAGCCTTCCCTTAAAATTTATTTCACTGTTTTATAGTCATATTTTTTTTTACCAAAAATGGAATTGTTCTATATGATGCCAGCATTTATATTGTAAAGTTGGTCTCAAATGGCTTGACTGTTTATAAAAGTTAGATAATCCTATGAAGCAGATAGATTTGCCACCACAAAAAAAATCTAATGCAGGCATTAAAAATACATATGGAAGAATAGATTCAGATGTGCTTACAGCCCCAGATTTTTATAGACATTCTTTGTTTATTCAGTTGTCTAGTGGTTAAGACAACTAGGTTTTCTCCCTGACTCATCCACTGGCTCTTTGTCAAGTTAGGTAAGTATAATTTTTTGTTCTCTGTCTGGAACAAGACGGCTGTCTTCTGCCTTACTCACAGTGGAATTACAAGGTTAATGCCTTTTATCTTGAGTATAACATTTAGTGCACTGAAGGTGCTTAATATATGTTAATAATAGTGATAATAATGAATACTGATAATTAAAGGTCTTTTCTAATGACCAAATTTCTAATGTGTGTTAAATATAATAAAAGAGAAGTGACAGATCATTCTGCATGCACACAAAAACTAGAGATAGTCACAGCTTTTATTTTTAGCTTTCTAACTAACATCATGCATGTGACTCCAATATTTAGAAGTCCAATTAGGATGATAGTTTCACTAGGGTCATGTGTGGAGAAGCTACGCAGGTTCTAGAAACTAGTAAGTCATTTGTTTGAGTTGGAAAATACGGTTATGTATGGGTAACCTTATGAGACTCTTGTCATTGGAGCTTGACCCTATGAAATTGTGCATTGGACATTATAATTATAGTTTATCCCCATAATACTTTCTGTGAGTTCTATGAGAGAAAGATACTTTTCCTAGTAGCTGGGTACCACCCCAGGCATGGGTAACAGATGTGCCTGCAAGGTCTCTAAAAGACTTCAATGGGAAAGAGGAAGCAATAATCATAAGTATTTTTCCCATGAAATTCAGCTTGGAGATTCATCCTTTGAACTCAAAGTATTGTGACTTCATAAGGTACTAGAATGGGAGGAGGAAGTTGTGAACCATGAGAGGCAGCAGGCTAGCGTGGTAAAGAACATGGACTCTTAAGCTTAACTGCCTGGTTCAACTCTAGTTCTGCCAACTGACTACCTGGCTGATTTTTGGTAACTATCTCCCTGCTCACTTTTCTAACCTATAAAATGGTGCTAGCAACAACAGTTACCTCATAGGGTTTTATTGATAAATAAATGAGTGACTATTAGTAAAAATTTTTACAGTACATGGTAAGTACTATATATATTTGATAAAAATATGTGTTTGATTTGTGCCATACATGAAGGAAGAAAGGGTGGTAGTTTAAGCTGGAAATAGTTCTGAGAATAATCTTTTTTTAAGTCTGAATTTGATTAAGTTTAGCTTTAATTTAAGAAAGGCACTTAGCACACAGCTAGAAAAAAATACTGACTCCAAAGTTGAACATTAAATGTATGTTGAACAGCTTTCATTCACAGAGACCCTGGCAAGTTCATTTCATTTTAAAACAAAACAAAACCAAAAGAAAAAACAAACAAACAAACAAACCCTCTGAAGACCAGTTCTTAAGGCAGTATTGTAACTGCATCACCAAATTCAGCCCTGGCTTTCCTCTCTTGATGTGAAATGGTTCTCTTCTTTGTAAACATTTTGTTTAAATTGAAAACCTAGAAGGAAACAGGAAAGGAGGAGTTATTAAGGAACAGGGCCATTAAAAATGCTCAAACCTGTCATCCGTCTCCGGCAGTTTTCTGAAAGCCCCTGCCTTTCCTTGTTTCCCTGGTTTCCTCTTCCTGCCCCTCTATCATGAATCACCTTCTCCCTTGTCTGCAGGGCAGATGCCTTCTCATTTGTTAAGACCAGGCTAAAACATCACCTCCTTTCTGAATCTATCCTGGAAACCCTATTCCCTACCATATGTTTGGTGCCATTTCAGCAATCATTTTTAAAGTAATGTGTGAAATGGCATTTGTTGAGATGATGATAAAATGTTATTGGCAGGAAGCAGTATTTAATATAGGACCAAAATATCAGATATAAGCCAAAAGATGCCTAGAGAGCACAGTATTCGTGCCTCCCATATCGCACACTGGTTCCCTGCCTCAGGAGAGCTCCGCTGTGCTCAAAGGTTGAGCACGCTGTTCCCTCCTCAGGTCCTGCTTTCCCCATTTTCCCTCCCTGAGAATGGTTCATACCCATGTCCTGAATACTTGCCATCTGTATTGGTTTGTCCCCTCTTCTTGCAGAGTGAAAGTGCATGGGGGTGCAGAGGATGTGCTTTTTATCCTTGTAGCCCAGAACTTAGCATATGGTAGATAATGACTCATTGAATGAACGGATGGATGCATGAATGAATGACCAAAAGAAGTACATATGGAAAGAAAGAAGAAAAAAAAAAAAAAAAGAACAGATTCTCAGATCCTAATAGGTTAATTTTTTCTAGAGAAATATTTAAATAAAGAATAGTCTTTTTAAAGGTAATACATGTTTTTGTGTTTTTCTTCATTCACTGTTAAATGATGAACAAATGGACTTAAGTATGAAATAATTTATTTACATTTTATACCCATAGCACCAAATAGAACAGTCATAGACCTCTGAGAGTACTATGCCATTTCTGCATTTTTAATATAGTTCAAACTCAATCCCTACAGTCACTTTTCAGCTTCTTTCATTTTGAACATGGTGAAAAAGATGAGGGAGAAAATTTGTTAGGAAATGATGATAGTCATTCACATTTAACCTCTGACAAGTGCGTTCTTAAGAATTTGAAAATATGTGATTTAATTTAATTACCTGTATATTTGGCAGAATAATTATAGAGCCTCCAAAAATGACCATTTAATGTCAGAATATGAGTTTATCTGGATTTATAAACCTCTTTTGATAACTAAATAAATTAGAAATGAGAGGCTTTGTGCAAATATGTCCTATTAAACATATATATCAGGAAAATTTTGATCTGGGATCAGATAGGTATTTAATGAATATCCATAAACTACTTTCCCTAAAATGCAGGTCTGGCTGGTTTGGCTCAGTGGATTGAGCGTCGGCCTGCGAGCTAAGTGTCGCTGGTTCGATCTTCCAGTCAGGGCACATCAGAGAAGGAAAACTCTGACTCCAAAAAACCTCCGCTGCCTTGCGGCATACCTCTTCAGGGGAAAGGCTAAGGGAGTAAACCCCGACAGAAAATCCGGAGCCGGAGTCCCTAAGGCGGTTTGATGTTGTAGTCAACACCGGCAACTCTTGCGGCGGACCTGAAGCCAAGCTGTATTGACTCCGTCTTTCCCTTGGACCCTTCAGCTGCGAAGAGAGGGGGGGTCTGCTGCATGGGCAACAGCAGACCCTCCATATCACCCTGCCCAGGCTCTGTAGCTTCAGCTTCACTGGAGAGGACACTCCAGCGTCATCGCAAGATGTCGATTCAACACGGGAAGAGACAGATACCGTGTCACCCCCGAGTCGGACTGCACAACCATTCTCGGCGGTGCAGATAGACTCTTAAGAAGCTACACCATCGTCTCTCGAGATGGACAGCTGCCGATACTTTCCCTAAAATAACAAGTGAAATAAATATTCTTCCCAATGTTTCTGCTTCTATATTTTTCTTTTAGTTACCTTTAGTCCTGATAACAGATAACTTGTGAAAGCGTGCTATAATCATTTCTTGTATGACTATACCTCGTGCTGTAGAAACCCTCTGGATGAAATATTTGTTTTGTTTTGCTTTTACCACAGGATTTACTGCATCATTTAACCAAAAGCAATTTACCTTAGAAATTTCCAAACTGATTTTTAGTTTTAAAATTCTGGCTATTTTTCAAATTGATGGCCCAAAGATAACATGTAAAATTAAATATTTTTAAACCATGAATCTATGCATCAATTTTTGAGAAAAAGATTTTATCGTTTTAGTTCATTGCATTATTCCCAACTGCTATTACACCTGGAAAATTAAGACCTTGTCAAGCTCTCATATTTTCCCCACTTTTGACTATGTGAGTTTTCTGAGATCTT
The DNA here is from genome assembly GCF_987537825.1 of Furipterus horrens. Lineage (NCBI taxonomy): Eukaryota > Metazoa > Chordata > Mammalia > Chiroptera > Furipteridae > Furipterus > Furipterus horrens. The sequence continues at coordinate 193,839,880 of NW_028327171.1, forward strand.
TTGTCCATAATGTTGGGCTGACTCTGCAAGATGGTTTATAATGTCTTCCTTCATTTAACAAACACTGTGCCAAGTACCCTGGCTTTTGCTAGCAACTAAAAGATGAATAAAACATGGGCCTCCCCCTAGAGAAGTCTCATTTATGTGTCTCTCTCCCTCATCCATCGAGGAGTACAGACATATAAATGGAAGTCATGATATAATATGGCAGGTGCAATGACTTCTGTATGTGCAAGGAAAATATATGGGAAACTAACAGGGGACTTTGAAAATAATTCTTGAGAAGACAGAGTTGTATGGAAATGCCAAGTCCTAAAGGATAAATAGAGGACAACCAACCAAGCCAATTCATGGAAAAACCCATTTTAATCAGAGAATTCTAAAGGCAGATGCAAGCAATGGCTTTTGTGAGGTTTTCCCAAAGAAGTACAAGCACTTTGGTCTTGCTGAGGGAGTGTTGAGAGATGAGGGGCCAGTCATGAAGGACCCAATAAGTCACGCATAGGAGCTTGATGTTTATATGTTACGCGAGACCATTGAAGAGTTTTAGGTAGAGGGTTTATGGGTTCAGCTTGGCAAAAATTAAAGGGAAGAGATAAGAAAATACTTAGAAATTTGTTATAATATGATTCAGGACAGAGGTGCAAAAGCCTGAATTATATCACAACCCCTTGATGGATATAAACTCAGGGATTGATTCAGTAATAATTACAAAACATCCACAACCTCACTTACTTTTTGCCAGTCATTATTTTAAGTTCCTCAAATATATTGTCCTAGCTAATCCTCATAACACTGCTATTATGTAGGCACCATTTATATGCCCATTTTATTGATAAGGAAATGAGGCACATAGAGATTAAGTAAAGGTCAAAATCCTTAGTCATAAAACCAATAAGGGCCAGAAATATTTAGAAAATAAAATTTACAGCTCTTGGATAAGGCAGTAGAGTACAAACAAGCTGTCAAAAATAATTTGCAAGTTTCATTGTGGTGTAGTGAGGCCAATGAATGCTCTACTAACCAACATACAGAACTTAGAATCAGCTTGTAGGCAAAGGCTTAAGGAGAGGTACTTGAAAATCAAGGAAACAGTTCAAACCTTAAAGTTGTGAATAAACTTATTAAGAACAATTCCAGTAGCAGGAAGTAGGGGATAAACTGTTGTGCTGTTAGTTGAGAAGCAAATTGGAGGCAAAGTAGTGGGAACAGCTCTTAGGGACTTACATTGGAAAGCACACAGAGTTAAATTTTATATGCCAGTAACAATTTAAGAACTCTTTTATTGAAAATGACTCAAGTACAATTTTAAAATGTCAGCCAAAAAATTGGGGGCATTTTTTTTCTGAAATTGTTGCATATAATCTTATGAGCATGTTGAATATCCACACCAGGGGAAGGAGAGATGCAGCTGGGATTCAGTAAGCTCTGGAATCTAAATCAAGTAATTGCCTCTGCTTTATTCTTTCACATATTTCAGCATGCTTATCTGCAGAGCAGCCTCCTCAACATGGGGGTAGGGGGGTGGAGTGCCTGATAACAACTCCAATTTCCCCATCTCCAGGGAGGCACTAATGCTTTTTCTAGGTTCTAGGGAAGAAGTCTGATTGGTGACCGTAACTGCTATGGGTACTTGAAATCAGCCATGCAGTCCGGGTTTGGAGGCGTATTCTATAGCCATGCAACATATGGTACATGCTTTCATTGAGTGAAGAGTAGTTTCCAGAGTGAGAGGACCAGGTAGACATATGCCCAGATGTATAACCAGATCCAAGGCCAGATATAAACAATCAATAATGAGAGTGAGGGCAGTAAGATGCAGGAGAGCTGTGTGCCAGAGTGGTCAAGGAAGCTTCAAGGAGGAAGAGGCCTTGAAGGGTGAGTATTAGATAGGCATGTAGAGTTCAGTGATTAAATTCATAGCAACAAGGATATGCAAGTAATATTTGGACTGAGGAGAAGAATTCTGAATTCACTCTTTCTCAAAACACCTGAAGACTTTGCAGAAATGTCAGTTTGGGGGCTACGGCCTAATCTATTGAATCAGAATATTTGCCAGTAGGGTCCAGGGAATCTGTATTGTAAACGAAAATACTTTGCAATCTCCAATGCAATGGGAGAATAGTGCGAAGTTAAATGATCAGAGCCTGGACCTGGCAGGAGGTGTGGTCAGCCATTTCAACACTGCTGTGGAAGGAACGCTTAGAAGTATAATCTCCATGAATTTATTAAATGATGTAGCAGGTAGAATGAAAATATCACAAAGTATTTGACAAATTAACAAACCCACTGGAGTTGTGAAAATAAATTAGCTGTTAACATTTTGCATGAAATGGTGAAGTTTTAAAACAAAACGAAACAAAGGAAGAAGCAGAAGAAAGTGGGACAGAAATTCTGTCCAAGAGGAAAGGAGTGGAGAAAGACAAAAGAGGATCATTTGATGCAACTTTGGCTTGATATATTTTAAGACACAAGCATGTATTTTCATTTACTCTCATTTAATAAATCATATTTAGCATCATTAGCCTAACTGAATAAGTAGATAAGGAAGAAAATGACTACCACTTAACTATCGCCCTCCAAGAAGGATTTTTGTCTCTGGCCACAGAAGTCATAATTTAGCACACAGTCTCTCCTGGGTCTGGAGAAGTTCATGTATCTCAAGTAACTAACTGACATTTGTCACGTATAAGAACTGATAAAGCTTTCCCTAAAGATTCTTGAGTATTTTATTCTGCTCTCTATTGGGCTGAGGCACTAATCTTAATCTGATTGTGTTGAACAGGAGGACAACCTGCTCTCTTAGCAATTCTTCATCTGGCAGGGGCTCTAACATTTGGTTAAATGGCTAACATCAAGCATGAAGAGAAACTGGTAGAGCAGTTAAGATAGGTATTCTGACTCTCGTGAAATGCTGTACAGATAGAGCAATCAGCCAAATGGAAGATAATGTTGGCTGTTTCTACCTGAGTTAATAATGCAAGGTGTTCAGGTTAAACAATGACAGCAAATGTTCCGTAGGCTAGGAACTGGGACCCACCTTTGGGTGTAAGCTTAAAGACTGAATTGGGTCACCTTGGAGAAGTATCTTAACTTCCCAGGAACGGTTTCTTCGTCTGTGAATAAGAAAGATGGCATGATTTAAATGGGAGTATCATGCAACAGTGGTAGGAATATGAATTGATATAATGCACTTGGTAATTATCGATGACCTTAATTCTCAGTGTAAGAATTTGTAATAAGGGAACGTGTTTTCCTACCTTTTACTTTCCCATGTTTACCGCTGTTCTTTAGTTCTGAATCATCTAATATTAAGGAGTATGTCTAACTTTTATATCCAGTTTTTCATTATTTTTCTCAAGTGGCCAAGAAGACAGTGAAATTGTTGAAACTGTCTCGAGTTGGCTTCCTCTAAATGCCATGCAGTACATTAGGAGTGGGGAAGTTGGTACCTGAACAGAACTGGCAGTTCTAACTGGAAGGAAAATGAGATGAAATGATCTTAATAGGAAACTAGCACCGTTCTCTCTAGACACCAAATTATTCTTTCAATTTGTTTTTTGCTATTGTGTTTTCTTATTCTTATTTTGAGTACCAGGCATTTTTATTGTAGGCATTGGAAAGATCTTTCCAGGTTATGACTTGTCTTTTTAATTGAGTTTTTAAAATTACAGACAGGTTTTCAACTTTAAGATATTTATATTTATTAGTGTGCTGTGTGTGTGTGTTTAATGAAATAATTTACTATTCAGGATCACATGGCATTCCCCAATATTAGTTTTTCCTAAAATTTTTGTTTTATTTTTCATAGTTAAGCCTTAAATTCACTTGTAAATTTTTTCATGAGCATGTGTAGGGGGTCACTTTATTTATTTATTTATTTTGGAATTGTAGTGTCATTTAAAATAATGAAGGTTGTTTATCAAATGCTACTACTTTGTTTATTTAGATAATAATTTTCCTCCTTTAATATTCTGATGTCCAGCCTTCCTTACATTCTCATGAGGAAGTTTCCTTGGCCATAATTTTTTCTGTTTTATTGCTGAATTCAACTTGCTACTGTTTTTATTTATATGTTATTATCTATATAACCAAAATAGTTGTGTATTTTTATTTCTTGCATTGTCTTTCTTTAGTTTTGGCATACCCTATGTAAGCTTCACTAAATGAGTAGGGAAGCTTTTACTCTGCTGTTCCCTCATTCTCTGAAGCAATTTGTATTTAGTATGAGGATGGAGTCTTTTATAAAGTCACTCATTCATTCTGTGATGGTGTATGTGTGTGTGTGTTGTTAGTCCCTCTGTAATGAGAAATGTAGGGAAAGATGGCTTATTCAGATTTTCTGTTTTGTCTACATAAGTTTTAAAATATTGCCAATTTTTTAAAATTTCTAGAAATTTATCTATATTGTTATAAGTTTTTCAAATTTATTGGTTTAAGTAATCTTAGAATTGTACAATAATCTCTGTTATGTGTGTACTTATCCTCTCCTCTGTTTCTAATAATGTTATTTTTTATATTCTCTGTTTTTTTCTCTTGATCTGTCCTAATGGAGATTTATCTATGTGATTAGATTTTTAGAATTGTTTTCAAAGAAACAGTTTTAGGGTTTTTAAAAACTCCTTTATTCTTTCTTTTTTATTTTATGAACTTACACTCTCGTTTCCTTTATTTCACATTAGTTTTAAGTAAAATAAAGAGAAGAGAAAGAAAGGTTTAGGTTCTGTTATTTATTTTTCGCTTTCTTGCTTTAAATAAATACACTTAAAATATATTTTCTTCTCATCAAAGTACATCTACTGTAGCTGCATCCTTTAATTTTTGATGCACAATACCTTCATTTGTAATTCACTTCACAATGCTTTGATTTTATTGTGACTTTTCTCTTTACCCTATGAAATATTTAGTAATAAATTTTAAAGATTATGAACATATCACTCTAGATCCATTGCTAATTTAATCACAGCATCTGCAAGGAAATTTATATGATATTGATTTCTGATAAGCAGTTAAGATAGGTAGTATAATAAATGCATATCTGCTATTTATTTCTCTGTTACCTCAAGGTTGTTGATTTTGTAGTTCAAATTCTCTTTCTCTCTCTCTCTTTATATATATATATATATATATATATACACACATTTATATATATATAAACACACACACACACTTTAAAAATATTAACTACCTTAAAAGTACAATAAAGATTAAATTTAAAAATTTTTACCCTACCTTTCTATTTCTGATAAAAGTGTACTGAAATCTCCACCTATGGTTATAGATTTATCAAATTTGCTTCTAACTTTGTGAGATTTGTCTTATGTGTACTGAGGCTGTGATAGCTGTTTACAGTTCATGGTTGTTATCATTTTGATGCATCCTTTTGTTTAAAGTTTCTCTCTTTATCCATTTTAGTAATTTTTTATTAAATTCTATTCTGTCTCATATACTTAACAACCACCAGCTTGTTTTGGTTACAGTTTTCCTCGTGTATTTTTCTATTCCTTTATTTTCATCCTCTCAGTGTGGTTTTCCCTTAGGCATATAGACAGGGGCATAAGGGGCATACAGATCATGTATATTTTTAAACCCACTGTGATGAACTAGGTATTTTTGAAAACCAGAAGCCCCAAGATCTCCAGGTTCAGGGCAGCCGGCCTTTGCACAGCACCACAGTGAAGAAGAGCTGGATATCTGCACTCTGCTCTGCCAGGGGCCAGTCTGCTGCTTCATTCCTGCCGCTCACCCGGTTACTCTCACACTTGACCGCCAAATGGAGGAGTAATGGAGAATGCGGCTGTCCTGGGATGTTCAGCGAACACCCTGGGACCTACTCAGCTTCCCCGACCCTACTCTTCTACCTGTCCCTGTGGCTTCAATGTCCCCAACCCTGTTCCTTTCCCTCTTCTATGTGAGGTTGTGAAATTCCTGATCCCTGTTCTCCAGGTGACCACTAAAGGATCTGTATTGCAGGATAGAAACCAGGATACACACCTCTTCTTTCCAAAATTTAAATGTGTATTTCAAAAAAAAAAAAAAAAAGGCATCCTTTTCTACGCTGTAAATATAACATTAGCAAACCTCATAAATTAATTAATATTATCTAATAATCTATATTAATATTTCCCCAGTTGTCCTCCAAATACTGTTTTAAATTTGGATTTAATGTAAGACCTCACATTTAATTCAAGGCAATGTATCTGATTGCAATGCCTTTTACATCTTTCAGTACAGTAGGCCTTTTATTACCCTGACTTGCAGAAAAACCAACCTGTTGTCCTTTAGTACATCATTTTTTTAATGAATTTGTTTGTTTCCTTGTGATAATTTGACTTGCTCCTCTAGTCCCTTTATGTTCTGTTAACTGGAAGTTATGTCTAAAGCCTTGATTAAATTTAATTTAAAGTTTTTAGAAAGAGTATATCCTAGGCGACATATACTTCTTATGCATCAGATAAAAAATTCAGATGATATCTGTTTTTTCATTAGTGACCTAAATTTATTTGACTATTTGATTAAGGTGATAGCCTCATCCCTCCAACTGCAAACATGAATTTGTTCTACTTGCAACCAGAAATAATTACTTTCGTACCATGTCCAGTTACTGTCAATAATTTTTATAACATTTGATCATTTTATCCTGATACAATCATTTCTTTTAGTATTATAATATGACGTTTCAAAATCTTTCAATTTTCTACACTTTATTAGCATTCTTTTATTATATAATGCTTTTCCCAGATATCAACTGGAGCTATTTGATTACTTTGAAATTTATTTCATACTAGTAAATGTAGGGGAAATGTTTATTTATTTATTTTTTTTGCTTTAAATGACTCAGTGATTTTCAAAGTGATTAATTTGTCTCATAGGCATACCAAATGATAACAAATGAGTTTTCTCTGACTTTTTCTTCCTTGAATAGTATTTTGGATTCAGCCTTTCAGAGATGTAATGTGTTTTAAGTCAGTCAAAGTAATTCTCTCTGATGCCTCCGCTTTGGTGAGTGGGAAGTCCCTTTAGGCTCACTTCTGTGTTCTTGACTTGATTTAATTTTTATAAGTTTTCTTACTCTCTGGAACATATTTCCCAGGAGTATCTTACACCTTCCTTGCCCCAGATTTGACATCAATTTTCTCTTCAAAGACCTATGGAGAATGGTATGGACCTGCACCAAAATCCAGGTCCTAGGTGTGCACCTCTTCTTTAAGAGTACATTCCTTCTGCATCTGTTTCCGGCCTGGGTTAGAAAATATATGAATCTGTTAAAATCAATATCTGTAATTCAGCTTTAGCATTCAGAGTTTATAATTTCTTTGATTTTTAGTTGCTTATATTCACCCTGAATGTTTTGATTGCTGTTAACTTTAACATACTTACTTATTTGATATATGCTATTTTTAAAGTTTCAAAATAATAGCATTAATATTAGTACAAACAACTAAAGAGGTACCATCAAAGTGTTTTGATCTAAAGTCATTTGAAGTTTACTTTGTACTTTATTGTGTATATGTATGTATGTGTATATAGAAAGATCCGCACCTACATGCACATAATTTTTAAAGTAAATTTTGTTATTAAGAATTTCTGTCTTCCTAAACATGACTGTCACTTGTACACTCTCTATTTGTTGATTAGTAGTCTCATGATTCTTGTTACTATTATCTGTAGATTTAAGTTTTATCTTTAAGCTTTAAACACTGGGAATTAGCCTTGGCTGGGTAAATCAGTTGGTTAGAGCATCGTCCCAATACACTAAAGTTGCAGTTCAATCCCTGGTCAGGGCATATATAAGAATCAACCAATCGATGCATAAATAACTGGAACAACAAATCAATGTTTCTCTCTCTCTTTTTCTCTCTCCCTTCTCCTCTTTCTAAGAAAAAAAAAATCATTTAAAAAACACTGCTAATGAATATTTTAAAGTCATTAATTAATTACTCATGCCTTTCCATGAATTGGCTTTAAAGATGTCATTGTACTTTCTTGGCTATTTCTATGAGAGAGGATGTGTGAAACATAAACAGTTTTAATTTCCAAAAATGCCTTTAGTTTGCCCTAATTCTTGGATGATAGCTTAGTGGGGTATGAAATTCTAGGCTGACAGCTATTTTTCTTTAAAGCTTTAAAGAGATTACTCATTGTCTGCAGGCAGTCTGTTGTTGATGCAAGTCTAATCATCACTCTTTGGTTGAAGGTATGCATTTTCACTTTATTCTTGATGTTTTTCATTTTCAATATTTTTTGTTCGTGTGGTATTTGGGAAACAATTTCAGTCTCAAGACTTATCTCTTCCTTCTCTTCTGAAAATTTATTAGCTATTATCTCAAGCTACAGTAATTTAGACATTCACTGAGATCTCTCAACTTGTTCTTGCAGAGTCTAGAAAGTATATGACTTGGGCTCCATTTGCCACTTTTATGTTTCAGGTATACTATTCTTTTATCTTGTTTTTGAGACAAGCTGGTCTTTTAGGGTTTCTTCTTTTTTTAAATTTTATTTTATTTTTCTATGTGCTTTAAGTAGAGGGGATAGCAATTCTTGACTATTCCTCTATCTCTTTGCTGGAAGTGACTAATGATATTTTTAAATAAAAGAAGTGGGGAAAGTTTCAGTTTCTCCTTTATTATGAATGAATACTGTGCATTATTAATGGGATATTATAACATAAAACAAAGTCTCATTGTATAGTGCAGCTATATTAAAATTTTAGATATAAATTAAATGAGTTCTTACACATATTATTTCTCAAGAAGCTATGTAACCACACATAAAAATAAACTTTGTACTTTTTATTTTTTATGAAGAAATAAGATACAGTTTGAAGTCTGTATTTCTGTGATAGTAAATCATGGGTATTAAATAATATATTCAAGAATTCTACATTAAGGACTGACCACAATTTTGTGAACTTGTACTTGACCTTAATATGGGGGTAGGCAAAAGTAGGCTTACAGTTGTGAGTACATGAAACACAGAATTTATTCTTACATTATCATTTATTAATTATTTATTTATATTACAATTGTAAACCTACTTTTGCCTACCTCTATAAGTAAAATAAGTAAGGCTGCTTATTAAAGGATAAGAAAAGATAGACAAATTCTATTTCATATCACTAGCTCACAACTATAATAGTCTACAATTCAGATATTTTAAAATGTAAATTACATTTTCTTATTTT